>NC_136065.1:8641948-9841948 GCF_964261635.1 Lissotriton helveticus | reverse complement strand
TGCTGCCCGGTGAGTACCGTTACTGGGGTGGTATCTAGACAGGGTCAATTTAATTGACTCTGGTCTGTGGGTTGGTGGTACACAGTCCCACAAACGAAGTGTCCACTTCGGTGGATGCGGGTCCTGACGTGTCTCTTTATGAGACCGGTAAGTTTCGTACTGTTTCAGCAGTGCATCTAGTTTCTGTTCTAGTAAGTTTCTGTTCTCGAGAAAAATTTATGTGTTCTGTTCTCAGTATTTCCAGGTAGTATTCTGTTCGAACTGTTATTTTAAATGTCCTTCATGTATTTTAATGTCGTGGTATGAATGGGGAATAAGTATCGTGTTTATTGTGTATTGTATTGTGTCTAGATTATAGTTCAGTCATGCCGCTCTTTTCGAAATTACGTCAGTTAAAAACCAGAAAGGGTCTGCTGGAAGCAGCAGTTCCCGTCCCACCTAGGGACAGTCCAGGTCACTTTATGTATCAGAAACATGGCATTAGCGCCATATTATATCTAGATTTATGGGTAGAGTATACCAAACAGTTAGAAGAAAAGTATAGATGGCCCGTATCGGGTACATGGGATGCCGAGTGCATCATGCGAGTAGAAGAAGCATTATGGAAAAAGAAAGCCAGACAGTCACAGAAAGATGCCATCGAGTTATGGCGCAAAGAAGCTCATAAAAGAACTGAAAAAGAAATCAGAAAGTCAGAATTAAGTAGAGAATCCTTAGAGCGAGCCCAAGAAAAAGAATTAATCGAGATAGGTGAACAAGTAAAAACTGAACAGAGAGACAGACAGAGGAATGCCCTTATTAAGGGTATGTATCCTCTTCTTGCCGAGGGCTTGCCAAAAGCGACCCCGGAGACATCCAGTAATTTTCCGCCACCATTAGTTCCGACCAAGCTACGTCACAAACCGACCGCAGCTGATATTTTTATTTCGTCCTATCTGGACGACACAGTCCCTGAATATGCAAATCCTGTTCGCGCTCCGCCAGTCCCTGTAAATCAGGCACATCCTGCTCCTCCAGACACCGGGGCACCCCATGCAGTACCTGCTACGGTACCCCCGGTCCAGCCAGCATATCAATTTCCCGCTCCGCCACGAAGAATATCAGTCGACGATTCTAGTCTAGGGGCCGCAGGAGGAGGTCCTCCTCAAACCCCGCCGCCACGCAAGCGTTTATCAGCACTCGAATTACATGCTCAAGCATCACAGCGTACTCCCAAGAGTAATAAGTCTGTTGCAGAAATCAGGCAAGCCCTTAGCGAATGTGCCTATGACCCAGTCCCAGGCGAGAATAATATGGTTTTATATTCAGTACGCGTAAGGAGGGTGACCGAGTATCTAGTCACCCTACCCAATATGAAAGAAGATCTAGACAGAATATATCGTTTCATCCGTACAGGGGATGATCCAGAAAGTATTAGTGATGCCATGTCTCAAAGGAAAGCTGAGATCCAGCGTATGATATTAAAGTTTTTAATTAACTGTCTAATAAGAGAACAAGATTACCCGTCTAAAGATCAGGCCGAAATGAAAAACCTGACAAAGTGGAGTGATAATATAGCCGAGGGTAAGCACAATACCATTGGTGCCATGGAGAGTATGTACAAGAAAATCCGTAGAGAAATAATAAAGATACACGAACAGCGTAAAGCAGCACAAGTAAGCGAGAAAGAAAGTAACTCTGATACTGAAGAGGTAGAGGACGAGAATTCCGCCAGAATAGCGTATGTAGGAAAATCTAGATTTCCAGATCGCCATTTACGCCTAGAACACAAGTCAATTTTCCATCATTCAGCACCAGAACAAGGTTCCCTAGAACAAGTGTTCCAAGCTACCGATCACATTCTAAAATCACGAATCGGTTACAGTGAATTAAGTACCATGCATGAACAAGAACTAGCCCGATCAGCAGTCCGATGGATTACTGATTCTACCACTTTTCCAGACGAAATAGTGGCACAAATGTTTCTGAAATTGCCCCCAGCCGAGCAGCGACTGGTGGGTATGTATATGATCCAGCACCTCATTACTCTGTATGAGGGTCAGCACTCTGATCCAGGTCCGTTACACGATATCCTGAACGAGTTACTCCAGTATAGATGGAGAGGTCTAGGTACCGATTTAATTAGTGTCATTCTAGAACAGCGTCACAAATATAGAACGTTCCTGAACCCGCATTTTGTTCATGTCTCACCCCCAGAAAGTAAACCCTTTTACATAGAAAGACAGAACCCGTTACGAGAAGTGCATCCAGTTAAGACAGAGGACGGTGAAATGCAACGAGTGTTTGTTTACACCCCGATTACAAAGATGGAACTCCTCGAAATGAAGAAGTTAATTCCCTGTCATGACAAAGACCCAGCAGGGTTCCATAGAGAATTAAAAGACATGCTCCGTATGGGAGAATACACTTACCCAGATATCATTAAAATGTTAAAGGTCCTGTTGCCCGCAGGGGTGTATGAAAAGCTAAAGGAAAAAGAATGGGAGGTGGGAGAGAAAAAGATCGATTGGGCAGTTCTAGAAGCTGAAGATAAGTCACGTGTACCGGGTACCGGTCTAGGAGAGAAATGTAAAGAATTACCAGAATTATTAATACAAGTTTTACCCAGATTATTGACAACTAGAAAAGAAGACTGGGATGCAATCTCAGCCTGTAAACAGAAGCAAGAAGAAGACATTAGTGATTTTTATTCTAGGTTTGAAAAATGCTTTAGCATCAATAGTGGTCTCAAGACAAGTAGCGAGTCATACCCTCATCTTTTTGTTACTAAATTAGTCGAGAATTCAAGCCCACAAATTAAGAATCGAGTTTTGAAAGTCGAAAGTACCTGGCAAGCTAATACTCCGTCCCAAATGCTCCAGATGCTCCAGTACCACCAGAATAGAATCAGGGAAGAGCAAGAACACGAGAGAAAACGTATGAAAGACACGAAAATGAAAGTACTAGTTGCACAATCTGTTCCTCAAGACAGTCAGAAGAGGGGTCCGAATCAAGCCAGTCATCCTGCAGCTCCCGTTAAAGGGAACTGCAATTATTGTAAACAGCCAGGTCATTTTATAAACGAGTGTGCAGTCCTGAAACACAACATAGCTACTGGTAAGACTAAAGAAAGACCACGTCCGCCTAGACAAGAGCAAGTTTCACAGATTCCTCAGCCACAGAATGCACAACAGACAGTTACAGCACCGCAGCCTATTGCTGCAACACAGCATGTTACATCGCAGATGTACCAGTATGCACAGTCTGAGTATCCAGAGTACCAGCAGTATTCATGAAACAGCCTAGAGAGGGAGGTAGGCTTGCCTCTCATCGAGATACCTGTAGATCAAGAAGGTCCCTATGTTCACAGTCAAGTATTAGGGAAAGACAGAAAGTTTTTGATTGATACAGGGGCAAGTAGGACCACAATTAGTCATGCCGAAGTTCCAGGGGCTCCGCTCTCAGGCTCAAGAAATGTTTCCCTTGGATTTTCAGGAAAGCCTATCGTAAATGAGATCTCAAAGCCAGTTACTCTAGAAGTAGGTCCATTGTCCCGCACTACTGATCTGTTACTTACTAAGTCATGTCCAGAAAACCTATTAGGCATTAAAACACTGAAAGAGTTAGGTGCAGTTATATGTTGTTCCCCAGAGGGAATACGATTGTTCCTACGTGACTTTAAGGGTCACTATGTATTACGAGATTTTGATTCAAGACTGTCTAATGTTCCGCAGCATTTATGGGCGCAAGGTCCAACTGATGTAGGTTACATGCAAATCACACCCCATCGTGTGACTCTCAAGCCAGGTGTAGTGTTACCACGAATCAGACAGTATAGATTGCCACCGGAGGCTGTAGCAGCCTTATCCAAAATTATTGACGAGCTCATGGCTCAAGGAGTAGTTGTAGAAACTGACTCCAACATATGCAATTCTCCGATCATTCCAGTCATGAAACGTACTGATCCAAATGCACCCCCAGTATATCGATTAGTGATCGACCTACGAGAACTTAATAAATGTATTATTCCTCAGTACCCAGTTGTCCCAGATATCTCTTCCCTATTGACAGCCATTGATTCCGAAGCCATGTTCTTTACTGTAATCGACCTCAAGAACGCATTTTTTAGTGTTCCAATTCATCCAGACAGCCAGTTTCTTTTCGGATTCTGTTTAAATGGAAGGAGCTATATGTTCACACGCGCTCCTCAAGGTTTCACAGAAAGTCCTAGTATTTACAGTCAAGCACTTAAGAGACAACTTGATAATGTTCACATGCCAACTGACACTGCCCTGCTTCAGTATGTCGATGATCTACTGATCACAGCCCATTCTGAACGTGATTGCGAGCGAGCGTCACTAACTGTTCTGTATTTCCTAGCCGAGATGGGGCACAAGGTGTCCCCTTCGAAGCTTCAATTCTGTGTCCAGCAAGTGGTATACTTAGGACACTTACTGTCCAAGAGGGGTAGGCAGTTGACACCAGACCGCATCCAGTTAATAGCGAGTCTTCCTCAACCCAAGACACAGAAGGAGGTACGTGCTTTTATCGGCCTCACTTCTTATTGTAGACAATGGATTCCTCAGTATGCATTTCTAGCCAAGCCACTGATACAGTTAACGACACAGGAGGCAGCCGCACCGACTGTCCTCCCTTGGACATCTGAACATACACTTAGTTTCAACGAGTTAAAGAAAGCTTTATGCCAAGCTCCAGTTCTAGCCACACCGAACTACAGTAAGCCTTTTACACTTTTCGTTACTGAACGTGAAGGTACAGCATTATCTGTTCTCACACAAGATCAAGCAGGACAATACAAGCCGTGTGCTTATTTTTCGAGCACATTAGATCCAGTCGCCCAGGCGTTGCCTGCGTGCCTCAAGTCAGTTGCAGCCACAGCACTAGCTATTAGGCAAAGTGATTCCATAGTTTTAGGACACTCCCTGACAGTACAAGTTCCACACTCCGTGGAAGTTCTTTTAAACCGAACACAAACTCAGCACTTGACAATTGCACGTTTAACAGGTTATGAATTGACACTGTTCCAGCCACACATAGATATCAGACGCTGCAACGTCCTGAACCCTGCTACACTGTTACCATCAGTTAATTCAAATTCTGCCATACATGACTGTGTGGAAGTAGTTAACATTACGACAAAACCAAGGCAAGATCTGACAGATATTCCGTTACCAGACCCCGACCTGACACTTTATGTGGATGGTTCATGTATGAGAACAAGTACAGGAGAACTAGTAGCCGCGTATGCAGTGACTACTGACACCGAAGTTATTGAGACACACCGTATTGACACTCTGTCCGCTCAAGCAGCAGAGCTAGTTGCTCTGACACAAGCCTGTATACACGCCAAGAACCTGAAAGTTAATGTTTACACAGATTCACGCTACGCATTTGGAGTCGTACACGACTTTGGAGTGCTCTGGCAGGAGAGAGGTTTCATGACTTCTCATGGAACCAAGATTCAGCATGGTCTCCTTATTCAAGCTCTGTTAGATGCCATACACTTACCGACATCCATTGCTATCATGAAATGCAAGGCACACACGAAGGTCACTGACATTATTTCCCAGGGTAATGATCTAGCAGATCGCACAGCCAAGCTTACAGCACAGACTCCAGACATTCCAGTTAACATGACACATACTCCAGATCCGACTACATGCATGACAGTTAAGGACCCTACTCAAGATGTCATAGATATCCAGTTACATGCTACTCCCGATGAAATCAAGAAATGGTCCGAACAAGGAGGGGTCCAGACAGATCAAGGATGGTTAACGAAGGGTAGAGCCACATGGTTTCTCCCCGACTCTATGGTTCAAGTCATTATTAATACCGCACATAGTCCAGCACATTTAGGAGAAAAAGCTATGTTAGATAGTATCCAGAACATTTGGTTCAACAAGCACTTACGAGCTGCAGCCAAGCAGAAAGTCCGTACCTGTATGATATGTTGTCAGTTTAATCCAGGTAAAAGTGTCCCGGTGGAACAAGGGGGTTTCCAGCCCCCTGACCACCCTTTTGAAGTCCTCCAGATGGATTACATTCAGATGGAGCGATGTCGAGGTTTCAAGTATGTCCTTGTAGTTGTATGCGCTTTGTCCAGGTGGACAGAAGCATATCCAGTTCCAGATTACACAGCCGCGACCACTGCCAAGCAGTTGGTTCGTGAGTTCTTCCCTCGTTATGGACTCCCTAGAGTCGTATATTCTGACAACGGCCAGCCATTCTCCTCAGAATTAATGAAGCACGTTTCCCTTCTGTTAGGGTACCAGTGGAAGTTCCATTGTGTACGCCATCCTGAAGCAGCCGGTCTTGTTGAGAGACACAACCAGACTCTGAAAATCCGAATTGCTAAAATATGTAAAGAAAAAGGTGTGGACTGGCTAGTAGCTCTGCCAGTTGCTTTGTTTTATATGCGCATGGTCGCACATTCCAGATCAGGTCTGTCCCCGTATGAGGTCGTATTCGGCCGCCCCCCTAATATGTGGGGTACTCCTAGACCCCGAAGTATTACCGATGTTTCAAGTAATATGCTGACAGATTACCTAGCTTCCTTGATGTCTGCCCTCAACTCATGTCGTTCACAGGTTGCCGCTGCATTTCCCGACAATACCGAGGTGGCACCGCATGAAATCGTTCCAGGATCCATGGTCCTTGTTCGCAACTTTGACAGATCAAGTCCGCTGGAGCCTCGTTGGAAAGAGCCCCGTCAGGTCCTCCTCACCACCCGTACAGCCGTGAAGTTGGAAGGACGCCGAGGCTGGGTGCACCTTTCGCACGTTAAGAAATTCTATGGATTGAAACCGGTCTCCAAGAACATTTCCCAGGATTTAAAGAATTGTCAAAACATTGTTCCTAAGGACTGTCCCGCAAATGACATTGTTACAACCCCTCCCCTGTTAGAGAAAACTCCGCAGCAGGAGTATAAACAGAAACTACGGTCTAGTAAAATAAGTCAGCCAGTTTGATTGTCTAAGTCCTCCCCTAGGTGAAACGGTTAGACTGTTTCTGACATGTATAAAATAGACCCCCATAGTGAGAGAGTTAGTCAAAACTCAATCCGATGTATCGTTTTTCTATGTTTCATATTATTTCTCAGCATTATGATTTCCTGCACCAGTTATGCATTTTACCTATGTTTCCCAGTTTCACATGTAAATAAGTCTTCCAATGTTACAGCAGAGCACACGTTTAGTGATCTGCCTCCTCATGAATTTTCCTACCGCCTCGCTATGCGTAATAACTCATTTATCCGTATGTTACATTACTCACACCAGACCAGCAATGCCACTAATTGTTGGGTGTGTGGTCGACTCCCCCCTTTCCAGACACCGAAGGGAGTTCTACCACTTTTTCCTTATCCATTCTCACATAATGGTTCGTGTGGAGCATGGTCCACGTTAACGTCATCCTCAACAGATATGTCTTTTCTTAACCGTACATGTTTCCCAGACAAGCAAGGTCTCCCCAACAGAACAGGTTTAGATCTAGAAAATGAAGTGTACAATTTAGGTAACTATTCGTCGAATTTTATGGTCCTGAATGTTCAGTCTGATACTACTCCAGACTCACCTGCTATTTCAGTATTACCAGTCAAAGGTGTATTATGTGTCCGTAATTATGGTTCTGTACATGTAGGACATAGTGATTGTACTACTATTGTCAAGTATAGTGACAGTGGGAAATCTATTTTCATAGCTTCACGTCATTCTTATTTTGTTTGTGGTCAAACTGCATATGTTCGTCTGCCCCTCGATTGGGAGGGAACCTGTTACATTGCCTTCCTACTGCCACCAGTTTTCCTAGCCCCACCTGACTACCATAGGAATTCCTACCTAGTACATACTAGACACAAGAGAAACCTCCCGATTGTCGATTATACTGAAACTGCTGTAGAGCAATACATAGATATCAATAAAGGTGTTTTCCCTTATTTAGGTACAGTTGTAAATAGTAAGCTAATCCGTAAGTTAACAAGAACCCTTGAAGCTGTAGTAGATGAGACTGCCTCCGCTCTAAGTAATTTAACCGAAGAGCAATCCTTTATGAGAATTGTTGTGCTCCAGAATCGTCTCGTCCTTGACGTCATACTGGCCGATAGGGGCGGAGCCTGTAGAGTCATCGGATCCAGTTGCTGCATTTTCATTCCAAATAACGCGCCGTCTGTTTATTCAGCTATAACCAGACTCCATAAAATTGCCCATCTGTTACACCAAGATCCAGGCACCTGGACATGGTCTGGTTGGTTCTGGAATATAATTTCCGCCTGGGGATGGAAAGTCTTGTCCTTTCTAGGTATTGCAGTAGCGATCATATTCAGCTGCTGCCTCTGTATACAATGTGGCCCTGCGATTTGCGGCATTTGTGCTACCTCTTGTATTCCTAGTCCCAAGCCCCGTTCTAAACCCCGTTCCAGGATAATTCGAGACGAGCAAATGATACTGTATGAAATGATAGATGGTATCATGAATATTGATGTTTCCTGATGGAAACGTAGTGACAAGGAGGGAATGTGGAAAAGTAAATTTTGCCATGTTCTGTGTCCCTACGTGTCATCCATCATATGTTATGTGTGCATGATAAATATGCATATGTTATTCCCCACGTTTGATTAAAGACGCAATTACAGTTGTGTCCACCTCTAGTATGCCAGTTTCCAGTCCTCGTGAATACTACGAATATCAGGCCTATGTAAAGCCACGTTGCCACGTTTCTCAGTGTGCACGTTATTCCATTATAAAGTCCCCGTTTCTAGGCCTCAAAAGGGCCTGGACACCAGATTCAGCTCCTGTCTCCTGAAGCCTCGCTGAGGAGCGATACAGCCCCCACCTGTATCCTCGACCCTTCACTTACTTCCTGCCTCGCAGTGCCCGGCCCAGCCTGGCTCAGTCTCTGAGTCTGCCAAGAATATGTTATGATTCCAGTTATCAGTTCAGCCCTCCTTCTATGCATTCCTAAGCTACTGAACTGCATCAATAGTTTCCGTCATTGTCTAGCCTTCACGTCTCCACGTTAGAGAAATACTGCATTTAATGGTCATTTAATATTCTTCATCACGCACTACATGTAGAATAATGCATGGTCCAGTCTTAGAATCAAGTTAGCCTTTCCCCTCCTAACTTCTAGTTTATATCAACATGTTCCCTAAAAATCAGATACTAGATACTGCTTGGGTACATGTCGCCCTGACTCTCCAGACTTCAGTCTCTGCTCCTAGCACAGAGTTCATAGCCCCCAGCTTCTCCTAGTGATACGTCATTGCTAATTTGCGCGCACCATCAGGTTAGAGGTCCCGGCTCCTCAGGTAGCCCCCTCCATGGTTTCCGCCCCATTCATGACATATCCTGTTACGTCTGCACCACATGTCTATGTATACGCCCAGTTACACCTACTTTCGCCCTTATCTTTCGCGACTGCTACGCGTCACGCCTTCTGCTCCACCCACTGCTACGCCTACTGCAATGTAATGCTATGTGTTTGCGTTATGTATATATGCTCATGTATTGTTATTAAAAGCCAGAGCGCGCTCACCCCAGATCCAGCCCCAGCAGCTGCTGGGCCCTGTCATCCTATTCCTATGCAGGTTGTCCTGTTCCTGTCCTTATGCTGTAATAAACCTGCAAAACTCCTACTACCTCGAATCTTGACTCTTATTTATTGAGCTATCTGTTATGATATATGTCTAGTCAAAAATAGGGTATTATTTATTTATTTACCACAATATTACAGACACAATTAGAGTACAACCCATTCTCCTATGGCACAGAGTCTGGACTGTGAATTAATGTGTACTAAATCGTGCCATATTACAGGATGTCTTAAAACTGGGGAGAGTAAACGGAGTCCAATGGCTAAACTATATTAAAACGTTCCTGAATGAAATAGACCGTTCGCAATACTATGATGATCCGTCTTCTATGGTACACATCCCCAGAAAAGCACTGAAAAAACTCTGTATGGACTGCCTTAGAGACAAAAGACAGCTCGAAGAAACTAAGAAAAACTCTGTCACTTCTCACCAGCTAATTTTAATAAGTGACAAACTACAGCCATACCTAAGTTTACATATTCCCAATTATGAAAGATTCTTTCTAACACGTTTTAGAGCTAATATTGTTTTTAGATTATTTACCTTCCCTGAAATGAACTCGTGGTCCAAGGAATTGCCCGTATGCCCCTGTGATGAAAAATCCGTACAATCTAACATTCATGTTTTATTTTTCTGTAAATTTTACACATTGCCCCGTAGAAAACTGATCGTCCCTATTTTAAAGGAGATGAATTTGTACAGATGTCGCCCAGCGTTTTTAGAATTGCAAAAAATGGACAATGTTTTTACTGTTGCCTCGTTATCTGAGTATTTTAAACAGGTTTTTAATTATAGGAAATCAATTTGTTTAAACGAACTGTAACAGTGTAAATACTATGTATTATATTAATATCTTCCTTTCAATTGCTGTACCATTCAGAACTGTAAATGAAATGTGACTTTCTGTTGCTTTTATGGTTATTTTTTTTAACCGAATAAAGTACTTTTTGACTTTGACTTTGAAACTAAGTGTCCACTAGAGGTGCTGCGACAAAGAGTCAGGCCCTGACGAATTTGCCGGAAATTCACAGGCAAAGAAACATGTTGGCAGTGGATGTGGGTATGCAATGATAGCTACCTTTCCATGTCTTCATCCAGACATGCTAATTTTAAAATTCTCTAACCCATCTGTCTTAGACAAGTGCAGGCCTCCAGTGCTCTTAGGAGCAATGAGAGAGAGTGCTCTAGCCAATCCTGGCGCTGCTTTCATGCCGGGATTGGGTAGTGCAGTTTCCTGCATTGAGATCTTCCTAGAAGACACCTGAGGGAGGAGGACGTCGCGCTACGAAGGTAAGTGAATTCATTTTCTTTGTGCCCCTCACCCGTCTCACCACCCTCAGTGTTGGAGTTTATTTAGAGAACGTTTTTGAATGCCCTTATAGCGGGCATTGCAATAGTCCAGCCTGGACAATACCAATGCAATCACCACTGATTTCTGCAAATCAAAGGTAACAAAGGGAAGGATTTTCCTCAGAGTTTTCATGATAAAGAAACAGGCCGGGATGTGACATTTCTCTGAGGTAAGAATTGATATGGCACAATCACTTTCTTCCCTTTTACTTATTCTTGAGTTCGAAGAACTGTTTGACGATCACTTAGATGACGATCAGCTTTGTTTAGTACTTATTTGCCTCAACTGATATCGCCGTTGGCCTTGTGGGCGTGCATCGAATGTTGCTTCTAGAACGTTCTGGTGGCCATTTTGTCTTCGTGCTGTGACCCACTTACTTTTTCCTTCACTCTGCACATCGTCGCAAAATGGTTCTCTCGACCACAGCCTTTGCATATTTGACCAATTTCAGGACACTTTCATTCGTGAAGCACAACTTCTTTTTGCGTGTCGCCATCACTTTGTCTCCTGCAGTTTATTGTTTCAAATTACTTTTCACACTCATGACTGACTCGCTCTGGGCACCTCCGGCCCCTATGTTGGTACCTTGTTTCTCAGCACGTTTCTCAGCTCTGGCAGCCATCAACACTCACTCCAGGCTAAGTTTCTCTCAGCATTCATCATCGGAATGAATCGGACAAGCATCCATTGTTAAATTAATTAAATGTTCTTGCCTGAAAACTTATCATTCATGGTCAACATTTGGTTCTGGATTAAACTTGAGATTCAACGCATTTCCAATCTGACAGTATGTGACTTGTTCGTCAGTTCGTGCCATTTTCTCTATGACTTCTTTCAGACCATCACAGCAAGATTTTTGAGATATTTGATAATCTTCCTGTCTTCAGTCTCTTCTAGTGCATCTATGAAATCTTCAAATGTTTTTATCCATGCAGTCCATCTAGCACCAGTATTTTTCTTTTTGGCAGTGTTGAACGGTGGTGGTGGTTTGAAGAAGGCGGTAGCATTGTAAACAGTGTGGAACTTACTGTCATTGAGTGTAGCGCTTTGCCCCGCCTCTCTGCCTGGATATCAGGATCAGTTCCATTCATGCCCCGGTCCTGGCCCTGTGATGGGCCAGCCTCAGAGTCGTCCTTTGTGGAATCCATCTGCAGAACGGTCTTCTGCCAAGTTTCTGGTGGGCCCCTGTAAATATGAACCGCTCCTTTCGCACAACCCATGCACTGTTTTTGAGGCCAGTATCGGTTGTGATGCAAAAACTCTCTTAGCAGGCTTGGTAATTCCCTTACTTTATTCTTTTTTATACTTCAGTGTGTATTGTCTTACACCTGGTTGATCTCTGCCATCAGCATCAACAGTCAGTTTATTGTATAATTTTATTTTGCATGGCAGTGCGGTACCTTTTTTTGTAGGATCTTGTTTGTAGTTTCTTCACCGCCGATGCGTAGACTTTTCTGTGAAGCTGTCTTTCAATTCACACGCTTCACACCAGCTGGAATTGTGCTGTGACTCCACATACGCTAACCATCGAAACAGCACAGGTAACAGACACGAGTAGTTTGCTTGGACCATGGCAGACTCTCCAGGAGAGCACTTTCTTCTTCGGGTTTCTTATCCCCAATCTCGTCACCAGTTGTAGGTGTTCCCCAGCCTGGGTACCCGCTGTATAACGAGGCCACACATGGAGATGTAAATCATACGTCTTTATTCCTCTATATGTACCTGTGAACTCCATCGTTCTAAACCAGGCTTTCATTATATTCTATTCTAGCGATTATTTCTAACCCTGGCGTAGTTCGCGTAGTAGCACAACGCGTAGCTGCGCGAAGTGTGTAGTGCACTGTGCAAAATGCTGTTCGCACTGATTGCACAGTGACGGATGCTTGTCCACAATGTGCAATCAGTGCAAACCGCATCTTAAACAGTGCAAGCGGTCGTTTTCGGCCGCTCGAGTAGATTTCTACTCGACCGGCAGCTTTCTCAACGCGTACTGGTAGTTTCTCATCGCAAGTGGTCGCGAGCATTCGCAGCCACTCACAATGAGAAACCTGACCTCCCCGCGTTGTGAATCTCGCCGGGAGGTTTATTTTCCACGCTCGCGATTGGCAACTTGATGTTGATGATCGCGAACGAGGAAAAACTTACGCCGAGATGTCATTTTGCTCGCTCGCGGTCGCCAAATTGACGTTGAGGACTGTGAGCAATCAAAAAATGACCGCTACGCTACGCGTTTTCACTGTGCTACGTGCAATTCGCGTAGTGCGAAGTAGTGCAAACTACGCAAACTACACGAGCGTAGCTTAGTACTTCACCCAGGGTTAATTATTTCCCACTGATACGGAGTCCTTGGGAGCCAGAAAGATTCAGTTCTAAATCATGCAGACACTACACACAGTTCCAAAATTGGCAGCTCTGGTCCTAACGCCACATCTCCTCTTCTGCCCCTTCCTCTCCCTCCTCATCTTCTGGTACTTCCACACCTCCTTTGTCTGGACTCCTCTGGGTGCCCCTCAAGTTGTTTTGACCAAGACATGGAAGAGAGGGGGAGGGCATCCGCTGGGGGGCAGAGTTTGGTAGGAACGGAGAGAGTTCATCACGGTGGCGGTAAGTGCACACAGTAGAGAGAAGAGTGGGGGGGCAGTGTCGTCCTTGGCAGGGGTGTGGTATTTGTGCTGCCCCCATCTGTGGGGTAACACGTGAGGGGGGTTGCCTCTCCACTATGAGGTCCAGTCTCTGCCCCTCTGCCCCCTCCATGCACAAACCTGCCAAGTTTCCCAGGTTCATGTATGATGAGCTGCTGCATTCCAGGTTTTTTCCTTTGAATTCTGGGACTTATGGTCCTGTTATATCTTGTAAAAAATAAGTTACAAGCCCCAGAATTCAAATAAAACACCTGGCCCGGAGCAGCACATCACGCTTGGACCTGGGAAACTTGAAAGGAGGGTGTTTGGTTATTCTTCTAACTCTTGGCACACCTCACCCAGTTCTCTGAGAGTAACATGTGCTGTAGATAAGGATTGGTTAGTTGGGGGGGTGGGAGGGGAGAAGGAAACATTTCTGCAGCAGGTGCCTTAACCCAAGGAGATCTTTAAAACGCTGCCCTTTTGTGATCAGTGTCCTTGTGGCTGAGTTTAAAAAAAAATAGATGTACAAGTTGACTGTCAGACTCTGCTTTTCATGACTCCGCCCCGCTTGACTCCACCCCATTTCCCCTGCTACACCTTGACACCACCCGTAGGGATTCCTGGAGTAATATTTTCTGATTCCAGCTCTTACATACAGCTGTTTCACCTACAGGCATTGGATTAAAGGCACAGCAGGTCATACTCGGCCATTAATCCTTGCAGAGTCGATAAGAGAGTGGTTTAAGTTGGGGACTCTCTCTGCTTGTGGTTTCTTACCCTTCTCCTGCTTGCACAGATGTAGAGGCGTTCGTACAGGTGCCAGACTCTGTTTTTCTTGACTCAGCCCCTTGACTTCACCCCCATTCCCCTATCTCAATTTGACTTCCAGGTGTTGGTTCCCGGAGTATTATTTTCCGATGCCAACTCTGTATGTTCATCTGTTTCACCTGTAGGCATTGGGTTAAAGGGACAGCAGGGCACACTCGGCCTTTAATCCTTGCGGGGTTGATAAGAGAGTGATTTACCTAGAGGGTTCTCTGTGTACCTGGGGTGTGGTACTTACTCTTCTGTTCTAACAGATTTAGGGGGGAATGTACAGAGCTGAGGGGTGTGGCCATGTATGGGGATAATTCTAGGGCTCCCACCATCCGTGTTAGAGGGGCGTGGTTATGTAAATAGAGATCCTACAGTATCATCACCACCTGGAACTGTAATCCTCACCACCCCCCCATCATTCTCCTTGCGCTTGTTCCACCCCCCAAGTAAGGAGCTTAGGGACTGGAAATGGGTGGAGTGAACGCTGCAGTGAGAGGGGGCTGTGTTGTTGTGGGAGTGGGAGTATTACACACGTGGGGGGCGATTATAATACGAGGTCTTTGGTCCACCCCCCGGACTTGCACTCATTTCTACCTCTCTCCTTGTGAAGTATAACCCCCTCCCCCCCACGGCTCTCTTCGGTCAGGGACATGCCTGATGACCGAGGGGAATATTGTGGGGTGTTGGAAATGGGATCCCCGGCCGACCAGGGCTTTCGCCAAAGTCAGCCAGAGACCACCACCCCCAAGTCAGGGCAAGGGAGTTACACGCCAAGATAACCCCTACTCACCCTCTAGGTAACGTGGCGCGAGCAGCAAGGCTAAACTTGGAGGCGATGTAGGCTAAGTATTTGTGCACGCACCCCAGCAACAACAACCAAAGGCCCACCACAAAGGAAACTCCACACAAGGTTATATAAAAATAGCCTTTGTATTACACCAAAACACATTAGATAAAACACACACTTTACAATGTGCCAGGGGCACGGGCAGAATTTACAGGGGATATGTACAAGACAGGGCCACCTGGACCACTGTCAGGAATCAGAAGTAGCACTTTCAGAAATAGCACTTAGTACATAGAATATAGCACAAAATAGCACACAACCAGTAATCACTGGTAACCAGGACCTCACTAGCACCACCTGTACTAGGGAGAAAACAACCACCTACACATCACAATACCTGTGTGGGTGGAAGCACATAACACATGATGCAATGCATAACATTCATTCAGAGGTGTAAAAACAATATCAATTGCGCCAATCTCACAAGTCACCACCTGTGACTGTCCATGTGTCCCAATGTCAGGGCCTAAACGTGGCAGCTGCCCACGAAGTGCTGGGCAGCTGGAGATGAGGATGGGGCCAACGTGGGAGCCTCTCTAGGCTCTGCCCAACTGACTGTCTCCTGAGCCTCTCTGGGCTCGCGAAACAAATGGCCCCTGAGCCTCTCTGGCTCGCAAAACAAAAGATGCAGCCTCACTGGGCTGTTGGGGTCCCTCACGGGGGACCTAGAAACACTGGGGGTGCCTCGAGCCACTCTGGGCAGGAGGCACCAATGCGGGCGTGTGGGAGTCCCTCCTGGACTTAAGACTCAAGTAGTGCCCACACGAGCCCCTCGGGCTCTGAAAACAACTGCTGCAACCAAGAGCCTCTCAGGGCAAGAGACAAAATGCCCTCACGAGCCTCTCAGGGCTCGTTACCACTTTTGCCCCCTGAGCCCTTCGTGGGCTGAACATGACCAAATGCTCTCGGAGGTCACGCTAATGAGAGGGGGCAGGGCGGACACCGGCAATGTGTCCCGACGCCCCCCTCTCCTCTTTGCAAGCGCCTGCACTCACCGGGTTCTGGCGGGGATCGTCCCTGGTGCTCCGGCTGCTCCTCCGGTGCCGCGGGAGGGGCTCCCTTCCTCCGGGGCCTCGCCGATGGCTGCCCCTCTACTGATTTAGCCCGGGGTCCTCCCTGCACATGGGAGCCCCGGCAGTCAGCTTCCTCCTGCCTTTCTCCTGCCCCCGGCCTGCCTGACTTCCGGGTTGCGGGGGCGGGACTTCCGGCACCCTCTCCCAGGGCCGCGCAGCGATTGGCCGGCCTGGGAGCTCCTTCCGGGTCGTCGCGGGCAGCGCGGCGGCCCGGCTCAGGCACCGCAGGCGGGGAATGAATTCCCCGAGGAGTGGGCTCCCTCGAGGGTAACAATGCACGGGCAACAGCGGCAATCTCGGGGGCAATGCCGGGTGGGCACCAGCTGTGAAGATAACGCGCTCCCAAGCGCTAGCCCACCATAAAGCGCTTCCAAGCGCTAGGGGCGTACAAATACAGCGCTTCCTGCGCTAGGTGCCCAACAAAGCGCTCCCTCAGCTCTAAATGCAAAATAAAGCGCTCTTAGCGCTAGGAGGGAAAAGGAAAGCGCTCCCAGCGCTATCAATCCAATTCAGCACCCCCAGGCGCTATAGGACAACAAAGTCCAGCAAAGGTCCTTCAGCAAGGCAGGGGGGGGGGGGCAAGGCTGGGCCCAGAGCCAGCTCACTGGGTCTCCAGGCAGGGAGACAGTCCAAGTGGCGGTCCTCTGGCCCAGCGACAGCAGCAGCAGCCCCCCTCAGGATCCTGGAAGAGAACAACCTCTGTGGGGACACAGCCCCATTTTTATACAGTGCATTCCTTTGTTCAAGGGTGCAGAGTGGGGGCGGAACCAGTCGCAGCTGGTTCTTGAGTACTCTGTTTACCTCAACCACCCTCTCTATTCACTGGCAGGGCTTGGGTCATTAGACACACCACAGGGGGGCGGAGCCAGCATTGTGTGGGGAAAACCCAGCCCATCCAGGACACAGGTACACTCCTCCCACACATCACTCATGCTAATCTCCCACTCACCACCGGGCAGACCCATCCAGACTTCCTGGAGCCTGGCATGCCAGCCAGCTCCAGCCAATCACACGCCAGCACCCTCACAGCACACGTACAGCCATGTCTAGAAATGGCGCTTCGCTACTAGACACATACATGCTGCATACACCGTTGCGCAGCATTCACTCACACGAGTTCACACATACCAGACTCAAGCCTGTACACCCCACGCATCAGGAACTACCAGGGACACATACATTCCCCATGCATTCCTATGGGCGGGCAGGCCTAGCTCAGCACATGCACTCAGAGTGCGCACGCACTTTCCACTGGGACACAGTGAAAGTGCGCAGAATCCAAAAATCACCATCTCCAGGTCACCATTTCAAGCAAAAAGTCTAGGGGTGAACCTGCCCTAAGGGCCAAAGTCCAACATGGGGAATATATTTGTGTTCCCCCCCTCCAACACATAAGTGAGGTCAGTTCTAAGACCCTTTGTAACCCCCCTCCAAAGCTTTTCTCCCTCCGGTAGTTCTCCTCCCTCTTGGGCCCCTAGCCAGGAGAGTGACAAGGGGTGGGCGGGGGGGGGGGGGGGAGGTCAGTGTTGTTTGGGGTGCAGAAGGAAGTTATTACATGTGGGGAAGAAGAGTCCACTCTCCACGCTCACACTCCCCCTGGTACTTTTCCTCCTTCTCTGGTCTCCTCCCCGGGGTCCCCTACTTCTGCTGGATGAGAGCACACACTGCAGATGGTAGTGGTTGCTGGACCTACAAATGCAAGTCTGTGATCTGCACGTTACGCAATGTGCTTTGCAGCAGGCACAGTAACCCTCTGTGCTACTGCGAGTTAAAACTGTGACTGGGCAAAACACAGATCTCTGCAAGAAGTGCATTAACCGCCGGAGTTATCTTACCAGTAATATTATTCTCTAAAAGTTGCTAGGCACACTCATCTCTGCAGCAAGTACATTAACCTTCAGACTTATCTTGCGAGTATTAACCCTTAAAAGTACCCACTAGAGTTATCTTGCCAGTACTATTGTGCCCAACATATACACGTACACATCTCTGCAACAAGAGCATTAACTGCCAGAGTTATCTTGCCAATATTTATTACCTCTTAAAAGTTGCAGTGCGCACAGATCTTTGCAGCATGTGCATTAACCTCCAGAGTTATCTTTCCAGTATTATCGCCTAAAAGTTGCTAGGTGGGCATGCACATCTCTGCAGCAAATGCATTAACGACCTGAGTTATCTTACCATTACTAATATCTCCTAAAATTGACTGGGCACACGCACATCTCTGCAGCAAGTGCATTAACCAGCAGAGTTATCTTGCCAGTATCATTAACCGGCAGAGTTATCTTGCCAGTACAATTATCCAAATGTTTCTGGGCGCCCACAGATCTTTGCAGCAAGTGCTTTCACCTCCAAGGTTTCTTGCCAGTATTATTATCCCCTAAAAGATACTTTGCACACAGATCTCTGCAGCAGGTGCCTGAACCCCAGGTGATATTTTAAAACTTTGTGTCAGGCACCTAACCCAGACATATTTACTGTCACATTTGTTCTTGTATAATAAAAAATAAATGCATAAGTAGTCAAAGTCTGGTTTTTATATCTCCGCCCCTCGTGACTCCACACTCTATCCCCGTCACACCTTGTTCCCTAGTTATGGGGCCCCAAGTATTATTTATCGATCTCCGTCAGGTCTGTGTATTCAGCTGTTTCACATGCAGTCATTGGGTTAAAGGCATTGCAGGGCACACACACCCTTTAATCCTTGCAGGGTCGATAACAGAGTGGTTTACATAGGAGGGTTTCTTGGGGTTTCTTACCCTTCCCCTGCTCGAAGAGATGTGAGGGTGTTAGATACATGCATGGCCCCCACCATCAGCAATGAAGGGGCGTGGTCTATCTTGGAATGGGCGTGGTTATGTATATGTAAATATAGGCCCGCAGTGTGGCCACCATCTCAGACTGTCGAATCCTCCAGAATTAACCCCCCCACACGTTGTTTAAGACGATGAAAGGGAGGGGTGGCCGCTGGGGGCGTGGTAGCTGTTGGGGGCAGAGGGGGCACCATCAATGCAGCTCCGTGAGAGGTGATTCCCCCCCCTGCCAACACCCCCCCCCCTTTCCTGCAAGAGACTCGCTATTTCTCAGATCAGGAACGTGAGTGACAGAGAGGGGGGATGTCTTACTCAGTGGGGGGCACGGGTTATGTATTTTTGCTGTGCCGCTGACACCCCCGCCCCCTCCCGGAGGAACTTTCCTGGCGCTCTGTTGCTCCCCTCCCCCTTCGGCCCCTCCCTGGGGTCGCCCCATTTGTTTGTAAGAGTCACATGCACTGTGGGGAGGGGGGGGCGAAGGGAATGTATTTCATGTGGGGGGGGCGCTCTCCTCTGACCCTCTGACCCTCTCTCCCCCCACAGACTCTCCCTCCCTCTGTTACTTCGTCTCCCCCTCGGCCCCTCCCTGGGCATGCAGTTTATTTGTAAGAGTGACATACACTGTTGGGGACGGGTCAGTGTTGTGTGGGGGGGGGCGAAGGGAATGTATTTCATGTGGGGGGGGCGCTCTCCTCTGACCCTCTGACCCTCTCTCCCCCCACAGACTCTCCCTCCCTCTGTTACTTCGTCTCCCCCTCGGCCCCTCCCTGGGCATGCAGTTTATTTGTAAGAGTGACATACACTGTTGGGGACGGGTCAGTGTTGTGTGGGGGGGGGCGAAGGGAATGTATTTCATGTGGGGGGGGCGCTCTCCTCTGACCCTCTGACCCTCTCTCCCCCCACAGACTCTCCCTCCCTCTGTTACTTCGTCTCCCCCTCGGCCCCTCCCTGGGCATGCAGTTTATTTGTAAGAGTGACATACACTGTTGGGGACGGGGGACTGGGGGGTGTCCTTGTAGTGCATGTGGTGGGTCACTGTTGTGTGGGGGGGGGCGAAGGGAATGTATTTCATGTGGGGGGTGCGCTCTCTCCTCTGACCCCCCTCCCTCTCTCTCCCCCCCCAGGCTCGCACTCCCTCCGGTACTTCGAGTCCTCCCTCTCGGGGCCCCTCCCCGGGGTCCCCCAGTTCTCCTCAGTGGGGTACGTGGATGACGTCCCCATCTCCAGTTACACCAGTGAGAGCCTCAGGGCGGGGCCCCGGGCCCCCTGGATGGAGCGGATCACCGCCGAGGACCCCCGGTACTGGGAGAGGAACACGGAGATCGCCCGAGGGAACGAGCAGGGGTACAAGGCCAATGTGAGGACCGTGATGGAGCGAGTCAACCAGACCCGGGGTGAGTGACGGGGGTGGGGTGAGGCATGGTGGGGGGAGTGTGTCCAGGGAAGCGGGGCGACCGGAAGTGCGTGACACCGGGGGAGGGGCCTCATGCAGACAGGGGGTGAGGGGCGTCTGGGTGTTGAGGGGGTTTGGAGGAACGGCCGGGAGGGGGGGCTCCAGTATGGCTGTGGGTCGAACTTAACTGGGGGGGGGCAGGGGTGGAGACCCAGGACGAGTGAGGTGTGACAGGTCAGTGCTTTGGGGTGCGAGTGACAGAGGCTGTGAGGGGTGTTTGTGCCTGCGGCTGGGGGGGTAACAAGCCCCCCCAAACCATGGGCCTCACTCTCCCTCAGACACACTCTGTGCTGCCCAGACTCAGATCTTTGTCCCCTCCCACGCCCCCCCCCCCAGTGCCCCCACAGTCCTCTCCCTCATTACGGGTGGCTTTGGGCTTGAAAGTTCCTGACCCCCTGACCCCTCCCCCCCCCCCCCCCCCCCCCCGGGCTCCACATGCTGGGGGTGGTATTTGGCTGAGCTCTGGTGATCGGTATGGTGGAGTGGGGGTGGGAAGGATTTTCTTGCCCCCCCCCCCCCCCCTCGGACCCTAATTCTGTCCCCTTCCCCCAGGCTCCCATTTCACCTCTGGTCTCCTGGATCGATCTTTGCTGCCCCCCCCCCCCCAGACACCATTTCTCTGCTCCTCTCCTCCATGTACCTCCTCTTTCTCCCCCCTCAGTTCCCACAGGTGTCCCCTAGGATTCCGGGCGTGGGCTCCGGGTGACGCCCCATGGGGGCTTCTGGTGTCTCCTCACTGCAGTGGCGGCCCCATCGAGGGGGCCTGGGGGAGAAGGGGTGCTGTGATTGCCCCTCATGCTCTCTACCCCTCCCTCAGCCCTCGCTCCCCCCTCAGGTCTCCACATTATTCAATACATGTCCGGCTGTGAACTCCGGGCGGACGGGGAGGGGGAGGTGCCTGTGTCTCCCCTCAGCCTGCAGGTGTCAGACCTCTCCTCAGCCCCTCCCTCTCCTCAGCCCCTCTCTCTCCTCAGCCCCTCACTCTCCTCAGCCCCTCTCTCTCCTCAGCCCCCTCTCTCTCCTCAGCCCCTCTCTCTCCTCAGCCCCTCTCTCTCCTCAGCCCCCTCTCTCCTCAGCCCCTCTCTCTCCTCAGCCCCTCTCTCTCCTCAGCCCCTCTCTCTCCTCAGCCCCTCACTCTCCTCAGCCCCTCTCTCTCCTCAGCCCCTCTCTCTCCTCAGCCCCTCACTCTCCTCAGCCCCTCTCTCTCCTCAGCCCCCTCTCTCCTCAGCCCCTCTCTCTCCTCAGCCCCTCTCTCTCCTCAGCCCCTCTCTCTCCTCAGCCCCTCTCTCTCCTCAGCCCCTCACTCTCCTCAGCCCCTCTCTCTCCTCAGCCCTCGCTCCCCCCTCAGGTCTCCACATTATTCAATACATGTCCGGCTGTGAACTCCGGGCGGACGGGGAGGGGGAGGTGCCTGTGTCTCCCCTCAGCCTCAGCCTGCAGGTGTCAGACCTCTCCTCAGTCCCTCACTCTCCTCAGCCCCTCACTCTCCTCAGCCCCTCACTCTCCCCAGCCCCTCACTCTCCTCAGCCCCTCTCTCTCCTCAGCCCCCTCTCTCCTCAGCCCCTCTCTCTCCTCAGCCCCTCTCTCTCCTCAGCCCCTCTCTCTCCTCAGCCCCTCCCTCTCCTCAGCCCCTCCCTCTCCTCAGCCCCTCCCTCTCCTCAGCCCCTCCCTCTCCTCAGCCCCTCTCTCTCCTCAGCCCCTCTCTCTCCCCCCCCCCCCCCCCCCCCCGGGCTCCACATGCTGGGGGTGGTATTTGGCTGAGCTCTGGTGATCGGTATGGTGGAGTGGGGGTGGGAAGGATTTTCTTGCCCCCCCCCCCCCCTCGGACCCTAATTCTGTCCCCTTCCCCCAGGCTCCCATTTCACCTCTGGTCTCCTGGATCGATCTTTGCTGCCCCCCCCCCCCAGACACCATTTCTCTGCTCCTCTCCTCCATGTACCTCCTCTTTCTCCCCCCTCAGTTCCCACAGGTGTCCCCTAGGATTCCGGGCGTGGGCTCCGGGTGACGCCCCATGGGGGCTTCTGGTGTCTCCTCACTGCAGTGGCGGCCCCATCGAGGGGGCCTGGGGGAGAAGGGGTGCTGTGATTGCCCCTCATGCTCTCTACCCCTCCCTCAGCCCTCGCTCCCCCCTCAGGTCTCCACATTATTCAATACATGTCCGGCTGTGAACTCCGGGCGGACGGGGAGGGGGAGGTGCCTGTGTCTCCCCTCAGCCTGCAGGTGTCAGACCTCTCCTCAGCCCCTCCCTCTCCTCAGCCCCTCTCTCTCCTCAGCCCCTCACTCTCCTCAGCCCCTCTCTCTCCTCAGCCCCCTCTCTCTCCTCAGCCCCTCTCTCTCCTCAGCCCCTCTCTCTCCTCAGCCCCCTCTCTCCTCAGCCCCTCTCTCTCCTCAGCCCCTCTCTCTCCTCAGCCCCTCTCTCTCCTCAGCCCCTCACTCTCCTCAGCCCCTCTCTCTCCTCAGCCCCTCTCTCTCCTCAGCCCCTCACTCTCCTCAGCCCCTCTCTCTCCTCAGCCCCCTCTCTCCTCAGCCCCTCTCTCTCCTCAGCCCCTCTCTCTCCTCAGCCCCTCTCTCTCCTCAGCCCCTCTCTCTCCTCAGCCCCTCACTCTCCTCAGCCCCTCTCTCTCCTCAGCCCTCGCTCCCCCCTCAGGTCTCCACATTATTCAATACATGTCCGGCTGTGAACTCCGGGCGGACGGGGAGGGGGAGGTGCCTGTGTCTCCCCTCAGCCTCAGCCTGCAGGTGTCAGACCTCTCCTCAGTCCCTCACTCTCCTCAGCCCCTCACTCTCCTCAGCCCCTCACTCTCCCCAGCCCCTCACTCTCCTCAGCCCCTCTCTCTCCTCAGCCCCCTCTCTCCTCAGCCCCTCTCTCTCCTCAGCCCCTCTCTCTCCTCAGCCCCTCTCTCTCCTCAGCCCCTCCCTCTCCTCAGCCCCTCCCTCTCCTCAGCCCCTCCCTCTCCTCAGCCCCTCCCTCTCCTCAGCCCCTCTCTCTCCTCAGCCCCTCTCTCTCCTCAGCCCCTCACTCTCCTCAGCCCCTCTCTCTCCTCAGCCCCTCCCTCTCCTCAGCCCCTCTCTCTCCTCAGCCCCTCTCTCTCCTCAGCCCCTCACCCTCCTCAGCCCCTCTCTCTCCTCAGCCCCTCCCTCTCCTCAGCCCTTCTCTCTCCTCAGCCCCTCTCTCTCCTCAGCCCCTCTCTCTCCTCAGCCCTCGCTCCCCCCTCAGGTCTCCACATTATTCAATACATGTCCGGCTGTGAACTCCGGGCGGACGGGGAGGGGGAGGTGCCTGTGTCTCCCCTCAGCCTCAGCCTGCAGGTGTCAGACCTCTCCTCAGTCCCTCACTCTCCTCAGCCCCTCACTCTCCTCAGCCCCTCACTCTCCCCAGCCCCTCACTCTCCCCAGCCCCTCTCTCTCCTCAGCCCCTCCCTCTCCTCAGCCCCTCTCTCTCCTCAGCCCCTCTCTCTCCTCAGCCCCTCACCCTCCTCAGCCCCTCTCTCTCCTCAGCCCCTCACTCTCCCCAGCCCCTCACTCTCCCCAGCCCCTCACTCTCCCCAGCCCCTCACTCTCCCCAGTCCCTCACTCTCCTCAGCCCCTCTCTCTCCTCAGCCCCTCACTCTCCTCAGCCCCTCACTCTCCTCAGCCCCTCTCTCTCCTCAGCCCCTCACTCTCCTCAGCCCCTCACTCTCCTCAGCCCCTCACTCTCCTCAGCCCCTCACTCTCCCCAGCCCCTCACTCTCCTCAGCCCCTCTCTCTCCTCAGCCCCTCACTCTCCTCAGCCCCTCTCTCTCCTCAGCCCCTCACTCTCCTCAGCCCCTCTCTCTCCTCAGCCCTTCACTCTCCTCTCCCTCCTCAGGTCTCCAGTGCATGTCTGGTGTCCTATCGGTATCTGCACCCCGTTTGTCTCTGAACCCCCGTGTGGCCCTTGCTTTGCGCATGCGTGTTTCGATGGATGTTGGGTTAGAAATAGTTTCAACACCGGCTGGGGGGGGGGGGGATGTGTCCTCAGCCTCTCACCGCCCCCCCCCCCCCCTCAGGTCTCCCCATGGTCCAGTGAATGTAAGGCTGTGAGCAGGGTTGGGGGAAGGGGAGGGGGCTCTGGGGGGGGGGCATGGGGGTGCGTGTTTCACCTTAGACTCTGCCTGCGGGTGTCAGACCTCTCCTCAGCCCCTCTCTCCTCCCCCTCAGGTCTCCATGTGATCCAGCGGATGTCCGGCTGTGAGCTCCGGGACGACGGCTCCGTGGGGGGGTTCCTTCAATACGCCTTCGACGGACACGACTTCATCAGCTTCGACAAGGACAGACAGACCTTCACGGCGGCCATGGATGCGGCCAGGATCACACAGGACCGATGGAACTCGGAGAGGGTCATCGCCCAGCGATATAAGGACTACCTGGAGGAAGAGTGCATCGAGTACCTGAAGAAACACCTGAAGAACGGGGCGGAGCGGCTGCAGACAGGTGGGTTATGGGGGTTTATATAGCGCTTACTGCCCCCACCAGGCGCTGACTCCTCTCAGTGCACAGGCACTGCCAGTGCTGTATGGCACGGAGATCGGGGGGATGGGGGGACAGCGTTACACTGAGGGGATTGCGGTTTCTTTTGTGCCCCTGTGAAGTCTGGCCTGCACCCCCCCTCTCCCCCGGCCGCTGAAGGGAAGGGGGCGCACTGTTGTGCGTGGGAGGTAAAGCGTTGCAGTGGGGGGCTTTGTACACCTGTATGAGGTCCGTACTCCGCCCCCACACTCTTTCCTTGCTCTCTACTCCCTCTCATGGTGGGGGGGGGGGGAGGGGGTGAGAATAGTTTTTCTACCTTTCACTTTGTTCCATGTTCCACACCAGGGCTGGCTTTAGCGCTGGGGCCGTCCGGTGAAAGGTCTTTTTGCCCCCCCCCACCCCTGCCCAGTGACCACCTTCTCCGCGAATTTCCTCCTGACCCCTCTCCAAGAGAACCCTCATCGCTCACTCACAAGCATTTCACCTTCTTTTAGTGCTACTCGTAGTTCACTGGCACGGATCTGTGCAGCAGGCACATTAACCCTCCGAGCTACTTCATGATCAGTCAAAACTGACACTAGACAAGAATCCCACCTCTCACCAACAGCATTAATCATTGCTGCAGCATACTTTTAAATCTTCAATCTACCCCATTCCACTCTACCCCACTCCATCCTGCCCACTCCACTCCACTCCAATCTACCCCACTCTACTCTACCCACTCCACTCCAATCTAACTCACTCCATACTACCCACTCCACTCCAATCTACCTCACTCCATACTACCCACTCCACCCACTCCATCCCTCCCACTCCACTCTACAGCAATCTACCCCACTCCACCCCACGCGGATCTACCCAACTCTACCTCGGTCTACCCCACTCCACTCTACCCCACTCAACTCTACTGCAATCTACCCCACTCCACCCCACGCAGATCTACCCAACTCCACCTCGGTCTACCCCACTCCACTCTAACCACCACTCCACTCCACCCACTCCACTCCACCCCAATCTACCCCACTCCATCCTGCCCACTCCATTCCACCCCAATCTACCCGTCTCCACTCCACCCCAATCTACCCCCTCCATCCTGCCCACTCCACTCCACCCTAATCTACCCCACTCCACTCCACCCCAATCTACCCCACTCCATCCTGCCCACTCCACTCAACCCCACTCCATCCTGCCCACTCCACCCTGTAAATTGTAAATGTAAATTGATACTTGTATAGCGCAGTACTCACCCGCAAGGGTCTCAAGGCGTTTGTACGAATACCGCTGTGGAACCCATACTGGCTTTCCCTGTGAGGCGTCCACTCCTGGGCACCCCCAAGGTGGAGGCCAGGCATCCTTAGCGTTGTGGGGGCCGCTGTGGAGATTAAGCAAGCTATTGCCCAGAGTTGCAGAGTGGGACCCATGGTTAGCGTAGGTACCTCGGCGAGAATTATCAGGTCCGTGGAATTTTGAGCCCAAGACCCGCCGAGGCGGGAATTGAACCCTGGTCCCGGGCTAGACCTCTGCATCAGGGTCTGCCGCTCTAACCATTGAGCCACACTTCTCCACTAATCTACCCCACTCCACTCTATCCTAATCTACCCCACTCCACCCCATCTATCCCACTCCATACTACCCACTCCACTCCATCCTACCCAGTCTATCTCACTCCATACTACCCACACTACCCAGTGCAGTGGTGTGGCTCACTGGTTAGAGGCGGCAGACCCGGAAGCAGAGGACGGCCCGGGACCAGGGTTCAATTCCCGACGCGGCAGGGTCGTGGACCTAGGGTCAGCGGACTCGACAATTCTCGCCTCGGTGCCTACTCTAGTCAGAAACCACACTCGGCAACTCTGGGCATTAAGCTTGCCTCATCTCTACAACGGCCCCCCACAGACGCCGGGGATGCCTGGTTTCACCTTGGAGATACCCAGCAGGGATCATCTCACAGGGAAAACCAGGACGGGTTCCCCAGCGGTCTACAGCGCCGGGACGCTCACGGGCAGCTGTGCGCTTTACAAATCCAACACATTTACATTTACATTTACTCCATTCCACCCCACCCCACTCTACCTCACTCAATCCCTCCCACTCCACTCTACCCTAATATACCCCACTCCACTCCACCCCACTCCACTCCACCCCAATCTACCCCACTCCACTCTACCCACTCCACTCCACCCCAATCAACCCCACTTCCTCCTGCCCACTCCACTCAACCCCAATCTACCCCACTCCATCCTGCCCACTCCACTCCACCCCAATCTACCCCACTCCACTCCACCCCAATCTACCCCACTCCACTCTACCCACTCCACTCCACCCCAATCTACCCCACTCCACTCCACCCCAATCTACCCCACTCCACTCTACCCACTCCACTCCACCCCAATCAACCCCACTTCCTCCTGCCCACTCCACTCAACCCCAATCTACCCCACTCCATCCTGCCCACTCCACTCCACCCCAATCTACCCCACTCCACTCCACCCCAATCTACCCCACTCCACTCTACCCACTCCACTCCACCCCAATCTACCCCACTCCACTCCACCCCAATCTACCCCACTCCACTCTACCCACTCCACTCCACCCCAATCAACCCCACTTCCTCCTGCCCACTCCACTCAACCCCAATCTACCCCACTCCATCCTGCCCACTCCACCCTAATCTACCCCACTCCACTCCACCCCAATCTACCCCACTCCATCCTACCCACTCCACTCCACCCCAATCTACCCCACTCCTTCCTTCCCACTTCACTCTACCCTAATCTACCCCACCCCACTCCAATCTACCCCTCTCCATACTACCCACTCCACTCCACCCCACTCCATCCTTGCCACTCCACTCTACCCTAATCTACCCCACTCCACCCCATCTATCCCACTCCATACTACCCAGTCTACCTCACTCCATACTACCCGCTCCATTCCACCCCACCCAACTCCACCCTACCCACTCTACCTCACTCAATCCCTCCCACTCCACTCTACCCTAATATACCCCACTCCACTCTACCCCAATCTACCCCACTCCACCCCAATCTACCCCACCCCACCCCAGCCTACCTCACTCCATCCTGCCCACTCCACTCTACCCCAATCTACCCCACTCCACCCCAATCTACCCCACCCCACCCCAGCCTACCTCACTCCATCCTTCCCACTCCACTCCAATATACCCCACCCCAGCCTACCTCACTCCATCCTGCCCACTCCACTCTACACCAATCTACCCCACTCCGCCCCAATCTACCCCACCCCACCCCAGCCTACCTCACGCCATCCTTCCCACTCCAATATACCCCACTCCATATGACCCACTCCACCCACTCCATCCTTCCCACTCCACTCTACCCTAATCTACCCCACTCCACCCCAATTTACCCCACTGTATCCTACCCACTCCACTCTACCCCAATCTACCCCACTCCATCCTATCCACTCTATCTCACTCCATCCCTCCCACTCCACTCTACCGCAATCTACCCCACTCCACCCAACGCGGATCTACCCAACTCCACCTCAGTCTACCCCACTCCACTCCACTCCATTCCACTCCACTCTAACCCACTCCACTCCACCGCACTGTACTCCACCCTATCCCACTCTACCCACTCCACTGCAATCTACCCCACTCCACTCTATCCCACTCCACCGCACTGTACTCCACTCTACCTCATTCCATCCTTCACACTCCACGCTAATCTACCCCACCCCACTGTACCCAATTCTACTCCACTCTACCCGATTCTACCCCCATGTACCCACTCCACTCTACTGCAATCTACCCCACTCCACGCTAATCTACCCCACCCTACCCAATTCTACTCCATTCTACCCATTCTACTCCACTCTACCCCAATCTACCCCACTCCACCCTAATCTACCCCACTCCATTCTACCCCCCAAAATACCCCACTCCACTCGATTCTACCCCACTCCACCCTACCCCACTCCACCTCAGTCTACCCTACTCCACTCTACCTGGTTCTACACCACTCCACTCTACCTGATTCTACCCCACTCCACTCTACCCAAACCTACCCCACTCCACTCTACCGCAATCAACTCCACCCCAATCTACCCCACTCCACTCTACCCGATTCTACCCAACTCCACTCTACTCCAATCTACCCCACTCCACCCCAATCTACCTCACCCCAATCTACTTCACTCCATCCTAGCCACTCTACCTCACTCCACTCTACCTCACTCTACCCCACCCCACTCTACCCCAATCCACTCTACCTCACTCCAACCTTCTCACTCTAATCTACTTTACTCCTCTCCAATATACCTCACTCCAGTCTTCCCCACTCTACTCAACCTGCTCTCCACTTTATCCCAATCTACCCCACTCTAAGCAAAAAGGCAGTAGAATGTCGACCCACATTAAAACAACATTTAACAGGTAGAATAGTCGACCTGGGAGCCCTACTGAGGTCTTTTTTAGGTCAACCTCAGAGAGGGGCCCGGGGGGAAGGGTTCAACCACAGGGACGAGGCAGGGGGACACAGCAAACATGGCAATCATTCTCACCCCGAATCACATGGAGCAGGGCAAACACGTTCCGCAACTAAGGGAAATGAATCATTCGCTCCCTCTGACTGCTAATGACATCGTAGTAAATCTATCTTCCTACGAATTAACACACACGGAAAAGATCGTGCTAAACAAAGGACTTGGTTATGTCCCCACACCGAACCATGATCCTTTTCTATGCAGAACCGAGGTCTCAGAAATGATGCGCAAAATAAAACTGCATAAATTCTTTGCGAGTAAAGACAGTACACCCCTCTCTCTCTTTGACACAAATCTTCATAGGCCTTCCAATTTCTGCCCCGCCACATCACTTGTAGGACCTGAGGTGGCAGTATTCGAACAACGTGTCATCGGTGATATAGAGTTCGAGGCATGTGGGCTGCTAAATTCATATCTTAGCATTAGATCGCCGCCTAGTGTTGGGTCCGGATGATCGCACATTGTTGTCCTGGAAGAGTCTTCGAAGTATCCTGAGATAGGTGGCTCCTCCCCTGGACTACAGTGCGCATGGGCATCGGCTCCATCCCCAGATTGTTTTTTTCCGCCATTGGGTTCGGATGTGGTCTCGACGTCTTTCTGTCGAAACCGAGAAAAACTAACTTTTAGCGGCCAAAAGGCCTCGATTTTTTGCGTCGGTATTGTCTGCGCACGGTCTCGAGTCTTCCGTCTCTTGGAGCCGGAATAAGCGGAGTTTTCTTTCGCTTTCTGAACTTTGAGGCCTTCTCATCGCGACACGACTGCAAAACTTTTCGGACATGGAGTGGAGCCCGTTTAAGTACTGCCCGCTTTGTGGGTCCAAGTAACCACACATCGATCTACACCCCGTCTGTAACAAATGCCTTTCGCCTGACCACGACGACGGCAAGTGCAAGGCCTGTGCACAGTTCCGCTCCAAGAAGACTCTCAAGCTTCGGCGCGCGGTGCGCATGGAAGCGAGACAAGCGGCCCCGGATCCGGAAAACATCTTCGGTGACCAAGAAGAAGAGGACCAGGGTCATCATCTTCAAATCTCCCCACCCGAGACGGAGGTCGAGGCGGATCCGGGAGACGACGACGGAGTCGTGGGTCAAGGTCTTGAATACGTCGACGAGGTAGGAGACGACGATGAGATTTATGGGGCCGCGGCAGATAGCTCGGGGGACGAGCTCTGCCTCGAAGGTTACGAGGATACCGACCGGGTCACGGGATCGCCTGTTGGCCTTACCCAAGACCCGTTGCCGCAAGCCACAGCCCCGCCTTCTGGCCCGGCCACGGACTTACTTGCTGAGCAGACTGTTTCGAAACCGAAACCGAAACCATCGGGATCGACAACATCTAAGATGGCCGACCCGAAAACGAAACCGAAACTTAAGGACTCGAGTGTCCCTAAGATGGCTGCCGTACCGGCGAAAACGACTGTGCCCGCAACTCCATCGACTCCGTTGACCTCCGGTCCGCAGAAGTCGAAGAAGTCCGTCGATTCCGATGCTGCAAAATCGAAATCGACGCCAGAGGAGGGGTCCTCTAAGAAAGATGGTCGGCACGGGTCAACAGCTGCGCCGCCGTCCAAGCACGCCAAAGCCGGCTCCAAAGAGGCTACGCAAGCGCACGGATCGAAGACTGGCACGTCTGCGCCCCGGTCCCAGGAATCGGGGTCGGTGACGACGGGATCCGCGCCCAAAGCGCACAAGGCCCACAAAGACGTCGGATCCGAAGGAAAGATCAGAACATCCTCGTCGGCGCCAAAACAAACTGTGAGTGAGACGTCCCCCATCGCCGAATCACTACAGAGAATCAGGGAGAAGGCCTCTGCTCCGTCGGCTCCGATACCATCGCCGCAGCCGCAAAAGGACAATCCAGCAAAGCCTTCTGGGAAACTTCTCTTTATTTTGCCGCCGAAGGAGGCGCCGAAAGCCTTTTCCACCAAATCGGCACCAAAACAGGTGATTTCTTCACCGGCTGGCCCGCTTCCACGTCGGGTACTCGAATCAGAGGATGATTCAGAGCATTTCATCGACGCTGACACAGGCAAACTGACCCTCTATAAGAGGAAAATCACTTCGGAGTCAGTGGACTCATATGTCATCCCACTGAAGAAGAAGAGGGTGCCCCTTGACGCTTCAGGCCTCATGGAACCACTCCAGCCTCCTCCGAGACGGAGCCCTACTCCCTCACCAGAACACTCTGCGGGTGAGGGGTATGATGAGGACGAGCAATACAATTTCCCTGTCAATGAACCTGATGCACAACCGGATTCATATGATGACACTGGTGACCAGGGCACCCAAAGTGTGGGGCAGGACCCGCAGCTTTTTAATGCACGTGCATCCCCAACTGAGGATTCAGCAGGTTTTCATGCACTACTCGAAAGGGCGGCAGCCAATCATGATGTGGACATGCATGCTGACCCGGTTGAGGAAGACTTCCTTTTCGACACATTTTCAGTCTCTGAAAGGACAGTAAAGACACTGCCTATGCTTAAAGGAGTCCTCAAGCATGCTGGGGACATATTTAAGGAGCCTACAAGAGCGAGAGTGGTCAATCCACGTATTGAAAAAAAATACAGACCTGCACCTGCAGACCCCGCATACATTCGGGGACAATTGCCACTGGACTCTCTTGTGGTCGCCAATGCCAGGAAACGTGCCAACTCCCAGACTACGGGTGAAGCTCCTCCCCCGGACAAGGAGTCCAAAGTGCTAGAGGCAGGGGGCAAAAGAGTAGCTGCACAGGCATCAAACTTTTGGCGCATTGCCAATACACAAGCACTCTTAGCGCGTTACGATAGGGCGCACTACGACACCCTAGAACAGATTATACAACACCTGCCTCCACAGTTCCAAGAAGGCACCAAACTGCTTATTGAGGAAGGGAAGCTAATCTCAAACGCAGCCATCAAGTGTGCACTTAACGCAGCAGACACAGCTGCTAGAGCTATCAACACTAGCGTTATGCTGAGACGACAGGCGTGGCTCCGCATCTCAGGGTTTAAACCGGATATTCAGACAACCATTCTTAATCAGCCAGTCAATCCTGATAGTCTGTTTGGTCCAGATGTTGACACCACCCTAGAAAAAATAAAAAAGGACACAGAAACTGCTAAGTCCATGGGGGCCCTGCAGTCACAACAGTTTCGTGGCAGCAATTTTCGTCGCTCAGGTGCACGTGGAGTCACCAGAGGACAAATGGGTCAACAATCTCAGTTCTCAAGAGGTGGAGCACAATCCTCGTTCACAAAACAGAACAAGGGAGGTTACAGAAACAACAGCAACAGAGGTCGCGGCAGAGGAAACAACAGCTCCCGCTCCTCTACCCCAAGCAAACAGTGACTCTCTGTCACTGCCCCCCGACCACTTAACACCTGTCGGGGGGAGACTGCAGCAGTTCCTGCCCGTCTGGAGAAACATCACCACAGACAGGTGGGTGCGACAACTAATCCAGTATGGTTATTGCCTAGAGTTGAAATCCACTCCACCCAACATCCCGCCGAGGCAAAGGCCTATGTCCGCAGAGCACTTGCTCTTATTGCAGCAGGAAGTAGTGGTGATGCTGCAAAAAGGCGCAATCGAGCTCGTGCCGGTGGGAGAGGAAGGCACAGGGGTGTATTCCCTGTACTTCCTTATTCCGAAGAAGGACGGATCTCTCAGACCCATTCTAGATCTACGTCCCCTCAACCTGTATATTCTATCAGAACATTTCCACATGCTTACACTGCAACAGATTCTTCCCTTGCTAAACCAAGGGGACTTCTTAGCAACCTTAGATCTCAAGGATGCTTATTTCCACATTCCACTACACCCGTCCCACAGGAAATACCTCAGGTTCACTATTCAAGGCAAGCATTACCAGTTCAAGGTCCTACCCTTCGGAGTCACCACAGCCCCAAGGGTGTTTACCAAGTGTCTGGCGACAGTAGCAGCGCACCTCAGGAGGCAGAACATCCATGTCTACCCCTACCTAGACGACTGGCTCGTGCAAGCCAAGTCGGAACAACAGTGCGCCGCGGACATGTCGACTACAATTCACCTTCTTCACAATCTGGGTTTCTCGCTGAACTACCCAAAGTCGCATCTACAACCAGCACATGTCCGGCAGTTCCTAGGTGCGACGATCAACACCCTGACGGCCATGGCTCAGCCAAACCAGGTCAGGATAGACAGCATGCAGTCTCTGATCCAAAAGTTCAGGCCACAACACTCGCTTCCAGCGAGAGTGTTCATGTAGTTGATAGGCATGATGGCCTCCTGCATCTTCATAGTCCCTCACGCACGGTTACATATGCGCCCGCTCCAGGAGTGCTTAGCGAATCAGTGGACACAGGCTCAGGGGCAATTGACAGACCTAGTGTTGGTTACCAGTCGGGCATACGACTCTCTGCATTGGTGGACTCCACACAACCTTTGCAAGGGCCGACTGTTCCAAGAGCCTGTGCCGCAGATTACCCTGACAACAGACGCATCTCTCCAGGGATGGGGAGCGCATCTGCTCACTTACACAGTGCAGGGACTATGGACGACGCAGCAACAGAAGATGCACATCAACTATCTGGAACTGATGGCAATCTTCATGGCGATCAAGTCCTTCATTGTACATCTGTGCAACAAGGTCGTGTTGGTCCGGACGGACAACATGACTGCAATGTACTACATTCAAAAGCAGGGAGGCACCCACTCGCCGCAGCTGTCTCATCTGGCTCAGAGCATGTGGAAGTGGGCCATTCAGAGGAACATTTTCCTCATGGCAGAACACCTCCCAGGAAAGGACAATCAGATGGCGGATCTGCTCAGCAGGTACAGCCATCAAATGCACGAGTGGGAGATACACCCATCTGTCCTCCACCCGTACTTCCAGCAGTGGGGTCATCCGGAGATAGACCTGTTTGCCACAAAAGAAAACGCAAAATGCCAACACTTTGCCGCCAGGTTCCCTCACCCACAGTCGCAGGGGAATGCGATATGGATGAACTGGTCAGGCAAATTTGCGTACGCTTTTCCGCCAGCCCCTCTAATACCGCTGGTCGCAAGAAAGCTAAGGCAGCACGCGATGACTCTCATCCTAGTTGCTCCAACGTGGGCGCGCCAGGCTTGGTACACCACGTTCCTCGAACTCTCAGTGGTTCCGCATCAAAGACTGCGCCTCACGCCCAGTCTTTTGACGCAGAACCATGGAGAAATTCAGCATCCAGATCCGCAACAGCTCAACCTGGCGATCTGGCTCCTGAAGTCCTAGAGTTTGGATACCTTAACCTGCCTCCGGAATGCATGAACATCATCAAGGAGGCAAGGAAGCCAACTACCAGAGCATGCTATGCTGCAAAATGGAAGCGTTTTGTCATTTACTGTACAGCCAATGACATTAACCCGCTAGATGCATCTATCCCCAACATCATTTGCTATCTGTTGCATCTTTACAAGTGCAATCTAGCGTACACTTCCATTCGGATACATCTATCCGCCATAGCGGCTTATCTTCAAAACAGGCAGCACCTCTCTGTCTTCAGAGTGCCCGCCATTAAAGCCTTCCTGGAAGGTCTGAAACGAGTCATTCCCCCAAGAACACCGCCAGCTCCGGTGTGGAACCTCAATGTCGTTCTCACCAGACTGATGGGACCACCATTTGAGCCACTGCACTCGTGTGAACTCCAGTTCCTTACGTGGAAAGTAGCTTTCCTAGTAGCTATTACGTCTCTGAGGCGTGTCAGTGAGCTGCAAGCGCTCACAATCCAAGAGCCATTCATTCAAATTCACCCAAATAGGGTAGTGCTACGCACTAACCCCAAATTCCTTCCGAAGGTGGTGTCACAGTTTCATCTCAACCAAACTATTGACTTACCAGCATTCTTTCAAAACCCGCAAACGGTGGCAGAAAGAATGCTCCATACCTTAGATGTACGGAGGGCGTTGATGTACTACATAGACAGAACACAACCCTTTAGAAAAACAAAACAACTTTTTGTTGCCTTCGCACCACAACACAAAGGCAACCCGATTTCCAAAGCAGGGATAGCCAGATGGATTGTTAAGTGCATCCAGATATGTTATCAAAAGGCCAAGCGCACTTTAACCATACCCCCAAGAGCGCACTCCACACGCAAAATGGGGGCATCCATGGCTTTCCTAGGGAACATACCTTTAGAGGATATTTGCAGAGCAGCCACGTGGGTTACACCACATACCTTTACAAAACACTACTGTGTTGATGTGCATTCCAAGCAGCAAGCTGCTGTAGGACAGGCTGTTCTAAAAACACTTTTTCAGGTTTCTGCAGCTGGCACGGGCAACCGCCGCTGATGGAGGGACTGCTATGTATTCTATGCTAAGATATGAATTTAGCAGCCCACATGCCTCGAACTGAATATGCTACTTACCAGTATGCATCTGTTCTTGGCATGTAGGGCTGCTAACATTCATATCGCCCGCCCTCCTCCCCGGTGCCTGTCGCAGCTGCAGATATACTATTGTATTTATTCATTAGCATGGACATCCTTTACACTTTTCACTCCATCTTCTGCCACAATGGCGAAAAACAATCTGGGGATGGAGCCGATGCCCATGCGCACTGTAGTCCAGGGGAGGAGCCACCTATCTCAGGATACTTCGAAGACTCTTCCAGGACAACAATGTGCGATCATCCGGACCCAACACTAGGCGGCGATCTAATGCTAAGATATGAATGTTAGCAGCCCTACATGCCAAGAACAGATGCATACTGGTAAGTAGCATATTCAATCCCTGGAACAAACCACCGGACAAAATCTGAGTCATAACATGACGAAGGCGAAATGGCAGGCAGTTGGCACTCTACAAAGAAACTTGGCTATTACCATCAAGCCAGCCGACAAAGGCGGGGCGGTGGTAGTACTTAACACCATAGACTACGAGACTGAAATCCTTAAATGATTGGGTGTTTGCACAAACTACCATCCTCTCATGTGGGACCCTACACCTGAACTTGCGAATGTCATCAAGCAGATGGTGGCAGAGGCAGTGACAAAAAAATGGATCACACCCAAAGAGGCGGACTTTATCATCAATAGCAATCCCAGGGTGCCGGCATTTTACATCTTGCCAAAGATTCATAAGCCCCAACGTCTGCCCCCGGGACGTCCCATTGTCTCAGGGATTCAGTCCATCCTTGAACCCCTCTCCCAGTTCACCGACTTCTTCTTGAGGGAGGCGGTGGTGACTCAGGAGTCATACGTACAAGACACGACGGATATCTTGAATATTTTTAAAAATATATCCTTTGACCCTGATAGTCAACTACTGGTTACAATTGAAATTGAGTCATTGTATACCAGCATCCCCCAGGACGCCACGCTGGTGGCAGCAGCACGAGCCCTGGGGGAGATGGAGTGGTTCTATGACACACCCCAAACGTTTGTTATGCAGTACATTGAGTTAGCACTCACAAGAAATTTCTTTGAGTACCAGGGACAACTGTACCTGCAGACGTCTGGGACATCCATGGGGGCCACATTTGCTCCTAGCCTGGCCTGCATTTATGTGGGCCAGGTGGAGAAGAATGTGGTCCTCCATGAGTCGAATCCTTACAGAGAAAACATCTCTCTGTGGAGACGTTACATCGACGACGTCCTCTGTATCTGGACAGGTACAGAGGACCGGCTAAAGACGTTCTTACAATGGCTGAATCAGGTGGACCCGAGTCTCCGGTTCACCTGGTCCATCAGTAACATCTCAGCAGTGTATCTCGATGTAGACATCACTGCGACTGATTCCAAGTTGCTAACCAGTGTACATCACAAGGCTACAGATAGAAACTCCCTCCTCCACTACCATTCGTTCCATCCGAGGTCGCTACGCGACAACCTTCCGGTGGGACAGTTTCTGCGATACCGCCGGAACTGCTCATCCACTGAAACCTTTCTAGAACAGTCCTCTGAATTGGTCACTAAGCTGCAACAGCGGGATTATCCAGCCAAAGTTATTAGACACGCACGTAAGAGGGCTTTGAACACCTCGAGAGAAGCACTACTGGAGCACAATGCGAAAGAAAAACAAGTGTGCCTACCAGTGGTGACTACCTTTGATCCTTTGTCAAGTAAAATCAGGCAGATCATAAGGAAAAACTGGTCTATTCTCGATACAGCGGAGAACAAGATGCCCACTTCATGCTTTGCCTTTAAAAGAGCCCCTAATCTACGTGATAAATTGGTCCACACACGGAATCGGGGCCCTGCCATTACAAGCAACATACCCGCTGGGCATTATCCCTGTGGTTGTTGTTCTGTCTGTGGGCTTACAGAAGCAACTAAGACTGTCAGTCTACGCGGTGGCCGGATCTGGTACCTCAACTGATTCAGCAACTGCAATACGACACACGTTATTTATAGATTGATGTGCAGTTGCTGTCTATATTATATTGGCCTTACGACCCGCAAGATAAAAATTCGTGTGCAGGAACATTTAAGCACCATCCGTGCTAAGAAATTGACTACACGGTTGGTCCAACACTTCAATACTTCAGGACATGACCCTAGGGAGCTGAAGTGGACTGTCCTAGAAAAAGTGGTGGGTGACTCACACAATCTGGAGAGTATCTTGGCAAAAAAGGAGGCGAAATGGATCTATCTGGAGAGGGCAGATTGTGAAGGACTCAACGAAAATATTGAGTGGAACAAAGTCAGTAGGCGTTGACAGGGCTCTGTCACATGTCCCAGTCTGACACCCCCAGTCATTATCCATGTCGACTCCAGGCGATTGCACACTGGACATCCAGCATATGACACACTCTCCCCGGTGTTCTCTCCCTCTGACCCCTACCAGTGTTCTCTACACTCACACCCTCTCTCAGTGACACATATATGTTTATACGGGCAGATCCTCTACACCAGTACCTGTACATTAACCAACTAATGGAGCGTGGGGTATATATACATACTTCGTTGGTATGCAGCCTACTCACGCGCAGCGCGAGAGTAGTGTTTTTAGTGGGGCTACTGTCGGCCTTCACATTCCACAGAGGCTTACTACACTGGGGCCCGGATTTTTGCTTATATTAAGTTCCATTTAGAAATGACGAAACTGGGCTGATGAAAGTCCATGCTGTGTTATCAAGAACAGCGAGCGCTGTAGCCAAAGGGATGGTTTTGATCCTGATCAAAGATGGCCGCCACACGCAGCGTGAGGGGCGGGGCTCCGCCCCCCGTGCTACTTCCTGTCCAGCACACAGCCTGTGTGTGTGGACCGTCGGAAGCGCCGGAGGGATGCGGCTTTAGTAAGAGCGTGGCTGTGTTGAGTGAATGTATTCGGATGGAAACGCCCGAGTTGATTTCGGTAGCGATCCATGTCTGTTTTTAGGATAGACCACCAACAAACTGTTCGCCTGAATTAATTCTCTCAAATACCCTTGCCTCAGTTATTATTGTGGTGTATGTGGTGGGGTCACAAAACTCCACGGAAACAGAGACAGGAAATAGAGGAAACATTCATTAATGAAGCCACCCACTGGGTGAGGGAGGTCAGACACTGGTATTCAGTCACATGGATGGACATCGAGGAGCGCAGAGACTGAGGGACCTGAGGGTCCATGTGACTACATCACATACACCTCTCGAATGAGGAACTTGCCGATGGCTTCATCAGTGTTGAGTACAGAAGATTTCCTCCCTCGTGCACAGGGTAGAGACTGAAAACCTTCTGCCTTGTGCACAATACACCAAGCCATCGAGGACCCTTATTGGAGCCTCAACACCTCCTGCCTTGTGCACAATACACCGAGCCATCGAGGACCCTTATAGTAGACTCAACACCTTCTGCCTTGTGAGCGATACACCAAGCCATCCAGGACCCTTATAGGAGACTCAACACCTTCTGCCTTGTGCACAATACACCAAGCCATCGAGGACCCTTGTAGAGGACTCAACACCTTCTGCCTTGTGCACAATACACCAAGCCATCGAGGGCCCTTATAGGAGAGTCAACACTTCCTGCCTTCTGCACAACACACCCAGTCATCGAGGACCCTTATAGTAGACTCAACACCTTCTGCCTTGTGAGCGATACACCAAGCCATCCAGGACCCTTATAGGAGACTCAACACCTGCTGCCTTGTGCGCAATACACCAAGCCATCGAGGACCCTTATAGGAGACTCAATACCTTCTGCCTCGTGCACAATACACCAAGCCATCGAGGACCCTTATAGGAGACTCAACACCTTCTGCCTCATGCACAATACACCAAGCCATCGAGGACCCTTATAGGAGACTCAACACCTTCTGCCTTGTGCACAATACACCAGCCATCGAGGACCCTTATGGGAGACTCAACAGCTTCTTCCTTGTGCACAATACACCAAGCCATCGAGGACCCTTATGAGAGACTCAACACCTTCTGTCTTGTGCACAATACACCAAGCCATCGAGGACCCTTATGAGAGACTCAACACCTTCTGCCTTGTGCACAATACACCAAGCCATCGAGGACCCTTATAGTACACTGTTACGGGATCCGCTATCTCGGGGAGTGAGGAATGGGCAGGAGACGAGTTTCTGTAAGAGAGGGCTTTATTGCAGCATATAAATAGTCCGTACAGGTCTTCCTAGGGAACAGGGTCCGTCACGGGGATCGGCTTCGGCTCCTCCAACGGGCTCTCGGTTTAGATGGATCAGTTCGGCGTAGCCCCTCGGGTCTCCTCCTCGCTAGGGTCTGATCCTCGTCCGCGGCGCCTCTTGCCAGGGAAAACACAAAGGGGGTCAGTGTAATGTCCGATACTCGTGAGGTTGAGGGGAAAAGGAGTGAGGATGCAACACTCAAATGCTATGGTGCTGTGAGGGGGGTAGTGCTCAGGGGTAAGGGTACACCGGGACAGAGGGGGATCCCAATCACTCGGCGGAACTGCCCTTCCTCCCGACCCAACCCGCAACTCGTCTCTGTACCTGATTTAGCCACACACCTCCCCCGGGCGTGTGGCAGGGCGGCTCGTGGGAACGTTGGCCTCCTGGTGTTTCCTCTGTTGATGTTACGGCTTCCGCTCTTCTCGACTCTTCCTCCGGTCTTATCGTCCTCTCTTCACCATGCTCTTCTTCCGACTCTGCTCTCCAACTCTCGCCTCTCCCGGTGTACAAGCACACCTCCACTCTTCCGGCTTCCGCATTTAACGCTGTCTCCTCCACAGGGAGCCCATCCCACTCGTCTCCAGATCTCCAGTTAAAGGGCCACGGTTCCTCCTGTTCCCTGGAGGTGCCGATATCGAAGTCAACAGAGGAAAGTTCGTTCTGCAACAAGGAACAAATAGGGTGGGGATGGTAAGAGCCGCCAGGGGGAGTCCCGTAGTCCATGTCCAGTGTAGAGGGTCGCACCACCCCGCTACATAGACTCAACACGTATTGCCTTGTGCGCAATACACAAGCCATCGAGGACCCTTATAGGAGCCTCAACACCTTCTGCCTTGTGCACAATACACCAAGCCATCGAGGACCCTTACAGGAGCCTCACACCTTCTGCCATGTGCACAATACACCAAGCCATCAAGGACCCTTATAGGAGACTCAACACCTTCTACCTTGTGCACAATACACCAAGCCATTGAGGACTCTTATAGGAGACTCAACACCTTCTGCTTGTGCACAATACACCGAGCCATCGAGGACCCTTATAGTAGACTCAACACGTATTGCCTTGTGCGCAATACACAAGCCATCGAGCGGGAAGAAAGGGTGCTAATGCTATCATCCACAACCGCAAGTACTTTCTCCAAATTGGCTTGGTCAGTGGCTCTAAGCCTAGAAGCAGCTTCAATTTGTGATAGTTTCCGAATCTCATTATAAGCAGCATACACAAAACGTTTCGTCCTGCTATTAGCAGGCCCCTTTACAAAATCATTCAGATCGAAATTTTCATTAAGGTTGGCTAAATGTAGCTTCACAGACGCCAAGGATGAATGTCTGAGCCAACCCTGGCACAGTTTACCCACCGAATAAGTTGTGACTGAATGATGAGCCAAAAACCTAACTTCAGTATAGCCCGGGGTAAAACCCAGAAATCTCTGCTGGCACCGATCTGCACCCTTCTGCCATAGCAACCAGCCTTTGGGATTAATGGCTGAGACATTAAACGGGGAATACTGCACTTGGGCTATCAAGTCGCTAAGGGACACGCTGGTGTAATTATCCCACCCTGGGAACTCACCCAAATCAGGAATAGATAGAGAATTAAATTTTTTAGAAGTAGCCAATCCAAAGCAGGTAGTTTGAGAGATTGTATCATTAAAAAAAAAAATATGGCTCGGGATAAGACATGCACGGTGCAAAGCCTCTGTGCTTTGCACTTGCCAATGTTTAGTACCCCAAACGGATTTAAGATCAATTGTGTCTTTCCACACTTGATAGCCCCCAACTGCCAACTGGTCAATAAAGGACTTAGAGTACAATAATTTTGTGTGGGTAAGTCTAACCTTGGAAAAGGACTGATCAGGCAATTTAAAATAAAATGCGTCTGTATTTGATATGTTAAAATCAGTAAAATCGAAAAAAACTTTTTCAAAAGGGTTTTCGACATGCCTTCTATAGGAGCAGGGCAGTGTTCCCACTGTGTGTAATTTACGATATGTCTAAATGAACTCGTTTTATGTAGGTAATGGTTGCCAAAATGCTGATAACAGTACAAATTACCATAATTCGCAGATTCTAAATATAAATCTTCAGCATCAAAAGCAGCATAGTATTTCAAATCCGAAAATAAAGCTTCTACATCTTTAATATCCCAATCATCAGAAAGAATATTTTGTTTAACCACATCTCCCATAGAAACACGGAGCACATTGGGTACATTAATGACTTCAGTGGGACCATGAATCTGGAACTTGACAGCATCCTATACAATCCCATCTAAAACGGGCCAAGCAGTTATATTAACAAAAGTCTGGTCCCTCTTCATGATGTGCGAAGAGGAGTGGGGGAGCCAAAGTTCCATCAATCACAGGAATAGAATCTCTTTCTTCCACGTAATGTCCGTCAATAAATCTAAAAAAATATACCACAAATCCTATGGACATGAATTAAAAAATTGAAAAAAGCACCAGCCAAATGTAAGTCCAAGGAGGTATCAAAAAAGGTTTTTTAAACCAGGCCACAAAAATCGAGATCTTGGAAAGGGTCTTGGACGCATTGGAAACAGAGTCAAATGAGAATCTGGATTGCGTAGCCAAATGGGTCTCCAAATCAGGCATAGACAGATCAGTAGGATATGTATATTCAGTGTCATTTAGTGGGTCAACAGCAGTTAAAGTATTCACAAGTGGGCTCATTTCAATGGCAACATCAAGTTCAACCGCAGGCTCTTGAATAAGAACTGATCGTCGCATCATTGCTGGACACGAAACCGCAGGTGTCATACTATACAGAATCGGCCATCCTGGGGGGTTTGACATTCTCTATTGAAATGTACCTGTTCCCCTTTCGCCCAGTAAGAGGAGGTAAAATGACTGTTCTTGTACCCTGCACACCAAGCACGGCAACTGGAGCTCGATAGGCAAGACCAAATTCTTTCTTGTTGTCAATCTTCTCTCGCACCAGATCTCCGATCTTGGGTAGCCAGCCGACTAGCAGGATCTGCAACGCAGGTTCCGTCGTGGAGGATAAATGTTCCTTTGCAAGACTGTCTCTGGTCTCTTATAGTTTCTGTAAAACATTAGAACGTTCATCTACATCAAAGGAGGCAGCAGCCGCCGCCGAGTCTAGACCGTCAAGGTCCGGAACGTACATCTTGATGCCAAAGAGCATTTCGAATGGGGTCCGCCCACCCAGAAACCTTCTAGGGAGATTATTTAATGCACGCTGTAGACTATTGAGATGTGTTAGCCAATCTCTACCAGCACCTATAACCTTCGCTGTCAAAAACTGCTTTAAATCATGGTTCATTCCCTCTACCACACTATTACCCTCAGGCCTGTAGGGAGATGAAAATTTGACCTGGACCTCCAATGGTGCCATGGCATCCTTGTACACCGTAAAGGTGAACGCTGGACCCTGGTCCGAGTGGAAGGTACCACACACAAAAATTCCCACAAAGATACGCAAGTCTCTTACGACAGTTCTAGCATCAGCGCTCGTCTGAGCCCACAGCCACACAAAACGCGTGCATGAGTCTACTGCGACTAAGATATACTTATATGCAGTATCTGCCGAAAAATGACCGCAGTGGTCCAAATACACACATCCAAGAGGTTTATTAGAGATGTGTAACTGAGTCTGGGGCGGGCGTGCAGCCGTAGAACCTTTATTTCGCTGACAGATGCCACAATGTGTGACAAACTCAAGTGCCTGTTTGTACAAGCCCCGCCACCAGAAACGTTGTAAGAGTGAAACAGTAGCGAATACTCCAGCATGCGCCGATGCCATACCTGCATGGGCTGCAGAGATCAAACCCTGTCTGCGGTCCACGTTCAATCAATCAAGACATTTGTAACGCGCACTACTCACCCGGAGGGTCTCAAGGCGCTTGGGGGGGGGTCCGCTACTGCTCGAACAGCCAGGTCTTGAGCTTCTTCCTGAAGGAGAGGTGGTCTTGGGTCAGGCGTAGGTCGGGAGGGAGGGAGTTCCAGGTCTTGGCGGCCAGGTGGGAGAAGGACCTTCCTCCTGTTGTCGCTCTTCGGATGCGGGGGACGGCGGCGAGGGCGTGACTGGTCGATCGGAGATGGCGTTTGGGAGCGTAGAAGTTGAGGCGGCTGTTGAGGTAACTCGGGCCTTGGTTGTGTAGGGCTTTGTGTGCGTGGGTGAGGAGCCGGAAGGTAATTCTCTTGTTGACCGGGAGCCAGTGCAGGTCTTTCAGGTGTCTGGAGATGTGGCTGTGTCTGGGGATGTCGAGGATGAGTCTCGCTGAGGCGTTTTGGATCCGCTGGAGTCTCTTCTGGAGCTTGGCGGTGGTTCCGGTGTAGAGGGCGTTGCCGTAGTCCAGACGGCTGGTGACGAGGGCCTGGGTGACCGTCTTCCTGGTCTCGGTGGGGATCCACCGGAAGATCTTACGTAGCATGCGCAGGATGTTGAAACAAGACGAGGAGACGGCGTTGACTTGTCTGGTCATGGAGAGGGAGGAGTCCAGGATAAAGCCCAGGTTGCGTGCGTGGTCTGTCGGTTTGGGTGCGGTGCCCAGGGCGGGGGGCCACCAGGAGTCGTCCCAGGCGGAGGGCGAGGAGCCCAGGATGAGGATTTCCGTCTTGTCTGCGTTCAGTTTCAAGCGGCTGGCCGTCATCCACTCGGCTACGTCTTTCATCCCTTGGTGTAGGTTGGCTCTGGCGGTGGCGGGGTCGTTGGTGAGGGAGAGGATCAGCTGTGTGTCGTCGGCGTAGGAGATGATGTTGAGGTTGTGTTGGCGTGCGATGGCCGCAAGGGGGCTCATGTAGACATTGAAGAGGGTGGGGCTGAGCGAGGAGCCTTGGGGAACGCCGCAGATGACTTCTGTTGCTGCAGATCTGAACGGGGGTAGGCGAACTCTCTGTGTCCGTCCAACGAGGAAGGAGATAATCCAATCCAGTGCCTTCTCCTGGATTCCGACATTGTTGAGGCGCTGCACTAGGGTGCGGTGGCAGACAGTGTCGAATGCCGCGGAGAGGTCTAGGAGGATGAGGGCAGCTGTTTCTCCGTTGTCCAGCAGGGCTCGGATGTCATCGGTGGCAGCGATGAGGGTGGTTTCGGTGCTGTGGTTGGCCCGGAAGCCAGACTGTGAGGGGTCGAGGGATCCGTTTGTCTCGAGGAAGGCGGCCAGCTGCTTGTTGACTGTCTTCTCGATGACTTTGGCTGGAAACGGGAGGAGCGAGATGGGGCGGTAGTTCTTGAGTTCGGTGGGGTCCGCTGTTGGTTTCTTTAGTAGAGCGCTGAGTTCGGCGTGCTTCCAGCTCTCCGGGAAGGTGGCGGTGTCGAAGGAGGTGTTGATGATGTCCTGCAGGTGGGGTGCGATGACGGCGTCGGCCTTGTTGAAGACGTGGTGAGGGCAGGGGTCGGTCGGAGATCCGGAGTGGATGGAGTTCATCGTGCGGATGGTGTCTTCGGTGCTGATTGGGGTCCAGTCGCTGAGGGTGGTGGTGGGGTGCGTTGGTGCGGTCTTGGGGGGCGTTGTTTGTGTGCTGAAGCTGTTGTGTATGTCAGCGATCTTGTTGTGGAAGTACGAGGCGAGGGAGTTGCAGAGGTCTTGCGATGGGGTGATGTCGTTGTTTCCGGCGTTGGGGTTGGAGAGCTCTTTCACGATGTTGAAGAGTTCCTTGCTGTTGTGTGCGTTGTTGTCCAGTCGGTCCTTGAAAGCAGTTTTCTTGGTGGCGTGGATCAGTTGATGGTGCTTTCGAGTGGCGAGCTTGAGGGTAGTCATGTTGTTCGGTGTTGGGTCTCTTCTCCAGGCTTTCTCGAGGGCTCGGCAGTTCTTCTTGGAGCATTTGAGTTCGTCGGTGAACCAAGGGGCCTTCTTGCTGCCGGGTCTGCTGGGCGGGGTCCTCAGGGGGGCGAGTTCGTCCGCGCAGTTGCTGATCCACTTCGTGAGGTTGTCGGCGGCCTGGCTGGGGTTCGCTGAGCTGGCGGGAGGGTGCTGGCTCAGGGATGCGGCGAGTTGGTCGGCTGTGATCTTGTTCCAGCTCCTTCGTGCAACCTGTGGCTGGTGGTGGTGGATCGTGGTCCTTCTGAAGCTGAAGTGGATGCAGCTCTGGTCCGTCCAGTGGAGTCCGGTGGCGTGGCTGAAGACGATGTCCTTGCTGGATGAGAAGACGGCGTCGAGTGTGTGTCCGGCGTAGTGGGTGGGGGTGGTCACCAGCTGCTTGAGTCCGAGGTTGGCGAGGTTGTCAAGCAGGGTAGTGGTGTTGCGGTCGTTGTCGTTCTCCAGGTGGAAGTTGAGGTCCCCTAGGAGGATGTATTCAGCGGAGAGGAGGGCGTGCGGGCTGATGAAGTCGGCGATGTCTTCGCTGAATGGTGTGCGGGGTCCCGGGGGTCGGTAGATCAGGGTGCCTCTGAGGGTGGTCTTGGGGTCGGTGTGGATCTGGAAGTGCAGGTGTTTGGCGGTTGTCAGGGTGTCGTCGGAGTTGGTCGTGATGCGGATGGTGTTCCTGTGGATGATGGCGATGCCTCCTCCGGTCTGGTTGCCGCGGTCCCTCCGGGTGATCTTGTAGCCCTCTGGGATGGCGATGGCGATGTCGGGCGCTGAGGAGGCGTTCATCCATGTTTCTGTGAGGAAGGCGACGTCAGGAGCTGTGGTGTCGAGGAGGTTCCAGAGTTGGACGGCGTGTCTGTGGACGGAGCGGGTGTTGAGCAGGATGCACTTCAGGTGGTTGCTGCTGGTGTTCGGCTTGGTGAGTGCTGGTGCCGTGCAGGTCCGGATGCAGGTGAACTTGCAGGAGTGGCAGCTGAAGGGTCCTTGGGTGCGTCTCGGTGTGGCTCGGTAGCATCCTGGTATTCGGCCGGTGTTGAGTGCGTTGAGGGTGGTGGCGTCGTACGTCCGGTGGGTGGGCTGGGGTCTGCGGGAGCCAGGGGTCCTGGCACTGGGCGCGGTCCAGGCGCGGACGGGCGTAGACGGGCTTACCTTTGGCGCACCTTCGGCGCTCAATCGGTGCTCCCGCTGCGCGGTCGCTCTGGGGACGTCATAAGAAGGGAGCCGGGAGGGAGGGTCCGCTGGGAGGCGGGGAGCACGTGGGCCAATCGGCAGGCGGGGGGGCGGGGTCGCGGCAGGTAACGGCGGGAAAAACCTATGCGGGCTTGGTGGGCGGCCCTGCGGCGGCTGGGGCGCCGGGGATCCGAGGACGGGCGGCCCTGCGGCGGCTGGGGCTCCGGATCGGCGTCTGGCAGGCAGCAGGTAATGAGGCAGGCAGAGCAGGCGGGGAGCGTGGGGCGACCAGGCCGTGGAGGGCGCAGTGGTCGCTCCTGAACCGTGGTCTGGGTCCCCTTAAGAAGGGAGCCGGGAGGGAGGGTCCGCTGGGAGGCGGGGAGCGCGTGGGCCAATCGGCAGGCGGGGGGGGCGGGGTCGCGGCAGGTAACGGCGGGAAAAACCTATGCGGGCTTGGTGGGCGGCCCTGCGGCGGCTGGGGCGCCGGGGATCCGAGGACGGGCGGCCCTGCGGCGGCTGGGGCTCCGGATCGGCGTCTGGCAGGCAGCAGGTAATGAGGCAGGCAGAGCAGGCGGGGAGCATGGGGCGACCAGGCCGTGGAGGGCGCAGTGGTCGTGTTGGGAATTAACCTCTCACCAACGCCTTCAATTTTTACAAAAGCAACTTTATCAGGACTTAAGTGATGAGAGTATTTAGAAGGGAAACCCTGCGGGCATTTACCTCCCTTCTCTGTAGCGGCAATAGCTGCCAAGATGTCATCATCAATCTTAGTTTTGGAACATGTAACCGCTGCTACTGCGAATGTTGCTACTGCTGTCTTAGCTGCTTCATCAGCGAGACAGTTACCAACAGTGTGAACTCCTTCACGCTGGTGACCGAGAGTATGAATTACAAAGACGAGGGGGAGCCGTTTTTTAAGCTCAGCCACTCGAACCCAGATCATTTTATATTTTATTGTGCGACCTTTGGAATCACGATAATCATTTTGTGTCCAAAAGTGTAGATTGTCATTGTAGGATTGAACACAGTAGAATGAGTCACTTACAATAAGAGTAGGCACACCTGGGTCAGCGTACTCTAACGCTAGAACTAAAGCACTTAGCTCTGCCAAGTGGGCGGTGCGGTCCCCAAATGTCTGCGATTGCACAACATCGGACTTGAACTCTCCATTCACTATGGCCCCTCGCGGCGGGATGCCTGGCTTTCACCTTGTGGACACCCTGCCGGGGTTTCTCAAAGGGGAATACCAGGACGGGTTCCCTAAGCAAGCGCCGGGACGCTTACGGGCAGCTGTGCGCTTTACAAGTCCAGCACATTTACATTTACATTTACATAGAACCAAACACAATCGCGCAGGCCGAAGAGTACGCATGTAGTGACCCTGTAGCAGCTTGCGCACTCCCATCAGTGTATATGATACAACGGAACTCCTCAAGTGGGCGCATAGTCAGGGGGGCAGGATGAACAAACTCATACTGCAAGAACTCCTCATTTTACAATGAGGAATCAAAAATGAAAGTCACATCCGGAGAAGTTAAGGATGTAGCCCATTGTATCCACCTAGGGTGTAAGGCTTTGGCATTCGGTACACTGGGTTCGAGGCATGTGGGCTGCTAAATTCATATCTATTGCATAGATCGCCGCCTAGTGTTGGGTCCGGATGATTGCACATTGTTGTCCTGGAAGAGTCTTCGAAGTATCACAAGATAGGTGGCTCCTCCCCTGGACTACAGTGCGCATGGGCATCGGCTCCATCCCCAGATTGTTTTTTTCCGCCATTGGGTTCGGATGTGATTTCGACGTCTCCTTGTCGGAATCGAAAAACTTACTTCCTTAAGGCCAAAAGGCCTTCTCTATTGGCGTCGGAATTGTTTGCGATCAGTCCCGAGCATCGTCCGACTCTTCGTGTCGGAATTCTGCGGAGTACTTTACTCTTCGGACATCGAGGCCCTGTACTCGCAGCAAGACCCCGACGACCTGATCATGGAACGGACTCCGTTCAAGTGCTGCCCCGTCTGTGGATCCAAATATCCACACATCGACGTGCACCCAGTCTGTAATAAATGCCTCTCGCCGGACCACGACGAGGACAACTGCATGGCCTGCTCAAAATTCAGGTCCAAGAAAACACTCAAGCATCAGCGCGCGGCGCGCCTCGAGGCCCAGCGAGCGGCTCCGGCACCCGATGACATATTCGACGACCCCGCAGAGGAAGGCAGAAGCCATCATCTTGAAATTTCACCGCCGTCGACGGAGGTCGAGCCCGATCCGGAAGAATACATCGAAGGACAGGGCCAAGACCTTGAATACGTCGAGGAGGTAGGGGACGACGAAGAAGTCTATAGGGCCGCGGAAGATAGCTCAGAGGAAGAGCTATGCCCCGAACATTACATGCCTCAGGCTCAGGTCACGGGATCGCCACTCGACCTTACCCACGACCCTGCACCGCTATCCCCAGCCCCGCCTTCTGGCCCGGCCACGGATACACCGGCAGAGCCGCCATTGTGCGTATCGAAAACAAAACCGCAACCGTTGCAGGCGACATCGTCAAAGATGGCCGACGTCCCACCTAAAACGAAACCGAAACCATCGGTCTCGACAACACCTAAGATGGCCGACGTCCCGGCGAAAACGAAACCGAAACCTACGGCTTCGACTACATCTAAAATGGCCGATGTCCCGGCCAAGTTAACAAAGCCTGCTCCATCTTCGACTCCGTCGCCCTCGGGCCATCCGAAGTCGAAGAAGGCTGTCGAGTCACCAGCGCCACAGACGGTGGCCAAGGACACGTCCTCCAAGAAGGTAGTCCATCACGTCTCGACGGCTGCAGCGTCGACCACCAAACGCACGGTCGAAGCGAAGCCCACTAAGGCCCACGAGCCGAAGGCCGGAGGCACTGCGCATCGGCACAAGGATGTCGGATCTGCATCAACGGCGTCGGCGCCTCAGTCTACCACAGGGCCGCGAACCGTAGGAATCGAGGATTCATCAGTGGCCCCTTCAACCACGTCGAAGTCCTCCGAAGCGGACGAGCATGAAGCGTCGGCTGCCAAACCCTCGGCTTCCTTCACAAAACAGGTCACCGACTCCCTCAAACGTATTCGGGACAAATCTCTGCCGTCGGCGTCTACCGCGCCATCGGATCCGAGACCGGTGGACACACCTGCAAAGACGTCCTCCAAGCTACTCTACACTCTACCACCGAAGGTGGCGCCGAAGGCGTTTGCACCCAGACCGGTGCCGAAAAACACTGAAACGTCGGAATATTCGACGCCCAGAGGACATTTGGCTCCACAACCAGCGTCAGAGGACCAATCAGAGCATTACATCGATGCCCACACAGGGAAATTGACACTTTACAAAAGAAAGATCACTTCCCAGCCATTGGAGTCGTATGTTATTCCACTAAAGAAGAAAAGGCTACCACAGGACATACCTGCCCCTGTTGTACCTCTTCAGCCACCTCCGAGGAGGAGTCCATCACCTTCCCCCAACCAATCAGGGGGTGAGGATGATGACCAAGATGACCAATACAACTTCCCTGCTGGCAATGACCCTGATGTACAACAGGACCCATATGACGAGGCTGGGGACCAGGGAAGTCACCAAGTGATACAGGACCCACAGAGTTTTGGGACACGTACATCACCTACTGAGGATTCGGCAGCATTCAATGCTTTGATAGAGCGAGCAGCTGCAAATCATAATGTAGACATGCATGCTGACCCGGTGGAGGAAGATTTCCTGTTTGACACTTTCTCTGTCTCCGAAAGAACAGTTAAAACACTTCCTATGTTAAAAGGGGTCCTTAAACATGCACCAGAGATCTTTAAAGAACCTACAAGGGCAAGAGTGGTAAACCCACGTATTGAGAAAAAATACAGGCCAGCACCTGGGGACCCTGCCTATATTCGGGGACAGTTGCCTCTAGATTCCTTGGTGGTCGCAAATGCCCGTAAAAGGGCCAACTCCCAAACAACGGGTGAAGCTCCTCCCCCAGACAAGGAGTCGAAAGTGCTTGAGGCATCCGGCAAGAGGGTGGCTGCGCAGGCTGCCAATGTCTGGCGTATAGCAAACACACAGGCACTATTGGCACGTTACGATAGGGCGCATTACGACACCCTAGAACAGCTCCTTCAACACCTACCTGATCAGTTTAAGGAAGCGGCCGAAATGCTCATACAAGAGGGAAAACTCATCTTAAACGCAGCAATAAAGTGTGCGCTTGATGTGGCTGATACAGCGGCTAGGGGTATTAACACCAGTGTCATGCTGAGAAGACAGGCTTGGCTTCGCATATCTGGATTTAAGCCCGATATTCAGACAACAATACTCAATCAGCCCGTCAATCCTGACAGACTGTTTGGTCCAGATGTTGACACCACCCTAGAAAAAATTAAAACAGACAATGAGACTGCTAAATCGATGGGGGCACTTCAGTCTCAACAATTCAGGGACACACTTTTCGTCGCTCAGGAGCGCGTGGTGTTACCAGAGGACAATTGGGTCAACAAACACAATTCACAAAAGGTGGTGCACAATCCTCGTACCCCAAGCAGGGTAGAGGGGGTTACCGAGGCAACAGTGCCAAAGGCAGGGGCAGAGGGAACAACAACTCCCGTTCCTCTGCCGCAAACAAACAGTGACTCCCTGTCACTGCCCCCCGACCATCCAACACCTGTTGGGGGGAGACTCCAGCAGTTCCTGCCAGTCTGGACGTCCATCACCACAGACAGGTGGGTGAGAAAACTAATCCAGTACGGTTATTGTTTGGAGTTAACATCCACTCCTCCCAACATTCCCCCAAGACACCGTCCTATGTCGGCAGAGCACTTGCACTTATTGCAGCAGGAAGTGCTAGTAATGCTGCAAAAAGGAGCAATAGAACTCGTGCCAGTGGAGGAGGAAGGAACAGGGGTCTATTCCCTGTACTTCCTCATCCCAAAAAAGGACGGATCCCTCAGACCCATTCTGGATCTACGCCCTCTCAACATGTTTATACTGTCAGAACACTTTCACATGCTGACACTGCAACAGATCCTTCCCCTTCTAAACCAAGGGGACTTCCTGGCAACCTTTGACCTCAAGGATGCTTACTTCCACATCCCACTCCACCCGTCCCACAGAAAATACCTCAGGTTCACCATTCAGAACAAGCACTATCAGTTCAAAGTCCTACCCTTCGGGGTGACTACTGCCCCCAGGGTGTTTACAAAGTGTCTGGCGACAGTGGCGGCGCACCTCAGGAGACAAAACATACATGTCTACCCGTACCTCGACGACTGGCTTGTTCAAGCAAAGTCGGAAAGACAGTGCGCCTCACACATGTCCCACACTATTCAACTCCTTCACAGCCTGGGGTTCTCGCTAAATTACCCAAAGTCGCACCTTCATCCAGCCCATGTGCGGCAGTATCTGGGCGCGACAATAAACACCCTGACTGCTATGGCTCAGCCAAACACAGTCAGAATCAACAGCATTCAGTCGCTGATCCAAAGGTTCAGACCGCAACACTCCCTGCCAGCGAGAGTGTTCATGCAGTTGATAGGCATGATGGCCTCCTGCATCTTCATAGTCCCGCACGCAAGGTTGCACATGCGTCCCCTCCAAGAATGCTTGGCAAATCAATGGACACAGGCTCAGGGACAACTGACAGACCTAGTGTTGGTGACCGGTCGGGCATACAACTCTCTGCATTGGTGGAATCCACACAACCTTTGCAAGGGACGACCGTTCCAAGAGCCTGTGCCACAGATTGTCCTAACAACGGACGCATCTCTCCAAGGGTGGGGAGCGCATGTGCTCCACTACACGGTGCAGGGACTGTGGTCAACCCAGCAACAACAATTGCACATCAACTACCTGGAATTGATGGCAATCTTCATGGCGCTCAAGTCCTTCAAAGTACATCTGTGCAACAAGGTCGTGTTGATCCGGACGGACAACATGACAGCCATGTACTACATCCAAAAGCAGGGCGGTACTCACTCACCACAGCTGTCTCATCTGGCTCAGAGCATGTGGAAGTGGGCCATTCAGAGGAACATCTTCCTCATGGCAGAACACCTCCCGGGCAAGGACAATCAGATGGCGGATCTGCTCAGCAGATACAGCCATCAAATGCACGAGTGGGAGATACATCCATCAGTACTCCACCCGTACTTCCAGCAGTGGGGTCATCCAGAGATAGGCCTGTTTGCCACAAGGGAAAACACAAAATGCCAAAGCTTTGCCGCCAGGTTCCCTCACCCGGAATCGCAAGGGAATGTGATATGGATGAACTGGTCAGGCAAATTTGCGTACGCTTTTCCCCCAGCGCCTCTCATTCCGCTGGTGGCAAGAAAGCTAAAGCAACACTCGATGACTCTCATCCTGGTTGCTCCAACATGGGCACGCCAACCATGGTACACCACGTTTCTAGAACTTTCCGTGGTACCGCATCAAAGGCTGCATCTCACATCCAGGCTCTTGACGCAGAACCATGGCGACATTCAGCATCCAGATCCGCAACAGCTCAATCTGGCGATCTGGCTCCTGAGGTCTTAGAATTTGGCTACCTCAACCTGCCTCCAGAATGCATGGACATCATCCGGGAGGCAAGAAAGCCCACGACCAGAGCTTGCTATGCAGCGAAATGGAAGCGGTTTGTCATTTACTGTACTGACAACAATACCAACCCGCTAGATGCATCCATTCCTAACATCATCTGCTATTTGTTACATCTTTACAAATGCAATCTAGCGTACGCTTCCATTCGGATACATTTATCCGCCATAGCGGCTTATCTCCAGAATAGGCAGCACCTCTCTGTTTTCAGGGTGCCTGCCATTAAAGCCTTCCTGGAGGGACTGAAGCGAGTCATTCCTCCAAGAACACCACCAGCTCCAGTGTGGAACCTCAATGTAGTCCTCACTAGGCTGATGGGCCCACCTTTCGAGCCACTGCACTCCTGCAAAATTCAATTTCTGACGTGGAAAGTAGCTTTTCTCATTGCTATCACATCGCTCAGACGTGTTAGCGAGCTGCAAGCGCTCACAATCCAAGAGCCATTCATCCAAATACATTCTAACAGGGTAGTGCTCCGCACTAACCCCAAATTCCTTCCAAAAGTGGTGTCACAGTTTCATATCAACCAAACTATTGACCTGCCTGCATTCTTCCAAAACCCACAAACGGTAGCAGAAAGAATGCTTCATACATTAGACGTTAGGAGGGCGCTAATGTACTACATTGACAGAACTCAACACTTTAGAAAGACACAACAACTTTTTGTTGCCTTCTCACCACAGCACAAAGGCAACCCCATTTCCAAAGCAGGAATAGCCAGATGGATCGTTACGTGCATTCAAATCTGTTATCAAAAGGCTAAACACACTTTAACAATACCCCCAAGGGCGCACTCCACACGCAAATTGGGGGCCTCCATGGCTTTCCTGGGGAACATTCCCTTGGAAGACATTTGTAGAGCAGCCACTTGGGCTACACCACACACGTTTACCAAACATTACTGTGTAGATGTGCATTCCAAACAGCAAGCAGCTGTAGGACAGGCTGTTCTCAAAACACTTTTTCAAGCTTCTGCAGCTGGCACGGGCAACCGCTCTTAATGGAGGGACTGCTGTGTATTCTATGCAATAGATATGAATTAAGCAGCCCACATGCCTCGAACTGAATATGCTACTTACCAGTATGCATCTGTTCTTGGCATGTAGGGCTGCTAACATTCATATCGCCCGCCCTCCTCCCCGGTGCCCGTAGCGGCTGCAGACATTCTCTTGCATTCATCTTTAGCATGGACATCATTTACACTATTCCACTCCATCTCTGCCACAATGGCTAAAAACAATCTGGGGATGGAGCCGATGCCCATGCGCACTGTAGTCCAGGGGAGGAGCCACCTATCTCGTGATACTTCGAAGACTCTTCCAGGACAACAATGTGCAATCATCCGGACCCAACACTAGGCGGCGATCTATGCAATAGATATGAATGTTAGCAGCCCTACATGCCAAGAACAGATGCATACTGGTAAGTAGCATATTCACTTTCGTCACTGCCTCCAAGGCAGGATACGGAGTAACTACCAAAATGCGCTTTCCCTGTGACAGTGCACGTTCCTTTAGAATCGCCATTTGCACTGCTGTCAAAACTCTCTCCACAGTGAAAAAGCGCAACTCAGCCGAAGTGTACAAGTGTGACTTGTCACCTTCATTAAAAGGGAGGTACGTGAAACCCTCGGCACCAGGTACAATTCTTATTACCAGGTTCATTACCAGGTTCCTGTGGTTATCACGGGTCAACAAGAATTTAGATTCAAGGAAATCAGCCTGCAAAGACTGCAAAATGACTGAATGTTCTGGCAGCCAACACGTTTTGGTAAAAAAGGGTTGTATAACTGCATAAAGCGGCTTAATATGTTGAGCATATTCCGGTTTGTATGAACGACCGAAATTAAAAAATCCCAACAATGCCTGTAACTTTTTCAGTGTTGTGGGAGCCCGCAAAAGTGTGCATTTCTCTAAGAAATGGGGTGCCAAACCACGACCCTCATTGTTGAGCTCATAGCCCAAAAACAACACTGTGGACTCTGCAATGTGAGATTTAGCAAAATTGAATTTGTAGCCCACATCAGCAAAATTGCATATGATGCGGTCCACTCTGCACAGATGCGGCCATAATTAGTCGTCTGTGAGATATATGTCATCCACATACGAACACGCATCTGTGTCAATCATCTCCAGAAGAGACACAATGCGGGCGGCAAACACTCCTGGGCTGGTTTTATAGATCATACATAGTTGCTTGAAATGTCTTTGTTTACCACCACTCGTAAAAGCTGTCCTCTGACTACTAATAGAGGACAGATTGTGGGCAAAAAAGAACATTGGATATTTCTAGCGTGGTCTTGAACCTTTTACGCACTAGACTATCCACAAGGGCAGAACTGTGAGTATTCTGCACCGCACACGTACGACAATAGGAGTTGAGGTGGAGGTAATTCAATACCAAACGGTACAAACCATCGGGCTTGGTCACAGTAAAAAGTGGGTTATTCATCGGAGACACAGATGATTCAATCACATCTTGATATTCCAATTGTTCAAGGATTTCCGCGACGGATGCTTTCACCACACGTCGCATGGGGTATTGGGGTTGAGGTTGAGGTTGAGGCATTGACCGCAATGGTATCTCATGTCGAGGAGAAAGCTTATCCCAACCACAATGAGTGCGATACAACGCAGGCGCAAGCACCTTAGCCCAATCGTTTGCTAAATGCATGGCCTGCTCCTTCGGCACTGTGTGCGCAAAAGCGGGAAGGATCACCTCCTCCCCTTGCGGAGCTGCTAAGACAAAAGGAGGTGGCCAATCGGCCTCTGCCAATAAAATGTCATAGGTGTCTGAAAGATTTTCCCAAAATACCCCCTTAATTTCACGTTCTATGTCCCCTTCAATTAACAATTTAGGGGCATATGTAGGTAGGCGTTTGCGATTCGCAAACGCCGAAATTCACTGAATTTTGGCATTTGCGAATCGCAAACGCCTCTTTGGTATGTAGGTGGCACTTAGCAAAATAAGGAATCGTAAAAATTGCGATTCCTTATTTTGCTTATAGCATTTAAGGAATCGCAATTTTGCGATTCCTTAAATGCTATGTAGGGGTGCCTTAAAAATTGCGATTTTGGCATAAGGAATTGCAAAATACCACCTACTTCAAGTAGATGGTATTTTGCGATTTCCTTTAAAAATGCATTTGTTTAAAAAATTCAAAGTGCCATGTGGCAGTTCGGGCTGGACTGTTCCCATAAGGCACAGGGTCAGACTGATTTGCATATAGCCATGTCTGAACTGGGGTGGCTGAGTGAACTAAAGAATGGTGATGGATTAAACCCAGATCAGTTGACTGGGGGTGAGTGTTTGATTTATACAAACGCTCCGTCCATCATCCCCTTTTGTATCACATGTACTTACAGGCACATTCCAGGGGTGCAACAGGTATCCTTTGGACACCCTGGCACCCTTGGAATTGCGATTCTCAAATTGCGATTTTCTCACAGAAAATCGTAATTTGAGAATGTATCCCCATTGATTCCTATGGGCCTTTTGGCCCATAGGAATGAATGGGACACTCATTCCTTAATTGCGATTCGCAATTTGCTAATCGCAAATAAGGAATGTTAAAGATTCGCAAAAAAATTGCGAATTATTACCTTCATTCCATTTTGCTATTCTTTTTGAGAATCGCAAAATGGAAATTACCTACATATGCCCCTTAATTTTATAAAGCCGGTCCGGTGGAGCTGCCCTGGTGTCAACTGTTTCGATAACTACGAAAGTCTCAGTCGCTGTCACCCTCAGTAGTGGACGCAGTGCCTATCGCCCAATGGTAATCTCCGCCGCGATGTCCAGCAGCGTCAGCGCCTAAGTCTGATTCCGCAGCTGTGTCCTCACTGTCTGTGGCATATCTCACTGTTACTGCAGCAACTTTTTTCTTTTGAAACTGGGGTCTTGGACGTTGTACGTCGTCCTGCTTCCCTTGTCCGTCAGCCCTACGAGGCTGATCTCTGCTCTGTTGTCCACCTCGACCTCTGCCGCCGCCTCCTCCTCCGGTGGATACCACTGAGGTGTCCTGTGAAGAATGAGGAGAACGTTGTTCAGGGACCTGAAATCTATCAGGTAACTTAATAGTACTGCGGTTGCGTAATTCAAAAGTACGCTCAGCAGGGGCAGGTGTAGGTGAAGCAGCGCGAGACCCCTGTTTCTGTTGCTGTTTACCCTGCTTCTTGTTCTTACTCCAATTTTGTTTCTGAACTTTTGGAGCGTCATCCTTTTCAGATGACTCTTGCTGAGTTTGCTGCTGCTTTTCTTTTTTGGCGAAAGGCTTAAGCCCCAAACTGTTACAGCCAACGGTCTTATAAGCCTCCGTAATAATTCTAGGTAACTGCCGGGGTTTATCCGCGTCAGGGATCGCTTGTAGGGCTTTAGAGACCTGAAAACTCACTGCATCTCCCTTGACATTGGCAAGTACAAGATCGCGAACCAAGTCAAACGCCCCAAAAAGACGCATCCCCAACTCTACAGCCGCCTCTGGTCCGTGTTCATCTTGAACACGTTTGATCACAGTAGGCATAACAGTCATAGACGGAGTGCCGAAGTACCGTGTGTAGACTGCGGCAAAGACTACCCCCCAAGTTGTACATTCACTTACATCAGAGACTAAGTCTTTTTGCAAACTAAGTGTCAAAATCTTGTGTTTCTCAGCAGGATTAGTATTTGGAAACACTGCTTCCAGCTGGTCGAATTTCTCGTCAAGCCAAAAAGGTAATTCATCCATATCTTGGGGTCGCTTGCCCATGACCGCATTAACCGTGACGGGACAGAGCTTCAGCCCACCACCGCCAGCTGGATGCGCCACACCACCCGGGGCCCCGCCCAGCAGGTTGCAGGTAATGTAATGAACCAGACCCCTGATCACCGTAATTGCCGAAGCATACAGGGGTCTAATCTGCAGCGCTGTCATATTTTTCGCATTTGGATGCAGGGTATAAGCAGCTAAAACAGGCCACGTTGCCCCTGGAAAGGACAACGGGCCCTGTTTGACCGCAGAAATATCGTGGGGGAGGGCGCCATCAAACCAAACGGCGTGCTGCCAAGCAGTAAGAGGAATTTCAACTGTTCGATATGGGGTGAATGCAGCAGGCACCGCAGCCGGTGTGTACGTATGAAACGCACCCGAAACCGCATCCACTGCAGGGAACGTGACCCAGGAGTAAAACAACTCAAAATGATATGCTACCTGAGCTGAAACCACAAAGACCAGAGCTACCTGATAGTCCTGCAAATGATTCCGCACAGCAATACGACGGTGTGCTGGGATATTCACCGCCATATAAAAAACAGTATATTGAAAGCACAATGTACAATGTAAATGTAAATGTGTTGTATTTGTAAAGCGCATGGCTGCCCACGCGACGGGGCATCCCAGCGCTGCACACATACTGCTGTGGAAGCCTTCCTGGCTTTTCCATGTGAAATGTCCACTCCTGGGCACCCCCAGGATGAAGCCAGGCATCCAAGCGCTGCTGGGGCCGTTGTGGAGATTAAGCAAGCTATTGCCCAGAGTCACAGAGTGGGACCCATGATTAGACTAGGCACCGAGGCGAGAATGATCAGGTCCGGGGAGATTGAGTCCAAGAACCGCCGAGGTGGGAATTGAACCCTGGTCCCAGGCCAGACCTCTGCATCAGGGTATGCCGCTCCAACCATTGAGCCACGCTTCTCCACGCACAATCAAACGCACAACTGGGTAGTAATTCAAAGAAAACCGTTTGAAAGGATCGAGCTCGAAAAAACCTTTATAAATATAGGTAGGTTTTATCCATCACTATTGTTATCCGGAAACAATAGTGATGGTGTCACGGACTGATATAAGCACTACTCAAGTGTACCATAGTAAGACCACACTCGTTGGAGGCGCCATGTTGCAAGGATTTCTGCTCATATACAGAACTGTGCACAGAGCATTAGGACATTAGTGAATTATGGTGTGGCAAAAACTCACCTCCGTACCTAAAAACCCCAACCAATCAGTGTCAAATTAGAACTTTGTCCTATAGAAAAGTACCCAATGATTAGACAACCCAGAACATGCGACTTAGGACCATCTCAGGAATGGTGGGAAGTGAAAGCACTCTTTGGTTACACTCAGAGTAGTCCGTAACTGGAGTAATAAAGAGACACGTTAAGGTTAAAATATTTATTTTAACGACGTGTCCCCATACGCAGTATCTTAGACAACATAAGCATACATATTATTAGTAATAATGTGATTAGCAGGGATACAATTCCATAACACACAAAAGGAGGGACCATATTACAATGATAGTGCAAACAGGTAAAATATAGTGCCTAGTTTAAACACCCTCCCTATATAGGATCATTATATTATAAAATATAGAAGGTCTCATGAGCATCGGGGAACCCCATTACCTTTGCGCTCAGTAAATGTAAATTATATCAGGATCAGCATGCCTCTCTGCATCCCTGGATTCTTCCAAGTGTGTGAGATCATGTCAAATGTGCTATGATAAACACGGCAGAATCTCACTCAGCTTGCAGCTGCCAAAATATTGTGTCTAGAAAGTGTTACACGGGCTTGCTGAAAAACAGGCTCACACGTTATGATGACCTTGGCGGCTCAATTTTTTTTGCACACCTTGTAAAGTGTTAGGAAATGAAAAAAATATGAAATCAAAAACCATCCGGTCAGTGAAACACAACATGCGGGCCTATATTGATATGAAAAGGTACCCCAAAAAGTTGGAAGCCAAAGCGCAAAAAGTTTAAAAAAGAAAAAATCCACGTTGGTAGCACGTGTTCATGAAGTAGAGGAAAAAAAATCCACACTTCAATCCAACAGCGTATATGCACCATATGTCGCAACTGGCACCAATAGGAAGACGTTGGTTCCATCCATGAACATTTCAGCCATCCAATTCATTAATGGGAATGAGCAAACATGCTCTTCGATCACCGGAGCCTCTAGCACATTCAAAGGACAACTCGGGCTCAACTCAAGGTAGCTGCGTGCCAGAAAGTCAGTGGCCGCAGTCCAAATGTTCCAATTGCTTAGAACCCCATGTGCGCACGTGCAGGCCATAAACCTGGCACCGGAACAATCTATTTCATGAGCAACTAAGGGACTCATTAGTAGATTAAAATCCAGGTCAGGAGACTTCGTGTTGCAGAGGCACAAATCCAGGGACCATTGAAATCCACAACGCAGGCAATGGAAAACAGGCTGCACGTAAGTGAAAAAGGAAAACCGGAAGGACAAGTTGTACGCCACACTCAAAGTTGCCAGAGGCAGCGGACCATAATATTGCAACATGCGGTCACGTAGCTGGAGCAGCCGGGGCAGTACTTCGTCGGGCACAAACTGCACATCCATTTTGTAGCAGACAGAATAACAGCAGTATGGCGGCGCCTATAGCCAGAAGTAGAGGTAAACCTCCAAAGATACTCGAAAAAATCGAATCAAAAAAGGCAGGAATCACACCAAATATAGTCTGAAACGAGGTCACAAGGCCAGAACATACTTTTTTGAAAAAATTTGCCAGGCCCGTAGTCGACGAGGCATTTAAGATTGTGTGAATCAAAGCCCCAAAATGCAGGGGCATGTCCGTCTTTAATAAAGCAGTTACCTCAGTACGAGTATTAGCAACGTGAAGTACGAATGTCTCACGCGCAGATGTGAGAGGAATTTCCTTCTGGGACAACAGAGCTTTTATTCTACTCATCTTGTTGAACTCTGCCTTCAAGGTCGGAATAGCAGGCCAGATGGAAACATCGAGCCTCCCATGTTGAGGAGGAAACAAGACATTCTTACAGCACACAACGCGCTGGGAAACGGAAACCACGTAAAGGACACCAGCAACCATCCCACAACAATCCTCACTGTTTAATAACAAATAACTTCCATTCGCAAGCAAAGTAAAAGTCGGGATAATTGCAGGGACCGGAGTACCTTTTAAAACACAAGCCAGGTTCGGGGCCGAAACCTTGCAAGAGCCATGCAATTGCAGATTTCTACATATTAAAGAATGATCTGGGCTATTGGTGCAGTCCACGCCATTTAGATAAACTTCTTTCCCATCCCTTAAGCACCTATATGTAAATGGGAGATTCCAAACTTCATGGAGATACGCACCACCCAGGGGCTCAAAACAGGCTCGCACGTTATGATGACCTTGGCAGCTCAGCACTCACTGTACAGACTGAGGGTACGATGTACGTCTAGGGACGAGAAAAACAAACTCTTTCCCTTGTGAGAACCTTCGAGAAAGCTAACTTGCAAAAACAACAAGCAGCAGTGTCGTGCGCAAAAAGCAGTCAAGGGAAAAAATTACGTTTAAATTCAGAAAAGCCATGCTAACAAAATATACACGCAAAAGGTGGCCCTAATCCACACAACAGGCTAAAAATGTAATTAAAGACTTGGAAGATAAGTAATGATAATTCCAAATATTTTCTGCTGTTAAATATATCATAACTAGTACAAAAGAGAAGTTCTAACACTTTCTTGTCTGTGAGCTAAAATCCAGCTAAATATCGATAGCGTCGTCGGGAGCCCTTTACCATGCGCTCCTTCACTAGCTGTTACCTAATCAAAATCCTCTAGCGCGTCCGCTGCGCGTCGAGGTATGCATCCTCCTTTATGCAGGGCAGGAAACTAGAGTGCTAACTGTGACAATAAGCACTTCCAATCTGCGTTACCTTCCCTCCACTCAACCGGAACTTTCCGTGGTGGACCGGGAAAGACGCAGCCTGGTGCTCAAGTGAAGATGAAGGTGCAAATGTGAGTATGGCGATTTTAAAAGCAGGACGCAATTAAAATTCAGTATACAAGCGTGAATGCAAGGGAATGCCAAGAGTGCAGTTCAGTTACCAATACGATTTTAAAGCTGATGCAATACAGTTTCCAATACAATTGTTTAGAGCTGGTGTATATGCTGCTCAAGTGAAATATCGATGGCATAGTCGGGAGCCCTTTACCAAGTGCTCCTTCACTAGCTGTTACCTAATCAAAGTCCTCTAGCGTGTCCGCGACCCGTTCGGTCTTCGATGTAATAAATTAGCAGAATTTTTTGATACAAAAATCCAAAACATTCTAACACTCCTTCCAGCCACCAGTAATGATCAATTAGCAGAGCCCCACGCAACAGAATCCCTAGAAAACAACCTTTCCCTAGGTGCATTCACCCCTGTCATGGTTGAGTTACTTTCCTCCATTCTAGAATCCATTAAAAGTGGCTCTCCACTTGACCCAGTTCCCATCAACATTCTGAAGTCAGCCGCTCCCATTATTTACTCCCCGATCTCCGAACTAATCAACATCTAACTAACACAGGGTATTGTGCCCCAGAGTTGGAAAAGGGCTACAGTAAGGGCACTGCTAAAAAAAAAACACCTCATCCAACCCAGATGAGCAACTACCGCTCCATCTTGCTATTACCAGAAATTAGCAAGGCGCCGGAGAAATTCGTCAATCGCCAGCTCTCTGCCTTTTTGGAGTCTGGAGGACACTTACACCCCTCCCAGATGGGCTTTCGCCCTGGCCAGGGCACTGAGACCGCGCTGATAGCAGTTGTGATAGAGGCAAAAAAGATTCAGGATTCAGGAGCATCAGTAGCCGTGATCCTTCTGGATCTGAGTGCAGCGTTCGACACGGTGAACCACCGGATGCTGGTACACTGGCTAAACAGAATAGGAGTAACAGGCTCAGCTCTATCCTGGCTGACATCATTCCTGGAAAATAGAACGTTCCAGGTCTCCGAGGATAACATTCCATCGCAAACTATTCCACTCTTGAGTGGGGTCCATCAGGGCTCATCCCTGAGCCCCACCCTTTTTAACGTTTATTTGTCCCCACTGAAGGAAACAGTCCACCCTTATGGTATCAAACTGGTCACCTATGCAGATGATACGCTACTGGTTGTATCTCTGAACCAGTTTGACCAATCCCCAGAGAACCTGCGTTACTGTCTTGGAGAAATCACCAACTGGATGAACACAGCCCACTTGAAGCTAAATGGCGAAAAAACTGAGCTCCTGGTCCTGGGCAACCAGTTAATATTTGCCCCAAGCTCGATGTGGCCGACCTCCATGGGGTCTGCCCCCACACTGAAAAAAGAGATTAAAAGCCTGGGTATCTGGATCGACCAGGAACTTACCTTCCATACCCAAGCTAGTAAAACGGCGGGAGCCTGTTTTGGTCTACTTCGAACCGCACTGAAAATACTTCCCCTCCTACCTGCCAACTCTAGAAAACTCCTCATCCAGGGGCTCATTCTCTCAAGACTGGACTATGGCAACGCCCTTTATCTTAGTGCTCCAAAAAAAGTCATCTCTTTTTTTTTTTATTTCAAAATATTTTTATTGAAAATAAATTTTACATATCCATAGAAAAAAAAACATTCTTAATACTTGTACTGGTCTTGCAAGATTGCGGCCTGGCGGGGCCTGAGAGAGGAAAAGGAAGAGAGAAAGAAAAGAGAGGAGGGGGGGGTTTATCGTTCCAAGTATGCGTCGAGAGCTTCCCACATGTTCTCCTTGGCCGTATGGTTTGCCGCCTTTTGCTTGGCGGTGATATTATCTGCCCCCCGGAGGAAGGTTACCCAGTTGAACCAGCGCTTGAAAGTGGCTTTGCTGGTGTCCTTCCAGTTACCCAAAATCGTTTTCACTGCAGCCGTTAGAAGTACATCGACCAGGTCTCGTACTTCTTTGGACTGGAGTTCTGTTGCTAGGAAGGCAGTGGCTACCCCCGCTAGTCCTCTTTGTATCTTACTTCCCGTTATTGTGTCTATGACGTTATAGACCTTGCCCCAGAAAGCTTTGACTTTGGTGCACTCGTATAACATGTGAGATAGGTCTCCCGTGGCCTTCTGGCAGTTCCAACATGTGCTGCTATCACTGGCTCCAACCCTCCCTAGTTTCGCTGGTGTCCAGTGCAACCTGTGGAGTAGCCAGTATTTGGTTTGTGCTAGCTGTGGTGTGATTTTGTTTTTGGACGCTGTCGTCCATAGTTAGGCTCTTTCTACTTCGTTCAGCTGTCTCTGTATGGTCTCCTCCCAGAATGCCAGCGTCTTGTTGTTTAGGGTTGTGGTGTGCGGTGTAATTAGCTTGTAGATTTGTGCTGTTTGGTGGCCCGTCTTGTTTAAGTTTTGCGCGTATTGTATGATGGTGGGTGTTTGTTTCGTTAGTCCTGCTTTGGTGACAGCTGCTTTTATTTTGAGGAATTCGTAGAACTCCTTGTTAGGTAGGGAGGTTGTCTGCTGTAGTGCCGTGTAGGAGAGTGGGTTGTTCCCTGCCTCTAGTTGCGAAGGCGTAGTGATGCCTCTGCTTCGCCATACCTCGCTATCTAGTGTTTTCCCTTTGTATGTGACTTTGGTGTTATGCCACAGAGATTCCCATTTGGTGCCCTTGATACTCACTGCCATTTCCCTGTCTACTCTTAGCAGCGCTATCTTTGTGTTGTGAATTATTGCGTTTTTGGCTTCTGGGTGCTTGTGGGCCGTGAGGGCCATAATTGGGTCTGCGCCACCCAGAATACACCTTTCCAGGTCCAGCCATACCGGCATGTAGTCTGGCGTGGGGGCAATCCAGTGTAGTCCCTGTTTGGCCAGGGATGCCTTCTGGAAGGCTTTGTAGTTTGTGAGGTTCAGTCCGCCTTGTTCTTTTCTGAGTCTGAGTTTCGCTAGGCTCATTCTTGGTTTTTTCCCTCCCCAGAGGAACAAGTTGATGCTTTTGTCTAGGCGTTTGTGGAATTCGGATGTGAGTGTGAGAGGCAGCATGGAGAGCAGGTAGTTTAGCATGGGTGTGACCATCATCTTTATTGTTTCGATCCTTCCCCACCAGCTTATGAATTTGGGGCCCCATGTGTCTAGCTTGGACTTAATTTTTTTTAGCATCGCTTCCTCGTTATGGTCCAGTGTCGCTCTTAAGTCCCTACCGAAGAGGAGGCCTAGGTATTTTAGGGGTTTTGTTTGCCATGCTAGGCCGGATGTTCCCAGGACAGCCTTGGTGGTGTGGCAGTTCATCGGTTTGCACTCGGATTTCTCCCTGTTGAGCTTGTAGCCTGAGACATGTGCGTACTCCTCTATTGTTTGCACGAGTGCCTTAATTGACTCTTCTGGGTTGTTTGTGGTGATCAGAATATCGTCTGCGTATGCCGCTAGCTTGAAGGCTTGCCCCTCTATCTGCACCCCCGTGATCCGGGCATTTGACCTGATCATGTGGAGGAGTGGTTCCAGGGCAAGCAGGAATAGACCCGGTGAGAGGGGGCAGCCTTGCCTTGTCCCTCTCTCTAGTATGAGTGTGTCTGATGTGGCTGCGTTGACCACCACTCGCGCCCGGGGGTTTTTGTACAGGGACATGACCATACCCCTGTACTTCTCGCCTAGTCCAAACTTGAGCATGCATTGGTTGAGGAAGGGCCATGAGACTCTGTCGAAAGCCTTTTCCGCATCCAATGCGATCATGACCGCCTTTTCCGCGCTGTTGGCCGTGCGGTTGATTAGGTGGCATAGCAGTCTGGTGTTATCTTGCGAGAGTCTGTTTTCCAGGTAGCCCACCTGAGATTTGTGTATAAGAGCAGGGAGAAGTGCATTTAGTCTGGCTGCCATGACTTTTGCATAGATTTTGCAGTCCACGTTAATTAGAGAGATTGGCCTATAATTGTGAGGGAATTGGGGGTCTTTCCCTTCTTTGGGGATGACAATGATGTTTGCCTCAGCCATTGAGTCTGTCATCTTGCCTTTTTCTGCACATGCTTTGAATACTCTGACAAGTGTGTCCTTGAGTAGCGGTTGGAATTGTTTGTAGAAGGCGGCTGTGAAGCCATCCGGTCCTGGGGCCTTGTTAGGTTTTAGTGAGTCTATGGCCATCCCAACTTCCGCTTTAGTTATGTCTTGGTCTAGGGCCTCTCTTTGTTCGTCGCTTATACTGGGTAGGTCCAGGCTCTCCAGCAGGCTTGCCCCGCCGTCCGCATCTAGCGATGTGTCTGCGGTGTATAGTTCTTTGTAGAACTTCCTGAATGTTTCGAGGATATGTTTATTAGCTGTGTGTGTTTTGTTGTCTGCGTCTGTTATTGTGGCGATGCAGTGCTGCCTTTGCTTGGCTTTCAGGTAGCCTGCTAGGGCTTTCCCTGCTTTATTGGCCGAGCATAAGTTTATGGATTTGTATTTGTTGATCCACGTGGATGCTCTCTCGCTTAGGATTCTGTTTAGCTCATATTTTTTCTTTGTTAGCGTTGTGAGTGTATTCCTATCTGTTAGGTTGGCCGTGTGGTTCCTTTCTAACCCCTTGATCTGCTCCTCCAGTTCCTTAATTTTCTTGTTTCTGCCCCTGTTCATGCGTGCTTTGATGTTTATGAGTCTCCCTCTTATTGTTGCTTTAAGCGCATCCCATAGTGTCGCTGCCCCTGTGTCTGCTGTGTCATTAAATTGGAGATAATCTTTGATCGCTTCCTCTATTTCGGTGATGTTGGCCGGATTTTCGAGTATGTCACTGTTAAGGCGCCATCTCCTGCTCGGTGTTTCGTTATGCTTGCCACTCAGGGAAAGGGATATGTGTGCGTGGTCCGAAATTGTGATGGGTCCTATTTCCGTCGTATCAGTCAGGTGTGTGTGTGTGTTGGACATGAGTATGTAGTCTATCCTGCTGTATGAGTTGTGGGGGTGCGAGTAGAAAGTATATTCTCTGGCACTCGGGTTTTGTAGCCGCCATGGGTCTGCTAGTGAGAGTTTGGCGCATAGGTTTTTAAGTACGTGCTGTTCTTGTGAGGTATGGCTAGGTCTGTGTGGGTGTCTGTCTGTGGCGTTGTCCATCGCCTGGTTCATGTCCCCTGCCACGATTAGTTCGCCCAGTGGGACCTTGCTAAGCTCAGTTTCTAGATCTTCCCAGAAGTTTTTGTCCCCCGTGTTTGGCCCGTATATATTGGCTATGTGTACTCTCTCGTCGCCTCTGTTGATTGATGTGATCAGCCTCCTTCCCATGGTGTCTGCTGTGTTGTCGTTAACCTGGAACTTCCCTTTCTTACTGATTAGGGTGATGACCCCTCCCTTTTTGTTGACTGCCGGTGAGCATAGTACTTCGCTTATCCAGCTGGCTTTCAACCTGTTCGCGTCCTCTAAGGACACTCTAGTTTCTTGAAGGACGTATATATCCGCCTTCAGTTTGTTTAGGTAGTCTAGTGTTTTCCGTCGCTTGACGGGGTGGTTGAGCCCTTTGACGTTAAGTGACACTATTTTTATGTCTGAGGCTATCTGTGCCTGGCTTCTGTTGTCGGGTAACATCATGGTGTGATCTTTGTGTCGCTATGCCTACGTGCACCAGTTATATAGCGCCACTTTGCTCTATGCTTGCTAGCTAGCAGCCACCACACATAAGCCCCCCCCTGGGGTATTGGATGGGATGCGGTGATGTGTGCGGGTATAAGAAAGAGGAGAAAGAAGAGAAAGAAAGAAGCGAACTTCCGCCAGGCGCCGATTGTCCATGCTGCAGGGCCTCCCCCCCTGCCCTCTCCCCCCCTCCACCCCCCCTCCCCCCTCCCCCCTGTCAACGTACTGTAAACGTGCGACAGCAACGGTTCCCGCCCTCCGCTTCCCCGGTTCCTTAAAAAGTCAGAGAAAGCCTTCGCCCCCTCCTTGTCCCCGTGCTGCGCTTTTAGGCAAAGGATATGGTTGTCAGGTGTCCAAAGCCCTGTTATTCTCTCTGTGTGGTTGTCCATGTTCCGCTGGGCTTAATAGGGTAGGAGAGTTCAGTGTATCTACACATGTCCAAAGATCACATTGTTGAGGTAGTTCCTTTTTCCGGTTCTTTTTATCCTTCCCTTGAGGTAGTTGTTGTTCGCCTTCCGCTGTGGAGTGTTATTTGCCGCCTGCTGCCCCCTTCTCTTCCGTCTCTGAGCTATCTGATGAGGCTCTTCTTTTTGCTGTCCCGGGCGTTGTTTGTTCCATCTCCTCCAGCTCTGGCTTCCTGAGGTACCTGCGTAGTTCCCCTGGGTCATCGAACATACGTGTGTCCTGCCCGTCTGTTATCCTCATTCTTGCTGGGCCAACAAAGCTGAACGTTATCTTTGCTCTCTTCATAGTGTCTCTCAGCGCGAGGAACCCTTTCCGTGCTTCCACTGTGCCCCTTGAAAGGTCTTGGGTAAAGATTATCTTCTTGCCTTTCCAGATGGGGGTTTGCCCTCTGCGGGCAAAGGCGAAGATCGCATCAGTATGGCTCGATCTTAGGGGTTTGCAGATGATCGTTCTAGGCCCTTTCATGTGCGGTTGTTTTGTGGCAGGGATCCTGTAGGCCTTGTCGATCTCCAAGGCTCTTTCGAATTTTATGCCTGTCAGCTTGGGTATCAGTGTTTCGAGTAGTGCTGCGCATGATCCCACACCTTCTTCCTCATCTTCTGGTATGCCTAGAATCCTGATGTTCCCCCTTCGATTTTTGTCTTCTTGTTCTGCGAGCCTTTTCTGCAACTCACTGGAGACTTTGGAGATGTAGCATATGTCTTTATCCATGATGCCTGATTTATCCTCTATGTCGCTGATCCTTCTTTCTGTCTCCGCTACTCTGCTTACCGTTTTGTTCTGGTCTGCTCGTATGGCTGTGAGCTCTAGCTGGACATTGTCCATTGAGATCTTTGTGGCCTTAGCTAGGTCGTTGGCTTCAGTTATTTTTTTTACGAGCTGGTCCATCGCAGACTCTGTGCCTTGCAGGTTTTTCATTTTGATCGGTGATTCCAGGTCTTTCCTAATTTTTTTATTATCGCCGTTCATTGTCTCTAGGCCTCTTCTCCCTTGGTGTATGGACAGTCTCTCTTTCTTCTGCAGGTTATATTGTGCTTCCTTTGGTGGGGTGGTTTTGGCAGTCGTAACTGTGTCTGCTTTTGCCGTGCCGCCGAAGGTGAACCTGCTTGGCCACCTTATAGACCTTGTCCTGGTTTTCCCGGACGCCAGGGCTACCACTCTGAGCCAGGTGCTGGTCCCTGGTTTGGTCTAGCGCTCCCACCTATTTGTCGCCGCTCGTTTGGCTGTGCCTCCCCTGTGCCTCGCTCACTTCGCTGTGCCTAACCTGTACCTCCCCTAGGCAGGCGGCTAGGTATGTACCACTATGGCCAGGGAGCTGCGCTGACGCGGTCAGGTGTTGGGTCGCTTTCTGGCTAGTTGTCGCACCGTGGCTGAGAAGCGCCGAGGTTGATTGTACCCCTGTCCCTACTGTCTCTGTCGGTTGTTTTCGTTGCTTTGTGCTGTCTTCCTTTTCCACGCTGTGGAGTCTGTCTGTTGTGCTGTTGTGATGTTCCTCCCTTCAAAGATGGCCGCCACTTGTTCGTCTTCGTCTTCCTATGTGGGCCTTGGTACTACCCTATTTGGTGGCTGGTGTTCGGCGCTTGCACTTACAGCGGGCCACCTGGGTGTCGGGTGGGTAGCGCCGCCTTGCAGCGATGCCTTGCGTTAGCTTACTTGCGTGTCTGCGTCTCCGTCTTCTGTGCTGTTGTGTGTTCGTGCTGTTGTGTGGACTGCCCCTTTCAAGATGGCTGCCGCCTCGCTCACTATATTCTGCTCTTCCTCAGGACCGCCACGCTTTGTTCGCCGGCCCCCCTCTGGTGCACCCTGGCTCCTGCGAGGCCTATGTGGGGGGGTGCCCACGATGCTGCGCAGCTCTCTTTCCTGGGATTGCTCGCAGCGCTGTGCCTGTCGCCCCTCCCAAGATGGCCGCCGCCGTTGGTCTCCGGTTCTCGGAGCGTTCTGCTGGGATGCCGTCTGCTTCTCCGGCGCGGGCTGGGACGTGGGCGCAAACAGGCGTTGCTTCGCTTGTCCCCCCTGGGGGGTATCGCCCGTGCTGGTGCTTCTTTTTTTTTTCTCGAGCACTGGTCACCCTGCTATTCTGCCCCGCCTTGCTGCCGCACCGCTGCACCTCCCTCTCTGGAAGGTCGCTTGCTCCGCTATCCCGCTCTTGTGCTTTCACGCGGCTGCTTTCTTCCTGGTGAGGGAACCGGCGGGGGGGGACCTGCTGGGCTGCTTCCTCACCTCCGTGTTGTGCCTCCTTGCTGCGCCTCAGGATGTGGTCAAGATGGCCGCCACCGTTCTGCCTTCGCGCTCCGCTTGTGTCTCTTATGCACGCTCGCAACCTCCTTGCTCTCCGGTGCTGCCGTGGGCGCCTCCACTTCGCCTTACTCTTTCGCCGAGACCACCACGTGTGATTTGCCACCGGGAGCACCTTGCGGTCTTCACAGTGCTGTGGCGTCGCTTTGACCCTTTTTTTTTTTTTTTATTGCCCCGCCATCTTGGGCTCGCTTTCACTGCCTTCGCTTCTCTCAAAAACGGGCTTTTGAATGCCTTTATCCTTGTGCCGCACACTTCAGCTCCTCATCTCCGCTGCTCGGCACACTCCCCCACACTACCTTCCGTTCCGTGTGTGGGACTGAGGGCTATCGCTGGTTGTCTCGCCGTTCTTCTCCCCGGGGTCGCGGAGCTCTCGAACTTAGGCGACCGCCTTCGTTGCCATCCAAGCCACGCCCCCCAAAAAAAAAGTCATCTCTAAACTCCAACTAGTCCAGAACTCCGCAGCCAGGCTTCTTACAGGTACAAACTCCCAGTGCTCTGCTAGGCCCGCTCTAAATGCCCTGCATTGGCTTCCTATTCAGGAAATAATCAATTTTAAATCTATCTGCATGACACATAGAATTCTTCAGGGCAAGGGCCCCCAATTCTGCGATCATTGATTAAACCATACAAAGCCAATAGAGAGCTTCGCTCTGACCGTCTTTACTTAGCTGATATACCCAGAGTCAAGAAGGCACGCACAGGGGGCCGCCTTTTCTCTTACAATGCCCCCAGACTCTGGAATTCTCTACCACTCAGCATTCGTAGAGAAACCAACCTATCCACATTTCACAAGCTCCTTAAAACATGGCTTTACCCATAATCTTCTCTGACCCGTTAGTCTACCTCCGCAAGCGCTTGGACGCCTCCGGGTAGCCATGCGCTATACAAATCCAATCCAAATCCAAATCCAAATCCTTCTAGCAGCCTCTCCTGATTGGTCAGCCTTAACCGGCTTAGCCAGGCCACTTTGATGAGGTGATAAGTGGCCACACAGAGCAGAAGTTATCTGATGGGGAAAGGTCTGCAGAGGACAGGTCAGAGAGGAGGCTGGCTAAATCAAACTGGGCTTCAAAGAAGAGCAGGACAGCCAGGAATGCCAGGCCTACCTACCCCCTCGCCAGATGGCAGGCCTAGGAAAGGAGTTTGCACAGGTCAGGAGGGGGAGTTCTAAGGGAAATACGGCTCACCAGTAGGTTGGTTTAGCCAGGTCTGCTGGAGAGGAATCATCCATTTTTAATTTTAAAGTGCAGGGCCTTGTGAGACAAGAATATGCCACACATTGAAGGAAGCTGTCATGCTTTTGAATTGCACTCTGCAACTCATTGGACAGGGGTGCCCCCCTGCTTATTGCCCCAGACTATTGAATAAATATGAAGAGCTGTATAGCAACTCCGGTTTGCTGCCTGAAGCTACAAGAAGGAGGACTGCCCCGCTGGAACCCCCTGGTCTGCACCCCAGAGGATTGCAATCTGAAAGACTGTGCCTGCTGCACACTTGGAACCACTCCCCTAATGATTTTTACCTGCTTCAAAAAGGATTAAGGAGTGGACTCCCTGAGAGCAACAGTTCAACGGAGCTTCCCTGCACCATCTCTCTGAAGAAGTTCCCAGCCTGGAGTGCGTCCAGTGGACTTTTAAGGATTTGGCCAGGTGCATTGTGGGAACTGTAGTCCATACTTCAAAGGACCATCTCGGAAACTTCTAGATCCTTGGATTTATGTTTTGGACACTTTGAACCCTCAAGAGGAAATGAAGGAGGAATTTCCAGAAGTTTGGAGGAACTTTTAGCAAAACCTCCTTAAGCGGATCGATCAGACTTTGAGTGTCAAGCCGACCACCTTCAACCACTACCCAGCCTAGATTTCAGTTTCATCCCACTGAAAGCTCCGGAGCTTAAGACTAACAGGAGTTGACCGGGTGCTCTCGCAGAAGAAAGCCGGTGAACCCACTGTAAATTTGGCCTAGGAGGCTTGCTTGCCGTTGGAAGAAAATCCTCCAGAGAAGTTTCTAAGTATGGAGGTAAACTTTTGGCCGAGGCCACCCGCTTAGGGTATCCAACCAGGGCTCTATCGCGGGTGGTTTCAAACTTTGACTTATCCTGGTCAAGTGCGGTCAGATGTCCCAAAGTGGCGTATCCCTCACCTAAGACATTTAAAAATATATATATTTTATTAGTGACCGCAGTTTTGCATTTACATTAGGAAAACATTCTTTAACATACTGTCATTTTTGTTTTCCCAGTCATCCATCCATCATCATACATGTGCCTTATAACAGTTTGCCATTTGTTGTCATGCATGGTAATCAGACTGTTCAATGTCAAATTCAATGCCGGAAAAATTACTAATCAATCATTGGCCATTTTGTATCTCCAACATTAGTGCGTATTCGTAGAAACTATTAAGAACATGAAGAAACCCCAACTGCCACCCACCCCAACCCTCCCCCAACCCACTCCTGGTCAGTCCCATCTCGGCACCCACTACGGTGGTCTAGGGTCACCTCACGGGTCTCCTTCTGAAGAAAATAATAAATCCAGTAGAGTCCTGTCATGTCAGTGGAACAGAGCCAATACCTTCAGGAATCTAAGCAGCCTCATAACCTACGGGGTTCCAGTATCTTGTGCAGGGGACAGCTCCAGTGCTTCCAGGTCAAGTAACATGGCCTCCCACTCCAGCGAAATGGGTTGTTTCCTCAGCCCTCTCTCCTCCTCTCGACGGAGAGCAACACCCTTTGCTTTCCCCTATCGGAGCATGTCCGACTGCCAGACAGTGACCGTCGGGCACCTGGGGGACTTCCACCTCATTGTGAGCACTCGAATCGCTAGGATGAGTGCCAGGTGTATGAATTTTAGTTCTACTTTTTGGTTCTTAGGGCACTTACGGAATCCCACGAGGGAGTAGAGTGCCCCATCCGGGACCGGGAGGTGAGTCACTGTAGTTAGAGAGCGTCGCACTTCTCCCCAATAACCCTTTATACGAGGGCAAGACCACAGCATGTGGAGAAAATTTGCCTCATCCCCTCTGCAGCGGGGGTAATAATGTGGGGAGTCCGGAAACATGCGGTGTATTCTTGTCGGGGTAAGGTAGGACCTATGAAGCACCATCGTCTGTATGAATTTAAGCCTTGCATTACTCGACACCTTTTTGGGGTGTTCCAACGCACGTTTCCATGCTTGATCAGTGATCTCCTCCCCGATGTCCTCCGCCCATCGTGCCCTAAGGGATGTAAGAGGTATTGCTGCGTGTGCCTGTATCCTAGTAGATAACCAGCGTACCAGATATCCACCCGGCCCCATATAGTATAAGAGTTGTACTAAGGTATTATGTGGGGGTTCAGTCCTCTGTGGGGCCCACGTGGTCCTAATATAGTGTGTCACAGTGGCGTGTAAAAGATACAGACGCGTCGGTGCTCCTGTAGCCTGTACAAATGAGTCATGATCCAGTATATTACCGTCCCCAAAGAAATCTCCTATCACCGCCACCCCAGCATCCGTCCAAGCCTGTAGTCTGGTCCTCGTAAGTCTCCCTTGTGGTGTAGGGATGGCCAGTATGGGGACGTTTGGGGCGTAGGGGGCCACCACGGACGTGTATGAGAGGACCTTCCTCAAGCACTCTAGGGCTGTTGGTAACAAGGGGGGGCAATCAGGGGGGATCTTAGCCCTTGGCAACAGTAGAGCGTGTAGTTCACCCCGATCTAGCCTCTGCTGCGTATATCCAATTTCCTGCAGGTTCCTACCTGCAGTCCAGTAAGACAGCCATTGGAGCTGGCTGGCATAGTAATACCCCCGGAGTTCCGGGACTCCCAAACCGCCACTGTGCGTCGGCAGCTGGAGCTTTCTAAGGCCTATACGCCTCCGACCAATGCCCCAGAAAAGAGTGGACAATACGGTGTTCAATGTATTAAATATGGATTGTGGGAGGAGAATGGGTAGATTCACAAAATAAAATAAGAGCCTAGGTAAGATCACCATTTTAGAGATGGCGATCCTCCCCATGACTGATAAGGGCAGGGAAGTCCAAAACCCAACACTAGCGCGTATTCCCCTAACGGCTCTCAATATATTGCCCTCTATCTGGTCCCCTTGCGATCTATATAAACAGATACCTAAGTATTTAAAGGTAGTACGGGCCACTGGCAGGTCATAAGTGCCAAATTGTAAGCGGGTTATGTGCGGCATCTCTTGGAAGAAATAACCAACTGATTTCTCTGGGTTTACAGCCAGTCTAGAAAGGTGTTCAAAGGTGGTAAATATACCTGGGAGGGGGGCATTATCTGCAGTCAAGTCTTTTAGATATAGGAGTATATCATCCACATAAATAGATATTAAGTGATGAACCCCATCTATGCGAATGCCAAGCTGGTTTGCCGATCTCCGAAGGGCCAGCGCCAGGGGCTCTAACGCCAACACAAATAGTAGGGGAGATAAAGGGCACCCCTGCCGCGTGTCCCTGTATATTTTATATTGGTTGGAGATATAGTTGCCCGTGAGGGCTCTGGCTGTAGGGAATGTATATAATAGGCAGACCCATTTAAGGTACACATCCGGTAACCCGAATCATTGCAACGTCGCAAACATGAAATCCCAAAAGAGGGAGTCAAAGGCCTGTCTAAGGTCCAACGCAATGCAACCAGCGTGACGGTAGGCCCTCAAAGTGGCCGCCATTATCGCATGTAATCGGCTGGTGTTCAGAGAGGTGCTGCGGTTAGGAAGGAAGCCGCACTGATCGCTGTGAACAAGCGCATTAAGATGCGGTTGTTTGCGGTTGGCAAGGGCCTTACTTAGGATCTTGTATTCAGTGGCAAGCATGGAGAGAGGCCTATAGTTAGACATCTCCAAACCGTCTCGTCCCGGCTTAGGTATGGACATGACAAGCGCCTGCATGGTGGAATCTGGCAAATGGCCAATCTCAAAGGCCGTCTTGTACACAGCCTCCAGCGCAGGCACTAGTGACTCCGAGTACTGAAGGTAAAATTCAACAGGGAGCCCGTCCATTCCAGGAGTCTTGTTACGGTTTAGGCCCTTTGTCGCAGCGCAGATTTCTGGTTGGGTAATAGCACCATCAATGTCTTTCTGAATGTCTTCCGGTAAGACCGGGAAAGGAAGATCCCTGAAGAAGTCAGTAATCAAGGATCCGTCTACAGGGCGGGGGCGTAAAGCGTCTCTAAGTGTTCTTGGAAGGCAGCATTTATTTCGCCTTGTGTATGCACTACCTGTCCTGCCGAAGTGTGGATACTAGAAATACATGGTGAGTCAGGTCTGTCCCGTACAATGCAGGCCAGCAATGCGCCCGCTCTGTCCTCTTCAGTATGTTTTCTTTGGAGGTATGCCCTATAGTCTATTGTCTGCAGCGTCTCCAGCGTCTCCGCATGGTCAATGTGGGCAGATTGTAGTTTCTCTCTCGGTCATCCGGGTTGGGTATTGCCTCCCTCTCCAGTACATTCAGTTTGCTCTCAATGTCCAGCAGACGTCGGTGTGTGTCCTGTCTAGCCACTACTAACTGTCCAATCGTTGCCCCCCTCACCACCACCTTCAAGGCATCCCAGTCAAATAAGTAGAGGATGTTGTATTCCAGTTATCGGACAGGTAGTTAGTAATGGTGTCGGCCAGTGCTGCGCGAAAGGGGGCATCTTGAATTTGAATTTGAATTTAAAAAGCTTGTATAGCGCAACATACACCATAACGGTTTCTTGGCGCTTTTGGAGGCATGAGGAGCAACGAAAGAAGGAGCCGTTAATGTAGGAAGGCCTGAGCAAACAAGAAGGTTTTCAGGCCCTTGCGAAAGAGGGAGTATTGTTTAATCGCTCGTAGATGGTCAGGAAGGGAGTTCCAAAATACCGGGGCCAAAACTGAGAAATTGGAACCTCCCCATTTTTTCCTGGTATAGCGAGGAACCTGTAAAAGGGACTGAGAGGATGATCGAAGCTGTCTAATGGGGACATAATCTTTTAAAAGGGAAGAAATGAAGGCAGGGGCCGTTCCCTGCCGTGCCTGGAAAACCATGCACCCAGTCTTGAAGAGAGACCGTTGCAGAACAGGCAACCAGTGCAGCGCCTTCAGCAGTGGTGTAGAGTGGTGGAAACGGGGGAGGCCATATACCAGCCGGGCTGCCTGGTTCTGCACAAGCTGGAGTTTATGTAGGCTGTATGCCGGGATGCCGTTGTACAGGGCATTGGCATAGTCTAGCCGGGAGATCACCAAGGCAGACATGATAAGTTTAAGTGCCAGAGGGGAGAAAAACCGGGAGACAGTGCGGATAGTGCGGAGCATCAGAAAACAAGAAGAGACGACAGAACTAATTTGTGAGTGGAGGGTGAGCTCGTTGTTAATTTTTATGCCAAGAGTCTTGACCGTGGAAGAGGGAACAGGAGGGGAACCAAGAGTGGAGGGCCAGAAAGAAGAGTTCCAGGGACTGGAGGAGCCACCAGTGAGCACCAACTCAGTTTTATCTGGGTTAAGCTTCAGATGGTTGTGGCTCATCCAGTCCCTGATGAAAATCATAATAGCTTGAAAATTAGAAATAGCGTGAGGGGAAGAAGAGAGGTTGAAGACAAGCTGGAGGTCATCCGCATAGTTATATACAGTGACCTCCAGCTGCTGAAGTGCAAAGATAAGAGGATAGATATAGAGATTGAACAATAGGGGGGACAGAGAAGAGCCCTGGGGGACACCACAAGTGATCTTAAGAGGGGCTGCCGTGAACTCTCCCAGCCGGACAGCAAGTGTCGGTGCATCCTCCAAGTGGGCACTGGGGTGGGTACCACGCCCCATTGAAATGTAAGCTCTAGTGGGTTGTGGTCGGAAAACGTCTTGGCTAGGTATGTAGAACTGTGGACCTTTGGCATAATGGAGTTCAAGCACAGGAATTTGTCAATCCTAGTGTGGAGGCTTTGTACTGGAGAATAAAAGGAGTAGTCCCTATGTGTCGGGTAAAGGCCCCTCCACGTGCCAGTAAGTGACCATCTGGTTGCCCATGTGGTGAATTGGTCTGCTATCTTACCAGCATTAGTGCCATGTGGTGGGGGGGGTGATCTGTCCAGCCCAGTGTCTAGCACCGCGTTCCAGTCCCCGCCCAGCACCCAAGGGATCCCGTCCCAGTCCAAAAATACAGTGCTCAGCTGAGTTAGGAATCGGTCTCGGTCGTAGATGGGGGCATATATACTCCCGAAGACTACTAGGGAGCCATCCAAAGTTCCCTTCACCAGTATGTATCTGCCCTGTTTGTCCACTCGGCGCTCAAGTTCCACAAATGGGATCCTGTGTCGCACCCAAACAGTCGCCCCTCTAGCAAATGCAGAGTAGTTGGTGGAGTAAATATGTCCTCTCCATTTTTTCCTCATCTTTTGCGTTTCAACGTCAGTTAGGTGGGATTCCTGGAAGAACGCTATCTGTGTGTGCCTTCTTAGAAGAAATGCATGTATACGGTGTCTTTTCTGGATTGCCCCCAATTCCCGAATGTTCCATGTGAGCAGGTTATATGACCCTTTTGTACTAGTGGTTCTCGTCATGTTCCTATACGTAAGTGGTATATTTCTCTACCTGGCGCTAATAAGGCAGAGCCGACCAGGAGTTTCCCTTCCCAAACAACCCCAACAAAACTCGGCACAGCGACGAAACTGCACTGAGCCCATCAATAATGCACAAATAACACAAAACAGATAACGGTGCATACGCCTATAGGGAGGTAGCCTGCCCCGCGTCTATGCATAGTTCCAAAATGGTCTGTGTTCAGCGGCTCAACGGCGCATCATTTCCCGGGGAGGGGGGAAATAGGCATGGGGATGGCAGGGACATAGCTAGCAGTATAAACAGTTACAGCTGTAGAAGTTATAAGGCCCCTCAGTCAGCAGCGCTCATCCTACGCGTCACCTCATGATGCATGTGTAGGAGGAGAGCGTGCACGCAGCATTCTATACAGTAGCAACAATGCATAGTAATCGCCAGTGAACACCTCGATCTACACTTATAAAAGGATACAATCGTTCGACCAGCGCAGGAGTCTAACCCAGAACAAAGACAAAGCTGTCAGTGTCAGTTTGCTGTGTTCTCAACTCATCCGTCTTCCTCAACTGTCGATCAAGTCATCAGCCGCTCTCGGAGTGATGGTGTGAAACAGGATTACACTATGATCGGAGTCCGAATGGAGTGTACTGTCAGTAGTAATTTTTTGCAGGTCCTCGCAGAAGGAGCCAGCCGCCGTCAAAGCTTCTTCTTGATCTCGTCTCTGCTGCTCTCGTGATGGATCCGCACCTCCCCTGCCTCGGCTGGGGTTCTGAGTACGTCGGGGGGTTCTCTTCGGGAGTGAACTCAGTTCCTGCGAGGTGCCATCTTTTTGACTTAATTGGCTAGGGCCGATGCCCATCACCTCTAGCCATTCCTCTACATTCACCGGGCTCTCGAAAAAGTGAGACTTCCCGTCATGTATGACCTTCAGGCGGGCAGGATACATGAGAGCATATTTGAGTTGTGCCGTCTGTAGCTCTTTCTTCACTGTCTAGTAGGACGATCTCTGCCTCTGCACCAGAACTTTATAGTCCGGATATAAGGAGATACAGTGATTCTCATATTGAATTAGGGCCCTTTCTTTAGCCCTCTGCAGCAAGACGTCACGATCCCTATAGTTGAGTATATTTACGATCAAGGGGCGGGTGGCTCTCCAGGTTTTGGCAGGCCCGTTGGGATTCTGTGGGCTCTTTGCACGCAGAAATCCGGAGAGAGCTCATCGGAGGCCACATGTTCCCGGTACCATGTTTCCATGAATTCAGCCACTTTGCTCCCTTCACAGCGTTCTGGCAGTCCAATGACGCGTATGTTATTGCGTCGGTTCCTGCCCTCCGCATCCTCCACTCGATCCAGGAGCGTGGTCACCTGCTGTTGCAATTGTTTCAATGAGGAAGAGTGCTCCGCCACTGTAGGAGTAAGTTCTGCAATAGATCGGCCGTGGTCTTTCACAGTGTCCGCCAATTTGGCATGGTCCGCCTTCAACAGCATTAGTCCAGAGGTGAGCACGCCCATCTGTGTCTCCTTGACCTTTCGAGAGTCTCGAATCTCTTTAAAGATTAGGTCCAACTTGTCTGGCATTCCCTCCTCGCGGTCAGGCCGATCCTCTGCGGGTGAGGGGGATCTGCTTGCTTGGCTCGGCATGGCAGAGGGAGGGTCTGGGTTCTGCTGTCTCTCTGTTGTCTTCCCCCGGTTTCTGCCCATGTCCCAGTGACCTCCCCCGGCCCCTAGTGGAGTCGCTTCAACGGTCAGTAGCAGGAGAGTGCCTCGGTCCCTCGCTGACGTACGAGTCTTCAGGCCACATCAAGCTCCGCTGCCGCCTCCAGGTATCTGTCGGGCAGGCCCCCGGAGAGTTCGGTGGTGCCAGTGATTACGACAGCCATTATCTCACAGCAGTCCCCGGTGATGACCTAGCAGGGGGCGAAGGGGGGGGGGGGGAATGAAGGGAGGAAGGTCACCGGCCAAGCGGGCCGTCTTGATGTATTCGACCATGTCGCCCGGTAGGTCCGGTGGCGGCGAATCCCAACCCAGGCAGTATGCAGTGCAGGCCCGCCGTTGGTCCAGCACTGACTAAGGACCTTCGGTCGTGCTCCTAGGCGTGGTTGACCCTTGGGAAAGTCTTGAGTCGTAGTGCCACATGTGGAGGTCTATAGGGTCTTCATCTTGTACCCTCGCAGGTCGCTGCAGTCTCCCCATCACCAGTAACTCTCAACCGTGGCACAGATCTCTGCTAGGGTCCAGTGCGGCCCCCGGCTGTCAGCGCAGTCTAGTAGGGCTTCCCTCAGCAGGTCCAGCGGTAAAGGCCGTTTGCAGGGTGCGGCGCTCGCTCAGGCCACCGTATGCGCAGCGCTCACCTCCTCGTTCCTGCGTGTCTGCAATCGCTGCTCTCCGGTACTCGCTCCAGGCAGCAGAAACCCAGGGTGGGGAGAGGGGCCCCCTCTTGCCAGCTCCCACGAAGGGTCGCAGTCCCCCAGCTCCTGCAGCGGACCTCAGCGCTGTTCCGCGGCTTCTCCCCTCTGCTCCCATCGCCCCGGGCCGGCAGACCACCCCACAGCCGGGCAACACCGGTTCGGGTGCCCCAGCAGCAGGCCCCGTTCAGTGTCCTCTTAGCGCTGGGTGAAGATCGTGGGGGGGGGGTGTATCCAGGGATCGCCAGGCCACAGGAGGGGTCCCGTCCACAGTTCGCTCTGTCCCGTGTTTCACAGGTGGGCCGCCGCACATCAGGCCCCGGCCTCCAACGTCGCCTGCGCCGGGAAGGCCCCGAACCGCGATGTTCGCGTCGGAGCTGCTGGGTGCCTCAGAGGAGTCTCTGCGCCGCTACAGGGGCCTCAGCACAGTAATTCACGTGCCTTCTGGTAGTCCTCAGTCAGGTCCACGGCGAGTAATTAGCAGTTCCCCCCAGGAAGGGTCCGTAGCTCCGCTAAAACGCTAACGCCATCTTAGCCGGCTAGCCACGCCCCCCAACCCATCCCTCACCTAAGACATTACATATTATCTAAACGACCCAGTCAGACGAGTGCGCCACCACAGGAGCCCCGCAGCAGACATTCTGCATGTTGTATGGCAGTGCCCATCGTTTCTGTAATATTGGAGAGAAGTAATAGAGAACCTAAACAGAGCCGCTGGCTGGGTGATCCCACTCACGCCACAGAGGGTTTGTTGGGCCTGATTCTGGCTCCAGCAAAGAAGAAACTTAGCCAAAAATGTATTTAACTGGGCCTACTCCGCGCAAGATTGGCAGTGGCGCTTCCAAGATATGCAGACTGGCAGTGGTGGAAGAAGTAAGAATGAAACGTGTGCGGCAGATGAGACATTAGAGGAAGATTGTTAGAATCGGGGATCTCTGGTTGGCACAGGTAGGTACTTGTGACAAGCAGGGACCCCCTCCTCTAGTCAAGGCGAGGGAATTACCATCTTAAAATAACCCCTGCTCACCCTCTAGGTTGCGAGGCGTGAGCAGTCGAGGCTTATTTCAGAGGCGATGTAAGTTAAGCAGTTCTGACCACATACAGTAACCCAGTGACACCACTACAAATGGACACCACACAAGGTTTTATATAAAAAATACGTATACTTTATATAGAGTTACCACAAGACCAATAAACGACAAAAAGAATCCACAGTACTATTTAACTTCAAGATTTCTGGCTAAAAGGTGTGAACCCGGAAGTGAGTCCCAAACAGGTATGGTCTCAGCTTCTTCAGTGCCCAGACCACAGCAAATGCCTCACGCTCAATAGCACTCCACCTCGGTTCCTGTGGAAGTAACCTCCTACTGATAAAGGCTACAGGTTGATCTAGGCCCTCCTCGTTCATCTGTGACAAAACAGACCCCACCCCATGCTCTGAAGCGTCTGTTTGAACGATGAACTCTTCGGAGAAGTTGGGTGCCAGGGGCACGGGCGCCGTGCACATGGCAGCTTTCAGGGCCTCAAAAGCTTTCTGACAGGTTTCAGTCCAAATCACTTTCTTGGGCTGCTTCTTGGAAGTCAGCTCTGTCAAGGGTGCATCCATGTTGCCATACCCCTTGACAAACCTCCTGTAGTACCCGGTGAGTCCTAAGAAGGCCCTCACCTCCGTCTGGGTTTTGGGGGGTTCCCAAGCCAGGATGGTTTCAATCTTGGGTTGTATGGGCGCCACCTGGCCGCTCCCAAATTGGTGTCCCAAGTACACCACAGAACCCTGCCCAATCTGGCACTTACTCACCTTCAACGTGAGGCCTGCTCTCCGCAGTGCCAACAACACTTCACAGAGTTGGCCTAGATGTACTTCCAAAGTGACACTGAACACTGTAATGTCATCCAGGTAGGCGGCACTGAACTCATCCAGTCCAACCAACACCTGGTTGACCAACCTCTGAAAGGTGGCAGGGGCATTCTTTATCCCAAATGGCATAAACCAGGACTGGAAATGCCCATCTGGTGTGGAGAATGCTGACCTCTCCTTTGCCCCATCAGTCAAGGCGATCTGCCAGTACCCAGACGTCACGTCAAACGTGCTGAGGTACCGTGCAGCCCCTAACCGATCGATGAGCTCATCAGCTCTGGGGATGGGGTGCGCATCGGTCTTAGTGACCGAATTGAGCCCTCGGTAGTACACACAGAACCGGATTTCGGGTGTGGCGCCCGGCGCTCCAGCCTTCGGGACCAAGACCACTGGGCTGGCTCAAGGACTGCTGGAGGACTCAATCACCCCAAGAGAAAGCATCTTTGAAACCTCCTCTTTGATGCAAACCCTTACCCTGTCAGTTACCCTGTAAGCCTTGTGCTTCACAGGTAAGCTGTCTCCTGTATCCACAACATGGACACACCAATCTGTGATACTAGGAACCAGGGAGAACAGATCAGAAAACTGTCCCAGCAACTGTCGGCAGTCATTCTGTTGCTCAGGGGTTAGGGTGGAAGAGAAGTTAACACCATCCACTGACCCATCTTGCTCTGAAGCTGACAGGAGGTCAGGAAGAGGCTCAGTCTCCTCCTCCATTCCAGCATCTGTCGCCAAGAGCATGCCCTCTTCAGACCTCTCTAAGTGGGGCTTAAGGCGGTTGTCATGCAGGACCCTCAAGGGGTTCCTGGGAGACCGCAAGTCCACCAAGTAGGTAACTGGACTCTTACACTCCACAACCTCAAATGGTCCGGTCCACTTATCTTGAAGTGCGCAGGGCTCCACAGTGGCCATGATCCACACTTTCTGGCCAGGTTGAAGCTCCACCAGAGTGGCATTCTGGTCATACCACCGCTTCATCTCCTCCTGGCTAGCTTCCAGATTCGCCTCAGCGAGTTGCCTGAAACGCCTAGTCTGGTTCCTGAAGGCCAGCATGTAGCTATGTACATCCTGGGGAGGTTTCCTGGGAGGTTGCTCCCAGCCTTCTTTGACCAGACTCAGAGGTCCTCTGACCGGGTGTCCATAGAGAAGCTCAGAGGGACTGAACCGTAGAGATTTCTGTGGCACCTCTACGCAAATACCTACTTTCTAAAAGTGGTATTTGCAAACACAGAATATTAAAATAAACTTTACTAAAAGATGTATTTTATCATTCTGAGTCTAGGCATACTAAACTCGAACTTCTGCCGTGTTCTCTGAGCCTGCTAGGATTATAAACATGTAACAATCCAGCAGGCCAGTCTTGCCTATGGAGAACAGGTAGCCTTGCGATAGTGAAGAACGAAGATGGCTGTAATTCACTATCAGGACATGCTGCACACATCAGGGCTTGTCCTACCTTCTACTTACAATGCACCCTGCCCTTGGGCCTACCACAGGGGTGTCTAATATGAAGAAAAGGGAAGGTTTAGGGACTGGCAAGTGGGTGCACGTGCTCAGTCAACATGGCAGTACCAGACTGCACACAGGCTCTGTAATGGCAGGCCTTAAACACACTTTTACGGGCTGCTTCTGTGGGTGGCACAACCAGTGCTGCAAGCCCACCAGCAGCATTTGGTTTACAAGCCCTGGGCACTCCTGGTGCACTGTATATGGGTCTGGCAATTAAACCAAATAGTCAATCATGGAATCACCAATCAATACATTCATTTACAATAGGGAGAGCATATGCACTTTAGCTCAGGCAGGTCCCCTAGTTCAGCTACTTGTTCCCCGGTAGGCTCCAGGGCATCCCCCTCAGAGTCTACCTCCTCCTGGGCCGTGGGAGCTATGAGGGCCGGTCTCCCACGCCCCCTGCCACTTCTCTCCAAGGCAGGTTCCTGGGCCTCCCTCTCAGGCTCCAGGATCTCTTGAGCACCCCTGCTGGCTGCCATTGACCGGGTGGTCACGCACGCCCAGTCAGGCAGACCCACCATCCTCAGGTGAGTACTCTTCTCCACCTTTCCCCGAGGGGAGTTCTCCAAGTCGTTCCCCAACAAACAGTCTACAGGCATGGCAGGCCTCACAGCTACCTGAAGAGTACCAGAGACCCCCCCCCATTCAAAGGGAACCTGAGCCATTGGACAATGACTCTCTGTGTTGTCGGCGTTAACAACTCGGCGGAATGCATGTGGGACAACCTGCTCTTGAGACAGCAGGTGACACCTGACAGCTGTCACACTGGCTCCTGTGTCTCGAAGAGCCTCCACCCTTTGGCCATTGATGGTCACCCACTGCCCATATTTCTTAGTGTTGTTGTGCAGTTGGTTCTCTGGGACCATCTCACAGTCTCCTAAAGAGACAAGGGACATCTCTGCGGGCCCCCACCCACCTTGGACTTCTACCTCCTCCCCAAAGGCTACACTAGCCATCTGCCATGGCAGATCACCAGTGGGTGCGGGTTTACCAAATAGGCGGCACCGGGTATCAGTCGCCTTATGACCCAGGTCCCCACATCGGTAACATCTCAGGGATCACTGTGGAACAGGATTACCTGTTGGGACTACTGGCTTCTTCTCAGGGGGAGGCTGGGAACCTTTCCCTTGGGAACTACTTTGGGGCCCTTTGCGGAACTCCCTCTGTTTACCCTTGTCCCCCCACTCTTCTGCTGGGGACCCTGCCCACCTTTGGCTGAGTCTCCCATGTGACCCTTGTGGACCCTGGTACTGAGCCAGCGGTCCGCCTCCTCAGCAAGCTTCCTAGGGTTAGTCAGCTTGCTATCAATCAGGTGCTGGTGCAGCTCTGGAAAACAATTTTCAGACAAGTGCGCCCATGCAATCAAATCAAAGAGACCTTGAATATCATTAACTTTGCTGCCCTTTACCCAACCATCCAATGCTTGCAAATGAACGTGACATACTCGACCCAGGTACTACCTTCGATTTTCTTGCACTTCCTGAACCTCTGCCTATAGAGCTCAGGAGTCAAACCACACCTAGTCATGAGGGCCTCTTTCATGTGGCTATAGGAATTATGGACTTCAGAAGGCAAGTCCAACAGTGTGTCCCGACCCTCGCTAAGGAACCTTCCCCACAACCCCGCTCTCCAATCTCTCTCGGGGACCCGGTGGGAAGACATGGCTACGTCATAGGCTCTGAAACACTGCCCAATATCATCATTCTTGAAGAATTCCTTTACCACATCTTTGGGGATGTACACTCTACCTTCCACAGGCACTGACGGTGTGCTGCCACCAGAGGGAGTAATCTCTAGGCTCCTGGCTTTCAGGTCCAACTCCCTCAAAACTTTGTCATGCTCCAACTGTAATCTCTTTTCCTCTAGAGCCATCTTCTTGCTTTCTAGCTCCAGTTGCCCATTCAATTTGAGCTTGGCCATCTCCATTACATGCATCCTGTTTTCTTTCCTGTCCACCAACTCTTCTGGGGACAGACCTCGGGCAGAAACACTGCTACCCACTGGGAGGGCACGCCCCTCCTCTCAAGACCCAGTGGCCCATCAAGTCGCTGCTCTGCATCCTCAAACTCCACTAAATCACCAGTGGCATTCCTTGCCTCAATCCAGGCCCTCAGCGCCTTGTGGAATCGGTCTTTCTTGGAGATTCCTGGTGTGGAAATTTTAAACTTTTTGCAAAAGCTCTTGAGCTGGGCGTTGGTGTAGCTTTCTAGTTTCTCTTCCTCCCAATCACATTCAGCAGATCCAATGGACGCTGCCTTTTCCACTCTGACTGAACCAGGCATGATTAAAAAAGAATGGAGATCCCTGGCAAAAGCAAGTATCAAAGGTACGTGGTTGCGTTATGGTCTGCACTCACTAAGTAGTGTTCACCAATCACTGTATATGAGTCACAAATGCAAATTCGGATCCCTTCCGGCCTACCAATATTAGAATCGGGGATCTATGGTTGGCACAGGTAGGTACTTCTTACAAGCAGGGACCCCCTCCTCTAGTCAGGGCAAGGAAATTACCCTCTTAAAATAACCCCTGCTCACCCTCTAGGTTGCGTGGCGCAAGCAGTCAAGGCTTATTTCAGACACGATGTAAGTTAAGCAGTTGTGACCACCTACAGTAACCCAGTGACAACACTACAAATGGACACCACACAAGGTTTCATATCAAAAATACGTATACTTTATATAGAGTTACCACAAGACCTATAAACGACAAAAAGAATCCACCGTACTATTTAACTTCAAGAGTTCTGGTTAAAAGGTGTAAATCAATGTTCTGTGCGAGTCGGTACCGAGTCGGTAGCCTCCTTCGGCTACAGCGTGTTGAAACCTCAACTCAAGCTCAGTTCATTGAAACCATTTTTTTTCTGGTTCTTACTAAACAGTCCTTTCAATGCAGCACAGGTAAAGATGCCGTGCGATACATTAATTACAGTTAATAAACTTGTGTGGGAGTCACCATACGCCACATCGTGCAGGTTCTGTCTTCTGACCACGCTGTTTGTTATTATCAGGACCTCATCCATCAATGGATTATAATCTTTGTTCATTTATAGATTTAAGAACTTAAAAGTTGATATCTGATAACATTTGGGCATCTAGTTTCCTCCACTCTTAGATCGGTTTTCAGGAACTTCAGGCGTCTATACAGATTGTTGCAATAGCGCACTATCTGGTGCTCTTGACTTTTGGATAGAAAATCTTCATTTAAAACCCTAGGACAGTGGTTCCCAAACTTTTGACTCCTGAGGACCCCCGTTGAGTCACTGCTGGAAGCCGGGGACCCCCAAGCAATTTGTATGATTTAAATGTCAAACATTAAAACTGTAATTCGAAAAAAATCAACACACACGGGTGCACATCAAACAAAAACTAGACTTGAATAATTAAAGATTTTAGTATTTTGTATATTACATTTTTTTTAAAGAAATCTTAATGAGAAGGATGGTGCTGCATCTAGCAACTAACATTTCATTGTTTGGTTTTATTTTTCTACCAGAGGCTCCTCCTCCTGCCAAGGTTGGACTGGAAACCTAAAGTTGCTCTGGCAAATGTTGTCAGACCAGTCCCTGTACAGTGCTCACCAAGTGCTGCGAGTGAGCCTGACCACTACAAAGGGGGCTTTGGGGGGCGCTCCCCATAGAAACTTTGGGGGGAAATGGTGCATGTTACAAGACATTTGACATTATATATTGAATTGTATTAGCTTTTAAAGCATAGTAAGTAATGACCTGATATGCACCAGGATACAACAATCTTTGGTGAATCTTCAATGATTCCCTCACTACTACCATCCAACAGTGCCTCTCATCTCTCCATAGCACATGTATTTCATTTATTTTATAGCACCTCTCACACCACTGTAGGGTGTCAGAATACTTTACATCACACACATACAGAGACAATGAATAATACATGTGTAGATCAATTAATAGAAAATGTTACATAAGGCAAAGGGGACTACAAGGTGTAGGATTCGCTTGTCATCCATATTGGTTGGCGTTTTTTAAGAGTGCTTGCTCTGGAGAAGCACAAACTCAGGAATCAGAACTTAACACAGGGGTTAGCGTTGACTTTAATAATAAGGATTTTTTTTATACCCAACAAACCTTTTTAGCAGCATCGGGATAATGAAAGACTGGGAAAAAGCATAATTTCCTAACTTGTACCATGAATTTTGCATGCAGCTCTTTTACGGAGGTTTATAGCTCACTGTGCTAGATTATGATTGGAACTTGTGAACTGCACAGTAACAAAATATTCTCTGTGGCAAAAGCAGGAACCCACTGACCTATGCACAAAACAAAATACTGTTTTTTTAATGCATGGTAGACATTCTTTGCAGCAGGCATATTAACCACCTGCACTTCCTTAGATGAGTCAAAGCTGCCACTGGACAAAACCCCCATCTCTTTGCAGCATGTACATTAATCACCGGAGTTATAGTGCCACTTGTATTGCTGCCCAAAAACTGCTCATTATACAAGGAACTTTGCGGTGCTTTTAAAACTGCTGTCTGCAGACCCCCTGGGAATGTGTCACGAACCCCTAGGGGTCCGTGGACCCCAGTTTGGGAACCACTACCCTAGGATATACATTGAACAAGCCCTGAAGAAGCAAGGTAGGGCCGGAAAGCAGAATACACTGACGGCTCTTGCGCTCGTGCATATTTTTAAATCTATTTTTAAACTTGTTGTGTGTTATCCTATGGTGACTTTTTAAAAACTGTTGGGGGCATTACAAACTTGTTTCTTTACTCACTTGCCACATGCCGATCACCTCTTCACCGTCCACCGCTGTTATAGAGTACTGATTGAGTGGCGGGAGCTCGGGTGACGATTACGGCTGCCTTTTGGAATCACTCACTTCCGGCAGCACAGTTTACGCCGCCATTTCTAGACGCGCTCTAGTTCTCTCTACTGGCTTGCCCACGCAGCTTCAAAATAAGCTGATAAGGCCGACGCGCAGCGGGCGCGCCGGCGGCTCGCCCGTCTGCGCCCATCTGCACCCGACCGGGACCAGGGTCCAGAACCCCTGCCCTCCCGCTGATTTATACAGCGGAAACGCTACGGTCCCTCTGTATGGGTGAGCACATTCTAGAGGCTAATGTTCAAGCGAGACTGTTGACTGAAAACGTACCGATGACTAGCAGCACGGAGGCTACGGTCAGGCCATGTCATTTGTTGATTGAGGGAAAGACCTATGCCCCTACAGCAAGGGGTTTGATGGTAGCGGTGCTTAATATACGTTCTCTACAAAAGCACCATCTTGAGGTTTTTTTCCCTATTGCAAGATGGGGATATAAACATTTTGGCTCTTATGGAAACCTGGTTAGGGGACATGTCAGCCCCAGATATTGTTGCAGCACTTCCAACAGAATTTGATGCCTTCTGGCAAAACAGACCAGTTCCTTTTTAAAAAGAGCCTTATGGTCATTCAAATAATGCCAGAAAATTGCGATAATGTAGATATCTCGGGGTGAAAATCTTCTTTAAATCATCCTGCATCGTACTCATGGTAGTTTATCGGCCCCCGAGGACCACCCCTAGCTTTAATGAGCTTTTTCTGGAACTCATCACTGATCTATGTTCCAGATATAAACGTCTTTTAGAAGTGGGGGATTTTAACTACCACTGGGACAAGTCACAGAGAGAGTCAGCAGCGGGTCTATTTGAGACCGCCATGCTCTCGATGGACCTTCAGCTATTGGTCAACAATCCTACCCATGTAAAGGGCCACAGGCTTGACCTTATCTGGACCTCACAGTCTCGGCCACAGGTAACATACATCAGCCCCTGTGCCTGGTCCGATCACTCGCTGCTTAGATGCTGGGTCCCGAGCGATAGTCAAGTACCGCAGCCCCTAGCTCTGTGGAGGAAGGTAAGAATTTGGATTTTTTTTTAGGCAGATCACTTAATAGCTACCCTGCACTAAATGTTGCCCCTTAGTACGGAAATAGCCAACCTGAACCATGAAAGTGAAGCCATACTGACTCATCTACAGCAGGCTATTGACATAGTGGCACCGGAACGGAAAGAAAAAGTCAGAGATAAAGGAAAGGGGGCTCCATGGTTGAATGAACCACTAAGGGAAAAAAAACTTCTCCGTCAAGCTGAGAGGTGGTGGTGACAAAGCTATGAGCCAGTAGAGCTAAATGCCTACAAAACCCTTCTCGCTACGTACAAATTAGCTATCTTAGCCAGTAAAGCAGAGTATTATGAGGGAAGGGTTGTCCTAGCAGAGAATAAACAGAAAGAGACGTTCGCCATTCTGAAGGAACTGAGTCAAAAAGCTGAGAAGAAATCCACAATCGCATCTTTAGACTGTGATGTTTTCCAGGAGTTTTTCCTCCAGAAAGTTACGGACGTCATCTCGGAAATTGCTAGAACCCCCACTGACCCCAGTTCCCTCCACCAGACCATTTCCCCTCCCTGCCTCAGCAGTCGGTTGTCTAATTTCCCTAAACTTGTCTCAGCTACCTTAGTATCATTAGCAAACCATACCAAATCAGGTTCTCGAGTAGCTCCTGCCCTCTGAGGATCTTTCAAATGGCCCTGCCAGGGCTGGAGAAGCAGGTCTTGGAACTGCTAAATAATTCTCTGGATTTGGGCTGTTTACCGATAAATCTCAAAGAAGCCAAGGTCTCCCCCTGTTGAAAAAACCTGGTGCGGATACCCCGACTTTAAAAAACGATAGACCCATCTCTCAGCTCCCCTTGCTAGCTAAGATGTTGGAACAGCACTTATTAAAGATACTTTTGTGGTATTTAGAGGACCACCAGCTACTCCAAGCTAGACAAGCGGGCTTCAGAGCGCATCATGGCACAGAGCTAGTGCTGTTGTCCGTTCTTTATGAGCTCAGGGTTAGGGCCGATAATAAACAGCCGAGTGTCCTGATTTTATTAGATCTGTCAGCGGCATTCAATATGGTTAGCCATAACATACTGCTGAACCGTCTCACCAATCTGGGTTTTAGTGGGCAAGCATATCAATGGCTAAAGTCATTTTTGTCTGACCGTACTCAGAGAGTTCAGCTGTGTGAGCAGATATCGGATCTGGGCTCCCTGGCCTGTGGAGTACCCCAGGGCTCTGCACTATCCCCACTCCTTTTTAATATCTATTTGCAACCCCTTGTGCAGACTCTGACTCACATGGATTGTCAGGTCTTTAATACGCCGATGACACTCAACTTCTTATTAGGCTTAATAACTCCTGCCATGCCCATGAGTCGGCTAAAAAACTGCTCAGGTTCACTGTAAATTGGATGACAGCTAATCCATTGAAAATAAATCTTGATAAGACCGAAGTGCTTGTCATTTCAACAAGTAATAGCCCATGGTGTAATCTCTTCTGGCCTCCGGAACTAGGTTTAGTTCCGGCACCAGTCCCGGTCGTAAAAAGCCTGGGGCTGAAAAATGATTCTGATCTATCTATGTCTTGTCAGGTTACCACTGCAGTAGGAACCTGCACTGGCGTACTCAGGCAGCTTTGAAAACTCACTCCTCTCCTGTCAACATCTTCACTGCAGTCAATTGTCTCCGTCACTGTCATCTCCAGGCTGGATTACGGGAATGCCCTCTACATTGGCCTTTCCCAGAAGCTCATCAGGAGACTACAGGTGGTACAGAACGATGCGGCTAGGCTCATCTTTAGATTCCCTAGAAAGACACAAGCTACCCCTCTGTTACATAAACTACACTGGCTTCCTATCAAACAGAGAGCACAGTTCAAGGGTATATGTATCGCCCACAAGGCAATCTACGGTCAGGCACCCAAGTATATAAAAGATCGCTTGGAGAAATATGTTCCTGGCCGGGCTCCGCGATCATCTGAGGCCTGTAGGTTAGCTCCCCCAGGTACATCTCTAAATCCAAAGGGGGTAGAGCGTTTTCTGTTTCCCTACCGCAGATCTGGAATGATCTGCCAGAGTACCTGCGTTAGGAACCGGCTCTGCTCACCTTTAGGAAGCTTTTAAAAACGTTCCTATTTAGAGAGGCGTTAACAACTGCGTAACTCCTGCTACCGCCGCTGCCATGACATTTCTGCCCCAGTGACTTGCTCACTCTTCTCTAGAAGCGCTTAGAGACCTGATAGTGATTTGCGCTATATAAAAGTCATATAACATAACATAACATATTGTACAAAACGCTTTGACTTCAGCAAGAATCCAAGACGAAAAGGATATGTTTTAAAAGACTTAATTTATTTATTTATTTATTTGGACATTTTTTTGAGCGCACTGTTACCCGGAGGTGTCCTGGCGCTAACTGAAGGCTAGTGGAGGTGAGCAAGAGACCTAAAGAGAGAAAAGCCAAGTTTTGAGAGCCTTCCTGAACTTGAGTAGGTCGGGGGTCTGTCTTAAACTGGCCGGTAATGCATTCCATGCCTTGGCAGCGCCAAGTGATAGGCTTCTGCCTCCCCAGCGAGATTTCCTAATTCTAGGGACGACCACCAGCCACTGCTCGGCTGATCTAAGTGCTCGGGCTGGTTTATACCACTGAAAGAGGGGAGTCAAGCAGTGGGGGCCAATGCCGTGCAGGGCTTTAAAAATCACACAAAGTGATTTAAACAGGATTCTTTTCCGCACTGGCAACCAATGTAGCTTAACCAGGTCTTGGGATACTGAAGCGAACTTGGAAGTGCCTGTGATCAGACGTGCCGCCGCATTCTGCAGAATCTCCTTTTATCAAAAAAAGATTCCGTGAGTCTGTGCATTTGCTGTCCAATTGCTGCTGTGGTTAATCAGGGTGTTATTAACCAAATAATTATTGGGGTGTGGGTTGTGAGATGTATCTTGTTTAAATCTGATAGAGATTTTTCTCCTAGTTTTGTAGAGTAAGACGTTTGTCCTCTTGACTCGAGCACCACAATGTTTTGAATAACAACCAGCCTGTGTATGTGTTGTGTGCGGTGTCCTATGGCCTCTGCCTCTTCTTGGTAAATCGCTTGATAAATTAACTATAAAAACTGGATGTGAGGTTCCCTGTAATCCCGTCACGGGTCTGTATCCAGCAACACTACCTTGAGATCATCTTGTTTCGCCTCCATCGAGCCTCTGCGGGTGAGCCCCAGCATCTGTCACCTTTGGTCCTTTCCTTGAGCTCCTAGTAGCATCTCAGCTCTTTGTAGGCTGGAGCTACCAATGTAGTTGAGTCTGTGATCTGAGCTGGCTGTGGTGAGGCTTCTCCTCGCAGCCCCTCTACCCAGGTTCCTCCTCTGTGCGGGTGCACATGGCGTCCTGGAAGTGTCGTGAAGGGGGGCTAGTCAAAGCGTGTGCTGAAGAAAAGTGTCACTGGTATGTATTTCCAAATAACGTACTGGGTAAAACTCAATGTTGTGATGGTTGTGTAATTGTGTTTCCTTGCAGTTGCCCCTCAAACAATGGTTTCACGAAGAAAGAACGGCGGTCGCACCTTTCTGACCGGCTACGCGTATGGATTTTATCCCAGGGACATTGAGATCAAATGGGTCAGGAATGGTGTAGAGATGCCCTGGGAATCGAGCGAAATCCTGCCAAACCCTGACGGAACCTACCAGGCCAAGAAAACAGTGGAAGTTCTGGAAGGAGATGATGAGAAAATGTACAGATGTGAGGTGTATCACAGCAGCCTGCCGGACACTGTGACCGTGATGTACGGTAAGTGCACTTTGGTCTGTAGCGGGTGATTGTGACAGTGGTGCTCATATTGACTTCATACAGTCCCTGGTTTGATCTGTTCCTGTCACTGGTGCTAGGCCCAGCCGCAGAAGTGGAGTACATTTTTAGGGGGAGATTTGTGGGAATGCTGGTGGTAGAAATTTGCAGGTCCATGCAGATTTCCGAAGTTTCCCTCACATGAGTGTGAGGAAATTGTGTGAGTTTAGCCAAAGGCTGAGGTTCGAAGGGCATTCTGAGTAAAAAAACCTAGTGGGATCCATCCAGGTCACCCCCCCCCCTAGATCTCCCTTGGAAAAAATGAATCAAGGATCGTTGTTACAGAGCGGCGCTAGCCACTCTGTAAGTTTTGTTAGGGTTCCGCGAGACAGGATTTCCTTGGGTTTTGGACCATTAATAACTTTGCGCCCATTTGACAAATCTGTGCAAAACCTTGCAGACCCATTCCTTTTTCTACATTGGCAGATGATGCAAAATTTGCCAGAGATTTGTCAAGGGGGTGCAAAGAAAAAGGGAGCGGGGGGTTCCCAAAGCGTGTTTTTGCACCAATGCATTTTTCATAGACTTTGTACTCACATGTGGCGGGCAAACACCTGTCGGATTCACATTAATGTAGGCAGGATTGTAGATTATGGTGTGCGGATGGTCCTTTATGGTACTATAGGTAAGAGGGGCAAGTATTTGTTAAGTCTTAAAGTATTTAAGAGATATCTGTTGCCGCAGTAGTTTCACAACATGTCACAAAAGTACCCCGGTACATGCCGATGACAAGGCGTCTTGAAGTTGGCTAATGACTGCCTTTACAAAAGTGAAAGGGAGTTATGTTCTTTTAAGGGGACTTTGGCAGAGTTCTGGGTTAGGGCCTGTTGGAATTCCAAAAGAATGACAGGACTCAGAAGTTAGGAAGATGCTAGTTTAATCGACCTTCCACTCTCCTCACTCGAGAACACACCAACATTCCACGGGGAGATTCAGGATGGGAGAATCCAACAGGGGCAGGGAGTATGGGTGGACAGATTGTACCAACAGGCTGATTATAACACATCTCCCTTCCTTATAATGAGGACAAACAACTCTTAAAACAGGAAGCAGTGTGGCAATTGGTAGGCTGGACAATGCCAGCGGGGGAAACAGCAGGAGCACCTAGCAAACAGGTTATGGTTTCACATTTACAATGTTGTCAAAACTCCACCATTGACCATTTTCAAACTGTACCACATTTTTCAATACTTTAACAATCTTACTAGGAGAGTGAAACTTGCTGAGAGTGGTTCCCGACTTGGTGTTCCTTTTGGCTTGCACCAGGTCTCCCACCTCCCACTTTTGGACCTTTACTCCATGTTTTTGATCATACCACTGTTTGTACTTGGTCTGATGTTGTCTGACCTTCTCTCCTGCCTCCTCCCAATCTACTTCCTTGACAGCACCACCCTTTAACCAACTGGGATTTAAGTTGGTACATGGTTCCCTTCCACATAAGGACACGAAAGGAGAGACCCCAGTTACTCTATTGGGTGATGTGTGATAAGCCCACAGACATTCCCTCATAGAGTTTTCTACATCATGTCCATTGATGGCAGCTAGCTGGATATTTTCTTTAATGACCCTGTTTGCTCTCTCCACCAGGCCATTGGCTTTTGGGCAATAGAGGGCTGTGGTTTCATGCCTTATGCCTGAAATTTTCAGAAACTCCTGCATTTCCTCAGAGGTGAATTGTACCCCATTGTCAGTAATTAATGTGGAAGGTATACCTTCCTCATAGAACACCTCTTTCAGAAATTGAATCACCGCTTTGGTAGTGATGTTGTGCACAAACTTTTGCTTGATCCAGTGTGAAGTATAATCGATCAGAACCAACATAAATCTTTTCTGCACACCCAGATTCTGCATAGGTCCAATAATGTCCATTGCCACTTTGTTCCATGGCTTGTTCGGGACACTTACTGGAGACAACGGAGACTGGTGTATCACTTTTGACTTATCGCTTTTTGCACAGGCTCCACACTCCTTTACAACTTCTTCAGTCATGGCATCCATTTTTGGGAACCAGAAATTTGTTCTTACTCTTGCCTTGGTGGTACTATGCCCAAGGTGGCCTTCATGCGCCAAGTCAATGACTCTCTTCCGTAGTTCGCTGGGAGGTATCACTCTATTGTTGCGATAAACTTTTCCTCCGATTACCCTTAATTCATTTCTTATCTCCCAAAATTCTTCCACTTCCGCTTCAACCTCTTTCTTCTTGTTTGGCTATCCCTTCTTGACATGCTCTTTTAAGACACTAAGCTCTTTGTCCTCCTTCATACCATCCTCCCACTCTTTTTCTGTGATGGCAGGAAAATTCATCATCATTATGGGACTGTCCAGAGCTTCCTCAGGTACTCCTTCCTCTGGTAATGGTGATCTTGAGAGAAAATCTGCAATGGCATTTTCCTTTCCCGGCACATGTTCAATCTTGAAATTGTAATGTTCCAGTCCTAGGATCCATCTGCTGATGCGCGGGGTGCAATTCTCCAGGCCTTTCACAGAGAATATAAACGTGAGTGGCTTGTGATCCGTCCGTATTGTGAATCTCAACCCCCATAGAAAAAACTTAAAATGCCTGACCGCCCAAAAACATGCCAAGGCTTCACGTTCGATTACCGAATAGTTTTTTTCTGGTGGAGAGAGACTCCTGGACGCGTAGGCAATAATCTTCTCCTCATTTCCATTTTTCTGGACTAAGGTGGCACCCAATCCATAGTTTGAGGCATCAGTTGCAAGGATAGTCTTCTTAGTCGAGTCAAATGTTCCAAGGGCTGGGGAGCTGATTAAATCCTCTTTTAAGGCATTCGCAACGGCCTCCTGCTCCTCATTCCACACAAACTCCTTGTTTTTCCTTAACATTTCTCTCATGGGTTCGCACTTAGCAGCAAAATTGTCCACATATTTTGACATATATTCCATGAGCCCCAAAAAGGACTTGAGCTCTTCCTTGTTTCTTGGATTGGGGGCTTCCTTTACTGCTCGGATCAAACTGCTCTTTGGTCTAAATCCTTCTTTCGAGATCGAATGGCCCAGGTATTCAACTTGTTGTACTTTTATTTTGCACTTTTCCTTCTTCACTGTTAGGCCAGCATCCATGAGTCTTTTAAAAACTTGCCTTAATACCCCATCGTGTTCTTCTGAATTTTTTCCATAGACCAAAATATCATCTTGGAAGCACATTGTGCTTTCCACGCCTTCCAGGATCTTCTGCATAGCTCTTTGGAAAATAGCTGCAGCTGACGCAAGGCCAAAAGGCATCCTTTTGAACATGAATGCTCCGAAAGGTGTAATGAATGCCGTGAGTGGCCTTGAATCCGGATGTAGTTCGATCTGGTGGTACGCCATGGATAGATCTATCACACTGAAATACCTTGCGGGCCCATGGTGCTTAGCATTTCATTGATTACTGGCAAGGGATGTCTTTCTACCCAGATGCAGTCATTTAAACTGCGCAAGTCCACACAGAGGCGGATCCCTTCACCATTGGATTTGGCCGCGATAACTATCGGAGCCAACCACTCTGAACAGTCTATTGGTTGGATTATATCCAGGTCACATAACTTGCGCAGCTCATTTTCCAGACGCTCTTTCAGTTTAAAAGGCACTGTGCGCAAACTGTGCACCACTGGTTTAGCATTTTGCTTTAATTTGATCCTATGTTGAAAATTGTGCAAACATCCAAGTTCCTCTTTGAAAAGCTGTTTGAATTCTTCACAAATCTTTTCACCCACCGGAATCTTCTCTGTGAGCAGAACTTGTTCAGCACTATTAGGGTCCAGTATGATTCCCAACTCTTTTTGATGTACCCATCCTAAAAGATTTGATCCCGACTTTACAACATATACTGTCCCATAGGTTTTCCTGTCCTTGAATTGTAGCTGCACATCCTTCATGCCCAAAAGGGGAATGTTTCCCTTATTGTATCCTGTGGGAGAAATATCTGGGGTTTTTAACTCACTAATCTTATTTTTTCCCATGGAGACATTCCCATGGAGACATAATCATCCTTATTGAGTAAAGTGAACGGAGAACAAGAATCAGCAAACATTTCAACACGTTCATCATCAATTAATACATCACATTTGGGATAAATAGAATTCACTGTGTCGCTGACATCTTTTACTTGTAAAATAAACGTATCCATTTTTTGTTCAATACATTTGACTTCTTTACTTCCAGCCTTTTCTGTATTTCTATCCTGATCTCTTGTGTGTAATTCACCATCTCGACACACCCTGGCAAAGTGCCCCCTCCTATTGCATTTCTTACAAGTGACATACCTGGCTGGGCATTGAAAATAAGTGGCAAAATGGTTGTTGCTGCCACACCGGTAACACTTTGGACCCTTCTCTCTGTAATCTGTCCTGGTGTTGGCATTCTCTTTAAACCTCATCTTATACACATCATTCCTGTCTTCTTCATCATTAATAGTTGCCACCACCTCCCCATCGTGTTTCATTTCTTTTACGCACCTTGCTGTGTGCTCCACTGACTTGGCTAATTCAATAGCTTCTCTAAGCCCTGGATTCTTTGCCAATAGTTTCTCCTGGATGTGTGGATTATTTGTGCACCTCACAAGTTGGTCTCTTATTAAAGAGTCTGTGAGATCCCCAAATTCACATAACTGTGTAAGTCCCCACAAAACTGCGATATAATTCTGTACAGATTCCTGTTTGCCTTGACACCTTTTAAAAAAATTTGTGCCGCTCAAGAACCACATTGATTCTATCCCCAAAATGTTTTTCTAATTTTTTCATGGTCTGCACAAACACATCAACTTCCCCAACATCATTTCCTTCCTGCTCTGGCTCAGGTAGTGATTCATATACTTTACGCCCTTGTACACCCAGATTATGGAGTAAAATATGTTGTTTTCTTATTGAGTTAAACCTTTGCCCCCCTATGGCTATGAGATACGACTCAAAGAGTTTCACCCATTCCTTCCAGCTAATCTCGGGTTCTCCTATGTCATTCAGGAAGGGCGGGGGTTGGTTCATGCTTGCTGCTGCCATTTGGGAATAGAAGAGGATGAACCAGAGACTAAATAAAACAGGAGGGGTTTGGAAATTACCAAACGGACACAATACTACACAGTTTGGATTGCTAATCTCTATTATAGTACAGGCACATTTTCCAGCAGTACCCCCAACTCAACAATCCAATGTGAACAATAGGAAACGCTGCAAAGTCAAGGTAAAAATGGATATAAGAGAAACTTTCACTATAACCCACGGAGCGTGGGCCAACTGAGTCTCGTGGGCTTACTGTTCCAATATTTCTTACTTGTACTTCTTCTCCACGAACTACGCCCTAAATGTCCCTTGGAGACTCTTCGCAAACCGGAACACTGAAACAGACTGAAAATGCCGCTCCTTAGCTCCTGGTGCGCCGGCCAAATCGCATGACGCCGGCATACAGCTGACACTCCGAAGACGTGTGTCGGGAATAGGCGGCCCTTTTCTACTGATGCGCGGACAGAATACGCCGGCTCCGGACGCTAGTCACAAAGGCAGTCAGCTTCCGACCAGCTGACTAAAGGATTGAAGCGCAGGCGCCAAACCGAGTCGCTAGTCCATCAGAATCTGACAGGAAATCTTGACACAGCGCTGAGGAATCGCCCGCCGACAACACTGCTGCAGATCCCAAAGACAACAGACGACGCTGCACTCCTTCCGATACTTTACACACCAATGAAAATTCTAAGCACACTACAGGTACGAGTAACTAGTGGGTCCTCCGGTCAAATTTTACGTCTTTTCCTGAGCAAAATCACCTTCGCGCACACCCAGAGAGTCAAGCTTCCTCCGCTACATACGCAATTCTTCTCCTGCAGACACGCGGCAGCATAGCATATTCCTTCATTTATTTCTTGAGACAGTCCTTATTTTACTCGGCCCGCACTCTAAGCCTTACCCGGCCCTGTAGCACCAGCTCCGAGGCTTACACGACCTAGACTCCTTTTCTCCTTTTCCTCCTGACAAGACAGATAAGTGTCCGGTAGCGGTGCCAATGTTTCTTTTTGACTTGTCCTTCCTTGCGTGTGGAGAGAGCACACAAAGGGGAGATGGTCGCTACTGCCCCCTGCGCAGTTCCGTCGCCAGTGTTGGAATTCCAAAAGAATGACAGGACTCAGAAGTTAGGTAGATGCTAGTTTAATCGACCATCCACTCTCCTCACTCGAGAACACACCAACATTCCACGGGGAGCTTCAGGATGGGAGAATCCAACAGGGGCAGGGAGTAGGGGTGGACAGATTGTACCAACAGGCTGATTATAACAGGGCCTTCGAAAAAGGTAAGTATGCAGTCTTATATTTTTTCCTAACACTTTATTGTAAGTAGTAAGAGGTAGGGAAATTTATGTTCGAGGCATATGAGCTGCAGATTACACACTATGCATAGATGGCCACCTATTGTTGGGCCCGGATGTTTGCAGTTTGTTTTGTTGTAGAAAAGAATTTCGGAGTCACGGGATAGGTGACTTCTCCTTAGGATGATACTGCACATGGTCATCGGCTCCATCCCCAGATTGTTTTTTCCGCCACTGGGCTCAGATGTGTTTCCAGCGCTCCGCGTTGGAACTGATTTCCTTCAGCGCGCAATCCTCACCAAACTACAAAACAAAGTTTTGAATGCTTTCCAGTCGACGCTACTCTTCAAACATTGAGGATCTCGATTCCGGTCGTGGTTGACGGCCTTCGGGCCTACCTAGGCCTCAACTCCAGCTCATGGAAAGGACGCCATTTAAGAAGTGTCCTCAATGTGGGTCGAAGTTTCCCCACACCGACCTGCATGAGGTGTGTAACCTCTGTCTCTCTCCGGAGCATGAGGCAAAAGACTGTTCAGCTTGTGCCTCTTTCCGCTCCAAAAAGACTATCCGGGACCGAAGAGCGAGGAGAACAATGGCTCAAAGATCTTCAGCTCCAATTCCGGATGACATCTTCGAGGAAGGCGTCAACGTCCCTGAACAGCACGACGTCGACAGCAGCTTTGAAGTAGACGATTCCGAAGTTGAGGACATCACTCCAGCGCAGCGGGTCATAAGTAAGACCGTCGACCCCAACCCCTCCTCGACACAGAAGGCCCCGGTCACACCCTGGCCCTCCAGCTCGGGTGCACACCATCAAACTGCTTCTACTGCCCCACCTTCGGGCCCCGCTATGAAGCTAACCAACCCTTCAGGTGACTTAAGCGCGAGTCGACCTTCACACGGTGCCGACACACACACACCAGCACCGAAAAAGACAACGACCAACATCCAAGCCATCGGCGCCGGAACGAAGCAAGTCCGCTTCAGATTCCAAGACACCACCCGAACCGAAAAAATCATCGGATCCGAAAAGGTCATCGGATCCAAAAACCGTACCGGAACCGAAAAAACACTCCAAGACACCAAAACAGGCCATCTCGGTGCACAAAACTTCCTCCGCACCAAAAGATCAAACCCCTGCAGTGGATTTATCCTACCCAGACCCTGCCCAAAAGACTCTGGCTAAAGCCCCAGTCACTGGACACCTAGTTTTGGCTCCATAAAAGCGACCACTGGACACACCAGCTCCAGCTCCGCATTTAAAGAAGAAGGACATGGCTACCTCTCCCTTATGACCGCCTTCCCCTTCTCTCTCACCTGTACCATCACCACCACCACAGCATTCTCCAGCATCCCCTATCACACCACACAGGGATGATAGCTCTGACAATATGAGGGGTAACACACCTGATCCAACAACGCCCACAGGATTCCCCCGACACGTGGGACAATTATACCACCCCAGATGTCCCAAATGTCCCTCAGGATGACATATACCCCTCAAGGCCTTCCCCACCAGAAGACACTATAGGGTTTAATGAATTAATTCACAAGGCTGCACATTATCATTGTGTAGACATTTATACCGAGCCTGTTGCGGAAGACTTCCTGATGGATACATTCGATAATGCACAAAGGTCGTCCTCCATCTTGCCCATGCTCAAAGAAGTGATCAAGCATGCCCCTGAAGTCTTCAAAGACCCAGTCAGAACTCGGGTCAATAACCCTCGGATAGAGAAAAAATATAAAGCTACCCCATCAGACCCAGCATATATTAAAGGCCCAGTACCACTAGTCTCACTTGTAATTTCCAACGCAAGCAAGAGGGAAACTTACAAACATCAGGTGATGCTGCAAAACCAGATAAGGAGTCTAAGCTACTTGACGCATCAGGCAAAAGAACAGCGTCTCAAGCAGCAAACATGTGGCGTATCGCCAATACACAGGCACTACTCGCCAGATATGACAGGGCACATTACGATGAGTTAGAGTCACTAATGAGGCACCTCACTGACAAGTACAAGGATAGAGCAAACAAGCTCATCCAGGAGGGGAAAAACATCAAAAACACCTCTATTAGGTGCGCCCTCGACGCAGCAGACACGGCCTCTAGGGCAGTTAACACCAGCGTCTTGCTACGTAGACACGCCTGGCTGCGAATATCAGGGTACAAACTCGAGGTACAAAGCGCCATTCTTAACCAACCCTTTGACGAACAACACCTATTTGGACCCGAGGTAGACGTATCATTAGAGAAAATGAAAAAAGATACAGACACCGCCAAATCTATGGGAGCCCTGCAGTCGCAGGCTCCCAGACGTTCATTTCGTCGCTCAAACTATCGAGGTGCCACCAGGGGATATACCTCAGACACAGCTTCTACCTCGTACAAAGCCCCTACAAAGTCTACCTACAGTAAAAGCTACCAAAGGGGTGGGTACAGGGGTAACAATAACAGAGGCAGAGGCAAAAATAACAACTCACGCTCTGCCTCCACCCCTGCCCAATGACTCCCTTCCCCTTCCCCCGCCTCATTCCACTCCTGTCGGGGGAAGACTTCAACAGTACCTGCCAGCCTGGGAAAACATCACATCAGACAGGTGGGTGCTCCAAATAATTCAATCAGGTTATTGTCTGGAACTGACATCTACCCCCCCAAACATACCACCCAAGCAGCGTCCAATGTCACAGGAACATTTAACACTGCTCAGACAGGAGGTAATATCCCTCCGGCAGAAAAATGCAATAGAAATAGTTCCAGAGCATCAGAACAACAAAGGAGTATATTCCCTATATTTCCTAATACCAAAGAAGGACGGATCTCTAAGACCCATCCTAGACCTCAGGCCTCTAATCATTTACAAACAGTTGGATCATTTTCATTTGGTCACACTACAACAGGTCCTCCCATTACTGGTACTAACCGACTTCCTTGTCACTCTAGATCTCAAGGACGCCTACTTCCATATTCCCATCCATGCAGCACACAGAAAATACCTCAGATTTGTGCTAGACGGACAACACTACCAGTTCAAAGTGCTCCCATTCGGAGTCACAACAGCGCCAAGGGTGTTTACCAAACGCCTAGCAGCAGTAGCAGCACACTTAAGAAGACAGCATCTCACGTCGTCCCATATCTGGACGACTGGCTCATAAAAGCCAGCTCATATGAACAGTGTGTACACAACACTCTAGCTACTATTCAACTGCTTCACAACTTAGGATTCACGGTAAATCACCTCAAATCGTGCCTGCACCCCTCACACATACAACAATATCTCGGCGCTACAATAAACACCCAATTAACACTAGCGTATCCCTCTCCAGCTAGGATAACAAATGTACAAAATCTCCTAACAAAATTCAAACCACAACACTCGCTACTAGCTCGACTGTTCATGCAACTCATAGGAATGACGGCATCGTGCATATCTGTAGTACCTCACGCAAGATTGCAAATGCGTTTACTTCAAGAGTGCCTAGCACGCCAATGGAACCAGGCTCAAGGTCACTTAACAGACCTAGTGTTGGTAGACGGTCAAACTCATTGTTCTCTGCAATGGTGGAACACCAAAAACCTTTCCAAGGGACGACCGTTTCTAGAGCCAGTTCCCCAAGAAATCATGACAGCGGACGCATCGCTCTCCGGCTGGGGAGCTCACCTCCTGCATCACACCATGCAAGGCAGGTGGACACCGCAACAAAAGCTATTGCATATCAACCACCTAGAGTTACTAGCTGTGTTTCTAGCCCTAAAAGCTTTTCACACTCAAGTGTCAGGCAAAGCTGTCTTAGTCCACACAGACAATATGACAGCCATGTACTACATAAACAAACAAGGGGGGACACACTCTCTGCAGCTCTCTCAGTTAGCACAGCAGATATGGAGATGGGCTATACCGCTAAAAATCTTCCTCTTAGCCCAACACGTCCCAGGAGTACAAAACACTATCGCAGATCTGCTAAGTCGACAAACACAGCAGATCCACGAGTGGCAACTTCATCCACAAGTTCTTCATCCGTTCTTCCAAATGTGGGGACAACCTCAAATAGACCTCTTTGCCACCCACGAAAATGCAAAATGCCCAAACCTTGCCGCCAGATACCCTCACCCATTGTCCAAGGGCAATGCGATATGGATAAACTGGTCAAGACTATTTGCGTACGCTTTTTCTCCTCTCCCACTACTTCCGTTAGTGGTGCGCAAACTACAAAAACATTCCCTGACACTCATTCTAGTCGCTCCAACTTGGGCCAGACAACCGTGGTACACCATGCTGCTGCAAATGTCTGTGGTGCCACATCAAAAACTAAATGTATCTCCACGCCTATTAACGCAGAACCATGGAGAAATCAGACACCCGGACCCAGCTCAGCTCAACCTAGGGATCTGGCTCCTGAGGTCATAGAGTTTGGTTACCTCAACCTTCCTCCAGAATGCATGAACATCATTAAAGAAGCTAGACGTCCCACTACCAGAGCATGTTGTGCTGCTAAGTGGAACTGCTTTGTCATATACTGCCAAAACAACCAAATAGATCCCTTAGACGTGTCTATCCAACACATCATAGGATATCTGTTACACCTTCAAAAGTGTAACCTAGCCTATAAGTCTATCAAACTACACCTTGCTGCCATTGCAGCATACGTACAAAACAGACAACATCTGTCTCTTTTTAGAGTACCAGCTATTAAAGCTTTCATGGAAGGACTTAAAAGAATAATTCCTCCCAGAACGCCACCAGCACCAGTGTGGAACCTGAACATTGTTCTTACAAGGTTAATGGGTCCTCCCTTTGAACCATTACATAAATGTGAACTGCAATTCCTAACCTAGAAAGTAGCTTTCCTGGTAGCAATTACTTCTCTTAGAAGGGTTAGTGAACTACAAGCATTTACCATTCAAGAACCCTTTCTGCAAATGCATCATAACAAAGTGGTACTTCGTACTAATCCTAAATTCCTGCCTAAAGTCATTTCACCTTTCCATCTAAATCAATCCGTTGAGCTGCCCGTATTCTTCTCGCAGCCTCAAACAGTCGCAGAAAGAGCTCTACACACCTTAGACATCAAAAGAGCACTGCTGTACTATATCGAAAGAACACAATCATTTCGTAAAACAAAACAACTTTTTGTGTCTTTTTGGCCGCCACACAAAGGCAACCCTATATCAAAATCAGGGCTCGCCAGATGGATAGTTAAATGCATACAATTTTGTTACCAAAAAGAAAAACGCACGTTAACAATTCCTCCAAAAGCCCACTCAACAAGAAAGATAGGGGCTTCAATGGCATTCTTAGGGAACATCCCCTTAGATGACATATGCAGAGCAGCTACATGGCTTACACCGCACACATTCACAAAGCATTATTGTGTAGATGTGTAAACTAGGCACTGTGGGCCAGGCTGTACTAAAAACACTGTTTCAAACAACTGCAACAGATGCGGGTGGTCGCCGCTAGATGTGCGTACTGCTATACAATCTATGCACAGTGTGTAATCTGCAGCTCAAATGCCTCGAACGGAAAATGCTACTTACCAGTATGCATCTGTTCTTGGCATGTAGAACTGCAGAGTTACACACGCCCACCCACCTCTCCGGCTACCTTTATCTGTTCCAGTATTATCTTAATTAGATACAAATTACATGGACATCACTACTTCTTGTACAGCACCATCACTTCCCTAATGGCGAAAAACAATCTGGGGATGGAGCCGATGCCCATGCGCAGTACCATCCTAAGGAGGAGTCACCTATCCCGTGACTCCGAAGGACTTTTCTACAACAACAGAAACCGAAAACATCCGGGCCCAACACTAGGTGGCCTTCTATGCATAGTATGTAACTCTGCAGCTCTACATGCCAAGAACAGATGCATACTGGTAAGTAGCATTTTCCTTATAGACCCTAGCTGTTTTACAAATGTTATCAACTCTGTAGCCTTTGTAAAACCTTACAAAGGTCATTCTGGTTCCAAGGCACGTATTGCAATATGGATAATTTACACTTACTATCATAAAACCATGATAGGATTACCCATGCCCCCAAGGCACATTCTACCCACGAGAAAGGAGCTGCTGTGTCTTTCTTACGAAACATTGCACCAGCCTACATTTGTAAAGAGGCCACCTGGTCACCAACACACACTTTTAACAAGCATTATTGTGTGATCACTCAGCCTGCCACCAGGCTATCGTTGGCCAGACAATTCTAAGAACTTTGTTCGAGAAATCTGCTTGCTAGCCTCCGCCAGCATGCAGTAATCAAGGGTTATGCTTTCTAGTCTCTGCAGAGTATATGTATCCACAGCCACAGACTATGAACAGAAAATGTTACTCCCCCTGTAAGTATCTGTTTATAGCGTGTAGTGCTGTAGATTCACCCGCCCTCCACCCTGGAAGCTTGTAATAGTTGCAGATCACTCCTTATATTACACACTCCACAATGCACCATACACATGGTGCACCATAGTGTCCAGGGGCCTGATTCTGCTTATGGCGGTGTGGGAACAGGGATGCACGCCACTGCCCCTCTCCCACACCACCAAAGCTCGCCGGCCGTTGTCTGGCGGATGGTCCTTTGGCACTCTAACGGGGGTGCCTATTAAAAGGCACTGCAGTGGAATGTCAAAGCAAGTTCCTGCACGGCATGGACTGTTAAGTCCATGCTGTGCAGTAACTGGCAAACACGCAGACAGTGGGGCACACCATGTGTCCCACTGCATGCATCCCCATGGCCCTGAGGCACCAGGGGGCCCTGCAGGGCCTTCTTAGTTCCCTCACTGTATGAAAGAGCCTCTTTTACATGGGTGCCCCTCTCTTTTTGCCGGATGTTGATGCTCTTTGAATAAGTGTGCCCTCGGTTCCTGCTAACCAGGTACCTAGGGCCTATGTTCTTTCTCTAAAACTATACCTTTGCAACCCCAATTGGCAACTTTCTGGTCACATGTAAGTCCCTTGTAAAAGGTAACATGGGTACCGAGGACACTGTGGCCAGGGAAGTCCTCTTAGGACTGCAGCACATATTGTGCCACCCTCAGAGGCCCTGAACCTGAACACACACTGCCCTTGCAGGCTGCGTGTTTTGGTGCAAAGAAAAGTGAAGAGTCAACAGGGCCCCTGTGTGCCTACAATCCACTACCTATGGTATGGGTAAGACATCCCTCTAGCTGGGTGCTTTATACCAGCGTTTCCCAAACTGTGGTCCGCATACCCCCTGGGGTCCGTGAGACGTTCCCAGGGGGTCCGCAGGACTCGAGTGCCTGTCGTCATAGTGAAAAATTAAACGCCCATGCGTCCTCACAGCACACAAGAGCTGTGAATGTTGGCGCAGGGGCAGCGAGACCACAACAATACAATCGGGAGACGGGGCAGCGAATGGGCAGTCAGGGGGGTGGGGCCCCCGGAGGGTACCGCGGCTGGGGAAACGAGTGGAACAGAAGGCAAAAGGGGCACAAAAACAAGGAAAAAATGAGTGCCACAGAAGGGCACAAAAAAACAAGTGGAACAGAGGGAAGAAGGGCACAAAAATTAAGGAAAAACAAGTGGAACAGAGGGCTGAAAGGCACAAAAAACGAGTGGAACAGAGGGCAAAAGGGCACAAAAAAGAGGGGAAAAAAGTGACACAGAGGGCAGAAAGCCACAAAAAACAAGGGAAAAACAAGTGGAACAGAGGGCAGAAAGCACAAAAAACGAGGGAAAAACGAGTGGCATAGAGGGCAGAAAGGCACAAAAAACAAGTGGAACAGAGGGCAGAAAGCACAAAAAACAAGGGAATAACGAGTGGCATAGAGGGCAGAAAGGCACAAAAAACGAGTGGAACAGAGGGCAGAAAGGCACAAAAAACGAGTGGAACAGAGGGAAGAAGGGCACAAAAAACGAGGAAAAAGCAAGTGGCATAGAGGGCAGAAAGGCACAAAAAACGAGTGGAACAGAGGGCAGAAGGGCACAAAAAACGAATGAACAAGTGGAACAGATGGCAGAAAGGCACAAAAAACAAGGGAATAACGAGTGGCATAGAGGGCAGAAAGGCACAAAAAACGAGTGGAACAGAGGGCAGAAAGGCACAAAAAACGAGTGGAACAGAGGGCAGAAAGCACAAAAAACAAGGGAATAACGAGTGGCATAGAGGGCAGAAAGGCACAAAAAACGAGTGGAACAGAGGGCAGAAAGGCACAAAAAACGAGTGGAACAGAGGGAAGAAGGGCACAAAAAACGAGGAAAAAGCAAGTGGCATAGAGGGCAGAAAGGCACAAAAAACGAGTGGAACAGAGGGCAGAAGGGCACAAAAAACGAATGAACAAGTGGAACAGATGGCAGAAAGGCACAAAAAACGAGTGGAACAGAGGGCAGAAAGGCACAAAAAATGAGGGAAAAACGAGTGGAACAGAAGGCAAAAGGGCACAAAAAACGAGTGGAACAGAAGGCAAAAAGGGCACAAAAACGAGGGAAAAACAAGTGGCACAGAGGGCAGACGGGCACAAAAAACGAGTGACACACAGGAAAAATACAGAATACAGAAATACAGGGGCAGCTAAGTACAGAAGGCAGAACAGGCAGAGAGGCACGGGGGCAGCGAGTGGAACAGAAGGGAAAACCGGGCAGAGAGAGCATGGGGACAGCGAGGGGAACAGAGGGAAGAAAAAGGGGCACGGACCACGTACAGGCAGCTGGGGAAGACATACAACAGCTGTCACAGACACAACAATGAGAATACAGGCAATACAATAAAAGCAATAAAGCTTTGAAAGGCCCATGTGTATAGGTTACCGTTACTTGGCAGGCAGGTAAAAATAGATGCAGCCAGGATCAGCAGTAGGATTTTCGTGCTGCTTTCTGATCACTTTCCACAAGCCCTCGCATGAACTATGTGTGCTGTCAAGCTTTCATATTCAGACATATCAAGCTCTTATTCTGTGTAGCCTTTGCAGTTTGTTGCTGGCAAGGGACGGGGCAGTGGGCCTCCTAACAGGAGAGGGTCATGTCCGGTGCCACGCAAGGCCTCTCTGAAATATGCCTTAACTGCACTGCTCACCCCTTGGTGGTAAAATGTTGTTCTGCTGTCTGTGACTAAAGATTATGTCTAACGGGGTTTATGGTAATTGGCATACCATTGTTCCATGATCTCGCTGAATCAGTATGCCTCCTGTGCAGATACCTTCCTGCCATCGCTTGCACTTCCATGATGAACTCCTAATATAGACCTTGAATTTGCTCTGAACACTGGACTCATCGCTTTGTGCACTATCTTGTTAGAATTTTCACAATATTCGTTGCTCCTTGGGGCATGTCTTTATTATAAAATGCTTCATAATTGTATAATATTTTAGACCTTCTTAAACTGTGACTAGGTAAAAATGCTAATAATTCACAATCATTCAACCTGTTGCTGTAAGGAAGGGTCACCACTCCGAGGCTCTGGAATGAGAATGTAGAGGTGCTGCTATGGCTGAGAGCAGGAGACTTGAACCACTAAATAATACACTGCTGTATGCATACATGTCCATGGCAATAGACCCAATTCAGGCTGTCTCCCTCTTGAAATTGCCTCTGCTTCAAAAGGCGTTTTTAAAAAGAAATGTATATTGTACAAATGGTTGGGGTCCCCGGCTTCCAGTAGTGATTCAGTGGGGGTCCTCAGGAGTCAAAAGTTTGGGAACCACTGCTTTATACCACTGGTGAGGGTACATGTACATGCGCCCTGTAACCCTACAGTGTCTAAGTCCATTCTTAGGCACTGTAAGTGCGGTAAAGCCATAAAGACTAAATGGTCTGGGAGTTTGCCATTATGAACTCCACAGCACCATAATGGCTTTACTGAATTCTTGGAAGTTTGGTATCAAAGTTCTCAGCACATTAAACCCGCACTGATGCCAGTGTGGGATTTAATGCTAAAGACTGTAGCCCATCTCTGCCTATCCCACACCTCAGGTGGGGGAGGCGAGGTGAAGCACAACTCTCAGTCCCTGCCATCTTGAAGATCATTCAGAGTGAGGCTTATTCCCCACTCACACTGGAGGTTGGCATAATAGGGGGTGTACCCACCCTAAGGAAGGGACCCATTGGTCCCGACCTGTACCTACCTGAAACACCCCTAAATTTAGTATTTAGGGACAACCCCGAACCTTGCCTCCTCGGATAAGCAAGAAGAAGTACCGAAGAGCCGTGCTGAAGGAAGAAGAGGAGGACACTAACTAACTTGGCCCCAGCCCTCCTGGCCTGTCCCGACCTCGACCTGCTCCAGCAGAATCCTGGTGTGTCCTGCAGCCAGCAGCCCCCCAGAACCCGGAGGACCTGCCCTGCTCCAATCGAATCAGCGAGTCTTCACCTGACGCCCATGGCCAGAGTTTGAGTGGCCCAACACCACGAGGCGGTCCCCCCGGTGGTTCTGACCCGCCTCAAGCCTCTATCTAAAGCGTCCCCCTGACCGCGACCGGAGCTGGTAAGGAAACCCGATGCCTAAAGACACTGCTGCACCAGACGCCCCACGGCCTTGGGTGACCAAACCGCCGATGTCCAGGCAACTTCCAGCATCCCAACTTACCTTTCCAACTGGTGGTTGCCTCCAGGAAGCCTCCTTGCCCGAACCTGCAAACAAACGTTTTGACGGGAGATCTCCCATTGAAGCCAACAGGGCACCTGCCGCCAATCCAGCACAGTGCATCCAGCCGCCGCTGTACCGTTGTGGGTGCATCTTTTGTGCTAACTTGGATCCCCCTTTGCCCTGAGCTTAACCCTAGAAGCTTTGCTCCTACAACCCAGTGGCCTGCTCGTGATTAGCCACCAACCAACGAAGAAAACTGCCCAGCTTGTGCTCAGTTCCGGTCGAAGAAAACTATCCGGAACCGAAGTGCTGCCTGACTAGAGATGCAGCGGCAGGCACCAGAACCAGAAAACATTTTCGAAGACATGAACTTCCACAGGCAGCGGACTCTGACTTAGAGCTAGTCACCGTAGAAGATCAGTCGGACTCCAATCACGAGATCACACCGGGGCGAACCGTGAGTACCAAAGCCCCTACCCTGCCTCCACCTTCATCGAAGGCTCCGGTCAAAGCATCGCCCAAAGGCCCTAGCCGAGACCGACACCCAGCTTCATAAGCCCCGCCTTCCGGCTCGGCTCCGAGGACTTCACCTAAGCCTTCCGGTACACCGGGACCAAGCAAAACAGTTCCCGAAAAGACCGTCGACTCAAAAAAGGCCACAGAGCTGAGAACGGGCACCGACACCAAAGAAGGTCGTCGATCTGAATACAACCGTCGACCCTAAAAAAGTCGTCGATCCAAAGAAGACGTGTCGACCTGAAAAAGGTTGTCAATCCAAAAAAGACCGTTGACCCGAAAAAGGCCATCGACCCAAAAAAGGGCATCAACCAGAAAAAAGTAGTCGAGCCCAAAACTTCCGCCGAGCCTAAGAAGGCCGTCGAACCAAAAAAGGCAGTCGACCCGAAAAAAGACAGTCGAGACGAAAAAGACCGTCGAGTCGAACAAGACCGTCGACCCGAAAAGAGCCGTATAGCCGACAAAAGACATCGAGCTGAATACAGCTCCAGAGAAACATAAGGACAAGAAAGCGACCGATCCAGAAATCTCTGCACCGAACCCACGGACAGTAGAAGAAGAACTTTTTCATCCTGATCCAGTGAGCCCAGACCAGAATAGACTGTATATAGACCCTAAAACAGGACATATAGCAGTTCACAGAAAGAACAAAAGAAGACTAGACACTGAAGCTCCTTCTCCTGTTCCTCCTAAGAAAAAAGACTTTGGGACATCCCCTTCGAGACCTTTTACACCTCCTCCTTTCACTCCTAACATGCCTTATGTTCCATATTCTACTACACCTCCACGTTATGATGAGGGTGAAGACATGGGTGAAGATCCTCAACAGTATTTTATGGACCCTGATGAGCAAGGAAACCAAGATACCACATGGGACTTTCAGAATGACCCTGATGACCCATATGAAACACAACCCATACCTGATCCCTCGACATACCCCAAAAAGCCATCTCCCACTGACGACACTGTCGCTTTTAACCAGCTACTACACAGAGCAGCTCAGTATCATGGCGTAGACATGCACACTGACCCTATAGAGGAGGATTTCCTATTTAACACCTTCCCAACATCAGAGAAAACTATACGTATACTACCTATGTTGAAGGGAGTACTAAAGCATGCACTAGACATCTTTAAAGACCCAGCCAGAGCGCGTTTCCTCAATCCAAGAATTGAATAGAAATATAAACCAGCCCCTACAGACCCCCCTTATAGCAAGGCTCAGCTACCACTAGACTCTCCAGTTGTTTCTAATGCTAGGAAAAGAGCGAATTCGCAAACAACAGGTGATGCCCCCCCTCCTGACAAGGAGTCAAAAATGTTAGAAGCCTCAGGGAAAAGAGTAGCTTCTCAAGAAGCAAATACCTGGAGGATTGCCAATACATAAGCTATCCTAGCACGCTATGAAAGAGCACACTATAATGAACTCGAAGGGTTATTACAACACCTACCAGAACCCTATAAGGCAAAAGCAATTGACCTTATACAAGAAGGGAAATTCATCACCAACGCATCCATAAAATGTGCCCTTGATGTAGCGGATACATCCGCTAGGTCTGTCAACACTAGTGTGTTGCTACCCCGGCATGCCTGGCTCCGCATTTCTGGCTTTAAAAATGAAGTGCAATCTACCATAATCAATCAACCCATTAACCAGGATTTCTTGTTTGGCCCTGCAGTAGATACCATCTTAGAAAAGATAAAAAAATATACGGACACCGCTAAGTCCATGGGTGCACTTCAACAGTCTCAAAGCTCCTTTCGTCGCTCCTCTTTTCGAGGCTCAGGCAGAGGCAACACATCCCAGGCCTCTTCCTCATTTAAAAGTACCACTCAAAGCGCCTTTAATAGAGGCTTCAATAGAGGAGGTTATAGAGGGAACAATAACAAGGGCAGAGGACGTGGTGGTAACAACACCAGGGCCTCCACCACCACCAAACAGTGACTTGCTCACACTCCCTCCAGACCGTTTAACACCAATTGGAGGGAGAATAACACAATTCCTACCAATCTGGAACGCCATCACGACAAACAGGTGGGTGAGACAAATTATCCAGTATGGTTACTGCCTGGAACTCACTTCTACTCCGCCCAACACACCGCCCAGACACCGTCCAATGTCCAAAGAACACATCATGCTGTTACAACAAGAGGTGCTATCCATGCTAGAAAAGAGTGGCATAGAGTCAATCCCATTTCAACATCAAGGGACAGGAGTATATTCTGTATACTTCCTCATCCCCAAAAAAGACGGATGCCTCAGACCAATATTAAACCATAAGACCTCTGAACCAATACATACTCTCAGAGCATTTCCATATGATCACTTTACAACAAGTACTTCCACTACTCCAGCAAGGTGACTTCCTTGCTACATTAGACCTCAAAGATGCATACTTTCACATCCCTATACATCCAGCTCACAGAAGATACCTCAGGTTCACGATACAAGGTCACCACTATCAATTCAAAGTTCTCCCCTTCAGAGTAACTACAGCACCAAGGGTTTTTACAAAATGCCTAGCAGTAGTAGCAGCACACCTCAGAAGGCAACACATCCATGTGTTCCCCTACCTCGACGATTGGCTCATAAAAGCCAACTAATACGCACAGTGTGCCAGCCATACCTCACAGACGATCCAGTTACTGCACAATCTAGGATTTTCAATAAATTACCCAAAATCACATCTGCAACCCTCCCACATACAGCAATATCTGGGAGCGACAGTAGATACCTCAGTGGGGAAAGCATATCCAAATTCAGCCAGGATAGCCAACATACAATCTCTCATTCTAAAATTTCAATCACAACACTCCCTGCCAGCTCGAGTGTTCATGCAGCTCATAGGCATGATGGCCTCCTGCATATTCATCGTCCCCCATACTCGGCTTCAAATGCGTCCCTTAAAAGAATGCCTAGCACGGCAGTGGAACCAAGCTCAAGGACAATTAAAAGACCTAGTGTTGATAGACAGTCGCACTTACAACTCTCTGCAGTGGTGGAACCCACAAAACCTTTCCAAGGGGCGACTGTTCCAAGAGCCGGTTCCACAAGTAGTATTAACAGCGGACGCATCCCTGACAGGTTGGGGAGCCCATCTCCTTCAATACACAGGCCAAGGTCTCTGGACAGTCAAACAAAAGACACTACATATAAACCACTTAGAGTTACTAGCAGTATTTCTAGCGATGAAAGCCTTTCAGAAATACTTGTACAAGGCTGTGTTAATCCGGACAGACAACATGACAGCCATGTACTACATCCAAAAACAGGGATGGACACACTCTCTGCAGCTATCTCACCTAGCACAGGGCATATGGAAGGGGGCGATTCCACAAAACATTTATCTCCTGGCAGAACACCTCCCAGGAATAGACAATCAGATAGCAGGTCTACTAAGCCGACACAGTCAACAAGTACACGAATGGGCGATTCACCCTCAAGTCTTCAACCATTCTTCCAAAAGTGGGGACATCCAGAAATAGATCTGTTTGCCACAAACGAAAACTCAAAATGCCCGTCCTTTGCCGCCAGGTTCCCACACCCGTTGTCACACGGCAATGCGATATGGATGAACTGGTCAGGCAGATTTGCGTACGCTTTTCCACCAACCCCAATGATTCCATTAGTGGCACGCAAACTAGGACAACAGTTACTCACAATGATCCTAGTTCCTCCCACATGGGCAAGACAGCCATGGTACACGACACTTCTGGAACTCTCTGTAGTCCCCCACCAAAGACTACGCCTTTCGCCACAATTGCTAACACAGAACCATGGAGAAATCAGGCACCCAGATCCCAATCAGATGAACCTGGCGATCTGGCTCCTGAAGTCTTAGAGTTCGGATATCTTAACTTGACTCCCGACTGCATGAACATTATCAAGGAAGCAAGGCGTCCCACTACCAGAGCATGTTACGCAGCTAAATGGAAAGATTTGTAATTTATTGTAATAATAATCAAATCAATCCATTAGATGCCTCCATCCAAAACTTAATTTGTTACCTGCTACATCTTCAGAGATGTAACCTAGCATACTCATCCATAAGGCTACACCTTGCTGCTATAGCAGCTTATCTTCAAAACAGACAACACGTGTCCCTGTTCAGAATACCACCTATCAAAGCTTTTATGGAGGGACTTAAAAGAATTATCCCTCCAAAGCATCCACCTTCTCCAGTCTGGAACCTGAACATAGTACTTACCAGACTCATGGGACCTCCTTTCGAACCACTTAATTCATGTGAACTACAATTCTTAACATGGAAGGTGGCATTCTTGGTTGCCATTACCTCCCTCAGGCGAGTGAGTGAGCTACAGACACTAACCACTCAGGAATCTTTCATGCAAATACACCACAATAAGGTAGTACCCCGTACAAACCCTACATTTATGCCAAAAGTTATCTCCACTTTTCATATCAGTCAGTCCATAGAATTGCAAGTCTTCTTTCAAAACCCGCAATCAGTAGCTGAAAGAGCTCTACACACACTAGACGTTAAAAGAGCTCTGCTATATCACGTTGACAGAACAAAATCATTCAGAAAGACAAAGCAACTATTTGTTGCCTTTTCATCACAACATAAGGGTAATCCCATTTCCAAGACAGGAATAGCCAGATGGATAGATAAATGCATTCAAATATGCTATCAAAAAGTAAAACGCACTTTAACAGTTCCCCCAAAAGCACACTCAACTCGCAAAATGGGGGCATCCATGGCTTTTCTAGGAAATATTCCCTTAGAAGACATATGTAGGGCAGCTACATGGTCTACCATACACACTTTCACTAAACACTACTGTGTTGACGTGCAAGCTAAGCAACAAGCTGCTGTAGGCCAGGCCGCCCTTAAAACTCTTTTTCAAACCACTGCAGCTGATACAGGCGACCACCGCTAGAGGAGAAACTGCCATACAGTCTATGCTAAGAAATGAATTCAGCAGCCCACATGTCTCGAACGGAAAATGCTACTTACCAGTATGCATCTGTTCTTGGCATGTAGGGCTGCTGACATTCATATCGCCTTACTGCTCGCCCACACTACGACAAATAGAGAGTACGGTATTATCTACGATAACCTCTGTAAGCCTTTTGGGATCCACTGGACTCTGTGCACACTAAACCTTACTTTGGTATAGTATAAACAGAGCCAGCTTCCTACACTCACTGCCATAGTTTTCTTGGCGGGCTCACCACCATAAAAGCTGTGGCGGTGAGCAAACTCATAATATGCTTGGCGGTGCATCATCATATTATGGCCTCTGACTGCCACGCCACCGCCGAAAGATCACGGATCCCCGTTGATTGCGGCAGTCCAACCAACAAAATCTGAATACAGCAGTCAGACCGCCGGGGCGCACCGCCACTGCTGCACCACTCTGAGTTTGGCAATCTACTGACCGCCAAACTCGTAATCAGCCCCTAATTCCGAATTCTCATCCCCTGTGTGAAAAGCAAAATCCAAGATGGAGCCGGTGCCCATGCACATTGTGGACGAGGGGTGGGGTCACAGCAAATGTCTATAAATCTTCTTTGAAGAAAAACAACTTCCAAGCATCTAAGATGAAAACGAAATGGTAGGGGTATGCAGAGCACGTGAATCTACAGCACTGCACACTCCAAACAGATGTGTACAGGGTAACCGTTTCACTTAACTCCTCCCCCCTCCCCCATCTCCCTGGTGAAAGGAATCGAAAGATGAACCAGTTTTACTGAGCCAGGAATATCTGGACCGGACAACTGGATAACAGAACGATGTGAATAGAGAAGAATCCCACGCTGCAAAATTGTTACAGGGAAGTTGTCAGTTTGGCCTCATTGCTGTTTATCTGGAGGTTGTCGCCGGGGCCCTCGACCCAAGACAGCAGACGATAAAGGAAGCCAGCCTTATGCCAGCCACCTTTTACCTGGCCGCAGCCACTAAAGATGGAGCCAGTCAGAAGGAGGGCATGGGGGCTTAGGTGTGAGAGTGTAGAAAGTGGCCGGTGCAGTGAGTAAAGTGCGGCCAGTGGTGGTTTCATAGTGTCCTAAGGTAAGCTACAAAGAGCTGAGTGTACCATGGGCTGTGGGTGATAGTCTGTGTGGCCTCTCTCAGGGCACTGCTGGGTATAATGTGGGCTCTGGTGATAGCAGCACCTTGAGAGGATAAAGTGTGGAGTAAACCATGGGCTGTGGTGAGACACTAGTGCCGCCTCGAAGGCTACAAAGGAGTGATTATACCATGGACAGTGGTGTGATAGGAGTGAGTGTGGAGGGTTACAGAGCATTGAGTATACCGTGTGCTGTGGTGTGATAGGAGTGAGTGTGGAGGGTTACAGAGCAGTGAGTATACCGTGGACTGTGGTGTGATAGGAGTGAGTGCAGAGGGTTACAGAGCACTGAGTATACCATGGGCTGTGGTGTGATAGGAGTGAGTGCTGAAGAACTGCAATTTTTCGTTCTCAGGGAATACTTACTAATATAACAAAAACTTGGCACAGAAGCTGTAATATGAAAAGACATCTTCATTAAACTTAACATAGTGAGGCCACGTCACCCAGAAGCCGTAGCAAGTGAATGAGGTAGTCTGAGGAACACAGAGGACAGAGGCCTTTTATATGTTTTTAGCGTTACATGACTCAGTACAAAAAGAAAGGGGCAGTTCTAGCTTTTGCAAACATGCAAAAACCCAACATTCCTTCTTACACAAGCTGCAGAAACCCATAATAAAAACCCGGCACATCCCCATCGTAAACAGGCCATAAAGAAGGGAGCAGAGACAGGTGTGAGTAAGATAAGACATAGTTGTGTGCAATAAAGGTTTACGATCTCCTGTGCCTTCATGCTTAATCTTGATCAGCTACTGGGAAAGGAACTGGTCGAACAGGTTTGGCTTCGGGCAGTGGAGTCAGCTTGCCCAGGTCACACAGAAGTCAAAGAAGGCCTAGGTCATCTGCCTATGTGAGGGCAATCACAAAATGGCTGCCGTTCACAAAATGGAACCCGAGGGTTCAGGACGAAAACTCTGATTTCAGGGTGATTCTGTCATTTGAATATGACGAAAATGCTTGTGCATAGTGTACTAGCCATTCTCGGTCTGCTGATATCAAAATCGTCGATGTTTATGACACAGGTCCAAAATTTTCAGTACCACAGATGCTCCTTTTGCCCTTACATAGGCAATAACCTATACTCACGCTAGTCTGAGTCCAGGTCTATATTTATCAAATCATCAAGATGTTGCTGAAGCATAATCCTATTACTTAGCGACTCTCTCGGGACAGGTCTCCTTACACACGCAGTAGCACAAAGGCCATATATGGCAGGACCAAATAGGGAATGCCTCTATCTGTAGTATGTGGTATAAGACCACACACCCAACAATTAGTGATGTTCACTTCTAACTGGTGTCGATGCAGAAACTGTACAAAAGGAATTATCAGTAAACTCTGACCTCCTAACTAGTCCATGTTCAGGTAAAATCTGGAAAGAATGCAAAGAAGTAGAAGTAGGAAGAGACATAGGTTGGGAGGTGGGTACAGGTGTGAATTGGGCAGCAAAAACAATCCCACCCATTAAAGACAATGCCATGTTTAAAAAACACTAGAAAACAGGTCATTAAGAACATATAGACAAAGTAGTGACCGCTATTACAAATGAAATCATAATTTTTCACAACCCTAAGCAAAAGGTAAATCCTAAAATTATCTAGTAACATTGTAGGTCTTCCTATGCATTTTCTGTAATTTATTATATGTTCAAGTGAAACAGTGTTGACCCTCATTAATGCTCTGAAGTGAAAAGGGGATACCCTTCCACAGGAAATGTACTTTATTCTGCTTTTACTAAACAGACTACTACTTAAAAATAATGTGAGTTGAACAATAAAATCATTCTCCTAACACTTAGTCTATACAATCACACGCAAACCTCTTGTGAAACCAACTATGCCCAGAGTCTGTTCAAAAAGCCTCTCTGGCAGGCTTCTATTATCCAATCAAGTCTGCTCCGGTTGTTGCATGGGCCTTTGGATTCAGGCCTCCCATGCTCTGATGCTCAGTATCTGTTGGAGTGCCCTCCTGGCAAACACTCATAGCTCATTCACAAAGTCTCAATGTCTCAAGGCAGTGCACCGTATCTCTCCTCTGCGGCAGACACTACAGATATTGTGCTCTTCATTGGCCATGGGCACAGATCATCTCGTGCAGACCCGGGACCATTCTCAGACTCCAACACTCATCATTCAGTGTCAGAGGATGCTCGGGCTGCTCTTTCATGGGCACCAGAATGGAGTGCCTTTTGCCACTCTTGGATCCTCCGGTGCACTGCACTTCCGTTGAAGCAAGGAAAAAAGGGGTGCGTGGCCAAAACTCAGGCCAAGGGGCTCAAGGGACTGCACACTGTCAGAGGTTAACCAGCACATGACAGGCGCTCTTTTGCACTGAAATCTCAAGGGACTGTGGCAAAACCAGCTCCTTCTTCTTTTCTGATGTTGAACGCCTTCTGATGAAGCAAGTGCGATGCTTTAAACAGTTCATTGTACAACAAGGGGACTGCAAACAGGTGGCCTGCGATCTTCAAAGGAGTGGCCACACGCCATGGGACAATTCTGCGTTGAAATACACTGTCATTCTCAAAGGCAATACAAAAACAAAGGCAATAGGCAAAACAGTGCCTCTAGGCTCTTCAATTGGGTTTCCGTGTGAGAGCATATCTTTCATCATCATAGCGACATGGGAATTCTATCTGAATGGATGTCCTCACACATAGTGGCCTCGTCTAATTGGGTAAACACATTTTATCTCAATGATTTCATATAGGTGTTCCTAAATTCCTCATATAGCACATCTCAAAAGAAAGATCACATACATATTATCAGGGACATGTAGATACTTTCTTCTACTAATTGTGCATCAGGTGGACTATGCAATACAAAAGCTAATTATCAAGATGTGGAAACAAAAGACAAGAACTAGAGAGTCCTGGTATTTCCATTATTTATAATACATCTGGTCCATCAAAAATCAAAGCAGTAAAAGAAGGAACTAAAAACCAATTTAGAATAGGCATTGAATTTGTCATATTAAAAAAACGTAATGTGTCTCCTATTGAGGTGGAAATCTTATCTTGCTATAGTATTGAGTCAGTTAATCAGTCCTAACAGTCCTAACAGTCAGACTGGAAAAACATCAGAATAGGCCTAAAGAAAATTCTTAGAAACCAGTCTAGTTATGCAACAGGGAATTATACATAAAATGGGGGTCCATGGTACATTACTGCAATCTGAAAGTGCGAACCTGAACAATACACTAATAATAATAAAAGCTGACTGGTGAAAGGAATACGGAAAAGAGAATAGGACACAGCTAAAATCCCCAATAACTAGCTGATGTGCTTGGGTGATAGTCAGGCATGTGACACAATACCAAGAGTATGGGTGATACACAAAAAAATATCACAATAGTTTACAAATTTAACTCTACCGCTGGCCCTCTGCACCAGATACGGTAATCTCAGCTAACGTCCTTCTTCAGGAAAAAATGAAACCTGGTTTCTTTTACGGTCCAGAGCCATAGGAAGGCCACTTAGGAAGCAGAATAAAACTGACTAATGTGATATAGAAATTAGGTCACCATGTACAAGAGTCACAAATCTATAATTTATCCTTACGTCCAATCAGGATATATAATTTTAGGGCTGCCTGTTCCTTACAGGAAAGGGCAGTATCGTGACTACAGATGACACAATTTGCTGTTTATTTTTCTTCAATACTTATAGCCAAATTTGACATACACTGGTGAAGTGTTGTCTGTCTGGTTCACAATATGAAAAAAAAAATCATATCTGTGAATTTTAGTATCAGCGAAAATTTTACCCAACTGTTGACAGCGACACGTATCGTCATACATGTCCCCTCACAACGACACGGGTGAATTTGTAATAATTTCTTAAGCAGCAACATACAACATAAAACATGCAAAAACGCACAAAACGGACGTCAAGCCATCAGATATACTCGCTGTAAAACGATAGCATATATAAATGAGCGGTGACGCATAATACCGTGTAAGGATACCCTCCTGTTTGACAGTAGATCACCAATAGTGGGTATCTGCTGTCAAATACAACTTTCGGACACACAGAACCAGCAAGAACAATTCATGATCGAACAAAATATGAAAAAGATGAAAAACGCATGGACATTTCTTTCCAAAGGAGTTGCGCAAAAAAAACCCATCTCATTTCAACCAACCAAACTCACGTGTCTTGTGAGTCTTAAAATCCCCCTGAGCAATCCATGAATGATCTGTGAGCAGAAGCGAAAAGGAAAAAAAAATACACAGCACACAAAAGAGAGACATTTCTGATAATAAACAGACATCAATTGTAACTTTTAAGCAGAAGACAAAACATGATACACATTAACAAACACAAAAATAAATTTCCATTACTTAACTGTTACCATCTTGTCAGTCACCTTGCGACATGAAGCCTTTTTAACTTTTTAGAGGTAAAATCCTTTCCCTGACACCTAAAATTAGCCTTGTGCCACAATCTCCATGATAAAAAAATAATTCTTAATTGGCAAATCGTTCTTACTTATTCATGTAGGCTTCAAAATTTTAGTAAAAGGCTGCATCTTATTTTTTTGTCTAAGACGTAATGCAACACTTTGTTTTCTGTACTAGCAGACATTTTTTTTAGAGCAGAAATACAAATGTCATGATGTTGGGACTTTTAAAGAAACCTTTCAAGAAACCTTTATTTATATTTCCCTTTGGAATTAAGTCTTTAACTTTAAACCAGAAATTCCACCTTTCAGAGGCCTGTTTAGCAATGTTATTCTGCATTTCACAGAGACAAGGCTCGAATTTAAAAGGTCACAATGCCAACATGACAGAGACAGAAGATAGCATCTTAGTGCAACGTGAGTAGCCCACAGTTTCTGCTCATTCCGAGGCCTACTACATTTACTGTGAATGATTCACACATACCAGTTTTTAGAACAAATGTTTGCTACCACCCTATACAATGGTACTTATTTTAGCAACCTAACATGGATGAACGCCTAAATGGGCCCCGCTAAAGTTAGAACCTTCAACCCTGATATTAAACACAAACCTCTGTACCGGGCACATTGACTCACTGAGCTATGAAAAACAACCTCAATAACAACCCACAAGTTTGTATTATGCACAAATGTATGCATTTACTGAAGCCAGAGACACTTTCAAGCTATGGTAAATGACAAGAATGCTGTGTTAAAAATCCATTTAACTCAATTTTGACTTTTATCTTTGGGGCACTTAAAAATAAAAATCCTACAATGATATTACTTATTAATCATCCTCAGAATGTGCTTTACACATTGCAAAGATTGGGAATTAAGCATATCACATCTAATTCCTTTGAAAAATGAGTTTTTACGCCTGCGCCAAGTGAAAACCAACATGCAAATTACCTAATTATACAGTGAAACATAACTTAAATCAAATTTTAATACTGGGAGGTCATACTAATGAGTATTAAGCTTTATAAATATCAAAAAACGATTTTAAAAAGCACTTATTTTTTTCTCAAATAATTTTTCCATAATTAATAATTTTTCGTTCAATGAAACCAATTATCTGTTTTTATGGTAACTCCACATATAAAGGTAAGCTGCATCCCTTGCCTATAATTTTTAGATGCATTCATTTATGCGCTTACGCACAAAAAGCCTAACTTAAAACATGATATTTGTCGCGCCATTTTTAAAGGGCAATCAGCATTTTCAACAGAACCAAAAATATACTTTGAAAAAAAATGCTTTAAGAGAGAAAACCCGCATTTGGAATGTCTTCCAGTGATACAAAGTGATGAACCTTATTTTTGTAACCCTCTAAAACACTATTTTGAAATGAAAAAGGCCAACTGTGATTAACTAACGGCTAAGTCCTGGGCTAAATAAACATGCCAATGCTATTTATGGCCTTCGAAAAACAACATCTGCTGCCTTAAGGCTGGAAAGGCTGAAACCTGAAACAATGCTGAAACCTGAGCACGCTTTCAGTTTTACTGAAAACAGACATTTCAAGTTTTTAAATGCGTGATGCATTTAAATCTAGCAAAAATTCGCTTTAGCTGAAGTGTTTTGCCTTTTACATGTACTACAATGCATGCAAGTAAAAAAAAATGCTATGAATTCGTTTTGTTACAAAAGACACAATTATTTTTTAGGCCCTTCATATTCGTAGTGAATGTGAATTTTAACTTTATCTATTTTAAGCATTTAACAGTTTGCACATATGCGTTTTTGCTTAGTCTGTAAATTAAATAGCAACATATAGCGATTTTAGCATGTGACATAGTAAGTTGCTGGCGTGTTATTTAATTTCTACTTAATATGAATTAATCTGACATTTTACTTAACAGACTGAAAACATCAAGAAACCCACAAACACACATTGAGAGCTCATTGCAGACATAAAGAGAAAGGACACTCAGGACACACAATACAGCGCTGTAGCTATTACTGAAGTTACACTAATGAGAAAAACCACATAGACATTGAAACACACATTGAACCCACAGATCGACACTCAGGACGAGAACAAAGCCATTTGTAAATACTAGCTGTAAGTCATATTTACAAGAAACACGTCTCAATAGGGTTCCAAATAACTGCAAAAAACACAGCCCAACAGACTGCTGTATGTGCATGAAGCCACAATACACTTAATTCACTAGTTTTGGCTGGCAGAACACAAAAAAATGTTCTGCATATCTCCATTCATAAAACTGCGCAGAACAAAGGATCCTTGTTTTGTATTATGTCATATTTTTATTCCCTGGGGATACAAAATCACCAAGGAAGAAATATGTTTTTTAAATCTAAACCTATTTAGATATCCCCTTTAGGGGAAGCCGGCTAATACAAACGTATACAAAGTTGGCCAACACAAATCTCCAAATTTGCTAAGATCAGGCATCTTATAGCTCACTAATCTAGCTTCAAACTTCAAGGGGCTATCTCTATCGATACATTCGTAAATATACAAGACCCTCGGTTTTCGAAAATTGCAATCTTCAAATAAAACTAAGGACAAATCAAACTAAGAACCAGACTAAGGAAGCGAAGAACAAAGGACGGGGAGCGACCCACTTATACTTAACTCTTACTTTTACTAATCAAAATGTTATCCAGATTCTAACTGTCAAGTTCTACATGACCTAATGGTCTTTTTAATAATACTCACGCCAAAAAGGTTATCAGTCAGGAGTGACATCATGTGGAGGATCAAAAATCAGGAAGGTCAGAAATATACTGGGCTGCAGAATCAAAGTATCTCCAGAAACCCCGTGCACAGAGTACCTTCTTAGTAGAATCCTGTTCTGTCCTCCTCAGTTTATTTCAGTCTCCTGGCACGATCACTCCCACAGAAAGTCACTTCTCTGATGATCCCCGCGTTAGGGCACCAACTGAAGAACTGCAATTTTTCGTTCTCAGGGAATACTTACTAATATAACAAAAACTTGGCACAGAAGCTGTAATATGAAAAGACATCTTTATTAAACTTAACATAGTGAGGCCACGTCACCCAGAAGCCGTAGCAAGTGAATGAGGTAGTCTGAGGAACACAGAGGACAGAGTCCTTTTATATGTTATTAGCGTTACATGACTCAGTACAAAAAGAAAGGGGCAGTTCTAGCTTTTGCAAACATGCAAAAACCCAACATTCCTTCTTACACAAGCTGCAGAAACCCATAATAAAAACCCGGCACATCCCCATCGTAAACAGGCCATAAAGAAGGGAGCAGAGACAGGTGTGAGTAAGATAAGACATAGTTGTGTGCAATAAAGGTTTACGATCTCCTGTGCCTTCATGCTTAATTTTGATCAGCTACTGGGAAAGGAACTGGTCGAACAGGTTTGGCGTCGGGCAGTGGAGTCAGCTTGCCCAGGTCCTTAAGACTCGCTTGGCCTAGGTCATCTGCCTATGTGAGGGCAATCACAAAATGGCTGACGTTCACAAAATGGAACCCGAGGGTTCAGGACGAAAACTCTGATTTCAGGGTGAATCTGTCATTTGAATATGACAAAAATGCTTATGCATAGTGAACTAGCCATTCTCGGTCTGCTGATATCAAAATCGTCATGATACGACGATGTTTATGACACAGGTCCAACATTTTCAGTACCACAGAGCAGAGGGTTACAGAGCAGTGAGTACACCGTGTACTGTGGTGTGATAGGAGTGAGTGTGGAGGGTTACAGAGCAGTGAGTATACCGTGGACTGTGGTGTGATAGGAGTGAGTGCGGAGGGTTACAGAGCAGTGAGTATACCGTGGACTGTGGTGTGATAGGAGTGAGCGCGGAGGGTTACAGAGCAGTGAGTATACCATGTGCTGTGGTGTGATAGGAGTGAGTGCGGAGGGTTACAGAGCAGTGAGTATACCATGAGCTGTGGTATGATAGGTGTGCGGTGCGGAGGGTTACAGAGCAGTGATTAAGCCATGTGCTGCGGTGTGATAGGAGTGCGTACGGAGGGTTACAGAGCAGTGAGTATACCACGTTCTGTGGTGTGATAGGTGTGCGGTGCGGAGGGTTACAGAGCAGTGAGTATACCATGTGCGGCGGTGTGATAGGAGTGAGTACGGAGGGTTACAGAGCAGTGAGTATACCATGGACTGTGGTGTGATAGGAGTGAGTGCGGAGGGTGACAGAGCAGTGAGTATACCGTGTGCTGTGGTGTGATAGGAGTGAGTGCGGAAGGTGACAGAGCAGTGAGTATACAGTGTGCTGTGGTGTGATAGGAGTGCAGCGCGGAGGGTTACAGAGCAGTGAGTATACCATGTGCTGCGGTGTGATAGGAGTGAGTGCAGAAGGTTACAGAGCAGTGAGTATACCATGTGCTGCGGTGTGATAGGAGTGAGTGCAGAGGGTTACAGAGCAGTGAGTATACCGTGTGATGTGGTGTGATAGGGGTGAGTGCAGAGGGTTACAGAGCAGTGAGTATACCATGTGCTGTTGTGTGATAGGAGTGCAGTGCGGTGGGTTACAAAGCAGTGAGTATACCATGTGCTGTGGTGTGATAGGAGTGAGTGCGGAGGGTTACAGAGCAGTGAGTATACCATGTGCTGTGGTGTGATAGGAGTGAGAGCGGAGGGTTACAGAGCACTGAGTATACCATGTGCTATGGTGTGATAGGAGTGAGTGCGGAGGGTTACAGAGCAGTGAGTATACCGTGTGCTGTGGTGTGATAGGGGTGAGTGCGGAGGGTGACAGAGCAGTGAGTATACCATGTGCTGTGGTGTGATAGGAGTGAGTGTGGAGGGTTACAGAGCAGTGAGTATACCGTGTGCTGTGATGTGATAGGAGTGAGTGCAGAGGGTTACAGAGAAGTGAGTATACCGTGGACTGTGGTGTACTAGGAGTGAGTGTGGAGGGTTACAGAGCAGTGAGTATACCTTGGACTGTGGTGTGATAGGAGTGAGTGCGGAGGGTTACAGAGCAGTGAGTATACCGTGGACTGTGGTGAGATATGAGTGAGTGCAGAGGGTTACAGAGCAGTGAGTATACCGTGTGCTGTGGTGTGATAGGAGTGAGTGCGGAGGGTTACAGAGCAGTGAGTATAACATGTGCTGTGGTGTGATAGGAGTGAGTGCGGAGGGTTACAGAGCACTGAGTATACCATGTGCTGCGGTGTGATAGGAGTGAGTGCGGAGGGTTACAGAGCAGTAAGTATACCATGTGCTGTGGTGTGATAGGAGTGAGTGCGGAGGGTTACAGAGCACTGAGTATACAATGTGCTGTGGTGTGATAGGAGTGAGTGCGGAGGGTTACAGAGCAGTGAGTATACTGTGGACTGTGGTGCGATAGGAGTGAGTGCGGAGGGTTACAAAGGCATGAATATACTGTGTGCTGTGCTGTGGTGTGATAGGAATGAGTGCGGAGGGTTACAGAGCAGTGAGTATACCATGTGCTGTGGTGTGATAGGAGTGAGTGCGGAGGGTTACAGAGCAGTGAGTATACCATGTGCTGTGGTGTGATAGGAGTGAGCGCGGAGGGTTACAGGGCAGTGAGTATACCAAGTGCTGTTGTGTGATAGGGGTGAGTGTGGAGCGTTTCAGAGCAGTGAGTATACCGTGGGCTGTGGTGTGATAGGAGTGAGTGTGGAGGGTTACAGAGCAGTGAGTATACCATGTGCTGTGGTGTGATAGGAGTGAGTGCAGAGGGTGACAGAGCACTGAGTATACCATGTGCTGTGGTGTGATAGGAGTGAGTGCGGAGGGTTACAGAGCAGTGAGTATACCATGTGCTGTGGTGTGATAGGAGTAAGTACGGAGGGCTACAGAGCAGTGAGTATACCATGTGCTGTGGTGTGATAGGAGTGAGCGCGGAGGGTTACAGAGCAGTGAGTATACCGTGGACTGTGGTGTGATAGGAGTGAGTGCGGAGGGTTACAGAGCAGTGAGTATACCGTGTGCTGCGGTGTGATAGGAGTGAGTGCGGAGGGTTACAGAGCATCGAGTATACCGTGTGCTGCGGTGTGATACGAGTGAGTGCGGAGGGTTACAGAGCAGTGAGTATACCATGTGCTGTGGTGTGATAGGAGTGAGTGCGGTGGGTTACAGAGCAGTGAGTATACCATGTGCTGTGGTGTGATAGGAGTGAGTGCAGAGGGTTACAGAGCAGTGAGTATACCATGGGCGGTGGTGTGATAGGAGTGAGTGCAGAGGGTTACAGAGCAGTGAGTATACCGTGGACTGTGGTGTGATATGAGTGAGCGGGGAGGGTTACAGAGCAGTGAGTATACCGTGGACTGTGGTGTGATGGGAGTGAGTGCAGAGGGTGACAGAGCAGTGAGTATACCATGTGCTGTGGTGTGATAGGAGTGAGTGCGGAGGGTTACAGAGCAGTGAGCATACCGTGGACTGTGGTGTGATAGGAGTGAGTGCGGAGGGTTACAAAGCAGTGAGCATACCATGTGCTGTGGTGTGATAGGAGTGAGTGCGGAGGGTTTACAGAGCAGGTAGTATACCGTGGACTGTGGTGTGACAGGAGTGAGTGCGGAGGGTTACAGAGCAGTGAGTATTCCATGGTCTGTGGTGTGATAGGAGTGAGTGTGGAGGGTTACAGAGCAGTGAGTATACCGTGTGCTGCGGTGTGATAGGAGTGAGAGCAGAGGGTTACAGAGCAGTGAGTATACCATGTGCTGTGGTGTGATAGGAGCGAGTGCGGAGGGTTACACAGCAGTGAGTATATCACGTGCTGTGGTGTGATAGGAGTGAGCGCGGAGAGTTACACAGCAGTGAGTATACCTGGGGCTGTGGTGTGATAGGAGTGAGTGCGGAGGGTTACAGAGCAGTGAGTATACCGTGGACTGTGGTGTGATAGGGGTGAGTGTGGAGGGTTTCAGAGCAGTGAGTATACCGTGGGCTGTGGTGTGATAGGAGTGAGTGCGGAGGGTTACAGAGCAGTGAGTATACCATGTGCTGTGGTGTGATAGGAGTGAGTGCAGAGGGTTACAGAGCACTGAGTATACCATGTGCTGTGGTGTGATAGGAGTGAGTGCGGAGGGTTACAGAGCAGTGAGTATACCATGTGCTGTGGTGTGATAGGAGTAAGTACGGAGGGCTACAGAGCAGTGAGTATACCATGTGCTGTGGTGTGATAGGAGTGAGCGCGGAGGGTTACAGAGCAGTGAGTATACCGTGGACTGTGGTGTGATAGGAGTGAGTGCGGAGGGTTACAGAGCAGTGAGTATACCGTGTGCTGCGGTGTGATAGGAGTGAGTGCGGAGGGTTACAGAGCATCGAGTATACCGTGTGCTGCGGTGTGATAGGAGTGAGTGCGGAGGGTTACAGAGCAGTGAGTATACCATGTGCTGTGGTGTGATAGGAGTGAGTGCGGTGGGTTACAGAGCAGTGAGTATACCATGTGCTGTGGTGTGATAGGAGTGAGTGCAGAGGGTTACAGAGCAGTGAGTATACCATGGGCGGTGGTGTGATAGGAGTGAGTGCGGTGGGTTACAGAGCAGTGAGTATACCATGTGCTGTGGTGTGATAGGAGTGAGTGCAGAGGGTGACAGAGCACTGAGTATACCATGTGCTGTGGTGTGATAGGAGTCAGTGCGGAGGGTTACAGAGCAGTGAGTATACCATGTGCTGTGGTGTGATAGGAGTAAGTACGGAGGGCTATAGAGCAGTGAGTATACCATGTGCTGTGGTGTGATAGGAGTGAGCGCAGAGGGTTACAGAGCAGTGAGTATACCGTGGACTGTGGTGTGATAGGAGTGAGTGCGGAGGGTTACAGAGCAGTGAGTATACCGTGTGCTGCGGTGTGATAGGAGTGAGTGCGGAGGGTTACAGAGCATCGAGTATACCGTGTGCTGCGGTGTGATAGGAGTGAGTGCGGAGGGTTACAGAGCAGTGAGTATACCATGTGCTGTGGTGTGATAGGAGTGAGTGCGGTGGGTTACAGAGCAGTGAGTATACCATGTGCTGTGGTGTGATAGGAGTGAGTGCAGAGGGTTACAGAGCAGTGAGTATACCATGGGCGGTGGTGTGATAGGAGTGAGTGCAGAGGGTTACAGAGCAGTGAGTATACCGTGGACTGTGGTGTGATAGGAGTGAGCGGGGAGGGTTACAGAGCAGTGAGTATACCGTGGACTGTGGTGTGATGGGAGTGAGTGCAGAGGGTGACAGAGCAGTGAGTATACCATGTGCTGTGGTGTGATAGGAGTGAGTGCGGAGGGTTACAGAGCAGTGAGCATACCGTGGACTGTGGTGTGATAGGAGTGAGTGCGGAGGGTTACAAAGCAGTGAGCATACCATGTGCTGTGGTGTGATAGGAGTGAGTGCGGAGGGTTTACAGAGCAGGTAGTATACCGTGGACTGTGGTGTGACAGGAGTGAGTGCGGAGGGTTACAGAGCAGTGAGTATTCCATGGTCTGTGGTGTGATAGGAGTGAGTGTGGAGGGTTACAGAGCAGTGAGTATACCGTGTGCTGCGGTGTGATAGGAGTGAGAGCAGAGGGTTACAGAGCAGTGAGTATACCATGTGCTGTGGTGTGATAGGAGCGAGTGCGGAGGGTTACACAGCAGTGAGTATACCACGTGCTGTGGTGTGATAGGAGTGAGCGCGGAGAGTTACACAGCAGTGAGTATACCTGGGGCTGTGGTGTGATAGGAGTGAGTGCGGAGGGTTACAGAGCAGTGAGTATACTGTGGACTGTGGTGCGATAGGAGTGAGTGCGGAGGGTTACAAAGGCATGAATATACTGTGTGCTGTGCTGTGCTGTGGTGTGATAGGAATGAGTGCGGAGGGTTACAGAGCAGTGAGTATACCATGTGCTGTGGTGTGATAGGAGTGAGTGCGGAGGGTTACAGAGCAGTGAGTATACCATGTGCTGTGGTGTGATAGGAGTGAGCGCGGAGGGTTACAGGGCAGTGAGTATACCAAGTGCTGTTGTGTGATAGGGGTGAGTGTGGAGCGTTTCAGAGCAGTGAGTATACCGTGGGCTGTGGTGTGATAGGAGTGAGTGTGGAGGGTTACAGAGCAGTGAGTATACCATGTGCTGTGGTGTGATAGGAGTGAGTGCAGAGGGTGACAGAGCACTGAGTATACCATGTGCTGTGGTGTGATAGGAGTGAGTGCGGAGGGTTACAGAGCAGTGAGTATACCATGTGCTGTGGTGTGATAGGAGTGAGTGCGGAGGGTTACAGAGCAGTGAGTATACCATGTGCTGTGGTGTGATAGGAGTAAGTACGGAGGGCTACAGAGCAGTGAGTATACCATGTGCTGTGGTGTGATAGGAGTGAGCGCGGAGGGTTACAGAGCAGTGAGTATACCGTGGACTGTGGTGTGATAGGAGTGAGTGCGGAGGGTTACAGAGCAGTGAGTATACCGTGTGCTGCGGTGTGATAGGAGTGAGTGCGGAGGGTTACAGAGCAGTGAGTATACCATGTGCTGTGGTGTGATAGGAGTGAGTGCGGTGGGTCACAGAGCAGTGAGTATACCATGTGCTGTGGTGTGATAGGAGTGAGTGCAGAGGGTTACAGAGCAGTGAGTATACCATGGGCGGTGGTGTGATAGGAGTGAGTGCAGAGGGTTACAGAGCAGTGAGTATACCGTGGACTGTGGTGTGATAGGAGTGAGCGGGGAGGGTTACAGAGCAGTGAGTATACCGTGGACTGTGGTGTGATGGGAGTGAGTGCAGAGGGTGACAGAGCAGTGAGTATACCATGTGCTGTGGTGTGATAGGAGTGAGTGTGGAGGGTTACAGAGCAGTGAGCATACCGTGGACTGTGGTGTGATAGGAGTGAGTGCGGAGGGTTACAAAGCAGTGAGCATACCATGTGCTGTGGTGTGATAGGAGTGAGTGCGGAGGGTTTACAGAGCAGGTAGTATACCGTGGACTGTGGTGTGACAGGAGTGAGTGCAGAGGGTTACACAGCAGTGAGTATTCCATGGTCTGTGGTGTGATAGGAGTGAGTGTGGAGGGTTACAGAGCAGTGAGTATACCGTGTGCTGCGGTGTGATAGGAGTGAGTGCGGAGGGTTACACAGCAGTGAGTATACCACGTGCTGTGGTGTGATAGGAGTGAGCGCGGAGAGTTACACAGCAGTGAGTATACCTGGGGCTGTGGTGTGATAGGAGTGAGTGCGGAGGGTTACAGAGCAGTGAGTATACCGTGGACTGTGGTGTGATAGGGGTGAGTGTGGAGGGTTTCAGAGCAGTGAGTATACCGTGGGCTGTGGTGTGATAGGAGTGAGTGCGGAGGGTTACAGAGCAGTGAGTATACCATGTGCTGTGGTGTGATAGGAGTGAGTGCAGAGGGTTACAGAGCACTGAGTATACCATGTGCTGTGGTGTGATAGGAGTGAGTGCGGAGGGTTACACAGCAGTGAGTATACCACGTGCTGTGGTGTGATAGGAGTGAGCGCGGAGAGTTACACAGCAGTGAGTATACCTGGGGCTGTGGTGTGATAGGAGTGAGTGCGGAGGGTTACAGAGCAGTGAGTACCGTGGACTGTGGTGTGATAGGGGTGAGTGTGGAGGGTTTCAGAGCAGTGAGTATACCGTGGGCTGTGGTGTGATAGGAGTGAGTGCGGAGGGTTACAGAGCAGTGAGTATACCATGTGCTGTGGTGTGATAGGAGTGAGTGCAGAGGGTTACAGAGCACTGAGTATACCATGTGCTGTGGTGTGATAGGAGTGAGTGCGGAGGGTTACAGAGCAGTGAGTATACCATGTGCTGTGGTGTGATAGGAGTAAGTACGGAGGGCTACAGAGCAGTGAGTATACCATGTGCTGTGGTGTGATAGGAGTGAGCGCGGAGGGTTACAGAGCAGTGAGTATACCGTGGACTGTGGTGTGATAGGAGTGAGTGCGGAGGGTTACAGAGCAGTGAGTATACCGTGTGCTGCGGTGTGATAGGAGTGAGTGCGGAGGGCTACAGAGCATCGAGTATACCGTGTGCTGCGGTGTGATAGGAGTGAGTGCGGAGGGTTACAGAGCAGTGAGTATACCATGTGCTGTGGTGTGATAGGAGTGAGTGCGGTGGGTTACAGAGCAGTGAGTATACCATGTGCTGTGGTGTGATAGGAGTGAGTGCAGAGGGTTACAGAGCAGTGAGTATACCATGGGCGGTGGTGTGATAGGAGTGAGTGCGGTGGGTTACAGAGCAGTGAGTATACCATGTGCTGTGGTATGATAGGAGTGAGTGCAGAGGGTGACAGAGCACTGAGTATACCATGTGCTGTGGTGTGATAGGAGTGAGTGCGGAGGGTTACAGAGCAGTGAGTATACCATGTGCTGTGGTGTGATAGGAGTAAGTACGGAGGGCTACAGAGCAGTGAGTATACCATGTGCTGTGGTGTGATAGGAGTGAGCACGGAGGGTTACAGAGCAGTGAGTATACCGTGGACTGTGGTGTGATAGGAGTGAGTGCGGAGGGTTACAGAGCAGTGAGTATACCGTGTGCTGCGGTGTGATAGGAGTGAGTGCGGAGGGTTACAGAGCATCGAGTATACCGTGTGCTGCGGTGTGATAGGAGTGAGTGCGGAGGGTTACAGAGCAGTGAGTATACCATGTGCTGTGGTGTGATAGGAGTGAGTGCGGTGGGTTACAGAGCAGTGAGTATACCATGTGCTGTGGTGTGATAGGAGTGAGTGCAGAGGGTTACAGAGCAGTGAGTATACCATGGGCGGTGGTGTGATAGGAGTGAGTGCAGAGGGTTACAGAGCAGTGAGTATACCGTGGACTGAGGTGTGATAGGAGTGAGCGGGGAGGGTTACAGAGCAGTGAGTATACCGTGGACTGTGGTGTGATGGGAGTGAGTGCAGAGGGTGACAGAGCAGTGAGTATACCATGTGCTGTGGTGTGATAGGAGTGAGTGCGGAGGGTTACAGAGCAGTGAGCATACCGTGGACTGTGGTGTGATAGGAGTGAGTGCGGAGGGTTACAAAGCAGTGAGCATACCATGTGCTGTGGTGTGATAGGAGTGAGTGCGGAGGGTTTACAGAGCAGGTAGTATACCGTGGACTGTGGTGTGACAGGAGTGAGTGCGGAGGGTTACAGAGCAGTGAGTATTCCATGGTCTGTGGTGTGATAGGAGTGAGTGTGGAGGGTTACAGAGCAGTGAGTATACCGTGTGCTGCGGTGTGATAGGAGTGAGAGCAGAGGGTTACAGAGCAGTGAGTATACCATGTGCTGTGGTGTGATAGGAGCGAGTGCGGAGGGTTACACAGCAGTGAGTATACCACGTGCTGTGGTGTGATAGGAGTGAGCGCGGAGAGTTACACAGCAGTGAGTATACCTGGGGCTGTGGTGTGATAGGAGTGAGTGCGGAGGGTTACAGAGCAGTGAGTATACCGTGGACTGTGGTGTGATAGGGGTGAGTGTGGAGGGTTTCAGAGCAGTGAGTATACCGTGGGCTGTGGTGTGATAGGAGTGAGTGCGGAGGGTTACAGAGCAGTGAGTATACCATGTGCTGTGGTGTGATAGGAGTAAGTACGGAGGGCTACAGAGCAGTGAGTATACCATGTGCTGTGGTGTGATAGGAGTGAGCGCGGAGGGTTACAGAGCAGTGAGTATACCATGTGCTGTGGTGTGATAGGAATGAGTGCGGAGGGTTACAGAGCACTGAGTATACCATGTGCTGTGGTGTGATAGGAGTGAGTGCGGAGGGTTACAGAGCAGTGAGTATACCATGTGCTGTGGTGTGATAGGAGTAAGTACGGAGGGCTACAGAGCAGTGAGTATACCATGTGCTGTGGTGTGATAGGAGTGAGCGCGGAGGGTTACAGAGCAGTGAGTATACCGTGGACTGTGGTGTGATAGGAGTGAGTGCGGAGGGTTACAGAGCAGTGAGTATCCTGTGTGCTGCGGTGTGATAGGAGTGAGTGCGGAGGGTTACAGAGCATCGAGTATACCGTGTGCTGCGGTGTGATAGGAGTGAGTGCGGAGGGTTACAGAGCAGTGAGTATACCATGTGCTGTGGTGTGATAGGAGTGAGTGCGGTGGGTTACAGAGCAGTGAGTATACCATGTGCTGTGGTGTGATAGGAGTGAGTGCAGAGGGTTACAGAGCAGTGAGTATACCATGGGCGGTGGTGTGATAGGAGTGAGTGCGGTGGGTTACAGAGCAGTGAGTATACCATGTGCTGTGGTATGATAGGAGTGAGTGCAGAGGGTGACAGAGCACTGAGTATACCATGTGCTGTGGTGTGATAGGAGTGAGTGCGGAGGGTTACAGAGCAGTGAGTATACCATGTGCTGTGGTGTGATAGGAGTAAGTACGGAGGGCTACAGAGCAGTGAGTATACCATGTGCTGTGGTGTGATAGGAGTGAGCGCGGAGGGTTACAGAGCAGTGAGTATACCGTGGACTGTGGTGTGATAGGAGTGAGTGCGGAGGGTTACAGAGCAGTGAGTATACCGTGTGCTGCGGTGTGATAGGAGTGAGTGCGGAGGGTTACAGAGCATCGAGTATACCGTGTGCTGCGGTGTGATAGGAGTGAGTGCGGAGGGTTACAGAGCAGTGAGTATACCATGTGCTGTGGTGTGATAGGAGTGAGTGCGGTGGGTTACAGAGCAGTGAGTATACCATGTGCTGTGGTGTGATAGGAGTGAGTGCAGAGGGTTACAGAGCAGTGAGTATACCATGGGCGGTGGTGTGATAGGAGTGAGTGCAGAGGGTTACAGAGCAGTGAGTATACCGTGGACTGTGGTGTGATAGGAGTGAGCGGGGAGGGTTACAGAGCAGTGAGTATACCGTGGACTGTGGTGTGATGGGAGTGAGTGCAGAGGGTGACAGAGCAGTGAGTATACCATGTGCTGTGGTGTGATAGGAGTGAGTGCGGAGGGTTACAGAGCAGTGAGCATACCGTGGACTGTGGTGTGATAGGAGTGAGTGCGGAGGGTTACAAAGCAGTGAGCATACCATGTGCTGTGGTGTGATAGGAGTGAGTGCGGAGGGTTTACAGAGCAGGTAGTATACCGTGGACTGTGGTGTGACAGGAGTGAGTGCGGAGGGTTACAGAGCAGTGAGTATTCCATGGTCTGTGGTGTGATAGGAGTGAGTGTGGAGGGTTACAGAGCAGTGAGTATACCGTGTGCTGCGGTGTGATAGGAGTGAGAGCAGAGGGTTACAGAGCAGTGAGTATACCATGTGCTGTGGTGTGATAGGAGCGAGTGCGGAGGGTTACACAGCAGTGAGTATACCACGTGCTGTGGTGTGATAGGAGTGAGCGCGGAGAGTTACACAGCAGTGAGTATACCTGGGGCTGTGGTGTGATAGGAGTGAGTGCGGAGGGTTACAGAGCAGTGAGTATACCGTGGACTGTGGTGTGATAGGGGTGAGTGTGGAGGGTTTCAGAGCAGTGAGTATACCGTGGGCTGTGGTGTGATAGGAGTGAGTGCGGAGGGTTACTGAGCAGTGAGTATACCATGTGCTGTGGTGTGATAGGAGTGAGTGCAGAGGGTTACAGAGCACTGAGTATACCATGTGCTGTGGTGTGATAGGAGTGAGTGCGGAGGGTTACAGAGCAGTGAGTATACCATGTGCTGTGGTGTGATAGGAGTAAGTACGGAGGGCTACAGAGCAGTGAGTATACCGTGGGCTGTGGTGTGATAGGAGTGAGTGTGGAGGGTTACAGAGCAGTGAGTATACCATGTGCTGTGGTGTGATAGGAATGAGTGCGGAGGGTTACAGAGCACTGAGTATACCATGTGCTGTGGTGTGATAGGAGTGAGTGCGGAGGGTTACAGAGCAGTGAGTATACCATGTGCTGTGGTGTGATAGGAGTAAGTACGGAGGGCTACAGAGCAGTGAGTATACCATGTGCTGTGGTGTGATAGGAGTGAGCGCGGAGGGTTACAGAGCAGTGAGTATACCGTGGACTGTGGTGTGATAGGAGTGAGTGCGGAGGGTTACAGAGCAGTGAGTATCCTGTGTGCTGCGGTGTGATAGGAGTGAGTGCGGAGGGTTACAGAGCATCGAGTATACCGTGTGCTGCGGTGTGATAGGAGTGAGTGCGGAGGGTTACAGAGCAGTGAGTATACCATGTGCTGTGGTGTGATAGGAGTGAGTGCGGTGGGTTACAGAGCAGTGAGTATACCATGTGCTGTGGTGTGATAGGAGTGAGTGCAGAGGGTTACAGAGCAGTGAGTATACCATGGGCGGTGGTGTGATAGGAGTGAGTGCGGTGGGTTACAGAGCAGTGAGTATACCATGTGCTGTGGTATGATAGGAGTGAGTGCAGAGGGTGACAGAGCACTGAGTATACCATGTGCTGTGGTGTGATAGGAGTGAGTGCGGAGGGTTACAGAGCAGTGAGTATACCATGTGCTGTGGTGTGATAGGAGTAAGTACGGAGGGCTACAGAGCAGTGAGTATACCATGTGCTGTGGTGTGATAGGAGTGAGCGCGGAGGGTTACAGAGCAGTGAGTATACCGTGGACTGTGGTGTGATAGGAGTGAGTGCGGAGGGTTACAGAGCAGTGAGTATACCGTGTGCTGCGGTGTGATAGGAGTGAGTGCGGAGGGTTACAGAGCATCGAGTATACCGTGTGCTGCGGTGTGATAGGAGTGAGTGCGGAGGGTTACAGAGCAGTGAGTATACCATGTGCTGTGGTGTGATAGGAGTGAGTGCGGTGGGTTACAGAGCAGTGAGTATACCATGTGCTGTGGTGTGATAGGAGTGAGTGCAGAGGGTTACAGAGCAGTGAGTATACCATGGGCGGTGGTGTGATAGGAGTGAGTGCAGAGGGTTACAGAGCAGTGAGTATACCGTGGACTGTGGTGTGATAGGAGTGAGCGGGGAGGGTTACAGAGCAGTGAGTATACCGTGGACTGTGGTGTGATGGGAGTGAGTGCAGAGGGTGACAGAGCAGTGAGTATACCATGTGCTGTGGTGTGATAGGAGTGAGTGCGGAGGGTTACAGAGCAGTGAGCATACCGTGGACTGTGGTGTGATAGGAGTGAGTGCGGAGGGTTACAAAGCAGTGAGCATACCATGTGCTGTGGTGTGATAGGAGTGAGTGCGGAGGGTTTACAGAGCAGGTAGTATACCGTGGACTGTGGTGTGACAGGAGTGAGTGCGGAGGGTTACAGAGCAGTGAGTATTCCATGGTCTGTGGTGTGATAGGAGTGAGTGTGGAGGGTTACAGAGCAGTGAGTATACCGTGTGCTGCGGTGTGATAGGAGTGAGAGCAGAGGGTTACAGAGCAGTGAGTATACCATGTGCTGTGGTGTGATAGGAGCGAGTGCGGAGGGTTACACAGCAGTGAGTATACCACGTGCTGTGGTGTGATAGGAGTGAGCGCGGAGAGTTACACAGCAGTGAGTATACCTGGGGCTGTGGTGTGATAGGAGTGAGTGCGGAGGGTTACAGAGCAGTGAGTATACCGTGGACTGTGGTGTGATAGGGGTGAGTGTGGAGGGTTTCAGAGCAGTGAGTATACCGTGGGCTGTGGTGTGATAGGAGTGAGTGCGGAGGGTTACTGAGCAGTGAGTATACCATGTGCTGTGGTGTGATAGGAGTGAGTGCAGAGGGTTACAGAGCACTGAGTATACCATGTGCTGTGGTGTGATAGGAGTGAGTGCGGAGGGTTACAGAGCAGTGAGTATACCATGTGCTGTGGTGTGATAGGAGTAAGTACGGAGGGCTACAGAGCAGTGAGTATACCATGTGCTGTGGTGTGATAGGAGTGAGCGCGGAGGGTTACAGAGCAGTGAGTATACCGTGGACTGTGGTGTGATAGGAGTGAGTGCGGAGGGTTACAGAGCAGTGAGTATACCGTGTGCTGCGGTGTGATAGGAGTGAGTGCGGAGGGTTACAGAGCATCGAGTATACCGTGTGCTGCGGTGTGATAGGAGTGAGTGCGGAGGGTTACAGAGCAGTGAGTATACCATGTGCTGTGGTGTGATAGGAGTGAGTGCGGTGGGTTACAGAGCAGTGAGTATACCATGTGCTGTGGTGTGATAGGAGTGAGTGCAGAGGGTTACAGAGCAGTGAGCATACCGTGGACTGTGGTGTGATAGGAGTGAGTGCGGAGGGTTACAAAGCAGTGAGCATACCATGTGCTGTGGTGTGATAGGAGTGAGTGCGGAGGGTTTACAGAGCAGGTAGTATACCGTGGACTGTGGTGTGACAGGAGTGAGTGCGGAGGGTTACAGAGCAGTGAGTATTCCATGGTCTGTGGTGTGATAGGAGTGAGTGTGGAGGGTTACAGAGCAGTGAGTATACCGTGTGCTGCGGTGTGATAGGAGTGAGAGCAGAGGGTTACAGAGCAGTGAGTATACCATGTGCTGTGGTGTGATAGGAGCGAGTGCGGAGGGTTACACAGCAGTGAGTATACCACGTGCTGTGGTGTGATAGGAGTGAGCGCGGAGAGTTACACAGCAGTGAGTATACCTGGGGCTGTGGTGTGATAGGAGTGAGTGCGGAGGGTTACAGAGCAGTGAGTATACCGTGGACTGTGGTGTGATAGGGGTGAGTGTGGAGGGTTTCAGAGCAGTGAGTATACCGTGGGCTGTGGTGTGATAGGAGTGAGTGCGGAGGGTTACAGAGCAGTGAGTATACCATGTGCTGTGGTGTGATAGGAGTGAGTGCAGAGGGTTACAGAGCACTGAGTATACCATGTGCTGTGGTGTGATAGGAGTGAGTGCGGAGGGTTACAGAGCAGTGAGTATACCATGTGCTGTGGTGTGATAGGAGTAAGTACGGAGGGCTACAGAGCAGTGAGTATACCATGTGCTGTGGTGTGATAGGAGTGAGCGCGGAGGGTTACAGAGCAGTGAGTATACCGTGGACTGTGGTGTGATAGGAGTGAGTGCGGAGGGTTACAGAGCAGTGAGTATACCGTGTGCTGCGGTGTGATAGGAGTGAGTGCGGAGGGTTACAGAGCATCGAGTATACCGTGTGCTGCGGTGTGATAGGAGTGAGTGCGGAGGGTTACAGAGCAGTGAGTATACCATGTGCTGTGGTGTGATAGGAGTGAGTGCGGTGGGTTACAGAGCAGTGAGTATACCATGTGCTGTGGTGTGATAGGAGTGAGTGCAGAGGGTTACAGAGCAGTGAGTATACCGTGGACTGTGGTGTGATAGGAGTGAGCGGGGAGGGTTACAGAGCAGTGAGTATACCGTGGACTGTGGTGTGATGGGAGTGAGTGCAGAGGGTGACAGAGCAGTGAGTATACCATGTGCTGTGGTGTGATAGGAGTGAGTGCGGAGGGTTACAGAGCAGTGAGCATACCGTGGACTGTGGTGTGATAGGAGTGAGTGCGGAGGGATACAGAGCAGTGAGCATACCATGTGCTGTGGTGTGATAGGAGTGAGTGCGGAGGGTTTACAGAGCAGGTAGTATACCGTGCACAGTGGTGTGACAGGAGTGAGTGCGGAGGGTTACAGAGCAGTGAGTATACCATGGTCTGTGGTGTGATAGGAGTGAGTGTGGAGGGTTACAGAGCAGTGAGTATACCGTGTGCTGCGGTGTGATAGGAGTGAGAGCAGAGGCTTACAGAGCAGTGAGTATACCATGTGCTGTGGTGTGATAGGAGCGAGTGCAGAGGGTTACACAGTAGTGAGTATACCATGTGCTGTGGTGTGATAGGAGTGAGTGCAGAGGGTTACAGAGCAGTGAGTATACCGTGGACTGTGGTGTGATAGGAGTGAGTGCGGAGGGTGACAGAGCAGTGAGTATACCGTGGACTGTGGTGTGATAGGAGTGAGAGTGCGGAGGGTTACAGAGCAGTGAGTATACCGTGGACTGTGGTGAGATATGAGTGAGTGCGGAGGGTTACAGAGCAGTGAGTATACCGTGTGCTGTGGTATGATAGGAGTGAGCGGGGAGGGTTACAGAGCAGTGAGTATACCGTGTGCGGTGGTGTGTCAGGAGTGAGTGCGGAGGGTTACAGAGCAGTGAGTATACCATGTGCTGTGGTGTGATAGGAGTGAGTGCAGAGGGTTACAGAGCACTGAGTATACCATGTGCTGTGGTGTGATAGGAGTGAGTGCGGAGGGTTACAGAGCAGTGAGTATACCATGTGCTGTGGTGTGATAGGAGTAAGTACGGAGGGCTACAGAGCAGTGAGTATACCATGTGCTGTGGTGTGATAGGAGTGAGCGCGGAGGGTTACAGAGCAGTGAGTATACCGTGGACTGTGGTGTGATAGGAGTGAGTGCGGAGGGTTACAGAGCAGTGAGTATACCGTGTGCTGCGGTGTGATAGGAGTGAGTGCGGAGGGTTACAGAGCATCGAGTATACCGTGTGCTGCGGTTTGATAGGAGTGAGTGCGGAGGGTTACAGAGCAGTGAGTATACCATGTGCTGTGGTGTGATAGGAGTGAGTGCGGTGGGTTACAGAGCAGTGAGTATACCATGTGCTGTGGTGTGATAGGAGTGAGTGCAGAGGGTTACAGAGCAGTGAGTATACCGTGGACTGTGGTGTGATAGGAGTGAGCGGGGAGGGTTACAGAGCAGTGAGTATACCGTGGACTGTGGTGTGATGGGAGTGAGTGCAGAGGGTGACAGAGCAGTGAGTATACCATGTGCTGTGGTGTGATAGGAGTGAGTGCGGAGGGTTACAGAGCAGTGAGCATACCGTGGACTGTGGTGTGATAGGAGTGAGTGCGGAGGGATACAGAGCAGTGAGCATACCATGTGCTGTGGTGTGATAGGAGTGAGTGCGGAGGGTTTACAGAGCAGGTAGTATACCGTGCACAGTGGTGTGACAGGAGTGAGTGCGGAGGGTTACAGAGCAGTGAGTATACCATGGTCTGTGGTGTGATAGGAGTGAGTGTGGAGGGTTACAGAGCAGTGAGTATACCGTGTGCTGCGGTGTGATAGGAGTGAGAGCAGAGGCTTACAGAGCAGTGAGTATACCATGTGCTGTGGTGTGATAGGAGCGAGTGCAGAGGGTTACACAGTAGTGAGTATACCATGTGCTGTGGTGTGATAGGAGTGAGTGCAGAGGGTTACAGAGCAGTGAGTATACCGTGGACTGTGGTGTGATAGGAGTGAGTGCGGAGGGTGACAGAGCAGTGAGTATACCGTGGACTGTGGTGTGATAGGAGTGAGAGTGCGGAGGGTTACAGAGCAGTGAGTATACCGTGGACTGTGGTGAGATATGAGTGAGTGCGGAGGGTTACAGAGCAGTGAGTATACCGTGTGCTGTGGTATGATAGGAGTGAGCGGGGAGGGTTACAGAGCAGTGAGTATACCGTGTGCGGTGGTGTGTCAGGAGTGAGTGCGGAGGGTTACAGAGCAGTGAGTATACCATGTGCTGTGGTGTGACAGGAGTGAGTGCGGAGGGTTATAGGGCAGTGAGTATACCATGTGCTGTGGTGTGATAGGAGTGAGTGTGGAGGGTTACAGAGCAGTGAGTATACAATGTGCTGTGGTGTGATAGGAGTGAGTGCGGAGGGTTACAGAGCAGTGAGTATACCTTTGGCTGTAGTGGGATCAGTCCTCTGTTCCCAGAATAGGGCACAGCTCTCTCTGACCCTTTACTCACAGAGATCTTTATACCTGATAGGTGTTAGTGTTACTGCATCATATTTCATATCTTTGAAGTGGTTTCTGCCCTGTAACTCTGCTCCTGTCCATCTCTGTCCCACAGAAGAGAAATCTCCTCCGATGGGGGTCATTATCGGAGGCGTCATTGGAGCCCTCGTGGGTGTTGGACTGATCGCTGCTGTCGCTTGGGTTGTCTACAAGAAAACATCAGGTGAGTGGATTCAGTTTGATACTGTGAGTGGGAGGTACCATCACTTCCTGATTCATATGCGGGAGGGTGCAGGTGAATGCCATCTGCCACTCTGAGTAAGGGGTGGGGACACATCCATGCTTGGAGGCCTGCCTCCTTTACTCTGAGGAGGGTGGAGCAGGTATTTCCTTGTCGATGAACTGCTTATCAGGGTCATGGACTGCACTATTTCATATTCAGTCTCCAACCCCAATGCATGAACAAATCTTAAATCTGCCCCCAATTGTAACAGTTACTAGTCTTCTGCCAATGAAAATTGGACCCCATGTTTCAACCATTCTGGTTGGATGCTGAGCTGAAACACCCTGCGCCTTCCTGGACCAGGTTCAAGTGAGATGTGGGGAGCTCCAGGACAATGTGTAAGCTGTAAAGCGCTGAGTATACTGCGGGGTGTACTCTGATAGCGGTGCCTTCAGAGAGGGTACGATGGAAGCTGTAAAGCACTGAGTATACTGCGGAGTGAACTCTGATAGCGGTGCCTTCAGAGAGGGTACGATGGAAGCTGTAAAGCACTGAGTATACTGCGGGGTGTACTCTGATAGCGGTGCCTACAGAGAGGGTACAAGATGGAAGCTGTAAAGCACTGAGTATACTGTGGGGTGTACTCTGATAGCGGCGCCTTCAGAAAGGGTACAAGATGGAAGCTGTAAAGCACTGAGTATACTGCGGGGTGTACTCTGATAGCGGTGCCTTAGAGAGGATACAAGATGTAAGCTGTAAAGCACTGAGTATACTGTGGGTGTACTCTGATAGCGGTGCCTTCAGAAAGGGTACAAGATGGAAGCTGTAAAGCACTGAGTATACTGTGGGGTACTCTGATAGCGGTGCCTACAGAGAGGGTACAAGATGGAAGCTGTAAAGCACTGAGTATACTGCGGGGTGTACTCTGATAGCGGTGCCTACAGAGAGGGTACAAGATGGAAGCTGTAAAGCACTGAGTATACTGCGGGGTGTACTCTGATAGCGGTGCCTACAGAGAGGGTACAAGATGGAAGCTGTAAAGCACTGAGTATACTGTGGGGTGTACTCTGATAGCGGCGCCTTCAGAAAGGGTACAAGATGGAAGCTGTAAAGCACTGAGTATACTGCGGGGTGTACTCTGATAGCGGTGCCTTAGAGAGGATACAAGATGTAAGCTGTAAAGCACTGAGTATACTGTGGGTGTACTCTGATAGCGGTGCCTTCAGAAAGGGTACAAGATGGAAGCTGTAAAGCACTGAGTATACTGTGGGTGTACTCTGATAGCGGTGCCTTCAGAAAGGGTACAGGATGGAAGCTGTAAAGCACTGAGTATACTGCAGGGTGTACTCTGATAGCGGTGTCTTAGAGAGGATACAAGATGTAAGCTGTAAAGCACTGAGTATACTGTGGGTGTACTCTGATAGCGGTGCCTTCAGAGAGGGTACAAGATGGAAGCTGTAAAGCACTGAGTATACTGTGGGTGAGCTCTGATAGCGGTGCCTTCAGAAAGGGTACGATGGAAGCTGTAAAGCACTGAGTATACTGCGGGGTGTACTCTGATAGCGGTGCCTTAGAGAGGGCACAATATGGAAGCTGTAAAGCACTGAGTATACTGCGGGGTGTACTCTGATAGCGGTGCCTTCAGAAAGGGTACGATGGAAGCTGTAAAGCACTGAGTATACTGCGGGGTGTACTCTGATAGCGGTGCCTTCAGAAAGGGTACGATGGAAGCTGTAACGCACTGAGTATACTGCGGGGTGTACTCTGATAGCGGTGCCTTAGAGAGGATACAAGATGTAAGCTGTAAAGCACTGAGTATACTGTGGGTGTACTCTGATAGCGGTGCCTTCAGAAAGGGTACAAGATGGAAGCTGTAAAGCACTGAGTATACTGTGGGTGTACTCTGATAGCGGTGCCTTCAGAAAGGGTACAGGATGGAAGCTGTAAAGCACTGAGTATACTGCAGGGTGTACTCTGATAGCGGTGTCTTAGAGAGGATACAAGATGTAAGCTGTAAAGCACTGAGTGTACTGCGGGGTGTACTCTGATAGCGGTGCCTTGGGAGAGGGTACAAGGTGGAAGCTGTAAAGCACTGAGTATACTGTGGGGTGTACTCTGATAGCGGTGCCTTCAGAAAGGGTACGATGGAAGCTGTAACGCACTGAGTATACTGTGGGGTGTACTCTGATAGCGGTGCCTTCAGAAAGGGTACAGGATGTAAGCTGTAAAGCACTGAGTATACTGCGGGGTGTACTCTGATAGCGGTGCCTTCAGAGAGGGTACAAGATGTAAGCTGTAACGCACTGAGTATACTGCGGGGTGTACTCTGATAGCGGTGCCTTAGAGAGGATACAAGATGTAAGCTGTAAAGCACTGAGTATACTGTGGGTGTACTCTGATAGCGGTGCCTTCAGAAAGGGTACAAGATGGAAGCTGTAAAACACTGAGTGTACTGCGGGGTGTACTCTGATAGCGGTGCCTTGGGAGAGGGTACAAGGTGGAAGCTGTAAAGCACTGAGTATACTGTGGGGTGTACTCTGATAGCGGTGCCTTCAGAAAGGGTACGATGGAAGCTGTAACGCACTGAGTATACTGTGGGGTGTACTCTGATAGCGGTGCCTTCAGAAAGGGTACAAGATGTAAGCTGTAAAGCACTGAGTATACTGCGGGGTGTACTCTGATAGCGGTGCCTTCAGAGAGGGTACAAGATGTAAGCTGTAAAGTACTGAGTATACTGTGGGTGTACTCTGATAGCGGTGTCTTAGAGAGGGTACAAGATGGAAGCTGTAAAGCACTGAGTATACTGCGGGGTGTACTCTGATAGCGATGCCTTCAGAAAGGGTACAAGATGGAAGCTGTAAAGCACTGAGTATACTGTGGGGTGTACTCTGATAGCGGTGCCTACAGAGAGGGTACAAGATGGAAGCTGTAAAGCACTGAGTATACTGCGGGGTGTACTCTGATAGCGGTGCCTACAGAGAGGGTACAAGATGGAAGCTGTAAAGCACTGAGTATACTGTGGGGTGTACTCTGATAGCGGCGCCTTCAGAAAGGGTACAGGATGGAAGCTGTAAAGCACTGAGTATACTGCGGGGTGTACTCTGATAGCGGTGCCTTCAGAGAGGATACAAGATGTAAGCTGTAAAGCACTGAGTATACTGTGGGTGTACTCTGATAGCGGTGCCTTCAGAAAGGGTACAAGATGGAACCTGTAAAACACTGAGTGTACTGCGGGGTGTACTCTGATAGCGGTGCCTTGGGAGAGGGTACAAGGTGGAAGCTGTAAAGCACTGAGTATAGTGTGGGGTGTACTCTGATAGCGGTGCCTTCAGAAAGGGTACGATGGAAGCTGTAACGCACTGAGTATACTGTGGGGTGTACTCTGATAGCGGTGCCTTCAGAAAGGGTACAAGAAGGATGCTGTAAAGCACTGAGTATACTGCGGGGTGTACTCTGATAGCGGTGCCTTAGAGAAGATACAAGATGGAAGCTGTAAAGCACTGAGTATACTGCAGGGTGTACTCTGATATCAGTGCCCTGAGAGGGTACAGGGTACTGTGTGCTGTACTGATAGCAGTGCCCTGAGCGAGGCTGCAAAGCACTGAGTATGATGTGGGCTGTGATGTCATAACAGTGCTTTCAGAGACGATACAAAGCACTGTGTATATTGTGTACTCTGGTGTGATAGCAGTGGCCTCAGAGGATATAAAGCACTGAGTATACCTAATGAAGAAATCCTTACCTGGGGCCGTGCCCTGGCCTGTGGTGGCCCGTCTACTACATTCTAGGGACAGAGACACTACCCTGAGCAAAGCAAGCACAGCAGGTGGAATCCAAGTATAGAGCCAAACAGTATCCATACTCCAAGACTCTACAACTTCAATTCAGAAACACGGTACATTATTTGTGGCGTTGAAACATCGACTGTGCGAAGCCAATATAAAGTACATGCGACTCTTCATGCAAAAGTTAATATAATAAATGGAGATAAAGCACCCTTTTTTCAGGATTCCTCAGAAGCCATAGAGTGATTGTAGTGACAACACAGTGTGAATGTGAGAAAAATACAACATCAACCTCACCTTCAAGTAACAAAAAAAGCAAAGACACGCTGGTAGCAGCTCTCTCTTCTGAAGAAAGTAAAAACAATTTCTTCCTGAAAGCGACGTTAGTGCTGCTGTTCAAGCCCTCTTTCTCACGTATGGACGGCAGTAACGCCTACTCCATGACCTTCCAGACTCCACACTGGCACCTTTTAATGGCGTCCTACATGCTGCAGGACGACTTATCAGGGGCTTGATGAAATACTGACCAGCACCCCGCTTATCTCGCAGACAACTTCTGTTGGAAACTGAGTATTTGTTGCAGTAATCCCTCGTCTGTTTCCCTTTTATGTGATGCAACTCTGACTGAAGTGTACTGTGTTCCTGCCAACCAGGTGCCCAGTATGAGTGTTCTTTCCCAAAATTGTGCCGTTGCTTCCCCAATTGGTAAAACCTTCAGCACCCTCTGTAAGTACCTACTAAATGGTACCCCTGGTACCTAGGGGCTGAGGTACTAAAGAGCACAAATGGTGCCACCCTGAGGGACCCTCACCAAGCGCATGCAGGGCTGCTATCGCAGGCTGCGTATCTCGGTGCGGACCAAAGTCAAAACACGACATGTCACACATCCCCGTGTGCCGCGTCCCCTAACACTGCATGTAATATTTGTAAGTCACCCCTACAGCACGCGTAACAGCCCTTAGGGTACTGAATATTACATATGAGGGCAGACCTGCATGAGCAGATATGCCCCTGTGCTGGTCAGTCCTATTCCTGCCAGTACAAGTGGACAGAGAAGCCATTTTAACACATACCGGACACTGGTGAAAACAAGCTCCCCCGCGACATGATGGCTTCACTGAAAATAGGGATGTGTGGTATCAAATATCTCAAATATATCAAATAGCTCCCCCAATACCGGTTACCAAAGTCAGGAACTTAGGAGTATTATTTGACAATAAGTTGTCTATTCTGTGCCACGCTAATGCAGTAGTTTCCTCATCCTTTTACACTCTCAGGATGGTTAAGAAACTACTACCTTTTCTTCCTTCTAACGCAGGCAAAACCCTCATGTGTACCTTAGTGCTCTCTAAAATTGATTACTGTAACGGTCTGTTACTAAACGCCCAAGAACAAGTTCTTAACAAAATGCAATTAATTCAGAATGCGGCTGCGAGAATCTTGACCGGCACATCAAAATTCGCTTCCATCACTCCCATTGCTCGCCAACTTCACTGGCTCCCGGTTAGGAGTCGTACCAAGTTTAAGGCGCTCTGTATTACATATTAAGCTATGAATAATACAAGCCCAGAATAAAAAAAAAAAGCTTTAGGTACCTACATTCCCAAAATAACTTTACGTTCATCCTCAGCCCACTTGCTTCCAATACCGTGAACAAAAAAAGTGAACTGGGGAGACAGACGATTTATAGTATCCGTATCTAGACTCTGGAACTCTCTCCCTCAATATATAAAAAACAGTTCTTCCTTAATGACTTTTCGGAAACAGTTAAAAACATGGTTTTTAATCAACAATAAATCAGCACCCCTCCTGAGCATCAGATTTGAGCAGCGCCGAGACACCTCAGGGTATTTGCGCGCTATATAAGTTGTATAAATAAATAAAATAAGTAAATAAATATTGGTAAACCTACACTGATGCCAGTGTTGATTTACCAATGCATGCACCCAGGGGGCACCTTACAGGTGCCCCTTGAAAGCCTACCAGCCTCTGGTGCACTTGCTGGCTGGTTTCTGCCAGCCTGGCACGAGACACTGTTCTGACCTCCTGGCGTGAGAGCCTTTGCTTTCAGGAGACCCAGAACAAAATCCTGTCCGGGAAGAGGATGTAACACCCCCTCCTACAGGATGACCTGTTGATTAGCCTCCTTCGGCGGACGAGCTTCAAAGCGCTGCCGCTTTTGTAATGTGAATCTGGCTCCCCTCAAAGCAGAGGATGTCCCCCCCTGTCCTGGGCCCCCTTGACACCTGGACAGGTGGGACAATTAGTTAATTAGGAAAGCGAGCCACCTCCAGGCTAGTACCACTCCTAAGGTGGCTACTGTGAGGTGGGAACGATTTTTCAGAAGTAGCAATCTTTGTGATGGCATACTTATGAATTCTGGGACAGGGTTATGCCAACTTCTGACAGGAAGTGGTCATATATGGGACGTAGTGAACCCAAGGGTCAGTAGCTAATTGGCTGCTACTCTATACTGACCTAACACCCCTAAATTCAGTATTTAGGAGAGCCCCTGGCACCAGAGAAGCATATCCTGACAACCTAAGAAGAGAGAGGACCCCGAAGAGCCGCAAAAGCCGAGAAGAGAGAAGAAGCAGCAGATCTTGGACCAACCCTGCCGGCCTGTCTGCATCCCTGGTCGAAGACTCTGCCAAAGTCAACTCGTCCTGCACCTGTTGGTTCCAGAAACCTGGGAGGGGGGCCTGACTTCGAAAAAGAGTCAATAGCTCCCGTGAACAGCGGACCGGTTCTGAATTAACTTCAAATGAGAAGACTCTGAGACCCCCGGAACTGCCAAAACTGGACACCCGAAGTCCCACTGCACTCGTCGCCTCCGGCCCAAGTTGAAGTGGACCATCGGTGGTAACAAGGTCCCCCAGCCCTCCAGAGCTTGAGTCCATCTTGGTTTCACCCCTCCTGGACCCTTCAATGTCACCTGCAGCCTCTGCACGCCGGCCCCCTCACACACGGCTGATCCAGGAAGCAAAACCCCGACGCCTAAGGGCACCCCTCGCCCCGGAGCCTTGGAGAAGAGGACCAAAGCTGTCCCCCGTCCTCGAGCATTGAAAGGCCGGAGCCCACTTGCTGGTTCAGTCCACCTGGCGTCCCAGCCGGAGCCTGCAGCTTCTTATTACAGTGACCGGTCCCCATTGAAATGAATTGGGACCCCCACATTTTTTGGCGGGTAAAAAAACTGTTACTTTTAACTGTGGAATGGGGTTACCATGTGACGTGGATAAGGGAGCGTCAACAGTGCCACTTTCCTGGTCTGGGCCTTGTGACGAGACGTGAAATCCTTGCACTGGAGGCGATCGGTGAATCTTGGGGAGCACTGCGTGTGGGGAGATTTGAGGTCACTGAAAGGTGACTTGATCAAGCTTGAGGTTTTGAGGATGTAACATGGAGCAGGCTGCCCAGGGGCAGTGGGAGGGGGGTTGTTTGAGATGTGACACCCCCCAAATGGATACATTCTTGGCTAGGTAGTTGGATCAGGGGTCCCTGAGTCGGGTTTGCTCTGCCTGTGGCGTTTACAAAGACACTCAAATGTTGCTTTGTGTAGCTTTGTGAGAAAAAGTAATGGAACCCATGACATTCCACTGTTAGTCAGGGAGACCTTCCATGGATGGTGCACGGGGGTTCCCTTCGATCCGCCCATGAATTCTTAAGCACCCCATATTTACACAGCTTTTGTGTCTGGGTTGCAACACTTTTTTGAAGCAGCCTCAATGTGAAATCCTTTTTGGTATTTACAAAGCCGCGCAAATGACGAGTTTCAACAAAACGCAGCCCCTTGTACTGCCTTGTGTTCCTTTGAGTCAAGTAGGCGTTCCATGGGTGGTACGTAGTTGTTCCTGCGCATCTGCCTATAAACCTATATTTACAAGAAGTTGTAGGCATGAGTTTGCTCCACAATGGCTTGCCTGCCCGAGGCCGGCGTAATGAGGAGAATTACGTTTATTTCTCCTCGTTATTTCCTCTTTGCATGTGAGCCGCATTCTGCAGCGTGCATAGAAAGGGGACAGTCTCAAAGGATAGTGATTGTGCAGGAAGGTGCATAGAAAGGGGACAGTCTCAAAGGATAGTGATTGTGCAGGAAGGTGCATAGAAAGGGGACAGTCTCAAAGGATAGTGATTGTGCAGGAAGGTGCATAAAAAGGGGACAGTCTCAAAGGACAGTGTTTGTGCAGGAAGGTGCATAGCGCAGACACCTTTGCACCAGAGCTCAAGGCAGCCCAAAGGATGCCAGCGCATGGAGAGAGCAGAACGGCAGTTCACAGTTGCGCTAAGGTACCCCCAGTTTCTTTGAGGCCTAAGAGGAGGGGAAGGAAATAAATACAAATGGAACAACCTCTTATCAAGCCTATCTGATGTGTCAAATGATAGAACTCCAATCATAGTATTTGCTATACAGCATGGATACACAGAAAATAACTTTCATTTAGATTGTGATTATTTATCAAAATTGTTTTTGGATATTTAGTTTTTTATATTTTCACACTTTTTTTGCAAGAAATTCTATTGACAAGCATATTACATAAAACGCATTCCCATTATTATTTCAAAAAAGAGAAAAAGATATTCCTTGACTTTTCCAAGCATGAATTCGTGTTTTGATGACCCCCAAAAGAAAAAGATTTTTTTTACCATTCCATCATTCATCCATTCTCACTTTTCATTCCTCTCATACATACCAACTATCACACCACACACACAACATTCACAGAAAACCCACATCCGAGCAAAGATCCCACTGCACTAATTCTGTTTGTCTTATATCAGTACATTCCATAGTTTGAACATAAACACAAGTCCATCATTTTGATTTTTAATAATCGTTTTCTTGGCTTGGTTCTTAGGTGGAGCTCACAGATGTGTGAATATCTTTAAAGGACTTTGAGACATCATTGTATCTTGCTTTTGGAATTAGGTCGCATTTGGAGCTACTACAACTTTAAATATCTGGATAACCAGATGTGGCTGAAATCTTCATACTTCACGCTCCCCAGTCTTTTATATCATATAGAAGACTCATATTACTCAAGTCTGCGTCTCCAAATATCTGTGTAGACCTTTCCATACTCTGGAAGACCAAAAAAACGCCTTCTGTTTTTTACAAGACATTTAGAACCCCCCACACAATTTTAAAGATGGAATATGTATTTTATTGGCCCTGAAGAAGGTGACAACAACCTGTTTTCACCGAAACGTGCGTAGGCCAGCGAGACACATCTGTGAGCTCCACCTAAGAACTAAGCCAAGAAAACGATTATTCAAAATCAAAATGATGGACTTCTGTTTATGTTCAAACTATGGAATGTACTGATATAAGACAAACAGAATTAGTGCAGTGGGATCTTGCTCACATGTGGGTTTTCTGTGCATTTGTTTGTGTGGTATGTTTGAGAGGAATGGAAGGTGAGAATGGATGAATAATGTAATGGTAAAAAATAAATATTTTTCTTTTGGGGGTCATCAACGTGAGAAGTTGGCCTGGTATATGATGTTCACTATTCTAGTGAGCCCCTTGCACCAGTCCTAACAACCCTTATGGTGATGGTTGTAAAGTCAACCTTATAGACCAGCTATCCTAGGGGTAGCATGGACAAAAGCAGTCTTAGCCTAAACTCAAGAGGGCATGTGAAGCCAGCTGTTTTACCATATGCAAACCTTTTAATATCAAATGAAAGGACACCACACAGGTTATATATTCAAAATATATCTGTATTTATTTCTAAATAGATCCCCTGTACTCTTTATGAGCACAGAAGCACAAGCGTATAACAAGGAACTTAATATAACATACAATAAGTTGCACAACATGGATAGGCCCTGGTGGCCCGTTAAACTATATACTAAAATAGTGGTATAAGAACCACGTCACGAACAATGGTAAGGATTAGGGCCTTGGGAATCACTGGGGCTACACTGGACTAACAGCAGTTAGGACGTAGGAGGCCCATAGGATGCGGGTGCAGTGTCTAAATTCACACGTGTGCACCAATAGAAGTCAATGGGTGCGTAAAGTTAGAAAGTTAAAGATTTGGAAGTCTTCCGACTGGACTGGAACTTAACCACTTAAAACTAGGACACTAGGAGGGTAAATCTCTACAGGAGCGCGTTACCTCACCCACAGGAAGCGGGTGCATAGGTGTCAAAGTGTGTCGGGTTTCGTCGTGGAGTTCTATGGAGCCTTGGAGAAAAGATGCTGCAGGCGACCGGGAGAGAAGAGTCCGGTTGGATCCAAGGGCTGATCGAGGATGAAGAGTACCTGAAAGCAGAGGGGACAGAGTCTGGGTCAATAGCCAGTGACCAGGAAGGAACCAGGAAGGAACCAGGCGATGTCGGGAAGCAATCAGGTGCTGTTGGGAAGCTTGTCTCCGCTGCCACGTGGACCAGGAGGTGTCGACGATGACCAGGAGCTGGGCACGGACTGTCCCACGAAGGCTCTCGCGGAGGGCGGTGTCTGTCCTTGAATCGGAATCAACAGGCCATGGCAAATGCAACCCATGCAGGAATTGAAGATGGCTTCTCGATCAGACCAGCAAGGTCTGATGGGCTGCTCCTTTTCAGGGGAGCAAGGGCCAGTCGGGAGCAACCAGATCAGCATTGGAAAATTAAAGGTTCGTCGTCACAGAGGCCACTAGCCAACGGGCAAGTGACCGGACAGACGCATTGCGCAGGAAAATGCAAAAGGGCCACACGCAGCACTCGGTGAGTGTGGAGAGGTGATCTTCGGTGCAGTTGGTGCTCGGGGCTGGGGCTTTTTAATCGCCAATGCACAACTTCAAGGGTGCCTCAGAAGTTGCACGGATAGCAATTCGCTGGCTTTCCAAGATGGCCGGTCCCACGTCTCGCCTCCACGGGTCTCAGCTTTGCTGTGGCTGTGGATCGGGTCGAAGGAAGTCTGGAAGTCCGGGTCTTGTCTGACGCTGTGTTAAAGCTCCGGCGGGAGCAACGACAAAGCAAACTGTTTAGCACTTGATGGTGCCTTCTTGCACAGGGTGGTCACTCCTTGACCACAAGGGAGATTCTTCAGTCTTCTACGGCGAGTAGGATGTCAAAGGATCCAGAGTTTCGTATCAAAGTTTGAGTCAGGATGATCTAAAGTCAAAGGGCACAGCTCCTACCTTTATTCCAAATCAAGGGGCTGGATTACCTGCTAGGTCCCTCCTATGGGTGGGACCCAGGAAGGGGGTGGTTACTGTTGGACAGGCCACGTGTAAGGCTTGCTCCCTCCCCGCACGACCAGGCCCGAGCCCCGCTCCTCAGGCGTTACACGCAACCACAACCCGTTTCCCGTCTCCTAGAGGGCCCCTGCCCCTGAACATCTCCACATCGTGGGCCCGATTCCCTACCGGCCCTCTCGCCCGGCCTGGGCGCCATCTTGGACACGGCACCACGAGGCCGCGTGGCCTCCGATCAACCCTAACCCTGGGCCTGGCCAGGCCCCGACATCCCGGCACCACCATCCACCCAGGAGGTGAGCGGACTACTTGGCAGGTCAATGGGAGAAAGAGGTGTCGATGGCTCTCCCCCGCCAGGTGCCGATCGCCCCCAGCTCCCCCGGGCGCTGGCTCCACCCCCCTGCTGGGTGTCTGGACTCCCTCATCCCGGACCTCCCGACCTCCCAGTGCGAGGGTCCGGACATCAAAGGGCGCCAGACCTATAACTGGCGCAGCTCCAGAGCAGGAAGGCAGTTGTATCCTGGAGTCGAGAGACGCAGTAAAGAACTCATCCTTGACGGACTACTGGCGCTGCCGTAGCCCTGCCTTGCGAACTACCGACCTGCCTGCTGGCGCTGCCGCGGCTCTCTGCACCCATCTTCATCGGGACCTGCTGGCTCCGCCGCGGACCGTCACTACCTTCAACCATCCCGGGACCTGCTGGCTCCGCCGCGGCCCGATCATCTAGAACGCCGAGCTCGAGGATTGAGAGCTAATTCATCTACCACCACATCCCCCAGAGTGGTAACGAGACTGTCCCGCTACCCCCTTACCCAACCAAGAGACTAGAATAGAGGGGACCCCGGAGTCCAGACCTCCTTGTACCACCTCACCGTACTTAAAGAATTGCTTATAAAGTAAAGTTGAACCTTATCCTTGTGTGGTGTACGTCAGTGGGGGGGAAGTTATTTGTCTGTACGATTGCTGGAGACGGATCTCCCCGGAGACCTCTCCCCTTATCCTCGGCCGACCCTCCCGGTCCGTCTAACATTGGTGGCCAGCGACGGGATCCGAATCAACGCGTAATCGTACAGAGAGTAGCTCACCCCACGACAAAACCACAAAGTCAACCAAAGAAAGCGGATCCACCGAAAAATTCCAGATGGAGAAATTGGAAGAATACAGCCATCGTGAGCTGAAACAATTCTGCATTGAACTAGGTATCGCTACCACCGGTCTGAATACTAAAGACGATTTCAAGCACGCCATTGAGTCATGGGCAGAAACCGGGGCCGTCAGACCCCCGGACCAAAATCTCGCAACAGCAGAGAAAGACACCACGGCTCCCGAGGAGCGAAGAACGGGTCTCTCGCAAGATGAGATCCAAGAACGAGAAAGAAACCGACTACATGAGCTAGAGATGGCCCGGCTCAAAATGGATGGCGAACTCAAATTAGCCGAACAAAAACTAAATCTGGAACATCTGCGGCTCCGAGAAGAACGGGAAGAGAAACAGAGACAAAGAGAGCTTGAAGAGAAAAGACTGGCGTACGAACACGAACGCAAACTAGCTGAGATAGACTTACGCAAGCAGAACAAAGAATTAGGAGTGCCCGAGCAACCGCGCCCCCCGGGGGTGACAGAAAGGAAGGTACACATCCCCAAGGATGTCGTTCGAGAATATTTCCGAGAGGACGACATACAGCAATGGTTCAAGGCCTACGAGATCGCTATGACCTCCCACCGGATCGATCGAAGCGACTGGGGAGCCGGTCTATGGGGGAGGTTCGTCAATGAGGGCCGCGATGCCCTGCTACAGCTCCCAGACCATCTGATGACCTCCTATGACCACATGAAAGCTACCCTCCTCACCCGCTATGGGCTCACACCCGAAATGTACCGCCAGAGGTTCCGAAACTGCACTCGGATCTCGGGCACCACTTGGGTGGAATACGTGAACTATTTCAGCCGGGCCTTCGAGGGGTGGATCAAGGGAAGCAACGTAACGACTTACGAGCAACTCTTCAATCTCATGGTATGGGAGCATCTATCGAACAACTGCTTCGTCGAGCTCAGGCAGCACCTCCTCGACAGTAAATTAACTGATCCACGACAGCTTGCCGCCGAGGCTGACCGGTGGGAAATTTCCCGAGTGGGCCGAACTGGGCCCCATGAACAGAACCGGAACAACCACGGTCAGCACCGTCCCCGAGGAGGAGGAGGGGGCCAGGGACGAGGGAGAGACAACGCCCCGGCCGCTCCCGCTACCAGCACCCCACCCCCGGCCAACCGGGGCAACACCCCGGCGCGGCCGGGATACAGAGCCAATGTCACGTGTCACTGATGCCAGCGAGTCGGCCACTACGCCAACGACCCGAATTGTCCACAGAGCCAGACTCCGAGACCCCGCCAGATGGCTGCCGCCGCCCTGGGGGAAGAACAAATCTACGAAGAACATGAGGAATGTGAGCAAGAACGCCAGGAATGGGAACCAGCCGCCATGGTTCTAGCGTGCCTAGGGGGAAGAGACATGGTCCCGCGGGTCCCCCTACCCGCCAACACCCGGAAGTACAGCCAATGGGTGAACATTAATGGACGCCGGGCCGAAGCCCTACGTGACACCGGGGCCAGTGTAACGGCCGTCCGATGTCACCTGGTGACCCCAGAACAGATTCTGCCGAACGTCCTCTGCCCTGTCCGTTCAGCCGACAATTCGGAGAGTCTATGTCGGATGGCTTGCGTCCCCTTCGAGTGGGGAGGAGTCTCCGGCATGTTGGAAGTGACGGTCCGAGATGATGCCCCCGTAGACTGTCTCCTGGGAAATGATCTTGAGAGTTCCCCGTGGGCTGCCGTAGAGAGGAGAGAGCACCTAGGGATGTTGGGCATCCCGGATTGGGCGTGCGTAACCACCCGGTCCATGACTGCCCGTGCCATCCCCCGACCCGAAGAACCTGAATGGCCGGCACCTCCTCCCCCGGTCGCTCCAGGCACCGACCGTGCCGTCACCCCAGAACAAACTCCCGAGGGGCTCGTTCAGCCTCAGGACCTTCCCGGCCTGGATCAGTGGCGTCAGGAGGGGGGGCCCACCCAAGACCAGTTTCGCCACGAGCAGAAGACCTGTCCCTCCCTCGAGGGACTCCGCCAACAAGGCCTCGCCCAGAGTGCAGGGGATACCTCCGGAACCCATTGGGTCTATTGGGACAATGACCTGTTGTACAGCGAACAGAGAATCGCAGAGTTAGGGGCCAGTCGAGTACTAGTGGTGCCCCTCCGCTTTAGAGACTTCTTGCTAAACCAGGCCCACGATGTCCCCCTGGCTGGCCACCTGGGTCAGGATAAAACCTACAGTCGCCTGGTGACCCACTTTTTCTGGCCCAAGATGAGGAACGACGTACTCCAACACTGCCGATCTTGCCCCACGTGCCAGGCCAGCGGGAAGAGCGGCCGCAAGCTTAAAGCACCTCTGCAACCTTTTCCAGTGGTCACCACCCCGTTCGAGAGGGTGGGGATAGACATTGTGGGACCCCTGGACCCCCGTACAGCACAAGGACATCGGTTCATCCTAGTACTGGTGGACCACGCCACCCGCTACCCCGAGGCTGTTCCCCTGCGAACTGTGACAGCCCCGGTAGTCGGCCGGGCCTTGATGGGGATCTTCTCCCGGGTGGGCTTCCCCCGAGAAGTCGTCAGCGACCGGGGCACAAACTTTATTTCAAAATACATGAAGTCCCTCTGGCAACAGTGTGGGGTCACCTACCGATTCACGACCCCCTATCACCCTCAAGGAAACGGACTGGTTGAGCGGTTCAACCGCACGCTCAAAGGGATGATTGGGGGGTTGGAAGAGCCCCTCCGTCGCCAGTGGGATGTGCTACTACCGTGCCTTCTCTTTGCCTACCGAGAAGTCCCCCAGAAGTCCCTCGGCTTCAGCCCGTTCGAACTCTTGTATGGGCACCCGGTGCGGGGGCCGCTCAGCCTAGTCAAAGAGGGCTGGGAAATGCCCCCTCTAAAGAACCCTCCAGATGTTTTCAAGTACCTCCTAACCCTCCGCAACCAGACCAGACGGTTCAGAGAGATGGCAAAAGCAAACCTGGAGGCCAGTCAGGAGGACATGAAAAGGTGGTACGATCAGAATGCATCCTCCATCGAATTTGAACCCGGCCAACAAGTGTGGGTAATGTCTCCCACCGAACCATGCGCCCTGCAAGACAAATGGACGGGGCCCTTCAAAGTAATCGAGCGCAAGAGCCCTGTCACCTATCTCATCGATATGGAATCTTCACGAAACCCTCTCCGGGTCCTCCACGCTAATAGACTTAAACCCCACTTTGTACGCTCAGAGCTCAGCCTCTTGATGGCAACCGACAATGGAACCGAGGAGGACTCCGAACCCCTCCCTGACCTCCTACGGTCTCGGGAGAAGGACGGCTCCGTGGACGGGGTCCGACTCTCGGAGGCCCTCACCCTGGAACAGCGCCAAGGCTGCCGAGACCTCCTGCTGCAGTTCGCCACCCTGTTCTCCCTCACCCCAGGGGTCACCCCCTGGTGCTTACACGACGTGGACACTGGAGACAGTCCCCCTGTCCGCCATCGGGCCTACCGCGTACCAGATCGGGTACGGGCCTGCATCCAAGAGGAGGTGGCCAAGATGCTCACGCTCGGGGTCATCGAGCCCTCAGACAGCCCCTGGGCCAGCCCAGTGGTACTGGTCCCCAAAGCGGCCGCCCCCGGCGCCACGCCGGAGCTTCGGTTCTGCGTCGACTACCGGGGCTTGAATGCGGTCACCAGAACAGACGCACACCCCATCCCCCGAGCAGATGAACTAATCGACCGCATGGGAGCTGCCCGCTACCTCAGCATCTTCGACCTGACAGCGGGCTACTGGCAGATCGGTCTCACACCCCGGGCCCAAGAACGATCTGCATTCTCCACTCCTGATGGCCACTATCACTTCAAGGTCATGCCATTCGGCATGAAGAATGCCCCAGCAACATTTCAGCGGCTAGTGAACCAGGTCCTGGCAGGACTCGAAGAATTCAGCGCCGCCTACCTGGACGATATCGCTGTGTACAGCCGCCACTGGTCCGACCACCTCCACCACCTCCGAGAGGTGCTACAGGCCCTCCAACGAGCTGGCCTCACGATCAAGGCCAGCAAATGCCAAATTGGCCAGGGGTCCGTGACCTATCTCGGGCACCAGGTGGGAAGCGGTCTGGTGGCCCCTTTGCAACTCAAGATCGCTGCCATCCAGTCGTGGCAGCCCCCCATCACCCAGACCGAGGTCCGCGCCTTCTTGGGACTCACAGGCTACTACCGGCGGTTCGTGAGGGACTATGGCAGCATTGTAGGGCCCCTCACGGAACTCACATCCAAAAACCAACCCAAGAAGGTCAACTGGACCCCAGACTGTCAAGCGGCCTTCGAGAAGCTGAAGGCCGCCATGTGCTCCGCCCCGGTGCTCCAGGCCCCCGACTACAGTCGGGAATTTATCGTCCAAACAGATGCCTCCGACCATGGCGTTGGGGCAGTCCTTTCCCAGCTGAACCCCGAAGGACTTGACCAGCCGGTGGCTTTCATCAGCAGACGGCTCCTGGCCCGAGAACAACGCTGGAGCACCATCGAGAGGGAGGCCTTCGCCGTGGTGTGGGCCCTCAAAAAGCTCCGGCCTTATCTCTTCGGCACCCACTTCAGGGTCCAGACCGATCATCGACCCCTGCAATGGCTAATGCAGATGCGGGGGGAAAACCCGAAACTACTACGTTGGTCCATCTCCCTGCAGGGGATGGACTTCACTGTGGAACATCGACCCGGGCAAGACCACGCCAACGCAGATGGCCTGTCACGCTTTTTCCGCCTCGACGAGGAGAGTCCCCAAGAGGATGGGTGACTCTCCCCGCCTTCAGCTGGGGGGGACGCATGTTGGACAGGCCACGTGTAAGGCTTGCTCCCTCCCCGCACGACCAGGCCCGAGCCCCGCTCCTCAGGCGTTACACGCAACCACAACCCGTTTCCCGTCTCCTATAGGGCCCCTGCCCCTGAACATCTCCACATCGTGGGCCCGATTCCCTACCGGCCCTCTCGCCCGGCCTGGGCGCCATCTTGGACACGGCACCACGAGGCCGCGTGGCCTCCGATCAACCCTAACCCTGGGCCTGGCCAGGCCCCGACATCCCGGCACCACCATCCACCCAGGAGGTGAGCGGACTACTTGGCAGGTCAATGGGAGAAAGAGGTGTCGATGGCTCTCCCCCGCCAGGTGCCGATCGCCCCCAGCTCCCCCGGGCGCTGGCTCCACCCCCCTGCTGGGTGTCTGGACTCCCTCATCCCGGACCTCCCGACCTCCCAGTGCGAGGGTCCGGACATCAAAGGGCGCCAGACCTATAACTGGCGCAGCTCCAGAGCAGGAAGGCAGTTGTATCCTGGAGTCGAGAGACGCAGTAAAGAACTCATCCTTGACGGACTACTGGCGCTGCCGTAGCCCTGCCTTGCGAACTACCGACCTGCCTGCTGGCGCTGCCGCGGCTCTCTGCACCCATCTTCATCGGGACCTGCTGGCTCCGCCGCGGACCGTCACTACCTTCAACCATCCCGGGACCTGCTGGCTCCGCCGCGGCCCGATCATCTAGAACGCCGAGCTCGAGGATTGAGAGCTAATTCATCTACCACCACATCCCCCAGAGTGGTAACGAGACTGTCCCGCTACCCCCTTACCCAACCAAGAGACTAGAATAGAGGGGACCCCGGAGTCCAGACCTCCTTGTACCACCTCACCGTACTTAAAGAATTGCTTATAAAGTAAAGTTGAACCTTATCCTTGTGTGGTGTACGTCAGTGGGGGGGGAGTTATTTGTCTGTACGATTGCTGGAGACGGATCTCCCCGGAGACCTCTCCCCTTATCCTCGGCCGACCCTCCCGGTCCGTCTAACATTTACACCCCTTTCCCTTTGTCCAGTTTCGCGCCAGAGCTGGGGCTGGAGTGCCCCAGCACCGGTTTGAACTGGACTATGCATGGGACACCTTGTGTGCCCCAGGCAGTGTCTCATTTCATTCAGCCCTCCCTGCCCCAATCCACTATCTCCTGTCTGGGGTGGTGCTAGCACCTCCCTGTGACAGGAAACCTATTGTCCAAGCCTCCCTCGCTGGAAGGGCTCCCAGCAGCAGGAGGTCAGACTTTTGTCTGAGGAAGCAGCATCCATTTTGTGATGCTGAGGCTCTGGTTAACTTTAACCGGGATTAATGAAAGCAACATGTCTTCTCCCTCTAGAAGGGTGGAATGCTACCCCCGTTGCCAGAACTGGCGAGGGGGTAGTATTCCAAAGCGTATGACACCTTACACGACATGTTTTGATAAAGCCAAACCAAAGTTAGCAATAACCGCGAGGATTATAATGCACTTAAGAGTATATGGTATGGCAATATCCTGGAACAGCGATAAGGACATGGTTCCGAAAGCTGCAGAGGGGCTCAGCTCATGCCAGAGCACCATCTCACATAAAACCAAGCACTCTGCCTCCAGGATTGTTAAGGCCTGCCATAGGAGTGACTGATAGGAATATATGTGTCCATTTTAGGTTTAGATATAGGGAGCTATATCTAAAGCAAAGGGTGATTACACCACCTTGCCCCAGCTGTCGTGCAGCCAGTTGTGTCAGTTTGGATGGCCAGCCAGGGGTGGCAAAAGATATGCTGCAGCCCCTGGTAGGCCTGGGGTGCTCCTATGCCCTGGGTACCTATAGTACACTGTACAGGGACTCATAAGAGTGACCAAAATCCCAATTGGTGATGTACCTAAAGTATATGGTGTGAAATTTAGAGAGAGAACAGCGGGGCTGTGGGTCTGATTAGCAGGCCCACAGCCATATTAAGTCGAAAACCAGTGAAGCAAAAAGCAAAAAATGGGGTGACCATAGGATAGCAGACTCTACTCTCCTACAATCAAAACAAATTCATGCTGGGAAAAGTCAAGGGATGTCTTTTTCTCTTTTTTGAAATAATAATGTGAATGTGTTTTATGTAATGCGCTTGTCAATAGAATTTCTTGCAAAAAAAGTGTGAAAATATAAAAAACTAAATATACAAAACCAATTTTGAGAGCAGAACGGCTCCATGTCTAGGCTTGTTTACACATGAAGTAGCAAATGTGCACTCATAGAAGTACTCCATTACTCCTAGAACGGATGCACATTTACTACTGTTAAGAATTCACAAACATTGGCAGAAGTACGCTTGGAAAGCTGCGCCACTCTCGGGTTTCCAGGCATTGAACTGTCAATCAAACACCCAGAAGGTAATGGTACAAGTGTGTGCAAACAGTCTGACCACTGGCAATCCCTCTGGGTAGGAATCCAAACCGCTTTGTTCACCCGCTGGACCTTTCCAGACGAGGGCCTTCTTCAGGATGGAGCAGATGGAGTAAAGGCAGGAGGGGTGGCCTAGAACTTTACTGCCTCGACTCCTCCCACCAAATGAAGGGATGTCTGCCAGCTCAGCAGATCTCTCTATGCATTGGCAGGCAACGCTGTCATGGCGGTTCCTGTCACTGTACGAAGGGTTTAATGGATGGCTCCGTCACACAAGGTGGCTGGCTGTCAAGGTTTTCCAAAAATGTTTGTTTTTCAAAAACAGACTCCCAAAGCTGGAGTTTATTTAAAAAAAATAATGAACCCTACCAGTTTTCTTCCATGATGTGGGAATTGTTTCTTTTTTCTACTCTACCTCAGGATATATCTGGCAGCGACGGAGAGTAAGAAACCCATCTAACCATCCACTCTAAATTGGGTCAGATGCTTACTTCCGATGGCACCGAATCCATCGGGCTGTCGAAGGAAGTTTTACCCTGACAGAGTAGAATTTACTCCGTCAGCGTAAAACCTGCGGTCTGCCCAACTCTAAATCAGGCGGCAGACCTTGAGTTTGGTGTGTTGCTACAGAGTACCCGTCCACCAAACTCTAAATCAGCCCCAAAGACCAACCTAATGCAAATCACTCCTGACCCCTCTCTGCTCCAACCTCTTCATGTAAACATGTGTGATCCTCCAGTGAGAGGACAGGCTGAGTGACCTCTGTGACCTTAAAACTAATGAAATGTGTTTTATTTTTCAGGAAAATCTGCCTATGCTGCAGCAAAGCGAGGTGAGTGACTCTGACTGTTTGTGATGAGGTTTGTGAGTCTCTGAGAGTGATTAAGAGAAGACACTGAATGTTCTCATGATTGTTAAATGACAAAATGAAGGGAACATTGGCAAAGAAACCAAAACATCTGAGTGAAACCAGGAAGTCTTTCTGTGTCAAACTGTGATCGTTGTCAGTAAAACATCCATGGGGCGGAGGGGGGCGTGTACAAGATAAAATGTGGTTTAATAAATGTTTGTCAACCAACCTATAATAGAACTAGTTCATGAGGATCACAGAAACTGTGCCTAGATTCTGTCACTGACGTCAGACCCAGAGCCGCCCCCTCAGCGGTTACCATACTGGTGCGTGGCCATGGCGTCTGTCATGCACATAGGTGCACATCATATGAACCATGCACACCCTCAGCAGATCCCTTCTTCCTGCAATAGCTTCTCAGCGCTGAATGTAAATGTAAATGTAAATGTATTTCGATTTATATAGCGCACGAATCACCCAGGGGTCTCAAGGCGCTTGCTTAGGGAACCCATCCTGGTATTCCCCTGTGAGATACCCCGGCAGGGTGTCCACAAGGTGAAAGCCAGGCATCCCGCCGCGAGGGGCCGTAGTGGAGATTAAGCAAGCTATTGCCCAGAGTCGCAGAGTGTGACCCCGTGAGTCGAGTAGGCACCGGAGCGAGAATTGTCGAGTCCGTGGAATTTTGAGCCCGAGACCCGCCGAGGCGGGGAATCGAACCCTGGTCCACGGCCGATCTCAGCTTCCGGGTCTGCCGCCTCTAACCACTGAGCCACGCTTCTCCACAAAGGTGGCGCTGTGTGACTCTGGCCCCGGATTCTTCCCGGATGTGACATCATGGGGTCCAAAGGGCGCCACCTTATTCTCTGGCCTCAGTTGCTTTTATGCCACACCCTTCGATGTGGACCCAGAGCTCCTCCCCTTCGTGTGCACCCAAACTCTTCAAACAATTACGTACAGGGAACGCGGGGGACAACCATCCCAGACACCCCTATTCTACCCATGAGGGAGCGCGGGGGACAACCATCCCAGACACCGCTCTTCTACCCTTGAGGGAGTGCGGGAGACAACCATCCCAGACACTGCTCTTCTACCCATGAGGGAGCCCGAGGGACAACCATCCCAGACACCGATCTTCTACCCATGAGGGAGAGCGGCAGGGGCTCCAGACACCGCTCTTCTACCCATGAGGGAGCCCGAGGGACAACCATCCCAGACACCGATCTTCTACCCATGAGGGAGCCCGAGGGACAACCATCCCAGACACCGATCTTCTACCCATGAGGGAGAGTGGCAGGGGGTCCCAGACTCTATTCTACCCATGAGGGAGAGCGGCAGGGGGCTCCAGACACCGCTATTCTACCCATGAGGGGGAGCGGCAGGGGGTTCCAGACACCGCTCTTCTACCCATGAGGGAGAGCGGCAGGGGCTCCAGACACCGCTCTTCTACCCATGAGGGAGAGCGGCAGGGGCTCCAGACACCGCTCTTCTACCCACGAGGGAGAGCGGCAGGGGGTTCCAGACACGGGCTCTTCTACCCATGAGGGTGAGCGGCAGGGGGTTCTAGACACCGCTCTTCTACCCATGAGGGAGAGCGGCAGGGGGCTCCAGACACCGCTCTTCTACCCATGAGAGAGAGCGGCAGGGGGCTCCAGACACCGCTATTCTACCCATGAGGGGGAGCGGCAGGGGGTTCCAGACACCGCTCTTCTACCCATGAGGGAGAGCGGCAGGGGCTCCAGACACCGCTCTTCTACCCATGAGGGAGAGCGGCAGGGGGCTCCAGACACCGCTCTTCTACCCATGAGGGAGAGCGGCAGGGGGCTCCAGACACCGCTATTCTACCCATGAGGGGGAGCGGCAGGGGGTTCCAGACACCGCTCTTCTACCCATGAGGGAGAGCGGCAGGGGCTCCAGACACCGCTCTTCTACCCATGAGGGAGAGCGGCAGGGGTTCCAGACACCGCTCTTCTACCCATGAGGGAGAGCGGCAGGGGCTCCAGACACCGCTATTCTACCCATGAGGGAGAGCGGCAGGGGCTCCAGACACCGCTCTTCTACCCATGAGAGAGAGCGGCAGGGGGCTCCAGACACCGCTATTCTACCCATGAGGGGGAGCGGCAGGGGGTTCCAGACACCGCTCTTCTACCCATGAGAGAGAGCGGCAGGGGGCTCCAGACACCGCTCTTCTACCCACGAGAGAGAACGGTAGGGGGCTCCAGACACCGCTATTCTACCCATGAGGGAGCGCGGCAGGGGGCTCCAGACACCGCTATTCTACCCATGAGGGAGCGCGGCAGGGGGCTCCAGACACCGCTATTCTACCCATGAGGGAGCGCGGCAGGGGGCTCCAGACACCGCTATTCTACCCATGAGGGAGCGCGGCAGGGGGCTCCAGACACCGCTCTTCTACCCATGAGGGAGCGCGGCAGGGGGCTCCAGACACCGCTATTCTACCCATGAGGGAGCGCGGCAGGGGGTTCCAGACACCGCTCTTCTACCCATGAGGGAGAGCGGCAGGGGCTCCAGACACCGCTCTTCTACCCATGAGAGAGAGCGGCAGGGGGCTCCAGACACCGCTATTCTACCCATGAGGGGGAGCGGCAGGGGGTTCCAGACACCGCTCTTCTACCCATGAGGGAGAGCGGCAGGGGCTCCAGACACCGCTCTTCTACCCATGAGGGAGAGCGGCAGGGGCTCCAGACACCGCTCTTCTACCCATGAGGGAGCGCGGCAGGGGGCTCCAGACACCGCTCTTCTACCCATGAGGGAGCGCGGCAGGGGGCTCCAGACACCGCTATTCTACCCATGAGGGGGAGCGGCAGGGGGTTCCAGACACCGCTCTTCTACCCATGAGGGGGAGCGGCAGGGGGTTCCAGACACCGCTCTTCTACCCATGAGGGAGCGCGGCAGGGGGCTCCAGACACCGCTCTTCTACCCATGAGGGAGCGCGGCAGGGGGCTCCAGACACCGCTATTCTACCCATGAGGGAGCGCGGCAGGGGGTTCCAGACACCGCTCTTCTACCCATGAGGGAGAGCGGCAGGGGCTCCAGACACCGCTCTTCTACCCATGAGAGAGAGCGGCAGGGGGCTCCAGACACCGCTATTCTACCCATGAGGGGGAGCGGCAGGGGGTTCCAGACACCGCTCTTCTACCCATGAGGGAGAGCGGCAGGGGCTCCAGACACCGCTCTTCTACCCATGAGGGAGAGCGGCAGGGGCTCCAGACACCGCTCTTCTACCCATGAGGGGGAGCCGCAGGGGTACCAGATGCCACCGATCGCTTCAAAGCTCCGCTCACCCCAGTCACATGGAGCTGTACCAATGCAAGCCCTCGAGTGCCACCTGTACACCCAGATATCACATGTGCCCGGTCTCCCAACGTAATCCAAGCCTTGGAAGTCTCTCCAGTGGAGCACAGACAAACCAGCTACTGGGAAAAGCAGGGGCGTGATCCTATTAAAGCGCAAAACAGAGTAGTCACCGAAGTCTTCTAGGAGCTGCAATATTCTAGGGAAGCATCACGGGTGGATGTGATGTAGAGCAGGGCATCGTCGGCATACAGCGATATTAAATGGCATCTCTCCCCTATGTGTGCGCCCCATCGCTCAAGTTCCAGTCGAGCCCAAACTGCCAGAGGCGAAGAGCAATGGCTACAATAGGCAGCCCGGTAAAGAGATTGGGACCCCCTCAAAACGTATTTTCCAGGTCAGGGAGAAGAGGGGAAAAAAGGCTATAGAAACTCCCTCATGACCTATATTTCTTTTTATTTGATTCGCAATGAATCCAAAGATGAGCCGTGTAGAAATATAGGTCATGAGGGAGATTCTATAGTGTGGTTTACAATAGGCAGCCCTGCCGTGTTCCTCTGCCCGGTTGTGTACCATGTCTCTGGTTGTGTTGCTCAAGCAGGTCGTTAGCAGTGGTGTCTGCTCCGTGCGCACAATCCAGATGTGTGGCCCTCGGCATGGGACCGGTAGCGGCAGAGCGTGTATTTGTCCAGCCTGTCCCAGATGTGTCTAATTTGCTCACGCCGCATACTCTCTCGGGCACTTTCAGTGGGGTGCACTTGTCACCAGCCTGGATCTCTACTAAGGCATCTTCCCTGTCCCTCAACTCGCGCTCTAGCCGACGACGGACTCCACATGCGAGTCCCATACCCAGGCCCCTCAATACAGACTCCACAGGTGAGTCTCACACCCACGCCCCTCAATACAGACTCCGCAGATGAGTCCCATACCCACGCCCCTCAATACAGACACCACAGGTGAGTCCCATACCCACGCCCCTCAATACAGACTCCGCAGGTGAGTCTCATACCCACGCCCCTCAATACAGACTCCCCAGGTGAGTCCCATACCCACGCCCCTCAATACAGACTCCACAGGTGAGTCCCATACCCACGCCCCTCAATACAGACTGCACAGGTCAGTATCATACCCACGCCCCTCAATACAGACTCCGCAGGTGAGTCCCATACCCACGCCCCTCAATACAGACTTCATTGCCTCCCACTCTGTGCTTCTACTGGACATCCCCCTCCAGTTGAGTGTCCTGTAGTCTGACAGCGCCTGGGGCAGCGTCTCCCTCCCCTACTGATCCTCCAGCATATCGGAGGGCATCCTCCACTGTCGAGGTCCCTGGACGGGGGCGTTCCACCGTACCATGCAACTTACAGGAGCATGATCCAAATCGAGCCAAATGGGTCACAGTCGCGTCTGGGAAGGCGGGCGTCTCGGTCACTAGCGCCCTGTCCAGTCTGCTATGCGTGTTATGTGTGGGGTAAAAGCATGTAAAGAGATTCTGGGTCAGGTGTTTTTCCCACCAGGGGTCCAGTAGCCCCTTCTTCCTCATTACTGCTTGCATCGTTTTGGTCAATTGTGGTTTCGTGACGGTTCTGAGGGGGTGTCTGTCCAGGTCACGGTCGAGTAATGTGGGGAATACAGAAATCCTGCTCTTCGGAGAAGCTCAACTACTGTGGACCTCCGACTGGTGGCCCTCAGACCTAGGTACTCCCCGTTCCAAAAGCCTGTGTAAACAACGTAGGTGTCCGCCTCGAGCAGACCTTCACTATGAAGGAGCATGCTGCTCAGACAGCTGGCTCCTGTTTTCATGTGTTGGGTCTTTTGCATCGTATCCTTCCTCTGCTTGTTTTAAGCCGCCTGGATTACTGCAACAGTCTTCTGCTGTCTGCCAACGAGGCTGCCCTTGATAGACTACAGGTTCTCCAGAACAGGGCCGCCCCTAGGCATGTGCAGACTGTGCACCTGCACAGGGCCGCCAAACCCCAGGGGCCGCCACGACGAGGATCCGTTCGTGGCACTGGCGGCCCCCTGGCAGGATTTGGCAGCCTCCCGGCTCCGACCCCGGCTAGCAATGGCAGCGGCCGGCCAGCGCCGTTGTTGTTTACCTGCTAGTTTCCCAGAGTCAGGCAGCCAGCAGTTTGGGTCCCAGGGCCGTCAATCTTAGCACTACAATGACGTGACGGCCCTGGGACAGCCCCCGCGGCGCGCGCTGCCTGTGCGCAGTGCGCAACTCGCACCTGCTGCTTACGTTACGCGGCGTCACGCCCGGTCACGAGTGGTGGTCTGGACTGTCTGGTCACGAGACGAGAGAGTGCGTCGTGCGTCGTCATCGAGAATAAAGAAAGATAACGCGCCCACCGACGATCAGAGAACACCTCCTGTCCGACTCCGGTTCGTTCCCCGACCCTGATTGGACGGTGTGAGAGACTCCCTGTCTCGGCGGACGACTGTCAGCGGACTTGCAATGGGAGAGGTGTGGCGCCGCGGCCAGGGCGACTGACGCTGGAATCTGGGGACCACGGTTCGATTCCCGGCTCCGGCGGCAGGTTAGCCCAGCACCATGTGACTCTGGGCAATAGCTCGCTTAATCTTCCCGACGGCCCCCAGCGCCTAGAGACCCTTACGGGTGATTGTGCGCTTTACAAATGTGGACTATTTTATTATTGCACTGCACAGGTACTAACTCTGAAACAATTAATTTCAATGAATCGGCACTTACTATTATGCGCAATGGCAATGTGATGTGGGAGTGGGACGGTGCAACTGCAGGCCTCGAACAGTAAGTCACTCTTCTCTTGAAACTTGAAAGCAGTAAGCACGGAGCCAGCTGACAGGTTCACCGCGGGTGACAGCCGGGGTCCGCCACGGCAAACGCCCGCTTCCACCGCAAAGCAGGAGCAAAGGTTGCCCATCGCGGGGAGGGGGCATTTTTATTTAATACTGGCATCTTTCCTCAAATACGTGGAAACGCACTTCATATATTGAAGCAGACCGCGCACTGCTAATCCACGAAGGGCAAGATACATATTTTTTAAGCCATAAATAAAAATCACATTCACATTAAATAATGTTTCGGGGATCGGCAAATAAACACTCCTAATTTGGACTCAGACAAGCCAGCAAATGGTAATGGGTTCTCTGTTCGATTAGCAGCTCACGTGCAGAATATATTGGCCCACGTCGAGCGCTATCTGTCTCTATAGAGATAGATACACTTGTCTTTTGTCTATTTACCTGCAAGCCTTTTACACATACTGCAAGCAGGTAGGCTAGAGCTACCTGAATGTATTGCTTTCCTCTCAACTGCTAGGCCTAAAGTGGCCGCCGACCAGCAGGGGGAAGCATGCCCAGTATGGCTGAAATGGGGCTGAGGGACCTGCGAGCCACTGGGCCAAATAAGAATGTTCTCAGGCACTGGATGCTAGCACAGTTGATTCAGAGCAGGTGGATAGGGGTTTATTTCTGTAAGTCCACACAGTCCAGCAGCTGGCTCTGCATCCTGAGAATGCCATCTTTTCCTTCCTAGGCCATGGGGCACAGATTGTAGTGCAGTCATTCAGTCGAGATAGACCCAGGGCAGGGGTACATTTGGATGCTGGTATATTCCATGCAGTGACACCACCAACAAAAGGGAGGATGATTCTGGGTACTAGGGGAATAGTGTTTTTAACAAGAGCTGGTACCTGGTGTGCAGAGCAGGCATTTGTGTTAAACCAGATGCTGACCTTTTTTGTCTGGGCAAGGGTATATCGTAGAACCTCTGGGACTGGGCATTGGACAGGCACTCCACCCTCTGGGCCCTTTCACCCACCACATCTATACAGCCCCACCGGTACCTCATAATCATGGCCAACGGAATTATGCGCCACGGGAAGACAAAAGTCTGCTGCAGTAAACGTCTTGATTCTGCTCAATGTGTGTGGTATGGTATTTATGTTTTTTAAGACTCCTAGGGTTAATTTCAGAAAGGCTCACGTGACGTAGTGACAAAGATGGCGATGAATTCAGGCTCCGCTTTTTATTTCCATAGCCACGTTCAGAGAGGTTTTATGGGAGTAATGATTATTCTCACTAATACCAAATGTGTAGGATGTAGTGATAATTGCCCTGTTACCAATGTTCGTCATTAAAGAGAAGTAAACGGCATTACAGGACAGTAAGCTAGGCATTGCATCCATGGTAGGTGGACAGTGGTCATGCATGGGTTAAATGGCAACGAAACAACAGTAATCATGTCTGGTTGTATTGTATATGATCTATAGTACACACGTAGATACATGCATGTGGAAAGCTTGGCGCGCCTAGTCTTTTCAATGGCCTTTATTCGGATGTTGTCTTGGTTTTCTTTAAGGTTCTTGTCATTTTGTATTTACAAGCCCCTTGCGCGACCAGTGTGTTACTTTTAATATGGGAAAAAGGTGGTGCGGCGGCACCTTCCTGAGCTCCGCCCCGTCCGGACCAGACCCCCTCTTCCGGGGCCCCCACCTACGCTCCCTGCACAGGGCCACCATGAGCCTAGAGCCGGCCCTGTCCAGAATACGGCGGCACGTCTGATTCTGAACGCACCCCCAGGGAGAGCCTCTCGGCCTCTGCTTTACCAGCTCCACTGGCTCCCGATACGACAGCGAGTACAGTTTAAAGTATACTGCACCATTCACAATGCCTTGTCCAATTCTGGCCCTAGCTATTTTGCAGATAAATGTATCCTCTATACACCACGGCGGTCTCTCCACTCAGAATCCAAACACCTCCTCGCTGTGCCTAGAATTAAACGAGCCAGACAAGGTGGGAAGGCCCTATCTTATCTGGTCCCTGCCCCTGGAACAAGCTCCCTGTGCAACTAAGACAGTGCACCGAACACCTCCACCTCAGGAAACGGCTTAAGACCTATCTTTTCACCTCCGATCTCTAGCTGACCGCTTTCCCTCATGCAGCCCGTCTCGAGCGCAGTGATACCCCTTCGGGGGTCGATTCCGGCGCTTTATAAATAAATACATAAATAAATAACAAACTACTGAACAAAACCCCCACCTCCCACCCCCCACCCACGGACAGTACACGTGCTGCTGTGCTGTCGGGTTTGCCCACTCCATGTTTGTGCCAGGACGTACACGGCTTCCCTAATAGCCCAACAGGGGCTAGTGGATAAACCACCGCACTACAGACTACCCTGGCAAGCCCACCCTTTAACAGACCAGCAGTTTTTTTGTCAGCAAACAAATCCTGCTGAACCCAACAAGTGCCAGGCACTGAAACTGGTGCACCCTTTCCACTCCCACGCTTTCCAATGCATCCTACCAGCTCTTGGGCCAACACCCCACTCACTCTCATGTTAGCGACGCTCGCAGGAGCCTCACCCTCACTGCATTCGATCATGTCTCCACATGCACACCCATCTGGAAGAGTATGTAACCAGTGGTTCAGCCGGCTCTTGTTTAAATCGCTCTCCGGCTCAGGGCACGTCTTTCAGGGTCTCAGGGACAATGTCCGCCATTAGGCCCAGTGTGTCTGATGTCACCCCCGCCTCTCCTCCGGGTCCAGCTGTATAGATGTGGTCAGTGAGTCCAAGGTCCCATCATCTGTGGTCCCAGCTGCAAAGTTCCATCCTTTTGCAGGAGAACATGAAATCATTGAAGGTAAGTCAGGTGAGTGAGCTCTGACTTGTTTAAGTTAAACTTCCTAAGGGATCTGAGAGCAGTGAGAAGAGGCTTGAAGTATCTTCATTCTGCGCCCTCTGCGCCTCTTTCTGCATTTATGGACCTTGCTCTTTCCTTGTGCAACAGGCCCTGCTTAGAGGGTCCTTCTAGGCACTATTTATTTACAAAGATCAATATTCTGTTGTGTGTCCTGTGTTTGTGGAAGAGACACAGATCTCATACGGTGAGAGAGGCGGGGAGCGGTTGTGAGTGGGTGAGACAGGGTGACTGGCATGGGGGCGAGCGAGGAGCAGGATGGGGCAGGAGGCGTCAGACTGTTTACAGATGACATTTGTGTATTATTGAATGCTATAATGTGGCTGGGTACTGTAGTACTCGCTGTGCTGGTGCGGGAACGTCCCATGGTTGTCCTACGGGTGCTGACTTGGTAAACTGCAAAAACCACAAATAAAGACTAAAAAGAAACACACTCTCTTCTCTTTGCAGACCCGGCTCCTGCGGACTCTTCGTCCAGCCAGTGCTCTGCTTGAAGGTAGGTGCCGCCGCACTCCGAGGGACATACGTTACTCCATTATAAGAATAATCTTCTCATTTCATCAGCTTTAGTGGGTACAATTATGACTAAAATATCTACTTGTGAAATTTGCACCTGTGATTGTACGACAGTAAAGTTTGCATCTGTATCCACTGGGGGGACTCCAGGCTTGTGATGAGAGTTTAGCAGCAGATTTTGAGTCTCTGCTGGACAGGGGTGAGCCCAAAGTGAACCCCACCTGCACACTCTAACATCGAACCCCACGAACAGACGTATCCGATCATTGAAAAGTTCACCCCATCAGTGACCCAAGATCACATCCATACTGAGGCAGCCAAACCACAAAGAAAATGTTTGGACAACAGCTACGTATTGTGAAATTATAAGATTGCAAACCTTGTTGACTTGAGAACCCCATTATAGCTGAAAGAAAGTAAACTCTTAAGAGTAGCTAACCCTGGTCCACTGACTCAAGCGCCAAAGCCAGAGGATCCCTCAGAAATAATGACACCTCAGCTCAGACAGGAGTATTCGACATCATCCTAACAGCAAAGTCCACATTTATCCAAGAGCCAATCGTGGGCTTTCCCCGGTGCCACTTGTGCGTTTTCAGGCAAATCAAAAACCTATCCACACCTCAAAGAAGATCACCAGCCCCCCTCTACAGAAACATGCAATACATTTCTCACTGAAAAGATGTACATAGTAAGAGAAGTTTGATCTGGACAGCACACTTCACAAAATACTCCCACACCCGGGACATTTTCAAACCACCAACGAGCACTGACTACAAACTGCTTCACAGGCCCCATCCCAGAAAAAATATCAAACACAAAGGTGTCCCCTTCCAAGACTTCCGGTGCAATCCGGTCAATGCCTCCCACAACCAAGAAATACCTTAAGAAAGCCAACCTGGGCCCAGCCAACACCTGTCCCTAGTCCAACATCTCAAGACAAGGAAAAGCCATTGAAAAAACTATGGCAGATCAACTATAGACCATCATTGCCAGAAAACTAAGAAAGGCTACTTTGGAGTAGTTTCCACTTTCCAGTAGGAACTGCCCGTTTGTTGAGCAACATGAACGTAGGGTCGGTGCCCGACTGATTGTGTGCACCCCCGCAGGATATGTTGTCCTACAGACCAGCTAGGCAGGTGGAAATGGTTTTTGGCAACCACAGAACAAGACAACCTTGACACCCCGAGAGCCGTAGTAAAAGGTGTAGAACTCTTTTGCTCAGTCACTCGGGCTGTCTTGAAGAAATATCCAAGGAATACACGGAGGGGCGTTTTCAATATTTATTGAACCATTGTGATTCTTTTATAAAATATATGTGCAACGATGATCAATAGACAGAAGCAGATGAGCGTGATTAGCAATATAGGGACAGTGAACAGAATGAACAGTTCCACCATCTTGCTAAAACAATCTATAAATGCAAGCACATAAAAACAAGACCTAAGACGGCTAAGACCTGGAACCAGCTCCCGATGGACATCAGACGTTCCCCCACTCTGCACACCTTCAGGAAGACCCTCAAGACCTGGCTCTTCGACTGACCGGAGTTGCTTCCCCCCTCCCAGCCACCCAGCGCCTTGAGACCCTTACAGGTGGGTAGCGCGCTTCATAATTCCCTGATTGATTGATAGATATAGCGTGCTCCTACTATGCGTTCCCTACCCTAAATGTCTAGGGTGTGTGTGCATGTGTTCTGCCAAGAATGCTTTATTGGACGATGCAACCCCCATTACTTGAAGAGAAAGAATGTAAGTCCCTTGCAGAGGGATCAGCAAGCCGCGGAGCTGAGGTTTCAGCGTGTAGTGACCTTGCAAGGACAGCAAGTGCTTCTCTTCCCCAACCCGGACATGCTTGTTTATTTATAATGAAAAGCAACCTTGCCCCGAGTCGAGGCCTTAGTCAGGCCGACATTGTTATGATCTATTGGTAGCTGCATCGCCTTATGGATGAAAAACAAACCCCGGCATTTACACAATGTTTTTACTAAGTGCAATTTGTATGCAATGTAGTTTCAGAGAAACGAATCCTACATTGTCTCGCACGCAAATATGTGTCAAAAGTCATCGTGCAAAAGAGAAGAGAACTTAGGCAAGGTGCGCATGGTAAAAATTGCCGCGTTTCTCCCTGGGTCTAACTAAGACACATGACACTACTGGTCGACTAATAATTCAGATTCAGCTCCAGTTTCAGCTTTAAAATGATTCCCTTGAAGGTCCTGGACAGCAAGCACCATATCCTCGACAGAGGCAGTCCCTGCCCAATGGTGCTAGCTGATCTTTAAACTACTTTTGCCAACATCAGGCTACTTAAGACTCTGGAACAGCGCATGGGTTTCTGAGCATGTTCAAGCACTAATTTACAGAGTTCCTCAACAGCAGAGCCTTGTGATGTGAATCAGTCACCAGACCTCAGACATACATCAGATAGAGCTCAGTGTGGCTCAGGGCTCCATCCTAGCTCCCACAACATCTAATCTCTTCATTGAGGCCCCAGGACTGATCATGGAAGGCTCATGTGACTGTGCACCAGCATCCTAACCATGGACAATTGTGTCTTCAAACACAAACATTATAAGACATCGCAACGCTGGACAACCTCGCCTTACTTTGCATCAAACTGAATTCCTCCTCCTATCTCCATCCCTCGACAGAAGCTCGACCCAACGATTCTGAACTCATTGAACCCAATGGGACTTTCACCTTATCCTCCACTATCGCCGAGCCCTGAGGACACACTCGCTCTGTCCTCCACACTCATTCTGTGCATTAACAGAATGGCCAAAACTTGTATCTAAGTATCCTGAAGAACATCTTCCACCTCACCCGGCCAGGCCCCTGGACCTCACTGCTCTCACTAGACGTATCCAGACTGGACTTTGGAGACACTGATCTTGCCACGTCCCTCTATAGACCCGCTGAAAGCGTCATTGACTCTGCGGTTGGGTTTATACTCTTAACAACCACCAGAGTTTAATTCAAATATGCTGCCTCATCCACAAGGCAATCTACAATAATAACCAACCTTAGCTTGCAGAACTTTTGACTCTTGCTGGCAGCTTAAGGGGACTAAGATGCGTAACAAAACTTTAGGGGGTTCTGCTGCAAGGTACATGGAGGGGCCCCCCTCTGGACTCAATCAGGAGCACTCAGGCCAGGGTACTCGCTGAGGGGACCCCTTGAGCTCTGCCCCTCCCCCGCAACACAGGGGCCTATGTAATGCCACTGTCCACCCCCAAGTAATCCTTCTCAGTGGCCGCAGCATCAGCCTGGAACTTGCTACTGAGTGACCTAAGGAAATGAACTCCAATCATCGATTTTAGGGAAACACTTCAATGCACATGTATTAAACAAATTCCTCAACTAGCAGAAACCTCAAAGAACTCAATCCACCTAGGGAGCACTCTCCTATATTGACGTCCTACTGGGTACTTCTTATCACAGATTCCTCACCTTTACATGCTGCAAATGTTTCATGCACGTTTAGCTCTTTGTAGCATGCCATGTGCCCCGCAGGGTACAGAGCGGGAATATCGTCGTAAAAATATCGACTAACATTAATATCGTCACAGAAATATCGACAAGAAGAAATATCGATGACAAAAATATAGTTTGACAAGAATATCGACAGACAGGTAAGTAATATCGTTAACATTAATATAGTTGTAATAAATATCGTTTACAAAAACATCGTTTACAAAAATATCGTTTTTTAAATAATAATAAGTAATTAAGTGTTTTTAATGAGTATTGGTTGTCAAAGTAGTATTTTTTGTAGTATTTTATTAGTTAATACCGTATTTTATGTTGAATTTAGTGTTAATAGTTCCGTAGCGGGTTGTGGGTTTATAGGGGAGTAGGGTGGGAAGTAATTTAAATATAATAAAATAATTGATTAATGTGTTAATTGAATATAAATAGTGTAATAAATAATAGTTAATTAATTTCAATTAGTTAATTGATTAATAATTATGTAAATTAATTATGTTAATTGTTTAATTAATTTTAGGTGTGTGTAGTTGAATTTTTAAGTGAAAAAGTAGTGAATTAATTACATTTTAATTGAATAAATATTTAATTAATGATTAATTAAATAAAAATAATGATTTGTTAATTTTTAAACATTGTAAATATAATAAAATAATTGATTAATGAATGTGTTAATTGAATATAAATAGTGTAATAAATAATAGTTAATTAATTTCAATTTGTTAATTGATTAATAATTATGTAAATTAGTTATGTTAATTGTTTAATTAATTTTAGGTGTGTGTAGTTGAATTTTTAAGTGAAAAAGTAGTGAATTAATTACATTTTAATTGAATAATTATTTAATTAATGATTAATTAAATAAAAATAAAGATTTGTTAATTTTTAAACATTGTAAATACATTTAGTAATCTTAACCCCTACACTATCCAACGCTTTCCCTACTGTTGCACCCTCTGGAGTGGGAATAGTAATTTTGACCCCTACGCTATCCAACGCTTTCCCTACTGTTGCACCCTCTGGAGGGTATACAACCTTTACAACGCAACTTTTACCACAACCTACCATTACCACGCATTTTTTACAACGCAGGATCCATTACAACGCATACCATTACCACGCATGTATTTACAACGCAGGTACTTTTACAACGCATACCATTACAACGTAAGTATTGGTAAGTATATTATTTTATTAAAAATATTATTTGTTTTTTTTTGTAAAGGGCTATTTTTTGGGTTCAGGGTCAGTTTTGGGTTTTTGGGTAAAGGGGTATTTTTAGGGTTCAGGGTCAGTTTTCAGTTTTTGGGTAAAGGGGTATTTTTAGGGTTTAGGGTCAGTTTTCAGTTTTTGGGTAAAGGGGTATTTTTAGGGTTCAGGGTCAGTTTTCAGTTTTTGGGTAAAGGGGTTTTTTTAGGGTTTAGGGTCAGTTTTCAGTTTGTGGGTAAAGGGGTATTTTTAGGGTTCAGGGTCAATTTTCAGTTTTTGGGTAAAGGGGTATTTTTAGGGTTCAGGGTCAGTTTTCAGTTTTTGGGTAAAGGGGTATTTTTAGGGTTCAGGGTCAGTTTTCAGTTTTTGGGTAAAGGGGTATTTTTAGGTTTCAGGGTCAGTTTTCAGTTTTTGGGTAAAGGGGTATTTTTAGGGTTCAGGGTCAGTTTTTAGTTTTTGGGTAAAGGGGTATTTTTAGGGTTCAGGGTCAGTTTTGGGTTTTTGGGTAAAAGGGGTATTTTTTGGGTTCAGGGTCAGTTTTGGGTTTTTGGGAAAAGGGTACAGTGTAAAAATTAAATATAATTAAATTTAAATTACATTAAATTAAATTGATTAAATTAAATTAAATTAATTAAATTAAATTACATTAAATTACATTATATTAATTTTAATTACATTAAATATTAAAAAATATTATATACTTACCAATACTTACGTTGTAATTGTATGCGTTGTAAAGGTATATGCGTTGTAAATACATGCGTGGTAATGGTATGCGTTGTCATGGATCCTGCGTTGTAAAAAATGCGTGGTAATGGTAGGCGTGGTAAAAGTATGCGTTGTAACGTCATACATCCCCTCTGGAGTGGAAATAGTAATTTAAACCCCTACGCTATCCAACGCTTTCCCTACTGTTGCACCCTCTGGAGTGGGAATAGTAATTTTTACCCCTTCACTATCAAATGTTTTAATTAATAATATATTTTATATTATAATTATATGTATGTATTATTGTTGTTATGTAAAGTAATGTGTTAAATATATGTATATGTACACATTTATTAAGTTTATAATGAAAAAGTGTATTTAATTTGTTTTCAATAGTCAAAAAATAAAAGTAATGTAATTTATTTAGTTAATAGTACTTATATTTATTTAATTTTGAATGTAATTTTAATTAATTTAAACATTCGATATTTTTTACAACGATATTTATTACAACGATATTTTTGAGTCGATATTTATGTACTTACCTGTTTAGGTATAGGGTGTCGATATTTTTGTAAACGATATTTTTCCAACGATATTTTTGTCAACGATATTTTTGTAATCGATATTTCAACACCCTACCCCCCGCAGAGCCACAGGGGTCCTCAGTTTCACATCTGCCAGCAGGTCTGTCCCAATCTACCCCCAGCAGACCTATTCCTGGGTCTGCTCCGATATTAGTGCAGACTTCTACTCTGACACCAAGGTTCAGTTCCTTCCATGCCGATGCTGCCTCTGGCCCAGTGTCCGATGCTGACTCTGGCCCAAGGTCCGATGCTGACTCTGGCCCAAGGTCCGATGCTGACTGTGGCCCAATGTCTGATGCTGACTCTGGCCCAATGTCCGATGCTGACTCTGGCCCAATGTCCGATGCTGACTCTGGCCCAATGTCCGATGCTGACTCTGGCCCAATGTCCGATGCTGACTCTGGCCCAATGTCCGATGCTGACTCTGGCCCAATGTCCGATGCTGACTCTGGCCCGATGTCCGATGCTGACTCTGGCCCGATGTCCGATGCTGACTCTGGTCCATCTCAAAGACCAGTGGGTCTTGCAAATTTTCTAAAAGGGCTACAACTTTCTGTTTTCTTTAGTAGTAAGTCAGACCCTTTTCCCACCCATTCACTCCAGTCTCTCCCTATTTAACATTTAAACATATACTTATATGTGCAGAGACTCCACAGTTGGGGTGTAGAACCGTGCACATAGGCAGTACAGAGTGATAAAACTCCAACCATAGTTCGTAGTATATCTTGTGGTACTACAAAACATACTACAATTAACAAAGTGCAGATTGTGAATCGGGCCCTGAGTTTGTGAATACTCAAAAGTGTAAACTTACTCAAAACTGTAAACTTATTCAAAAGTGTATATTACTCAAAAGTGTAAACTTACTCAAAAGTGTAAACTTAATCAAAAGTGTAAACTTAATCAAAAGTGTAAACTTATTCAAAAGTGTAAACTTACTCAAAAGCGTAAACTTATTCAAAAGTGTAAACTTATTCAAAAGTGTAAACTTAATCAAAAGTGTAAACTTAATCAAAAGTGTAAACTTATTCAAAACTGTAAACTTATTCAAAAGTGTAAACTTACTCAAAAGTGTAAACTTACTCACAAGTGTAAACTTATTCAAAAGTGTAAACTTACTCAAAAGTGTAAACTTAAAAGTGCAGCAGACCTTTAGGGTTTGTGTGCCGTTGAAGAAAGAAATCACCTGTTATTGTTCACTCAGATTCTGGTATTGGGAATAGATGGTTCAGTTCATGCTTGTTACTCACAGCATCCCTCGGAGGCTTACACAGAGTATAAAGTAGAAATGGAAGGCAAAGATTTTCAGGGATATTCAGTGTATTCATATTTGTTCTACTCGGTTACTTATAATCGCTCCTCTGGCTGAGGCTGGGGCTCTCACTAGAGAAACAACTGATCTTCAGTCTTTCTGTTACAGATCCAAGCCCCGGGGCTGAGGCTGCATCAGCATCTTCAGCGAGGAGAGAGCATCCTTTGACCGAGACGAGGAATCCATCTCTGGCCTCTGTTATCCTTCGTTCCTGAATGCGGCAGCAGCAGCGCTGTTCCTTCTTGAGCCGGAGCGCTTGCCTCTGTCGCCCTCTTCTGGTTTCCATGGGAACTTCAACTTTATTGTTATAATTGTGCCCTTGATCATAAAATGGTGGTGGGGAAAATAGTAATTGAACACTCTGAGATTGTTTGAACAGAGGAAAATATTATTTGTCATATACTTAGATTTATTTGCCTGGGAGTAATATATCATGAAATAATATATCATTCTTACTTTTAGTTTTAATTTTTACATTTTCAGACACATTTAACTTTTGTGACTTATCAAACAGCAATATGTTATCATTTTCACTTTTCATTTCTATAACCAAGTTCATAAATCGTTTTCAAGTAGCATCAGCTCTCCATTTATTTCCCACAATGCCCTTCTCTCGTATGTGCATCAGATTCCTGTCCTTTGTGGATGTCTTTGAGTATTGAGACTAGAGGTGTTTACAGAGAGGTGAAATGTTATAAAGCTCCTTTCCCAATTTTAGTGGATGTTTAAATACAGATGTTATCAATAAACCAGCTGTAGATGGTGATCTGGGGATCACAGGACACAGTCTTTGGCTCCAAAACGACTTTGTGGAAGTTGTAAAATGTGTCAAAGGATAAACCAAAATCACCAGAGAATGGATTGTGCCTCTGTGTTGACTTATCAGAAGGTGAATGATTGGCAGGGCCCAATTGAGAAAGGTTAAACCCACATTTGTGTAAGTTTACTTTGTTTTTTTGCTATTGAGAAACTCTGAGTTGATAGTAAGTTTATGACTGGGGAGATTCCACCGTCCTGTTGGAGAGCTCGGCAGATAACAAGATGACTAGCAGTAATAGTGTAAGTTTGCCTTAGTGAATCCGGCCCATTGTATTCATGTTACGCTAGAATTAGAAGGGCTTCTTGGTACTGGGCGCAGTATTCCCTAAATGCTAGCTCGTTTGGGGATATTTAGCCACATCAGGTACAAATGGGTGCAAAAACATCACAACGCTTGAAACAGTTGTGCTAGGTGCTCTGCATGTTTTTGCACTCAGTGCACAGATCCAGCCGATTCATGGGGAATGGTCATTTGAGTGTATGTACAACCATCTGCATGGTACATGTCTGCTGTACTTCTGTGTGCAGGGTGGCTAGTGTTGAAGCCAGGCATCCATTTCAATGATTTGATGTCGCCGGAGCCATACATCTTTATGCACAGGGAATAGTGTCAGACCAACACATCTGTGTCCAGGGTGAATAGTGTCAGAGCTGTACATCTACGATCAGGATGGAGAGTGGTGGACCCATGGATTCATTTCCATGATTCGATAATGCCGGAAAAATACATCTTTGTGCACATTGGACAATCTCAGACCCACACATCTGTGTGCAGAGTGGATAGTGTCAGAGCCGTGTATCCGTGTGCAGAGTGGAAAGTGTCAAAGCCTTGCATCTGCATGCAGAGTGGATAGTGTCCGAGCCTTGCATCCGCGCGCAGAGTGGATAGTGTCCGAGCCTTGCATCCGCGCGCAGAGTGGATAGTGTCCGAGCCTTGCATCCACATGCAGAGTGGTTAGTGTCCGAGCCTTGCATCCGCGTGCAGAGTGGATAGTGTCCGAGCCTTGCTTCCGCGTGCAGAGTGGATAGTGTCAGAGCCTTGCATCCATGTGCAGAGTGGATAGTGTCAGAGCCTTGCTTCTGCGTGCAGAGTGGATAGTGTCAGAGGCTTGCATCCATGTGCAGAGTGGATAGGGTCAGAGCCTTGCATCCGTGTGCAGAGTGGATAGTGTCAGAGCCTTGCTTCTGCGTGCAGAGTGGATAGTGTCAGAGGCTTGCATCCATGTGCAGAGTGGATAGTGTCAGAGCCTTGCTTCTGCGTGCAGAGTGCATAGTGTCAGAGGCTTGCATCCATGTGCAGAGTGAATAGTGTCCGAGCCTTGCATCCGCGTGCAGAGTGGATAGTGTCCAAGCCTTGCTTCCGCGTGCAGAGTGGATAGTGTCAAAGCCTTGCATACATGTGCAGAGTGGATAGTGTCAGAGCCTTGCTTCCGCGTGCAGAGTGCATAGGGTCAGAGCCTTGCATCCGTGTGCAGAGTGGATAGTGTCAGAGCCTTGCTTCTGTGTGCAGAGTGGATAGGGTCAGAGCCATGCATCCGCGTGCAGAGTGGATAGTGTCAGAGCCTTGCATCCATGTGCAGAGTGGATAGTGTCAGAGCCTTGTATAATTGTGCAGAGTAGATAGTGTCAGAGCCTTGCATACATGTGCAGAGTGGATAGGGTCAGAGCCTTGCTTCCGCGTGCAGAATGGATAGTGTCAGAGCCTTGCATCTGTGTGCAGGGTGAATAGTGTCAGAGCCTTGCATCCGTGTGCAGAGTGGATAGTGTCAGAGCCTTGCATCCATGTGCAGAGTGGATAGTGTCAGAGCCTTGTATCCGTGTGCAGAGTGGATAGGGTCAGAGCCTTGCATCCGTGTGCAGAGTGGATAGTGTCAGAGCCTTGCATCTGTGTGCTGGGTGAATAGTGTCGGAGCCTTGCATCCGTGTGCAGAGTGGATAGTGTCAGAGCCTTGTATCCGTGTGCAGAGTGGATAGGGTCAGAGCCTTGCATCTGTGTGCAGAGTGGATAGTGTCAGAGCCTTGCATATGTGTGCAGAGTGGATAGTGTCAGAGCCTTGCATCCGTGTGCAGAGTGGATAGTGCCAGAGCCTTGCATACATGTGCAGACTGGATAGTGTCAGAGCCTTGTATGCGTGTGCAGAGTGGATAGGGTCAGAGCCTTGCATCCGTGTGCAGAGTGGATAGTGTCAGAGCCTTGCATCTGTGTGCTGGGTGAATAGTGTCAGAGCCTTGCATTTGTGTGCAGAGTGGATAGTGTCAGAGCCGTGCATCCATGTGCAGAGTGGATAGTGTCAGAGCCTTGTATCCGTGTGCAGAGTGGATAGGGTCAGAGCCTTGCATCCGTGTGCAGAGTGGATAGTGTCAGAGCCTTGCATCTGTGTGCAGGGTGAATAGTGTCAGAGCCTTGCATCCGTGTGCAGAGTGGATAGTGTCAGAGCCTTGCATCCATGTGCAGAGTGGATAGTGTCAGAGCCTTGTATCCGTGTGCAGAGTGGATAGGGTAAGAGCCTTGCATCCGTGTGCAGAGTGGATAGGGTCAGAGCCTTGCATCCCTGTGCAGAGTGGATAGTGTCAGAGCCTTGTATCCGTGTGCAGAGTGGATAGTGTCAGAGCCTTGTATCCGTGTGCAGAGTGGATAGGGTCAGAGCCTTGCATCCGTGTGCAGAGTGGATAGGGTCAGAGCCTTGCATCCCTGTGCAGAGTGGATAGTGTCAGAGCCTTGCATCTGTGTGCAGAGTGGATAGGGTCAGAGCCTTGCATCCGTGTGCAGAGTGGATAGTGTCAGAGCCTTGTATCCGTGTGCAGAGTGGATAGGGTCAGAGCCTTGCATCCGTGTGCAGAGTGGATAGTGTCAGAGCCTTGCATCTGTGTGCAGGGTGAATAGTGTCAGAGCCTTGCATCCGTGTGCAGAGTGGATAGTGTCAGAGCCTTGCATCCATGTGCAGAGTGGATAGTGTCAGAGCCTTGTATCCGTGTGCAGAGTGGATAGGGTCAGAGCCTTGCATCCGTGTGCAGAGAGGATAGGGTCAGAGCCTTGCATCCGTGTGCAGAGTGGATAGTGTCAGAGCCTTGTATCCGTGTGCAGAGTGGATAGGGTCAGAGCCTTGCATCCGTGTGCAGAGTGGATAGGGTCAGAGCCTTGCTTCCTTGTGCAGAGTGGATAGGGTCAGAGCCTTGCATCCGCGTGCAGAGTGGATAGTGTTAGAGCCTTGCATCCATGTGCAGAGTGGATAGGGTAAGAGCCTTGCATCCGTGTGCAGAGTGGATAGGGTCAGAGCCTTGCATCCCTGTGCAGAGTGGATAGTGTCAGAGCCTTGTATCCGTGTGCAGAGTGGATAGGGTCAGAGCCTTGCATCCGTGTGCAGAGTGGATAGTGTCAGAGCCTTGCATCTGTGTGCAGGGTGAATAGTGTCAGAGCCTTGCATCCGTGTGCAGAGTGGATAGTGTCAGAGCCTTGCATCCATGTGCAGAGTGGATAGTGTCAGAGCCTTGTATCCGTGTGCAGAGTGGATAGGGTCAGAGCCTTGCATCCGTGTGCAGAGTGGATAGGGTCAGAGCCTTGCATCCCTGTGTAGAGTGGATAGTGTCAGAGCCTTGCATCTGTGTGCAGAGTGGATAGGGTCAGAGCCTTGCATCCGTGTGCAGAGTGGATAGTGTCAGAGCCTTGTATCTGTGTGCAGAGTGGATAGGGTCAGAGCCTTGCATCCGTGTGCAGAGTGGATAGTGTCAGAGCCTTGCATCTGTGTGCAGGGTGAATAGTGTCAGAGCCTTGCATCCGTGTGCAGAGTGGATAGTGTCAGAGCCTTGCATCCATGTGCAGAGTGGATAGTGTCAGAGCCTTGTATCCGTGTGCAGAGTGGATAGGGTCAGAGCCTTGCATCCGTGTGCAGAGTGGATAGGGTCAGAACCTTGCATCCCTGTGCAGAGTGGATAGTGTCAGAGCCTTGTATCCGTGTGCAGAGTGGATAGGGTCAGAGCCTTGCATCCGTGTGCAGAGTGGATAGGGTCAGAGCCTTGCTTCCGTGTGCAGAGTGGATAGGGTCAGAGCCTTGCATCCGTGTGCAGAGTGGATAGTGTTAGAGCCTTGCATCCATGTGCAGAGTGGATAGGGTCAGAGCCTTGCATCCGTGTGCAGAGTGGAAAGTGTCAAAGCCTTGCATACATGTGCAGAGTGGATAGTGTCAGAGCCTTGCATCCGCGTGCAGAGTGGAAAGTGTCAAAGCCTTGCATACATGTGCAGAGTGGAAAGTGTCAAAGCCTTGTATACATGTGCAGAGTGGATAGGGTCAGAGCCTTGCATCCGCATGCAGAGTGGATAGTGTCCGAGCCTTGCATCCGCGTGCAGAGTGGATAGTGTCCGAGCCTTGCATCCACATGCAGAGTGGATAGTGTCCGAGCCTTGCATCCGCGTGCAGAGTGGATAGTGTCCGAGCCTTGCTTCCGCGTGCAGAGTGGATAGTGTCAAAGCCTTGCATACATGTGCAGACTGGATAGTGTCAGAGCCTTGCTTCCGCGTGCAGAGTGGATAGGGTCAGAGCCTTGCATCCGTGTGCAGAGTGGATAGTGTCAGAGCCTTGTATAATTGTGCAGAGTAGATAGTGTCAGAGCCTTGCGTACATGTGCAGAGTGGATAGGGTCAGAGCCTTGCTTCCGCGTGCAGAGTGGATAGTGTCAGAGCCTTGCATCTGTGTGCAGGGTGAATAGTGTCAGAGCCTTGCATCCGTGTGCAGAGTGGATAGTATCAGAGCCTTGCATCCATGTGCAGAGTGGATAGTGTCAGAGCCTTGTATCCGTGTGCAGAGTGGATAGGGTCAGAGCCTTGCATCCGTGTGCAGAGTGGATAGTGTCAGAGCCTTGCATCTGTGTGCAGGGTGAATAGTGTCAGAGCCTTGCATCCGTGTGCAGAGTGGATAGTGTCAGAGCCTTGCATCCATGTGCAGAGTGGATAGTGTCAGAGCCTTGTATCCGTGTGCAGAGTGGATAGGGTCAGAGCCTTGCATCCGTGTGCAGAGTGGATAGTGTCAGAGCCTTGCATCTGTGTGCTGGGTGAATAGTGTCAGAGCCTTGCATCCGTGTGCAGAGTGGATAGTGTCAGAGCCTTGTATCCGTGTGCAGAGTGGATAGGGTCAGAGCCTTGCATCCGTGTGCAGAGTGGATAGTGTCAGAGCCTTGCATATGTGTGCAGAGTGGATAGTGCCAGAGCCTTGCATACATGTGCAGAGTGGATAGTGCCAGAGCCTTGCATACATGTGCAGAGTGGATAGTGTCAGAGCCTTGTATCTGTGTGCAGAGTGGATAGGGTCAGAGCCTTGCATCCATGTGCAGAGTGGATAGTGTCAGAGCCTTGCATCTTTGTGCGGGGTGCATAGTGTCAGAGCCTTGCATCCGTGTGCAGAGTGGATAGTGTCAGAGCCTTGCATCCATGTGCAGAGTGGATAGTGTCAGAGCCTTGTATCCGTGTGCAGAGTGGATAGGGTCAGAGCCTTGCATCCGTGTGCAGAGTGGATAGTGTCAGAGCCTTGCATCTGTGTGCTGGGTGAATAGTGTCAGAGCCTTGCATCCGTGTGCAGAGTGGATAGGGTCAGAGCCTTGCATCGGTGTGCAGAGTGGATAGTGTCAGAGCCTTGCATCTGTGTGCAGGGTGAATAGTGTCAAAGCCTTGCATCCGTGTGCAGAGTGGATAGTGTCAGAGCCTTGCATCCATGTGCAGAGTGGATAGTGTCAGAGCCTTGTATCCGTGTGCAGAGTGGATAGGGTCAGAGCCTTGCATCCGTGTGCAGAGTGGATAGGGTCAGAGCCTTGCATCCCTGTGCAGAGTGGATAGTGTCAGAGCCTTGTATCCGTGTGCAGACTGGATAGGGTCAGAGCCTTGCATCCGTGTCCAGAGTGGATAGGGTCAGAGCCTTGCATCCGTGTGCAGAGTGGATAGGGTCAGAGCCTTGCATACGTGTGCAGAGTGGAGAGTGTCAGAGCCTTGCTTCCGCGTGCAGAGTGGATAGTGTCAGAGGCTTGCATACGTGTGCAGAGTAAATAGTGTCAGAGGCTTGAATACGTGTGCAGAGTGGAGAGTGTCAGAGCCTTGCTTCCGTGTGCAGAGTAGATAGTGTCAGAGGCTTGCATACGTGTACAGAGTGGATAGTGTCAGAGCCTTGCTTCCGCATGCAGAGTGGATAGTGTCAGAGGCTTGCATACGTGTGCAGAGTGGATAGGGTAAGAGCCTTGCATACGTGTGCAGAGTGGAGAGTGTCAGAGCCTTGCTTCCGCGTGCAGAGTGGATAGTGTCAGAGGCTTGCATACGTGTGCAGAGTAAATAGTGTCAGAGGCTTGCATACGTGTGCAGAGTGGAGAGTGTCAGAGCCTTGCTTCCGTGTGCAGAGTGGATAGTGTCAGAGGCTTGCATACGTGTGCAGAGTAGATAGTGTCAGAGGCTTGCATACAAGTGCAGAGTGGATAGTGTCAGAGCCTTGCTTCCGCATGCAGAGTGGATAGTGTCAGAGGCTTGCATACGTGTGCAGAGTAGATAGGGTCAGAGCCTTGCATACGTGTGCTGAGTGGATAGTGTCAGAGCCTTGCTTCCACGTGCCGTGTGGATAGTGTCCGAGCCTTGCATATTTGTGCTGAATGGATAGTGTCAGAGCCTTGCATACGTGTGCTGGGTGAATAGTGTCAGAGCCTTGCATCCGTGTGCAGAGTGGATAGTGTCAGAGCCTTGTATCCGTGTGCAGAGTGGATAGGGTTAGAGCCTTGCATCCGTGTGCAGAGTGGATAGTGTCAGAGCCTTGCATACGTGTGCAGAGTAGATAGTGTCAGAGCCTTGCATCCGCGTGCAGAGTAGATAGTGTCAGAGCCTTGCATACGTGTGCTGAATGGATAGTGTCAGAGCCTTGCTTCCGCGTGCAGAGTGGATAGTGTCAGAGGCTTGCATACGTGTGCAGAGTAAATAGTGTCAGAGGCTTGCATACGTGTGCAGAGTGGAGAGTGTCAGAGCCTTGCTTCCTTGTGCAGAGTGGATAGTGTCAGAGGCTTGCATACGTGTGCAGAGTAGATAGTGTCAGAGGCTTGCATACGAGTGCAGAGTGGATAGTGTCAGAGCCTTGCTTCGGCATGCAGAGTGGATAGTGTCAGAGGCTTGCATACGTGTGCAGAGTGGATAGGGTCAGAGCCTTGCATACGTGTGCTGAGTGGATAGTGTCAGAGCCTTGCTTCCACGTGCCGTGTGGATAGTGTCAGAGCCTTGCATACGTGTGCTGAATGGATAGTGTCAGAGCCTTGCATACGTGTGCAGAGTGGATAGGGTCAGAGCCTTGCATACGTGTGCAGAGTAGATAGTGTCAGAGCCTTGCATCCGCGTGCAGAGTAGATAGTGTCAGAGCCTTGCATACGTGTGCTGAATGGATAGTGTCAGAGCCTTGCTTCCGCGTGCAGAGTGGATAGTGTCAGAGGCTTGCATACGTGTGCAGAGTGGATAGGGTCAGAGCCTTGCATACGTGTGCAGAGTAGATAGTGTCAGAGCCTTGCATCCGCGTGCAGAGTAGATAGTTTCAGAGTGGTCCATTTGTGTGCAGAATATAGTGATGGAGCCATACATTCATTTCCATATTTCGATAATGCCGGAAGAATACTTCTTTATGCACAGGGGTTGATGTCAGACCCAAACTTCTATGTGCCGAGTGGACAGCGTTGGAGCTGTACATCTATGTAGAGTGGAGGGCAATGGGACCGTGCAGTTGTATACCGCTCGGACAGTGTTAGAGCTGTGTGGGGCGCGAGTGCTGTTGGAAGTGTGCATCCATGTGGGAACTGCACATTGGTAAGTAGAGGGGATAGTGTTGGAACCGTGCATCCGTATGCAGAGTGGATGGAGTCAGGAGCGTCCTCCGACTGAGGGAATAGGGTTGGGACCATGGATTTGCATTCATAGTTGATGGTTTTGGGACAACGATCCTTATGAATAGTGGATGGTATTAAAATATGAGAGGTCTTTTGTTGTCATTGCAGATCAGAGCCCCTGGATCAGATGCCATCGGAATGGGGGAGGGGAGTGTCAAACTGAATGGGGTTGTCTGTTGCTTATCATTTTGTGATGAGATGGTTGGTTTGTGTGTCTTTGCACTATATTCTAAGCAGTAAATGAATGTGGAATGTTAATAAACTTGCATTAAATGAAGCTTGTGATCTGCTGACTGCTCGATCTGTATCTCAGCTCGAGCTGTTCTCTATGTGGGTTTTTAGTGGCACGTGCAGTGTCCCTTGGAATCAACCTGTGAGTGAATTTAAGATTGATAAATACAATTAATACAGTAACTGCTTGTCCTGCTATCTTGGCGTGCTTTGCAATGTATTTATTTCCATCTTTATCAAACTTCGTGACATCCTCTGGTAGCTTCAGGAACTGCCAAAGCCCCATAGTTCCAGGGCTGGAAGGGATGCACAGACCTGGTAAGAGGCTTGTGGTTATTACCATAGACAGTGAGGCTTCCAGTGTCATTGGAAGGTCACAAGGGGTTCAGTTCCAGGGTCATTGGAAGGTCACGAGGGGTTCAGTTCCCGGGTCATTGGAAGGTCACGAGGGGTTCAGTTCCAGGGTCATTGGAAGGTCACGAGGGGTTCAGTTCCATGGGAGTGGACCCCAGGGAGCCTGTGCCAGGTGAAACACCAGAACTTCCTGTGGGTTCAGACACTTGTTCAGACTCTCTTGTTGCTCAGCACATGGTGGGAGATGGTCAAGCTGTCTCAGTTCTCTCCTCACTCCTCTGACATCTCTTGAAGCAGACCGCATCAGAAATATTTAATGGAACTATTCTATTTGTCTTTAAAAAATATTTAAAGTTCAATCCTTACTTCAGAACGCACCCCATTTGTTCCTGCTATTTTGCCTTTTATGACCGTTAGGCGCAGATAGAGGTTTAACAATTCTCTTTTATTTGACAATTTTATTGAATAGTGGTTGTTTTCCTCAGAATGTTTGGACATTGAATTGATTCTTGGGTTCTTCAGTTACATATATTTGGTGAACCAACAAAGCTTTCTCTGGAGATGTTAGCAATTTTGAAAAAAGGAAAAGATCTGAGGAACAAATCTAAAGGCGGCTTTAATAGTATTAAGAAAGCATACGTTTACTTTACCTCAAACACCGGATTCACTCAATGATCCCAGTGTTGACTTGACTTTTTTAGATGGCCGTACTTCAGAAAAAAAAATCTTGGCCATTGCATCTTTGAAATGTAGAAAAGCCCCTGGTCTGGATGGTTTTCCAGCCAGTGTAAATTACAATTTTGTAAATTCCTTGGACCCAAACTTTTTGACGAGATTGGATTACTCTCCAGATCTGCTCATGACTCCTCTTTACAACAAGCATTCTCAACGCAACAGGTCTCACATTTGTGAGAGTTAGAGCTATTGGCATTGTGAACGATAATGTGTTTTACCTATATGTTTTGGTTTAGAGGGTAGTGAATGTATGAACAGAGTTGCAGCAGTAGCACTGTCCAAAAGTCTAAGGGGCAGATTTACAAACCCCTTGCGCCGCCATTGCGTCACTTTTGTTGACGCAACGCCGGCGCAAAGAATGCAGCCTACTTGCAATGTGATGCATCTAGGGAGAAGTGTCACGTTGTAAAGCCATGCGTCACATTATACCTGCTTCAGGTATAATGTATGCAGGCTGGGCGCTCCCACGCAGGAAGGCCTTGTAAAAGTGACGCAGTAAAATCTACAAGATTTCACTGCGCCACTTTTAGGACGCCACTGCGTCAAAACCCTGCGCCTGCTTGAAGCAGGCGTAAGGAGTGAAGCAATATAGTAAGTATAGACCTCAAAATACATTGCTGGAGTTGAGTTGTGCTTTCGACACAACTCCAGCAATGTGTGACTGTTGGGTCATGAGATGCGTCAGAATTTCTGACGCCTCTGTTAATCCTTGCGCCAGTGGTGAGCAGTGGTTCCCAAACTTTTGACTCCTGAGGACCCCCACTCAATCCTTGCTGGAAGCCAGGGACCCCCAAGCAAATTGTACAATTTAAATTATTTTTAAAGAGGGAAACGGCCTGAATTGGGTCTATTGCCATGGACATGTGTGCATACAGCAGTGTATTATTTAGTGGTACAAGTCTCCTGCTCTCAGCCATAGCAGCACCTCTACATTCTCATTCCAGAGCCCTGGAGTGGTGACCCTTCCTTACAGCAACAGGTTGAATGATTGTGAATTATTAGCATGTTTACCTATTCACAGTTTAAAAAGGTCTAAAATATTATACAATTATGAAGCATTTTATAATAAAGACATGCCCCAAGGAGCAACGAATATTGTGAAAATTCTAACAAGATAGTGCAAAAAGCGATGATTCCAGTGTTCAGAGCAAATTCAAGGTCTATATTAGGAGTTCATCATGGAAGTGCAAAAGATGGCAGGAAGGTATCGGCACAGGAGGCATATTGTTTCAGTGAGATCATGGAACAATGCTATTCCAATTACCATAAACCCCGTTAGACATAATCTTTAGTCACAGACAGCAGAACAACATTTTACCACCAAGGGGTGAGCAGTGCAGTTAAGGCATATTTCAGAGAGGCCTCGTGTGGCACCTCTCCTTGATGTGTCTGAATATGAAAGCTTGACAGCACACACAATTCACACAAGGGCTTCTGGAAAGTGAGCAATCAGATATCAGCACGAAAATCCTACTGCTGATCCAGGCTGCATCTATTTTTACCTGCCTGCCAAGTAACGGTAAGCTATACACTTATGCCTTTCAACCCTTTATTGCTTTTATTGTATTGCCTGTATTTTCATTGTTATGTCTGTGACTGCTGTTGTCTGTCTTCCCCCGCTGCCTGTATGTGGTCTGTGCCCCTTTTTCTTCCCTCTGTTCCCCTCGCTGTCCCTGTGCTCTCTCTGCCGCCCGGTCTTTCCTTCTGTACCCCTCGCTGCCCCGTGTCTCTGCCCAGTTTTCGCTTCTGTTCCCTTTGCTGCCCCCGTGCCTCTTCCCGTTCTGCCTTCTGTTCTTAGCTGCCCCTATATTTCTGTATTCTGTATTTTGCCTCTGTGTCACTTATTTTTTGTGCCCGTCTGCCCTCTGTGCCACTCGTTTTTTGTGCCTTTCTGCCCTCTGTTCCACTCATTTTTCCCTCGTTTTTGTGCCCCTTTTGCCTTCTGTTCCACTCGTTTTTGTGCCCTTCTGTTCCACTCGTTTTTCCCTCGTTTTTTGTGCCTTTCTGCCCTCTGTTCCACTCGTTTTTCCCTCGTTTTTTGTGCCTTTCTGCCCTCTGTTCCACTAGTTTTCCCTCGTTTTTTGTTACCCTCTTGCCTTCTGTTCCACTCGTTTTTTTGTGCCCTTCTGCCTTCTGTTCCACTCATTTTTCCCTCATTTTTTGTCTTTCTGCCCTCTGTTCCACTCGTTTTTTGTGCCTTCTGCCCTCTGTTCCACTCGTTTTCCCCTCGTTTTCCACTGTTCCACTCGTTTTTCTCTCGTTTTTGTGCCTTTCTGCCCTCTGTTCCACTCGTTTTCCCCTCGTTTTCCACTGTTCCACTCGTTTTTCCCTCGTTTTTTGTGCCTTTCTGACCTCTGTGCCACTCGTTTTTCCCTTGTTTTTTTGTGCCTTTCTGTCCTCTGTTCCACTCGTTTTTTGTGCCTTTCTGCCCTCTGTTCCACTCGTTTTTTGTGCCTTTCTGCCCTCTGTGCCACTCATTTTTCCCTTGTTTTTTTGTGCCTTTCTGTCCTCTGTTCCACTAGTTTTTAGGTCGAGCGACCTATCTCAATGCGCATGCGCATTGAGAGCGGGAGCTCGATCTATTGCGGCTTAAACAGAGCTTACCGAGATCAGGCGATTCCCAGGCGATTTCTTCCAGTGCACGTGAAAGCGCGTGCACAATGCCACCAGCCGCTTGCCTCGCATTACCACATCAAAGGCAAGGCGGCCTCGTCTCAGGCCCCTGCTGCTTCACACCCTCATGCCGCTCTCCCCGCTCCGCCCTCTCCCCTGCCCGCCGTGTCCACTTCACTTTGACGGCCGCAGGCCGTCTCTCGTGTTTCTGCTTGCTTATTATTATAATAACTTTTTTTGTAGGGCCCTGCTGCCACTAATAGCAGCCGGGCTGTAACTCTCCGTGTGAAAAGTGCTTTTGCTCCACTAATGTGATTTGTAGCTGCTCACCCCATCGGCACTTTGCTTTAATCCCCAAAAAGAGTGCTCTTTAATCGTCATTCCGCTCCAAAGTCTCTGCGTCATTCAAGTGTCGGACGGAGCGGAAAGCCTGCAGGAAAACACCCTTCAGCAGAACTGCGGGCAATAGAGCACGCCGTCCTCTGCAGCTCTGGTCCTCAGAAACATGCATGCCCCACCTCTCAATTTCGTGACAGTTCCCCAACAATACACTGTCGCCGCTGAGCAGTGCCAGTACAGAAACCCCTAACAGCAGGAGTGAACCGCTCTGCAGCACGCCGACTGGCGCCCAGCTAGCAATAATAGACATTGCTTTCTGTGCTTTTTAAACAACCGACCACGGGAAAGCTTAGGCTCCCATTGCATATTTCTTCCCCTCTCCCTGTGCTCCCCCTCCCCCCAGCCCACACACTCATGCTCTGAGGCCTCAAGACCCCCCCATCTCACCTCCCCCTCCGCATCTTGTGCCCATTTTGCAGCAAAGTTGACTCATTGGGCTACATCTCCCACAATTCAGCAATATTTTTCCTAACATAATTGTACAAGGGAAATTCAAGTAGACACAAAGGCAGAAAGACCGGAGCACAGATGCGATTTTTCTGGGACACGGTGTAATGTTCTTATTAATGCTTTATACAATGTCATTCATGATTTTGAGGCATCTTTTCATGAATGTTTGACTATTCTTTTATGCACCCCAAAATCCATTGTTTGCATACATTGTAATGGACCGGTGAAAGCGTTTATTTACCACTCTCTGTGGCCACTGCCCATGTCACAGGCTCATTTGTCCTTTCTTCGCCTTAACACAGAGGTGGCCTTTTATTAGCCATATTAAAGGCCATGCGTGTTCATTTGCTGGTTGTGAATGCAGACGCCGTGGACTGCTGGTGTGAGTCTTAGAAGTGTGTCATTGCTCTGCAATCTTGACTTTGTCTAGGGATGCCGCACTTTACGGCAGTCATCAACAGGCCGTAATTATAGCCTTGGGCCCATCGGCTTAATTACAGGGCCCAGGTTTTATGGGCTAGTTAGAGTGCAGGGTGGCCGTGTCTCACACCATGCCCTCCTGTGGGTATGGTGCCTCCTGAGCTCGGCTTGTGTTGGGTTACTGCTTCAATAGAAAGCATATGTATATATATTTATGGCTGCCAGTGTTATTAATAAACGGGCCCAATAAAACAAGGTACTTGAAGCAAAGCAATTAATAAAAGGACATTCACTCATTTATTACCATAGAAACACGCCAAAAATCCATGTCATTACCATTTGACAACACAATAACTAGTGTGAGAGAACACTGCTTACTGCAACACAGATGAAAACGGCTCTGCTACTGCAAGGCTTGTTCAATGTGGTTTCATCTCACTGCTGGATTTAGCCTTTTGTGCCCTTATGCATGCCTTCATTTCAAATACTACACGTAAAAAACACAGCAGGGCATGGAACATATGTGCAGCCTCGATTGTAAGTTATGGCAATTCCCTAGCGGGTAATATGTTGCATACCTGGGTATCTGAATATATTTTTTAAATGAACTAAAATCACATTTTATTTGTGAGTTTGACTGACTAATGGTTGTGAGAAAAGCATTGCTTAGGATAAATGTTTTCTCTTAGTTTGAAGCAGTTTTGTTGTGAATGCTTGCATCAACAAGCATTGGCATAGCCAATAGGTCTCACCTTTAGGACCTTATAAGTGTTTAGCCATGCAACAGTTAATGTTGTTGCACCAAGGATATTGTGCTGCATAACTAAATACTTATAAGGTCCCAAAGGCGAGACCTATTGGCTATGCCAATGCTTGTTTGTACCTTTCTGCCCTCTGTTCCACTCGTTTTTTGTGCCTTTCTGCCCTCTGTGCCACTCGTTTCTCCCTCGTTTTTTGTGCCTTTCTGCCTTCTGTGCCACTCGTTTTTTCCTTGTATTCGTGCCCCTTTTGCCTTCTGTTCCACTTGTTTCCCCAGCCGCTGTGCCCCCTGCGGCCCCGCCCCCCTGACTGCCCACTGCCCATTTGCTGCCCCCGCCTACCGATTGTATTGTTGTGGTCTCGCCGCCCCTGCGCCAACATTCACAGCTCTTGTCTGCTGTGAGGACGCATGGGCGTTTCATTTTTTACTACGATGACAGGCACTCGAGTCCTGCGGACCCCGTGGGAATGTCTCACGGACCCCTGGGGGTCCGTGGACCACAGTTTAGGAAACGCTGGCTTAGAGTATTTAGAATGGGGGAGTTACTGCCTGGACCAAAGAAGCAGCTAGCAGCACTGCCTAGAGGACTTAGAATGAGGAATTACCACTATGACCAGAGAGACATCTGCAGCACTGTCTGGAGGACTTAGAATGAGGAATTACCACTGTGACCAGACAGACATCTGAAGCACTGCCTAGAGGACTTCGAATGAGGAATTACCACTGTGACCAGACACATCTGAAGCACTGCCTAGAGGACTTAGAATGGGGGAGTTACTTACGGGAGCAGAGAAGCAGAAAGCAGCACTGTCCAGAGTACTTAGTATGAGGAATTACCACTGTCACCAGAGAGAAATTTGCAGCACTACATAGAGGACTTAGAATGAGGAATTACCACTGTGACCAGAGAAGCAGCGACAGCACTGCCTAGAGGGCTTAGAATGAGGGAATTACCGATGAGACCAGAGAAGCAGCAAGCAGCCCTGTCGAAGTCGATAAATCTTTATTCGATCAAAAGAAGACCATAAAAGTACATAAAAACATACATTTCACATGGGTTCAGGCTAAAAACAGAAAGATTGTTGTCAACAGAGCATGTGGACGCACCGTGGGTATCTTACCTTTCCACTCGCTTCCTGACCAGAAACATATCTCTGATGGCCTGCACATTGCTTGTGGCAGATGTTTTGGATTGGCAAACAGATCTTAGCAACCCAGCCCCTCGACTTAGAATGAGGGAAATACCGATGAGAATAGAGCAGAAGCTAGCAGTACTACCTAGAGTACTTAAAATGAGGAATTACCACTATGACCAGAGAGACAGCTGCAGCCCTGTCTAGAGGAGTTAGAATGAAGAATTACTACTGGGACCAGAGAGATAGCACTACCTAGAGGACTTAGAATGGGGGAGTTACTGTCAGGAGCAGAGAAGCAGCAAGCAGCACTGCCTAGAGGACTTAGAATGAAGAATTTCCACTGTGACCGGAGAGAGAGCTGCAGCACTGCCTAAAGGACTTAAAATGAAGAATTTCCACTGTTATGTTATGTTATGTTAAGGGGTGCTTGTAAAGCGCACTGTCACCGTGGGTATCATGGCGCTGATAAGGTGCTAAGAAGAAGCAGAGGGAATTTAGCTAGTTTGCGGAAAGAGCCAGGTTTTTAGTGATTTGCGAAATTGGATGAGAGTGCCAGAGATCCTAACTGGGAGGGGGAGGGAGTTCCAGAACTTGGGGCCGAGGAAGGCGAATCTTCGACCACCAGATCTACAGAGTTTGAAGGAGGGGACCACCAAGAGATGTAACTGAAGTGATCTGAGATTGCGTGAAGGACAGTAGGGTCGAATGAGGGATTTCAGGAAAGCGGGGCAAGAGCCAGAGAGAGACTTAAAGATAAGGCAACCAAGCTTGAAGGCAGCCCTGAGGTTGACAGGGAGCCAATGCAGTTTGATGAGGAGGGGTTTGGCAGATTGCCACTTCGGTATCCCGAGGGCCAGTCTCGCCGCCTGGTTTTGAATGATTTGCAACCTGTAGATGGAACATTTGGGCAAACCATGGTAGATGGAATTCGAAAAATCCAGGCGGGACAGAACGAGGGCCATGATGACTTGCAGCAGGGCATCGGGGGTGAGGAGGTAAGCCACCTTCCTAATCCTGCGTAGCTGGAGCATGCAGGAGGAGACCACCGTCCCCACCTGCGGCCCGAGAGAGAGCCCAGCGTCGATAGTGACCCCGAGACTTTTCACCGAGGCCACCGGGGTGGGAGAGGAGCCGAGCTCTGCCGGCCAGAAATGTGGGCCCCAGTGGACGGCGCTCTTGCCCGGCAGGAGGAGCTCCGTCTTTCCTGGGTTCAGTTTAAGCTGGTTCTGGCACATCCACTGAAAGATATGGGACATGACTGCCTGGAAGGTGGGAATAGCAGAGGGAGAGTTTAGAGAGAAAATGAGTTGTAGGTCGTCCGCGTAATTAAAAGCGGTGACGTCCCACTGCCTCAGAGAAAAAAGAAGAGGGCGAAGGTAAAGATTAAAGAGAAGGGGAGATAGAGAGGAGCCCTGGGGGACCCCACAAGGCAGATGCTCCCTGGGGGCCCTGAATGTACCTAGGCTGAGTGTCTGGGATCTCCCAGTAAGAAAGGATTTAACCCATGCCAGCGCCAGGCCCTGGATGCCGGCCTGTTCGACACGGTGGAGAAGGATGTTATGGTCCACCGTGTCGAAGGCGGCCGACAGGTCTAATAATACCAAGGCCTGGGAGGTACCCTTGTCGGCTCCGTCTCTCAAGGTGTCCAAGACGGCCAGGATCACAGTCTCCGTGGAATGACCGGGACGGAAACCGGCCTGGTTGGCTTCGAGGAAGTTGGAGCACTCGATGAACCTCGAGAGACAGGCAGTGACATGGGCTTCTAAGATTTTAGAAAGAAAAGGCAGAAGAGAGATAGGACGATAGTTCGCCGGGACGGCCGGATCTGCTCCAGGCTTCTTCAACAGAGGCACTAGAACGGCCTCCTTGAAGGAGCTGGGTACCGTCCCGGAGAGGAGAGAAGAGTTAAGCAAAGGAAGGATGCAGTCGGGTAGGGAATGGCAGATGTCCCGTAGTATGGAGGGTGGACAGTGGTCGTCAGGAGAACCAGACTTAATGCGAACGGCCAGGCTGGCTAGAGATGTGGGATCTAAGGGGGGGAACTGATTAATAGAAAGAGCATTATGAGGGGGAGTAGCAGAGTCAGCGCCCAGTGAGGTGACCGGGATGGCGTCCTTAATCAAAACAATTTTCTGTAGGAAGAAAGTGCTGAGTGCATTACAGGATTCCTGAGTAGGGGCCTGGGATAGAAGCGTTCTGGAGTCGGAGGTAAATTCGTCCAGAACTCTGAAGATCTCCTTCGACTTGCAGGGGGCTAGTAAGATTCTCTCTGAGACGTAGGTTTTTTTAGCTGCAGAGATGGCAGATTTATACTTATTGCGGGCTGCCACATAAGTATCTCTGCTTAACAAGCAGTAATCTCTTCTCCATCTGCGTTCAGATTGGCGGAGTTCCAGCTGCAAGGCTTTGAGATGGGGAGTGAACCATTTATGTGAATTACTATGTCGGGATCGAGGGAACTTGGTTAGAGGTGCAAAGATGTCGCTAGCTGACACGAGCCAGTTGGAAACTTGGCCATCTAGCTCGTCAATGTCAGGATTATTGAGGGTAGGGGGGCGTGTATGAGACAGGTGGGATAACAATTTGGAGGGATCAACAGCCTTCCACTTACGGGCCATGCCACCCTCCCACGGTGAAGTCCTAATCTGACCAGCCACAGAGATGGTGGTGTCGATAAGGAAGTGGTCAGACCACACACAAGGCATGGTGAGCAGGTGGGAGGGCTTCACCCCATGGACCCAGATATGGTCAAGTATGTGACCACCACTGTGAGTGGGAGAGGTAACCAGTTGGCTGAAGTTCAGGCTCGAAAGACCTTCAAACAGGTCGGAGGCATGGGGACCAGCGTCCTTATGCTGAAACCAGTAATTAAAATCCCCAACGATAGCTATACGTGGGGAAGAAATGGCTAGGCTGGCAAGCTGTTCGATAAAAGATGCTGGGAAAGAGGGCATAGGCTGGGGGGGACGGTAGAGTACCATAAAGGTGACTGCGCCTACCTTGGTCCCAAGGCTGAAAACTAGATTGTCCACATCAGGGAGAGTCATAGAGGAGGAAGCGATAACCTGGATGTCCTTACGAATTACTGCTGCGACCCCCCCCTCCAGGGCGGCCCCCTTGGCGGTTGGTGTTAAGCAGATAGTAGTCAGGAGGTAGCGCCGCCAATATGTCCGGAAGGGAGTCGTCCGTGAGCCAGGTCTCAGAGAGTAGGAGAACATCAGGCCTTTCAGTCAGGAGTAAGTGGAAAATGTCAGTTTGATGCCTGACTAAAGAACGGGTGTTTAAGTAAAGTAAACGGATCTGTGACTCAGGGGTGAAAGGGGAAGTAGGAAGGGTGAGCGGGCCGAGGTGGGGGGGTAGGTCACCAGCAATTCCTAGTGAGGTGATCCGTGTCCAAGTGTCTAACGGTAGGGGACAAACGGCGGCACGAAGGTGCATGAGGGCGGGAGAAGAATAGGAGATAGCAGTAGCAACATCCCTGGCCCCTGGGCCCGTCCGGCCGCGGACGGGCGCAGACGGGCTTGACTCTGGTGCGACTCCGGCGCGCCGCCGGCGCGCCTGCTGCGCTCGTCCGCTGCGCGGCCGCATAGGGGACGTTTAAATAGGTGTGTGACGCAGGAGGTGGGAGGAGCCAACAGGGCGGGAGGAGTGGATTAAAAAAGTAAATAATGGCGTCAAACGCTAGCAGTCAGCGTGACAAAGGCTGCTCTTCAGTCAGCAGAGGATGAGGAGTTTTAAAATCAAGGTAAAGCGCCCAGCGCGCGCGAGCCCTCTGCCACAGGGCTGCTCGTCTGTTCACCTCGAGAAGAGAGGGGGCGTGGCCTAAATAGGCACGTGACGCAGGAGGTGGGAGGAGCCAACAGGGCGGGAGGAGTGGATTAAAAAAGTAAATAATGGCGTCAAACGCTAGCAGTCAGCGTGACAAAGGCTGCTCTTCAGTCAGCAGAGGATGAGGAGTTTTAAAGTCAAGGTAAAGCGCCCAGCGCGAGCCCTCTGCCACAGGGCTGCTCGTCTGTTCACCTCGAGAAGAGAGGGGGCGTGGCCTAAATAGGCACGTGACGCAGGAGGTGGGAGGAGCCAACAGGGCGGGAGGAGTGGATTAAAAAAGTAAATAATGGCGTCAAACGCTAGCAGTCAGCGTGACAAAGGCTGCTCTTCAGTCAGCAGAGGATGAGGAGTTTTAAAATCAAGGTAAAGCGCCCAGCGCGCGCGAGCCCTCTGCCACAGGGCTGCTCGTCTGTTCACCTCGAGAAGAGAGGGGGCGTGGCCTAAATAGGCACGTGACGCAGGAGGTGGGAGGAGCCAACAGGGCGGGAGGAGTGGATTAAAAAAGTAAATAATGGCGTCAAACGCTAGCAGTCAGCGTGACAAAGGCTGCTCTTCAGTCAGCAGAGGATGAAGAGTTTTAAAATCAACCAGAGAGAGGACTTAAAATGAAGAATTACCACTGGGACCAGAGAGGCAGCACTGTCTAGAGGAGTTAGAATGAGGAATTACCAATGAGATCAAACAAGTAGGTAGCAGCATTGGTTTCAAGGACTTAGAATGAGGAATTACCACTGTGACCAGAGAGACAGCTAAAGCACTGACTAGAGGACTTAGAATGAAGAATTACCGCTGTGAGGAGAGAGACAGCTGCAGCACTGCCTAACGGACTTAAAATGAAGAATTACCACTGGGACCAGAGAGGCAGCTCTTTCTAGTGGAGTTAGAATGAGGAATTACCAATGAGATCAAACAAGCAGGTAGCAGCACTGGTTTCAAGGACTTAGAATGAGGAATTACCACTGTGACTAGAGAGATGGCTGCAGCATTGCCTAGAGGACGTAGAATGGAGGAGTAAGTGACGGGATCAGAGAAGCAGCTAGCAGCACTGTATAGGGGACTAGGAATGGTGAATTATCTCTGGGAACAGGCGCAGCTGCAGCACTGCCTAGCGGACTGGAATGAGGAATTACCACTTGGACCAGAAAAGAGCTCAATAATGAATGTAGAAGTTTGGTTCCTCACTTTCTGGAGAAGTGCGCACGGTTGCGTGCACCGAAAACTCTGAAGAAATTGCAGTCTTTACTGGGCTTCTTGAATTTCGGGCGTTCTTACATCCCCGAATATGCCCAGCGTATCAAGCCTTTTTACGCCTTGGTACAACCTACTTTTTCCAAATCATGCTGGCTGCCTGATCATTCAGCCATTTTGCAATCCTTGCAGGCTGATCTTCTAGAATCTAAATTCTTGTTGACTTGTGATAACCACACAAACCTCGCGATAAGAATCGTCCCTGGGGCGGTGGGTTTCACTTACCTGACTTTTAATGAGGGTGACACAGTCCCTATCAAATAGACCACTTGGGTGTATTTATTTAGATCACTGCGGTCCTTTCTCATCTGATACTGCATATAAGTACATCTTAGTTGCAGTTGATTCTTGCACGCGCTTTGTGTGGTTATGGCCCCAACGGAGTGCTGATTCTCACACTGTCATCAGGGATTTGTGTGTCTTTGTGGGAATTTTTGCATTTGGAACCTTCCATTCGGACCAGGGTCCAGCGTTTGCCTCTAAGGCATACAAGGATGCCATGTGTTCTTTGGGGGTCTAAGTCAAATTTTCTTCTCCATATCGGTCTGAGGGCAATAGTGATGTGGAGGGGATGAACCGTGACTTAAAGCAATCCTTGACAGCTAGGGTATTAGGTACAGGCCGGAACTGGTTAGCCAACCTCAGTGGCGTTCAGCGTGCACTTAATAAGCTCCCTAGAAGGTCTATGGGTGGGTGGACCCCATACGAAATGCTCTTTGGTATCAAAATGTTTGTTCCGGACCTTGAGGGTCTAGACCAAGCGGTGTCGCCGCTCCCTTTGACGTAGATGGACATTGTACTGTTTTCCAGAATCTACAAAAGACCAGAGACAGTCATGCAAAGGAACATTTACCCTCCACATCTGAAGCTGCGTTGCAGATTCCGGTAGTTGGCTGGCTACCCCAAGTTGGAGAACTGGTCCGTGAGAAGGTAGAGAACAAGAAGGAATTCAGCCCCTCCTTTCAAGCTCAAGTTCCTGTGCTTGAAGTGCAGGGTACAAGAACAGTCATTTTACCTCCTCTTCCTGGACGAAAGGGGAACAGGTACATCTCCAATGACAATGTCAAATTACACAGAGTGGCCGATTCTTCTTAGTATGACACCTGCATTCTCTTGTCCGGCAATACTGCGAAACTCTGTTTTGGCTCTGACACCTGCCGCCAGGACTGATGTTGTCATTCATATGAATACAGTTACGAATCCTTTATTGAATCCACCGGCTGGTGATCCACATAATGATACTGAGTACACTTACCCCACTGACTTATCCATGCCTGATTTGGAGACCTGTGTGGCAAATCAATCACCTTTTTCATGTGACACTGGCTCTACCATCACAAAGTCCCCTTCAAGAGTTTCGCTTTTTGCTGCTTGGTTTAAAAAACATTTTTTGATTCCCCCTTGGACTTACATTTGGCTGGTGCTTTTTTCAATTTTTTTGTTCATGTCCATTAGATTTGTAGTGTATTTCTTCTGTCTTGTGAATGGACACTATGTTAAGGAGAGATCTACAATTAGACTAATTGATGAAACATTGGCACCCCACTCCTCATCGCACAGAATGAAGAGGGACCAGGCATTTGTAAATATCACTGCTTAGCCTGTCTTAGATGGGATTGTATGGGATGCTGTCAAATTTCAGATTTGTGGACCCACAGAGGTTACTAATGTCCCTAATGTACTTCGTGTTTCAATGGGGGATGTAGTTAAACAAAATATTCACTCTGATGATTGGTATGTCCAAGCCGTAGAGGCTCAATTTTCTGATTTAAAATATTATGCTGCCTTTGATGCTGAAGATTTGTATTTGGATTCTGCTAATTATGGTGACTTGTTCTGTTTCCAACACTATGGCAGTCACTTTCTGCACAAAGCAAACACATTTATGAATGTAGTTAATTACACACAATGGGAACATTGTCCCGCTCCTGTTGAGGGCAGCTCCAAAACTCTTTTAAAAAAGTTTCCTTACTTTACTGATTTTAATCAGACAAATCCTGATGCATTTTATTTAAAGATGTCGGAGAAGTCCTCTTCCAAAGTTAGACTTACCCACACAAAATGATTGTATTCGAACTCCTTTATAGACCAATTAACTGTAGGGGGGCTATGAGCTGTTGAAAGATACCATTGATCTTAAATCTGTTTGGGGTTCTAAAAATTGGCAAGTGCAAGGCACTGAAGCTTTGCATCATGCATGTCTCATCCTGAACCATATGTTGTTCCTGAATTCGACTATTTCCAAACCACCTGCTTTGGATTGACTACATCTAAAAAATAAATGCTCCTTCATTTCCTGATTTGGCTGAATTAATTAATTGTGGGTTTATATAGCGCTAGAATCAACTCCCGGAGGAGTATCTCCGCGCTTCGACCACTGGGGAACCCGTCCTGGCTCACCCTAAGAGATGGTCCCTAATGGGTATCTCTAAGGTGCGACCAAGCATCCCCGGCGGTCTGGGGGGCCGTTGTGAAGATGAGGCAAGCTAATGCCCAGAGTTGCCGAGTGTGGTCCCTGACTGGAGTAGGCACCGAGTGGAGAATTATCGAGCCCGCTGACCCTGGTCCACGACCCTGCCGCGTCGGGAATCGAACCCTGGTCCCGGGCCGTCCTCTGCTTACGGGTCTGCCGCCTCTAACCAGTGAGCCACACTACTCCACACTTTGAATACCCCAAATGGAAGAATTACACCAGTACTTCCCTTAGCAATTTACAGACCCTGTTGCGAAACTTGTCCTTTAACATGTCTGGTCTGAATCCTGAAGGCTGGTTACTGTGGCAAAAAAGTGCTGATTCATGCCTGCACCGTTTCTTAGGTCTGACCCCTGGCTACACACAGGTGAGAGTAGATCCCCAATTTGAGAGTGACCATTCGGTCACTACCTATTCTGTAGGCAAGCTATGCCAGAGCTGGCTTAAACATTCCACCTTAGCGTCAGCAAAATTACATTTATCCAAATTGACTGACACTGTTGACCAGAATGATTTTGTGAAAGGTCCTGCAAATGGCAGGTCCAAAACATGGATTTATGCTATTTACAATGAAGTTTGGAAATTGTCCCAAATTGAAGCTGCTTCTAGACTAAGAGTTATTGATCAGGCTAATTTAGAAAAAGTGCTTGCAGTTGTAGATAACAGCATTAACACACTTTCTTCCCGTATTTACACATTAGACAATATTGTTTCTTCTGTTGTCGATATTGTGCAAGAAGATGTCGCTGTTCTGTACCATGGTCAAAATCAGTTGTGTTCCATTATGCAGTTTGCATGGACACTTCGGACGTTAAAATCTGGGAAGGTGCCTTGGGCTTACATGAACACGACTTCGCTGTTTTTGCCTTTTAATTTGACTGTTAAACAACAATTAATGTCAATGAAGGATGCAACGTTTTCACTGTTACATATTGAAAAGTTAGAACCATTACCGTTTTCTGTGGCCGAATCGAATTCTGCAGTTTGGCTTATCCATGGGTTAATAACTCTCCCTTTCCCTCCGTTTAAATCTGAAGCTTGCATGAAACATTATGGCATAGGCAGATTTGAACCTTTAGGTACTGCTTTTCTCCATGAAGTTTGGAATCTCCTTTTACATATAGATGCTTAGGGGAAGGCAAAAAAGTTTATTTGAAAGGTGAAGATTGCACAACCACCCCCGATCACTCATTGGTCTGTCTGAATCCGCAATTGCACGGATCCTGTAACATAACAGCCCCTAATTTGGCGTGTGTTTTAAAAGGCACACCCGCCCTGGCTATTACACTGACTTTAACGTTGTTAGCAAATGGTAGGTATTTGTTATTAAATAATGAAGATTGCTGTCGTATGCTTGCAGGAATTCCGTACATCGTAACTGTTTCCCAACGTGTTCTCTGCATAAGAATGTTCTGTTTTCCCCTCTGCACGGGGGGCTCGGTGTATCCATCTGGCCTTCTATTCTGACCTTGAAAGCAGAGTTCAACAAGATGAGTCGAATAAGGGCTCTTTTGTCCCAGAAAGAAGTCGCCCTTACATCTGCCCGTGAAACATTCGTCCTTCACGTTGCTAACACCCGTACTGTGGTACATGCCTTATGAAATACGATCTGCCCCTGCATTTCGGAGCTTTGATCCGCACAATATTTAATGCCTCTTCCACCACGGGCTTGGGACACTTTTTTAAAGTAGTAAGTTCTGGACTTGTGACCTCCTTCCAAACTATATTTGGTGTGATACCGGCATTTTTTCATTCTATATTTTCCAGCCTGTTTGTCGGTTTCCCGTTAATTCTTGCTTTGGGAGCCGGCGTACAACTGTTGGTTTTCTTGCTGAAAAATGGATGCACAACCTGTGCCCCTCGACAACTTGCCCCGGCTGCTCCAGCTTCATAACCAGATGCTTGAATACTATGGATCGCTACCTCTGGCTACTTTGAGTATGGCGTATGGTTTATCCTTCCAGTTTTCGTATTTTACTTGCGTGCAGTCTGTTTTCCACTGCCTGGATTGTGGTTTTGAATGGGGTCTGGATTTGTGTCTCTGCAATACGGGGACTCCTAACCCGGATTATAATCTACTAATGAGTCCCGTAGTTGCTCATGAACTAGATTGTTCTGGTATCGGGATTATGGCCTGCACGGTGGCTCATGGAGTCCTAGGCAATTGGGATATATGGTCTGCAGCCCATGACTTCTAGGCATGCAGTTATATCGAAGAACACCCGAGTTGTCCTCTGATGGTGCTGGAGGCTCAGGCTGTTGAAGAACATGTATGTTCTTTTCCGAAAGCTAAACTGGAAGGCTGAAATGTTCACTGATGGAAACAATGACTTCCTATTGGAGGCGGTTGCAACGTACTGTGCCTACACGCTGATGGACTGAAGTGACACTTTTTTTCTGCTTCATAGACATGTACTGGACTCGTGACTTTTTTTTTGCTGTATAGTTACTTCTTTTTGTTTTGAAGTTTTTTTTAATACCATGGCCACCCATGCGTGTTTTGATGATTAGTGATTCAGATTTATTTCTCCCAATATAAATGTTATGCACATTTTTGAACTTGGTTCATTCTCATTCGAACTTGAACTCTGCCTTCTCTAAATGTTGGTCCCTGTATTGTAAGTTCTCCGATCAAGGGAGGGTGTAGTGTGGACTAGGCCTGGTTTGCTCACGTTGCTATGTTAGCATGGCTTATTAGAAGTTAAACGCCATTTTTACCCTTTGCTCCTTTTTGCACACGACACTGCATATAGCTGTTTTTGTAAGTTAGGCTGTGCGAATGTCTTCACATGAGAAAGGCTTGTTTTCGACATCCCTAGACTTACATCGTGACCCTAGTCTGCACAGTGAATGCTGAAGCCTGCTCGGCTCACGTTTTTAGGCACAGCACATGGCAGATACGAGCCAACTGAAATTCTGGCGCCTTTATTATTGCACTACAGCCATGATTTCAAACACTTGGAAGTTTTCAGTTTCCAGTGATGCAGAGAGCTTTTGTTGATCCTGATGCGATTCACTCTTGCTGAGCTGAGAGGTAATGGGGTCACCCAAACAAGCCTGAGAGACCTTCTATAGTTTATAAAACATAGGGCCATATGTAGGTAGCCTAATACCTGTCGGTAACTGCCGAAATTACCAAATTTCGGCCGTTACCGACCAGTATTTAGGCATTTGAGATGTAGGTGGCTGGATTTAAGGCTTCGGTAATTTACCAATTAGGTAATTTAAGGAATCTGTAAATTACCGAATACTTAAAATACCGAATCCTTAAATTACCGAATCCTTAATGAAGGGAGCACTCAAGTGAGTTCATTTTTGACTTAAGGATTCGTTATTTACCACCAACTACAAGTTGGTGTTAAATATCGAAAACCTTAAAAAAACAATTATGTGCTTTTTTAAAAGTGCCACATTTGCACACATGCACGATTCAGGGGTTCAACAGGGTGTCAATGTGACACCCTGCCACCCTTGAATATGTTCCCCCTATTACTGATTCGGTATTTACCGAATCGGTAATAGTGAATGGCTCCCCATTCATTTCTATGGACCTCCAGGCCCATAGGAATGAATGGGAATTACCGAATCGGTAAATACCGATTCTTAAATACCAAATCTTACAGATTCAGTAAATGTACCGAATTTTTTCCTACATACCATTTACCGATTCTGAAATACCGAATCGGTAAAATTCGGTATTTTAGAATCAGTAAATTTAGATTACCTACATATGGCCCATAGTTCCTAGATAGGGAGGGTGTTCTAACGAGGCGCTATACAACCTGTTTTCACCATCATTGTAATATGCTTTCTCCCTTGGTGTTTTATGGAATTGTAACAATGCTAATCATATGTCTGCTTATGTTGGCAAAGATACTGCACCTGAGAGCACGTTGTTAAAATAAATATTTTAACCTTTTTGTGTCTCTTTTTTACTCCTATTGTGGACTGGTATGAGAGTATAACAAAACAGTGTTCTCACTTCCCACCATTCCTGAGTTGTCCTTAGTTGCATAATCTGGGTGGTCTAATCATTGGTTAATTTGCTATGGGATGAAGAGCTAATGTGACACTGATGTTAGCTGGTTGGGGTTTTCTAGGTACGGAGGTGAGTTTTTGGTACATCACAATTCACTGAGGTCCTGAGTCTCTGTGCACAGTTCTGTGTAGGAGCAGAATCCTTGCAACAGCCCCTCTACAGGACGGGGCATGCTACGACTTACGTAGATGCAGGAGCACTTTATTCAGTGATTGGTGAGTATGTGTAGTGAGTGGGATCGTGAAAAGAAAATGCGAGATGGTTAAAAATTCTCTGACTAGTGGAACAAAAATACTTTATTCTCTTCCCTGGTTGAGAATAGTAAAAGTGGGGAGGTGTAGATGGTGTACTATAATGAGTCACCTCCTACAAGGTCGACATGTTTCAGAAACCATCATCTTGGCCTTCTTCCTCAGGACCAAAAAAACGATCCCTGTTACACCTCAATGGGTGATAGAATAAATGTACATATGCCTGATAGTCACAAACACTGTCCTTTGTGTTCCCTGTTATGGGAGTAGAAAAATATACCACTTGTATATCTTAAGAATCTGAAAAGAAAAATATTTTGGATAAATCATGGCTTTCATCATTTATCTTTATCTATTCACATCACCATCACATAGAACATTTTAAAGCTTTTTTGTGTGATATGTTTCTCTTGTGCAACCCTTTTGTTGGTAGTGGTACTATTTGGTAAGTATCCTCTACTCATAAATCATCTGAAAGAACACTCCTTGTGATTTCTAGTGCCCAGTATCACATTTATTCAACTTTCTTTCATTCATATGTATCTACTAGCAAGATACATTTTATGTTACAATACATTCATACATAAAGGAAGTATTTGTACACTCCCATTGTGCCCCTAAAAGGTTACAGATTGATGTTCACAGCAACTGAGCATTCGCATTCATACTCCCATGATGAGCCTTGGAAAAAATGGGAGATGTTTGGCAAAAGTCTGTGCATTCGTCCTTTTTAGGTCTCGCTAGAGCCAGCGCATGCGCTGCTCTCCGAGACATTTAGTAGGGGCTTTAAAAAGTGCCACCAGAAACTGCTTTGGCTGGCCTAGCGCTTGCGTTCACACGTGCAGCCGCCATCTGCCTCCCTTCCAGCGCGTTCACTTTCACTTTTTGCGCACGCCCGCCGGGGCCTCTGGAATTGTTTCTCAGAAGCAGACCAGCCCCTCTTGTGCAGCTGCTGCTGAGCCATACTCACAATCCTGCCCGGACCGGTATTGGCTGTGATGAGAGTTGTTGCGGCAGCGGCAATGTGCGACCAGTAAAATTATCGCTCCTTGAGTCACCTTAGAAAGTAAGTGTTGCGGTTGTATGATTTTACAACGCATTCCGTTGTAACGCATGCCTTTACCAAGCATGTGTTACAATGTGAATGCAATCACCACGCATATCCTTTACCACAAAAATACCTTTTACACGCATACTTTTACAACGATTTTCGTTGTAAATGTATGCATGTAAATGGTATTTTCATGTTAAAGGATTTTCACCCTAAAAATTTACTTTTTTAATTTGACTCTCCGCTACACCACCCGCTATTTCCTCCTTACCTCTCCTCTCCTTGTTTTTCCGTGATGATGTTGTACGTCATTAAGAGGAAGCGGAAGTGTTTTTCCGTTTCCTCTTATGACGTCGATCTCCTTCACATCTTTTTCTTTTTTTTTTTCCACAGGTGCGTTCTTTTCTTTTTAAACCCACACTTTTATTTTGTGGGGGGGAGACCTCCCCAAACCCCCCTTTTTTTTTTTTACTTTAGCACACATGCCTTTACTACGTATTTCATAGTAAAGGTATGTGTGGTAAAGGCTTCTCGTTGTAACCATGCATGCATTGTAATGCATGCGTGGTACTGGTGTGCGTGGAAACGGCCGCGTTGTAGTGGCCGTTTCCCAGTGTTGGGCCTCAGTGAGTTATCTTTCTTGAAAACGTGCTCTTAAGGTTATTAATTGTGCTAGCGCGCCACCAGTGCTGCTGGTCCATTACAATTACTTTCAGCGACAGCAAGGTTAATTCACACAGCTCACGTGGTCAATGCCTAACAAAAAAATACCTTTTTTGAAAAGCAGCATGAAAACGGAAAAGGGTCCTTTAAAAATCACACTTTGACTACTTACAGTTCACATATATTTCTTATTTACCATGATTGATCGATTATCTGTGTGCAATTTCTAGCTCCATGGAATTTTAAAAGACAAGCCTGTTGCTAGCCTGAACTATAAAATGGCTCCTCTCAGATCCCCCTCTTGGAAAGGAACAGTAGGTTTGTGACTTTACAATTCGGGGGTTTTGCAGCAGCTTGAAAGTCTTTCAAAGCGAGGTATTATTGTTTTAAGAGCATAATTCCTGATGTTTAGCTTTTTCCATGGACTTAAGAGCTTGGTTTTATTCGGGGAGGGTGGGGAGTGGATGTCTGTCATTAAGAGCCATCATGCAGTTTGTCTTTGGTTAGTGTCCTTTAGTTTCTGGTGCTTTGCTGCAATTTTAAGGCTTCCTCCTGCCCCCTCCCTCCTCGCGGCAGCATGTTCTGCTTTCTGAATCAATGATCAGTTGAGATTTCCAAAGCTGGTCAGTCAGCATTCGGGCAGTCATTCCCCAGTTTAGGCCGATCACCTACTTGCCTACTCATTGCCCGAGTTGTCTAACCTCGTTCCCACAGCTGCCCCGCCTCTGCACATCTACTGAATAACACAGCAGCACTGCACATTCCCAAACAGCTGCGCTAACACCCCATGGGTCGCCAGAAATGTACAATAGCTGCTCAAGAGGCATCTGCAATTACATTCCGTGGGTGTGTAACAGTCTTTAATGACATATCCACACTCCTAAAGAATCTAGAATTATGTGGTCATGCTTCCTTGTAACCTTTGACATTGGTAGTCACACTGCAAGCGTAACCGGATATATACAGCTACATACTACAGGGACATTTACACACCTACGTTTCTGTATCATCTAGTAATTCCAGTGTGTACACGTGTATGGTTACATTCCACAGTCATTCCCTTGTATTAAGACATCTGGGACGGCACTTTCAGGGCATCCAGTCGTCTACAGCAACAATGCTTTGGCAGGCAGCCATCTAGGCTTACATCCCCTTTGTAGGCAGGCGCTAGTTACATTCCCTTCACAGACAGGCCTCTTGGCACTGTCCCCCGTGAGGACAGACGTCTAAGGTTACACCCCCTTGGTAGGGAGCATCACTGGTTACATTCTCTGGGTATCCCGGCACCCTCCGCTACCCTCCTGAGGTATTGTGGTCCGTACACTGAAGGAGACTCCGAACCCTTTAAAGTCTGGGGCTGAGACCCCACGGGGTCACCTTGGAGGGGACAAGGTGTCGACCAACTTCTGCATATTTGCGACTCTGTGAATAGCGATCCTGTTGCTGTTTTGGGGGAGGGGTGCAGACTTGGAACATATGAGAGTGGGGGTGGGGTGTTAAAGGAAGAGCGCACGCTTCAGTGGGAGAAATCCTTGTGGCAGATTAGGAAGTGGGCGTGACCGGGCCACTGGCGAGAGGTTCCACTGCAGGGTAAGAGGGGGCAGTACTCCCTTTAGCAGTGAGAGGGGGGCACACATCAGTCAGTACATGTGAAGGCAAAGGTGTAAATTAGGACTAGCAGCCTTTTGCAGGCCGAGACCTAAAAAGCACTAGATGACTCATCCGATCCATTATTATTCTTAAACGAATCTTGCCAGGTGACTATAAACTGATCACAATTGACAGAAAGTGTATGCTTAGGTAAAAACGTTCATTTCGTTTGAGCACTGTTCTCAGATTATCTGAAAAGACCAAGGACGTGAGCTAAGCGCCAACCTCATATCTTTTATTTATTATCACATTTATAACAAGCATTTACAATGCAATGGTTTCGCCTTTGGAAAAGTTAGAGCTATTGGCATTGTAAATGACAAAATTTGTATTTATGTGTTGGTTTTGGAAACAGATAAATAAATGGCATTGTCATTTACATTGCCATTATCCTCTGCAGTCACTCTGCAGTCCCTAGCACTCCATAGCACTCCCTGGTCACTCTGCACTCCCTAGCACTCCCTAGTCACTCTGCACTCCCTAGCACTCCCTAGTCACTCTGCACTCCCTAGCACTGCCTAGTCACTCTGCACTCCCTCGCACTCCCTAGTCACTCTGCACTCCCTAGTCACTCTGCACTCCCTAGCACTCTGCACTCCCTAGCACTCTGCACTCCCTAGCACTCTGCACTCCCTAGCACTCTGCAGTCACTCTGCACTCCCTAGCACTCCCTAGTCACTCTGCACTCCCTAGCCCTCCCTAGCACCGACTCCGAGGTTGTAGTGCAATAGATGGTGAGGCTGCTACTGGTCCATGGGAGCAGGACATGAGGTCAGTAGCACATATGTCTCTGCATCCACATTGGTAAGATCTGTGTCTTGAGTATGAGGCTTGTGGCAATGGATCCAAGTCACAAAGTGGTCTTACCCTACCTGATGCCCTTAACTCACCCACCCAGGTTGTGATCCCTGCAATGGTGACTTGCAGCACATTGCCAAATACTGCATACCCATGAATCAGTAGGTCTGGGTTGCAGACTCCTCTCCATCTACTGCACCTGGTGTCTTCTGAAAGTATCAGGCCGTTCTACACTTGGGTCTCCACAGGTATGGCCCATCATCATGGAGGGGGCCAAACTCTTGCTCAGTTCCTCTTAGAGAGGAGAAATTTCCAGCTCCAAACTCCCATGCCAGGTTTGGTGGTCTGGTTGCCAATCGAGGCTGCCCTGATGGCTGCTCCCCGTGCACAAATTTAGGATAACATCATCCTTCCTTTCTGCATATAGACAAATTTTTTAGTTTTCTCCTTTGTTTCTAAACTATGGCTCACCCTGAGTCAACAGAACGTTGCACCTGCGGGAGTTTTTTCGACACTCTTGGTCAAACTTACCTACACTTTGTAGGTAAGACAGCCCTACATTTCCATAACAATCAATGCCCTACAGTTTTAATGAATGGATGCCTCCCTGTACATGCACTGGACGGAAGCAGTCCTTGACAACTTAAGAATATGTGCTGGATCTAGTTACCGAATGCAGACTGGTCCATTTCTTGAAAGGTGCACTGCAATGGTTTTCCCAAAACAACATTAATGTGCCAAAATATACACAGCAATGGAGCAGTGTGCAAAAACTATTCCTCGGTGTCTATCACAGAAAGACTTCAGTTGGTGCTAAATTGTCTTTCTACGTATAGTGACATTTTCTTCCGGAAATCCCCATTCTTCCACCTCTCTGATGCAACACTGCTACCCTAACCGGGCGTCCCATCATTAATACTTATGTCAGCCGGCAATGATGCTTCTTGGCTGTCAAGCCGTTAGTGCTGCCTGATGCTGCTATACTGATATAATTAAGGTGGAGCGTCTGTCAGCGCACTGTGGCATGCACACGCTGCTCCCTACAGGCATGGGGACTCCGCTGGTTGAGTAGCTGCTGCTACTATGTATGTCTAGAAGGCGATTCCCGCTGTGACGTGATTACATGACGTCTTTTGGAGGCAGTGCCCAATGGTTACTACCAAGACATCGGCCAACTAGTTAGGTTGAGTGACACAGTCACAGAGTCAGACTTAGGCGTAGTGGGACGTCCAGTAGTCCTGCTGCAGATTTTGTGTGGGGCTGCAGCAAATCATGGCAGCGATGCTCATACAGCTGCGATGTTAATTAAAAATCGATCATCATGACCCTGTGGCCGCGTTGGCTGAGGGAGTGAGTTGTTGCAACAGCCAGGACTCTGAGGAGGCGGGCGGCTGCCTGCCGCCTGGTAACAAATTGTGGTGGCTCTCCTCGCAAGTAAGAGGAATTAGTGAGCGTGCAGCCCGCTGAATGTTTGTTCATTTAATTTGCTTTTAGGCCGCAGGGCGCTTTAATCATCAGCTGCCTGCCAGTTGGTGTTAATACTGAAGTTATACCCTGGGCTGGTTCTAGTCTGCCCGCAGGCTGGGTAATATTCAGAAGTAGTAAACGGTAAGAGCTTCCAATGAGTCAAGACAATATTCACATGATCATTCATTGGCGGCCGAGAGACAACCACTGGTAACCTCCTACAAACAAGGTATCAGCAGGAAAGGGGGCGGGGACGGGCAGACGGACAGCGGGAGGGGGGGCAGGAACGGGCACACGGACAGCGGGAGGGGGGCGGGAACGGACACTGAGAGGATGATGACCAAAGGGAAACAGGAGAGAAAGCCAAAGCAGCGGACGCCGAGGAACCTCATCCTCGGAGCTAGGAAGCGAACTTGGCGGGTCAAGGTATCAGCGAGAGGGGGGGCGGGGACGGGCACACGGACAGCGGGAGGGGGGAGCAGGAACGGGCACACGGACAGCGGGAGGGGGGGCAGGAACGGGCACACAGACAGCAGGAGGGGGGCGGGAATGGACAGCGGGACATCACGCAACCCACCCCTGCAAAGGACACTTCCGAAATGGTGGAAAACAAAGCTGTAAAAAAATAAAAAATATACACCGCCCACCGCCGCATGACGATCGCAAGGGGGCGGGATGAGTAAAAATGGCCGGAACGCCCACGAATCTGCTCCGGCCATGACGGACAGATCTCTATTCCAATGGCTAGCCTCCATTTATGGGGCTAGCCAATGGAACAGAGGGGCGGGACATGAGTACACATCTCTAGACATAAGCTTTCACCTTGCGCAGAAAGTCAGCTGCGCAGCCTTTCGGCGAGGCGAAACCTAAAAAGTACTGAAATCGCATTACCCGAAAAAAAATTTGAAGTCGTTCCACAAAACAATACAAAAAAACATTGCATCAGGTCAATAATACCATGATATAGTAAAATATACTTTCTTCACTAGCAAACAGTCAAGTTCAATAAGCCAATAATTTCAAGAATGCTAAAAACAGTCCGAGCAGAAACAAGCGCCAGAAAACCATCAATAAGGAGGAAAAGTTTCAATGTGTCCAGCATTTCAAACAATCATAGAACATAACTTCAAGGGGGGGAGGGAGGACAGAAGTGGTGCTTTGTGGAAAGTAGGAACCAAGTCAGAACATTAACTACACTTTAACCAGCCGACCTTTCAAAATGGAAGATATCGTCGCAGTTATATTTATTTCATTTGCAAAAGCATGTCTTTCCATACAGCCATCCAATGCGTTCAGTTGCTCTTGGAGGCCCGTTTGAGGTTGTATTCTGAAGGATACATTGGGGAGTTGGTGCCTCACACAAGCAGTGACTCTGTGACGGGGAGGAGATCATGGGGGAGAGGCAGGGAAAGTGAAAGCACCCCATCCGCACATTGTCCTGAAAACGCTGCGAGCCAGCGGATGTGATCTCCTCCCCGTCACAGTCACTGCTTGTGTGAGAGATGTTGTAAGGCGTTCTGCGTTATTTAAAACTGTATAAAAAGTGTTCAGCGCTATTGAAATGCATTGGAAAGTGATCTGCGCTATTTAAATCTTAATAAAAGTGTTCCACGTTGCTAAATTGCATTTAAAAGTGGTCTGCGCTATTAAACTGCATTAAAAGGTGATTCGCGCTATTTAAAACTGTGTTTTCCGCTGTAAATCTGTATTTAAAAGTGTTCCAGGAGCTGTTTTCTAGGAGCAGCAGAGCTCATTTCGTAAGGGAGGGGCTGTTTTGGAGGAGTGCGAGCGTGGGGGGAGAAAGACAGACTGCAGCACCACTGTGCGTCACTGCAGTGCGCTCTGATAGGCTGAAGTGCTTTTCAAAGGGCCGTGCCGTGTTGGGTTTCTCTACAGCTGATTAATTAAATGTACATCACAGCTGTTTGACCAACAACAACAAACAAGCATTTACGGACGGACAGTGGGAGGGGGCGGTAACGGGCACACGGAGGGGGGGGGGGCGGGAAAGGAACGGACAGCGGGAAGGTATAATTTATTGACACATACATTTAACAAGCACTCACCTGGGGAACAACGGAGGCCCAGCACGGAGCGGGCATTTCGGCAACCCCGCCCACGGCCGCGGTAATGTGCGCTTGAAAAACATGAAGCACAGGGGGGGGGGGGGGCGGGAGGGGGGTCGGGAAGGCTTTCTCCGTTGGCGGTCGGCCGCGGAATGGCCAAAAAAACCTGGTCAACAAAAAAAAAAGAAACCCCGCCCACGGCCGCATGACTACACAGAGGGCACGCCCAGGGAAAAAATCTCGGGAACGCCCCCGAATCTGGTCCGTGAATGACGGACAGATCTCTGTTCCAATCGCTAGCCTCCATTTATGGAGCTAGCCAATGGAACAGAGGGCGGACAGAGGGCGTATTCAAGTGTCCTTATACTGAAGACTACAGATTTCTCTGGAGGCGAAGCTAAAAGCTCCGTGCTCCAGCGAAACCTAAAAAGCAAGCCGCACCGAAGCTACAGTGAAGCAGCTGCACCCTTAAAATGACAACTATTTGAAGAGGTCGGGGGAGGGGAGGAAACGCACTTTCTCCAAGTGCTTCAAACTTTCAATGCGGCTCGTGACGCGTCTGCCTGAAAACGCACAGTTGCCAGGGCTCTGAGCCTTCTGTCCTCGACCCTCCATTAAAGGGCAGCGTGGAGATTCAGGGAAGGCTGAGCCCTGATTTTATGCTCCCCTCAGGCTTCTGCCCCGGCCGCTCATCCCTATAATTTAGATGAATTGCCTCTGGTTTTATGTGAGGAGCCGAGGGGCTCTGAGGAGCCCTTTTAAATCACTCATGAAGGGACGCGGCCGCCTATCAAGCGTCGTAGGCACTAGACGCTTCTAGCTGCATGCAGTATCGGTGGCGTTCAGACACGTGCGCGCTTTTTTCTCTAACAGTCCCCTGGTCCACAATAAAGCTTCTTTTAATCGGGAGGCGCCTTTTGTACCCCGTGTGAATCCAAGGGTACCAGATCCACTTTAGGGAAATAAGAAAAGGGAAGTTTGAGGGCAAAATAGAACACTTCCCAGATAGTTTTCCAAAGGAAATGACTAACGACTTGTTATTGAGTGATACATCACAGAGCTCAGGAAGTCAATTTTTGAGCATTGTCTGGAGTCCATTTTTACCCGGCAAACGCTGATGTGGCTGGCACCGGCTCTCCACGGTAACTTCAAGCACTGCCAGGCTAACTAGAACCGTCCTAGCACGTATGCCTTATTACACTGTCACTCCGATCACATTCGCCCCATCAGCTACCTGCAATGGGAAACATCCTTTACAAGGCCACTTTTACAACGCAATGCCTTTACGACGCAACTATTACAACGAAAACCATTACAACGCATTGCGCTGGGGGGCGCTCTAGGATAGGGAATAGATTTAATTTACTATCCAACACCTTCCCTAGTGTCCACGGGGACTGGAGTTGGAATAGTAAATTAAACTATTCACTATCCAGCACCCCTAAGCACTATGCGTTGTAATGGTTTGCGTTGTAAAAGTTGCGTCGTAAAGGCATGCGTGGTAAAAGCATGCGTTGTAACAACGTACATCCACCTGCAATGTGCCCTGCAAAGCGAGAACGCCTGTGTGATGCTCCCCTTGCGGTGATGAAACTGGTCCAACTAAACAACAACCAATCACAGTGATACAACAAAGGCACTCACCGGCTGCTCCTCTGACCTGCTACCGCATGCCACACTTCTGATCACTCTGAAGAACAGAAAATGACACGGTTCAGAAGGGATGAATGGTTTATGTGTGGGATGAGTGGTTGCCAAGAGGGGTCTTTAAAGGCAGGGGTGCAGGGTGAGCTTACAAGAAGGGAAAGAGAGGACACGAAGTGAGAACGATAGGGTGAAATGTCAATAAAAGAAGTTCAGCAAAGTATGATACCAGGAAATGGACAGAGTTCAGTATTTTTCCACTTACCCCACAGATGCCCCTATGTTGGCTGGTATGAAGATACTGATTGTGTCGTTCACGGACGACACTGATAATATCAAAGACTCAACATGGCTTGCAGGCCGCCTTATCTCGCTTCGAGGTGTTCTGCCACGACCATGAACTAGTGGTAAATGTGGAGAAAACAAAGTTTATGGTGCTCCACAAATCCAAAGTCATAACTTGGAAAGTGTTTATGAATAATGTCCCTCTGGAACAGACTGATGTTTTTACCTATTTGGGCATAACATTGGGCAGGAACTAAATTGGAAGCTGCAGATAGATATCTTGGCCTTAAAATTTGCACAACTAGCTGGTGTATTGACAGAGAGTTGAGGCTTTCTAAAATCAGCACCTCATTTTTATATGGTGCTGAACTTTGGGGTTTTGAGGATTTGACCTCACTGGTAATAGCTCAAAATAAATGTGTTAGAACACTAACCGGCCTCCCGCAATCAACCCCACTCCTGCCACTTTATCTTGACTTAGGTTGTTATAGTATTGAGGACTCGGCACGCTTCAGACCTATAGCATTCTGGAGAAGGCTCTGGACTACCCCAGTGCTTTCTCTGTATGCTAAGGCTCTTCTTGAGGCTTTTACTAGTAGCTGGCATCCTTCAACGGATGATAAATGCTTCTCATGTCCAACTGAAATTGAAACAATAGCGCATATCATGTTTGTATGTCCAGCTTACAAGCTACCCAGGATCAAATGGCTTAAACCCATTTGCAGCAATATGGGTACAAGATTAGCTATGGAGGCCTTAAGGATCCTAAAGACAGATACCAAAGATTCGAAAGTGGTTGCAGTAGCAAAATTCTTGAGTTGGATGTGGGTTATTCGCGCAAATAATATAAGTACATATTAACCCTGCTAGTTTTATTTTTGAGGGCTGAGGGGACATAGTAGGGGCTTGTTGTCAATATTATTTGCCTTTGTGATTTTGTCAGCCGAAGAGATGATCATTAGCTGACCTCTAATCCACAATTTGTCCTTATAATACGGGCCGACAAATGAAAATAACTGTCCCGCCATTGCTCTAGAGTACTGTATACCTTTTTATGTGGTTGTTAAACTTTTTAATACCTTTTGATATCCTATGTACAAATGTTTTTAACATGGTGTTGGATGTTTACAACAAATCTTTTACCCCATAGGGAATCACAACGCAGTCGTTACAACGACCGCGTTGTGATTCTGCATACCATTACTCCGCAAGTCGGAACAACGACTTGCGGAGGGAGGAGGGAGGTGTTGGATTTAAAATCCAACACCTTCTTCAGTTTCCGCACAGACTAGAGTTGGAATAGTAAATTATACTATTCCAACTTCCAGCGCCCCCCCTCCGCAAGTCGTTGTTGCGACTTACGGAGTAATGGTTTTCGGAATCACAACGCAGTCGTTGTAACGACCGCGTTGTGATTCCCTGCGGGGTAAAAGAATGCAGGATATTCAGGTATATTCTTTTAACATATTTATGATTGTGGTTTTTACAAAAGTCAGGTTGATTGCAGATCACATATTATAATCTAACCTTTATCTAAATAATTGATGTATTTGGTCTCTTATGATTTTGTAAATCGAAATAAAGACGTTATTGACTGACTGACTGACTAAGTTCATGGCTTTTAACGTGTATAAGTCTACAATGAATAAACTGAGGCTAGACACCCAAAGGTTAGAACAGGTGAAGGTATTTGACTACTTGTGGGTTAGAGTAAGTGATAACATGTCTTGGATTCCCCAAATACAAAAGAGTGTACCATCTCTGCAACATGTAAATTATGCTATAATTAAGAAAGCCAAAAGTTCCCCTTTCTGTCCAATATCACAAATACATTGGGGAAAAAGTGCAGCTGTACACGGGGCAAAACTGTGGGGGCTGGAACAATTGAACCAGTTTAAAGTTTCAGAAAACGAATTTTTACGAGCCGCCTTAAACCTTCCAAGGAATCCTCACCTCCCCCAAGCAGTAGAACTGCCCAGGATGACCTACTAGAATTGGAAAAGAAAAGAAAAATGGGTTCCCTCTAGCTCGTTTCACCCCAAAGACCTGCATAATATGAAACTTCCACTGAGTGGGTGTGACGTTTAACTACACCGCTGTTGCCAGGGTTTGAGAGAAATTTTATCCATGGCCCTACTAGAGCTCTCTGCTTTTATGTAGAAGCAGGTATCATCATTAGGTGGCTTTGACTGGCTTGAATAAGACGTCACACTGCTTGTGTCGCCCCAGAGTTTCTCTCTCAGTGATGATAATTCGATGAAGACAAAAAACTTCCTACATAATCTCCTTTTTTAATTCTGTAGTTTGAAGTAGTTTTCACAGTGGCATAATGTACTAAGTTTGGTATATTAATCTATGGTGTCTACAAAAATTGTGAAATCAATGAGGTGACTCTACCACAGTGTTATTGGAAATAATGTTATGGTAAAAGATAGTGAAAAAAATAAGGTTGAATGTATAAAGCTTAAAAAACTTAACCCAGCCAAGGCTATCTCCACTACAACACGGTGCTTCGCTTATGGAGGGAACTGATGAATATTCAGAAAAATTGTGACAGCCAGTTTTGCATTGCTACTAAGCACATTGGCAGTTGCCGTTCTGAAATTGGGGTGTTTGATTCAGATGATTATCTTGACATCATCCATGCATGAAAACACAGCCATGAACGTTGGATATACATTTTTAATATTAAAAAGAATGTGCGACAAAATCAATCCTTTAGGTACTCCATAGAATATTTGTTGCAATTGTGAACAATTAGAGGATAAAACTACTGTTTTCAATTTCAATTCAATTTTAAGCTCTATTTTCGATTAAATCAATCATAAAAGCCAATTACCATAAAATACAATAACCAATGCTACCAAACAGTTATATAAAAACATTTTTTGTTGTCATCAACAATTCCCATATATAAATGTGCAATTCATAGTGTGATAACACTGTACAAATTTACAATAAACAAGTTAATATAAAATCATCGATAACAACATTGTCTGTTAAAATCAATAAAAATTTAAATGTATATACATATGTGTAAAAAAATAAACTATTGCTTTTATTCATTGCACAAACTTCATAATATATCAAGAATGACTTCCCGGGGTTTGATCATACTAAATCACTAGCAGGAAATGGGTCGTCCATGGCATTCGCTCTGACCCCAGTGATCTGATTTTTAACAAGCTTTGCACGAATACTCCAAAACCAACTTAAGAATTTAGCAATAGCTATAACAAATAACTCATTTGTATTGGTCATGAGAATGGGCAGGGCTATAGCACTCAACCGTGTGCCCATTTGGAGACAGATTTGTTTTAGCCATACTTTACGAGGAATTTTGTATATTGGGCAGACAAATAAAATGTATAGTACCGTTTCATCCTGCTTGTTACAGTACATTCGCTCTGACCCCAGTGATCTGATTTTTAACAAGCTTTGCACGAATACTCCAAAACCAACTTAAGAATTTAGCAATAGCTATAACAAATAACTCATTTGTATTGGTCATGAGAATGGGCAGGGCTATAGCACTCAACCGTGTGCCCATTTGGAGACAGATTTGTTTTAGCCATACTTTACGAGGAATTTTGTATATTGGGCAGACAAATAAAATGTATAGTACCGTTTCATCCTGCTTGTTACAGTACAAAAAATTACACGTAGTCGACTATTTTCGGGTGTAAAAGTTAACTGGAAGACTGCCTACCCTAAACTGGAAATATAATCTCCTATCGCTGGGTATAGCTAGAAAATCCCAAACATTTTCAAATTTGGGAGCAGTCTTGTGCTCCAAAAATAAACCAGTCAAAGAATTAGTCTTAGTAGAATGTATGTGCTCTGCCTTTACCATCGACCAGTATGTCACCGTGAGTTCTTTTTTGGATGGGAACTGGTTACCAACTGGGTCTTCCCACAGGTAACCCCTGCCCATATCAGCCAACATGATTTTAACCCTCTGGAGCCAGACAACCTTACAGGATTTATCAGCCTCCACTATGTCCTTCACAGCCATTGCGTAATAGATAAGGGGGACCGACCCTTGACCCCACCAGGTAGGTCGCTCCCCCTCCGCACAGCACCGCCTGTTTCTCCCTGCCCCAGCTGCCGCTGCTGAGGAAGTTCGAGGCCCTCCACCACCTGCAGGCTACCACCTGCACCTCATCCCTGGTGGCCAGTGGTAGGCCGTAGGTAGGTTTGTTCATCCTCCGCTTTATTGCTTTTATTGTATTGCCTGTATTTTCATTGTTGTCTCTGTGAGTGCTGTTGTGTGTCTTCCCCCGCTGCCTGTATGTGGTCTGTGCCCCTTTTTCTTCCCTCTGTTCCCCTCGCTGTGCCCGTGCTCTCTCTGCCCGGTCTTTCCTTCTGTACCCCTCGCTGCCCCTGTGTCTCTGCCCGGTTTTCCCTTCTGTTCCCCTCGCTGCCCCCATTCCTCTCTGCCCGTTCTGCCTTTTGTTCTTAGCTGCCCCCGTATTTCTGTATTCTGTATTTTGCCTCTGTGCCACTCGTTTTTTGTGCCCGTCTGCTCTCTGTGCCACTCGTTTTTCCCTCGTTTTTGTGCCCCTTTTGCCTTCTGCTCCACTCGTTTTTTGTGCCCTTCTGCCCTCCGTTCCACTTGTTTTTTTGCGCCCTTCTGCCCTCTATGCCACTCGCTTTTCCCTCGTTTTTTGTGCCTTTCTGCCCTTTGTTCCACTTGTATTTCCTGCCTTTCTGCCCTCTGTTACACTCGCTTTCCCATCGTTTTTTGTGCCTTTCTGCCCTCTGTTCCACTCTTTTTTTGTGCCTTTCTTCCCTCTGTTCCACTCGTTTTTTCCATCGTATTTTGTGCCCTTCTGCCCTCTGTTCCACTCGTTTTTTTGCGCCCTTCCGCCCTCTGTGCCACTCGTTTTCCCCTCGTTTTTTGTGCCTTTCTGCCCTTTGTTCCACTTGTTTTTCCTGCCTTTCTGCCCTCTGTTACACTCGCTTTTCCATCGTTTTTGTGCCTTTCTGCCCTCTGTTACACTCTTTTTTTGTGCCTTTCTTCCCTCTGTTCCACTCGTTTTTTCCATCGTATTTTGTGCCCTTCTGCCCTCTGTTCCACTTGTTTTTTGTGCCTTTCTGCCCTCTGTTCCACTCGTTTTCCCCTCATTTTTGTGCCCTTCTGCCCTCTGTTCCACTCGTTTTTTGTGCCTTTCTGCCCTCTGTTCCATTCGTTTTTCCCTCTTTTTTTGTGCCTTTCTGCCCTCAGTGCCACTTGTTTTCCCCTCGTTTTTTGTGCCCTTCTGCCCTCTGTTCCACTCGTTTTTGTGTGCCCCTTTTGCCTTTTCATTGTTGTCTCTGTGACTGCTGTTGTCTGTCTTCCCCCGCTGCCTGTACGTGGTCTGTGCCCCTTTTTCTTCCCTCTGTTCCCCTCGCTGTCCCCGTGCTCTCTCTGACCGGTCTTTCCTTCTGTACCCCTCGCTGCCCCTGTGTCTCTGCCTGGTTTTCCCTTCTGTTCCCCTCGCTGCCCCCATGCCTCTCTGCCCGTTCTGCCTTCTGTTCTTAGCTGCCCCCGTATTTCTGTATTCTGTATTTTGCCTCTGTGCCACTCGTTTTTTGTGCCCGTCTGCTCTCTGTGCCACTCGTTTTTTTCTCGTTTTTGTGCCCCTTTTGCCTTCTGCTCCACTCTTTTTTTGCGCCCTTCTGCCCTCTGTTCCACTCGTTTTTTTGTGCCTTTCTGCCCTCTGTTCAACTCGCTTTTCCATCGTTTTTTGTGCCTTTCTGCCCTCTGTTCCACTCGTTTTCCCCTCATTTTTGTGCCCTTCTGTCCTCTGTTCCACTCGTTTTTTGTGCCTTTCTGCCCTCTGTTCCATTCGTTTTTCCCTCGTTTTTTGTGCCTTTCTGCCCTCTGTGCCACTCATTTTCCCCTCGTTTTTTGTGGCCTTCTGCCCTCTGTTCCACTCGTTTTTGTGTGCCCCTTTTGTTCCACTCGTTTCCCAGGCTGCTGTGCCCCCTGCGGCCCCGTCCCCCTGACTGCCCACAGCCCATTTGCTGCCCACGCCTTCCAGCTGCTCCTCCCTCCGACCTCCCATGTAGTCCGGCCGCTGCGCGGTGAGTAGAGCGACCCTTGACCCCACCAGGTAGGTTGCTCCCCCTCCGCACAGCACCGCCTGTGCCTCCCTGCTCAGCTGCCGCTGCTCAGGAAGTTCGAGGCCCTCCACAACCTGCAGGCTACTACCTGCGCCTCATCCCTGGTGGCCAGTGGTAGGCCGTAGGTAGGTTTGTTCATCCTCCGCTTTATTGCTTTTATTGTATTGCCTGTATTTTCATTGTTGTCTCTGTGACTGCTGTTGTCTGTCTTCCCCCGCTGCTTGTACGTGGTCTGTGCCCCTTTTTCTTCCCTCTGTTCCGCTCGCTGTCCCCGTGCTCTCTCTGCCCGGTCTTTCCTTCTGTACCCCTCGCTGCCCCTGTGTCTCTGCCCGGTTTTCCCTTCTGTTCCCCTCGCTGCCCTCTTGCTTCTCTGCCCGTTCTGCCTTCTGTTCTTAGCTGCCCCCGTATTTCTGTATTCTGTATTTTGCCTCTGTGCCACTCGTTTTTTGTGCCCGTCTGCTCTCTGTGCCACTCGTTTTTCCCTCGTTTTTGTGCCCCTTTTGCCTTCTGTTCCACTCGTTTTTTGTGCCCTTCTGCCCTCTGTTCCATTTGTTTTTTGAGCCCTCCTGCCCTCTGTGCCACTCGTTATCCCCTCGTTTTTGTGCCCCTTTTGCCTTCTGTTCCACTCATTTTTTGTGCCCTTCTACCCTCCGTTCCACTGGTTTTTTTGTGCCCTTCTGCCCTCGGTGCCACTTATTTTTTGTGCCTTTCTGCCCTCTGTTCCACTCATTTTTTGTGCCTTTCTGCCCTCTGTTCCACTCACTTTTCCATTGTTTTTTGTGCCTTTCTGCCCTCTGTTCCACTCGTTTTTTGTACCTTTCTGACCTCTGTTCCACTCATTATTCCCTCGTTTTTTGTGCCCTTCTGCCCTCTGTTCCACTCGCTTTTCCATTGTTTTTTGTGCCTTTCTGCCCTCTGTTCCACTCGTTCTTTGTACCTTTCTGCCCTCTGTTCCACTCATTATTCCCTCGTTTTTTGTGCCCTTCTGCCCTCTGTTCCACTCGTTTTTGTGCCTTTCTGCCCTCTGTTCCACTCGTTTTTCACTCGTTTTTGTGCCCCTTTTGCCTTCTGCTCCATTCGTTTTTTGTGCCCTTCTGCCCTCCGTTTCACTCGTTTTTTTGCGCCCTTCTGCCCTCTGTGCCACTCGTTTTTTCCTCGTTTTTTGTGCCTTTCTGCCCTCTGTTCTACTCCTTTTTCTTGCCTTTCTGCCCTCTGTTACACTCGCTTTTGCATCGTTTTTTGTGCCTTTCTGCCCTCTGTTCCACTCGTTTTTTGTGCCTTTCTGCCCTCTGTTACACTCGTTTTTTCCATCGTATTTTGTGCCCTTCTGCCCTCTGTTTCACTCGTTTTTTGTGCCTATTTGCCCTCTGTTCCACTCGCTTTTCCATCTTTTTTTGTGCCTTTCTGACCTCTGTTCCACTTGTTTTTTGTGCCTTTCTGCCCTCTGTTCCACTCGTTTTCCCCTCATTTTTGTGCCCTTCTGCCCTCTGTTCCACTCGTTTTTTGTGCCTTTCTGCCCTCTGTTCCATTCATTTTTCCCTCGTTTTTTGTGCCTTTCTGCCCTCTGTGCCACTCGTTTTCCCCACGTTTTTGTGCCCCTTTTGCCTTCTGTTCCACTCGTTTCCCAGGCTGCTGTGCCCCCTGCGGCCCGCCCCCCTGACTGCCCACAGCCCATTCGCTGCCCCCGCCTCCCAGCTGCTCCTCCCTCCCACCTCCCATATAGTCCGGCCGCTGCGCGGTGAGTAGAGCGACATTTGACCCCACCAGCTAGGTTGCTCCCCCTCAGCACAGCACTGCCTGTGCCTCCCTGCTCAGCTGCCGCTGCTGAGCAAGTTCGAGGCCCTCCACCACCTGCTGGCTACCACCTGCGCCTCATCCCTGGTGGCCACTGGTAGGCCGTAGGTAGGTTTGTTCATCCTCCGCTTTATTGCTTTTATTGTATTGCCTTTATTTTCATTGTTGTGTCTGTGACTGCTGTCTGTCTTCCGCCGCTGCCTGTACGTGGTCCGTGCCCCTTTTTCTTCCCTCTGTTCCCCTCACTGTTCTCTGTGTTGACCATATTCAACGCCTACATGCTATGGGTCCAAATCTTACTTCTTCCACCAACAGATTACATCCCAAATCAGATAACAAAGGAGTGCTTTGTGGTAACCCAGTTAAAGCTCTCACAAATTTGTTCTGAGCAAATATCAGGGGAGAAAGATCGTTGAAACCCCAGCGCTCCGCACCATACATTATGGATGACCTGACCTTAGAGTTGTAAATCTTGATTGCCGGGCCTATGGCCTTGGTATGCGATAGATGATATCTTTTAGTAAAATCCCTGCTAATTGGCTGTGTTTGAGGGCCATAAGATCTATATGATGTTTCCAGTTTAGTGTTCTCCTCAAGGTAACCCCTAAGTATGTGAACAAATCTGTCTGTTCTAATAACTTTCCATTCATGGCTATTCTCCCTTTATCTGCATGCTGCTTATGCAGGACCATAAATGTTGTCTTGTCTACATCGATCACCAATTTGTGAACATGGCAAAATACCTCAAAGTGTCTGAGTCCCTATCCAACCCTACTTGCGTCTTTGATACAATCAGGGTGTCATCCGCAAACATAAGTATCAGTATTTTAGTGCCAGCAAGAGAAGGAGTGTGCGTTGAGTATGTTTGAAAGTAATTTACTACCCTGTTAATAAATAGGGAAAATAAAGTTGGGGCTAAGATATACCCTTGGTGCACCCCTTTGGTGACTGGAAACCATGGGGTAACTTCTCCCTGGGTACCCCATCGGACTTGTGTGAAGTTATCTTCGTGCAGTCTCACAACCATAGATAAGAGTTCTGCTGACATCCCAAGTTGCTGCAATACTTCCCATAGCTTTGTGCGCGCGACCATATCAAAAGCTGATTTAAGGTCGACAAATGCTGCATAAATAGCACCACCTGCTATTACAACAATGGTGCTAGTATTCGTGCGAAAGCCTGCCTGAAGGGAGATAGTATATCTTCAGTTTCAATCCAATCCTGTATCCTGCACTAGCCTTGCAGTAATCTTTTGTATAGAATCAATAAGACTAATCGGCCTGTAGTTACTAGGACAGGAACGATGCCCTTTTGTATAAATTGGGAGGATTTCAGCACCGCACCAAGATTCTGGAATCGGGGCACCATTTGCAATATCATTTGATAGCCAAAGAATGTATTGAACCCAGTTCTCCTGATCATGAACAAACAGGTCTGCGGGGATTCGATCTAGTCCGGTGCTCTCCCCCTCGGTTCTGCCTTCAGGCCTTCTCCACCTCGTCTTGAACAAATAATAGAGGCTGGTCAGCCTTTGGAATTAAAAAATCATTAGTATCGCTGGCATTGGCATTAAATTGCTCCTTGAAAAAGAAGACCCATGTGGCCATGGCAACATGATTACATGGCTTTTGCCCTAACCCAGCATTCCCCCAGTTAACCAACTTCAAGAAGTGCTGCATGTTTTAACCCTTGCTGGCCTGTACAAGCTCTAACCATCTTTGCTCATCCCAGTCCCTTTTTGCTGTAACTACGGTGGTTTTTATAAAAGGTACGAGCAGTTCTTATTCTCCCAATATCTTTCGATTTAATTGCTGAGGTCAACTACCTGTGTGACTCTCTACAGATTTTATTGTACCATCTATCTTGCCTGACTGGTACTTTATCATTCAGTTTGTTTGTTTTAGTAAAAAAAATTATTTATTTTTACAAACAATTCGTCATGGGCTTTGATAATTGCAGCACTACATTTCTCTTGTGCAAACATACAGCCAGATTCATGAAGGAAAAATCGTCTCGCAAAGGGCCAGATTCTGAGAATCTGGACCTTTGCGAGCGCTTTTTTTGCATTTGGGATTCATCATCCCAAATGCAAAAATCACTCATTTTGAAATCGCTAAATTGCGAGGAATTGCATTTAAGGAATCTCTATTTGAGATTCCTTAAATGCAATTCATGAACCATTTTAGAAATGCGAATTAGCAATCTGGGGCCGCTATTTATCGCAAAGTCTGACTTCGTAGTAAATAGCGAAAACTTAGAAAAATGCACTTTAGCGCATTTTTCTAAGTTGGAAGTTACACACACACATGTCCTTTGGACATGTGTGTGCGCAACACCGGTGTAACTCACCATTTCAGGGGTGCCAAAGGGTGTCCTTTGGACACCCTGGCACCATTGAAATCGCTTCCTTATTTGCGATTCGTTAATTGCTAATCGCAAATAAGGATTGACTCCCCATTCATTCCTATGGGCCTTTGGCCCATAGGAATGAATGGGAAAGCCATTCCTTATTTGCGATTCGCTAATTGCGAATCGCAAATAAGGATTGACTCCCCATTCATTCCTATGGGCCTTGGCCCATAGGAATGAATGGGGAGTCAATCCTTATTTGCGATTCGCAATTAGCGAATCGCAAATAAGGAAGATGTAGAAATCGCTATAAATTTTGTGATTTCTACATGCGTCCCGTTTTGCGAGTCCTTAATAGCGATTCCTTAATAATCGCTATTAAGGACTCGCAAAAGAGGAGCATGATGAATCTGGGGGATAATGCGGAAATCTGCTAGGGTACTTTCTACTGCTGCTTTCATTTGTGAAAGGGATTTGAAGTTTGTTACAATTCCATCCCATTTCACCCGCTTCTGGTTATTGCACAATAGGACGTCCGAAGTTTCACTCTCAGGTGTTGTTCGCCTGGCCTTTTCGGGGCCAAAATCAATAGCACAAGTGGATTGTGATCACTTTCATTGTGCTCACATACCTCCATATCTATAACAGATGACCACAATTCTAGGTTAATGAGCATGTAGTCGGTGCGGCTTCTTCTCGATCCGTTACTGAATGTTGGAGAGCCCATCCTATCTGAGGGCATCCTTCCATTTGTAGCCCTAAGCCCTCTCTCCAAGCATAGTGCTTTCAGTTGTAATGCGGTCTCAGTCCATTTACAGATCGGTGCCAGGTCTAGTGAAGGAATACTCCATTGGCCGTCTTCCCCCTCACTAAGATTTCCATCCTCCCTATCAAGGGGCTCGAAGGTAGTGTTGAAATCTCCCACGACCACCACATTGCTTGCTCCTCTTCGGTTACCTAGAAATTGTCCTCCTTTGGTGACTGTGGTAGATTGCTTTCCTCCCGCAAGCCCCCTTGAATAAACATTTATCAAAATAAAGTGGCAAGTATTATTTGTGCTGAGGGAGATGGCCATGATATCGCGGCTGTCCACGTAAACTTCCTCAATCTTGTAGCTCATACATTGTTTCACCCAAAGAGTGAGACCTCCAGATGGACTGCCCCTTTCTCCCCCTATTGGTGGTTTAAATGTTTTAATATAACCTACATGAAAGATGGGATTTAATGACCACGTTTCTTGGAAGACACAGATGTCGTGTTTTTCTATATAGTCCAACCAATCCGAGGATTGTCTCTTAGAATGCAAACCTGCTATATTCCATGTAACGAAGGTCAGATAATTAGGGATCTGTGAATGAGGAGGGCCAGTGATCGAATTATTCACACCATTTGCCCCTAACGATGTTTCTTGGACGAGGTTAACGCAGGGACTATGGTGGGCTTGTACCACTCTACTACACTCTCATTCAGGCATTACCCCTTTGACAACCATGCTCACATTGCTATGGGGTAATAAATGTAAATCTTTTTCAACATTCGCTTTTATATATAGAACCGGCAGTTGGTTTGTAAGGGAGGTTGGGTTCATTAAACATCAATCTATATTTGACAAAGAAGGCAGCTAGAAACTGTTGGATTTCGCTTTATAGGTGAGGTTGGAGAATGGTACTTCATTTTTATCTGTGTTGGAATCAAATTGGCTGTCCTGATCTCGAAAGCCACCAAGTTATCCACCAAACCTTCAGATGCCAAGGGGAGACAGACAATTAAATTCGGAACCCTCTAATGAATACCTTTTTGCCGAGCATATATCCTCCCTTATGACTGATCTACATTTGCGCACCCGCGTCTCATGGGAAGCCGGGTTCTATCAAAAATAAACCCCCTCTGAACTTGTCTATCACTGTTGCAGCCCGCAGCCCGCCTTTGCCGGTCAGTTTGTTCGCGGCTTGACCGTCCCACTCCCCGCCTGCCGCTACTTACCGCTACTCACCGCTTGTAGCCTTCAACCTGCCTGGCACCCTCCCCTTCCCTGCCGTTCACGTCCACTGCCTTCCGGATCGGACTGGACTGGACCGGATAGTATGACGTTGGAGGCTAACTCCGGGAGCCTCGGAGGTGAGGTGAGAGCTGCGGGGGGGGGGGGGGGGGGGGGGGGGGGGGGGGGGGGGGCGAGTGTGCACTTAGCGTGCTTTTTCAATTTCCAAGGAGCTGAGGCCAGGACTTGTGGTGCGCCAGGAGTTGGGCGGCATAAGTGGGAGAGTGCCGGAAAAGGAGCGCGCTCTCCCTACTGGAGGACACAAAGTGTAGTGCTCAGGAGCACCCGTGTAGGCGACCCAACTAGGTTGGGTCCAGCCTGTGGAGCCCCAGTGTGCTCTGCTCCTGTTCTGTTTCTGCCCCCGCTTTCTTCTTTTTTTGCATTTTATGCCTGTGCTATTGGACTCTTGGACTCATTCTGCCCCGTGCCCACTGCAATATACCGCCATATACTGCAGAGGATTGATGTGCACGTTAACCTGCTTTAGACGCATATAATCACTTGCCACACACTTACCACTCACTTACCACCCAAAAGAGTAGGAATCTGGGAAAGGGTGGTGGCGAAGGCAATAATAAAAATAAAATAAATAATCTAGAAAATAAAACCACTGGCTCTTTTGCGGTCAGACTAGTAAAATAAAAACAGACACCAGAATGGGCAAACAAACCGGCGCAGGAAACGGTACAGGTTCTAGACCAAAGCCATTGACAAGGGGGCATGCGCGGTTGGAATCTACCACCACAGTGCAATCATCAACATCAAACCCATATTTAACAAATAAGACAATCAGCAAATACTTTATGCCATTGGAGAAGTGTGGCTCACTGGTTAGAGGAGGCAGACACTGATGCCGAGGTCAGCCTGGGACCAGGGTTCAATTCCCGACGCGGCAGGGTCTCGAGCTCAAATGTCCACGGACTCGATAATTCTCGCCTCGGTGCCTACTCGAATCATGGGTTCACACCCTGCAGCTCTGGGCAATAGCTTGCTTAATCTCCACTACGGCCCCCGCGGCGGGATGCCTGGCCTCCACCTTGGGGATGCCCAGTAGGGGTAATCTCACAGGGAAAGCCAGGACGGGTTCCCAAAGCAAGCGCTAAGAGACCTGTCAGTGATTTGGCGCTATATAAATCGAAATTAACATAACATAACATAACGCCAACGCTAGCGCCAGCAATACCTGCCCAAAATCAACTAGGGAAAAGTATGTTATACAGCAGGGCATTAATACACTCAACACCACAAACTGCTAATGGCCCTAATTGCGGAACAGGAAGTCCAGATAGTGAGACACGGCTACCCTATGGGATTAGCGTTGGAATGGAGAAAGACGGGTTAGAGCTGGGAGATTCAGAAGTCTTTGAAGCAGTCACATAGCCCGAGTGTTCGTGCACGCAGAAGAAAAGGCTTGAAGCTTTAGACCTTCCTTTGCTAGGGGAGAAAGAGCAAGATATAATGGGGTGAGTACACCAAGAAATATTGGAAATCTCATCGGTTTTAGAGCACATGGAAGTGCTGAGAGGGCCACAAGAGGAATCAATTCAGGGAAAATTGGAAGTCTTGGAAATATCATCAACATTGGAGCAAACAAATAGACTCAGCCAACAAATGCTCGCAGAGACTAAAACACATTTACAGGCAGGAGGCAGGGACAACCAGCATCCTTTGTCTCAGTCCCCGGCCCTGATACGGAGTTCATCAATAATTCAAACCTTTATTCTGGATCAAAATTCACTCTTGCTGCAGGAGGAACAGAAAGAGAATAGTCTTCCGTGAAATCAGAATTTGCTCCACTCTACCACCGAAACAAAATGCACACCCCACAATTGATGTTTTAACCAAAATTCTCTGCTATCCTCAATAAACTTTACATTAGCAACAACGCACTTACATGGCAAACGCAAAAAATTGGAAACTCAAATGGAAACTGTACAGGCTCTTGCACTAGCAATGATTAATATCGAAACTAAAATCAACTTCTTAGATGAAAAAATTGAATCGTTGAGGCTGCAACCAATTGCTAGGTGCTCATGCCTTGCAATTGTAGAGAAACTTAGCACTCTGCCTGAAGTGCTAACATCCATCATTATAGAACTAAAGCAAAGACAAGAGGGAACTATAGTTCAGAGCGCACAAAGAATAGTCAAAGGGTCTGCAAAAGACGGCACACAAAATGGCACGAATAGTCGGGCAGGTGCAACAATCCCCCCTAATGAACTACGGACTGAAATTGGAGTGAGCACTGTAAACAATCCCGAGGGGAAAACCGGCTTCGCAGAAATTAATTCAACACTGACGAACATACAAGTCAGTAAACCAATTTTGTGCTCTGGCATATCTCCACTAGCTTTGCAGTCGCCAACAGTTTCCCGACCAAGCACAACATCTCCTGAGGAATCTATAATCAATGAGAACATCCATGACAATAACAGTGAGGCCACACAATTAGAGCATACCTCAGAACCGAGTAAAAACCTCTCGAGAAGGGGGAAGAAACGTCTGAAAAAACAGACCAAAAACTTAAAACAACAATGAAAGACAACGGACTTACAACTGGGCGCTAGAGAACCCATTGATGCTCGACCCAAAAAAACACCTGCAATACAAGTGCCCACACAAAAGAACCTGGAACCGCAGAAACTTTTCCCAATTTTCCAAAGGGGAAGCCAGGTGAAACATCAATTAATACCAAATAATCCCATACCCCAACCAATTTTGAACGGTCTGGCCAACAACAAGGAAGAGCAGCCACAACACACAACAGAAGTGACTCCGCAATTGGTCTGTAAAGGCAGTCTGAATAAGGTACAGCACGAAGAAAGCTGTAGGAAAACTCAGCAGACAGCACTAGACAGAGAAATGGTAGCACCCATATCACTGAATAACAGGGAGTTTCAGGGGTCACAAGAAACCAATAACGACCACAAAGTATCTCCAATAAACCCGCGACGATTTGCCGCACATTCACTCGTGGCCAGCAAACCAGCACAAGGGTATAAAGAGGAGAAGAATAATATAATCATTTTTACACCTGAATACACGTCACGGGGAAGTCTGGACACATTAAATAGGTCCAACATTCTACACATTTTTCATCATATCCCAGAGCTCTCCACCATCTCCAGTGAAGACCTTACCCAAGTTCAATTAAAAATCTTGGACAACAATACAACCAGAGAGTCAACGATACTAAAATGGACCGACGGCTCGTTTGTACAAAAAATTATGAAAGAAAAAGAAAGGTTCGCAAACTGGGGGATTAATGTTCACACCGCAGAAGAAGAGAAATATCCATTTATGCTAAAAAGAGGATTGCATCCAAATCCAACACCGCGCCCATGAAAGTCCATTCTAAAAGGGACATATTATGTCCCTCGCACAACAGCATAGCCCAACATAAAAATTCCGTTTTTGCTGGAGTCCCCTCAAACAAAGCGCACGTGCTCCTAGCGCACAAGGAAATGCGTGCCTGAGCAATAAACCAGGCAACTTGCTCAAAGTAATCTCCTGGAATGTTTACGGGCTAAAAGCCTCACTACATAATAAGGAATCATTTGAATTCTTGCAGTCAGGGGACCTGTTATGTCTGCAAGAAACTTGGTTGCCTACCTCAATGGCTATACCAGGCTTCATGGAATTTCAACAGCCGGCAAAAAATGCTCACCATATTTGTAAGACTGTCTGGGGGTTTATAAATATACACGCAGATTAGTAGCAACCTAAAAATAAAACCTCTATTAAACATGGATATGGTTCAGGCAGCCCTAGTACAAGGATTGAAATTAAACGGATGCCCAATAAAGATCATTCTCGTGAATATCTACTTTAATAGCAATGAGGCCCCCAGACACAGTGACATGAAAACGCTAGTGGATACCCTTGAGGAATTACTGAGCCGTCAACCAAATTGTGGGATTGTAATAGCTGGAGATTTTAATACGAAAAACCTTGGAATGAAACCAGATGACGCTTTGCCCTCAGATAAAGCAGGAACGTTGATGAACAAATTCTTAAATATACACAGACTAAAATCAATACAAACATGCTATGGTCTGAAATCGGCCTCCAACAAAGAAACACAGGGGCCATCTAAATCAACAATTGATTACATTTTCACGTGTGGTCGCCTCTTTGGGCAAGTGACGGAATTTCAAAAGCTTCCTATCCTGTCTAGTGACCATCTCCAACTTGCCATATCTATCACCTTACACACTGTCCGCCTTCAGACTATCATCTCCGTGGGTAAGACCAATGGAGAAGAAATCTATGCTTTGCCAAGGAGACTACAGTGGACAAAAGTAGACACACCAGCCTTAACACGGTGGAAAAATAATTGGCCTGGAACTGCCGAAGATTTCACCACAGGTAATATGAGAACTGGATTAAATTAACGACCATGGTATACCAACTTCTGAAAGGTAAAGAACACTCACCAGTTAATATAGAAACGTCTTGTCACCAATTTCAACCAAGATGCGAAAAAGTGGAGCATAGTAAGAGGTTGCTCAGAACAGCCACACGGATCCATAAGCAAAACGGAAAATACGAAACATATCAAAACCAACTCCTAGCAAAGAAAATCCATAGGAAAAACGTGTGGGACAATAAAAGAAAACAGAACAAGACTCGGAAACTGGAAGCACCTGGTGGGCTAGTTAGCCCCCAGGGGCCCTCAGGATTGAAGGAGAATTATTCCCCCAACTTAAAACACACCACAGGGCGTGTTTACACACGTCACCTCAGGCCACGTCCCCGCCCTTCCCCAATGTGTAAACGCGCCCTGTGGCAGTTTTAAGGTGGAAAATTAAGTCCCCTTGAATCCTGAGGGTCCCTAGGGTCAAACTAGCCCACCAGGAACCTCCAGTAAGCGCCACAGAGCTGCGTTGCAGAGAGGTGTAAAAAGGGGCGTGCTGGGTTGAGTGGAGTGGGGTAGAGGGGTGTCGGTTGGAGTGGGGTGGCTGGCATAAAGTGGGGTAGATTAGTGTATTGTGGAGTGGAGCCGGGTAGATGATTCAATATTTGTGGCACACATGCAGTCACATGGAAGCGCCGAAGTGAAGCAACCCAATGGTGTTGGTAAAAGGAAGCGCGAAACATAGAACAAAGTCAAAGATAGAAAAAACAATGCTGGACATTCAAGTGAATCTCACTGGAGCAACGAAAGGACAGAAATTAAATGGCATAAATTGGTGGTGGTCCAGACTCTGCCCCAAGGACCTCCACCCTATACAATACGCACGCTTAGGCGAGACCTTAAAACACTGCACATCATGTTATATCACTGCCACCCAGTGCTCACCCCCCTCCTCATTTGACTCTCACCTCCCCATGACCACCAGGACAGGGAGGAGTAGAGTCCAAGGAAAAAGTGCAAGCCTGGGGGAGAATCAGAGCACAAACCTCATACAGGAGTACAAACCCCCCCACTGTGAGTAACACTTTAACCTCCAAACACACAGCAGTGCCCATGTGCTCCCAGACACCCCTGTCTATCATCCCTGGGGGGATCAGAAATAACTGCGACTGCGAGCTGGGGGGGTGGGGCGAGGTGCAGACCGGACCTCACAGGGGCACCAAACAAACCACAACACCTGAGTGTAGCAATGTGTCCCGCCCCTTACCCTGTCCCCATCATTAACTCTGAGTAGTACAGCACTAGCAGTACCTGTCCATGCAAGTGCTCCAGTGCCTGGTGGGGGGGAGGCAGTAAGTGCTATATAAATACCCATAACCCACCTCTCTATTGCCTCTTCTCCCCGGGCTTTAGGTATTTCTTCAAATACTCGATGCACCTCCCCTCCAAGTCGTCCTTAAAATACTGGGCGATAATCCTCTCCAAGTTCCATCGGTCCTGTGTGATCTTAGTCACACCCATGACCGCTGTGTAAATCAGTTTGTCCTTGTCGAAGCTGATTATGTCACGTCCGTCTAAGGCATATTGAAAAATTCTACCCCCCACCCCCGGTGGAGCAGTCCTTCCAGAGCTCACAGCCGGTCATCCACTGGAACATAAGGAGACCTGAGGGGTGAGGGGAGAGGGGAGGATGGGAGAGAAGAGTGAGGGGCAGAGGGGGCAGACCCCCCTCTGATTGAACTGCCCCTAATGGGGGGAGACTAAAGTGGTGGCTGATGGAGGGTAGCACAAAGAGTGTCAGAGGGAGAGTGATGTTCCTGGGTGAAAACGTTCTGCATGACTGCGTCTGTCACTCCAGTTTTGCCGACACTTGCAGCCCCGAACTCTACCTCCCATCTGACCTCACACCCTTCTTTCTGGGTCAACACCCCCCAAGTCAAATTCAATTCACAGTGATATACCATAGTGCAGTTGAGTTCCTTCTCCCCCTTGTCGTTCCTCCAAACCACATCCCTCAAACCCCAGTCTTTATCTGTAATTACCCCCGTGTCACTCAACCCCTGTCTGGTTGTCCCTCCAGTGAGGTCACTCTCCCCTGGTCTGGTTGATTCACCCCCGCTGTCAGTTACCCTCAGTCTGGTTGCCCCTCCTGTGGTTTCACTCACCCCTTGTCTGGTTGCCCCTCCCCTAATGTCACTCATTCCGGGTCAGGTTCCCCCTCCCCTGGTCTCACTCACCCGCGGTCTGGCTGCCCACCTCCCACTGGTGTCACTCGCCCCTGGTCTGGTGCCCCTCCTGTGGTGTCACTCACCCCTGGTTGCCCCTCCCCAGTTTCACTCACCGCCGGTCTGGTTGACTTGGTCCATCAGGATCCTTTCACCAGCCTTGGACACTTGCTCCACTCTTCGGGCTCTCCCTGTGACCCTTGCCCAGAGCTGGGATCATCTGCAGTGATCTTCTCCATCCAGTGGGCCCTGAGGCTCTCATTGGTGTAACTGGCAATGGGGATGTCATCAATGTACCTTACTATAGAGAACTGGGGGACCCCAGGTAGGGGCCCAGAGAGGAAGGAGGCAGGGGTGGTGCGTCCATTGGGGCGCTGGGGCGTTGCCCCACTAGAAGTTCGTGCAGACGTGCGGTGCAAGCAATGAAGCAATTCAGTTCCATAATAATTGAATTCTCTCGCGCTCACGTAAAGATGCTGCCGCTGTAAGTCAGGTTGAGTAGTGGGACACGCCCAAGGCAATCGGCCGATGAAGGGGGTGGGGCTGCAGGAGCACTCTATGATTTGAGTGACAGTCAGACTGTCACTGTCAGCGGCGCGTAGTGCGCATGTTCGAGTTTGGGCTGGTCATTCTTATGACCAGCCCGAACATGCGCACTGTCAGCCAGCCACTACTATATTGAGTAGGAGAGCGAGGGAGGGGTACCTGAGAGGCCGAGGGTTGCTTCATGCAGTAGCCTCCGGTCTCCTATGGGCAAGCCCTATCCGTGCTCTAGCCAATCCAGGTGCTGCTAATGAAGCGTCTCTGGATTGGCTGAGACACCGCGCAGCCTGCACGCAAACAAAGCATTGGGTGCTGTGCGTGGGCGGTGCCGCTGCCGCAAGGTATGGCCAATCGCTGTGGCCTATGTGAACAGTGATTGGCCATCTAGTCGTTAGTGAGGTGCGCACTGTCTGCAGTCCATCGTCACCTCACCACACACACCTAAAATTTAAGGGGCAGATTTACAACTTCTGGCGCATCTCTGCTAATCAGCAGGGATGCGCCAGAAGAGTTGTGACGCATCTGCCCACCTGTGAGCCACCACTGATGCGCCGCATTTACAAGTCGCGTTGCAAGCGCGACGCATCTCCAGCAAGGCTCAGGGGTGACCCTATTCCTAACATGCTGCATCAATCCTTACGCCTCCTTCAAGCAGGCGCAGGGTTTTGACGCAGCATGGCCCTAAAAGGAACTGAGTGAAATCATGTAGATTTTACTCAGCCACTTTTCGGAGGCATTTCTGCGCCGGAACGCCCCCCCCCCTTGTGCTGGAACGCCCACATGTGGCGCAGGGCTTTACAATGTGATGCATCTCCCAGATGCGTCACGTTGTAAATACCTCGCAGCATGGCGCTGGCTTTGCGCTGCCGCTGTGTCACAAAAGTGACGCAGCGGCGGCACAAATGTGGCGTACAGGGATTGTAAATCTGCCCCTAAGATTCTTACTTTTTAAACAGATCACTGATCAGTCAGATTGATGGAGATCTCTCAAGCAATGTTGTTGATCACCACGACGAGCAGCCAGGTGTAAGAATCTTAGACATTTTCTCTCACACACACACTCGGGTCGAGACTCGCGAGTCGAGACCAGGCAGTAAGCCTGCGCCAGCCAGACCGACTATATAGTCATTATAAGTTCTCACGTGTATTCACACCCACCCAGGCCAGGGGCAGCAAGGATAGGCTTTTACAGTATTTTACTGCAGAAACAGATTTTTTCCATGTTTGAAATGTGTGTTTACTGTTTTGCTGCTGAGTTTGCAGTAATGCATAAAATGGTTGTAACTAGCCTCTAGTTCTGACATTGAATCACATTTCCAGACACCAATAACCGGGAGAATGACAGTATTTTTTGCTGCCTGCAGGCGGTAAAGCTAATAATAGTAGGTAGGCCGTAGAAAGCGTATTGCAAATCCTTCTTTTCTGAAGCTGTAGGCTGCTACACAAGTTAGTTTCCTCCAAGGAACACAACACACGTGAGATTATCAAACAGGGAGAGCGCAGTTAAGTATACATCAAGCTTTCTTGAAAAGCAGTTCCAGAGTGAATTTACTTCTATGTGTGTCGTTGGATACTGTGGGGCAGATGTATGTTGGGAATGCGCCACGTTTGTGTCACGCAACTGCGGCGTAAACGTGGTGCATCCCTACGACCCATTTACAACGTGACGCATCTAGGCAGATGCATCACGTTGTAAAGCCCTGCGCCACTTGTGGGTGTTCCGGGGCAGGTGCGCCTCGCAAAAGTGGCTGAGTGAAATCTATAAGATTTCACTCAGTCACTTTCAGGCCAATGCTGCGTCAAAACCCTGCGCCTGCTTGAAGCAGGCGTAGGTCTTGACGCAGCATTGTGAAGATGGGGCACCCCCGAGCCTTGCTGGAGCTGCATCGCACTTGCGACGCAACTCCAGCAATGCGCCACCTTAACGGCACAGATGCGTCACGCATCTGTGCCCTTTTTGCCCCATGGTGCGCCGCATTGTAAATGCGGCACACCATGGGTGGCGGAGCAGCGGCGCAAAATAACTGGCGCATCCCTGGGGATGCGCCAGTTATCATAAATCTGCCCCTCTGGACTCAGTGAAGCCTCCACATTATGAGCACTGCCAAAGGACTTGACTGGAGCCCAGCGTCGGATTGGTAACGCATGCACTCGGGCAATGTCTGAGGGGCCAGTATCCGAATTCCTGCTGTGGGCTGCTTTTTTGGGCAGCCTGTGGTGTCGATTTGTGCTGTTTCTGCGTTGTTCAATGTCTCTAGCGGCCCAGTGGGTGTCTGAGTGGCCTTTCTGGAGGCCGATGGGCGTCCAATTACCTCCTTTTTATCAACGGACAGAGGTGTCACACACTTTCTCTCGTTGGGCTGGCCAATTAATAAATGTATATTGAGCAGTGCAGGGGGCCTGAGCAAAAGTGACCTTGCTTGTTTTCAGGTGTTTCACCAGGGTAAACTAATCCACGCGTTATTCCCCCTCACCCTCCTTTTTTATAAACAAAATTTCGGTGAAGCTGTGTTTTGCACTTTTTTTTTCCCTGCCCGGGCCAATTTTTAATCCCAATCCAACCCTGCTGGAGCCTATTAAAGCCTGCTAATAAAACAATAAGGGTTGTTGATGGGAACTATCTGGCAAGTAGGAGGCAGTGGGGAAGTGGAGTGGCGAAAGGGGAAGAGTTGTTGCTCACTGCTGCGACAGTAAACATGTCAAACTTGCAAGGACTGCTAGCTCTGTCTCAAGCGTGGAGCCCGCGGACTGAGCGCACGCTCCTGCACAGAAAGGGGGAATACGGTTTATTTTCCATCCCACGAACCGCAAGATTGAGCAGCCATTAGCAAGACACGTCCATTGCCGCCCCAGAGATACCCTGGCCGCCTAATCCACCTCAGGCCCCCTCCTGACCTGAACAGCCCCAGGGTTGTGCTAGCAGACAACTGCTGTCATTCCACCCCCACCTCCCATACACTTGTAGCCCTGGGGTCTGTCATAAATTATTCAGTGGGATAACACACATATGGGGGAAATGCATCCCTGAGACATCGGAGGAGCCTCTGATCTGACTCGTTGGTCTGGCACGTCCTCCTTTGCATGGAGGAAACGGTCTTGCTTGCAGATTTGTATAGCGCGAACTCGAGCCGAAGGTATTAGCGCTTTACATGAGCACCATTTTGTTGCACAAGGGCACATAGTGCCAATATCGGCCCGCACACCATCCCCCAAACGACATGATCCCCATCATAAATAAGTGGACAAGACAACTTGTTGTTGGGAAAAAAGTAGTCGCAGGTTTATTAGCATATCATTGCCAAAACATGGTGGGTTAACTTACCGATGATCCAAAGGCAAGCCGCCCCTCGCAGCTTGCCACCTGATAGGCCAAGTAGCCCGCGGCCTTGGCCATACGGTGCTTAGCGGTTGTGGTGAGAGGGTAGCCCCTCACCTGTCCGGTGAACCATTGGTCCACCCTCTAGCTCACACCCCCCCCTACGAGGGGCGGAGCGTTCAAGCACCCCCCGGTTGTCCAGGTAACCAACCGCCCGTAGGATAACGGGGCGCCGTCGCACCCACCAGGGTCCACCGCACGGATCTCCCAGGGATAATAGGCCTCAGCACCCTTTGTGCTTCTGCATAGGGTACTCCTAAGTACCTTTCGCCTCTGGATCATCATCATGTAACTCCTCCACAGCCCTGGATGTGGCGACCGTCCAGACAGGGCCCCCCACCAGAGCTACCTCCTAGACGCAGCCTGCAGAGATTAGCGCTTCCTGAATGTCCAATAAAAATAAATCCATGCCTACGTTGGATAGGTGGACTCCTTCTCCGTCAAGGCAACCAGAGGCTTTGGCGTGAAGTTCCCCATGGCGAATAAAACCGAAGCCCATAAGCTCCGCGAACTTACGCATAGCGCAGTTTACTTTCCTTCGCGCCACTTCTATTGCTTGCCCAGAGCGAGCCCCTAGCCAAAACCGGCGTGGTGTGATCTCAGACCACCAAAGATCGCAAGGACCCAATAAATTGCTGATTTTGGTAATGTTCACTTTCATGTCCCTTAGGAGAAACCTTTTCCCCAGGAAAGGCAGGTCGTTCACCCCCACGTGCAGAATGAGCACGTCTGGAGGGTGGGCGTTCCCATGTAATTCTCGTGTTAGCAAACCAAGCCCCCCGCTCCATCGCAATCCAGTGACTCCACGCCAGACAAACTGAGTTTTGCTAAACCCATGATTCTACTTTCTGCTTTCTGCCCACCGGGCCAACCTCGAAACCCCCTCGTGTCCCAGCACCCAGACCGTTGTTCCTGGTAAATAAAGAGAAGTTTTGGATGAAACTATTTATTAAACACACACAAATTCACACTGGTAGAAATACCACACTGCAAACAAAACACAGTAAAACATTGTACTTGTTACATAGCCCCGGGTGCCCAATATACACAGATTCTGATTCAAGCCCCCAGGACAACACATCAAACATCTCTTGTGTTCACAGAGCACTACCTGTTACTGTCTGGTCTGATGTATCTTTTGTAACAGTCAGATGACCATCTCCCCAGCTGTTTGATCCCTTCTACCTGTACCCCTTCTGAGGATGCAGTTGTGGCTGCGCCTACGCGGAAGGAGTGGGAACTGTACTTTTTGCCCACCGATGAGACACCTGCTGCAAACAAGCATGCGTGCATGTCATGTTCTACTTGGAATGTAATCAAAGGCGTGCCATCTGCATGTAAGAGGAGATAACCCATACCGGGAGGACGGATGGCAAGGTAAGCCGACAGGAGGCTTACGGGGCAAAATTTGGGCGCGCCAAGGCTTTGAAGCCAAAGTTCAATCCCCCTGCCCCTCTGATCAGTCTTGGATTGGCGCAGAGTAATCTTGAGCGTGTCTCCAAAAACCAGTACGTCCTGCAAAGACAATGCTACACCTGACAAGTCATGTTTGGATTTAGCAACCAGTTCAGAGATCCTGAACGCGCCGAGGAAGGCTAGACTAAAAGCAGATGCAAACAAGGCAGACTCGTAAGCGGACGAAGTGATCTGAGGCAAGCACAGGATCATACTCTGTAGAGTAGCAAAGTCAATAGGCGATCTGTTATCGGGCACCTTGTGCTCCCTCTTAGCCCACCCTTTTAATGCTGCCCTGGTAACAAATGCCCTGGTAGGGTCCGCCTGTCCTAACAACTTGGCCTTGTGACTGATGGCCGCTATGTGTCCAGAGATCCAAGAGTGGCTCATATTGTTGTCTTTAGCTCACAGGATGAAGGCCTGGACTTTTAATTCTGCCGCATCCCCTGCTACTTCCCAAGGTCCGACAGTGGCACAAAATTTTTTAACACAAGCCTTGTATCTATTGATAGTGTCCTGTGCCAGGGACATCTGACCCAGAGCCCTCATCCTGTTCACCACTTCAGCAGGTACCAGAGGTGCGCAGGGAAAGGGGTGGCTTCCTCTCTCGCTCTCGGCCAAGCTTCTCGGAACCGTTGCCACTGAAAACGAGAGAGAGCGTCAGCAGCGATGTTCTTGATGCCCTGAATGTGACGCGCCCTGCATTCAACATTATTATACAGGCAAGTACGCACCAGCTCGCGCAGCAAACAGAGAACCAGGGGGCAAGAGGCAGAGTGGGAGTTGATGGACTGAACCACTGCTAAATTATCCGACCACAGCAGGACCCTTTTGGCGGACAGGATGGTGGGCCAAAGGTGGAAGGCCACCACGATGGGGAAGAGCTCCAGTACTGTGATCTTAGCAGTCACCTTCTTCTTGATCAATGCATTGGGCCACTTCTCTGCACACCACTCCCTGTCTAGAATGGCCCCAAAGCCGTGCCTGCCTGAAGAGTCCGTGAACAGAGCAAGGTCAGGGCTGCCCGCCCAGGGAGCCTTCCAAATCACTGCCCCATTGAAATTGCGCAGGAACTCCGCCCACATGGCCAAATCATGCTGAATCCTTTGCTTAGCTTAACCATGTGGTGTTTTTTGGAGATGTTAGCAGTGGCCCTAGCAAGTCTCCTGGCAAAGACCCTACCTGCTGGAATTATTCTAGCAGCAAAGTTGAGCAGGCCTAGGATGCCCTGGTTACAGCCCAGGGAAGCTTTGTCTAGCCCTACCAGCGCATGAATCTTGCTAGACAGGTCGCGCACCTTCTCCTCAGGTAATCTAGATTCCCCTGCAATAGTGTCAATCTCTATACCCAGAAAGGTCAGGATTTGAGCCGGCCCCACTGTCTTACCCGGGGCAAGGGGGACCCCCAGGTGGTCCGTGAGGTGGACGAAATCTGCCAGGGCCTGTGAGCACAGCTGTGTCCCGTCACTCCCGATAAACAAAAAGTCATCCAAGTAATGAGTCACCCCTTCTACACCGTATGTGTCTTGGAGTGCCCATTGCAAGAAACAACTGAAAGCTTCGAAGTATGCACAGGACACAGCACAACCCATGGGCATGCATTTGTCAAAGTAAAACATGCCGTCGAGCTTGAAACCTAGCAGGTGATAGCTGCTCGGGTGGACTGGTAGTAACCTGAAAGCTGATTCAATGTCAGCTTTGGCTAACCAGGCCCCTCTGCCCGCTCTCCTGACCAGATCCAATGCTACATCCAGCGTGGCATAAGACACAGAGCATGCTTCCACATCTAGCCCGTCATTGACTGAAGTCCCTTTAGGGTAGGAAAGGTGGTGTATCAGTCTAAAGTAATTATGGGCGTAAAATCCGCTCCGCTCGCGGATTTTTCGGATTTTCGGCAAATCCGCAATCCGCGAACGCTCGCGAATTTGTCGAAAATCCGTGAATCCGCTCGCGGCGGATTTTTTGCTTGGTTGCGGCGCGCGGCGTGGTGCACGGCGTTCACTTTCCGTCATTTTAGCGTTTGCCGAGTTGTTTTTCTTTGCGAGTGACGCGCCATTTTAGATCTTGCTGCGTGTTCCCGCGGGAGTTTGTCGCCCGCGAATACGTACTCGCGGCTTGCCACCTTGCACAGCACACCTCGCGAGAGTTCGCAATTGCGAACATGTAGTTGCGGCGGAAAGGAACAATCTCGCACTTGCGAAATAGAGATTTTGCAATTTCGCACAAGAAAATCACCAGCAAACAGGATAAACCTTCAGAAAATTATGATTTTTATCAGAATCACTCCTCAGGTTGACATTTGCATGGCCTTTTTTTTTGCAAGGAGTCCATTTTGGGGGGGGGGGGGAGGAAGGAAGTGCCCCACAGTCTCCAACTTCCTGTTCCTGTCCAGCAGGCTCCTCCCAGTGCTTTGTCCATCTCCTGGTCACTTTCATTTGGATCTGGAGCTGGAAGGATTACTTTTTGTGGGTGCTGCTGGATATTTGGATTTGAGGCCTTTTTGACTGTCTTTGGATCACTTTTGGATTAGAAATCAACTTTCACAAGTAAGTTTGTTTGGGGCATTACAGTTGCTGCAAGTACAATTTTGGAACTTTTTCAGAAAATTAAATAAATTATATTGTGGGTAGCCACAGTATCCAGTAGGACCAGGGTTGGTTATGGGTGCATGATACAACTGTTTTGTTGAATTTAAACACCATTGAGGCCATGGATGGGCTGGGATTGTGCAGATTTTATTGTTTTTTGTCGTTTTTTTGGGCCTGCTGGTGTGGCCCTTTGCCCAGGGGTGGTGAGTGTTGCATGGGCCTAGTCTTTCTGTGGGGTGTCTTCTTGAATTTAAACATAATTGAGGCCATGGATGGGCTGGGATTGTGCTTATTTTATTGTTTTTTGTCGTTTTTGGGGGGCTGCTGGTGTGGCCTTTTGCTTGCCCAGGGGTGGTGGTGGTGCATGGACTGAGTGTGCCTGTGGTGTTGTCTCACTCTCTTTGATGTAAACATCATGGATGGCATTGGATTGTGGTGATTTCTGGCTGTTTTTCTGTTTTTTGGGGGTGTACTGTTGATGTGGTCTGGCCATGTGGGTGGTGGTGGTGGCCATCTTGAGTGCTGGCTGGTACAGGCAACATGTGCTTGGGGTGTAAGGGGGCCATTTTGAGGAGAGGCAGTGTCTGAGGCCTGCACTTATTTTGCCTACTTTTCATCCCTTATGCCCAGGGGTAGTGAGTGTTGCATGGGCCTAGTGTTTCTGAGGGGTGTCTTCTTGAATTTAAACACCATTGAGGCCATGGATGGGCTGGGATTGTGCAGATTTTATTGTTTTTTGTCGTTTTTTTGGGCCTGCTGGTGTGGCCCTTTGCCCAGGGGTGGTGAGTGTTGCATGGGCCTAGTCTTTCTGTGGGGTGTCTTCTTGAATTTAAACACCATTGAGGCCATGGATGGGCTGGGATTGTGCAGATTTTATTGTTTTTTGTCGTTTTTTTGGGCCTGCTGGTGTGGCCCTTTGCCCAGGGGTGGTGAGTGTTGCATGGGCCTAGTCTTTCTGTGGGGTGTGTTCTTGAATTTAAACATAATTGAGGCCATGGATGGGCTGGGATTGTGCTTATTTTATTGTTTTTTGTCGTTTTTGGGGGGCTGCTGGTGTGGCCTTTTGCTTGCCCAGGGGTGGTGGTGGTGCATGGACTGAGTGTGCCTGTGGTGTTGTCTCACTCTCTTTGATGTAAACATCATGGATGGCATTGGATTGTGGTGATTTCTGGCTGTTTTTCTGTTTTTTGGGGGTGTACTGTTGATGTGGACTGGCCATGTGGGTGGTGGTGGTGGCCATCTTGAGTGCTGGCTGGTACAGGCAACATGTGCTTGGGGTGTAAGAGGGCCATTTTGAGGAGAGGCAGTGTCTGAGGCCTGCACTTATTTTGCCTACTTTTCATCCCTTATGCCCAGGGGTAGTGAGTGTTGCATGGGCCTAGTGTTTCTGAGGGGTGTCTTCTTGAATTTAAACACCATTGAGGCCATGGATGGGCTGGGATTGTGCAGATTTTATTGTTTTTTGTCGTTTTTTTGGGCCTGCTGGTGTGGCCCTTTGCCCAGGGGTGGTGAGTGTTGCATGGGCCTAGTCTTTCTGTGGGGTGTCTTCTTGAATTTAAACACCATTGAGGCCATGGATGGGCTGGGATTGTGCAGATTTTATTGTTTTTTGTCGTTTTTTTGGGCCTGCTGGTGTGGCCCTTTGCCCAGGGGTGGTGAGTGTTGCATGGGCCTAGTCTTTCTGTGGGGTGTCTTCTTGAATTTAAACACCATTGAGGCCATGGATGGGCTGGGATTGTGCAGATTTTATTGTTTTTTGTCGTTTTTTTGGGCCTGCTGGTGTGGCCCTTTGCCCAGGGGTGGTGAGTGTTGCATGGGCCTAGTCTTTCTGTGGGGTGTCTTCTTGAATTTAAACATAATTGAGGCCATGGATGGGCTGGGATTGTGCTTATTTTATTGTTTTTTGTCGTTTTTGGGGGGCTGCTGGTGTGGCCTTTTGCTTGCCCAGGGGTGGTGGTGGTGCATGGACTGAGTGTGCCTGTGGTGTTGTCTCACTCTTTTTGATGTAAACATCATGGATGGCATTGGATTGTGGTGATTTCTGGCAGTTTTTCTGTTTTTTGGGGGTGTACTGTTGATGTGGACTGGCCATGTGGGTGGTGGTGGTGGCCATCTTGAGTGCTGGCTGGTACAGGCAACATGTGCTTGGGGTGTAAGGGGGCCATTTTGAGGAGAGGCAGTGTCTGAGGCCTGCACTTATTTTGCCTACTTTTCATCCCTTATGCCCAGGGGTAGTGAGTGTTGCATGGGCCTAGTGTTTCTGAGGGGTGTCTTCTTGAATTTAAACACCATTGAGGTCATGGATGGACTGGGAATGTGCAGATTTTATTGGTTTTTGTCGTTTTTTTGGGCCTGCTGGTGTGGCCCTTTGCCCAGGGGTGGTGAGTGTTGCATGGGCCTAGTCTTTCTGTGGGGTGTCTTCTTGAATTTAAACACCATTGAGGCCATGGATGGGCTGGGATTGTGCAGATTTTATTGTTTTTTGTCGTTTTTTTGGGCCTGCTGGTGTGGCCCTTTGCCCAGGGGTGGTGAGTGTTGCATGGGCCTAGTCTTTCTGTGGGGTGTCTTCTTGACTTTAAACATAATTGAGGCCATGGATGGGCTGGGATTGTGCAGATTTTATTGTTTTTTGTCGTTTTTTTGGGCCTGCTGGTGTGGCCCTTTGCCCAGGGGTGGTGAGTGTTGCATGGGCCTAGTCTTTCTGTGGGGTGTCTTCTTGAATTTAAACATAATTGAGGCCATGGATGGGCTGGGATTGTGCTTATTTTATTGTTTTTTGTCGTTTTTGGGGGGCTGCTGGTGTGGCCTTTTGCTTGCCCAGGGGTGGTGGTGGTGCATGGACTGAGTGTGCCTGTGGTGTTGTCTCACTCTCTTTGATGTAAACATCATGGATGGCGTTGGATTGTGGTGATTTCTGGCTGTTTTTCTGTTTTTTGGGGGTGTACTGTTGATGTGGACTGGCCATGTGGGTGGTGGTGGTGGCCATCTTGAGTGCTGGCTGGTACAGGCAACATGTGCTTGGGGTGTAAGGGGGCCATTTTGAGGAGAGGCAGTGTCTGAGGCCTGCACTTATTTTGCCTACTTTTCATCCCTTATGCCCAGGGGTAGTGAGTGTTGCATACTTGCATGTCCCTAGTCTTTCTGTGGGGTGTCTTCAATGTAAACATCATGGATGGCATGGGATTGTGCTCATTTTTCTGTGTTTTGTCGATTTTTTGGGGTGTATAACTGAACTGATGTTCCTCTGTCTTCCATTGCTTTTAGGTGCACAAGAAGACTCAATAGAACCACCAGTGCCAGGAAGAAGTCCTGCAGCGGTGTGTGCAGCATAACGTCACGCGACGTCACGTCTGGACACAGAACCCTCTGCAACTCGTGCAACTGCTGCCTGCTGACCTGCTCTGAAGAAGATGGCCCCAAAAAAAGTAACCCGTAGCTCCTCTAGCAAGAAAGGTGCCAGTAAGGAGCAGAAGAAGCAAGTCAAGGACACTGGTGTGCCGCCCGCCCCTTTTTTTGTGAGTAAAAAAAAAAGTATGCCTGCAGCAGCTGCAGCGGGATCTGCTGGGGACCAAGCTGGCAGCAGCACCCCCGCTCCATTGGGCTCAGTGCCACCACCACCACCACGCCAACTTAAGTCCAAGCCCTTGAGTGCTGCAGAGGCAGCCAGTATACTTCTTCAATCACCATCGACCAGTGATGTTGGCTCATCGCAAGAAAGCAGCAGCAATGTCCCTCAATCAACACAGGTTGTTGTAGCTCATCTGACGAGTGTTGAACAACCACAGCGGCAACAACAATCACATGTGCAAGTACAAGCCCAAGTACATGTGGAAGGAGAGGCAGCGCAAGGAGATGCGCATGCAGAGGTGCATGGAGGGTCACAACAAGTGCCCACAATAGTTGTTCCTCCCGAAGTAGGGGCACATCAGGAAATCGACAATCAAGGCGAGGTATCATTTGAGGAAGCCACTCCTCCTGATGATCCTTCATTGTCTTCCACAACCCTAGCAAGGAAGAGATCAAGGGTGGTGTCTACATCCTCTTCAAGCACACCTCCTTCTGATGATACGGATCAAACTTGGGAACCAGCACCACAGCCGTCTGAGAGTGAGGCACACCATGATCCAACAAAGGTACTTAAGCGTAAAAGGAAGCTCGTCCAAAGTCTCAGACTTATGGAGTGTGATGAGGCTCAACAAGAAGTGGCGGATACTGCTGCTGATGAAGACTCTGCCAACGACGACCCAGTCATCATAAAGGTCACTGCAGCCCCAGCGGGCATGCAGCAAACAGACATTTTGACCCTAGCCCGAAGAGCTGCTGCGCGTGATGATGATGATGATGATGTTGTCGATGAGGAGGCAGTGGAAACACCACAATCATTGGAGTTAAGTAGTACACCAACTCGTCCCGCTTCCATATTTCTTTCTGGCAAGAAGAGACCTGCGTCAACCTCGACCTTAATTAGTGGCGGTGAAAGTGGAAAACGTACAAAAGTTGGCCAATCCAGATCCTCCACTTCATCTGGCATTAGCTTCATGACCACCACCACCACCAGTATCGCCGCCTCCTCCAGGTCCCACAGACACTTCAAGTCCCCAGTTTGGGACTTCTTTACTGTTTGTCCCAAAAATCCAAGGTTTGCCATTTGTACCCTTTGTAAGCTTGCAGTTAGTCGTGGTAAGCCAGGTAGCAACTATGGTACCGGCGGCCAGAGTGGTCATCTTGACAGAAAGCACGGTGTCCAATGGTTTGCGCACCTAGCTGCGATCAAGAAAGGCCAAAATCAAGGAAACGTTGATGTTTCATCTGATGTTGACGAGCAGGAAGAAGACGTGTCAAACACTTCCCTTACACCCAGTACCCCTCTCAGCAGCACACCCAATGTGAGGCACACTAAGAGTGTTGGAGCGAGTGAGACACCAACGCACAAAAGTTCACCAGCGAGCAAAATTGGGTCAACGAAGTCATTATCAGCCCGTAAATGCTTGGTCCAGGCCAACATTAGAACAATGCTTACTTCAGACGTGCCATATGAACGCAACCACCCACTGACGCGTCTGTATAACACTAAGCTGGCTAAAATGCTAGCTGTGGACCTTCTACCTTTTTCTTTTGTAGAAGCGGTAGGTTTTCTTGAATTAGTTGCAACGCTCTGCCCTAAATGGAAGGTTCCGAGCCGGTTCTATTTTGCCTGAGTTGCGGTTCCAGCACTACATGAAGATGTGCTGCAGGCGATTGGGGCAGCTTTGCAGAAGAGTGCTGTTCACACAATACATCTGACAACAGACATGTGGACCAGTGGCCCAGGCGATGATTACATGTGCATCACTGCACACTGGGTCTCTTTTTCAGGTGTTATAGCAAAGCTAAACGCAGGTGTTGACCCGGACCAAGTTTTCAAAGCTGCTCGGAAACATGCAACACTAGCCATGTTTGCCTTGGAGAAAAGTCACACAGCAGAAAACCTTTTGGAAGAGTTTGACAAAAAGGTGTTGTCAATGCTATCCCCCCTAAAACGCAAGATTGGTTATGTTTCCACGGATAATGGCGCCAATGTAGTTAAGGCCATGTCACAGGGTCACCATGTTAGAGTGCCGTGTTTGGCGCACTGTATCAACCTGGTAGTTCAAAAATTCTTGAGTGATAAAGAGAGTCCAGCGTTCGAGGTAATGGCCACCTGCCGCAAAATGTGCAACCATTTCAGCCATTCTTTTAAGGCCCGGAAGCATCTGCGGAGACTGCTACTTCAACGTGGAATGCCAGTGAAAGCACTCATCCAGGAGGTGGCAACACGTTGGAACTCAACCTTCTACATGCTTGAGCGTCTGCATGAGCAGTATACGGTACTCGATCACTATTTCTTGACAGAGGCTACATCTCAGAAGGAGGACATGCGGATGGGTGCGGCGCAATGGGACATAGTTAAAAGCCTGACAGACATGCTTCGTCCTTTTGAGTTCTTCACGCGTGCAGTCAGCCAGGAGGACTGTAATTTGGGAAAAGCTATCCCATTGTTGTGCATACTGGAGCACCAACTGATGGCGGTTTCTTCTGAGTTTGAAAAAGATGAAAAAAAAAAAAACCATTTCATTTTGTCTGAGAAATTATTACATCGCCTACGTGGTGATGAACGTCTTAAAAACATCAACTCAGATCAGCATTACATTTGTGCTACTATTCTGGATCCACGCTACAAAAAGGCGCTGGCAGACAACGCATTCTTTCCTTTCGCTGATGCAGATGTTCAAAAGTACAAACATTGGTTAGCCTGGTCAGCCAAGAGGTTTGAAAAAGAACGGCAGGTTATTGAAGGAGAAGCCAGTACATCAGCATCAGCATCAGCAGGCCATCCGCAGTCACAAGAATCCACTTCTGCACCTGTGGCTGGGGCACAAGTGACCTCTCAGCCGTTAAAGACACCGGCAACTGGATCATCTGCACCACACACAATGACAACACTAACAGTGGCTGGGGAGGAGGATTGGCTAAGTTTGATGGGGTATGGTTCTCTAAAAAATGTCACAGGCACAGCAAAAAGTAAGCAAAGTGGAGGAACAGTTGATGACCTTGAGTCGATGGTGCAGGACTATCTGAATGACTCAACAGTGGTCTTTCTTAATGAGGAGCCATTGCAGTATTGGCATGGCAAAAAACAATTGTGGCCACAGCTCTACAACCTGGCTATAAACTATTTGTCTTGCCCACTCGCAAGTGTGTCTTCTGAACGTGTTTTCAGTGCTGCTGGTGGCATTGTAACTGCCAAACGGAGCCGCCTATCGCCCAAAAATGTGGAGCGGCTGACAATGATCAAGATGAATCAGCACCTCATACCACCAGATTACAAAGTGCGAGAAAGCACGCCACATGAAGACGATGAGGACAGCAACGTAGATGAGGGGATTTTTTCTCTGTTCGGTGCCACTGACCTCATCCAGCCTGAATTCGCAGAGTATGATGACGAAATCTTGTTCTTATTCCCTGACACCGAGCCCTGAAAATGAGACAATCAATCAAGAACTTTCTTTTTCGTCCTTATTCACTTTTATTCCTGTGTGCTTTGTGTCTCTCTTTCTTTGTTTTGCACAGTTAATTTAATTCAAACTTTAATCACCTAATCCCAAAAACAAGACCATCATCAGAACTGTCTTCACTTGTTTGCTTATTGATTTGAAGGTGCCGCAGTCTACATTCCTCAGGTTCACAAGTTCTGAAGAACATGCTCCTCTATCCTCCTCCTCCAGACTGCGATTTCCCTCCAAGCAGAGTGCTGGATTACGCACAATGAAGAAAGACTCAGCACTTGTGGGGGTGTTGTACTTCTTTGCGGGTGAGTTGACGGTTTTGGGCCCATTGCTGTGAAGCTCTAATAATGGACAAAAGTGTTTTGGACCAAATATGAGGTGGAAATTTCTTGCCGTTTTTGCTGACTTGCTTGCCTTTGAGGTGCTCTTTGGCGGGGTTCCGGGGGTTTGTGTGTAATTTTTGGTGTCTGTCGAAGCACTGCTGCGACAGTCTAATCTTGATTGCATTTGCTTTTCAGGAAATCCGTGGTGGAAAACAGGAGTTATGATGATTGATGATGACCTAGCTGCACAGCGCGTTACTTTGGACCGAAGGCCGAGAGATATTGTAAGTATGAGATTTAGCTTTTTCGCTGTTTGGGGGTGTTGTCGGGTGTTTTTTTGCGGGTGGGTTGGCGCCGGCGGGTCTTGCCTGGGGCATTCCTGGGAAGGTCTAATACCGGATACAAGTGTTTTGGACAAAATCCATAAGGAACAGCCTTTTTTTTGCCATTTCTTCAGACATCTTGCTCAATGTAGCGTTTTGGGGGGCTTCCTGCTGTTCGTGGGTGGGTTGCGGCCGGGGTCTCTGTCGAAGCACTGCTGCGACAGTCTAATCTTGATTGCATTTGCTTTTCAGGAAATCCGTGGTGGAAAACAGGAGTTATGATGATTGATGATGATGACGACCTAGCTGCACAGCGCCGCGTTTGGACCGAAGGCCGAGAGACATTGTAAGTATGAGATTTAGCTTTTTCGCTGTTTGGTGGTGTTGTGTCGCTTGTTTTTTTGCGGGTGGGTTGGCGCCGGCGGGTCTTGCCTGGGGCATTCCTGGGAAGGTCTAATACCGGATACAAGTGTTTTGGACAAAATCCATAAGGAACAGCCTTTTTTTTGCCATTTCTTCAGACATCTTGCTCAATGTAGCGTTTTGGGGGGCTTCCTGCTGTTCGTGGGTGGGTTGCGGCCGGGGTCTCTGTCGAAGCACTGCTGCGACAGTCTAATCTTGATTGCATTTGCTTTTCAGGAAATCCGTGGTGGAAAACAGGAGTTATGATGATTGATGATGATGATGACGACCTAGCTGCACAGCGCCGCGTTTGGACCGAAGGCCGAGAGACATTGTAAGTATGAGATTTAGCTTTTTCGCTGTTTGGTGGTGTTGTGTCGGGTGTTTTTTTGCGGGTGGGTTGGCGGGTCTTGCCTGGGGCATTCCTGGGAAGGTCTAATACCGGCTAGAAGTTAGTTGGACAAAATCCATAAGGAAACACCAGTTTTGGCACTTTGTAAGTTAGGGTTCGTTAGGGTTAGCCCTAGCAGCAGGATTGCATGTGTTTAGGGGGGTTCTATTGCAACGCGGTTCTGTTGTTGTAGAGCACTGTTGGAGCGATGCTGGCTATGGATACTTTTGCTTGCAGGCAAGTGGTTTGAATACAATCCACGGTCTGTATTTGGGTCTACTGTTACTTTCAAAGTACGTTTTGTAACCATTTTTCTGCTAGGCATCATCAAAGTGTGACTTTTTGAACCACACAGCGTACATACCTTTTATTTATTTATCAGTGGTATTGTAATAGCACTTCCTGTTTTCCGTTCAATAATTACAGGCCGGGTTTCAGTCAACATCCGCCAGGCAGGCAGTGGACAGGGTGTCTCTTCTGTCAGTGGTCACCACCACATTGATGGACGAAGCGTCAGCTGGAATGGAGGAGTGCCGCCAATAAGAGGAATTGTTTGCTGCATGCAACTTACTTACCAATTTCAACAGGACAACTCCAACAACATACGCAATACAGATACAGTATCCATTGTTGTCTTTTATTCTATGAGTGTGACTGCATGTGCTTACCTTTACTTTGTAACCAAAGATTGTCTGTAAACTCTGTATCTTCAATTATTGTTTGTCCATGCTCTGCTTTTTTTTTCTTCTCTCAACAAAACCTACCCAAAAAGAAACCCCCATTCCCATCCATTTTACAAACCCTAACCCTCTTCCCCCGGGCTGTGTTGTTTTGCTTGATGTCTGACTAAAATGACATCAATAATTCCACACACTTGCTGGGGAGGATAAGGTGATAGCAGCAACAGGCTGGTGAAGGAATACGAGGATATCTTCTAGACTTACTCAGCTTCAGTACTATATCTTCTAGTAGTAGTAGCCAATGTCAAATAAATTCAACGCAAGTACTAGTTATACTTGCAATACTTTACCATTTGTTAGGCTACATTATGGCACTGTTCTAGTGTACTGTCACCTGCTATTTTCTCGATCGTACCGTAACCGTTGTAATGCTACAGTAAGGAGTACAAACAAGGTTTCGTTTTCTTTTTTTCCATAGGCATGCAACTGCCACTGTGTCACACCACTAGTAACACCGCAATGAGGAAATGTCACCCGCCCAGGAATGACAACGTTAATCCCCATTTCACCTGGAGCCAGCCCTGGGCCTAGCCCTAATTTCTAACACAAATTACAGGTAAGATAAGCGTTTGGTGGGAGGTAGTATAATGGAGTATTATTTCGGAGTAGACAAGAGTTTGACGGTTGTACTACTAAAGTCCTACGACTGTTCAGGAAAACAAAGTTACTGTTACACCCCCGCCCCCCACCCACCAGACTGAAAAGCAGTAAAAAACAGGTATGGTCAGATAAAGTAGTTGAAAAATATATTTATTTATCCCTAACAAAATAATCTCCCTCACCCACCCTAACCCCAACGATTGTCTCTGAAACGTCCCAAAACGATCCCAACTCCCAAATCCCACCCCCCAAAAGTCTATAAAAAAAGGGCAAGGGACACTCCACTACTGGAGGGTGCTGGTGCTGGTGCATGATGCGGCATGGGCATCATACTCCTTGCGGAGGGTGGCAAGCTCGGAGCGGAGGCCCTTAACCAAGGTCTTATACCTCAGGACCTCCTGCTCCAGGTTGGACATGCGGACTCGTAGGCGGTGTTGGCGTTCCTTGCAGCTCCTGTGGGGGGCAGCTGGTGTTTCGGGTGCTTGGCGGTGGCGGTCGGCTTTCTTAGCCCGGCTCGGTCCCGCTGGTTTAGTCACGGAGGAGGATGCAGTCGAAGATGTTGCCCCGCTCGACTGCGTGTCCTCCTCCTCCTCCAGGGCCACCAGCCGCCGATACTCGGCGACTGTGGCCTCCAGCCTCCGTTGCCGGGCCAATCTAGCCTGCTCCCTCCTTGTTGTTGATTTGGAAGAAGGAGCAACTATATGAAGAAAGAAAGACATAGTCTGTAACCAATGCTCCTTATTAATAACACAAAGTGATTGAGCCGAAAGTTGGGTCACAGAGTACAAGTAGCAAATTGAAAGCACAGTACATAACTATTGAGGACAGTATCTATGTAACCCTCCCACTTCTGCATCCTTGCTCTAACAGTAGTGGTAGTTTAATGAACTAATTCTACGACCACTATGGACTTCCATTACAGTCGACTATGACAGTACACCAGTCTTATTCTTCTTCTTCTCTCTTGTTTAGGGAAATGGGTACGTTATCTTATGCAAGCCGGCAGAATGACATGGACACAGCACAGTGAAGTTGCACCCGAGAAAAAAAGTTGCACACCATGATGATGGAGACAGACTTGCGTTACTGTACCGGTCCAGTACATGCAGGTGGTGAAGCTATTACTTTTCTATTACGGGTGGCACTGAGAATACTCTGTTACAAGGGCTACTGCTTAATTAATTTACCTTTCACCCTACAGTGCAAATGAGTACTAGAAAAGGAAACTGAAGAAGCTAACTAATTTGATTATCTATCACTTCACATGGGACGTATTTAATGACAGATGAGATGACTTTAGGTGCTTTGCTTAATATTGAGTGAACACAGTGATACACCCACACATGAATGACGTACTACAAGTAAACTAAAGTTATTAAGAGAGGTACGGAGTGTCCACCGTAATAACCAGATATATGCTGTGAATGCAAACGCAATACAAAGTACTGCTACTATTCATGGTAGTATTGGACACATTTACAATTTCTTTTCCTTGCCTTCCCTGCACTGGGACGGACGTGCGGGTGCGGTGGTACATGCTCTTCAAGGTAACACTTACTTCACCTGGCGACCATCTACTCTCTCTAGATACACATTTGCTATGTAAGAGTCAGAGAATACCATGCTCCAGGCATCCATTCATTCAAAGTATACGCACACATACAGTTTCTGTTTCACCCACCCAGGCTGCTGTCCTTCCACCCATCCTTGCTTCATCATTGACCCAGCCATGCACCATACCATATTCTTTCCTTCCCAGCCACCTCTGGGTCCAAGCAAACACATATCGTTCTTCTTTGCCAGCCATCATACAAGTTCGCGTCCCACTTACTTACACCCTTCTTTCGCTTTTCGTTCATCCCATCCATCACGTTCGTCTAAGAACTTATTGGGATTCTTCTCACCAAAAACTTCACAGCTAAGTCGAAGTACATTTCGAGGAGGCTACTACCTGGTTGATTTGTAATTGTAATACACCCGTGCAGAAAGCACACTATGCAGTCTTCAATCTCAATAAGTAAGGAATATATAGCTTACCTGTTTCCGCCACCACCGTTTGATCCCCCACAGGAACGGCCACCAGCTCTTCTACCGCCGCATCCTCCCCAGAGGCCTCCGAGTCCAAGTCCAACACATCAGCCACCTCCGCGCTGGCCCCGTCACCAGATGTTACACCTACAAAGTACATTTAAGAAAGTTAGAATACACCACTCACTACTATATAATATTTGGTCCAGGAGAAATGTTAAAAAAACAGAATACAATGTAATAATTTGTGACTGTCTACTCCATAGTAAAAATGTCCCATTTTCCAGGGAAGGCTGTTGTCTTGCTGCACTTTTATGCACAACTGATGAATGCTTGCTTTTGATTTTTAACACGCACCACTTTTTCTCCTAACAGACAGAAGCTTGACTCCTGAGTCCTAAGAACACGACCAGGATCAAGTTCAAAGTAGGTGAGAGTTCGGCTCGACCACAAGAAATGTGTCCAATTAATCGTCAGCACTAACCACTTTTCCGTTTACAGTTAAATAGTTTTATGACAAAGTAGATTTCAATAAATGTGTTTACTTTTAATAAAGCTTTTACACTTAAATAGACTCTGTGGTTTTTGTTCCTCTAGACTAGAGTGGATGAGCTAAAGGTTTTGGAATTTTTGCAAGCATGAGTGCCTCTGACACTTCTTGACTGTGCTGTGACTCCGTACTACTCTCTTGTCCTGCGTACGATAATCTAGAGATCATTGGGGATCTATAATCGGTGACTTCGGGAGCTGAATGACTCTGCCACACTATCTAGTCAGTAAGGAGACAGTGCATAGAGGTATTGCTGAATATAATGGGAGTCCAATGGAATTGCCAAATGTCCAATCTTAGTTAGCTACACAGACAGACTAATAAGAATAGTCTAGTAATACCACAGGGAGTCATCATATTCGAGGCAGGATAAGAATTTATATCCAGTCTACAAGAAGATCAAAGACGATTTAGAAAAAATCGAATGAGGAACGCTAGGAAAAAATAGGTACTGTTTAGTAAAATGTAAACTTACTGGGGCCAGCAAAGGAGCCCTCGCCTGCCCGATCCTGGCCTGCATCCTCAGCACCCTCCTCCTGTGTCCTCTTGCCCTTGGGGGGAGCTGATGTACAACATGAAAGAAAGAAAAACCATAAAACATGGATGAGATTTTTCAACCAAATCAAACATTTCAAAAGAACAATAACAACATATTTTGGAAAAATAGCAAATAGATAGACAACTATTCCACGGGATCTATCTCATGTGGTATACTACGTTATTCGTATTGCCTGATTTGCGGAACGTTGACTTAGAAAGTTCCTATGTAACTCAATAAACAGACTACTAAAGAGGTTTGCCTAGGCCTGGCACTGCAGGCAGTAGTGCACAACACGTGACAGACAAAGTCCATCCTGCTTGCAGATCAGTGAATACTCAAACTATCAATCCACCCGCCACCACCGCCACTATTTCTTCTGATAGCCATGTGACTGTCTAAAGGAAGGACACTGGACTTCAGTCTGTTGGGGCTGATTTATAAGTCCCTTGCGGAAGTTGCGGCTGATTTTCCTCCATTGTTGCGTGCCTTTTCTGACGCAGCGGCAGAACAAAAGACTCGCCATGGTGTTGGTGCGGCGTATATATTAAAAAAAAAAACACATATGGGCATATGGGCGATGCATCACGTTGTAAAGCCCTGCGCCATCAGGGGGCGTTCCGGCGCAAGGGAGGGCGTACCTGCGCAGGAACGAATCCTAAAAGTGGCTGAGGGAAATCTACAAGATGTCAATCAGTCATTTTTATGACAATGATGCATGACTCAAACCCTGCGCGCTTGATGCCGACGTACGGCTTGATGCAGCATTGGGGAGATAGGGTACCCCAGAGCATTGCTGGAGCTGCGCCATCGTTGGCACGCAACTCCAGCAATGCGCTGCCTTTACGGCACAGATGCGTAAGGCTTCTGTGACGTTTTGGGCCAATGGGTGGTGGTGGCATGGCACACAATTACTGCCGCATCCCTGCTACTTTGCAGGGATGCGCCGGTAATTGAAAATATGACCCTTACTGTCTAGCATTACGCAGTTCTTTTCTTTACAGTACACTGATACATAATTTCTCAGGCCAATGAAATGCTTCTGAACACAACATACAAAACAAAGAAGCATAGTAGCAAGCAAGGCTACTGAGAAGGAGAGCAGTGCACCTGAAAATGAAATGCATAGAAGATTTTGAAATATAATTTACCTCAATGTAATCGGCAGCATTATTGCTCTTGGTAAAGAACAAAGATTTGCAAATAACAGAGCAGGATAAAACAGAGTAGTAAATGTACTACTACTACTACTCACCAAGCCCGGGGACCTCTACGCCGAGCGCGTCCAGCAAGTCCCGCTCCCGGTCCATGACATCGGTCCAGCGGTGGGTGGCCTGGTTATATGTGCGCCGGACCCCAGAGATCTTGTACATGGCCCGGCACACCTTCTCCCACCGCTGGCGGCGCTCCCGGATGCCATAGCCGGTCGCGATCTTGCCGCCTCCCAGGATCGTCTTGGGGAGGCGGCGCTGGACATGGAAGATCAGTGCCGCCACTTCCTCCGCGCTAAAGATCTCCCTCGGGACCACTTGCTCCCCCCTTAAACGCCCGCACGGGAGCCGGGCACGGGGTGCGGGACCCTTCCCCTTCTCAGGGTGCTTCCCGGCTCCCTTTACCATGGTCTGGGCAGAAATAAACTTAAATGATAAAGAAGAAATAGAATAGTGAAGAAGAAAATAAAAGAGTTTAAAAAAGTAGTTTAAAAGTAACTAAAAGCTGCAGAAAACACAAAAATATAGAGCTAGAAAAATAGAGGGTTAGATAATAAGTAAAATTAGATCAAAAAAACTTCAAACAAGCAAAGGATGGCAGAGATTGAGAGAGGATAGAGAAAGCATGCCCAGAACCATAGCAATGAATGAGAAACAAGATGGCCGCGCCCGTTCACGACCGCGTGGGTAAGTTCGCGCGAGATTTTCCTTGCGAGTACGCGCGAACTTGTACTCGCGAGCAGCACACTTTGCGAGATTACACATAGCGGGCGGAAACGGAATTACGTCACGCCAACAAGATGGCCGCGCCCGTGTACGACCGATAGGGTAACTTGGCAAACGAATAGCTAGAAGCGCCTCGCGAACACGCGCAAGATCACGCGAACATACACGTCGCAACAAAAACAATTTTGTATTCGCACGTATTCGCGGCTTCCGAAATCGATCTCGCACGGATTCGCGCCCCAAATAACGCGCGAAATTGCAAAAAAAACGATTTTAGCTAAAATGAAAGCAATGAGCAGGTGCAAAAGTTCAAACTTAACATTAGTAACATTCAAGGTAGTGCTTCCTGATGGGCCCCTCCAGAGTTTGCAACAATTCTATGACCCTGCTATGACCCAAACAGCAGGCTCATAGAATAGCACCATAAAGGTCCTGTAAAAAAAAAATTTCACTGCAACAAAAAGCAAATTACAGATAAGGAAGGAAGCAGGTGCCAGCCAGACTGGAACTTTCAAAATTACTGACACATTAATGAAACACAAATTAATTGATGGCAGTTGAAGAAGGGCAGGTGTGCTAGCTTTTTTCAACCACCATAATCTACAGTAATAAATAAACCTAATAGGTGCCTGTGAGGATGTACTAGAGGGTGGCATGGGTGTCCCAGAGGGTGGCAGTGGTGAAACAGAGGGTGCTGTGAACCTGTGATGATAAACCAGACGTAGAAACAACATAGTCGCGGCCGTTGCAAGCCGAAAAGTAAGTTCGCAATTGCGAACTTGTCCCAAAATCGGCGCGAACACGCGCCAACACAAAAAACGGAAAAATCCGCAAGTCCGCTAGAGTTCGCGGATCTTCGCGGATTGCGAATCCGTAAATACGCAAGTTCGCGGATTGCCAATCCGCAAAATCCGCCCATGCTTAGTCTAAAGGCACCTGGTTTCTTTTTTGGCACGACCCCCAAGGGAGATACAACAAAGTTCTCTAAAGGTGGGTGCATGAAAGGACCTCCTACCCTGTCCAGCGCTCTCTCTTTCTCCACCTTCGCCCTAACCACATCTGGCTGTTCCTTGGCAGATTTAAGGTTCTCAGCATCCTTGCTTCCCAGCGTACCCGAGTAAGGGATCCTAAAACCTTCGTGGAAACCCGCTAACAGCAAGCGTCTGTCCGGCTCTAAGGGGTAACGCCTTAGTAAAGGAGTAATGTTGTCAATGATCACAGGGGACCCTCCCAGTGGCACCGGCCGGTGTGTACTTAGAGGGGGAGAAGCAGAGACTGTGGAAAGAGGGCGCCCAGAAAGCTCGCTGAAAAGCAAAGGGGGAGAAAAAGAGGGCGAGAGAGGAGAAATCAACCCCGGAGACCTGTAACCTGACTCCAACTTACTGTCCACTCTTGCTAGCTGGCTGGGAGCTCTGCTTGGATTGGCAAGAAACACAGTTGATGGACAGAATGTAGAACAATGTCATACATTCACCCCAGTACAAGGATCTGGGCCTAAATCCATCGTTTTTTTGCACTCCACACCACCCTGGGTTAGACACTGGCTATATGCAAATCAGCTCTGACCCTGTGCCTCATGGGAACAGTCCAGTCCGAACTACCAAGCCATATCTTTCCCAGACCGGAATCAAGCATCCAAGGACCGGTTTCTGGCTATCAGCCTTCATCAGCCTGGATAGCTTGACTCCAGTGGTGTGGAGAGCCTGGGACTCACGTCTGAGCATACCCAGCACACTCGGGATGAAAATTGCAAAAAACACAGTTGATGGACAGAATGTAGAACAATGTCATACATTCACCCCAGTACAAGGATCTGGGCCTAAATCCATCGTTTTTTTGCTCTCCACACCACCCTGGGTTAGACACTGGCTATATGCAAATCAGCTCTGACCCTGTGCCTCATGGGAACAGTCCAGTCCGAACTACCAAGCCATGTCTTTCCCAGACCGGAATCAAGCATCCAAGGACCGGTTTCTGGCTATCAGCCTTCATCAGCCTGGATAGCTTGACTCCAGTGGTGTGGAGAACCTGGGACTCACGTCTGAGCATACCCAGCACACTCGGGGTGAAAATTGCAAAAAACACAGTCGATGGGCAGAATGTAGAACAATGTCATACATTCACCCCAGTACAAGGATCTGGGCCTAAATCCATCGTTTTTTGCACTCCACACCACCCTGGGTTAGACACTGGCTATATGCAAATCAGCTCTGACCCTGTGCCTCATGGGAACAGTCCAGTCCGAACTACCAAGCCATGTCTTTCCCAGACCGGAATCAAGCATCCAAGGACCGGTTTCTGGCTATCAGCCTTCATTAGCCTGGATAGCTTGACTCCAGTGGTGTGGAGAGCCTGGGACTCACGTCTGAGCATACCCAGCACACTCGGGGTGAAAATTGCAAAAAACACAGTTGATGGACAGAATGTAGAACAATGTCATACATTCACCCCAGTACAAGGATCTGGGCCTAAATCCATCGTTTTTTTGCACTCCACACCACCCTGGGTTAGACACTGGCTATATGCAAATCAGCTATGACCCTGTGCCTCATGGGAACAGTCCAGTCCGAACTACCAAGCCAAGTCTTTCCCAGACCGGAATCAAGCATCCAAGGACCGGTTTCTGGCTATCAGCCTTCATCAGCCTGGATAGCTTGACTCCAGTGGTGTGGAGAGCCTGGGACTCACGTCTGAGCATACCCAGCACACTCGGGGTGAAAATTGCAAAAAACACAGTTGATGGACAGAATGTAGAACAATGTCATACATTCACCCCAGTACAAGGATCTGGGCCTAAATCCATCGTTTTTTTGCACTCCACACCACCCTGGGTTAGACACTGGCTATATGCAAATCAGCTCTGACCCTGTGCCTCATGGGAACAGTCCAGTCCGAACTACCAAGCCATGTCTTTCCCAGACCGGAATCAAGCATCCAAGGACCGGTTTCTGGCTATCAGCCTTCATCAGCCTGGATAGCTTGACTCCAGTGGTGTGGAGAGCCTGGGACTCACGTCTGAGCATACCCAGCACACTCGGGGTGGAAATTGCAAAAAACACAGTAGATGGACAGAATGTAGAACAATGTCATACATTCACCCCAGTACAAGGATCTGGGCCTAAATCCATCGTTTTTTTGCACTCCACACCACCCTGGGTTAGACACTGGCTATATGCAAATCAGCTCTGACCCTGTGCCTCATGGGAACAGTCCAGTCCGAACTACCAAGCCATGTCTTTCCCAGACCAGAATCAAGCATCCAAGGACCAGTTTCTGGCTATCAGCCTTCATCAGCCTGGATAGCTTGACTCCAGTGGTGTGGAGAGCCTGGGACTCACGTCTGAGCATACCCAGCATACTCGGGATGAAAATTGCAAAAAACACAGTTGATGGACAGAATGTAGAACAATGTCATACATTCACCCCAGTACAAGGATCTGGGCCTAAATCCATCGTTTTTTTGCACTCCACACCACCCTGGGTTAGACACTGGCTATATGCAAATCAGCTCTGACCCTGTGCCTCATGGGAACAGTCCAGTCCGAACTACCAAGCCATGTCTTTCCCAGACCGGAATCAAGCATCCAAGGACCGGTTTCTGGCTATCAGCCTTCATCAGCCTGGATAGCTTGACTCCAGTGGTGTGGAGAACCTGGGACTCACGTCTGAGCATACCCAGCACACTCGGGGTGAAAATTGCAAAAAACACAGTCGATGGGCAGAATGTAGAACAATGTCATACATTCACCCCAGTACAAGGATCTGGGCCTAAATCCATCGTTTTTTTGCACTCCACAACACCCTGGGTTAGACACTGGCTATATGCAAATCAGCTCTGACCCTGTGCCTCATGGGAACAGTCCAGTCCGAACTACCAAGCCATGTCTTTCCCAGACCGGAATCAAGCATCCAAGGACCGGTTTCTGGCTATCAGCCTTCATCAGCCTGGATAGCTTGACTCCAGTGGTGTGGAGAACCTGGGACTCACGTCTGAGCATACCCAGCACACTCGGGGTGAAAATTGCAAAAAACACAGACGATGGGCAGAATGTAGAACAATGTCATACATTCACCCCAGTACAAGGATCTGGGCCTAAATCCATCGTTTTTTGCACTCCACACCACCCTGGGTTAGACACTGGCTATATGCAAATCAGCTCTGACCCTGTGCCTCATGGGAACAGTCCAGTCTGAACTACCAAGCCATGTCTTTCCCAGACCGGAATCAAGCATCCAAGGACCGGTTTCTGGCTATCAACCTTCATCAGCCTGGATAGCTTGACTCCAGTGGTGTGGAGAGCCTGGGACTCACGTCTGAGCATACACAGCACACTCGGGGTGAAAATTGCAAAAAACACAGTTGATGGACAGAATGTAGAACAATGTCATACATTCACCCCAGTACAAGGATCTGGGCCTAAATCCATCGTTTTTTTGCACTCCACACCACCCTGGGTTAGACACTGGCTATATGCAAATCAGCTCTGACCCTGTGCCTCATGGGAACAGTCCAGTCCGAACTACCAAGCCATGTCTTTCCCAGACCGGAATCAAGCATCCAAGGACCGGTTTCTGGCTATCAGCCTTCATCAGCCTGGATAGCTTGACTCCAGTGGTGTGGATAGCCTGGGACTCACGTCTGAACATACCCAGCACACTCGGGGTGAAAATTGCAAAAAACACAGTTGATGGACAGAATGTAGAACAATGTCATACATTCACCCCAGTACAAGGATCTGGGCCTAAATCCATCGTTTTTTTGCACTCCACACCACCCTGGGTTAGACACTGGCTATATGCAAATCAGCTCTGACCCTGTGCCTCATGGGAACAGTCCAGTCCGAACTACCAAGCCATGTCTTTCCCAGACCGGAATCAAGCATCCAAGGACCGGTTTCTGGCTATCAACCTTCATCAGCCTGGATAGCTTGACTCCAGTGGTGTGGAGAGCCTGGGACTCACGTCTGAGCATACCCAGCACACTCGGGGTGAAAATTGCAAAAAACACAGTTGATGGACAGAATGTAGAACAATGTCATACATTCACCCCAGTACAAGGATCTGGGCCTAAATCCATCGTTTTTTTGCACTCCACACCACCCTGGGTTAGACACTGGCTATATGCAAATCAGCTCTGACCCTGTGCCTCATGGGAACAGTCCAGTCCGAACTACCAAGCCATGTCTTTCCCAGACCGGAATCAAGCATCCAAGGACCGGTTTCTGGCTATCAGCCTTCATTAGCCTGGATAGCTTGACTCCAGTGGTGTGGAGAACCTGGGACTCACGTCTGAGCATACCCAGCACACTCGGGGTGAAAATTGCAAAAAACACAGACGATGGGCAGAATGTAGAACAATGTCATATATTCACCCCAGTACAAGGATCTGGGCCTAAATCCATCGTTTTTTGCACTCCACACCACCCTGGGTTAGACACTGGCTATATGCAAATCAGCTCTGACCCTGTGCCTCATGGGAACAGTCCAGTCTGAATTACCAAGCCATGTCTTTCCCAGACCGGAATCAAGCATCCAAGGACCGGTTTCTGGCTATCAACCTTCATCAGCCTGGATAGCTTGACTCCAGTGGTGTGGAGAGCCTGGGACTCACGTCTGAGCATACCCAGCACACTCGGGGTGAAAATTGCAAAAAACACAGTTGATGGACAGAATGTAGAACAATGTCATACATTCACCCCAGTACAAGGATCTGGGCCTAAATCCATCGTTTTTTTGCACTCCACACCACCCTGGGTTAGACACTGGCTATATGCAAATCAGCTCTGACCCTGTACCTCATGGGAACAGTCCAGTCCGAACTACCAAGCCATGTCTTTCCCAGACCGGAATCAAGCATCCAAGGACCGGTTTCTGACTATCAGCCTTCATCAGCCTGGATAGCTTGACTCCAGTGGTGTGGATAGCCTGGGACTCACGTCTGAACATACCCAGCACACTCGGGGTGAAAATTGCAAAAAACACAGTTGATGGACAGAATGTAGAACAATGTCATACATTCACCCCAGTACAAGGATCTGGGCTTAAATCCATCGTTTTTTTGTACTCCACACCACCCTGGGTTAGACACTGGCTATATGCAAATCAGCTCTGACCCTGTGCCTCATGGGAACAGTCCAGTCCGAACTACCAAGCCATGTCTTTCCCAGACCGGAATCAAGCATCCAAGGACCGGTTTCTGGCTATCAACCTTCATCAGCCTGGATAGCTTGACTCCAGTGGTGTGGAGAGCCTGGGACTCACGTCTGAGCATACCCAGCACACTCGGGGTGAAAATTGCAAAAAACACAGTGGATGGACAGAATGTAGAACAATGTCATACATTCACCCCAGTACAAGGATCTGGGCCTAAATCCATCGTTTTTTTGCACTCCACACCACCCTGGGTTAGAAACTGGCTATATGCAAATCAGCTCTGACCCTGTGCCTCATGGGAACAGTCCAGTCCGAACTACCAAGCCAAGTCTTTCCCAGACCGGAATCAAGCATCCAAGGACCGGTTTCTGGCTATCAGCCTTCATCAGCCTGGATAGCTTGACTCCAGTGGTGTGGAGAGCCTGGGACTCACGTCTGAGCATACCCAGCACACTCGGGGTGAAAATTGCAAAAAACACAGTTGATGGACAGAATGTAGAACAATGTCATACATTCACCCCAGTACAAGGATCTGGGCCTAAATCCATCGTTTTTTTGCACTCCACACCACCCTGGGTTAGACACTGGCTATATGCAAATCAGCTCTGACCCTGTGCCTCATGGGAACAGTCCAGTCCGAACTACCAAGCCATGTCTTTCCCAGACCGGAATCAAGCATCCAAGTGCCGGTTTCTGGCTATCAACCTTCATCAGCCTGGATAGCTTGACTCCAGTGGTGTGGAGAGCCTGGGACTCACGTCTGAGCATACCAAGCACACTCGGGGTGAAAATTGCAAAAAACACAGTTGATGGACAGAATGTAGAACAATGTCATACATTCACCCCAGTACAAGGATCTGGGCCTAAATCCATCGTTTTTTTGCACTCCACACCACCCTGGGTTAGACACTGGCTATATGCAAATCAGCTCTGACCCTGTGCCTCATGGGAACAGTCCAGTCCGAACTACCAAGCCATGTCTTTCCCAGACCGGAATCAAGCATCCAAGGACCGGTTTCTGGCTATCAGCCTTCATTAGCCTGAATAGCTTGACTCCAGTGGTGTGGAGAGCCTGGGACTCACGTCTGAGCATACCCAGCACACTCGGGGTGAAAATTGCAAAAAACACAGTTGATGGACAGAATGTAGAACAATGTTATACATTCACCCCAGTACAAGGATCTGGGCCTAAATCCATCGTTTTTTTGCACTCCACACCACCCTGGGTTAGACACTGGCTATATGCAAATCAGCTCTAACCCTGTGCCTCATGGGAACAGTCCAGTCCGAACTACCAAGCCATGTCTTTCCCAGGCCGGAATCAAGCATCCAAGGACCGGTTTCTGGCTATCAGCCTTCATCAGCCTGGATAGCTTGACTCCAGTGGTGTGGAGAACCTGGGACTCACGTCTGAGCATACCCAGCACACTCGGGGTGAAAATTGCAAAAAACACAGTCGATGGGCAGAATGTAGAACAATGTCATACATTCACCCCAGTACAAGGATCTGGGCCTAAATCCATCGTTTTTTTGCACTCCACACCACCCTGGGTTAGACACTGGCTATATGCAAATCAGCTCTGACCCAGTGCCTCATGGGAACAGTCCAGTCCGAACTACCAAGCCATGTCTTTCCCAGACCGGAATCAAGCATCAAAGGACCGGTTTCTGGCTATTAGCCTTCATCAGCCTGGATAGCTTGACTCCAGTGGTGTGGAGAACCTGGGACTCACGTCTGAGCATACCCAGCACACTCGGGGTGAAAATTGGAAAAAACACAGTCGATGGGCAGAATGTAGAACAATGTCATACATTCACCCCAGTACAAGGATCTGGGCCTAAATCCATCGTTTTTTGCACTCCACACCACCCTGGGTTAGACACTGGCTATATGCAAATCAGCTCTGACCCTGTGCCTCATGGGAACAGTCCAGTCCGAACTACCAAGCCATGTCTTTCCCAGACCGGAATCAAGCATCCAAGGACCGGTTTCTGACTATCAGCCTTCATCAGCCTGGATAGCTTGACTCCAGTGGTGTGGAGAGCCTGGGACTCACGTCTGAACATACCCAGCACACTCGGGTGAAAATTGCTAAAAACACAGTTGATGGACAGAATGTAGAACAATGTCATACATTCACCCCAGTACAAGGATCTGGGCCTAAATCCATCGTTTCTTTGCACTCCACACCACCCTGGGTTAGACACTGGCTATATGCAAATCAGCTCTGACCCTGTGCCTCATGGGAACAGTCCAGTCCGAACTACCAAGCCATGTCTTTCCCAGACCGGAATCAAGCATCCAAGGACCGGTCTCTGGCTATCAACCTTCATCAGCCTGGATAGCTTGACTCAAGTGGTGTGGAGAGCCTGGGACTCACGTCTGAGCATACCCAGCACACTCGGGGTGAAAATTGCAAAAAACACAGTTGATGGACAGAATGTAGAACAATGTCATACATTCACCCCAGTACAAGGATCTGGGCCTAAATCCATCGTTTTTTTGCACTCCACACCACCCTGGGTTAGACACTGGCTATATGCAAATCAGCTCTGACCCTGTGCCTCATGGGAACAGTCCAGTCCGAACTACCAAGCCATGTCTTTCCCAGACCGGAATCAAGCATCCAAGGACCGGTTTCTGGCTATCAGCCTTCATTAGCCTGGATAGCTTGACTCCAGTGGTGTGGAGAGCCTGGGACTCACGTCTGAGCATACCCAGCACACTCGGGGTGAAAATTGCAAAAAACACAGTTGATGGACAGAATGTAGAACAATGTCATACATTCACCCCAGTACAAGGATCTGGGCCTAAATCCATCGTTTTTTTGCACTCCACACCACCCTGGGTTAGACACTGGCTATATGCAAATCAGCTCTGACCCTGTGCCTCATGGGAACAGTCCAGTCCGAACTACCAAGCCAAGTCTTTCCCAGACCGGAATCAAGCATCCAAGGACCGGTTTCTGGCTATCAGCCTTCATCAGCCTGGATAGCTTGACTCCAGTGGTGTGGAGAGCCTGGGACTCACGTCTGAGCATACCCAGCACACTCGGGGTGAAAATTGCAAAAAACACAGTTGATGGACAGAATGTAGAACAATGTCATACATTCACCCCAGTACAAGGATCTGGGCCTAAATCCATCGTTTTTTTGCACTCCACACCACCCTGGGTTAGACACTGGCTATATGCAAATCAGCTCTGACCCTGTGCCTCATGGGAACAGTCCAGTCCGAACTACCAAGCCATGTCTTTCCCAGACCGGAATCAAGCATCCAAGGACCAGTTTCTGGCTATCAGCCTTCATCAGCCTGGATAGCTTGACTCCAGTGGTGTGGAGAGCCTGGGACTCACGTCTGAGCATACCCAGCACACTCGGGGTGGAAATTGCAAAAAACACAGTAGATGGACAGAATGTAGAACAATGTCATACATTCACCCCAGTACAAGGATCTGGGCCTAAATCCATCGTTTTTTTGCACTCCACACCACCCTGGGTTAGACACTGGCTATATGCAAATCAGCTCTGACCCTGTGCCTCATGGGAACAGTCCAGTCCGAACTACCAAGCCATGTCTTTCCCAGACCGGAATCAAGCATCCAAGGACCAGTTTCTGGCTATCAGCCTTCATCAGCCTGGATAGCTTGACTCCAGTGGTGTGGAGAGCCTGGGACTCACGTCTGAGCATACCCAGCACACTCGGGATGAAAATTGCAAAAAACACAGTTGATGGACAGAATGTAGAACAATGTCATACATTCACCCCAGTACAAGGATCTGGGCCTAAATCCATCGTTTTTTTGCACTCCACACCACCCTGGGTTAGACACTGGCTATATGCAAATCAGCTCTGACCCTGTGCCTCATGGGAACAGTCCAGTCCGAACTACCAAGCCATGTCTTTCCCAGACCGGAATCAAGCATCCAAGGACCGGTTTCTGGCTATCAGCCTTCATCAGCCTGGATAGCTTGACTCCAGTGGTGTGGAGAACCTGGGACTCACGTCTGAGCATACCCAGCACACTCGGGGTGAAAATTGCAAAAAACACAGTCGATGGGCAGAATGTAGAACAATGTCATACATTCACCCCAGTACAAGGATCTGGGCCTAAATCCATCGTTTTTTTGCACTCCACACCACCCTGGGTTAGACACTGGCTATATGCAAATCAGCTTTGACCCTGTGCCTCATAGGCACAGTCCAGTCCGAACTACCAAGCCATGTCTTTCCCAGACCGGAATCAAGCATCCAAGGACCGGTTTCTGGCTATCAACCTTCATCAGCCTGGATAGCTTGACTCCAGTGGTGTGGAGAGCCTGGGACTCACGTCTGAGCATACCCAGCACACTCGGGGTGAAAATTGCAAAAAACACAGTTGATGGACAGAATGTAGAACAATGTCATACATTCACCCCAGTACAAGGATCTGGGCCTAAATCCATCGTTTTTTTGCACTCCACACCACCCTGGGTTAGACACTGGCTATATGCAAATCAGCTCTGACCCTGTGCCTCATGGGAACAGTCCAGTCCGAACTACCAAGCCATGTCTTTCCCAGACCGGAATCAAGCATCCAAGGACCGGTTTCTGGCTATCAGCCTTCATCAGCCTGGATAGCTTGACTCCAGTGGTGTGGAGAGCCTGGGACTCACGTCTGAGCATACCCAGCACACTCGGGGTGGAAATTGCAAAAAACACAGTAGATGGACAGAATGTAGAACAATGTCATACATTCACCCCAGTACAAGGATCTGGGCCTAAATCCATCGTTTTTTTGCACTCCACACCACCCTGGGTTAGACACTGGCTATATGCAAATCAGCTCTGACCCTGTGCCTCATGGGAACAGTCCAGTCCGAACTACCAAGCCATGTCTTTCCCAGACCGGAATCAAGCATCCAAGGACCAGTTTCTGGTTATCAGCCTTCATCAGCCTGGATAGCTTGACTCCAGTGGTGTGGAGAGCCTGGGACTCACGTCTGAGCATACCCAGCACACTCGGGATGAAAATTGCAAAAAACACAGTTGATGGACAGAATGTAGAACAATGTCATACATTCACCCCAGTACAAGGATCTGGGCCTAAATCCATCGTTTTTTTGCACTCCACACCACCCTGGGTTAGACACTGGCTATATGCAAATCAGCTCTGACCCTGTGCCTCATGGGAACAGTCCAGTCCGAACTACCAAGCCATGTCTTTCCCAGACCGGAATCAAGCATCCAAGGACCGGTTTCTGGCTATCAGCCTTCATCAGCCTGGATAGCTTGACTCCAGTGGTGTGGAGAACCTGGGACTCACGTCTGAGCATACCCAGCACACTCGGGGTGAAAATTGCAAAAAACACAGTCGATGGGCAGAATGTAGAACAATGTCATACATTCACCCCAGTACAAGGATCTGGGCCTAAATCCATCGTTTTTTTGCACTCCACACCACCCTGGGTTAGACACTGGCTATATGCAAATCAGCTTTGACCCTGTGCCTCATAGGCACAGTCCAGTCCGAACTACCAAGCCATGTCTTTCCCAGACCGGAATCAAGCATCCAAGGACCGGTTTCTGGCTATCAACCTTCATCAGCCTGGATAGCTTGACTCCAGTGGTGTGGAGAGCCTGGGACTCACGTCTGAGCATACCCAGCACACTCGGGGTGAAAATTGCAAAAAACACAGTTGATGGACAGAATGTAGAACAATGTCATACATTCACCCCAGTACAAGGATCTGGGCCTAAATCCATCGTTTTTTTGCACTCCACACCACCCTGGGTTAGACACTGGCTATATGCAAATCAGCTCTGACCCTGTGCCTCATGGGAACAGTCCAGTCCGAACTACCAAGCCATGTCTTTCCCAGACCGGAATCAAGCATCCAAGGACCGGTTTCTGGCTATCAGCCTTCATCAGCCTGGATAGCTTGACTCCAGTGGTGTGGAGATCCTGGGACTCATGTCTGAACATACCCAGCACACTCGGGGTGAAAATTGCAAAAAACACAGTTGATGGACAGAATGTAGAACAATGTCATACATTCACCCCAGTACAAGGATCTGGGCCTAAATCCATCGTTTTTTTGCACTCCACACCACCCTGGGTTAGACACTGGTTATATGCAAACAGCTCTGACCCTGTGCCTCATGGGAACAGTCCAGTCCGAACTACCAAGCCATGTCTTTCCCAGACCGGAATCAAGCATCCAAGGACCGGTTTCTGGCTATCAACCTTCATCAGCCTGGATAGCTTGACTCCAGTGGTGTGGAGAGCCTGGGACTCACGTCTGAGCATACCCAGCACACTTGGGGTGAAAATTGCAAAAAACACAGTTGATGGACAGAATGTAGAACAATGTCATACATTCACCCCAGTACAAGGATCTGGGCCTAAATCCATCGTTTTTTTGCACTCCACACCACCCTGGGTTAGACACTGGCTATATGCAAATCAGCTCTGACCCTGTGCCTCATGGGAACAGTCCAGTCCGAACTACCAAGCCATGTCTTTCCCATACCGGAATCAAGCATCCAAGGACCGGTTTCTGGCTATCAGCCTTCATTAGCCTGGATAACTTGACTCCAGTGGTGTGGAGAGCCTGGGACTCACGTCTGAGCATACCCAGCACACTCGGGGTGAAAATTGCAAAAAACACAGTTGATGGACAGAATGTAGAACAATGTCATACATTCACCCCAGTACAAGGATCTGGGCCTAAATCCATCGTTTTTTTGCACTCCACACCACCCTGGGTTAGACACTGGCTATATGCAAATCAGCTCTGACCCTGTGCCTCATGGGAACAGTCCAGTCCGAACTACCAAGCCAAGTCTTTCCCAGACCGGAATCAAGCATCCAAGGACCGGTTTCTGGCTATCAGCCTTCATCAGCCTGGATAGCTTGACTCCAGTGGTGTGGAGAGCCTGGGACTCACGTCTGAGCATACCCAGCACACTCGGGGTGAAAATTGCAAAAAACACAGTTGATGGACAGAATGTAGAACAATGTCATACATTCACCCCAGTACAAGGATCTGGGCCTAAATCCATCGTTTTTTTGCACTCCACACCACCCTGGGTTAGACACTAGCTATATGCAAATCAGCTCTGACCCTGTGCCTCATTGGAACAGTCCAGTCCGAACTACCAAGCCATGTCTTTCCCAGACCGGAATCAAGCATCCAAGGACCGGTTTCTGGCTATCAGCCTTCATCAGCCTGGATAGCTTGACTCCAGTGGTGTGGAGAGCCTGGGACTCACGTCTGAGCATACCCAGCACACTCGGGGTGGAAATTGCAAAAAACACAGTAGATGGACAGAATGTAGAACAATGTCATACATTCACCCCAGTACAAGGATCTGGGCCTAAATCCATCGTTTTTTTGCACTCCACACCACCCTGGGTTAGACACTGGCTATATGCAAATCAGCTCTGACCCTGTGCCTCATGGGAACAGTCCAGTCCGAACTACCAAGCCATGTCTTTCCCAGACCGGAATCAAGCATCCAAGGACCAGTTTCTGGCTATCAGCCTTCATCAGCCTGGATAGCTTGACTCCAGTGGTGTGGAGAGCCTGGGACTCACGTCTGAGCATACCCAGCACACTCGGGATGAAAATTGCAAAAAACACAGTTGATGGACAGAATGTAGAACAATGTCATACATTCACCCCAGTACAAGGATCTGGGCCTAAATCCATCGTTTTTTTGCACTCCACACCACCCTGGGTTAGACACTGGCTATATGCAAATCAGCTCTGACCCTGTGCCTCATGGGAACAGTCCAGTCCGAACTACCAAGCCATGTCTTTCCCAGACCGGAATCAAGCATCCAAGAACCGGTTTCTGGCTATCAGCCTTCATCAGCCTGGATAGCTTGACTCCAGTGGTGTGGAGAACCTGGGACTCACGTCTGAGCATACCCAGCACACTCGGGGTAAAAATTGCAAAAAACACAGTCGATGGGCAGAATGTAGAACAATGTCATACATTCACCCCAGTACAAGGATCTGGGCCTAAATCCATCGTTTTTTTGCACTCCACACCACCCTGGGTTAGACACTGGCTATATGCAAATCAGCTCTGACCCTGTGCCTCATGGGAACAGTCCAGTCCGAACTACCAAGCCATGTCTTTCCAAGACCGGAATCAAGCATCCAAGGACCGGTTTCTGACTATCAGCCTTCATCAGCCTGGATAGCTTGACTCCAGTGGTGTGGAGAGCCTGGGACTCACGTATGAACATACCCAGCACACTCGGGGTGAAAATTGCAAAAAACACAGTTGATGGACAGAATGTAGAACAATGACATACATTCACCCCAGTACAAGGATCTGGGCCTAAATCCATCGTTTTTTTGCACTCCACACCACCCTGGGTTAGACACTGGCTATATGCAAATCAGCTTTGACAATGTGCCTCATGGGAACAGTCCAGTCCGAACTACCAAGCCATGTCTTTCCCAGACCGGAATCAAGCATCCAAGGACCGGTTTCTGGCTATCAACCTTCATCAGCCTGGATAGCTTGACTCCAGTGGTGTGGAGAGCCTGGGACTCACGTCTGAGCATACCCAGCACACTCGGGGTGGAAATTGCAAAAAACACAGTAGATGGACAGAATGTAGAACAATGTCATACATTCACCCCAGTACAAGGATCTGGGCCTAAATCCATCGTTTTTTTGCACTCCACACCACCCTGGGTTAGACACTGGCTATATGCAAATCAGCTCTGACCCTGTGCCTCATGGGAACAGTCCAGTCCGAACTACCAAGCCATGTCTTTCCCAGACCGGAATTCAAGCATCCAAGGACCAGTTTCTGGCTATCAGCCTTCATCAGCCTGGATAGCTTGACTCCAGTGGTGTGGAGAGCCTGGGACTCATGTCTGAGCATACCCAGCACACTCGGGATGAAAATTGCAAAAAACACAGTTGATGGACAGAATGTAGAACAATGTCATACATTCACCCCAGTACAAGGATCTGGGCCTAAATCCATCGTTTTTTTGCACTCCACACCACCCTGGGTTAGACACTGGCTATATGCAAATCAGCTCTGACCCTGTGCCTCATGGGAACAGTCCAGTCCGAACTACCAAGCCATGTCTTTCCCAGACCGGAATCAAGCATCCAAGGACCGGTTTCTGGCTATCAGCCTTCATCAGCCTGGATAGCTTGACTCCAGTGGTGTGGAGAACCTGGGACTCACGTCTGAGCATACCCAGCACACTCGGGGTGAAAATTGCAAAAAACACAGACGATGGGCAGAATGTAGAACAATGTCATACATTCACCCCAGTACAAGGATCTGGGCCTAAATCGATCGTTTTTTGCACTCCACACCACCCTGGGTTAGACACTGGCTATATGCAAATCAGCTCTGACCCTGTGCCTCATGGGAACAGTCCAGTCCGAACTACCAAGCCATGTCTTTCCCAGACCGGAATCAAGCATCCAAGGACCGGTTTCTGACTATCAGCCTTCATCTGCCTGGATAGCTTGACTCCAGTGGTGTGGAGAGCCTGGGACTCACGTCTGAACATACCCAGCACACTCGGGGTGAAAATTGCAAAAAACACAGTTGATGGACAGAATGTAGAACAATGTCATACATTCACCCCAGTACAAGGATCTGGGCCTAAATCCATCGTTTTTTTGCACTCCACACCACCCTGGGTTAGACACTGGCTATATGCAAATCAGCTTTGACCCTGTGCCTCATAGGAACAGTCCAGTCCGAACTATCAAGCCATGTCTTTCCCAGACCGGAATCAAGCATCCAAGGACCGGTTTCTGGCTATCAACCTTCATCAGCCTGGATAGCTTGACTCCAGTGGTGTGGAGATCCTGGGACTCACGTCTGAGCATACCCAGCACACTCGGGGTGAAAATTGCAAAAAACACAGTTGATGGACAGAATGTAGAGCAATGTCATACATTCACCCCAGTACAAGGATCTGGGCCTGAATCCATCGTTTTTTTGCACTCCACACCACCCTGGGTTAGACACTGGCTATATGCAAATCAGCTCTGACCCTGTGCCTCATGGGAACAGTCCAGTCCGAACTACCAAGCCATGTCTTTCCCAGACCGGAATCAAGCATCCAAGGACCGGTTTCTGGCTATCAGCCTTCATTAGCCTGGATAGCTTGACTCCAGTGGTGTGGAGAGCCTGGGACTCACGTCTGAGCATACCCAGCACACTCGGGGTGAAAATTGCAAAAAACACAGTGGATGGACAGAATGTAGAACAATGTCATACATTCACCCCAGTACAAGGATCTGGGCCTAAATCCATCGTTTTTTTGCACTCCACACCACCCTGGGTTAGAAACTGGCTATATGCAAATCAGCTCTGACCCTGTGCCTCATGGGAACAGTCCAGTCCGAACTACCAAGCCAAGTCTTTCCCAGACCGGAATCAAGCATCCAAGGACCGGTTTCTGGCTATCAGCCTTCATCAGCCTGGATAGCTTGACTCCAGTGGTGTGGAGAGCCTGGGACTCACGTCTGAGCATACCCAGCACACTCGGGGTGAAAATTGCAAAAAACACAGTTGATGGACAGAATGTAGAACAATGTCATACATTCACCCCAGTACAAGGATCTGGGCCTAAATCCATCGTTTTTTTGCACTCCACACCACCCTGGGTTAGACACTGGCTATATGCAAATCAGCTCTGACCCTGTGCCTCATGGGAACAGTCCAGTCCGAACTACCAAGCCATGTCTTTCCCAGACCGGAATCAAGCATCCAAGTGCCGGTTTCTGGCTATCAACCTTCATCAGCCTGGATAGCTTGACTCCAGTGGTGTGGAGAGCCTGGGACTCACGTCTGAGCATACCAAGCACACTCGGGGTGAAAATTGCAAAAAACACAGTTGATGGACAGAATGTAGAACAATGTCATACATTCACCCCAGTACAAGGATCTGGGCCTAAATCCATCGTTTTTTTGCACTCCACACCACCCTGGGTTAGACACTGGCTATATGCAAATCAGCTCTGACCCTGTGCCTCATGGGAACAGTCCAGTCCGAACTACCAAGCCATGTCTTTCCCAGACCGGAATCAAGCATCCAAGGACCGGTTTCTGGCTATCAGCCTTCATTAGCCTGAATAGCTTGACTCCAGTGGTGTGGAGATCCTGGGACTCACGTCTGAGCATACCCAGCACACTCGGGGTGAAAATTGCAAAAAACACAGTTGATGGACAGAATGTAGAACAATGTTATACATTCACCCCAGTACAAGGATCTGGGCCTAAATCCATCGTTTTTTTGCACTCCACACCACCCTGGGTTAGACACTGGCTATATGCAAATCAGCTCTAACCCTGTGCCTCATGGGAACAGTCTAGTCCGAACTACCAAGCCATGTCTTTCCCAGACCGGAATCAAGCATCCAAGGACCGGTTTCTGGCTATCAGCCTTCATCAGCCTGGATAGCTTGACTCCAGTGGTGTGGAGAACCTGGGACTCACGTCTGAGCATACCCAGCACACTCGGGGTGAAAATTGCAAAAAACACAGTCGATGGGCAGAATGTAGAACAATGTCATACATTCACCCCAGTACAAGGATCTGGGCCTAAATCCATCGTTTTTTTGCACTCCACACCACCCTGGGTTAGACACTGGCTATATGCAAATCAGCTCTGACCCTGTGCCTCATGGGAACAGTCCAGTCCGAACTACCAAGCCATGTCTTTCCCAGACCGGAATCAAGCATCCAAGAACCGGTTTCTGGCTATCAGCCTTCATCAGCCTGGATAGCTTGACTCCAGTGGTGTGGAGAACCTGGGACTCACGTCTGAGCATACCCAGCACACTCGGGGTAAAAATTGCAAAAAACACAGTCGATGGGCAGAATGTAGAACAATGTCATACATTCACCCCAGTACAAGGATCTGGGCCTAAATCCATCGTTTTTTTGCACTCCACACCACCCTGGGTTAGACACTGGCTATATGCAAATCAGCTCTGACCCTGTGCCTCATGGGAACAGTCCAGTCCGAACTACCAAGCCATGTCTTTCCAAGACCGGAATCAAGCATCCAAGGACCGGTTTCTGACTATCAGCCTTCATCAGCCTGGATAGCTTGACTCCAGTGGTGTGGAGAGCCTGGGACTCACGTATGAACATACCCAGCACACTCGGGGTGAAAATTGCAAAAAACACAGTTGATGGACAGAATGTAGAACAATGACATACATTCACCCCAGTACAAGGATCTGGGCCTAAATCCATCGTTTTTTTGCACTCCACACCACCCTGGGTTAGACACTGGCTATATGCAAATCAGCTTTGACAATGTGCCTCATGGGAACAGTCCAGTCCGAACTACCAAGCCATGTCTTTCCCAGACCGGAATCAAGCATCCAAGGACCGGTTTCTGGCTATCAACCTTCATCAGCCTGGATAGCTTGACTCCAGTGGTGTGGAGAGCCTGGGACTCACGTCTGAGCATACCCAGCACACTCGGGGTGGAAATTGCAAAAAACACAGTAGATGGACAGAATGTAGAACAATGTCATACATTCACCCCAGTACAAGGATCTGGGCCTAAATCCATCGTTTTTTTGCACTCCACACCACCCTGGGTTAGACACTGGCTATATGCAAATCAGCTCTGACCCTGTGCCTCATGGGAACAGTCCAGTCCGAACTACCAAGCCATGTCTTTCCCAGACCGGAATTCAAGCATCCAAGGACCAGTTTCTGGCTATCAGCCTTCATCAGCCTGGATAGCTTGACTCCAGTGGTGTGGAGAGCCTGGGACTCATGTCTGAGCATACCCAGCACACTCGGGATGAAAATTGCAAAAAACACAGTTGATGGACAGAATGTAGAACAATGTCATACATTCACCCCAGTACAAGGATCTGGGCCTAAATCCATCGTTTTTTTGCACTCCACACCACCCTGGGTTAGACACTGGCTATATGCAAATCAGCTCTGACCCTGTGCCTCATGGGAACAGTCCAGTCCGAACTACCAAGCCATGTCTTTCCCAGACCGGAATCAAGCATCCAAGGACCGGTTTCTGGCTATCAGCCTTCATCAGCCTGGATAGCTTGACTCCAGTGGTGTGGAGAACCTGGGACTCACGTCTGAGCATACCCAGCACACTCGGGGTGAAAATTGCAAAAAACACAGACGATGGGCAGAATGTAGAACAATGTCATACATTCACCCCAGTACAAGGATCTGGGCCTAAATCGATCGTTTTTTGCACTCCACACCACCCTGGGTTAGACACTGGCTATATGCAAATCAGCTCTGACCCTGTGCCTCATGGGAACAGTCCAGTCCGAACTACCAAGCCATGTCTTTCCCAGACCGGAATCAAGCATCCAAGGACCGGTTTCTGACTATCAGCCTTCATCTGCCTGGATAGCTTGACTCCAGTGGTGTGGAGAGCCTGGGACTCACGTCTGAACATACCCAGCACACTCGGGGTGAAAATTGCAAAAAACACAGTTGATGGACAGAATGTAGAACAATGTCATACATTCACCCCAGTACAAGGATCTGGGCCTAAATCCATCGTTTTTTTGCACTCCACACCACCCTGGGTTAGACACTGGCTATATGCAAATCAGCTTTGACCCTGTGCCTCATAGGAACAGTCCAGTCCGAACTATCAAGCCATGTCTTTCCCAGACCGGAATCAAGCATCCAAGGACCGGTTTCTGGCTATCAACCTTCATCAGCCTGGATAGCTTGACTCCAGTGGTGTGGAGATCCTGGGACTCACGTCTGAGCATACCCAGCACACTCGGGGTGAAAATTGCAAAAAACACAGTTGATGGACAGAATGTAGAGCAATGTCATACATTCACCCCAGTACAAGGATCTGGGCCTGAATCCATCGTTTTTTTGCACTCCACACCACCCTGGGTTAGACACTGGCTATATGCAAATCAGCTCTGACCCTGTGCCTCATGGGAACAGTCCAGTCCGAACTACCAAGCCATGTCTTTCCCAGACCGGAATCAAGCATCCAAGGACCGGTTTCTGGCTATCAGCCTTCATTAGCCTGGATAGCTTGACTCCAGTGGTGTGGAGAGCCTGGGACTCACGTCTGAGCATACCCAGCACACTCGGGGTGAAAATTGCAAAAAACACAGTGGATGGACAGAATGTAGAACAATGTCATACATTCACCCCAGTACAAGGATCTGGGCCTAAATCCATCGTTTTTTTGCACTCCACACCACCCTGGGTTAGAAACTGGCTATATGCAAATCAGCTCTGACCCTGTGCCTCATGGGAACAGTCCAGTCCGAACTACCAAGCCAAGTCTTTCCCAGACCGGAATCAAGCATCCAAGGACCGGTTTCTGGCTATCAGCCTTCATCAGCCTGGATAGCTTGACTCCAGTGGTGTGGAGAGCCTGGGACTCACGTCTGAGCATACCCAGCACACTCGGGGTGAAAATTGCAAAAAACACAGTTGATGGACAGAATGTAGAACAATGTCATACATTCACCCCAGTACAAGGATCTGGGCCTAAATCCATCGTTTTTTTGCACTCCACACCACCCTGGGTTAGACACTGGCTATATGCAAATCAGCTCTGACCCTGTGCCTCATGGGAACAGTCCAGTCCGAACTACCAAGCCATGTCTTTCCCAGACCGGAATCAAGCATCCAAGTGCCGGTTTCTGGCTATCAACCTTCATCAGCCTGGATAGCTTGACTCCAGTGGTGTGGAGAGCCTGGGACTCACGTCTGAGCATACCAAGCACACTCGGGGTGAAAATTGCAAAAAACACAGTTGATGGACAGAATGTAGAACAATGTCATACATTCACCCCAGTACAAGGATCTGGGCCTAAATCCATCGTTTTTTTGCACTCCACACCACCCTGGGTTAGACACTGGCTATATGCAAATCAGCTCTGACCCTGTGCCTCATGGGAACAGTCCAGTCCGAACTACCAAGCCATGTCTTTCCCAGACCGGAATCAAGCATCCAAGGACCGGTTTCTGGCTATCAGCCTTCATTAGCCTGAATAGCTTGACTCCAGTGGTGTGGAGATCCTGGGACTCACGTCTGAGCATACCCAGCACACTCGGGGTGAAAATTGCAAAAAACACAGTTGATGGACAGAATGTAGAACAATGTTATACATTCACCCCAGTACAAGGATCTGGGCCTAAATCCATCGTTTTTTTGCACTCCACACCACCCTGGGTTAGACACTGGCTATATGCAAATCAGCTCTAACCCTGTGCCTCATGGGAACAGTCTAGTCCGAACTACCAAGCCATGTCTTTCCCAGACCGGAATCAAGCATCCAAGGACCGGTTTCTGGCTATCAGCCTTCATCAGCCTGGATAGCTTGACTCCAGTGGTGTGGAGAACCTGGGACTCACGTCTGAGCATACCCAGCACACTCGGGGTGAAAATTGCAAAAAACACAGTCGATGGGCAGAATGTAGAACAATGTCATACATTCACCCCAGTACAAGGATCTGGGCCTAAATCCATCGTTTTTTTGCACTCCACACCACCCTGGGTTAGACACTGGCTATATGCAAATCAGCTCTGACCCAGTGCCTCATGGGAACAGTCCAGTCCGAACTACCAAGCCATGTCTTTCCCAGACCGGAATCAAGCATCAAAGGACCGGTTTCTGGCTATTAGCCTTCATCAGCCTGGATAGCTTGACTCCAGTGGTGTGGAGAACCTGGGACTCACGTCTGAGCATACCCAGCACACTCGGGGTGAAAATTGCAAAAAACACAGTCGATGGGCAGAATGTAGAACAATGTCATACATTCACCCCAGTACAAGGATCTGGGCCTAAATCCATCATTTTTTGCACTCCACACCACCCTGGGTTAGACACTGGCTATATGCAAATCAGCTCTGACCCTGTGCCTCATGGGAACAGTCCAGTCCGAACTACCAAGCCATGTCTTTCCCAGACCGGAATCAAGCATCCAAGGACCGGTTTCTGACTATCAGCCTTCATCAGCCTGGATAGCTTGACTCCAGTGGTGTGGAGAGCCTGGGACTCACGTCTGAACATACCCAGCACACTCGGGGTGAAAATTGCTAAAAACACAGTTGATGGACAGAATGTAGAACAATGTCATACATTCACCCCAGTACAAGGATCTGGGCCTAAATCCATCGTTTCTTTGCACTCCACACCACCCTGGGTTAGACACTGGCTATATGCAAATCAGCTCTGACCCTGTGCCTCATGGGAACAGTCCAGTCCGAACTACCAAGCCATGTCTTTCCCAGACCGGAATCAAGCATCCAAGGACCGGTTTCTGGCTATCAACCTTCATCAGCCTGGATAGCTTGACTCCAGTGGTGTGGAGAGCCTGAGACTCACGTCTGAGCATACCCAGCACACTCGGGGTGAAAATTGCAAAAAACACAGTTGATGGACAGAATGTAGAACAATGTCATACATTCACCCCAGTACAAGGATCTGGGCCTAAATCCATCGTTTTTTTGCACTCCACACCACCCTGGGTTAGACACTGGCTATATGCAAATCAGCTCTGACCCTGTGCCTCATGGGAACAGTCCAGTCCGAACTACCAAGCCAAGTCTTTCCCAGACCGGAATCAAGCATCCAAGGACCGGTTTCTGGCTATCAGCCTTCATCAGCCTGGATAGCTTGACTCCAGTGGTGTGGAGAGCCTGGGACTCACGTCTGAGCATACCCAGCACACTCGGGGTGAAAATTGCAAAAAACACAGTTGATGGACAGAATGTAGAACAATGTCATACATTCACCCCAGTACAAGGATCTGGGCCTAAATCCATCGTTTTTTTGCACTCCACACCACCCTGGGTTAGACACTGGCTATATGCAAATCAGCTCTGACCCTGTGCCTCATGGGAACAGTCCAGTCCGAACTACCAAGCCATGTCTTTCCCAGACCGGAATCAAGCATCCAAGGACCAGTTTCTGGCTATCAGCCTTCATCAGCCTGGATAGCTTGACTCCAGTGGTGTGGAGAGCCTGGGACTCACGTCTGAGCATACCCAGCACACTCGGGGTGGAAATTGCAAAAAACACAGTAGATGGACAGAATGTAGAACAATGTCATACATTCACCCCAGTACAAGGATCTGGGCCTAAATCCATCGTTTTTTTGCACTCCACACCACCCTGGGTTAGACACTGGCTATATGCAAATCAGCTCTGACCCTGTGCCTCATGGGAACAGTCCAGTCCGAACTACCAAGCCATGTCTTTCCCAGACCGGAATCAAGCATCCAAGGACCAGTTTCTGGCTATCAGCCTTCATCAGCCTGGATAGCTTGACTCCAGTGGTGTGGAGAGCCTGGGACTCACGTCTGAGCATACCCAGCACACTCGGGATGAAAATTGCAAAAAACACAGTTGATGGACAGAATGTAGAACAATGTCATACATTCACCCCAGTACAAGGATCTGGGCCTAAATCCATCGTTTTTTTGCACTCCACACCACCCTGGGTTAGACACTGGCTATATGCAAATCAGCTCTGACCCTGTGCCTCATGGGAACAGTCCAGTCCGAACTACCAAGCCATGTCTTTCCCAGACCGGAATCAAGCATCCAAGGACCGGTTTCTGGCTATCAGCCTTCATCAGCCTGGATAGCTTGACTCCAGTGGTGTGGAGAACCTGGGACTCACGTCTGAGCATACCCAGCACACTCGGGGTGAAAATTGCAAAAAACACAGTCGATGGGCAGAATGTAGAACAATGTCATACATTCACCCCAGTACAAGGATCTGGGCCTAAATCCATCGTTTTTTTGCACTCCACACCACCCTGGGTTAGACACTGGCTATATGCAAATCAGCTCTGACCCTGTGCCTCATGGGAACAGTCCAGTCCGAACTACCAAGCCATGTCTTTCCCAGACCGGAATCAAGCATCCAAGGACCGGTTTCTGGCTATCAGCCTTCATTAGCCTGGATAGCTTGACTCCAGTGGTGTGGAGAGCCTGGGACTCACGTCTGAGCATACCCAGCACACTCAGGGTGAAAATTGCAAAAAACACAGTGGATGGACAGAATGTAGAACAATGTCATACATTCACCCCAGTACAAGGATCTGGGCCTAAATCCATCGTTTTTTTGCACTCCACACCACCCTGGGTTAGAAACTGGCTATATGCAAATCAGCTCTGACCCTGTGCCTCATGGGAACAGTCCAGTCCGAACTACCAAGCCAAGTCTTTCCCAGACCGGAATCAAGCATCCAAGGACCGGTTTCTGGCTATCAGCCTTCATCAGCCTGGATAGCTTGACTCCAGTGGTGTGGAGAGCCTGGGACTCACGTCTGAGCATACCCAGCACACTCGGGGTGAAAATTGCAAAAAACACAGTTGATGGACAGAATGTAGAACAATGTCATACATTCACCCCAGTACAAGGATCTGGGCCTAAATCCATCGTTTTTTTGCACTCCACACCACCCTGGGTTAGACACTGGCTATATGCAAATCAGCTCTGACCCTGTGCCTCATGGGAACAGTCCAGTCCGAACTACCAAGCCATGTCTTTCCCAGACCGGAATCAAGCATCCAAGTGCCGGTTTCTGGCTATCAACCTTCATCAGCCTGGATAGCTTGACTCCAGTGGTGTGGAGAGCCTGGGACTCACGTCTGAGCATACCAAGCACACTCGGGGTGAAAATTGCAAAAAACACAGTTGATGGACAGAATGTAGAACAATGTCATACATTCACCCCAGTACAAGGATCTGGGCCTAAATCCATCGTTTTTTTGCACTCCACACCACCCTGGGTTAGACACTGGCTATATGCAAATCAGCTCTGACCCTGTGCCTCATGGGAACAGTCCAGTCCGAACTACCAAGCCATGTCTTTCCCAGACCGGAATCAAGCATCCAAGGACCGGTTTCTGGCTATCAGCCTTCATTAGCCTGAATAGCTTGACTCCAGTGGTGTGGAGATCCTGGGACTCACGTCTGAGCATACCCAGCACACTCGGGGTGAAAATTGCAAAAAACACAGTTGATGGACAGAATGTAGAACAATGTTATACATTCACCCCAGTACAAGGATCTGGGCCTAAATCCATCGTTTTTTTGCACTCCACACCACCCTGGGTTAGACACTGGCTATATGCAAATCAGCTCTAACCCTGTGCCTCATGGGAACAGTCTAGTCCGAACTACCAAGCCATGTCTTTCCCAGACCGGAATCAAGCATCCAAGGACCGGTTTCTGGCTATCAGCCTTCATCAGCCTGGATAGCTTGACTCCAGTGGTGTGGAGAACCTGGGACTCACGTCTGAGCATACCCAGCCCACTCGGGGTGAAAATTGCAAAAAACACAGTCGATGGGCAGAATGTAGAACAATGTCATACATTCACCCCAGTACAAGGATCTGGGCCTAAATCCATCGTTTTTTTGCACTCCACACCACCCTGGGTTAGACACTGGCTATATGCAAATCAGCTCTGACCCAGTGCCTCATGGGAACAGTCCAGTCCGAACTACCAAGCCATGTCTTTCCCAGACCGGAATCAAGCATCAAAGGACCGGTTTCTGGCTATTAGCCTTCATCAGCCTGGATAGCTTGACTCCAGTGGTGTGGAGAACCTGGGACTCACGTCTGAGCATACCCAGCACACTCGGGGTGAAAATTGCAAAAAACACAGTCGATGGGCAGAATGTAGAACAATGTCATACATTCACCCCAGTACAAGGATCTGGGCCTAAATCCATCATTTTTTGCACTCCACACCACCCTGGGTTAGACACTGGCTATATGCAAATCAGCTCTGACCCTGTGCCTCATGGGAACAGTCCAGTCCGAACTACCAAGCCATGTCTTTCCCAGACCGGAATCAAGCATCCAAGGACCGGTTTCTGACTATCAGCCTTCATCAGCCTGGATAGCTTGACTCCAGTGGTGTGGAGAGCCTGGGACTCACGTCTGAACATACCCAGCACACTCGGGGTGAAAATTGCTAAAAACACAGTTGATGGACAGAATGTAGAACAATGTCATACATTCACCCCAGTACAAGGATCTGGGCCTAAATCCATCGTTTCTTTGCACTCCACACCACCCTGGGTTAGACACTGGCTATATGCAAATCAGCTCTGACCCTGTGCCTCATGGGAACAGTCCAGTCCGAACTACCAAGCCATGTCTTTCCCAGACCGGAATCAAGCATCCAAGGACCGGTTTCTGGCTATCAACCTTCATCAGCCTGGATAGCTTGACTCCAGTGGTGTGGAGAGCCTGAGACTCACGTCTGAGCATACCCAGCACACTCGGGGTGAAAATTGCAAAAAACACAGTTGATGGACAGAATGTAGAACAATGTCATACATTCACCCCAGTACAAGGATCTGGGCCTAAATCCATCGTTTTTTTGCACTCCACACCACCCTGGGTTAGACACTGGCTATATGCAAATCAGCTCTGACCCTGTGCCTCATGGGAACAGTCCAGTCCGAACTACCAAGCCATGTCTTTCCCAGACCGGAATCAAGCATCCAAGGACCGGTTTCTGGCTATCAGCCTTCATTAGCCTGGATAGCTTGACTCCAGTGGTGTGGAGAGCCTGGGACTCACGTCTGAGCATACCCAGCACACTCGGGGTGAAAATTGCAAAAAACACAGTTGATGGACAGAATGTAGAACAATGTCATACATTCACCCCAGTACAAGGATCTGGGCCTAAATCCATCGTTTTTTTGCACTCCACACCACCCTGGGTTAGACACTGGCTATATGCAAATCAGCTCTGACCCTGTGCCTCATGGGAACAGTCCAGTCCGAACTACCAAGCCAAGTCTTTCCCAGACCGGAATCAAGCATCCAAGGACCGGTTTCTGGCTATCAGCCTTCATCAGCCTGGATAGCTTGACTCCAGTGGTGTGGAGAGCCTGGGACTCACGTCTGAGCATACCCAGCACACTCGGGGTGAAAATTGCAAAAAACACAGTTGATGGACAGAATGTAGAACAATGTCATACATTCACCCCAGTACAAGGATCTGGGCCTAAATCCATCGTTTTTTTGCACTCCACACCACCCTGGGTTAGACACTGGCTATATGCAAATCAGCTCTGACCCTGTGCCTCATGGGAACAGTCCAGTCCGAACTACCAAGCCATGTCTTTCCCAGACCGGAATCAAGCATCCAAGGACCAGTTTCTGGCTATCAGCCTTCATCAGCCTGGATAGCTTGACTCCAGTGGTGTGGAGAGCCTGGGACTCACGTCTGAGCATACCCAGCACACTCGGGGTGGAAATTGCAAAAAACACAGTAGATGGACAGAATGTAGAACAATGTCATACATTCACCCCAGTACAAGGATCTGGGCCTAAATCCATTGTTTTTTTGCACTCCACACCACCCTGGGTTAGACACTGGCTATATGCAAATCAGCTCTGACCCTGTGCCTCATGGGAACAGTCCAGTCCGAACTACCAAGCCATGTCTTTCCCAGACCGGAATCAAGCATCCAAGGACCAGTTTCTGGCTATCAGCCTTCATCAGCCTGGATAGCTTGACTCCAGTGGTGTGGAGAGCCTGGGACTCACGTCTGAGCATACCCAGCACACTCGGGATGAAAATTGCAAAAAACACAGTTGATGGACAGAATGTAGAACAATGTCATACATTCACCCCAGTACAAGGATCTGGGCCTAAATCCATCGTTTTTTTGCACTCCACACCACCCTGGGTTAGACACTGGCTATATGCAAATCAGCTCTGACCCTGTGCCTCATGGGAACAGTCCAGTCCGAACTACCAAGCCATGTCTTTCCCAGACCGGAATCAAGCATCCAAGGACCGGTTTCTGGCTATCAGCCTTCATCAGCCTGGATAGCTTGACTCCAGTGGTGTGGAGAACCTGGGACTCACGTCTGAGCATACCCAGCACACTCGGGGTGAAAATTGCAAAAAACACAGTCGATGGGCAGAATGTAGAACAATGTCATACATTCACCCCAGTACAAGGATCTGGGCCTAAATCCATCGTTTTTTTGCACTCCACACCACCCTGGGTTAGACACTGGCTATATGCAAATCAGCTCTGTCCCTGTGCCTCATGGGAACAGTCCAGTCCGAACTACCAAGCCATGTCTTTCCCAGACCGGAATCAAGCATCCAAGGACCGGTTTCTGGCTATCAGCCTTCATCAGCCTGGATAGCTTGACTCCAGTGGTGTGGAGAACCTGGGACTCACGTCTGAGCATACCCAGCACACTCGGGGTGAAAATTGCAAAAAACACAGACGATGGGCAGAATGTAGAACAATGTCATACATTCACCCCAGTACAAGGATCTGGGCCTAAATCCATCGTTTTTTGCACTCCACACCACCCTGGGTTAGACACTGGCTATATGCAAATCAGCTCTGACCCTGTGCCTCATGGGAACAGTCCAGTCCGAACTACCAAGCCATGTCTTTCCCAGACCGGAATCAAGCATCCAAGGACCGGTTTCTGACTATCAGCCTTCATCAGCCTGGATAGCTTGACTCCAGTGGTGTGGAGAGCCTGGGACTCACGTCTGAACATACCCAGCACACTCGGGGTGAAAATTGCAAAAAACACAGTTGATGGACAGAATGTAGAACAATGTCATACATTCACCCCAGTACAAGGATCTGGGCCTAAATCCATCGTTTTTTTGCACTCCACACCACCCTGGGTGAGACACTGGCTATATGCAAATCAGCTTTGACCCTGTGCCTCATAGGAACAGTCCAGTCCGAACTACCAAGCCATGTCTTTCCCAGACCGGAATCAAGCATCCAAGGACCGGTTTCTGGCTATCAACCTTCATCAGCCTGGATAGCTTGACTCCAGTGGTGTGGAGAGCCTGGGACTCACGTCTGAGCATACCCAGCACACTCGGGGTGAAAATTGCAAAAAACACAGTTGATGGACAGAATGTAGAACAATGTCATACATTCACCCCAGTACAAGGATCTGGGCCTAAATCCATCGTTTTTTTGCACTCCACACCACCCTGGGTTAGACACTGGCTATATGCAAATCAGCTCTGACCCTGTGCCTCATGGGAACAGTCCAGTCCGAACTAAAAAGCCATGTCTTTCCCAGACCGGAATCAAGCATCCAAGGACCGGTTTCTGACTATCAGCCTTCATCAGCCTGGATAGCTTGACTCCAGTGGTGTGGAGATCCTGGGACTCACGTCTGAACATACCCAGCACACTCGGGGTGAAAATTGCAAAAAACACAGTTGATGGACAGAATGTAGAACAATGTCATACATTCACCCCAGTACAAGGATCTGGGCCTAAATCCATCGTTTTTTTGCACTCCACACCACCCTGGGTTAGACACTGGTTATATTCAAATCAGCTCTGACCCTGTGCCTCATGGGAACAGTCCAGTCCGAACTACCAAGCCATGTCTTTCCCAGACCGGAATCAAGCATCCAAGGACCGGTTTCTGGCTATCAACCTTCATCAGCCTGGATAGCTTGACTCCAGTGGTGTGGAGAGCCTGGGACTCACGTCTGAGCATACCCAGCACACTCGGGGTGAAAATTGCAAAAAACACAGTTGATGGACAGAATGTAGAACAATGTCATACATTCACCCCAGTACAAGGATCTGGGCCTAAATCCATCGTTTTTTTGCACTCCACACCACCCTGGGTTAGACACTGGCTATATGCAAATCAGCTCTGACCCTGTGCCTCATGGGAACAGTCCAGTCCGAACTACCAAGCCATGTCTTTCCCATACCGGAATCAAGCATCCAAGGACCGGTTTCTGGCTATCAGCCTTCATTAGCCTGGATAACTTGACTCCAGTGGTGTGGAGAGCCTGGGACTCACGTCTGAGCATACCCAGCACACTCGGGGTGAAAATTGCAAAAAACACAGTTGATGGACAGAATGTAGAACAATGTCATACATTCACCCCAGTACAAGGATCTGGGCATAAATCCATCGTTTTTTTGCACTCCACACCACCCTGGGTTAGACACTGGCTATATGCAAATCAGCTCTGACCCTGTGCCTCATGGGAACAGTCCAGTCCGAACTACCAAGCCAAGTCTTTCCCAGACCGGAATCAAGCATCCAAGGACCGGTTTCTGGCTATCAGCCTTCATCAGCCTGGATAGCTTGACTCCAGTGGTGTGGAGAGCCTGGGACTCACGTCTGAGCATACCCAGCACACTCGGGGTGAAAATTGCAAAAAACACAGTTGATGGACAGAATGTAGAACAATGTCATACATTCACCCCAGTACAAGGATCTGGGCCTAAATCCATCGTTTTTTTGCACTCCACACCACCCTGGGTTAGACACTGGCTATATGCAAATCAGCTCTGACCCTGTGCCTCATTGGAACAGTCCAGTCCGAACTACCAAGCCATGTCTTTCCCAGACCGGAATCAAGCATCCAAGGACCGGTTTCTGGCTATCAGCCTTCATCAGCCTGGATAGCTTGACTCCAGTGGTGTGGAGAGCCTGGGACTCACGTCTGAGCATACCCAGCACACTCGGGGTGGAAATTGCAAAAAACACAGTAGATGGACAGAATGTAGAACAATGTCATACATTCACCCCAGTACAAGGATCTGGGCCTAAATCCATCGTTTTTTTGCACTCCACACCACCCTGGGTTAGACACTGGCTATATGCAAATCAGCTCTGACCCTGTGCCTCATGGGAACAGTCCAGTCCGAACTACCAAGCCATGTCTTTCCCAGACCGGAATCAAGCATCCAAGGACCAGTTTCTGGCTATCAGCCTTCATCAGCCTGGAATGCTTGACTCCAGTGGTGTGGAGAGCCTGGGACTCACGTCTGAGCATACCCAGCACACTCGGGATGAAAATTGCAAAAAACACAGTTGATGGACAGAATGTAGAACAATGTCATACATTCACCCCAGTACAAGGATCTGGGCCTAAATCCATCGTTTTTTTGCACTCCACACCACCCTGGGTTAGACACTGGCTATATGCAAATCAGCTCTGACCCTGTGCCTCATGGGAACAGTCCAGTCCGAACTACCAAGCCATGTCTTTCCCAGACCGGAATCAAGCATCCAAGAACCGGTTTCTGGCTATCAGCCTTCATCAGCCTGGATAGCTTGACTCCAGTGGTGTGGAGAACCTGGGACTCACGTCTGAGCATACCCAGCACACTCGGGGTAAAAATTGCAAAAAACACAGTCGATGGGCAGAATGTAGAACAATGTCATACATTCACCCCAGTACAAGGATCTGGGCCTAAATCCATCGTTTTTTTGCACTCCACACCACCCTGGGTTAGACACTGGCTATATGCAAATCAGCTCTGACCCTGTGCCTCATGGGAACAGTCCAGTCCGAACTACCAAGCCATGTCTTTCCCAGACCGGAATCAAGCATCCAAGGACCGGTTTCTGGCTATCAGCCTTCATCAGCCTGGATAGCTTGACTCCAGTGGTGTGGAGAACCTGGGACTCACGTGTGAGCATACCCAGCACACTCGGGGTGAAAATTGCAAAAAACACAGACGATGGGCAGAATGTAGAACAATGTCATACATTCACCCCAGTACAAGGATCTGGGCCTAAATCCATCGCTTTTTGCACTCCACAGCACCCTGGGTTAGACACTGGCTGTATGCAAATCAGCTCTGATCCTGTGCCTCATGGGAACAGTCCAGTCCGAACTACCAAGCCATGTCTTTCCAAGACCGGAATCAAGCATCCAAGGACCGGTTTCTGACTATCAGCCTTCATCAGCCTGGATAGCTTGACTCCAGTGGTGTGGAGAGCCTGGGACTCACGTCTGAACATACCCAGCACACTCGGGGTGAAAATTGCAAAAAACACAGTTGATGGACAGAATGTAGAACAATGTCATACATTCACCCCAGTACAAGGATCTGGGCCTAAATCCATCGTTTCTTTGCACTCCACACCACCCTGGGTTAGACACTGGCTATATGCAAATCAGCTTTGACCCTGTGCCTCATGGGAACAGTCCAGTCCGAACTACCAAGCCATGTCTTTCCCAGACCGGAATCAAGCATCCAAGGACCGGTTTCTGGCTATCAACCTTCATCAGCCTGGATAGCTTGACTCCAGTGGTGTGGAGAGCCTGGGACTCACGTCTGAGCATACCCAGCACACTCGGGGTGAAAATTGCGAAAAACACAGTTGATGGACAGAATGTAGAACAATGTCATACATTCACCCCAGTACAAGGATCTGGGCCTAAATCCATCGTTTTTTTGCACTCCACACCACCCTGGGTTAGACACTGGCTATATGCAAATCAGCTCTGACCCTGTGCCTCATGGGAACAGTCCAGTCCGAACTACCAAGCCAAGTCTTTCCCAGACCGGAATCAAGCATCCAAGGACCGGTTTCTGGCTATCAGCCTTCATCAGCCTGGATAGCTTGACTCCAGTGGTGTGGAGAACCTGGGACTCAAGTCTGAGCATACCCAGCACACTCGGGGTGAAAATTGCAAAAAACACAGTCGATGGGCAGAATGTAGAACAATGTCATACATTCACCCCAGTACAAGGATCTGGGCCTAAATCCATAGTTTTTTGCACTCCACACCACCCTGGGTTAGACACTGGCTATATGCAAATCAGCTCTGACCCTGTGCCTCATGGGAACAGTCCAGTCCGAACTACCAAGCCATGTCTTTCCCAGACCGGAATCAAGCATCCAAGGACCGGTTTCTGACTATCAGCCTTCATCAGCCTGGATAGCTTGACTCCAGTGGTGTGGAGAGCCTGGGACTCACGTCTGAGCATACCCAGCACACTCGGGGTGAAAATTGCAAAAAACACAGTTGATGGACAGAATGTAGAACAATGTCATACATTCACCCCAGTACAAGGATCTGGGCCTAAATCCATCGTTTTTTTGCACTCCACACCACCCTGGGTTAGACACTGGCTATATGCAAATCAGCTCTGACCCTGTGCCTCATGGGAACAGTCCAGTCCGAGTTACCAAGCCATGTCTTTCCCAGACCGCAATCAAGCATCCAAGGACCGGTTTCTGGCTATCAACCTTCATCAGCCTGGATAGCTTGACTCCAGTGGTGTGGAGAGCCTGGGACTCACGTCTGAGCATACCAAGCACACTCGGGGTGAAAATTGCAAAAAACACAGTTGATGGACAGAATGTAGAACAATGTCATACATTCACCCCAGTACAAGGATCTGGGCCTAAATCCATCGTTTTTTTGCACTCCACACCACCCTGGGTTAGACACTGGCTATATGCAAATCAGCTCTGACCCTGTGCCTCATGGGAACAGTCCAGTCCGAACTACCAAGCCATGTCTTTCCCAGACCGGAATCAAGCATCCAAGGACCGGTTTCTGGCTATCAGCCTTCATTAGCCTGGATAGCTTGACTCCAGTGGTGTGGAGAGCCTGGGACTCACGTCTGAGCATACCCAGCACACTCGGGGTGAAAATTGCAAAAAACACAGTTGATGGACAGAATGTAGAACAATGTTATACATTCACCCCAGTACAAGGATCTGGGCCTAAATCCATCGTTTTTTTGCACTCCACACCACCCTGGGTTAGACACTGGCTATATGCAAATCAGCTCTGACCCTGTGCCTCATGGGAACAGTCCAGTCCGAACTACCAAGCCATGTCTTTCCCAGACCGGAATCAAGCATCCAAGGACCGGTTTCTGGCTATCAGCCTTCATCAGCCTGGATAGCTTGACTCCAGTGGTGTGGAGAACCTGGGACTCACGTCTGAGCATACCCAGCACACTCGGGGTGAAAATTGCAAAAAAAACAGTCGATGGGCAGAATGTAGAACAATGTCATACATTCACCCCAGTACAAGGATCTGGGCCTAAATCCATCGGTTTTTTGCACTCCACACCACCCTGGGTTAGACACTGGCTATATGCAAATCAGCTCTGACCCTGTGCCTCATGGGAACAGTCCAGTCCGAACTACCAAGCCATGTCTTTCCCAGACCGGAATCAAGCATCCAAGGACCGGTTTCTGGCTATCAGCCTTCATTAGCCTGGATAGCTTGACTCCAGTGGTGTGGAGAGCCTGGGACTCACGTCTGAGCATACCCAGCACACTCGGGGTGAAAATTGCAAAAAACACAGTTGATGGACAGAATGTAGAACAATGTCATACATTCACCCCAGTACAAGGATCTGGGCCTAAATCCATCGTTTTTTTGCACTCCATACCACCCTGGGTTAGACACTGGCTATATGCAAATCAGCTCTGACCCTGTGCCTCATGGGAACAGTCCAGTCCGAACTACCAAGCCAAGTCTTTCCCAGACCGGAATCAAGCATCCAAGGACCGGTTTCTGGCTATCAGCCTTCATCAGCCTGGATAGCTTGACTCCAGTGGTGTGGAGAGCCTGGGACTCACGTCTGAGCATACCCAGCACACTCGGGGTGAAAATTGCAAAAAACACAGTTGATGGACAGAATGTAGAACAATGTCATACATTCACCCCAGTACAAGGATCTGGGCCTAAATCCATCGTTTTTTTGCACTCCACACCACCCTGGGTTAGACACTGGCTATATGCAAATCAGCACTGACCCTGTGCCTCATGGGAACAGTCCAGTCCGAACTACCAAGCCATGTCTTTCCCAGACCGGAATCAAGCATCCAAGGACCAGTTTCTGGCTATCAGCCTTCATCAGCCTGGATAGCTTGACTCCAGTGGTGTGGAGAGCCTGGGACTCACGTCTGAGCATACCCAGCACACTCGGGGTGGAAATTGCAAAAAACACAGTAGATGGACAGAATGTAGAACAATGTCATACATTCACCCCAGTACAAGGATCTGGGCCTAAATCCATCGTTTTTTTGCACTCCACACCACCCTGGGTTAGACACTGGCTATATGCAAATCAGCTCTGACCCTGTGCCTCATGGGAACAGTCCAGTCCGAACTACCAAGCCATGTCTTTCCCAGACCGGAATTCAAGCATCCAAGGACCAGTTTCTGGCTATCAGCCTTCATCAGCCTGGATAGCTTGACTCCAGTGGTGTGGAGAGCCTGGGACTCACGTCTGAGCATACCCAGCACACTCGGGATGAAAATTGCAAAAAACACAGTTGATGGACAGAATGTAGAACAATGTCATACATTCACCCCAGTACAAGGATCTGGGCCTAAATCCATCGTTTTTTTGCACTCCACACCACCCTGGGTTAGACACTGGCTATATGCAAATCAGCTCTGACCCTGTGCCTCATGGGAACAGTCCAGTCCGAACTACCAAGCCATGTCTTTCCCAGACCGGAATCAAGCATCCAAGGACCGGTTTCTGGCTATCAGCCTTCATCAGCCTGGATAGCTTGACTCCAGTGGTGTGGAGAACCTGGGACTCACGTCTGAGCATACCCAGCACACTCGGGGTGAAAATTGCAAAAAACACAGACGATGGGCAGAATGTAGAACAATGTCATACATTCACCCCAGTACAAGGATCTGGGCCTAAATCGATCGTTTTTTGCACTCCACACCACCCTGGGTTAGACACTGGCTATATGCAAATCAGCTCTGACCCTGTGCCTCATGGGAACAGTCCAGTCCGAACTACCAAGCCATGTCTTTCCCAGACCGGAATCAAGCATCCAAGGACCGGTTTCTGGCTATCAGCCTTCATCAGCCTGGATAGCTTGACTCCAGTGGTGTGGAGATCCTGGGACTCACGTCTGAACATACCCAGCACACTCGGGGTGAAAATTGCAAAAAACACAGTTGATGGACAGAATGTAGAACAATGTCATACATTCACCCCAGTACAAGGATCTGGGCCTAAATCCATCGTTTTTTTGCACTCCACACCACCCTGGGTTAGACACTGGTTATATTCAAATCAGCTCTGACCCTGTGCCTCATGGGAACAGTCCAGTCCGAACTACCAAGCCATGTCTTTCCCAGACCGGAATCAAGCATCCAAGGACCGGTTTCTGGCTATCAGCCTTCATCAGCCTGGATAGCTTGACTCCAGTGGTGTGGAGAACCTGGGACTCACGTCTGAGCATACCCAGCACACTCGGGGTGAAAATTGCAAAAAACACAGACGATGGGCAGAATGTAGAACAATGTCATACATTCACCCCAGTACAAGGATCTGGGCCTAAATCGATCGTTTTTTGCACTCCACACCACCCTGGGTTAGACACTGGCTATATGCAAATCAGCTCTGACCCTGTGCCTCATGGGAACAGTCCAGTCCGAACTACCAAGCCATGTCTTTCCCAGACCGGAATCAAGCATCCAAGGACCGGTTTCTGGCTATCAGCCTTCATCAGCCTGGATAGCTTGACTCCAGTGGTGTGGAGATCCTGGGACTCACGTCTGAACATACCCAGCACACTCGGGGTGAAAATTGCAAAAAACACAGTTGATGGACAGAATGTAGAACAATGTCATACATTCACCCCAGTACAAGGATCTGGGCCTAAATCCATCGTTTTTTTGCACTCCACACCACCCTGGGTTAGACACTGGCTATATGCAAATCAGCTCTGACCCTGTGCCTCATGGGAACAGTCCAGTCCGAACTACCAAGCCATGTCTTTCCCATACCGGAATCAAGCATCCAAGGACCGGTTTCTGGCTATCAGCCTTCATTAGCCTGGATAACTTGACTCCAGTGGTGTGGAGAGCCTGGGACTCACGTCTGAGCATACCCAGCACACTCGGGGTGAAAATTGCAAAAAACACAGTTGATGGACAGAATGTAGAACAATGTCATACATTCACCCCAGTACAAGGATCTGGGCATAAATCCATCGTTTTTTTGCACTCCACACCACCCTGGGTTAGACACTGGCTATATGCAAATCAGCTCTGACCCTGTGCCTCATGGGAACAGTCCAGTCCGAACTACCAAGCCAAGTCTTTCCCAGACCGGAATCAAGCATCCAAGGACCGGTTTCTGGCTATCAGCCTTCATCAGCCTGGATAGCTTGACTCCAGTGGTGTGGAGAGCCTGGGACTCACGTCTGAGCATACCCAGCACACTCGGGGTGAAAATTGCAAAAAACACAGTTGATGGACAGAATGTAGAACAATGTCATACATTCACCCCAGTACAAGGATCTGGGCCTAAATCCATCGTTTTTTTGCACTCCACACCACCCTGGGTTAGACACTGGCTATATGCAAATCAGCTCTGACCCTGTGCCTCATTGGAACAGTCCAGTCCGAACTACCAAGCCATGTCTTTCCCAGACCGGAATCAAGCATCCAAGGACCGGTTTCTGGCTATCAGCCTTCATCAGCCTGGATAGCTTGACTCCAGTGGTGTGGAGAGCCTGGGACTCACGTCTGAGCATACCCAGCACACTCGGGGTGGAAATTGCAAAAAACACAGTAGATGGACAGAATGTAGAACAATGTCATACATTCACCCCAGTACAAGGATCTGGGCCTAAATCCATCGTTTTTTTGCACTCCACACCACCCTGGGTTAGACACTGGCTATATGCAAATCAGCTCTGACCCTGTGCCTCATGGGAACAGTCCAGTCCGAACTACCAAGCCATGTCTTTCCCAGACCGGAATCAAGCATCCAAGGACCAGTTTCTGGCTATCAGCCTTCATCAGCCTGGAATGCTTGACTCCAGTGGTGTGGAGAGCCTGGGACTCACGTCTGAGCATACCCAGCACACTCGGGATGAAAATTGCAAAAAACACAGTTGATGGACAGAATGTAGAACAATGTCATACATTCACCCCAGTACAAGGATCTGGGCCTAAATCCATCGTTTTTTTGCACTCCACACCACCCTGGGTTAGACACTGGCTATATGCAAATCAGCTCTGACCCTGTGCCTCATGGGAACAGTCCAGTCCGAACTACCAAGCCATGTCTTTCCCAGACCGGAATCAAGCATCCAAGAACCGGTTTCTGGCTATCAGCCTTCATCAGCCTGGATAGCTTGACTCCAGTGGTGTGGAGAACCTGGGACTCACGTCTGAGCATACCCAGCACACTCGGGGTAAAAATTGCAAAAAACACAGTCGATGGGCAGAATGTAGAACAATGTCATACATTCACCCCAGTACAAGGATCTGGGCCTAAATCCATCGTTTTTTTGCACTCCACACCACCCTGGGTTAGACACTGGCTATATGCAAATCAGCTCTGACCCTGTGCCTCATGGGAACAGTCCAGTCCGAACTACCAAGCCATGTCTTTCCCAGACCGGAATCAAGCATCCAAGGACCGGTTTCTGGCTATCAGCCTTCATCAGCCTGGATAGCTTGACTCCAGTGGTGTGGAGAACCTGGGACTCACGTGTGAGCATACCCAGCACACTCGGGGTGAAAATTGCAAAAAACACAGACGATGGGCAGAATGTAGAACAATGTCATACATTCACCCCAGTACAAGGATCTGGGCCTAAATCCATCGCTTTTTGCACTCCACAGCACCCTGGGTTAGACACTGGCTGTATGCAAATCAGCTCTGATCCTGTGCCTCATGGGAACAGTCCAGTCCGAACTACCAAGCCATGTCTTTCCAAGACCGGAATCAAGCATCCAAGGACCGGTTTCTGACTATCAGCCTTCATCAGCCTGGATAGCTTGACTCCAGTGGTGTGGAGAGCCTGGGACTCACGTCTGAACATACCCAGCACACTCGGGGTGAAAATTGCAAAAAACACAGTTGATGGACAGAATGTAGAACAATGTCATACATTCACCCCAGTACAAGGATCTGGGCCTAAATCCATCGTTTCTTTGCACTCCACACCACCCTGGGTTAGACACTGGCTATATGCAAATCAGCTTTGACCCTGTGCCTCATGGGAACAGTCCAGTCCGAACTACCAAGCCATGTCTTTCCCAGACCGGAATCAAGCATCCAAGGACCGGTTTCTGGCTATCAACCTTCATCAGCCTGGATAGCTTGACTCCAGTGGTGTGGAGAGCCTGGGACTCACGTCTGAGCATACCCAGCACACTCGGGGTGAAAATTGCGAAAAACACAGTTGATGGACAGAATGTAGAACAATGTCATACATTCACCCCAGTACAAGGATCTGGGCCTAAATCCATCGTTTTTTTGCACTCCACACCACCCTGGGTTAGACACTGGCTATATGCAAATCAGCTCTGACCCTGTGCCTCATGGGAACAGTCCAGTCCGAACTACCAAGCCAAGTCTTTCCCAGACCGGAATCAAGCATCCAAGGACCGGTTTCTGGCTATCAGCCTTCATCAGCCTGGATAGCTTGACTCCAGTGGTGTGGAGAACCTGGGACTCAAGTCTGAGCATACCCAGCACACTCGGGGTGAAAATTGCAAAAAACACAGTCGATGGGCAGAATGTAGAACAATGTCATACATTCACCCCAGTACAAGGATCTGGGCCTAAATCCATAGTTTTTTGCACTCCACACCACCCTGGGTTAGACACTGGCTATATGCAAATCAGCTCTGACCCTGTGCCTCATGGGAACAGTCCAGTCCGAACTACCAAGCCATGTCTTTCCCAGACCGGAATCAAGCATCCAAGGACCGGTTTCTGACTATCAGCCTTCATCAGCCTGGATAGCTTGACTCCAGTGGTGTGGAGAGCCTGGGACTCACGTCTGAGCATACCCAGCACACTCGGGGTGAAAATTGCAAAAAACACAGTTGATGGACAGAATGTAGAACAATGTCATACATTCACCCCAGTACAAGGATCTGGGCCTAAATCCATCGTTTTTTTGCACTCCACACCACCCTGGGTTAGACACTGGCTATATGCAAATCAGCTCTGACCCTGTGCCTCATGGGAACAGTCCAGTCCGAGTTACCAAGCCATGTCTTTCCCAGACCGCAATCAAGCATCCAAGGACCGGTTTCTGGCTATCAACCTTCATCAGCCTGGATAGCTTGACTCCAGTGGTGTGGAGAGCCTGGGACTCACGTCTGAGCATACCAAGCACACTCGGGGTGAAAATTGCAAAAAACACAGTTGATGGACAGAATGTAGAACAATGTCATACATTCACCCCAGTACAAGGATCTGGGCCTAAATCCATCGTTTTTTTGCACTCCACACCACCCTGGGTTAGACACTGGCTATATGCAAATCAGCTCTGACCCTGTGCCTCATGGGAACAGTCCAGTCCGAACTACCAAGCCATGTCTTTCCCAGACCGGAATCAAGCATCCAAGGACCGGTTTCTGGCTATCAGCCTTCATTAGCCTGGATAGCTTGACTCCAGTGGTGTGGAGAGCCTGGGACTCACGTCTGAGCATACCCAGCACACTCGGGGTGAAAATTGCAAAAAACACAGTTGATGGACAGAATGTAGAACAATGTTATACATTCACCCCAGTACAAGGATCTGGGCCTAAATCCATCGTTTTTTTGCACTCCACACCACCCTGGGTTAGACACTGGCTATATGCAAATCAGCTCTGACCCTGTGCCTCATGGGAACAGTCCAGTCCGAACTACCAAGCCATGTCTTTCCCAGACCGGAATCAAGCATCCAAGGACCGGTTTCTGGCTATCAGCCTTCATCAGCCTGGATAGCTTGACTCCAGTGGTGTGGAGAACCTGGGACTCACGTCTGAGCATACCCAGCACACTCGGGGTGAAAATTGCAAAAAAAACAGTCGATGGGCAGAATGTAGAACAATGTCATACATTCACCCCAGTACAAGGATCTGGGCCTAAATCCATCGGTTTTTTGCACTCCACACCACCCTGGGTTAGACACTGGCTATATGCAAATCAGCTCTGACCCTGTGCCTCATGGGAACAGTCCAGTCCGAACTACCAAGCCATGTCTTTCCCAGACCGGAATCAAGCATCCAAGGACCGGTTTCTGGCTATCAGCCTTCATTAGCCTGGATAGCTTGACTCCAGTGGTGTGGAGAGCCTGGGACTCACGTCTGAGCATACCCAGCACACTCGGGGTGAAAATTGCAAAAAACACAGTTGATGGACAGAATGTAGAACAATGTCATACATTCACCCCAGTACAAGGATCTGGGCCTAAATCCATCGTTTTTTTGCACTCCATACCACCCTGGGTTAGACACTGGCTATATGCAAATCAGCTCTGACCCTGTGCCTCATGGGAACAGTCCAGTCCGAACTACCAAGCCAAGTCTTTCCCAGACCGGAATCAAGCATCCAAGGACCGGTTTCTGGCTATCAGCCTTCATCAGCCTGGATAGCTTGACTCCAGTGGTGTGGAGAGCCTGGGACTCACGTCTGAGCATACCCAGCACACTCGGGGTGAAAATTGCAAAAAACACAGTTGATGGACAGAATGTAGAACAATGTCATACATTCACCCCAGTACAAGGATCTGGGCCTAAATCCATCGTTTTTTTGCACTCCACACCACCCTGGGTTAGACACTGGCTATATGCAAATCAGCACTGACCCTGTGCCTCATGGGAACAGTCCAGTCCGAACTACCAAGCCATGTCTTTCCCAGACCGGAATCAAGCATCCAAGGACCAGTTTCTGGCTATCAGCCTTCATCAGCCTGGATAGCTTGACTCCAGTGGTGTGGAGAGCCTGGGACTCACGTCTGAGCATACCCAGCACACTCGGGGTGGAAATTGCAAAAAACACAGTAGATGGACAGAATGTAGAACAATGTCATACATTCACCCCAGTACAAGGATCTGGGCCTAAATCCATCGTTTTTTTGCACTCCACACCACCCTGGGTTAGACACTGGCTATATGCAAATCAGCTCTGACCCTGTGCCTCATGGGAACAGTCCAGTCCGAACTACCAAGCCATGTCTTTCCCAGACCGGAATTCAAGCATCCAAGGACCAGTTTCTGGCTATCAGCCTTCATCAGCCTGGATAGCTTGACTCCAGTGGTGTGGAGAGCCTGGGACTCACGTCTGAGCATACCCAGCACACTCGGGATGAAAATTGCAAAAAACACAGTTGATGGACAGAATGTAGAACAATGTCATACATTCACCCCAGTACAAGGATCTGGGCCTAAATCCATCGTTTTTTTGCACTCCACACCACCCTGGGTTAGACACTGGCTATATGTAAATCAGCTCTGACCCTGTGCCTCATGGGAACAGTCCAGTCCGAACTACCAAGCCATGTCTTTCCCAGACCGGAATCAAGCATCCAAGGACCGGTTTCTGGCTATCAGCCTTCATCAGCCTGGATAGCTTGACTCCAGTGGTGTGGAGAACCTGGGACTCACGTCTGAGCATACCCAGCACACTCGGGGTGAAAATTGCAAAAAACACAGACGATGGGCAGAATGTAGAACAATGTCATACATTCACCCCAGTACAAGGATCTGGGCCTAAATCGATCGTTTTTTGCACTCCACACCACCCTGGGTTAGACACTGGCTATATGCAAATCAGCTCTGACCCTGTGCCTCATGGGAACAGTCCAGTCCGAACTACCAAGCCATGTCTTTCCCAGACCGGAATCAAGCATCCAAGGACCGGTTTCTGGCTATCAGCCTTCATCAGCCTGGATAGCTTGACTCCAGTGGTGTGGAGAACCTGGGACTCACGTCTGAGCATACCCAGCACACTCGGGGTGAAAATTGCAAAAAACACAGTCGATGGGCAGAATGTAGAACAATGTCATACATTCACCCCAGTACAAGGATCTGGGCCTAAATCCATCGTTTTTTTGCACTCCACACCACCCTGGGTTAGACACTGGCTATATGCAAATCAGCTCTGACCCAGTGCCTCATGGGAACAGTCCAGTCCGAACTACCAAGCCATGTCTTTCCCAGACCGGAATCAAGCATCAAAGGACCGGTTTCTGGCTATTAGCCTTCATCAGCCTGGATAGCTTGACTCCAGTGGTGTGGAGAACCTGGGACTCACGTCTGAGCATACCCAGCACACTCGGGGTGAAAATTGGAAAAAACACAGTCGATGGGCAGAATGTAGAACAATGTCATACATTCACCCCAGTACAAGGATCTGGGCCTAAATCCATCGTTTTTTGCACTCCACACCACCCTGGGTTAGACACTGGCTATATGCAAATCAGCTCTGACCCTGTGCCTCATGGGAACAGTCCAGTCCGAACTACCAAGCCATGTCTTTCCCAGACCGGAATCAAGCATCCAAGGACCGGTTTCTGACTATCAGCCTTCATCAGCCTGGATAGCTTGACTCCAGTGGTGTGGAGAGCCTGGGACTCACGTCTGAACATACCCAGCACACTCAGGTGAAAATTGCTAAAAACACAGTTGATGGACAGAATGTAGAACAATGTCATACATTCACCCCAGTACAAGGATCTGGGCCTAAATCCATCGTTTCTTTGCACTCCACACCACCCTGGGTTAGACACTGGCTATATGCAAATCAGCTCTGACCCTGTGCCTCATGGGAACAGTCCAGTCCGAACTACCAAGCCATGTCTTTCCCAGACCGGAATCAAGCATCCAAGGACCGGTCTCTGGCTATCAACCTTCATCAGCCTGGATAGCTTGACTCAAGTGGTGTGGAGAGCCTGGGACTCACGTCTGAGCATACCCAGCACACTCGGGGTGAAAATTGCAAAAAACACAGTTGATGGACAGAATGTAGAACAATGTCATACATTCACCCCAGTACAAGGATCTGGGCCTAAATCCATCGTTTTTTTGCACTCCACACCACCCTGGGTTAGACACTGGCTATATGCAAATCAGCTCTGACCCTGTGCCTCATGGGAACAGTCCAGTCCGAACTACCAAGCCATGTCTTTCCCAGACCGGAATCAAGCATCCAAGGACCGGTTTCTGGCTATCAGCCTTCATTAGCTTGGATAGCTTGACTCCAGTGGTGTGGAGAGCCTGGGACTCACGTCTGAGCATACCCAGCACACTCGGGGTGAAAATTGCAAAAAACACAGTTGATGGACAGAATGTAGAACAATGTCATACATTCACCCCAGTACAAGGATCTGGGCCTAAATCCATCGTTTTTTTGCACTCCACACCACCCTGGGTTAGACACTGGCTATATGCAAATCAGCTCTGACCCTGTGCCTCATGGGAACAGTCCAGTCCGAACTACCAAGCCAAGTCTTTCCCAGACCGGAATCAAGCATCCAAGGACCGGTTTCTGGCTATCAGCCTTCATCAGCCTGGATAGCTTGACTCCAGTGGTGTGGAGAGCCTGGGACTCACGTCTGAGCATACCCAGCACACTCGGGGTGAAAATTGCAAAAAACACAGTTGATGGACAGAATGTAGAACAATGTCATACATTCACCCCAGTACAAGGATCTGGGCCTAAATCCATCGTTTTTTTGCACTCCACACCACCCTGGGTTAGACACTGGCTATATGCAAATCAGCTCTGACCCTGTGCCTCATGGGAACAGTCCAGTCCGAACTACCAAGCCATGTCTTTCCCAGACCGGAATCAAGCATCCAAGGACCAGTTTCTGGCTATCAGCTTTCATCAGCCTGGATAGCTTGACTCCAGTGGTGTGGAGAGCCTGGGACTCACGTCTGAGCATACCCAGCACACTCGGGGTGGAAATTGCAAAAAACACAGTAGATGGACAGAATGTAGAACAATGTCATACATTCACCCCAGTACAAGGATCTGGGCCTAAATCCATCGTTTTTTTGCACTCCACACCACCCTGGGTTAGACACTGGCTATATGCAAATCAGCTCTGACCCTGTGCCTCATGGGAACAGTCCAGTCCGAACTACCAAGCCATGTCTTTCCCAGACCGGAATCAAGCATCCAAGGACCAGTTTCTGGCTATCAGCCTTCATCAGCCTGGATAGCTTGACTCCAGTGGTGTGGAGAGCCTGGGACTCACGTCTGAGCATACCCAGCACACTCGGGATGAAAATTGCAAAAAACACAGTTGATGGACAGAATGTAGAACAATGTCATACATTCACCCCAGTACAAGGATCTGGGCCTAAATCCATCGTTTTTTTGCACTCCACACCACCCTGGGTTAGACACTGGCTATATGCAAATCAGCTCTGACCCTGTGCCTCATGGGAACAGTCCAGTCCGAACTACCAAGCCATGTCTTTCCCAGACCGGAATCAAGCATCCAAGGACCGGTTTCTGGCTATCAGCCTTCATCAGCCTGGATAGCTTGACTCCAGTGGTGTGGAGAACCTGGGACTCACGTCTGAGCATACCCAGCACACTCGGGGTGAAAATTGCAAAAAACACAGTCGATGGGCAGAATGTAGAACAATGTCATACATTCACCCCAGTACAAGGATCTGGGCCTAAATCCATCGTTTTTTTGCACTCCACACCACCCTGGGTTAGACACTGGCTATATGCAAATCAGCTTTGACCCTGTGCCTCATAGGCACAGTCCAGTCCGAACTACCAAGCCATGTCTTTCCCAGACCGGAATCAAGCATCCAAGGACCGGTTTCTGGCTATCAACCTTCATCAGCCTGGATAGCTTGACTCCAGTGGTGTGGAGAGCCTGGGACTCACGTCTGAGCATACCCAGCACACTCGGGGTGAAAATTGCAAAAAACACAGTTGATGGACAGAATGTAGAACAATGTCATACATTCACCCCAGTACAAGGATCTGGGCCTAAATCCATCGTTTTTTTGCACTCCACACCACCCTGGGTTAGACACTGGCTATATGCAAATCAGCTCTGACCCTGTGCCTCATGGGAACAGTCCAGTCCGAACTACCAAGCCATGTCTTTCCCAGACCGGAATCAAGCATCCAAGGACCGGTTTCTGGCTATCAGCCTTCATCAGCCTGGATAGCTTGACTCCAGTGGTGTGGAGAGCCTGGGACTCACGTCTGAGCATACCCAGCACACTCGGGGTGGAAATTGCAAAAAACACAGTAGATGGACAGAATGTAGAACAATGTCATACATTCACCCCAGTACAAGGATCTGGGCCTAAATCCATCGTTTTTTTGCACTCCACACCACCCTGGGTTAGACACTGGCTATATGCAAATCAGCTCTGACCCTGTGCCTCATGGGAACAGTCCAGTCCGAACTACCAAGCCATGTCTTTCCCAGACCGGAATCAAGCATCCAAGGACCAGTTTCTGGCTATCAGCCTTCATCAGCCTGGATAGCTTGACTCCAGTGGTGTGGAGAGCCTGGGACTCACGTCTGAGCATACCCAGCACACTCGGGATGAAAATTGCAAAAAACACAGTTGATGGACAGAATGTAGAACAATGTCATACATTCACCCCAGTACAAGGATCTGGGCCTAAATCCATCGTTTTTTTGCACTCCACACCACCCTGGGTTAGACACTGGCTATATGCAAATCAGCTCTGACCCTGTGCCTCATGGGAACAGTCCAGTCCGAACTACCAAGCCATGTCTTTCCCAGACCGGAATCAAGCATCCAAGGACCGGTTTCTGGCTATCAGCCTTCATCAGCCTGGATAGCTTGACTCCAGTGGTGTGGAGAACCTGGGACTCACGTCTGAGCATACCCAGCACACTCGGGGTGAAAATTGCAAAAAACACAGTCGATGGGCAGAATGTAGAACAATGTCATACATTCACCCCAGTACAAGGATCTGGGCCTAAATCCATCGTTTTTTTGCACTCCACACCACCCTGGGTTAGACACTGGCTATATGCAAATCAGCTTTGACCCTGTGCCTCATAGGCACAGTCCAGTCCGAACTACCAAGCCATGTCTTTCCCAGACCGGAATCAAGCATCCAAGGACCGGTTTCTGGCTATCAACCTTCATCAGCCTGGATAGCTTGACTCCAGTGGTGTGGAGAGCCTGGGACTCACGTCTGAGCATACCCAGCACACTCGGGGTGAAAATTGCAAAAAACACAGTTGATGGACAGAATGTAGAACAATGTCATACATTCACCCCAGTACAAGGATCTGGGCCTAAATCCATCGTTTTTTTGCACTCCACACCACCCTGGGTTAGACACTGGCTATATGCAAATCAGCTCTGACCCTGTGCCTCATGGGAACAGTCCAGTCCGAACTACCAAGCCATGTCTTTCCCAGACCGGAATCAAGCATCCAAGGACCGGTTTCTGGCTATCAGCCTTCATCAGCCTGGATAGCTTGACTCCAGTGGTGTGGAGATCCTGGGACTCATGTCTGAACATACCCAGCACACTCGGGGTGAAAATTGCAAAAAACACAGTTGATGGACAGAATGTAGAACAATGTCATACATTCACCCCAGTACAAGGATCTGGGCCTAAATCCATCGTTTTTTTGCACTCCACACCACCCTGGGTTAGACACTGGTTATATGCAAATCAGCTCTGACCCTGTGCCTCATGGGAACAGTCCAGTCCGAACTACCAAGCCATGTCTTTCCCAGACCGGAATCAAGCATCCAAGGACCGGTTTCTGGCTATCAACCTTCATCAGCCTGGATAGCTTGACTCCAGTGGTGTGGAGAGCCTGGGACTCACGTCTGAGCATACCCAGCACACTTGGGGTGAAAATTGCAAAAAACACAGTTGATGGACAGAATGTAGAACAATGTCATACATTCACCCCAGTACAAGGATCTGGGCCTAAATCCATCGTTTTTTTGCACTCCACACCACCCTGGGTTAGACACTGGCTATATGCAAATCAGCTCTGACCCTGTGCCTCATGGGAACAGTCCAGTCCGAACTACCAAGCCATGTCTTTCCCATACCGGAATCAAGCATCCAAGGACCGGTTTCTGGCTATCAGCCTTCATTAGCCTGGATAACTTGACTCCAGTGGTGTGGAGAGCCTGGGACTCACGTCTGAGCATACCCAGCACACTCGGGGTGAAAATTGCAAAAAACACAGTTGATGGACAGAATGTAGAACAATGTCATACATTCACCCCAGTACAAGGATCTGGGCCTAAATCCATCGTTTTTTTGCACTCCACACCACCCTGGGTTAGACACTGGCTATATGCAAATCAGCTCTGACCCTGTGCCTCATGGGAACAGTCCAGTCCGAACTACCAAGCCAAGTCTTTCCCAGACCGGAATCAAGCATCCAAGGACCGGTTTCTGGCTATCAGCCTTCATCAGCCTGGATAGCTTGACTCCAGTGGTGTGGAGAGCCTGGGACTCACGTCTGAGCATACCCAGCACACTCGGGGTGAAAATTGCAAAAAACACAGTTGATGGACAGAATGTAGAACAATGTCATACATTCACCCCAGTACAAGGATCTGGGCCTAAATCCATCGTTTTTTTGCACTCCACACCACCCTGGGTTAGACACTAGCTATATGCAAATCAGCTCTGACCCTGTGCCTCATTGGAACAGTCCAGTCCGAACTACCAAGCCATGTCTTTCCCAGACCGGAATCAAGCATCCAAGGACCGGTTTCTGGCTATCAGCCTTCATCAGCCTGGATAGCTTGACTCCAGTGGTGTGGAGAGCCTGGGACTCACGTCTGAGCATACCCAGCACACTCGGGGTGGAAATTGCAAAAAACACAGTAGATGGACAGAATGTAGAACAATGTCATACATTCACCCCAGTACAAGGATCTGGGCCTAAATCCATCGTTTTTTTGCACTCCACACCACCCTGGGTTAGACACTGGCTATATGCAAATCAGCTCTGACCCTGTGCCTCATGGGAACAGTCCAGTCCGAACTACCAAGCCATGTCTTTCCCAGACCGGAATCAAGCATCCAAGGACCAGTTTCTGGCTATCAGCCTTCATCAGCCTGGATAGCTTGACTCCAGTGGTGTGGAGAGCCTGGGACTCACGTCTGAGCATACCCAGCACACTCGGGATGAAAATTGCAAAAAACACAGTTGATGGACAGAATGTAGAACAATGTCATACATTCACCCCAGTACAAGGATCTGGGCCTAAATCCATCGTTTTTTTGCACTCCACACCACCCTGGGTTAGACACTGGCTATATGCAAATCAGCTCTGACCCTGTGCCTCATGGGAACAGTCCAGTCCGAACTACCAAGCCATGTCTTTCCCAGACCGGAATCAAGCATCCAAGAACCGGTTTCTGGCTATCAGCCTTCATCAGCCTGGATAGCTTGACTCCAGTGGTGTGGAGAACCTGGGACTCACGTCTGAGCATACCCAGCACACTCGGGGTAAAAATTGCAAAAAACACAGTCGATGGGCAGAATGTAGAACAATGTCATACATTCACCCCAGTACAAGGATCTGGGCCTAAATCCATCGTTTTTTTGCACTCCACACCACCCTGGGTTAGACACTGGCTATATGCAAATCAGCTCTGACCCTGTGCCTCATGGGAACAGTCCAGTCCGAACTACCAAGCCATGTCTTTCCAAGACCGGAATCAAGCATCCAAGGACCGGTTTCTGACTATCAGCCTTCATCAGCCTGGATAGCTTGACTCCAGTGGTGTGGAGAGCCTGGGACTCACGTATGAACATACCCAGCACACTCGGGGTGAAAATTGCAAAAAACACAGTTGATGGACAGAATGTAGAACAATGTCATACATTCACCCCAGTACAAGGATCTGGGCCTAAATCCATCGTTTTTTTGCACTCCACACCACCCTGGGTTAGACACTAGCTATATGCAAATCAGCTTTGACCCTGTGCCTCATGGGAACAGTCCAGTCCGAACTACCAAGCCATGTCTTTCCCAGACCGGAATCAAGCATCCAAGGACCGGTTTCTGGCTATCAACCTTCATCAGCCTGGATAGCTTGACTCCAGTGGTGTGGAGAGCCTGGGACTCACGTCTGAGCATACCCAGCACACTCGGGGTGAAAATTGCGAAAAACACAGTTGATGGACAGAATGTAGAACAATGTCATACATTCACCCCAGTACAAGGATCTGGGCCTAAATCCATCGTTTTTTTGCACTCCACACCACCCTGGGTTAGACACTGGCTATATGCAAATCAGCTCTGACCCTGTGCCTCATGGGAACAGTCCAGTCCGAACTACCAAGCCAAGTCTTTCCCAGACCGGAATCAAGCATCCAAGTACCGGTTTCTGGCTATCAGCCTTCATCAGCCTGGATAGCTTGACTCCAGTGGTGTGGAGAACCTGGGACTCAAGTCTGAGCATACCCAGCACACTCGGGGTGAAAATTGCAAAAAACACAGTCGATGGGCAGAATGTAGAACAATGTCATACATTCACCCCAGTACAAGGATCTGGGCCTAAATCCATAGTTTTTTGCACTCCACACCACCCTGGGTTAGACACTGGCTATATGCAAATCAGCTCTGACCCTGTGCCTCATGGGAACAGTCCAGTCCGAACTACCAAGCCATGTCTTTCCCAGACCGGAATCAAGCATCCAAGGACCGGTTTCTGACTATCAGCCTTCATCAGCCTGGATAGCTTGACTCCAGTGGTGTGGAGAGCCTGGGACTCACGTCTGAGCATACCCAGCACACTCGGGGTGAAAATTGCAAAAAACACAGTTGATGGACAGAATGTAGAACAATGTCATACATTCACCCCAGTACAAGGATCTGGGCCTAAATCCATCGTTTTTTTGCACTCCACACCACCCTGGGTTAGACACTGGCTATATGCAAATCAGCTCTGACCCTGTGCCTCATGGGAACAGTCCAGTCCGAACTACCAAGCCATGTCTTTCCCAGACCGGAATCAAGCATCCAAGGACCGGTTTCTGGCTATCAGCCTTCATTAGCCTGGATAGCTTGACTCCAGTGGTGTGGAGAGCCTGGGACTCACGTCTGAGCATACCCAGCACACTCGGGGTGAAAATTGCAAAAAACACAGTTGATGGACAGAATGTAGAACAATGTTATACATTCACCCCAGTACAAGGATCTGGGCCTAAATCCATCGTTTTTTTGCACTCCACACCACCCTGGGTTAGACACTGGCTATATGCAAATCAGCTCTGACCCTGTGCCTCATGGGAACAGTCCAGTCCGAACTACCAAGCCATGTCTTTCCCAGACCGGAATCAAGCATCCAAGGACCGGTTTCTGGCTATCAGCCTTCATTAGCCTGGATAGCTTGACTCCAGTGGTGTGGAGAGCCTGGGACTCACGTCTGAGCATACCCAGCACACTCGGGGTGAAAATTGCAAAAAACACAGTTGATGGACAGAATGTAGAACAATGTCATACATTCACCCCAGTACAAGGATCTGGGCCTAAATCCATCGTTTTTTTGCACTCCATACCACCCTGGGTTAGACACTGGCTATATGCAAATCAGCTCTGACCCTGTGCCTCATGGGAACAGTCCAGTCCGAACTACCAAGCCAAGTCTTTCCCAGACCGGAATCAAGCATCCAAGGACCGGTTTCTGGCTATCAGCCTTCATCAGCCTGGATAGCTTGACTCCAGTGGTGTGGAGAGCCTGGGACTCACGTCTGAGCATACCCAGCACACTCGGGGTGAAAATTGCAAAAAACACAGTTGATGGACAGAATGTAGAACAATGTCATACATTCACCCCAGTACAAGGATCTGGGCCTAAATCCATCGTTTTTTTGCACTCCACACCACCCTGGGTTAGACACTGGCTATATGCAAATCAGCTCTGACCCTGTGCCTCATGGGAACAGTCCAGTCCGAACTACCAAGCCATGTCTTTCCCAGACCGGAATCAAGCATCCAAGGACCAGTTTCTGGCTATCAGCCTTCATCAGCCTGGATAGCTTGACTCCAGTGGTGTGGAGAGCCTGGGACTCACGTCTGAGCATACCCAGCACACTCGGGGTGGAAATTGCAAAAAACACAGTAGATGGACAGAATGTAGAACAATGTCATACATTCACCCCAGTACAAGGATCTGGGCCTAAATCCATCGTTTTTTTGCACTCCACACCACCCTGGGTTAGACACTGGCTATATGCAAATCAGCTCTGACCCTGTGCCTCATGGGAACAGTCCAGTCCGAACTACCAAGCCATGTCTTTCCCAGACCGGAATTCAAGCATCCAAGGACCAGTTTCTGGCTATCAGCCTTCATCAGCCTGGATAGCTTGACTCCAGTGGTGTGGAGAGCCTGGGACTCATGTCTGAGCATACCCAGCACACTCGGGATGAAAATTGCAAAAAACACAGTTGATGGACAGAATGTAGAACAATGTCATACATTCACCCCAGTACAAGGATCTGGGCCTAAATCCATCGTTTTTTTGCACTCCACACCACCCTGGGTTAGACACTGGCTATATGCAAATCAGCTCTGACCCTGTGCCTCATGGGAACAGTCCAGTCCGAACTACCAAGCCATGTCTTTCCCAGACCGGAATCAAGCATCCAAGGACCGGTTTCTGGCTATCAGCCTTCATCAGCCTGGATAGCTTGACTCCAGTGGTGTGGAGAACCTGGGACTCACGTCTGAGCATACCCAGCACACTCGGGGTGAAAATTGCAAAAAACACAGACGATGGGCAGAATGTAGAACAATGTCATACATTCACCCCAGTACAAGGATCTGGGCCTAAATCGATCGTTTTTTGCACTCCACACCACCCTGGGTTAGACACTGGCTATATGCAAATCAGCTCTGACCCTGTGCCTCATGGGAACAGTCCAGTCCGAACTACCAAGCCATGTCTTTCCCAGACCGGAATCAAGCATCCAAGGACCGGTTTCTGACTATCAGCCTTCATCTGCCTGGATAGCTTGACTCCAGTGGTGTGGAGAGCCTGGGACTCACGTCTGAACATACCCAGCACACTCGGGGTGAAAATTGCAAAAAACACAGTTGATGGACAGAATGTAGAACAATGTCATACATTCACCCCAGTACAAGGATCTGGGCCTAAATCCATCGTTTTTTTGCACTCCACACCACCCTGGGTTAGACACTGGCTATATGCAAATCAGCTCTGACCCAGTGCCTCATGGGAACAGTCCAGTCCGAACTACCAAGCCATGTCTTTCCCAGACCGGAATCAAGCATCAAAGGACCGGTTTCTGGCTATTAGCCTTCATCAGCCTGGATAGCTTGACTCCAGTGGTGTGGAGAACCTGGGACTCACGTCTGAGCATACCCAGCACACTCGGGGTGAAAATTGCAAAAAACACAGTCGATGGGCAGAATGTAGAACAATGTCATACATTCACCCCAGTACAAGGATCTGGGCCTAAATCCATCGTTTTTTGCACTCCACACCACCCTGGGTTAGACACTGGCTATATGCAAATCAGCTCTGACCCTGTGCCTCATGGGAACAGTCCAGTCCGAACTACCAAGCCATGTCTTTCCCAGACCGGAATCAAGCATCCAAGGACCGGTTTCTGACTATCAGCCTTCATCAGCCTGGATAGCTTGACTCCAGTGGTGTGGAGAGCCTGGGACTCACGTCTGAACATACCCAGCACACTCGGGGTGAAAATTGCAAAAAACACAGTTGATGGACAGAATGTAGAACAATGTCATACATTCACCCCAGTACAAGGATCTGGGCCTAAATCCATCGTTTTTTTGCACTCCACACCACCCTGGGTTAGACACTGGCTATATGCAAATCAGCTCTGACCCTGTGCCTCATGGGAACAGTCCAGTCCGAACTACCAAGCCATGTCTTTCCCAGACCGGAATCAAGCATCCAAGGACCGGTTTCTGGCTATCAACCTTCATCAGCCTGGATAGCTTGACTCCAGTGGTGTGGAGAGCCTGAGACTCACGTCTGAGCATACCCAGCACACTCGGGGTGAAAATTGCAAAAAACACAGTTGATGGACAGAATGTAGAACAATGTCATACATTCACCCCAGTACAAGGATCTGGGCCTAAATCCATCGTTTTTTTGCACTCCACACCACCCTGGGTTAGACACTGGCTATATGCAAATCAGCTCTGACCCTGTGCCTCATGGGAACAGTCCAGTCCGAACTACCAAGCCATGTCTTTCCCAGACCGGAATCAAGCATCCAAGGACCGGTTTCTGGCTATCAGCCTTCATTAGCCTGGATAGCTTGACTCCAGTGGTGTGGAGAGCCTGGGACTCACGTCTGAGCATACCCAGCACACTCGGGGTGAAAATTGCAAAAAACACAGTTGATGGACAGAATGTAGAACAATGTCATACATTCACCCCAGTACAAGGATCTGGGCCTAAATCCATCGTTTTTTTGCACTCCACACCACCCTGGGTTAGACACTGGCTATATGCAAATCAGCTCTGACCCTGTGCCTCATGGGAACAGTCCAGTCCGAACTACCAAGCCAAGTCTTTCCCAGACCGGAATCAAGCATCCAAGGACCGGTTTCTGGCTATCAGCCTTCATCAGCCTGGATAGCTTGACTCCAGTGGTGTGGAGAGCCTGGGACTCACGTCTGAGCATACCCAGCACACTCGGGGTGAAAATTGCAAAAAACACAGTTGATGGACAGAATGTAGAACAATGTCATACATTCACCCCAGTACAAGGATCTGGGCCTAAATCCATCGTTTTTTTGCACTCCACACCACCCTGGGTTAGACACTGGCTATATGCAAATCAGCTCTGACCCTGTGCCTCATGGGAACAGTCCAGTCCGAACTACCAAGCCATGTCTTTCCCAGACCGGAATCAAGCATCCAAGGACCAGTTTCTGGCTATCAGCCTTCATCAGCCTGGATAGCTTGACTCCAGTGGTGTGGAGAGCCTGGGACTCACGTCTGAGCATACCCAGCACACTCGGGGTGGAAATTGCAAAAAACACAGTAGATGGACAGAATGTAGAACAATGTCATACATTCACCCCAGTACAAGGATCTGGGCCTAAATCCATCGTTTTTTTGCACTCCACACCACCCTGGGTTAGACACTGGCTATATGCAAATCAGCTCTGACCCTGTGCCTCATGGGAACAGTCCAGTCCGAACTACCAAGCCATGTCTTTCCCAGACCGGAATCAAGCATCCAAGGACCAGTTTCTGGCTATCAGCCTTCATCAGCCTGGATAGCTTGACTCCAGTGGTGTGGAGAGCCTGGGACTCACGTCTGAGCATACCCAGCACACTCGGGATGAAAATTGCAAAAAACACAGTTGATGGACAGAATGTAGAACAATGTCATACATTCACCCCAGTACAAGGATCTGGGCCTAAATCCATCGTTTTTTTGCACTCCACACCACCCTGGGTTAGACACTGGCTATATGCAAATCAGCTCTGACCCTGTGCCTCATGGGAACAGTCCAGTCCGAACTACCAAGCCATGTCTTTCCCAGACCGGAATCAAGCATCCAAGGACCGGTTTCTGGCTATCAGCCTTCATCAGCCTGGATAGCTTGACTCCAGTGGTGTGGAGAACCTGGGACTCACGTCTGAGCATACCCAGCACACTCGGGGTGAAAATTGCAAAAAACACAGTCGATGGGCAGAATGTAGAACAATGTCATACATTCACCCCAGTACAAGGATCTGGGCCTAAATCCATCGTTTTTTTGCACTCCACACCACCCTGGGTTAGACACTGGCTATATGCAAATCAGCTCTGTCCCTGTGCCTCATGGGAACAGTCCAGTCCGAACTACCAAGCCATGTCTTTCCCAGACCGGAATCAAGCATCCAAGGACCGGTTTCTGGCTATCAGCCTTCATCAGCCTGGATAGCTTGACTCCAGTGGTGTGGAGAACCTGGGACTCACGTCTGAGCATACCCAGCACACTCGGGGTGAAAATTGCAAAAAACACAGACGATGGGCAGAATGTAGAACAATGTCATACATTCACCCCAGTACAAGGATCTGGGCCTAAATCCATCGTTTTTTGCACTCCACACCACCCTGGGTTAGACACTGGCTATATGCAAATCAGCTCTGACCCTGTGCCTCATGGGAACAGTCCAGTCCGAACTACCAAGCCATGTCTTTCCCAGACCGGAATCAAGCATCCAAGGACCGGTTTCTGACTATCAGCCTTCATCAGCCTGGATAGCTTGACTCCAGTGGTGTGGAGAGCCTGGGACTCACGTCTGAACATACCCAGCACACTCGGGGTGAAAATTGCAAAAAACACAGTTGATGGACAGAATGTAGAACAATGTCATACATTCACCCCAGTACAAGGATCTGGGCCTAAATCCATCGTTTTTTTGCACTCCACACCACCCTGGGTTAGACACTGGCTATATGCAAATCAGCTTTGACCCTGTGCCTCATAGGAACAGTCCAGTCCGAACTACCAAGCCATGTCTTTCCCAGACCGGAATCAAGCATCCAAGGACCGGTTTCTGGCTATCAACCTTCATCAGCCTGGATAGCTTGACTCCAGTGGTGTGGAGAGCCTGGGACTCACGTCTGAGCATACCCAGCACACTCGGGGTGAAAATTGCAAAAAACACAGTTGATGGACAGAATGTAGAACAATGTCATACATTCACCCCAGTACAAGGATCTGGGCCTAAATCCATCGTTTTTTTGCACTCCACACCACCCTGGGTTAGACACTGGCTATATGCAAATCAGCTCTGACCCTGTGCCTCATGGGAACAGTCCAGTCCGAACTACCAAGCCATGTCTTTCCCAGACCGGAATCAAGCATCCAAGGACCGGTTTCTGACTATCAGCCTTCATCAGCCTGGATAGCTTGACTCCAGTGGTGTGGAGATCCTGGGACTCACGTCTGAACATACCCAGCACACTCGGGGTGAAAATTGCAAAAAACACAGTTGATGGACAGAATGTAGAATAATGTCATACATTCACCCCAGTACAAGGATCTGGGCCTAAATCCATCGTTTTTTTGCACTCCACACCACCCTGGGTTAGACACTGGTTATATGCAAATCAGCTCTGACCCTGTGCCTCATGGGAACAGTCCAGTCCGAACTACCAAGCCATGTCTTTCCCAGACCGGAATCAAGCATCCAAGGACCGGTTTCTGGCTATCAACCTTCATCAGCCTGGATAGCTTGACTCCAGTGGTGTGGAGAGCCTGGGACTCACGTCTGAGCATACCCAGCACACTCGGGGTGAAAATTGCAAAAAACACAGTTGATGGACAGAATGTAGAACAATGTCATACATTCACCCCAGTACAAGGATCTGGGCCTAAATCCATCGTTTTTTTGCACTCCACACCACCCTGGGTTAGACACTGGCTATATGCAAATCAGCTCTGACCCTGTGCCTCATGGGAACAGTCCAGTCCGAACTACCAAGCCATGTCTTTCCCATACCGGAATCAAGCATCCAAGGACCGGTTTCTGGCTATCAGCCTTCATTAGCCTGGATAACTTGACTCCAGTGGTGTGGAGAGCCTGGGACTCACGTCTGAGCATACCCAGCACACTCGGGGTGAAAATTGCAAAAAACACAGTTGATGGACAGAATGTAGAACAATGTCATACATTCACCCCAGTACAAGGATCTGGGCCTAAATCCATCGTTTTTTTGCACTCCACACCACCCTGGGTTAGACACTGGCTATATGCAAATCAGCTCTGACCCTGTGCCTCATGGGAACAGTCCAGTCCGAACTACCAAGCCAAGTCTTTCCCAGACCGGAATCAAGCATCCAAGGACCGGTTTCTGGCTATCAGCCTTCATCAGCCTGGATAGCTTGACTCCAGTGGTGTGGAGAGCCTGGGACTCACGTCTGAGCATACCCAGCACACTCGGGGTGAAAATTGCAAAAAACACAGTTGATGGACAGAATGTAGAACAATGTCATACATTCACCCCAGTACAAGGATCTGGGCCTAAATCCATCGTTTTTTTGCACTCCACACCACCCTGGGTTAGACACTGGCTATATGCAAATCAGCTCTGACCCTGTGCCTCATTGGAACAGTCCAGTCCGAACTACCAAGCCATGTCTTTCCCAGACCGGAATCAAGCATCCAAGGACCGGTTTCTGGCTATCAGCCTTCATCAGCCTGGATAGCTTGACTCCAGTGGTGTGGAGAGCCTGGGACTCACGTCTGAGCATACCCAGCACACTCGGGGTGGAAATTGCAAAAAACACAGTAGATGGACAGAATGTAGAACAATGTCATACATTCACCCCAGTACAAGGATCTGGGCCTAAATCCATCGTTTTTTTGCACTCCACACCACCCTGGGTTAGACACTGGCTATATGCAAATCAGCTCTGACCCTGTGCCTCATGGGAACAGTCCAGTCCGAACTACCAAGCCATGTCTTTCCCAGACCGGAATCAAGCATCCAAGGACCAGTTTCTGGCTATCAGCCTTCATCAGCCTGGATAGCTTGACTCCAGTGGTGTGGAGAGCCTGGGACTCACGTCTGAGCATACCCAGCACACTCGGGATGAAAATTGCAAAAAACACAGTTGATGGACAGAATGTAGAACAATGTCATACATTCACCCCAGTACAAGGATCTGGGCCTAAATCCATCGTTTTTTTGCACTCCACACCACCCTGGGTTAGACACTGGCTATATGCAAATCAGCTCTGACCCTGTGCCTCATGGGAACAGTCCAGTCCGAACTACCAAGCCATGTCTTTCCCAGACCGGAATCAAGCATCCAAGAACCGGTTTCTGGCTATCAGCCTTCATCAGCCTGGATAGTTTGACTCCAGTGGTGTGGAGAACCTGGGACTCACGTCTGAGCATACCCAGCACACTCGGGGTAAAAATTGCAAAAAACACAGTCGATGGGCAGAATGTAGAACAATGTCATACATTCACCCCAGTACAAGGATCTGGGCCTAAATCCATCGTTTTTTTGCACTCCACACCACCCTGGGTTAGACACTGGCTATATGCAAATCAGCTCTGACCCTGTGCCTCATGGGAACAGTCCAGTCCGAACTACCAAGCCATGTCTTTCCCAGACCGGAATCAAGCATCCAAGGACCGGTTTCTGGCTATCAGCCTTCATCAGCCTGGATAGCTTGACTCCAGTGGTGTGGAGAACCTGGGACTCACGTGTGAGCATACCCAGCACACTCGGGGTGAAAATTGCAAAAAACACAGACGATGGGCAGAATGTAGAACAATGTCATACATTCACCCCAGTACAAGGATCTGGGCCTAAATCCATCGCTTTTTGCACTCCACAGCACCCTGGGTTAGACACTGGCTATATGCAAATCAGCTCTGATCCTGTGCCTCATGGGAACAGTCCAGTCCGAACTACCAAGCCATGTCTTTCCAAGACCGGAATCAAGCATCCAAGGACCGGTTTCTGACTATCAGCCTTCATCAGCCTGGATAGCTTGACTCCAGTGGTGTGGAGAGCCTGGGACTCACGTCTGAACATACCCAGCACACTCGGGGTGAAAATTGCAAAAAACACAGTTGATGGACAGAATGTAGAACAATGTCATACATTCACCCCAGTACAAGGATCTGGGCCTAAATCCATCGTTTTTTTGCACTCCACACCACCCTGGGTTAGACACTGGCTATATGCAAATCAGCTTTGACCCTGTGCCTCATGGGAACAGTCCAGTCCGAACTACCAAGCCATGTCTTTCCCAGACCGGAATCAAGCATCCAAGGACCGGTTTCTGGCTATCAACCTTCATCAGCCTGGATAGCTTGACTCCAGTGGTGTGGAGAGCCTGGGACTCACGTCTGAGCATACCCAGCACACTCGGGGTGAAAATTGCGAAAAACACAGTTGATGGACAGAATGTAGAACAATGTCATACATTCACCCCAGTACAAGGATCTGGGCCTAAATCCATCGTTTTTTTGCACTCCACACCACCCTGGGTTAGACACTGGCTATATGCAAATCAGCTCTGACCCTGTGCCTCATGGGAACAGTCCAGTCCGAACTACCAAGCCAAGTCTTTCCCAGACCGGAATCAAGCATCCAAGGACCGGTTTCTGGCTATCAGCCTTCATCAGCCTGGATAGCTTGACTCCAGTGGTGTGGAGAACCTGGGACTCAAGTCTGAGCATACCCAGCACACTCGGGGTGAAAATTGCAAAAAACACAGTCGATGGGCAGAATGTAGAACAATGTCATACATTCACCCCAGTACAAGGATCTGGGCCTAAATCCATAGTTTTTTGCACTCCACACCACCCTGGGTTAGACACTGGCTATATGCAAATCAGCTCTGACCCTGTGCCTCATGGGAACAGTCCAGTCCGAACTACCAAGCCATGTCTTTCCCAGACCGGAATCAAGCATCCAAGGACCGGTTTCTGACTATCAGCCTTCATCAGCCTGGATAGCTTGACTCCAGTGGTGTGGAGAGCCTGGGACTCACGTCTGAGCATACCCAGCACACTCGGGGTGAAAATTGCAAAAAACACAGTTGATGGACAGAATGTAGAACAATGTCATACATTCACCCCAGTACAAGGATCTGGGCCTAAATCCATCGTTTTTTTGCACTCCACACCACCCTGGGTTAGACACTGGCTATATGCAAATCAGCTCTGACCCTGTGCCTCATGGGAACAGTCCAGTCCGAGTTACCAAGCCATGTCTTTCCCAGACCGGAATCAAGCATCCAAGGACCGGTTTCTGGCTATCAACCTTCATCAGCCTGGATAGCTTGACTCCAGTGGTGTGGAGAGCCTGGGACTCACGTCTGAGCATACCAAGCACACTCGGGGTGAAAATTGCAAAAAACAAAGTTGATGGACAGAATGTAGAACAATGTCATACATTCACCCCAGTACAAGGATCTGGGCCTAAATCCATCGTTTTTTTGCACTCCACACCACCCTGGGTTAGACACTGGCTATATGCAAATCAGCTCTGACCCTGTGCCTCATGGGAACAGTCCAGTCCGAACTACCAAGCCATGTCTTTCCCAGACCGGAATCAAGCATCCAAGGACCGGTTTCTGGCTATCAGCCTTCATTAGCCTGGATAGCTTGACTCCAGTGGTGTGGAGAGCCTGGGACTCACGTCTGAGCATACCCAGCACACTCGGGGTGAAAATTGCAAAAAACACAGTTGATGGACAGAATGTAGAACAATGTTATACATTCACCCCAGTACAAGGATCTGGGCCTAAATCCATCGTTTTTTTGCACTCCACACCACCCTGGGTTAGACACTGGCTATATGCAAATCAGCTCTGACCCTGTGCCTCATGGGAACAGTCCAGTCCGAACTACCAAGCCATGTCTTTCCCAGACCGGAATCAAGCATCCAAGGACCGGTTTCTGGCTATCAGCCTTCATCAGCCTGGATAGCTTGACTCCAGTGGTGTGGAGAGCCTGGGACTCACGTCTGAGCATACCCAGCACACTCGGGGTGAAAATTGCAAAAAACACAGTTGATGGACAGAATGTAGAACAATGTCATACATTCACCCCAGTACAAGGATCTGGGCCTAAATCCATCGTTTTTTTGCACTCCACACCACCCTGGGTTAGACACTGGCTATATGCAAATCAGCACTGACCCTGTGCCTCATGGGAACAGTCCAGTCCGAACTACCAAGCCATGTCTTTCCCAGACCGGAATCAAGCATCCAAGGACCAGTTTCTGGCTATCAGCCTTCATCAGCCTGGATAGCTTGACTCCAGTGGTGTGGAGAGCCTGGGACTCACGTCTGAGCATACCCAGCACACTCGGGGTGGAAATTGCAAAAAACACAGTAGATGGACAGAATGTAGAACAATGTCATACATTCACCCCAGTACAAGGATCTGGGCCTAAATCCATCGTTTTTTTGCACTCCACACCACCCTGGGTTAGACACTGGCTATATGCAAATCAGCTCTGACCCTGTGCCTCATGGGAACAGTCCAGTCCGAACTACCAAGCCATGTCTTTCCCAGACCGGAATTCAAGCATCCAAGGACCAGTTTCTGGCTATCAGCCTTCATCAGCCTGGATAGCTTGACTCCAGTGGTGTGGAGAGCCTGGGACTCACGTCTGAGCATACCCAGCACACTCGGGATGAAAATTGCAAAAAACACAGTTGATGGACAGAATGTAGAACAATGTCATACATTCACCCCAGTACAAGGATCTGGGCCTAAATCCATCGTTTTTTTGCACTCCACACCACCCTGGGTTAGACACTGGCTATATGCAAATCAGCTCTGACCCTGTGCCTCATGGGAACAGTCCAGTCCGAACTACCAAGCCATGTCTTTCCCAGACCGGAATCAAGCATCCAAGGACCGGTTTCTGGCTATCAGCCTTCATCAGCCTGGATAGCTTGACTCCAGTGGTGTGGAGAACCTGGGACTCACGTCTGAGCATACCCAGCACACTCGGGGTGAAAATTGCAAAAAACACAGACGATGGGCAGAATGTAGAACAATGTCATACATTCACCCCAGTACAAGGATCTGGGCCTAAATCGATCGTTTTTTGCACTCCACACCACCCTGGGTTAGACACTGGCTATATGCAAATCAGCTCTGACCCTGTGCCTCATGGGAACAGTCCAGTCCGAACTACCAAGCCATGTCTTTCCCAGACCGGAATCAAGCATCCAAGGACCGGTTTCTGACTATCAGCCTTCATCTGCCTGGATAGCTTGACTCCAGTGGTGTGGAGAGCCTGGGACTCACGTCTGAACATACCCAGCACACTCGGGGTGAAAATTGCAAAAAACACAGTTGATGGACAGAATGTAGAACAATGTCATACATTCACCCCAGTACAAGGATCTGGGCCTAAATCCATCGTTTTTTTGCACTCCACACCACCCTGGGTTAGACACTGGCTATATGCAAATCAGCTTTGACCCTGTGCCTCATAGGAACAGTCCAGTCCGAACTATCAAGCCATGTCTTTCCCAGACCGGAATCAAGCATCCAAGGACCGGTTTCTGGCTATCAACCTTCATCAGCCTGGATAGCTTGACTCCAGTGGTGTGGAGAGCCTGGGACTCACGTCTGAGCATACCCAGCACACTCGGGGTGAAAATTGCAAAAAACACAGTTGATGGACAGAATGTAGAACAATGTCATACATTCACTCCAGTACAAGGATCTGGGCCTAAATCCATCGTTTTTTTGCACTCCACACCACCCTGGGTTAGACACTGGCTATATGCAAATCAGCTCTGACCCTGTGCCTCATGGGAACAGTCCAGTCCGAACTACCAAGCCATGTCTTTCCCAGACCGGAATCAAGCATCCAAGGACCGGTTTCTGACTATCAGCCTTCATCAGCCTGGATAGCTTGACTCCAGTGGTGTGGAGATCCTGGGACTCACGTCTGAACATACCCAGCACACTCGGGGTGAAAATTGCAAAAAACACAGTTGATGGACAGAATGTAGAGCAATGTCATACATTCACCCCAGTACAAGGATCTGGGCCTGAATCCATCGTTTTTTTGCACTCCACACCACCCTGGGTTAGACACTGGCTATATGCAAATCAGCTCTGACCCTGTGCCTCATGGGAACAGTCCAGTCCGAACTACCAAGCCATGTCTTTCCCAGACCGGAATCAAGCATCCAAGGACCGGTTTCTGGCTATCAGCCTTCATTAGCCTGGATAGCTTGACTCCAGTGGTGTGGAGAGCCTGGGACTCACGTCTGAGCATACCCAGCACACTCGGGGTGAAAATTGCAAAAAACACAGTGGATGGACAGAATGTAGAACAATGTCATACATTCACCCCAGTACAAGGATCTGGGCCTAAATCCATCGTTTTTTTGCACTCCACACCACCCTGGGTTAGAAACTGGCTATATGCAAATCAGCTCTGACCCTGTGCCTCATGGGAACAGTCCAGTCCGAACTACCAAGCCAAGTCTTTCCCAGACCGGAATCAAGCATCCAAGGACCGGTTTCTGGCTATCAGCCTTCATCAGCCTGGATAGCTTGACTCCAGTGGTGTGGAGAGCCTGGGACTCACGTCTGAGCATACCCAGCACACTCGGGGTGAAAATTGCAAAAAACACAGTTGATGGACAGAATGTAGAACAATGTCATACATTCACCCCAGTACAAGGATCTGGGCCTAAATCCATCGTTTTTTTGCACTCCACACCACCCTGGGTTAGACACTGGCTATATGCAAATCAGCTCTGACCCTGTGCCTCATGGGAACAGTCCAGTCCGAACTACCAAGCCATGTCTTTCCCAGACCGGAATCAAGCATCCAAGTGCCGGTTTCTGGCTATCAACCTTCATCAGCCTGGATAGCTTGACTCCAGTGGTGTGGAGAGCCTGGGACTCACGTCTGAGCATACCAAGCACACTCGGGGTGAAAATTGCAAAAAACACAGTTGATGGACAGAATGTAGAACAATGTCATACATTCACCCCAGTACAAGGATCTGGGCCTAAATCCATCGTTTTTTTGCATCCCACACCACCCTGGGTTAGACACTGGCTATATGCAAATCAGCTCTGACCCTGTGCCTCATGGGAACAGTCCAGTCCGAACTACCAAGCCATGTCTTTCCCAGACCGGAATCAAGCATCCAAGGACCGGTTTCTGGCTATCAGCCTTCATTAGCCTGAATAGCTTGACTCCAGTGGTGTGGAGATCCTGGGACTCACGTCTGAGCATACCCAGCACACTCGGGGTGAAAATTGCAAAAAACACAGTTGATGGACAGAATGTAGAACAATGTTATACATTCACCCCAGTACAAGGATCTGGGCCTAAATCCATCGTTTTTTTGCACTCCACACCACCCTGGGTTAGACACTGGCTATATGCAAATCAGCTCTAACCCTGTGCCTCATGGGAACAGTCTAGTCCGAACTACCAAGCCATGTCTTTCCCAGACCGGAATCAAGCATCCAAGGACCGGTTTCTGGCTATCAGCCTTCATCAGCCTGGATAGCTTGACTCCAGTGGTGTGGAGAACCTGGGACTCACGTCTGAGCATACCCAGCACACTCGGGGTGAAAATTGCAAAAAACACAGTCGATGGGCAGAATGTAGAACAATGTCATACATTCACCCCAGTACAAGGATCTGGGCCTAAATCCATCGTTTTTTTGCACTCCACACCACCCTGGGTTAGACACTGGCTATATGCAAATCAGCTCTGACCCAGTGCCTCATGGGAACAGTCCAGTCCGAACTACCAAGCCATGTCTTTCCCAGACCGGAATCAAGCATCAAAGGACCGGTTTCTGGCTATTAGCCTTCATCAGCCTGGATAGCTTGACTCCAGTGGTGTGGAGAACCTGGGACTCACGTCTGAGCATACCCAGCACACTCGGGGTGAAAATTGCAAAAAACACAGTCGATGGGCAGAATGTAGAACAATGTCATACATTCACCCCAGTACAAGGATCTGGGCCTAAATCCATCTTTTTTTGCACTCCACACCACCCTGGGTTAGACACTGGCTATATGCAAATCAGCTCTGACCCTGTGCCTCATGGGAACAGTCCAGTCCGAACTACCAAGCCATGTCTTTCCCAGACCGGAATCAAGCATCCAAGGACCGGTTTCTGACTATCAGCCTTCATCAGCCTGGATAGCTTGACTCCAGTGGTGTGGAGAGCCTGGGACTCACGTCTGAACATACCCAGCACACTCGGGGTGAAAATTGCTAAAAACACAGTTGATGGACAGAATGTAGAACAATGTCATACATTCACCCCAGTACAAGGATCTGGGCCTAAATCCATCGTTTCTTTGCACTCCACACCACCCTGGGTTAGACACTGGCTATATGCAAATCAGCTCTGACCCTGTGCCTCATGGGAACAGTCCAGTCCGAACTACCAAGCCATGTCTTTCCCAGACCGGAATCAAGCATCCAAGGACCGGTTTCTGGCTATCAACCTTCATCAGCCTGGATAGCTTGACTCCAGTGGTGTGGAGAGCCTGGGACTCACGTCTGAGCATACCCAGCACACTCGGGGTGAAAATTGCAAAAAACACAGTTGATGGACAGAATGTAGAACAATGTCATACATTCACCCCAGTACAAGGATCTGGGCCTAAATCCATCGTTTTTTTGCACTCCACACCACCCTGGGTTAGACACTGGCTATATGCAAATCAGCTCTGACCCTGTGCCTCATGGGAACAGTCCAGTCCGAACTACCAAGCCATGTCTTTCCCAGACCGGAATCAAGCATCCAAGGACCGGTTTCTGGCTATCAGCCTTCATTAGCCTGGATAGCTTGACTCCAGTGGTGTGGAGAGCCTGGGACTCACGTCTGAGCATACCCAGCACACTCGGGGTGAAAATTGCAAAAAACACAGTTGATGGACAGAATGTAGAACAATGTCATACATTCACCCCAGTACAAGGATCTGGGCCTAAATCCATCGTTTTTTTGCACTCCACACCACCCTGGGTTAGACACTGGCTATATGCAAATCAGCTCTGACCCTGTGCCTCATGGGAACAGTCCAGTCCGAACTACCAAGCCAAGTCTTTCCCAGACCGGAATCAAGCATCCAAGGACCGGTTTCTGGCTATCAGCCTTCATCAGCCTGGATAGCTTGACTCCAGTGGTGTGGAGAGCCTGGGACTCACGTCTGAGCATACCCAGCACACTCGGGGTGAAAATTGCAAAAAACACAGTTGATGGACAGAATGTAGAACAATGTCATACATTCACCCCAGTACAAGGATCTGGGCCTAAATCCATCGTTTTTTTGCACTCCACACCACCCTGGGTTAGACACTGGCTATATGCAAATCAGCTCTGACCCTGTGCCTCATGGGAACAGTCCAGTCCGAACTACCAAGCCATGTCTTTCCCAGACCGGAATCAAGCATCCAAGGACCAGTTTCTGGCTATCAGCCTTCATCAGCCTGGATAGCTTGACTCCAGTGGTGTGGAGAGCCTGGGACTCACGTCTGAGCATACCCAGCACACTCGGGGTGGAAATTGCAAAAAACACAGTAGATGGACAGAATGTAGAACAATGTCATACATTCACCCCAGTACAAGGATCTGGGCCTAAATCCATCGTTTTTTTGCACTCCACACCACCCTGGGTTAGACACTGGCTATATGCAAATCAGCTCTGACCCTGTGCCTCATGGGAACAGTCCAGTCCGAACTACCAAGCCATGTCTTTCCCAGACCGGAATCAAGCATCCAAGGACCAGTTTCTGGCTATCAGCCTTCATCAGCCTGGATAGCTTGACTCCAGTGGTGTGGAGAGCCTGGGACTCACGTCTGAGCATACCCAGCACACTCGGGATGAAAATTGCAAAAAACACAGTTGATGGACAGAATGTAGAACAATGTCATACATTCACCCCAGTACAAGGATCTGGGCCTAAATCCATCGTTTTTTTGCACTCCACACCACCCTGGGTTAGACACTGGCTATATGCAAATCAGCTCTGACCCTGTGCCTCATGGGAACAGTCCAGTCCGAACTACCAAGCCATGTCTTTCCCAGACCGGAATCAAGCATCCAAGGACCGGTTTCTGGCTATCAGCCTTCATCAGCCTGGATAGCTTGACTCCAGTGGTGTGGAGAACCTGGGACTCACGTCTGAGCATACCCAGCACACTCGGGGTGAAAATTGCAAAAAACACACTCGATGGGCAGAATGTAGAACAATGTCATACATTCACCCCAGTACAAGGATCTGGGCCTAAATCCATCGTTTTTTTGCACTCCACACCACCCTGGGTTAGACACTGGCTATATGCAAATCAGCTCTGTCCCTGTGCCTCATGGGAACAGTCCAGTCCGAACTACCAAGCCATGTCTTTCCCAGACCGGAATCAAGCATCCAAGGACCGGTTTCTGGCTATCAGCCTTCATCAGCCTGGATAGCTTGACTCCAGTGGTGTGGAGAACCTGGGACTCACGTCTGAGCATACCCAGCACACTCGGGGTGAAAATTGCAAAAAACACAGACGATGGGCAGAATGTAGAACAATGTCATACATTCACCCCAGTACAAGGATCTGGGCCTAAATCCATCGTTTTTTGCACTCCACACCACCCTGGGTTAGACACTGGCTATATGCAAATCAGCTCTGACCCTGTGCCTCATGGGAACAGTCCAGTCCGAACTACCAAGCCATGTCTTTCCCAGACCGGAATCAAGCATCCAAGGACCGGTTTCTGACTATCAGCCTTCATCAGCCTGGATAGCTTGACTCCAGTGGTGTGGAGAGCCTGGGACTCACGTCTGAACATACCCAGCACACTCGGGGTGAAAATTGCAAAAAACACAGTTGATGGACAGAATGTAGAACAATGTCATACATTCACCCCAGTACAAGGATCTGGGCCTAAATCCATCGTTTTTTTGCACTCCACACCACCCTGGGTTAGACACTGGCTATATGCAAATCAGCTTTGACCCTGTGCCTCATAGGAACAGTCCAGTCCGAACTACCAAGCCATGTCTTTCCCAGACCGGAATCAAGCATCCAAGGACCGGTTTCTGGCTATCAACCTTCATCAGCCTGGATAGCTTGACTCCAGTGGTGTGGAGAGCCTGGGACTCACGTCTGAGCATACCCAGCACACTCGGGGTGAAAATTGCAAAAAACACAGTTGATGGACAGAATGTAGAACAATGTCATACATTCACCCCAGTACAAGGATCTGGGCCTAAATCCATCGTTTTTTTGCACTCCACACCACCCTGGGTTAGACACTGGCTATATGCAAATCAGCTCTGACCCTGTGCCTCATGGGAACAGTCCAGTCCGAACTACCAAGCCATGTCTTTCCCAGACCGGAATCAAGCATCCAAGGACCGGTTTCTGACTATCAGCCTTCATCAGCCTGGATAGCTTGACTCCAGTGGTGTGGAGATCCTGGGACTCACGTCTGAACATACCCAGCACACTCGGGGTGGAAATTGCAAAAAACACAGTTGATGGACAGAATGTAGAACAATGTCATACATTCACCCCAGTACAAGGATCTGGGCCTAAATCCATCGTTTTTTTGCACTCCACACCACCCTGGGTTAGACACTGGCTATATGCAAATCAGCTCTGACCCTGTGCCTCATGGGAACAGTCCAGTCCGAACTACCAAGCCATGTCTTTCCCATACCGGAATCAAGCATCCAAGGACCGGTTTCTGGCTATCAGCCTTCATTAGCCTGGATAACTTGACTCCAGTGGTGTGGAGAGCCTGGGACTCACGTCTGAGCATACCCAGCACACTCGGGGTGAAAATTGCAAAAAACACAGTTGATGGACAGAATGTAGAACAATGTCATACATTCACCCCAGTACAAGGATCTGGGCCTAAATCCATCGTTTTTTTTGCACTCCACACCACCCTGGGTTAGACACTGGCTATATGCAAATCAGCTCTGACCCTGTGCCTCATGGGAACAGTCCAGTCCGAACTACCAAGCCAAGTCTTTCCCAGACCGGAATCAAGCATCCAAGGACCGGTTTCTGGCTATCAGCCTTCATCAGCCTGGATAGCTTGACTCCAGTGGTGTGGAGAGCCTGGGACTCACGTCTGAGCATACCCAGCACACTCGGGGTGAAAATTGCAAAAAACACAGTTGATGGACAGAATGTAGAACAATGTCATACATTCACCCCAGTACAAGGATCTGGGCCTAAATCCATCGTTTTTTTGCACTCCACACCACCCTGGGTTAGACACTGGCTATATGCAAATCAGCTCTCACCCTGTGCCTCATTGGAACAGTCCAGTCCGAACTACCAAGCCATGTCTTTCCCAGACCGGAATCAAGCATCCAAGGACCGGTTTCTGGCTATCAGCCTTCATCAGCCTGGATAGCTTGACTCCAGTGGTGTGGAGAGCCTGGGACTCACGTCTGAGCATACCAAGCACACTCGGGGTGAAAATTGCAAAAAACACAGTTGATGGACAGAATGTAGAACAATGTCATACATTCACCCCAGTACAAGGATCTGGGCCTAAATCCATCGTTTTTTTGCACTCCACACCACCCTGGGTTAGACACTGGCTATATGCAAATCAGCTCTGACCCTGTGCCTCATGGGAACAGTCCAGTCCGAACTACCAAGCCATGTCTTTCCCAGACCGGAATCAAGCATCCAAGGACCGGTTTCTGGCTATCAGCCTTCATTAGCCTGGATAGCTTGACTCCAGTGGTGTGGAGAGCCTGGGACTCACGTCTGAGCATACCCAGCACACTCGGGGTGAAAATTGCAAAAAACACAGTTGATGGACAGAATGTAGAACAATGTTATACATTCACCCCAGTACAAGGATCTGGGCCTAAATCCATCGTTTTTTTGCACTCCACACCACCCTGGGTTAGACACTGGCTATATGCAAATCAGCTCTGACCCTGTGCCTCATGGGAACAGTCCAGTCCGAACTACCAAGCCATGTCTTTCCCAGACCGGAATCAAGCATCCAAGGACCTGTTTCTGGCTATCAGCCTTCATCAGCCTGGATAGCTTGACTCCAGTGGTGTGGAGAACCTGGGACTCACGTCTGAGCATACCCAGCACACTCGGGGTGAAAATTGCAAAAAAAACAGTCGATGGGCAGAATGTAGAACAATGTCATACATTCACCCCAGTACAAGGATCTGGGCCTAAATCCATCGTTTTTTTGCACTCCACACCACCCTGGGTTAGACACTGGCTATATGCAAATCAGCTCTGACCCTGTGCCTCATGGGAACAGTCCAGTCCGAACTACCAAGCCATGTCTTTCCCAGACCGGAATCAAGCATCCAAGGACCGGTTTCTGGCTATCAGCCTTCATTAGCCTGGATAGCTTGACTCCAGTGGTGTGGAGAGCCTGGGACTCACGTCTGAGCATACCCAGCACACTCGGGGTGAAAATTGCAAAAAACACAGTTGATGGACAGAATGTAGAACAATGTCATACATTCACCCCAGTACAAGGATCTGGGCCTAAATCCATCGTTTTTTTGCACTCCATACCACCCTGGGTTAGACACTGGCTATATGCAAATCAGCTCTGACCCTGTGCCTCATGGGAACAGTCCAGTCCGAACTACCAAGCCAAGTCTTTCCCAGACCGGAATCAAGCATCCAAGGACCGGTTTCTGGCTATCAGCCTTCATCAGCCTGGATAGCTTGACTCCAGTGGTGTGGAGAGCCTGGGACTCACGTCTGAGCATACCCAGCACACTCGGGGTGAAAATTGCAAAAAACACAGTTGATGGACAGAATGTAGAACAATGTCATACATTCACCCCAGTACAAGGATCTGGGCCTAAATCCATCGTTTTTTTGCACTCCACACCACCCTGGGTTAGACACTGGCTATATGCAAATCAGCTCTGACCCTGTGCCTCATGGGAACAGTCCAGTCCGAACTACCAAGCCATGTCTTTCCCAGACCGGAATCAAGCATCCAAGGACCAGTTTCTGGCTATCAGCCTTCATCAGCCTGGATAGCTTGACTCCAGTGGTGTGGAGAGCCTGGGACTCACGTCTGAGCATACCCAGCACACTCGGGGTGGAAATTGCAAAAAACACAGTAGATGGAGAGAATGTAGAACAATGTCATACATTCACCCCAGTACAAGGATCTGGGCCTAAATCCATCGTTTTTTTGCACTCCACACCACCCTGGGTTAGACACTGGCTATATGCAAATCAGCTCTGACCCTGTGCCTCATGGGAACAGTCCAGTCCGAACTACCAAGCCATGTCTTTCCCAGACCGGAATCAAGCATCCAAGGACCAGTTTCTGGCTATCAGCCTTCATCAGCCTGGATAGCTTGACTCCAGTGGTGTGGAGAGCCTGGGACTCACGTCTGAGCATACCCAGCACACTCGGGATGAAAATTGCAAAAAACACAGTTGATGGACAGAATGTAGAACAATGTCATACATTCACCCCAGTACAAGGATCTGGGCCTAAATCCATCGTTTTTTTGCACTCCACACCACCCTGGGTTAGACACTGGCTATATGCAAATCAGCTCTGACCCTGTGCCTCATGGGAACAGTCCAGTCCGAACTACCAAGCCATGTCTTTCCCAGACCGGAATCAAGCATCCAAGGACCGGTTTCTGGCTATCAGCCTTCATCAGCCTGGATAGCTTGACTCCAGTGGTGTGGAGAACCTGGGACTCACGTCTGAGCATACCCAGCACACTCGGGGTGAAAATTGCAAAAAACACAGACGATGGGCAGAATGTAGAACAATGTCATACATTCACCCCAGTACAAGGATCTGGGCCTAAATCGATCGTTTTTTGCACTCCACACCACCCTGGGTTAGACACTGGCTATATGCAAATCAGCTCTGACCCTGTGCCTCATGGGAACAGTCCAGTCCGAACTACCAAGCCATGTCTTTCCCAGACCGGAATCAAGCATCCAAGGACCGGTTTCTGACTATCAGCCTTCATCTGCCTGGATAGCTTGACTCCAGTGGTGTGGAGAGCCTGGGACTCACGTCTGAACATACCCAGCACAGTCGGGGTGAAAATTGCAAAAAACACAGTTGATGGACAGAATGTAGAACAATGTCATACATTCACACCAGTACAAGGATCTGGGCCTAAATCCATCGTTTTTTTGCACTCCACACCACCCTGGGTTAGACACTGGCTATATGCAAATCAGCTTTGACCCTGTGCCTCATAGGAACAGTCCAGTCCGAACTATCAAGCCATGTCTTTCCCAGACCGGAATCAAGCATCCAAGGACCGGTTTCTGGCTATCAACCTTCATCAGCCTGGATAGCTTGACTCCAGTGGTGTGGAGAGCCTGGGACTCACGTCTGAGCATACCCAGCACACTCGGGGTGAAAATTGCAAAAAACACAGTTGATGGACAGAATGTAGAACAATGTCATACATTCACTCCAGTACAAGGATCTGGGCCTAAATCCATCGTTTTTTTGCACTCCACACCACCCTGGGTTAGACACTGGCTATATGCAAATCAGCTCTGACCCTGTGCCTCATGCGAACAGTCCAGTCCGAACTACCAAGCCATGTCTTTCCCAGACCGGAATCAAGCATCCAAGGACCGGTTTCTGACTATCAGCCTTCATCAGCCTGGATAGCTTGACTCCAATGGTGTGGAGATCCTGGGACTCACGTCTGAACATACCCAGCACACTCGGGGTGAAAATTGCAAAAAACACAGTTGATGGACAGAATGTAGAACAATGTCATACATTCACCCCAGTACAAGGATCTGGGCCTGAATCCATCGTTTTTTTGCACTCCACACCACCCTGGGTTAGACACTGGTTATATGCAAATCAGCTCTGACCCTGTGCCTCATGGGAACAGTCCAGTCCGAACTACCAAGCCATGTCTTTCCCAGACCGGAATCAAGCATCCAAGGACCGGTTTCTGGCTATCAACCTTCATCAGCCTGGATAGCTTGACTCCAGTGGTGTGGAGAGCCTGGGACTCACGTCTGAGCATACCCAGCACACTCGGGGTGAAAATTGCAAAAAACACAGTTGATGGACAGAATGTAGAACAATGTCATACATTCACCCCAGTACAAGGATCTGGGCCTAAATCCATCGTTTTTTTGCACTCCACACCACCCTGGGTTAGACACTGGCTATATGCAAATCAGCTCTGACCCTGTGCCTCATGGGAACAGTCCAGTCCGAACTACCAAGCCATGTCTTTCCCATACCGGAATCAAGCATCCAAGGACCGGTTTCTGGCTATCAGCCTTCATTAGCCTGGATAACTTGACTCCAGTGGTGTGGAGAGCCTGGGACTCACGTCTGAGCATACCCAGCACACTCGGGGTGAAAATTGCAAAAAACACAGTTGATGGACAGAATGTAGAACAATGTCATACATTCACCCCAGTACAAGGATCTGGGCCTAAATCCATCGTTTTTTTGCACTCCACACCACCCTGGGTTAGACACTGGCTATATGCAAATCAGCTCTGACCCTGTGCCTCATGGGAACAGTCCAGTCCGAACTACCAAGCCAAGTCTTTCCCAGACCGGAATCAAGCATCCAAGGACCGGTTTCTGGCTATCAGCCTTCATCAGCCTGGATAGCTTGACTCCAGTGGTGTGGAGAGCCTGGGACTCACGTCTGAGCATACCCAGCACACTCGGGGTGAAAATTGCAAAAAACACAGTTGATGGACAGAATGTAGAACAATGTCATACATTCACCCCAGTACAAGGATCTGGGCCTAAATCCATCGTTTTTTTGCACTCCACACCACCCTGGGTTAGACACTGGCTATATGCAAATCAGCTCTGACCCTGTGCCTCATTGGAACAGTCCAGTCCGAACTACCAAGCCATGTCTTTCCCAGACCGGAATCAAGCATCCAAGGACCGGTTTCTGGCTATCAGCCTTCATCAGCCTGGATAGCTTGACTCCAGTGGTGTGGAGAGCCTGGGACTCACGTCTGAGCATACCCAGCACACTCGGGGTGGAAATTGCAAAAAACACAGTAGATGGACAGAATGTAGAACAATGTCATACATTCACCCCAGTACAAGGATCTGGGCCTAAATCCATCGTTTTTTTGCACTCCACACCACCCTGGGTTAGACACTGGCTATATGCAAATCAGCTCTGACCCTGTGCCTCATGGGAACAGTCCAGTCCGAACTACCAAGCCATGTCTTTCCCAGACCGGAATCAAGCATCCAAGGACCAGTTTCTGGCTATCAGCCTTCACCAGCCTGGATAGCTTGACTCCAGTGGTGTGGAGAGCCTGGGACTCACGTCTGAGCATACCCAGCACACTCGGGATGAAAATTGCAAAAAACACAGTTGATGGACAGAATGTAGAACAATGTCATACATTCACCCCAGTACAAGGATCTGGGCCTAAATCCATCGTTTTTTTGCACTCCACACCACCCTGGGTTAGACACTGGCTATATGCAAATCAGCTCTGACCCTGTGCCTCATGGGAACAGTCCAGTCCGAACTACCAAGCCAAGTCTTTCCCAGACTGGAATCAAGCATCCAAGGACCGGTTTCTGGCTATCAGCCTTCATCAGCCTGGATAGCTTGACTCCAGTGGTGTGGAGAACCTGGGACTCAAGTCTGAGCATACCCAGCACACTCGGGGTGAAAATTGCAAAAAACACAGTCGATGGGCAGAATGTAGAACAATGTCATACATTCACCCCAGTACAAGGATCTGGGCCTAAATCCATAGTTTTTTGCACTCCACACCACCCTGGGTTAGACACTGGCTATATGCAAATCAGCTCTGACCCTGTGCCTCATGGGAACAGTCCAGTCCGAACTACCAAGCCATGTCTTTCCCAGACCGGAATCAAGCATCCAAGGACCGGTTTCTGACTATCAGCCTTCATCAGCCTGGATAGCTTGACTCCAGTGGTGTGGAGAGCCTGGGACTCACGTCTGAGCATACCCAGCACACTCGGGGTGAAAATTGCAAAAAACACAGTTGATGGACAGAATGTAGAACAATGTCATACATTCACCCCAGTACAAGGATCTGGGCCTAAATCCATCGTTTGTTTGCACTCCACACCACCCTGGGTTAGACACTGGCTATATGCAAATCAGCTCTGACCCTGTGCCTCATGGGAACAGTCCAGTCCGAACTACCAAGCCATGTCTTTCCCAGACCGGAATCAAGCATCCAAGGACCGGTTTCTGGCTATCAACCTTCATCAGCCTGGATAGCTTGACTCCAGTGGTGTGGAGAGCCTGGGACTCACGTCTGAGCATACCAAGCACACTCGGGGTGAAAATTGCAAAAAACACAGTTGATGGACAGAATGTAGAACAATGTCATACATTCACCCCAGTACAAGGATCTGGGCCTAAATCCATCGTTTTTTTGCACTCCACACCACCCTGGGTTAGACACTGGCTATATGCAAATCAGCTCTGACCCTGTGCCTCATGGGAACAGTCCAGTCCGAACTACCAAGCCATGTCTTTCCCAGACCGGAATCAAGCATCCAAGGACCGGTTTCTGGCTATCAGCCTTCATTAGCCTGGATAGCTTGACTCCAGTGGTGTGGAGAGCCTGGGACTCACGTCTGAGCATACCCAGCACACTCGGGGTGAAAATTGCAAAAAACACAGTTGATGGACAGAATGTAGAACAATGTTATACATTCACCCCAGTACAAGGATCTGGGCCTAAATCCATCGTTTTTTTGCACTCCACACCACCCTGGGTTAGACACTGGCTATATGCAAATCAGCTCTGACCCTGTGCCTCATGGGAACAGTCCAGTCCGAACTACCAAGCCATGTCTTTCCCAGACCGGAATCAAGCATCCAAGGACCGGTTTCTGGCTATCAGCCTTCATCAGCCTGGATAGCTTGACTCCAGTGGTGTGGAGAACCTGGGACTCACGTCTGAGCATACCCAGCACACTCGGGGTGAAAATTGCAAAAAACACAGTCGATGGGCAGAATGTAGAACAATGTCATACATTCATCCCAGTACAAGGATCTGGGCCTAAATCCATCGTTTTTTTGCACTCCACACCACCCTGGGTTAGACACTGGCTATATGCAAATCAGCTCTGACCCTGTGCCTCATGGGAACAGTCCAGTCCGAACTACCAAGCCATGTCTTTCCCAGACCGGAATCAAGCATCCAAGGACCGGTTTCTGGCTATCAGCCTTCATCAGCCTGGATAGCTTGACTCCAGTGGTGTGGAGAACCTGGGACTCACGTCTGAGCATACCCAGCACACTCGGGGTGAAAATTGCAAAAAACACAGTCGATGGGCAGAATGTAGAACAATGTCATACATTCACCCCAGTACAAGGATCTGGGCCTAAATCCATCGTTTTTTGCACTCCACAACACCCTGGGCTAGACACTGGCTATATGCAAATCAGCTCTGACCCTGTGCCTCATGGGAACAGTCCAGTCTGAACTACCAAGCCATGTCTTTCCCAGACCGGAATCATGCATCCAAGGACCGGTTTCTGACTATCAGCCTTCATCAGCCTGGATAGCTTGACTCCAGTGGTGTGGAGAGCCTGGGACTCACGTCTGAACATACCCAGCACACTCGGGGTGAAAATTGCTAAAAACACAGTTGATGGACAGAATGTAGAACAATGTCATACATTCACCCCAGTACAAGGATCTGGGCCTAAATCCATCGTTTCTTTGCACTCCACACCACCCAGGGTTAGACACTGGCTATATGCAAATCAGCTCTGACCCTGTGCCTCATGGGAATAGTCCAGTCCGAACTACCAAGCCATGTCTTTCCCAGACCGGAATCAAGCATCCAAGGACCGGTTTCTGGCTATCAACCTTCATCAGCCTGGATAGCTTGACTCCAGTGGTGTGGAGAGCCTGGGACTCACGTCTGAGCATACCCAGCACACTCGGGGTGAAAATTGCAAAAAACACAGTTGATGGACAGAATGTAGAACAATGTCATACATTCACCCCAGTACAAGGATCTGGGCCTAAATCCATTGTTTTTTTGCACTCCACACCACCCTGGGTTAGACACTGGCTATATGCAAATCAGCTCTGACCCTGTGCCTCATGGGAACAGTCCAGTCCGAACTACCAAGCCATGTCTTTCCCAGACCGGAATCAAGCATCCAAGGACCGGTTTCTGGCTATCAGCCTTCATTAGCCTGGATAGCTTGACTCCAGTGGTGTGGAGAGCCTGGGACTCACGTCTGAGCATACCCAGCACACTCGGGGTGAAAATTGCAAAAAACACAGTTGATGGACAGAATGTAGAACAATGTCATACATTCACCCCAGTACAAGGAGCTGGGCCTAAATCCATCGTTTTTTTGCACTCCACACCACCCTGGGTTAGACACTGGCTATATGCAAATCAGCTCTGACCCTGTGCCTCATGGGAACAGTCCAGTCCGAACTACCAAACCAAGTCTTTCCCAGACCGGAATCAAGCATCCAAGGACCGGTTTCTGGCTATCAGCCTTCATCAGCCTGGATAGCTTGACTCCAGTGGTGTGGAGAGCCTGGGACTCACGTCTGAGCATACCCAGCACACTCGGGGTGAAAATTGCAAAAAACACAGTTGATGGACAGAATGTAGAACAATGTCATACATTCACCCCAGTACAAGGATCTGGGCCTAAATCCATCGTTTTTTTGCACTCCACACCACCCTGGGTTAGACACTGGCTATATGCAAATCAGCTCTGACCCTGTGCCTCATGGGAACAGTCCAGTCCGAACTACCAAGCCATGTCTTTCCCAGACCGGAATCAAGCATCCAAGGACCGGTTTCTGGCTATCAGCCTTCATCAGCTTGGATAGCTTGACTCCAGTGGTGTGGAGAGCCTGGGACTCACGCCTGAGCATACCCAGCACACTCGGGGTGGAAATTGCAAAAAACACAGTAGATGGACAGAATGTAGAACAATGTCATACATTCACCCCAGTACAAGGATCTGGGCCTAAATCCATCGTTTTTTTGCACTCCACACCACCCTGGGTTAGACACTGGCTATATGCAAATCAGCTCTGACCCTGTGCCTCATGGGAACAGTCCAGTCCGAACTACCAAGCCATGTCTTTCCCAGACCGGAATCAAGCATCCAAGGACCAGTTTCTGGCTATCAGCCTTCATCAGCCTGGATAGCTTGACGCCAGTGGTGTGGAGAGCCTGGGACTCACGTCTGAGCATACCCAGCACACTCGGGATGAAAATTGCAAAAAACACAGTTGATGGACAAAATGTAGAACAATGTCATACATTCACCTCAGTACAAGGATCTGGGCCTAAATCCATCGTTTTTTTGCACTCCACACCACCCTGGGTTAGACACTGGCTATATGCAAATCAGCTCTGACCCTGTGCCTCATGGGAACAGTCCAGTCCGAACTACCAAGCCATGTCTTTCCCAGACCGGAATCAAGCATCCAAGGACCGGTTTCTGGCTATCAGCCTTCATCAGCCTGGATAGCTTGACTCCAGTGGTGTGGAGAACCTGGGACTCACGTCTGAGCATACCCAGCACACTCGGGGTGAAAATTGCAAAAAACACAGTCGATGGGCAGAATGTAGAACAATGTCATACATTCACCCCAGTACAAGGATCTGGGCCTAAATCCATCGTTTTTTTGCACTCCACACCACCCTGGGTTAGACACTGGCTATATGCAAATCAGCTCTGACCCTGTGCCTCATGGGAACAGTCCAGTCCGAACTACCAAGCCATGTCTTTCCCAGACCGGAATCAAGCATCCAAGGACCGGTTTCTGGCTATCAGCCTTCATCAGCCTGGATAGCTTGGCTCCAGTGGTGTGGAGAACCTGGGACTCACGTCTGAGCATACCCAGCACACTCGGGGTGAAAATTGCAAAAAACACAGACGATGGGCAGAATGTAGAACAATGTCATACATTCACCCCAGTACAAGGATCTGAGCCTAAATCCATCGTTTTTTGCACTCCACACCACCCTGGGTTAGACACTGGCTATATGCAAATCAGCTCTGACCCTGTGCCTCATGGGAACAGTCCAGTCCGAACTACCAAGCCATGTCTTTCCCAGACCGGAATCAAGCATCCAAGGACCGGTTTCTGACTATCAGTCTTCATCAGCCTGGATAGCTTGACTCCAGTGGTGTGGAGAGCCTGGGACTCACGTCTGAACATACCCAGCACACTCGGGGTGAAAATTGCAAAAAACACAGTTGATGGACAGAATGTAGAACAATGTCATACATTCACCCCAGTACAAGGATCTGGGCCTAAATCCATCGTTTTTTTGCACTCCACACCACCCTGGGTTAGACACTGGCTATATGCAAATCAGCTTTGACCCTGTGCCTCATAGGAACAGTCCAGTCCGAACTACCAAGCCATGTCTTTCCCAGACCGGAATCAAGCATCCAAGGACCGGTTTCTGGCTATCAACCTTCATCAGCCTGGATAGCTTGACTCCAGTGGTGTGGAGGGCCTGGGACTCACGTCTGAGCATACCCAGCACACTCGGGGTGAAAATTGCAAAAAACACAGTTGATGGACAGAATGTAGAACAATGTCATACATTCACCCCAGTACAAGGATCTGGGCCTAAATCCATCGTTTTTTTGCACTCCACACCACCCTGGGTTAGACACTGGCTATATGCAAATCAGCTCTGACCCTGTGCCTCATGGGAACAGTCCAGTCCGAACTACCAAGCCATGTCTTTCCCAGACCGGAATCAAGCATCCAAGGACCGGTTTCTGACTATCAGCCTTCATTAGCCTGGATAGCTTGACTCCAGTGGTGTGGAGAGCCTGGGACTCACGTCTGAACATACCCAGCACACTCGGGGTGAAAATTGCAAAAAACAAAGTTGATGGACAGAATGTAGAACAATGTCATACATTCACCCCAGTACAAGGATCTGGGCCTAAATCCATCGTTTTTTTGCACTCCACACCACCCTGGGTTAGACACTGGTTATATGCAAATCAGCTCTGACCCTGTGCCTCATGGGAACAGTCCAGTCCGAACTACCAAGCCATGTCTTTCCCAGACCGGAATCAAGCATCCAAGGACCGGTTTCTGGCTATCAACCTTCATCAGCCTGGATAGCTTGACTCCAGTGGTGTGGAGAGCCTGGGACTCACGTCTGAGCATACCCAGCACACTCGGGGTGAAAATTGCAAAAAACACAGTTGATGGACAGAATGTAGAACAATGTCATACATTCACCCCAGTACAAGGATCTGGGCCTAAATCCATCGTTTTTTTGCACTCCACACCACCCTGGGTTAGACACTGGCTATATGCAAATCAGCTCTGACCCTGTGCCTCATGGGAACAGTCCAGTCCGAACTACCAAGCCATGTCTTTCCCAGACCGGAATCAAGCATCCAAGGACCGGTTTCTGGCTATCAGCCTTCATTAGCCTGGATAGCTTGACTCCAGTGGTGTGGAGAGCCTGGGACTCACGTCTGAGCATACCCAGCACACTCGGGGTGAAAATTGCAAAAAACACAGTTGATGGACAGAATGTAGAACAATGTCATACATTCACCCCAGTACAAGGATCTGGGCCTAAATCCATCGTTTTTTTGCACTCCACACCACCCTGGGTTAGACACTGGCTATATGCAAATCAGCTCTGACCCTGTGCCTCATGGGAACAGTCCAGTCCGAACTACCAAGCCAAGTCTTTCCCAGACCGGAATCAAGCATCCAAGGACCGGTTTCTGGCTATCAGCCTTCATCAGCCTGGATAGCTTGACTCCAGTGGTGTGGAGAGCCTGGGACTCACGTCTGAGCATACCCAGCACACTCGGGGTGAAAATTGCAAAAAACACAGTTGATGGACAGAATGTAGAACAATGTCATACATTCACCCCAGTACAAGGATCTGGGCCTAAATCCATCGTTTTTTTGCACTCCACACCACCCTGGGTTAGACACTGGCTATATGCAAATCAGCTCTGACCCTGTGCCTCATGGGAACAGTCCAGTCCGAACTACCAAGCCATGTCTTTCCCAGACCGGAATCAAGCATCCAAGGACCGGTTTCTGGCTATCAGCCTTCATCAGCCTGGATAGCTTGACTCCAGTGGTGTGGAGAGCCTGGGACTCACGTCTGAGCATACCCAGCACACTCGGGGTGGAAATTGCAAAAAACACAGTAGATGGACAGAATGTAGAACAATGTCATACATTCACCCCAGTACAAGGATCTGGGCCTAAATCCATCGTTTTTTTGCACTCCACACCACCCTGGGTTAGACACTGGCTATATGCAAATCAGCTCTGACCCTGTGCCTCATGGGAACAGTCCAGTCCGAACTACCAAGCCATGTCTTTCCCAGACCGGAATCAAGCATCCAAGGACCAGTTTCTGGCTATCAGCCTTCATCAGCCTGGATAGCTTGACTCCAGTGGTGTGGAGAGCCTGGGACTCACGTCTGAGCATACCCAGCACACTCGGGATGAAAATTGAAAAAAACACAGTTGATGGACAGAATGTAGAACAATGTCATACATTCACCCCAGTACAAGGATCTGGGCCTAAATCCATCGTTTTTTTGCACTCCACACCACCCTGGGTTAGACACTGGCTATATGCAAATCAGCTCTGACCCTGTGCCTCATGGGAACAGTCCAGTCCGAACTACCAAGCGATGTCTTTCCCAGACCGGAATCAAGCATCCAAGGACCGGTTTCTGGCTATCAGCCTTCATCAGCCTGGATAGCTTGACTCCAGTGGTGTGGAGAACCTGGGACTCACATCTGAGCATACCCAGCACACTCGTGGTGAAAATTGCAAAAAACACAGACGATGGGCAGAATGTAGAACAATGTCAGACATTCACCCCAGTACAAGGATCTGGGCCTAAATCCATCGTTTTTTGCACTCCACACCACCCTGGGTTAGACACTGGCTATATGCAAATCAGCTCTGACCCTGTGCCTCATGGGAACAGTCCAGTCCGAACTACCAAGCCATGTCTTTCCAAGACCGGAATCAAGCATCCAAGGACCGGTTTCTGACTATCAGCCTTCATCAGCCTGGATAGCTTGACTCCAGTGGTGTGGAGAGCCTGGGACTCACGTCTGAACATACCCAGCACACTCGGGGTGAAAATTGCAAAAAACACAGTTGATGGACAGAATGTAGAACAATGTCATACATTCACCCCAGTACAAGGATCTGGGCCTAAATCCTTCGTTTTTTGCACTCCACACCACCCTGGGTTAGACACTGGCTATATGCAAATCAGCTTTGACCCTGTGCCTCATGGGAACAGTCCAGTCCGAACTACCAAGCCATGTCTTTCCCAGACCGGAATCAAGCATCCAAGGACCGGTTTCTGGCTATCAACATTCATCAGCCTGGATAGCTTGACTCCAGTGGTGTGGAGAGCCTGGGACTCACGTCTGAGCATACCCAGCACACTCGGGGTGAAAATTGCAAAAAACAAAGTTGATGGACAGAATGTAGAACAATGTCATACATTCACCCCAGTACAAGGATCTGGGCCTAAATCCATCGTTTTTTTGCACTCCACACCACCCTGGGTTAGACACTGGCTATATGCAAATCAGCTCTGACCCTGTGCCTCATGGGAACAGTCCAGTCCGAACTACCAAGCCATGTCTTTCCCAGACCGGAATCAAGCATCCAAGGACCGGTTTCTGGCTATCAGCCTTCATTAGCCTGGATAGCTTGACTCCAGTGGTGTGGAGAGCCAGGGACTCACGTCTGAGCATACCCAGCACACTCGGGGTGAAAATTGCGAAAAACACAGTTGATGGACAGAATGTAGAACAATGTCATACATTCACCCCAGTACAAGGATCTGGGCCTAAATCCATCGTTTTTTTGCACTCCACACCACCCTGGGTTAGACACTGGCTATATGCAAATCAGCTCTGACCCTGTGCCTCATGGGAACAGTTCAGTCCGAACTACCAAGCCAAGTCTTTCCCAGACCGGAATCAAGCATCCAAGGACCGGTTTCTGGCTATCAGCCTTCATCAGCCTGGATAGCTTGACTCCAGTGGTGTGGAGAACCTGGGACTCACGTCTGAGCATACCCAGCACACTCGGGGTGAAAATTGCAAAAAACACAGTCGATGGGCAGAATGTAGAACAATGTCATACATTCACCCCAGTACAAGGATCTGGGCCTAAATCCATAGTTTTTTGCACTCCACACCACCCTGGGTTAGACACTGGCTATATGCAAATCAGCTCTGACCCTGTGCCTCATGGGAACAGTCCAGTCCGAACTACCAAGCCATGTCTTTCCCAGACCGTAATCAAGCATCCAAGGACCGGTTTCTGGCTATCAGCCTTCATCAGCCTGGATAGCTTGACTCCAGTGGTGTGGAGAACCTGGGACTCACGTCTGAGCATACCCAGCACACTCGGGGTGAAAATTGCAAAAAACACAGTCGATGGGCAGAATGTAGAACAATGTCATACATTCACCCCAGTACAAGGATCTGGGCCTAAATCCATCGTTTTTTTGCACTCCACACCACCCTGGGTTAGACACTGGTTATATGCAAATCAGCTCTGACCCTGTGCCTCATGGGAACAGTCCAGTCCGAACTACCAAGCCATGTCTTTCCCAGACCGGAATCAAGCATCCAAGGACCGGTTTCTGGCTATCAACCTTCATCAGCCTGGATAGCTTGACTCCAGTGGTGTGGAGAGCCTGGGACTCACGTCTGAGCATACCCAGCACACTCGGGGTGAAAATTGCAAAAAACACAGTTGATGGACAGAATGTAGAACAATGTCATACATTCACCCCAGTACAAGGATCTGGGCCTAAATCCATCGTTTTTTTGCACTCCACACCACCCTGGGTTAGACACTGGCTATATGCAAATCAGCTCTGACCCTGTGCCTCATGGGAACAGTCCAGTCCGAACTACCAAGCCATGTCTTTCCCAGACCGGAATCAAGCATCCAAGGACCGGTTTCTGGCTATCAGCCTTCATTAGCCTGGATAGCTTGACTCCAGTGGTGTGGAGAGCCTGGGACTCACGTCTGAGCATACCCAGCACACTCGGGGTGAAAATTGCAAAAAACACAGTTGATGGACAGAATGTAGAACAATGTCATACATTCACCCCAGTACAAGGATCTGGGCCTAAATCCATCGTTTTTTTGCACTCCACACCACCCTGGGTTAGACACTGGCTATATGCAAATCAGCTCTGACCCTGTGCCTCATGGGAACAGTCCAGTCCGAACTACCAAGCCAAGTCTTTCCCAGACCGGAATCAAGCATCCAAGGACCGGTTTCTGGCTATCAGCCTTCATCAGCCTGGATAGCTTGACTCCAGTGGTGTGGAGAGCCTGGGACTCACGTCTGAGCATACCCAGCACACTCGGGGTGAAAATTGCAAAAAACACAGTTGATGGACAGAATGTAGAACAATGTCATACATTCACCCCAGTACAAGGATCTGGGCCTAAATCCATCGTTTTTTTGCACTCCACACCACCCTGGGTTAGACACTGGCTATATGCAAATCAGCTCTGACCCTGTGCCTCATGGGAACAGTCCAGTCCGAACTACCAAGCCATGTCTTTCCCAGACCGGAATCAAGCATCCAAGGACGGGTTTCTGGCTATCAGCCTTCATCAGCCTGGATAGCTTGACTCCAGTGGTGTGGAGAGCCTGGGACTCAAGTCTGAGCATACCCAGCACACTCGGGGTGGAAATTGCAAAAAACACAGTAGATGGACAGAATGTAGAACAATGTCATACATTCACCCCAGTACAAGGATCTGGGCCTAAATCCATCGTTTTTTTGCACTACACACCACCCTGGGTTAGACACTGGCTATATGCAAATCAGCTCTGACCCTGTGCCTCATGGGAACAGTCCAGTCCGAACTACCAAGCCAAGTCTTTCCCAGACCGGAATCAAGCATCCAAGGACCGGTTTCTGGCTATCAGCCTTCATCAGCCTGGATAGCTTGACTCCAGTGGTGTGGAGAGCCTGGGACTCACGTCTGAGCATACCCAGCACACTCGGGGTGAAAATTGCAAAAAACACAGTTGATGGACAGAATGTAGAACAATGTCATACATTCACCCCAGTACAAGGCTCTGGGCCTAAATCCATCGTTTTTTTGCACTCCACACCACCCTGGGTTAGACACTGGCTATATGCAAATCAGCTCTGACCCTGTGCCTCATGGGAACAGTCCAGTCCGAACTACCAAGCCATGTCTTTCCCAGACCGGAATCAAGCATCCAAGGACGGGTTTCTGGCTATCAGCCTTCATCAGCCTGGATAGCTTGACTCCAGTGGTGTGGAGAGCCTGGGACTCAAGTCTGAGCATACCCAGCACACTCGGGGTGGAAATTGCAAAAAACACAGTAGATGGACAGAATGTAGAACAATGTCATACATTCACCCCAGTACAAGGATCTGGGCCTAAATCCATCGTTTTTTTGCACTCCACACCACCCTGGGTTAGACACTGGCTATATGCAAATCAGCTCTGACCCTGTGCCTCATGGGAACAGTCCAGTCCGAACTACCAAGCCATGTCTTTCCCAGACCGGAATCAAGCATCCAAGGACCAGTTTCTGGCTATCAGCCTTCATCAGCCTGGATAGCTTGACTCCAGTGGTGTGGAGAGCCTGGGACTCACGTCTGAGCATACCCAGCACACTCGGGATGAAAATTGAAAAAAACACAGTTGATGGACAGAATGTAGAACAATGTCATACATTCACCCCAGTACAAGGATCTGGGCCTAAATCCATCGTTTTTTTGCACTCCACACCACCCTGGGTTAGACACTGGCTATATGCAAATCAGCTCTGACCCTGTGCCTCATGGGAACAGTCCAGTCCGAACTACCAAGCGATGTCTTTCCCAGACCGGAATCAAGCATCCAAGGACCGGTTTCTGGCTATCAGCCTTCATCAGCCTGGATAGCTTGACTCCAGTGGTGTGGAGAACCTGGGACTCACATCTGAGCATACCCAGCACACTCGTGGTGAAAATTGCAAAAAACACAGACGATGGGCAGAATGTAGAACAATGTCAGACATTCACCCCAGTACAAGGATCTGGGCCTAAATCCATCGTTTTTTGCACTCCACACCACCCTGGGTTAGACACTGGCTATATGCAAATCAGCTCTGACCCTGTGCCTCATGGGAACAGTCCAGTCCGAACTACCAAGCCATGTCTTTCCAACACCGGAATCAAGCATCCAAGGACCGGTTTCTGACTATCAGCCTTCATCAGCCTGGATAGCTTGACTCCAGTGGTGTGGAGAGCCTGGGACTCACGTCTGAACATACCCAGCACACTCGGGGTGAAAATTGCAAAAAACACAGTTGATGGACAGAATGTAGAACAATGTCATACATTCACCCCAGTACAAGGATCTGGGCCTAAATCCTTCGTTTTTTGCACTCCACACCACCCTGGGTTAGACACTGGCTATATGCAAATCAGCTTTGACCCTGTGCCTCATGGGAACAGTCCAGTCCGAACTACCAAGCCATGTCTTTCCCAGACCGGAATCAAGCATCCAAGGACCGGTTTCTGGCTATCAACATTCATCAGCCTGGATAGCTTGACTCCAGTGGTGTGGAGAGCCTGGGACTCACGTCTGAGCATACCCAGCACACTCGGGGTGAAAATTGCAAAAAACAAAGTTGATGGACAGAATGTAGAACAATGTCATACATTCACCCCAGTACAAGGATCTGGGCCTAAATCCATCGTTTTTTTGCACTCCACACCACCCTGGGTTAGACACTGGCTATATGCAAATCAGCTCTGACCCTGTGCCTCATGGGAACAGTCCAGTCCGAACTACCAAGCCATGTCTTTCCCAGACCGGAATCAAGCATCCAAGGACCGGTTTCTGGCTATCAGCCTTCATTAGCCTGGATAGCTTGACTCCAGTGGTGTGGAGAGCCAGGGACTCACGTCTGAGCATATCCAGCACACTCGGGGTGAAAATTGCGAAAAACACAGTTGATGGACAGAATGTAGAACAATGTCATACATTCACCCCAGTACAAGGATCTGGGCCTAAATCCATCGTTTTTTTGCACTCCACACCACCCTGGGTTAGACACTGGCTATATGCAAATCAGCTCTGACCCTGTGCCTCATGGGAACAGTTCAGTCCGAACTACCAAGCCAAGTCTTTCCCAGACCGGAATCAAGCATCCAAGGACCGGTTTCTGGCTATCAGCCTTCATCAGCCTGGATAGCTTGACTCCAGTGGTGTGGAGAACCTGGGACTCACGTCTGAGCATACCCAGCACACTCGGGGTGAAAATTGCAAAAAACACAGTCGATGGGCAGAATGTAGAACAATGTCATACATTCACCCCAGTACAAGGATCTGGGCCTAAATCCATAGTTTTTTGCACTCCACACCACCCTGGGTTAGACACTGGCTATATGCAAATCAGCTCTGACCCTGTGCCTCATGGGAACAGTCCAGTCCGAACTACCAAGCCATGTCTTTCCCAGACCGTAATCAAGCATCCAAGGACCGGTTTCTGGCTATCAGCCTTCATCAGCCTGGATAGCTTGACTCCAGTGGTGTGGAGAACCTGGGACTCACGTCTGAGCATACCCAGCACACTCGGGGTGAAAATTGCAAAAAACACAGTCGATGGGCAGAATGTAGAACAATGTCATACATTCACCCCAGTACAAGGATCTGGGCCTAAATCCATCGTTTTTTTGCACTCCACACCACCCTGGGTTAGACACTGGCTATATGCAAATCAGCTCTGACCCTGTGCCTCATGGGAACAGTCCAGTCCGAACTACCAAGCCATGTCTTTCCCAGACCGGAATCAAGCATCCAAGGACCGGTTTCTGGCTATCAGCCTTCATCAGCCTGGATAGCTTGACTCCAGTGGTGTGGAGAACCTGGGACTCACGTCTGAGCATACCTAGCACACTCGGGGTGAAAATTGCAAAAAACACAGTCGATGGGCAGAATGTAGAACAATGTCATACATTCACCCCAGTACAAGGATCTGGGCCTAAATCCATCGTTTTTTGCACTCCACAACACCCTGGGCTAGACACTGGCTATATGCAAATCAGCTCTGACCCTGTGCCTCATGGGAACAGTCCAGTCCGAACTACCAAGCCATGTCTTTCCCAGACCGGAATCATGCATCCAAGGACCGGTTTCTGACTATCAGCCTTCATCAGCCTGGATAGCTTGACTCCAGTGGTGTGGAGAGCCTGGGACTCACGTCTGAACATACCCAGCACACTCGGGGTGAAAATTGCTAAAAACACAGTTGATGGACAGAATGTAGAACAATGTCATACATTCACCCCAGTACAAGGATCTGGGCCTAAATCCATCGTTTCTTTGCACTCCACACCACCCTGGGTTAGACACTGGCTATATGCAAATCAGCTCTGACCCTGTGCCTCATGGGAACAGTCCAGTCCGAACTACCAAGCCATGTCTTTCCCAGACCGGAATCAAGCATCCAAGGACCGGTTTCTGGCTATCAACCTTCATCAGCCTGGATAGCTTGACTCCAGTGGTGTGGAGAGCCTGGGACTCACGTCTGAGCATACCCAGCACACTCGGGGTGAAAATTGCAAAAAACACAGTTGATGGACAGAATGTAGAACAATGTCATACATTCACCCCAGTACAAGGATCTGGGCCTAAATCCATCGTTTTTTTGCACTCCACACCACCCTGGGTTAGACACTGGCTATATGCAAATCAGCTCTGACCCTGTGCCTCATGGGAACAGTCCAGTCCGAACTACCAAGCCATGTCTTTCCCAGACCGGAATCAAGCATCCAAGGACCGGTTTCTGGCTATCAGCCTTCATTAGCCTGGATAGCTTGACTCCAGTGGTGTGGAGAGCCTGGGACTCACGTCTGAGCATACCCAGCACACTCGGGGTGAAAATTGCAAAAAACACAGTTGATGGACAGAATGTAGAACAATGTCATACATTCACCCCAGTACAAGGAGCTGGGCCTAAATCCATCGTTTTTTTGCACTCCACACCACCCTGGGTTAGACACTGGCTATATGCAAATCAGCTCTGACCCTGTGCCTCATGGGAACAGTCCAGTCCGAACTACCAAGCCAAGTCTTTCCCAGACCGGAATCAAGCATCCAAGGACCGGTTTCTGGCTATCAGCCTTCATCAGCCTGGATAGCTTGACTCCAGTGGTGTGGAGAGCCTGGGACTCACGTCTGAGCATACCCAGCACACTCGGGGTGAAAATTGCAAAAAACACAGTTGATGGACAGAATGTAGAACAATGTCATACATTCACCCCAGTACAAGGATCTGGGCCTAAATCCATCGTTTTTTTGCACTCCACACCACCCTGGGTTAGACACTGGCTATATGCAAATCAGCTCTGACCCTGTGCCTCATGGGAACAGTCCAGTCCGAACTACCAAGCCATGTCTTTCCCAGACCGGAATCAAGCATCCAAGGACCGGTTTCTGGCTATCAGCCTTCATCAGCTTGGATAGCTTGACTCCAGTGGTGTGGAGAGCCTGGGACTCACGTCTGAGCATACCCAGCACACTCGGGGTGGAAATTGCAAAAAACACAGTAGATGGACAGAATGTAGAACAATGTCATACATTCACCCCAGTACAAGGATCTGGGCCTAAATCCATCGTTTTTTTGCACTCCACACCACCCTGGGTTAGACACTGGCTATATGCAAATCAGCTCTGACCCTGTGCCTCATGGGAATAGTCCAGTCCGAACTACCAAGCCATGTCTTTCCCAGACCGGAATCAAGCATCCAAGGACCAGTTTCTGGCTATCAGCCTTCATCAGCCTGGATAGCTTGACGCCAGTGGTGTGGAGAGCCTGGGACTCACGTCTGAGCATACCCAGCACACTCGGGATGAAAATTGCAAAAAACACAGTTGATGGACAGAATGTAGAACAATGTCATACATTCACCTCAGTACAAGGATCTGGGCCTAAATCCATCGTTTTTTTGCACTCCACACCACCCTGGGTTAGACACTGGCTATATGCAAATCAGCTCTGACCCTGTGCCTCATGGGAACAGTCCAGTCCGAACTACCAAGCCATGTCTTTCCCAGACCGGAATCAAGCATCCAAGGACCGGTTTCTGGCTATCAGCCTTCATCAGCCTGGATAGCTTGACTCCAGTGGTGTGGAGAGCCTGGGACTCACGTCTGAGCATACCCAGCACACTCGGGGTGAAAATTGCAAAAAACACAGTTGATGGACAGAATGTAGAACAATGTCATACATTCACCCCAGTACAAGGATCTGGGCCTAAATCCATCGTTTTTTTGCACTCCACACCACCCTGGGTTAGACACTGGCTATATGCAAATCAGCTCTGACCCTGTGCCTCATGGGAACAGTCCAGTCCGAACTACCAAGCCATGTCTTTCCCAGACCGGAATCAAGCATCCAAGGACCGGTTTCTGGCTATCAGCCTTCATTAGCCTGGATAGCTTGACTCCAGTGGTGTGGAGAGCCTGGGACTCACGTCTGAGCATACCCAGCACACTCGGGGTGAAAATTGCAAAAAACACAGTTGATGGACAGAATGTAGAACAATGTCATACATTCACCCCAGTACAAGGATCTGGACCTAAATCCATCGTTTTTTTGCACTCCACACCACCCTGGGTTAGACACTGGCTATATGCAAATCAGCTCTGACCCTGTGCCTCATGGGAACAGTCCAGTCCGAACTACCAAGCCAAGTCTTTCCCAGACCGGAATCAAGCATCCAAGGACCGGTTTCTGGCTATCAGCCTTCATCAGCCTGGATAGCTTGACTCCAGTGGTGTGGAGAGCCTGGGACTCACGTCTGAGCATACCCAGCACACTCGGGGTGAAAATTGCAAAAAACACAGTTGATGGACAGAATGTAGAACAATGTCATACATTCACCCCAGTACAAGGATCTGGGCCTAAATCCATCGTTTTTTTGCACTCCACACCACCCTGGGTTAGACACTGGCTATATGCAAATCAGCTCTGACCCTGTGCCTCATGGGAACAGTCCTGTCCGAACTACCAAGCCATGTCTTTCCCAGACCGGAATCAAGCATCCAAGGACCGGTTTCTGGCTATCAGCCTTCATCAGCCTGGATAGCTTGACTCCAGTGGTGTGGAGAGCCTGGGACTCACGTCTGAGCATACCCAGCACACTCGGGGTGGAAATTGCAAAAAACACAGTAGATGGACAGAATGTAGAACAATGTCATACATTCACCCCAGTACAAGGATCTGGGCCTAAATCCATCGTTTTTTTGCACTCCACACCACCCTGGGTTAGACACTGGCTATATGCAAATCAGCTCTGACCCTGTGCCTCATGGGAACAGTCCAGTCCGAACTACCAAGCCATGTCTTTCCCAGACCGGAATCAAGCATCCAAGGACCAGTTTCTGGCTATCAGCCTTCATCAGCCTGGATAGCTTGACTCCAGTGGTGTGGAGAGCCTGGGACTCACGTCTGAGCATACCCAGCACACTCGGGATGAAAATTGAAAAAAACACAGTTGATGGACAGAATGTAGAACAATGTCATACATTCACCCCAGTACAAGGATCTGGGCCTAAATCCATCGTTTTTATGCACTCCACACCACCCTGGGTTAGACACTGGCTATATGCAAATCAGCTCTGACCCTGTGCCTCATGGGAACAGTCCAGTCCGAACTACCAAGCGATGTCTTTCCCAGACCGGAATCAAGCATCCAAGGACCGGTTTCTGGCTATCAGCCTTCATCAGCCTGGATAGCTTGACTCCAGTGGTGTGGAGAACCTGGGACTCACATCTGAGCATACCCAGCACACTCGTGGTGAAAATTGCAAAAAACACAGACGATGGGCAGAATGTAGAACAATGTCAGACATTCACCCCAGTACAAGGATCTGGGCCTAAATCCATCGTTTTTTGCACTCCACACCACCCTGGGTTAGACACTGGCTATATGCAAATCAGCTCGACCCTGTGCCTCATGGGAACAGTCCAGTCCGAACTACCAAGCCATGTCTTTCCAAGACCGGAATCAAGCATCCAAGGACCGGTTTCTGACTATCAGCCTTCATCAGCCTGGATAGCTTGACTCCAGTGGTGTGGAGAGCCTGGGACTCACGTCTGAACATACCCAGCACACTCGGGGTGAAAATTGCAAAAAACACAGTTGATGGACAGAATGTAGAACAATGTCATACATTCACCCCAGTACAAGGATCTGGACCTAAATCCATCGTTTTTTTGCACTCCACACCACCCTGGGTTAGACACTGGCTATATGCAAATCAGCTCTGACCCTGTGCCTCATGGGAACAGTCCAGTCCGAACTACCAAGCCAAGTCTTTCCCAGACCGGAATCAAGCATCCAAGGACCGGTTTCTGGCTATCAGCCTTCATCAGCCTGGATAGCTTGACTCCAGTGGTGTGGAGAGCCTGGGACTCACGTCTGAGCATACCCAGCACACTCGGGGTGAAAATTGCAAAAAACACAGTTGATGGACAGAATGTAGAACAATGTCATACATTCACCCCAGTACAAGGATCTGGGCCTAAATCCATCGTTTTTTTGCACTCCACACCACCCTGGGTTAGACACTGGCTATATGCAAATCAGCTCTGACCCTGTGCCTCATGGGAACAGTCCTGTCCGAACTACCAAGCCATGTCTTTCCCAGACCGGAATCAAGCATCCAAGGACCGGTTTCTGGCTATCAGCCTTCATCAGCCTGGATAGCTTGACTCCAGTGGTGTGGAGAGCCTGGGACTCACGTCTGAGCATACCCAGCACACTCGGGGTGGAAATTGCAAAAAACACAGTAGATGGACAGAATGTAGAACAATGTCATACATTCACCCCAGTACAAGGATCTGGGCCTAAATCCATCGTTTTTTTGCACTCCACACCACCCTGGGTTAGACACTGGCTATATGCAAATCAGCTCTGACCCTGTGCCTCATGGGAACAGTCCAGTCCGAACTACCAAGCCATGTCTTTCCCAGACCGGAATCAAGCATCCAAGGACCAGTTTCTGGCTATCAGCCTTCATCAGCCTGGATAGCTTGACTCCAGTGGTGTGGAGAGCCTGGGACTCACGTCTGAGCATACCCAGCACACTCGGGATGAAAATTGAAAAAAACACAGTTGATGGACAGAATGTAGAACAATGTCATACATTCACCCCAGTACAAGGATCTGGGCCTAAATCCATCGTTTTTATGCACTCCACACCACCCTGGGTTAGACACTGGCTATATGCAAATCAGCTCTGACCCTGTGCCTCATGGGAACAGTCCAGTCCGAACTACCAAGCGATGTCTTTCCCAGACCGGAATCAAGCATCCAAGGACCGGTTTCTGGCTATCAGCCTTCATCAGCCTGGATAGCTTGACTCCAGTGGTGTGGAGAACCTGGGACTCACATCTGAGCATACCCAGCACACTCGTGGTGAAAATTGCAAAAAACACAGACGATGGGCAGAATGTAGAACAATGTCAGACATTCACCCCAGTACAAGGATCTGGGCCTAAATCCATCGTTTTTTGCACTCCACACCACCCTGGGTTAGACACTGGCTATATGCAAATCAGCTCGACCCTGTGCCTCATGGGAACAGTCCAGTCCGAACTACCAAGCCATGTCTTTCCAAGACCGGAATCAAGCATCCAAGGACCGGTTTCTGACTATCAGCCTTCATCAGCCTGGATAGCTTGACTCCAGTGGTGTGGAGAGCCTGGGACTCACGTCTGAACATACCCAGCACACTCGGGGTGAAAATTGCAAAAAACACAGTTGATGGACAGAATGTAGAACAATGTCATACATTCACCCCAGTACAAGGATCTGGGCCTAAATCCTTCGTTTTTTGCACTCCACACCACCCTGGGTTAGACACTGGCTATATGCAAATCAGCTTTGACCCTGTGCCTCATGGGAACAGTCCAGTCCGAACTACCAAGCCATGTCTTTCCCAGACCGGAATCAAGCATCCAAGGACCGGTTTCTGGCTATCAACATTCATCAGCCTGGATAGCTTGACTCCAGTGGTGTGGAGAGCCTGGGACTCACGTCTGAGCATACCCAGCACACTCGGGGTGAAAATTGCAAAAAACAAAGTTGATGGACAGAATGTAGAACAATGTCATACATTCACCCCAGTACAAGGATCTGGGCCTAAATCCATCGTTTTTTTGCACTCCACACCACCCTGGGTTAGACACTGGCTATATGCAAATCAGCTCTGACCCTGTGCCTCATGGGAACAGTTCAGTCCGAACTACCAAGCCAAGTCTTTCCCAGACCGGAATCAAGCATCCAAGGACCGGTTTCTGGCTATCAGCCTTCATCAGCCTGGATAGCTTGACTCCAGTGGTGTGGAGAACCTGGGACTCACGTCTGAGCATACCCAGCACACTCGGGGTGAAAATTGCAAAAAACACAATCGATGGGCAGAATGTAGAACAATGTCATACATTCACCCCAGTACAAGGATCTGGGCCTAAATCCATCGTTTTTTTGCACTCCACACCACCCTGGGTTAGACACTGGCTATATGCAAATCAGCTCTGACCCTGTGCCTCATGGGAACAGTCCAGTCCGAACTACCAAGCCATGTCTTTCCCAGACCGGAATCAAGCATCCAAGGACCGGTTTCTGGCTATCAGCCTTCATCAGCCTGGATAGCTTGACTCCAGTGGTGTGGAGAACCTGGGACTCACGTCTGAGCATACCCAGCACACTCGGGGTGAAAATTGCAAAAAACACAGTCGATGGGCAGAATGTAGAACAATGTCATACATTCACCCCAGTACAAGGATCTGGGCCTAAATCCATCGTTTTTTGCACTCCACAACACACTGGGCTAGACACTGGCTATATGCAAATCAGCTCTGACCCTGTGCCTCATGGGAACAGTCCAGTCCGAACTACCAAGCCATGTCTTTCCCAGACCGGAATCATGCATCCAAGGACCGGTTTCTGACTATCAGCCTTCATCAGCCTGGATAGCTTGACTCCAGTGGTGTGGAGAGCCTGGGACTCACGTCTGAACATACCCAGCACACTCGGGGTGAAAATTGCTAAAAACACAGTTGATGGACAGAATGTAGAACAATGTCATACATTCACCCCAGTACAAGGATCTGGGCCTAAATCCATCGTTTCTTTGCACTCCACACCACCCTGGGTTAGACACTGGCTATATGCAAATCAGCTCTGACCCTGTGCCTCATGGGAACAGTCCAGTCCGAACTACCAAGCCATGTCTTTCCCAGACCGGAATCAAGCATCCAAGGACCGGTTTCTGGCTATCAACCTTCATCAGCCTGGATAGCTTGACTCCAGTGGTGTGGAGAGCCTGGGACTCACGTCTGAGCATACCCAGCACACTCGGGGTGAAAATTGCAAAAAACACAGTTGATGGACAGAATGTAGAACAATGTCATACATTCACCCCAGTACAAGGATCTGGGCCTAAATCCATCGTTTTTTTGCACTCCACACCACCCTGGGTTAGACACTGGCTATATGCAAATCAGCTCTGACCCTGTGCCTCATGGGAACAGTCCAGTCCGAACTACCAAGCCATGTCTTTCCCAGACCGGAATCAAGCATCCAAGGACCGGTTTCTGGCTATCAGCCTTCATTAGCCTGGATAGCTTGACTCCAGTGGTGTGGAGAGCCTGGGACTCACGTCTGAGCATACCCAGCACACTCGGGGTGAAAATTGCAAAAAACACAGTTGATGGACAGAATGTAGAACAATGTCATACATTCACCCCAGTACAAGGAGCTGGGCCTAAATCCATCGTTTTTTTGCACTCCACACCACCCTGGGTTAGACACTGGCTATATGCAAATCAGCTCTGACCCTGTGCCTCATGGGAACAGTCCAGTCCGAACTACCAAGCCAAGTCTTTCCCAGACCGGAATCAAGCATCCAAGGACCGGTTTCTGGCTATCAGCCTTCATCAGCCTGGATAGCTTGACTCCAGTGGTGTGGAGAGCCTGGGACTCACGTCTGAGCATACCCAGCACACTCGGGGTGAAAATTGCAAAAAACACAGTTGATGGACAGAATGTAGAACAATGTCATACATTCACCCCAGTACAAGGATCTGGGCCTAAATCCATCGTTTTTTTGCACTCCACACCACCCTGGGTTAGACACTGGCTATATGCAAATCAGCTCTGACCCTGTGCCTCATGGGAACAGTCCAGTCCGAACTACCAAGCCATGTCTTTCCCAGACCGGAATCAAGCATCCAAGGACCGGTTTCTGGCTATCAGCCTTCATCAGCTTGGATAGCTTGACTCCAGTGGTGTGGAGAGCCTGGGACTCACGTCTGAGCATACCCAGCACACTCGGGGTGGAAATTGCAAAAAACACAGTAGATGGACAGAATGTAGAACAATGTCATACATTCACCCCAGTACAAGGATCTGGGCCTAAATCCATCGTTTTTTTGCACTCCACACCACCCTGGGTTAGACACTGGCTATATGCAAATCAGCTCTGACCCTGTGCCTCATGGGAATAGTCCAGTCCGAACTACCAAGCCATGTCTTTCCCAGACCGGAATCAAGCATCCAAGGACCAGTTTCTGGCTATCAGCCTTCATCAGCCTGGATAGCTTGACGCCAGTGGTGTGGAGAGCCTGGGACTCACGTCTGAGCATACCCAGCACACTCGGGATGAAAATTGCAAAAAACACAGTTGATGGACAGAATGTAGAACAATGTCATACATTCACCTCAGTACAAGGATCTGGGCCTAAATCCATCGTTTTTTTGCACTCCACACCACCCTGGGTTAGACACTGGCTATATGCAAATCAGCTCTGACCCTGTGCCTCATGGGAACAGTCCAGTCCGAACTACCAAGCCATGTCTTTCCCAGACCGGAATCAAGCATCCAAGGACCGGTTTCTGGCTATGAGCCTTCATCAGCCTGGATAGCTTGACTCCAGTGGTGTGGAGAACCTGGGACTCACGTCTGAGCATACCCAGCACACTCGGGGTGAAAATTGCAAAAAACACAGTCGATGGGCAGAATGTAGAACAATGTCATACATTCACCCCAGTACAAGGATCTGGGCCTAAATCCATCGTTTTTTTGCACTCCACACCACCCTGGGTTAGACACTGGCTATATGCAAATCAGCTCTGACCCTGTGCCTCATGGGAACAGTCCAGTCCGAACTACCAAGCCATGTCTTTCCCAGACCGGAATCAAGCATCCAAGGACCGGTTTCTGGCTATCAGCCTTCATCAGCCTGGATAGCTTGACTCCAGTGGTGTGGAGAACCTGGGACTCACGTCTGAGCATACCCAGCACACTCGGGGTGAAAATTGCAAAAAACACAGACGATGGGCAGAATGTAGAACAATGTCATACATTCACCCCAGTACAAGGATCTGGGCCTAAATCCATCGTTTTTTGCACTCCACACCACCCTGGGTTAGACACTGGCTATATGCAAATCAGCTCTGACCCTGTGCCTCATGGGTACAGTCCAGTCCGAACTACCAAGCCATGTCTTTCCCAGACCGGAATCAAGCATCCAAGGACCGGTTTCTGACTATCAGTCTTCATCAGCCTGGATAGCTTGACTCCAGTGGTGTGGAGAGCCTGGGACTCACGTCTGAACATACCCAGCACACTCGGGGTGAAAATTGCAAAAAACACAGTTGATGGACAGAATGTAGAACAATGTCATACATTCACCCCAGTACAAGGATCTGGGCCTAAATCCATCGTTTTTTTGCACTCCACACCACCCTGGGTTAGACACTGGCTATATGCAAATCAGCTTTGACCCTGTGCCTCATAGGAACAGTCCAGTCCGAACTACCAAGCCATGTCTTTCCCAGACCGGAATCAAGCATCCAAGGACCGGTTTCTGGCTATCAACCTTCATCAGCCAGGATAGCTTGACTCCAGTGGTGTGGAGGGCCTGGGACTCACGTCTGAGCATACCCAGCACACTCGGGGTGAAAATTGCAAAAAACACAGTTGATGGACAGAATGTAGAACAATGTCATACATTCACCCCAGTACAAGGATCTGGGCCTAAATCCATCGTTTTTTTGCACTCCACACCCCCCTGGGTTAGACACTGGCTATATGCAAATCAGCTCTGACCCTGTGCCTCATGGGAACAGTCCAGTCCGAACTACCAAGCCATGTCTTTCCCAGACCGGAATCAAGCATCCAAGGACCGGTTTCTGACTATCAGCCTTCATTAGCCTGGATAGCTTGACTCCAGTGCTGTGGAGAGCCTGGGACTCACGTCTGAACATACCCAGCACACTCGGGGTGAAAATTGCAAAAAACACAGTTGATGGACAGAATGTAGAACAATGTCATACATTCACCCCAGTACAAGGATCTGGGCCTAAATCCATCGTTTTTTTGCACTCCACACCACCCTGGGTTAGACACTGGTTATATGCAAATCAGCTCTGACCCTGTGCCTCATGGGAACAGTCCAGTCCGAACTACCAAGCCATGTCTTTCCCAGACCGGAATCAAGCATCCAAGGACCGGTTTCTGGCTATCAACCTTCATCAGCCTGGATAGCTTGACTCCAGTGGTGTGGAGAGCCTGGGACTCACGTCTGAGCATACCCAGCACACTCGGGGTGAAAATTGCAAAAAACAGTTGATGGACAGAATGTAGAACAATGTCATACATTCACCCCAGTACAAGGATCTGGGCCTAAATCCATCGTTTTTTTGCACTCCACACCACCCTGGGTTAGACACTGGCTATATGCAAATCAGCTCTGACCCTGTGCCTCATGGGAACAGTCCAGTCCGAACTACCAAGCCATGTCTTTCCCAGACCGGAATCAAGCATCCAAGGACCGGTTTCTGGCTATCAGCCTTCATTAGCCTGGATAGCTTGACTCCAGTGGTGTGGAGAGCCTGGGACTCACGTCTGAGCATACCCAGCACACTCGGGGTGAAAATTGCAAAAAACACAGTTGATGGACAGAATGTAGAACAATGTCATACATTCACCCCAGTACAAGGATCTGGGCCTAAATCCATCGTTTTTTTGCACTCCACACCACCCTGGGTTAGACACTGGCTATATGCAAATCAGCTCTGACCCTGTGCCTCATGGGAACAGTCCAGTCCGAACTACCAAGCCAAGTCTTTCCCAGACCGGAATCAAGCATCCAAGGACCGGTTTCTGGCTATCAGCCTTCATCAGCCTGGATAGCTTGACTCCAGTGGTGTGGAGAGCCTGGGACTCACGTCTGAGCATACCCAGCACACTCGGGGTGAAAATTGCAAAAAACACAGTTGATGGACAGAATGTAGAACAATGTCATACATTCACCCCAGTACAAGGATCTGGGCCTAAATCCATCGTTTTTTTGCACTCCACACCACCCTGGGTTAGACACTGGCTATATGCAAATCAGCTCTGACCCTGTGCCTCATGGGAACAGTCCAGTCCGAACTACCAAGCCATGTCTTTCCCAGACCGGAATCAAGCATCCAAGGACCGGTTTCTGGCTATCAGCCTTCATCAGCCTGGATAGCTTGACTCCAGTGGTGTGGAGAGCCTGGGACTCACGTCTGAGCATACCCAGCACACTCGGGGTGGAAATTGCAAAAAACACAGTAGATGGACAGAATGTAGAACAATGTCATACATTCACCCCAGTACAAGGATCTGGGCCTAAATCCATCGTTTTTTTGCACTCCACACCACCCTGGGTTAGACACTGGCTATATGCAAATCAGCTCTGACCCTGTGCCTCATGGGAACAGTCCAGTCCGAACTACCAAGCCATGTCTTTCCCAGACCGGAATCAAGCATCCAAGGACCAGTTTCTGGCTATCAGCCTTCATCAGCCTGGATAGCTTGACTCCAGTGGTGTGGAGAGCCTGGGACTCACGTCTGAGCATACACAGCACACTCGGGATGAAAATTGAAAAAAACACAGTTGATGGACAGAATGTAGAACAATGTCATACATTCACCCCAGTACAAGGATCTGGGCCTAAATCCATCGTTTTTTTGCACTCCACACCACCCTGGGTTAGACACTGGCTATATGCAAATCAGCTCTGACCCTGTGCCTCATGGGAACAGTCCAGTCCGAACTACCAAGCGATGTCTTTCCCAGACCGGAATCAAGCATCCAAGGACCGGTTTCTGGCTATCAGCCTTCATCAGCCTGGATAGCTTGACTCCAGTGGTGTGGAGAACCTGGGACTCACGTCTGAGCATACCCAGCACACTCGTGGTGAAAATTGCAAAAAACACAGACGATGGGCAGAATGTAGAACAATGTCATACATTCACCCCAGTACAAGGATCTGGGCCTAAATCCATCGTTTTTTGCACTCCACACCACCCTGGGTTAGACACTGGCTATATGCAAATCAGCTCTGACCCTGTGCCTCATGGGAACAGTCCAGTCTGAACTACCAAGCCATGTCTTTCCAAGACCGGAATCAAGCATCCAAGGACCGGTTTCTGACTATCAGCCTTCATCAGCCTGGATAGCTTGACTCCAGTGGTGTGGAGAGCCTGGGACTCACGTCTGAACATACCCAGCACACTCGGGGTGAAAATTGCAAAAAACACAGTTGATGGACAGAATGTAGAACAATGTCATACATTCACCCCAGTACAAGGATCTGGGCCTAAATCCATCGTTTTTTGCACTCCACACCACCCTGGGTTAGACACTGGCTATATGCAAATCAGCTTTGACCCTGTGCCTCATGGGAACAGTCCAGTCCGAACTACCAAGCCATGTCTTTCCCAGACCGGAATCAAGCATCCAAGGACCGGTTTCTGGCTATCAACATTCATCAGCCTGGATAGCTTGACTCCAGTGGTGTGGAGAGCCTGGGACTCACGTCTGAGCATATCCAGCACACTCGGGGTGAAAATTGCAAAAAACAAAGTTGATGGACAGAATGTAGAACAATGTCATACATTCACCCCAGTACAAGGATCTGGGCCTAAATCCATCGTTTTTTTGCACTCCACACCACCCTGGGTTAGACACTGGCTATATGCAAATCAGCTCTGACCCTGTGCCTCATGGGAACAGTCCAGTCCGAACTACCAAGCCATGTCTTTCCCAGACCGGAATCAAGCATCCAAGGACCGGTTTCTGGCTATCAGCCTTCATTAGCCTGGATAGCTTGACTCCAGTGGTGTGGAGAGCCAGGGACTCACGTCTGAGCATACCCAGCACACTCGGGGTGAAAATTGCGAAAAACACAGTTGATGGACAGAATGTAGAACAATGTCATACATTCACCCCAGTACAAGGATCTGGGCCTAAATCCATCGTTTTTTTGCACTCCACACCACCCTGGGTTAGACACTGGCTATATGCAAATCAGCTCTGACCCTGTGCCTCATGGGAACAGTTCAGTCCGAACTACCAAGCCAAGTCTTTCCCAGACCGGAATCAAGCATCCAAGGACCGGTTTCTGGCTATCAGCCTTCATCAGCCTGGATAGCTTGACTCCAGTGGTGTGGAGAACCTGGGACTCACGTCTGAGCATACCCAGCACACTCGGGGTGAAAATTGCAAAAAACACAGTCGATGGGCAGAATGTAGAACAATGTCATACATTCACCCCAGTACAAGGATCTGGGCCTAAATCCATAGTTTTTTGCACTCCACACCACCCTGGGTTAGACACTGGCTATATGCAAATCAGCTCTGACCCTGTGCCTCATGGGAACAGTCCAGTCCGAACTACCAAGCCATGTCTTTCCCAGACCGGAATCAAGCATCCAAGGACCGGTTTCTGGCTATCAGCCTTCATTAGCCTGGATAGCTTGACTCCAGTGGTGTGGAGAGCCTGGGACTCACGTCTGAGCATACCCAGCACACTCGGGGTGAAAATTGCAAAAAACACAGTTGATGGACAGAATGTAGAACAATGTCATACATTCACCCCAGTACAAGGATCTGGGCCTAAATCCATCGTTTTTTTGCACTCCACACCACCCTGGGTTAGACACTGGCTATATGCAAATCAGCTCTGACCCTGTGCCTCATGGGAACAGTCCAGTCCGAACTACCAAGCCATGTCTTTCCCAGACCGGAATCAAGCATCCAAGGACCGGTTTCTGGCTATCAACATTCATCAGCCTGGATAGCTTGACTCCAGTGGTGTGGAGAGCCTGGGACTCACGTCTGAGCATATCCAGCACACTCGGGGTGAAAATTGCAAAAAACAAAGTTGATGGACAGAATGTAGAACAATGTCATACATTCACCCCAGTACAAGGATCTGGGCCTAAATCCATCGTTTTTTTGCACTCCACACCACCCTGGGTTAGACACTGGCTATATGCAAATCAGCTCTGACCCTGTGCCTCATGGGAACAGTCCAGTCCGAACTACCAAGCCATGTCTTTCCCAGACCGGAATCAAGCATCCAAGGACCGGTTTCTGGCTATCAGCCTTCATTAGCCTGGATAGCTTGACTCCAGTGGTGTGGAGAGCCAGGGACTCACGTCTGAGCATACCCAGCACACTCGGGGTGAAAATTGCGAAAAACACAGTTGATGGACAGAATGTAGAACAATGTCATACATTCACCCCAGTACAAGGATCTGGGCCTAAATCCATCGTTTTTTTGCACTCCACACCACCCTGGGTTAGACACTGGCTATATGCAAATCAGCTCTGACCCTGTGCCTCATGGGAACAGTTCAGTCCGAACTACCAAGCCAAGTCTTTCCCAGACCGGAATCAAGCATCCAAGGACCGGTTTCTGGCTATCAGCCTTCATCAGCCTGGATAGCTTGACTCCAGTGGTGTGGAGAACCTGGGACTCACGTCTGAGCATACCCAGCACACTCGGGGTGAAAATTGCAAAAAACACAGTCGATGGGCAGAATGTAGAACAATGTCATACATTCACCCCAGTACAAGGATCTGGGCCTAAATCCATAGTTTTTTGCACTCCACACCACCCTGGGTTAGACACTGGCTATATGCAAATCAGCTCTGACCCTGTGCCTCATGGGAACAGTCCAGTCCGAACTACCAAGCCATGTCTTTCCCAGACCGGAATCAAGCATCCAAGGACCGGTTTCTGACTATCAGCCTTCATCAGCCTGGATAGCTTGACTCCAGTGGTGTGGAGAGCCTGGGACTCACGTCTGAGCATACCCAGCACACTCGGGGTGAAAATTGCAAACAACACAGTTGATGGGCAGAATGTAGAACAATGTCATACATTCACCCCAGTACAAGGATCTGGGCCTAAATCCATAGTTTTTTGCACTCCACACCACCCTGGGTTAGACACTGGCTATATGCAAATCAGCTCTGACCCTGTGCCTCATGGGAACAGTCCAGTCCGAACTACCAAGCCATGTCTTTCCCAGACCGGAATCAAGCATCCAAGGACCGGTTTCTGACTATCAGCCTTCATCAGCCTGGATAGCTTGACTCCAGTGGTGTGGAGAGCCTGGGACTCACGTCTGAGCATACCCAGCACACTCGGGGTGAAAATTGCAAACAACACAGTTGATGGACAGAATGTAGAACAATGTCATACATTCACCCCAGTACAAGGATCTGGGCCTAAATCCATCGTTTTTTTGCACTCCACACCACCCTGGGTTAGACACTGGCTATATGCAAATCAGCTCTGACCTTGTGCCTCATGGGAACAGTCCAGTCCGAACTACCAAGCCATGTCTTTCCCAGACCAGAATCAAGCATCCAAGGACCGGTTTCTGGCTATCAACCTTCATCAGCCTGGATAGCTTGACTCCAGTGGTGTGGAGAGCCTGGGACTCACGTCTGAGCATACCCAGCACACTCGGGGTGAAAATTGCAAAAAACACAGTTGATGGACAGAATGTAGAACAATGTCATACATTCACCCCAGTACAAGGATCTGGGCCTAAATCCATCGTTTTTTTGCACTCCACACCACCCTGGGTTAGACACTGGCTATATGCAAATCAGCTCTGACCCTGTGCCTCATGGGAACAGTTCAGTCCGAACTACCAAGCCAAGTCTTTCCCAGACCGGAATCAAGCATCCAAGGACCGGTTTCTGGCTATCAGCCTTCATCAGCCTGGATAGCTTGACTCCAGTGGTGTGGAGAACCTGGGACTCACGTCTGAGCATACCCAGCACACTCGGGGTGAAAATTGCAAAAAACACAGTCGATGGGCAGAATGTAGAACAATGTCATACATTCACCCCAGTACAAGGATCTGGGCCTAAATCCATAGTTTTTTGCACTCCACACCACCCTGGGTTAGACACTGGCTATATGCAAATCAGCTCTGACCCTGTGCCTCATGGGAACAGTCCAGTCCGAACTACCAAGCCATGTCTTTCCCAGACCGGAATCAAGCATCCAAGGACCGGTTTCTGACTATCAGCCTTCATCAGCCTGGATAGCTTGACTCCAGTGGTGTGGAGAGCCTGGGACTCACGTCTGAGCATACCCAGCACACTCGGGGTGAAAATTGCAAACAACACAGTTGATGGACAGAATGTAGAACAATGTCATACATTCACCCCAGTACAAGGATCTGGGCCTAAATCCATCGTTTTTTTGCACTCCACACCACCCTGGGTTAGACACTGGCTATATGCAAATCAGCTCTGACCTTGTGCCTCATGGGAACAGTCCAGTCCGAACTACCAAGCCATGTCTTTCCCAGACCGGAATCAAGCATCCAAGGACCGGTTTCTGGCTATCAACCTTCATCAGCCTGGATAGCTTGACTCCAGTGGTGTGGAGAGCCTGGGACTCACGTCTGAGCATACCCAGCACACTCGGGGTGAAAATTGCAAAAAACACAGTTGATGGACAGAATGTAGAACAATGTCATACATTCACCCCAGTACAAGGATCTGGGCCTAAATCCATCATTTTTTTGCACTCCACACCACCCTGGGTTAGACACTGGCTATATGCAAATCAGCTCTGACCCTGTGCCTCATGGGAACAGTCCAGTCCGAACTACCAAGCCATGTCTTTCCCAGACCGGAATCAAGCATCCAAGGACCGGTTTCTGGCTATCAGCCTTCATTAGCCTGGATAGCTTGACTCCAGTGGTGTGGAGAGCCTGGGACTCACGTCTGAGCATACCCAGCACACTCGGGGTGAAAATTGCAAAAAACACAGTTGATGGACAGAATGTAGAACAATGTCATACATTCACCCCAGTACAAGGATCTGGGCCTAAATCCATCGTTTTTTTGCACTCCACACCACCCTGGGTTAGACACTGGCTATATGCAAATCAGCTCTGACCCTGTGCCTCATGGGAACAGTCCAGTCCGAACTACCAAGCCATGTCTTTCCCAGACCGGAATCAAGCATCCATGGACCGGTTTCTGGCTATCAGCCTTCATCAGCCTGGATAGCTTGACTCCAGTGGTGTGGGGAGCCTGGGACTCACGTCTGAGCATACCCAGCACACTCGGGGTGAAAATTGCAAAAAACACAGTTGATGGACAGAATGTAGAACAATGTCATACATTCACCCCAGTACAAGGATCTGGGCCTAAATCCATCGTTTTTTTGCACTCCACACCACCCTGGGTTAGACACTGGCTATATGCAAATCAGCTCTGACCCTGTGCCTCATGGGAACAGTCCAGTTCGAACTACCAAGCCATGTCTTTCCCAGACCGGAATCAAGCATCCAAGGACCGGTTTCTGGCTATCAGCCTTCATCAGCCTGGATAGATTGACTCCAGTGGTGTGGAGAGCCTGGGACTCACGTCTGAGCATACCCAGCACACTCGGGGTGAAAATTGCAAAAAACACAGTTGATGGACAGAATGTAGAACAATGTCATACATTCACCCCAGTACAAGGATCTGGGCCTAAATCCATCGTTTTTTTGCACTCCACACCACCCTGGGTTAGACACTGGCTATATGCAAGTCAGCTCTGACCCTGTGCCTCATGGGAACAGTCCAGTCCGAACTACCAAGCCATGTCTTTCCCAGACCGGAATCAAGCATCCAAGGACCGGTTTCTGGCTATCAGCCCAGGCTCTCCACACCACTGGAGTCAAGCTATCCAGCTCGCGGGGACAGGAGTAGGCACGGGAATAGGCAAAGGGCTGATGGCTGGAGGCACCCCCGAAGGAGCGCTAGAGGAAGCAGGGGTAGAGATAGAAACCAAAGCGGTGGGCGCAGGAGGAGCGGCGGGGGAGCTCACCGGCGGCGCCCTACTGGACGCCCCATTCAAGATCGTGAGAGCCACAGGTGGTGAAGCAACCATTACTGAATCCCCCTGCTTTGCAGCTTGCACCGAAGACCAAACAGTGGAGGCTGCCAGAACAGAACTCCCGCTAACCAGGCCACTACCCCCAGCTGGCGTGGCGCTAGGAACAGGTAACCCCCCTTGAAAGCGCTCCATGAAACTGTTCAACGAGTCCAAAACTTTGGTCAGATCGTCTTTGGTAGCAAAATTACCTTGTGTCGCCTGAGTGTCCTTGGGGAGGGCAGGAGGCGGTGGCTGTGAGAAGTTGGCCTGGTAGGGGATGTTTCCAATTCTGGAACCACCTACTACCTGACCAAACAATCCCTTATGGTGTCTGGTTGTAAGTCAACCTTATTAGACAAGCTATCCTAGGGGTAGCATGGACTAAGCAGCCTAAAGGCTTAACTTAAGAGGTCGTGTTAAGCGAGCTGTTTTACCACATACAATCCTGTAATACCAAATGAAAGGACACCACACAAGTATATATTATAAAAATATATGTGTTTATTACTAAAAACAATCCCCAGTATTCTTTATGAATAAAGGGGCACAAGCGTTAAATCAAAAGCACTGTTTAAACATACAAGTTGCACAATTATGGATGAGGGCGGGTGGCCACTCAAACCATATACTAAACAAGTGGTATAAGAGAGGCCACTCGAACAGTGGTTAGGCCTAGGGCCTAGGGAATCGCTGGGAGCAGTCAGGACAAGCAATGCTGAAGTCGGGAATGGCCCTCGGGATTCGGGAGATGTGCGGAAAGCGCACGCATGCACCAATGTTAACCAATGGTGCGTAAAAGTCATAGAGTTAAAGCTTAAGGACACTTCCGCTGAACCTAGAGGAACAAAACTTAACACACAGACCCTAGAGGTGTGCACCAGTGTGGGACTACCGGCGGAGCAAAGTTACCTCACCCACAGGAAGTGGGTGCACAGGGTCGAAGTGGCGTCGGGTTTTGACACGCAGGCTCTTGGTGCTTGAAGCTGAAAGGGCTGCAGGCGGGTTAAAGATGAAGTGTCCGGTGGAGTCCAAGGGTGGACTCAAGTTGTAGAGTACCTGAAAGCAGAGGGGACAGAGTCTGGGTCACTCAGCAGTGACCAGGGTGGAACCAGGACGGAACCAGGCAATGTCGGGCGCAATCAGGTGGTCGTCGAGGAGCTTCTCTCCGCTGTCACGTGGGCTCTGGGGCATCTGCGACGTCCAGGAGCAGGTCACGATCTGTCCCACGCAGGCTCTCACCGTCGGTGCAGTCGGCTTCAAGTTTGGAGCAAACAAGCCTTGGCAAGAGCAATCCACGCAGGATCGGAAGATTGCTTCTCACTCGGACCAGGAAGGTCAGAGTCGGGGCTCCTTTTCAGGGGAGCTGGTGTGGATCTGGAGCAACCAGATTCACGAGTCTTCTTTGTAGTTTCGTCGGCACAGGGATCACTAGCCAGCTGGCAAGTGACCGGGCCAACGCGTTGAGCCAAAATAGAGCCAAAGGGCCCCACGCAGCACTCGTCGAGTGTGGAGGGCTGAACTTCGGCTCAGGAGCAGCTCAGGGTGGGGGCTTCTCAAACCCCGGTGCACAGCTTCGAGGGTCACTCGTGGGCTGCACGGTCAGCGTCTCGTGGTCAATTCAAGATGGCGTGCCCCACGCTTCCGGTCGCCTCCACGGGTCTCAGCTCTGCAGGGACTGTGGATCGGGCTGTTGGAAGGCAGGCAAGCTTGATCTCGTCGATCTCAGTCGCTCGAGTTCCGGCGGGAACTGCAACTAAGTAGACGTCGAGGGCTGGATGGTGCCTGCTGCTGCAGGGTGGTCACTCCTTGACCACAAGGGAGATTCTTCGGGCTTCCACGATGAGATGGAGGGCGAAGGGTCCAGAATTGCGTTTCAAATGTTTCTTCCAGGAAATCTGATGTGCCTTGGCACTGCTCCCACTCTTATTCCAATCTGGGGGGCGTGATTACCTGCTAGGTCCCCTCCTATGGGTGGGACCCAGGAAGTGGGTGGATACACCCCCTTCCTTTGATCCAGGCAGCCCTGGCACGAGGGCTGGAGTGCCCCAGAACCGGTTTGGACGGATTATGCAAGGGGCAGCCTTGTGCGCCCCAGGCAGTGTCTGGTTTCTTTCAAACCTCCCTGCTACAATACACTATCTCCTGTCTGGAGGGCGGTGACACCCTCCTGTGGCAGGAAACCCTTTGTCCAGGACCCATTTGGTCGAGTTTCGGTCAGCTGCAGGGGTCCAGACATTTGTCTGTGGCAGAGGCATCCATTTTGTGGATCTTAAGGTCTTTGGAGAAATTAACCGCATTTAGTAAAGGAACATGTCTTACCCCTCTAGAGGGGTGGAATGCCATCCCCGTCGCCAGAACTGGCGAGGGGATGGTATTCCAAATCGTATGACACCTTACACGACATGTTTTGATAAAGCCAAACCAAAGTTGCTAAATAACCGCGAGGATTATAAGGCACTTAATAGCATATGGTATGGCATTATCCTGAAACAGCTTAGGGATTTGTTCCCGACAGCTGCAGACAGGCTCAGCTCATGCTAGAGCTCCATCTCACATAAAACCACGCACTCAGCCTCCAGGATTGATGAGGCCTACTATAGGAGTGGCTCACAGGTTTACATGTGTCCAGATATAGGTTTAGATATAGATATACTATACCTAAGCAAGGGGTGTTTACACCACCTTACCCCAGCTGAGTGATCAGCCAGTTGTGTCAATTTAAGAACCAGCCAGGGGTGGCAAAAGATATGCTGCAGCCCCTGGTAGGCCTTGGTGGCCCCTATGCCCTGTTCACCTATAGTGCATTCTACAGGGGCTGACAAGGAGTCCATTTCCAATTGGTATGTGCCTATAGCACATGTGTCATTAATTTAGTGAGAGAACAGCAGGCTGGGGGTCTGATTAGCAGGCCCACAGCCTCAGTAGTCGAAAACCAGTGAAGCAAAAAGCAAAAATTTGGGGTGACCATAGGATAGCAGACCCTACTCTCCTACAGTGGCGTAGCACTTGGCCCCAGTGACGGGGCCTCCCGGGGGGTCACCACCGACTTGCTACGAGTCAGCGGCAAAGATTCCATGGGAAATCCCTAATAGTGGGCTTTCTGATCCGCTTGGGCCTGGATGGAGCGGCATCGGTATTGTTCGAGTTGTCGGACGAAGGGGATTCAGCCGGGCAACCAGAATCCTCTGGCTCTGGCGTGTTCAACAGGTTCTGTGCCCAAGCCAGGCCCTTCAGCTTTGCCAGCTCAAAAAAGTCAGCCCACACTGCGTCTTGGGTGGAGTCCTCCACCTGGGTGTTTTCATGGAAGAGAGGAGGGGAACTCTGGCTGTCCATTCTGACTTCACAACGCTTGCACGGAATCTGGGGATAAAAATTAGGATCAGCCACAGTACACAAATGGAGAAAGAACCTGGCCTTCGTGAGAATCAACAGGTGCGTGTCCTCACCCTTCCATACTTACATCCCAGTGGTGCGACAAGCGGAACGAAAGTTTCGAGCAATACGGAGGAACTCCGCGAGTGAGAGTGAGAAGGGGCTATGGAGGGAAAAGGCGAACGTTAGTTGGCGTACTTGTAGGTGACAATTTCTATAGACCACAAATCGACTTGTTCCCATCTCCCCTACTGCGTGCTTAAGTTCCCCCTCCATATCCCCCCCAAGAGGCTGGTTCTACCCGTATACCTGTCTCTGGACCACTAGGATCCACCTGTCCTGCTTCGTTGACCTTCCGCTGATGATTTTACTTTGTAATCTGAAAAATAAAGAACAGTGTCACAACGTTTCTTTCCATTCATTGAAATGTTCTCCTTCGTCTGTTGTGCTCCTTAAGCTTCTAGGCGCCATGCCACTGTATTTCTGCTCCTTCTCATCCAGACCTCACTAGCCGTACACATTCAATCCTGCAAGATATGGATGTTAGTGCCACCTTATATGAACCAAATATCAGACCTTGTAAGCTCTTTTGTTACCCTTAAAACGAGCTACCCACCACACAAAGATATACAATGGCTTAGTGAATAAAGAGAAACCTGCTCCCAATGCTTAATAGGGCACATAGCCCTAACGGGGGAGAGAAAAAAGAGGCATTTTCTGACATCCCCAGTATTCCAGATGCTAGGTCCCCCTAAACCAGGAAGAGAACGCCACAGCCTGGCCGCCCACGAACCCCGGGACCCACGAGAGCCAGGATAGGGGGGGGGTCGCCCACAAGCCCATAGCGCCGACGCTGCCAAGAGAAACCCCCTCTCGGACCGCCAGATCCCCCGCGGGAAGCTGAAGTGCAGGCGGGAATGGACGATACGAGGAAAAAGGAACAAGGTGGCGCACAGGGCAAGACAGCAGGCCAGGCCTCGCAGCGCACTCGACTTCCCTCCGAACACTGAAGGACGGTCCCCTTCAACCTGCGTAGCTAAGTCCAGAGAAGGAGTGCGGGGGGTACTCGCAAGAGTGCGAAATAGAAGCAGCCGCGCATGACACCCGCAAGGCAAATCATGGCCCTGTGCCCGGTAAACTAACAACAAGAAGGGGAAAAGTGCCCTGGAGCCGCGAGGGCCAGGGCAGGGGGTGTCCCGCAGGACCCGAAAGCCCGGAGGGCCGAAGCCGTTCAAATGACATGGACCAAAGGATGAAAGGCATGGCCAGGGGCTTCGAACTCGTGTCCTCAGATATCCCGCATCACGATATCGATGCATGAGCATCGAGCGCCACCTCGACCCTGTATGTACCCTACGGGACCCGACGAAAAGTAGTCAAGCAGGGACATGCAGTGCAGGATGCGGTGCGGCACGCGGGCAAGGACCAGCCGAGGCAGTCGCAAGGTCGACTCCCTCAGGCGACGAGATTCGGGCCCCCGAAACTCCCGGAAGGCCATGCTGACATAGGGATCGCGTGGGTGCATCCGAGGGGGGGCAGTCACAAAACAAGCAACCGCGAAGACAAAAGCCTGCCCCTGTCACTGTCCGAAAGGGAAAATAGCAGAGAACACTACTTGTTAGTAGTCGATCTACAGCGGTTCATAGGGATGCTGTGAACGCCACTGCAGGCCAAAGCAGAAAAGTACCATGAAGAAACCAGCTGGCCTGTGAACTACACAGGGGACCAGCTGTGCCCGCGGTGCCCCACACCGCCTAGGATACCCTCCAAAAAGGAAGACACGAGCGCCAGGCCCGGGGGCAAGCAACAAAGTTCCCCAAACAAATAGACCCCTGCACCACCGGGCAGGTCTGAGGTAAAGGTGACCAAGATGGCCACCCACCCCCGCCCCTCCCCCAAGGCCGAACTGACCGATACGCTACAAAATGGCTGCATGGGTGCTTGACCCTCGTGTACGGCAATGGCGGCCCCACAAAATGGCCACCTTCCGACGTCGGAGGACCAAGGGCACCCAAAGCCTACCCTCCCTGTCCAGAACACCGCAGCGGAACATGAAACCCAGGAAAGGAGATGCAGGCGACTCCTGGGCTGCAAAGAACCAGCCCCGGGGGATCGATGAGAGGGGAACCCGGACGTCCCCCAGATCGAGTGGGCCACCTGCCCCACTCAAGGGAGCATGCCTGACCTAGCACACAGGGAAAAGCGTGGGGGCCGACGAGGACCCGCAGAGGGGAGACTGAACTGGCCAGGAAAAATTAATGCAGCGCAAACCAACTCCGTGCCCGGGCGAGATACCGGGAGGCACCACGGACAGAAAAGTCCCTGCCCCCGGGGGCCCGGCCTGGCCTGCAGCCCGCAGCCCCCACCACCCCCAGTTCGAAAACCCTGGGTGGCCCACAAATAAAAGGAAGGGACAAATGGGAGCCAAAGCAACAGCCGCTCGGGAAGGACCCTGGCCCCCCAGACCCGGAGGCAAACGCGCATAAGAAAAGCGCCAATGACCGCCATACAAAGTTCCCATAGAACCCGCCCCGCAAAAGGGAAAATAATTAAACACATCAAAAGTAACAACGAATGCTAATCCCCAAGAAAATATACAAAAACATAACTCTTCCCCTGAAACCCGCCCCGCAAAAAGAAGAAAAAATTCACCACACACATAAAAGTACACGACGCTAATCCCAGCGGAATAACACAGGCACGCAAAGTTACCCTTATAACCCGCCCCGCAATGAGGAGAAAAAAGAGAAACACATACGAAATTGCACAACGAACATATTCTCAGCACCAGAACTGTACCCCCGTAGGTAAACGAGACAAACAAGGCCACCACAAACTAAAAGGAAAGCTGAAAAATCATAAAATTACTACACCCCCACCCTGTGCCCAGCCCCCACCCCGAGAAGCAGACATGAGAAATAGTAAGAAACCACAGAATAGACAAAACAAGCCCAACAACAGCGGCCCAAGGCAGGCTGCCCGGCCCATCCCAGCTCCCACAATGGGGGGAGCGAGCGCGAAAGGGGGGGGGGGGAAGGCCTCTCACCTTAAGTCCTTATAGTCCTGGGCACCAACAACATCGAGGGCAGCAAGGCACAAAAGAGACTGCTCGGAGGAGGGGGGAGACATAAATACCTCGTCCCCCCCACCCCCCACGGAAGCGCGCTGACGTCATGGCAGCGGCCACCGGCCGCTGGACACCAGAAGGCTGGTGCGCCTGCCATCTTGTGGCACTACGGTGACCGCCCTCTTATGAGGGTCACCTGCGGCGACGTGTTGGGCGGCCTGCATTCATTTATGTAGCTCCTCATTTATGAGAAATGACGCATCGCTGAGTGAAAGTAGCGATGCGTCACTTCTCAGTGCGCACTCCTTGCGACATACTGGATGCGTCATATTTAATGTATGACGCATCATGTCGCAAGGAGTTACAGATACGTCAGTATATCTGACGTAACTGTAAGCGCAAAAGTGACGCATTGTTGGAGTGTGTCACAAAAGTGACGCAAATCCAGCAATGTGTCCTTTCACCAGGGCAAGTCCCATGTGAAATGTCCCTGCGTCAGCCTTACGCCTGCTGTGAGGCAGGCATCAGATATTGACGCAATGGCGTCCTAGAAGTGACTGTGAGAAAGTGGCTCTATATAGCAGTGGCGGCTGGTGACATTTGATAGTGGTGAGGCGTCAAGAGCCTACATTGGCTTCAAGTCAAGCTACAATCGTGTATTAATACTTAGAATGCAGAGACCCCAAATGCATGGAAGATAAATGTGAGATATATGGCCCTCCACACAACCAAAGTGTGCTTCCTGATCAGCCACACAACCAGTGCAAGCATAGAGGTGACAGACTGTTTCAGTGGCAGCTCCTTACTGCTTGAGTGACTTGCCCACACAATCATTGCTGAAACATGAGGGAGACTAAGGACCCTCCTGTTCTTACCCTATTAAACAAGTGTATTGCCCAGTGTATGTTGTTTAGTATGGATGCTTTAGCTTCGTCTGGTCGATGTAATTCGACGCTGCATATTCCTTCAGGTCTCACTGCCTAACCCCGGCTCCGTTTCCTGCACCATGTAACCACAGTGTGACATTTGAAACTTTATATTATCATTGTGTATCCCAAGTAACTAGGTAACTCATAGTCTGTTCCCTTCTGTATTTAATGCTCTGCGCCAAGAAGCAGCCAAGTGTTGAATACAGGCAAACAAAGCATACTCGTGTTTGGCCTGCATTTTCCCGTGATGACTAGGTAGCTGACAGTGGTATTCTGCAGCTCTGAGCTCCACGTGTAGTAGTCACACTCTTTTAGTGTAGTTGATCTATGACCTCAGTGTCAGCACAGCTGCACTGTATTCATCAGTCACGCGCTTAGCAGTCTCTATTGCTCCCTGTGTAACCTGGCACTGGCGCGCATTTTACCAACAATGATGTGCAATCCTCTTTCAAAGACAGAAGTGCGCTATTGTACAATGCACAGAAAACGCCACTTGAAAAATAAATCTGCATCCATACTTACAAACTCTTGGTATATGTCGGCGGCGAGGACGTGTAAAAGTTGCGCCAGAATTTAAGAGATTTCAGCCAAAACCACGATTAAGAAAACTTGTTTGTCACCTAAAAAGTGAGACTGCTCTCGAATTCATGGAGTCCCTATCTGTTTGCCATTTCGTAAATCTGCCAACCTGACCTCCCCAGTCGCGGCCAGCATTACGGGCGAGTGGGGGGGGTGGAAATGGGGTTGTTGTCGCCCCGCGGAGGGGATGGGGGGAGGCGAGATAAATAAAATAAAAATAAAACTTTACTTACCTTAAGTCCCGAGATTCCCGACTCCCACCGTCTTAGTTTTGAATTCCAAGGTTGCACGTCATCAGACAGGAAGGCTGCAGGCAGCCTCCCTCCCCTCCACTGCAGCACTGTGATTGGTTAGACCGCTGCCTCACCCGCGTCATTTTCTCTTTGTATGCTGCGGCATACAGAGAGAACAGGGAGAATGGGCGGTGTTTCTTGAGGGCAGGGGGGAGTGGCTTGCCCACTGTTGTTAATACTGTCTGTTTGGGCAGCCTGAGGCTGTCCAAACAGACAGTATTAACAACAGTGGGCAAGCCACTCCCCCCTGCCCTAGAGTAACACCGCCTACTCTCTCAACCAGGAACTTCTGCTTTCTCGCCGTGCGAGAAGGCAGAAACAAATGGTAGTTATTACAGTAATAACTACCATTTGTTTCTGCCTTCTCGCATGGCGAGAAAGCAGGGGAGCGGTGCCCAAACGCCCCCATAGAGGAGCCGCCACTGCTATATATACTGGACCAAAGTAACGTACAATGTGTATAGAGGCCACAAACCCCAGAGGTATAATAGAGGTTAAAGTCAGGGCTGACCTTACTCTCAAAAGTGGTAGCTCGGTTGAGCAGTAAGGCAGTATCAGAGGACGGTGTAAAGCATTTGTTGTACACACTCAGTCAGCAAAAGGTTTCGCACACTCAAGGACTGAACTCCAGGCAAATTGTTTTTATATCAAAAGATATAAGGCCAGATTCAGCAAAGTAAAATCGGCTCGCAAAGGGCCAGATTCTGAGAATCTGGCCCTTTGCAAGCGCAATTTTTGCATTTGGGATTCATCATCCCAAATGCAAAAATCGCTATTATATAATTCGCAATTTTGCGAGGAATTGCATTTAAGGCATCTCTATTTGAGATTCCTTAAATGCAATTCATGAAACATTTAAAAATTGCGAATTCGCAATTTTGGGCTGCTATTTACCGCGAAGTCAAACCTCGTGGTAAATAGCGGAAACTTAGAAAAATGCACTTAAGTGCATTTTTCTAAGTTGTATGTTACACACACACATGTCCTTGGGACATGTGTGTGCGTAACACCAGCGTCCAATATCATTTCAGGGGTGCAACAGGGTGTGCTTTGGACACCCCTGCACCCTTGAAATCGCAAACTCAAAATGCGAATCGCTAATAGCGATTCGCACATTGATATGTCTTCCCATTCATTTCTATGGGCCTTTAGGCCCATAGGAATGAATGGGGAGTAATTCCTTATTTGCGATTAGCAATTAGCTAATCGCAAATAAGGAAGCTGTAGGAATCGCAAAATAAATTGCGATTTGTACATGAATCCCGTTTTGCGAGTCTGAAATAGCGATTCCTTAATAATCGCTATTACAGACTCGCAAAACGGGACTTTGATGAATCTAGGGGATAGTTGTTTTATTTTTAGAACCAACAGGTATCAAAATATACTTTTCTCAATATGAGAGGTCTCAGATGAGTACTTTGCAGGAAGGGAATAAACTTGGTAAGTACAATAGGTACAGGGGTTGCAGTAGGCAACACAATTCTAAACACAATTTAGCCTGGAACTCAATGGATTTTTCTACATAAATGCAGCTGGTTACTTTATCGATTACTTTTGTAATCCCAGGACTGGATCCGAGATTCAGTCTTGGGGTCTAAGCTGAAAACAGTTTAGCAAAAACGATTTGGCTATTGCACTGATTTTTTAGAAATATAAAGCTATTTTAAAAGTTCACACAATGAAAATCTGGCAATGTTATCTAATGGGAGAAAATTCAGGTTACAGGTAATATACGTCCTCGTTACTTTTGTAATCGTGGTCTGGGTTCCTAGGTCCAGCACTGGGGTCTCTACGCAAAACAGGTAAGCAATTACGTTTCAGTAGTTGGTACGATTTTTAAGAAATATTTCAAGTTTTCAAAAGTAGACAGAAGAAATTTCATAGAAAAGCAGACAATGGATTCCTATGGAGAAAATTCTGATTACTAGTAAACCCAGTTAGGATTACTTTTGCGGTTCAGTACTGGGCTACAAGGTACAGTACTGGCTTCTCTCCTGATCACAGGTGAGTACTTCGGAATTCGGTATTCAGCTGATTTTATAGGAATATTTTAAAGTTTCAAAACTTCACACAGATTTTTCGAGTCAAACCTGTCAATGTTATCCTATGGCAGGAAAGTGAGTCATCGGTTTTCAGGTGAGTACTCGACTGGTGAAGTTAAGGTTCTGGGCATAAACTCAGGGGTCCCCCAGGGTCAGGTAGGTACAGTTGGTTCACCCTCAGCGGCACAGGGGCAGCCGGGTGCAGAGGTAGTTAGGCCCAATGTTATCCAATGAGAGGCAAGAGGCCTTCGGTTGGTGGCTGCTGGCTAGCAGGCAAAGCGGCTAGGATAGGGTACAGATTGAACTGCCAGGGGCACTCGGGCAGCTGGGTGCAGGGTGCTTTTGAGCCGTCGGGCGCTCAATGTTATTCAATGTGGATCTTGAATAGGGAACAAAGGCTGCAGGCTCGGGACGGAGGATCTTCTGGAGCGACCAACACTTCGAGGGGTAAGTTGGGATCTTGGAGGAAAGGTAGGCACCCAGGAGTTGGGCACAGGGGGCCGTGGGGCGCCGGATGCAGGGGTGTCTTTTGAGGTCGGGAAATCTTACCGCGTGCTGGTCGCCGTCGGAGGGGTCCTTTGTCCTGAGGCTGCAGGCGTTGTCAGGGTCGTTGAGGAGGGTCCTTGGGCACTGGATTCCAAGTCAGAATCACCGGGGGACGTCCTCAGGGTCTTGATTCACTCCAGCACAGGCCAGGCTTGGCGGGTGCAGAGTGTGCAGGGTTCGCGGTTCCGGGCTGATGCCAGGGCTGGTTACTTGCTTTGAGCAGTACCACTGCTCGTGAGAGACCTAGGTAGTCAGAATCACAAGGCAGTAGTTCCTCCGGGGTTTTTGAGGTTGCTGACCACTGGAGGTGCCGGGGTTTAGTAGGAGCAGGTTCGAGAGTCGACAAGCCGGTAGGGCTGGGGCCAAATCAGTTGGTGTCTTCCTCTTTTTAGCAGCTGCATGGTAGGTCTTGTTTCTTGTTCTTTCTTGTTTCGGAATCTGGATCTGTGGAAGAAGGTTCAGGGTGCCCCTAAATACTAAATTCAGGGGCGTTACAGGTAGGGCAAGGGCAGGGACCAATGGGTCCCTGTCCTGGGGTGGGTACGCCCCCTAGCCTGCTCCTATCCTGTGGGAGGGGGGCAGGAGCCTAGCTGTAATTGGGCAGGGCTCCCCATCTTCAAGATGACCGGAGCCCGGGGTCGTGCATCACCTCGCCTCTCCCACCTGAGGGGTGGAGTTGGCACAGGCTGGCACCCCCCCTTTCTGACGTAGGGTTTCTCGCCAGTCTTCCCACCAGAGTGGGGGTCAGAACTGGTGGGCGCCAGTTGCTAAGTACAGCAAGTGGTCTGGAGAAGCTCACAAAGGCAGAAAGACTTTGAAACTTCCCCTGCCCATCCTGGGGGAGGAGGCTTGGCACCTTGTCCCAGGATGTGCATTGATGCAGGCCCAGGAGAGCGGGGTCTCTCCACCCAGGAGTCCAGCAACTTGTCTGCTGTGTGGTAGCCTCTGCAGCCACTCAGCCCAGACGTGGATTGTAGGTTAGGTTTCAAGGGGCATCTCTAAGATGCCGTCTGTAGTGCATTTTACATTAAATCCCACACTGGCATCAGTGTGGGTTTATTGTGCTGAGAAGTTTGATATCAAACTTGTCAGCCTTCGGTGTAGCCATTATGGTGCTGTGGAGTTCGTAATGATAACCTCCCAGCACCATATACTCTTAATGGCATCACTGCACTTACAGTGCCCAGGAATGGCCCTTGGTCCTGTAGGAGCACAGGGCTGATGCACCTGTGCCCACACCACTGGCATAGGGCACCCAGCTAGAGGGGTGATGGATGCATGCCAGGGCAGTGGGTTTGTGGGCATGGCACACATGGATGTGTGCCATGTCGACTCTTTGTTTAGTTCTGCACCAGAGACACTCAGCCTGCAAAGGCAGTGTGTGTGTGTCAGGGTACAGGGCCCCTAAGGGTGGCACAATAAGTGCTGCAGCCCTTAGGGGCCTTCTCTGGTCACAATGCCATGGGTACCTAGGGTACCATTTACTAGGGGTGACATGTAGCCAGAGATGCTAATTGGGTTTAGGCTTTTGTCCAGTTTTTAGGGAAGGAACACTGGCCGTGGGTGCCTGATTGGCAGGGACTCAGGGCACACCAAGGAAAAGTGCATCAGGTATCAGGCAAAAAGTGTGGGGGGGGGGGGGGTACTGCAACAGAAACTCACTTTCTCACAGTGACGCAGTGAAATCTTATAGATTTCACTGCGTCACTTCTACGAGGCTTTTTGCGGGGGAATGCCCCCCCTGCGTACATTATACCTGACGCAGGTGTAATATAGCGCAGGGCTTTACAAAGTGACGCATCTGCCAAGATGCTTCACTTTGTAAATAGTGTGCAACAGGAGGCATGTTTTACGCTGCCGATGCGTCACAAAAAGTGACGCATCGGAAGCGCAAAACTGACGCAAGTCCTCATAAATAAGGCCCCCAGTGATTTGCCCTGAATCACAGGACGTCGAGCCCACACCGAGAATCGAACCTGCAGGGTTCCCTAGCTCCAAAGTTGGCAACACTGGCCCTTACGCCATATCCTCTCCCCCAAGAGGTGGGATGAACTCCCAGATCATTTAACAGTGCCCCCCTTGAATGCCTCGACAGGGGCTCTAATTCACTGTAAAGTGTATAGAGAGCTGTGACGTACCATCCGGAGGGAGTCTCTAATCACATACTTTAGAAGAACCCCGTCATGTTCCGTTATGTCACTGATAAAGAGAAGTCCAGAGCGTTGCTGTGCTGCTGAAAACTTTGCCGGGCTGTAAGTAACAGTACTGCTTATAATGGGAAACTTCATCTTCCTACAGGTAAGACAGGGATGTCCTACTTTTAACCGGACAGACCAGCGCTGCATGGTTGTTGGTGATAGGAAAAGCACAGGTTCCTTTGCCTGTTTTCACGATGAAGCCCAGTGGTTTGAAATGTCACCATCAGAAAGTTTGAGCAGACTTGATGCTCCGTGACAGTTCAGCTGAAAAATAATAACTTGTGTTTAAGCAGCGTTCAATGTTATAGTTTATTGCCTTTGTAGGCACTGCAAATGCCAGTTTTCCAATGACGAAGGTTGGTGTTGCCGGGCTTTTTGTCATGTAAAAAACATAATACACCAGAACTGCTCTAATCTGACGTGTGTCGCCGAGTGTCGTTTTCCACGAGGCCTGAACAGAATAAACTGGGCCACAGGGCACTGGTCAGGGTGTTTTTCTAGCGAGTTCGTCAAACATCTAGTTCTAGGGATTCACTTGTACGGTCTTATCTGCAACATATAAATGTAAGGGATTTGGGAAATATATTCGTTTTGTGTTTAGCTCCAAATCTGCTTTCACAGCAGTACTGCCAGGTTACGACACATCCTCTCCCAGCCAATACCAGCGAGGGCTTCTAGGCACTTTAGAGCCTGAGCACAGGCAGCGCTCACCAGAGCAACAGAAACAAACACATAGAGGGGTCAAAACTCAATAGAGAAATTACACAAGGACAAAGGGGGTTGAGGGGTGACACCCCTGTGCAGACTCCTCTTGTGGCCTGCGGCCAGGACAGGTGACGGGGCTTCTAAGCGCTGAGAAAAGCATCAGACGGGAACTCAAAGGGACAGAAGCCGGGCTCCACCTGGAGAGTGATGAAGCGCTGCTTTTCTGCCTACTGGGTGGGTTTCTTCCTATCTACTTAAAGGACACTTTGAGTGACCTGGTGGCCTCTCCCTCATGTACAGCTGTGCAGCAAGTAGTGCCAGCTGCACCGTTTAGGCCTTTTACAGCTCTGCAGCAAGTAGTGCCAGCTGCACCGTTTAGGCCTTTTACAGCTGCGCAGCAAGTAGTGCCAGCTGCACCGTTTAGGCCTTTTACAGCTGCGCAGCAAGTAGTGCCAGCTGCACCGTTTAGGCCTCTAACAGCTGTGCAACAAGTAGTGCCAGCTGCACCGTTTAGGCCTTTTACAGCTGCGCAGCAAGTAGTGCCAGCTGCACCGTTTAGGCCTTTTACAGCTGCGCAGCAAGTAGTGCCAGCTGCACCGTTTAGGCCTTTTACAGCTCTGCAGCAAGTAGTGCCAGCTGCACCGTTTAGGCCTCTAACAGCTGTGCAACAAGTAGTGCCAGCTGCACCGTTTAGGCCTTTTACAGCTGCGCAGCAAGTAGTGCCAGCTGCACCGTTTAGGCCTTTTACAGCTGCGCAGCAAGTAGTGCCAGCTGCACCGTTTAGGCCTTTTACAGCTCTGCAGCAAGTAGTGCCAGCTGCACCGTTTAGGCCTCTAACAGCTGTGCAACAAGTAGTGCCAGCTGCACCGTTTAGGCCTTTTACAGCTCTGCAGCAAGTAGTGCCAGCTGCACCGTTTAGGCCTTTTACAGCTGCGCAGCAAGTAGTGCCAGCTGCACCGTTTAGGCCTTTTACAGCTGCGCAGCAAGTAGTGCCAGCTGCACCGTTTAGGCCTCTAACAGCTGTGCAACAAGTAGTGCCAGCTGCACCGTTTAGGCCTTTTACAGCTGCGCAGCAAGTAGTGCCAGCTGCACCGTTTAGGCCTTTTACAGCTGCGCAGCAAGTAGTGCCAGCTGCACCGTTTAGGCCTTTTACAGCTCTGCAGCAAGTAGTGCCAGCTGCACCGTTTAGGCCTCTAACAGCTGTGCAACAAGTAGTGCCAGCTGCACCGTTTAGGCCTTTTACAGCTGCGCAGCAAGTAGTGCCAGCTGCACCGTTTAGGCCTTTTACAGCTGCGCAGCAAGTAGTGCCAGCTGCACCGTTTAGGCCTTTTACAGCTGCGCAGCAAGTAGTGCCAGCTGCACCGTTTAGGCCTTTTACAGCTGTGCAGCAAGTAGTGCCAGCTGCACCGTTTAGGCCACTCTATCTGTGGGGTCAGTACCGATTGAGTTAGCAGTGAGACATTCGACTCCGCCCCATTCCCTCACAGCTGCGCAGCACTTAGCGCCAGCTGTCATTCTGGATTCAGGGCTTCAGGCCCTATTACGATTTTGTGGTGCTAGGAAATATTTGTCATGTAGTATGAAATGTTTTTCAAGTAGTATGATTTACGCACCCTGTTCTGAGTACCCCTAAAGGTGGTTTCATGATGATGTGGTTGTCTTGCATATTGTGGTTATGCTAGTGAGATTTTGTTCCACCCGTGCTTTATGCCCCTAATGGTAGTGATTCTCAGGAGATTAGGGTCCAATATTAGTCTGTTGAGATTATGGGTGTACGATGCCGTTGGTGCCGAATGTGATTTTTGCTACAGGCTGATGCTAAATACAGGGATCACCAGTGGATACTGGGTGTTCGTTTATGATCTGTTTTACTTTCACTAAATTTGCTTTGTGATGGTTCTGACAGTGGTCCAGTTGGCCCTGTCATATGTAAACAATTCCCTTGTAAATATTATCTAGTTTCAGGTGGCATCTTGTATACCTAGATGAAGGGCCCAACAAATACCAGCAGAATCACAGGGACTTCCAAGCCCCCCCATCTTCTTCTGCTTTCGATCTGTGCCTAATCACCTCACCTCCCGGACGGCACATTAGTTCAGCGATCTTCACCCGACGTCTGGATATGTGCCCCCTCTAGGGCCATTTACGTCTACTCACCACTACTTTCCTAGTAACACCCTTCTCTTATCCCCCCCACCCTCCTCCTCCTTGTCCCAATATGGCCACCACCCGAGTTAAGGCTGAAAGTAACTGCTACAAAATCATTTATCCTCCCAACCAGACGAAAGCTTCAGTAAAACGAATGAAGCATAACACTATTGAATGTTTTCATGATTCCCTCTTTGTTGGTCAATTCTACAATGGTCAGTTTGGGAGGCTGAAAAATGATCTCATTTTCTTCACTCATAACACCCCCTCTTGGTCCACCAGCCTATATAATTCCCTTAATGTCACCTCCTCTTTCTCTATCCCTCATGGGAAACAACTAAAAATGTACCCATCTGCGTGTTTCAACGGCTCCCTTACTATCTCGCTCTATAACAATGGTACTGTCATGATCCAAGGCAAAGACACCTGTCTCTCCCTCTTTAACCACCTCTTCCCCTCCCTACTCCCCTCTTCTGCGACCAGGTCATCCCCGGATTCTCCATCTAGCTCCACCCATTTCTCCCTTTCTCCTCCCCTGACCCCCCCACACTCTAAGAGGATGCACCCCCGAGAAGCACAGGTCGGCCATCAACCCTCCCCCTCTCCTGTGCCTTCCTCTCACATTCCTCCCCCCCACAGTACACCCCCCCCCTTTGTCACTTCAGCCTTACCTCTGGCTAATTCGCTCCTCGTCCAGTCTGCACCCTCCCGGTACTCCAATCGCATCTCCTCCCACCTATTCCTACCTGCCACCCCGCTTTTTAGTCCACCGCTCTTCCAACCTTCTCCCCCTGTTAACTTTCCTTACGCTCCCCTTATTCCTCCCTCTCCCCCTATTCTCTACCCCCTCCTCCCGTTGCTATTTACCCCGATTTCTCCACATTGCATCTCTCTCCTTTCCCCCACTCCTCCAGCATTGCTATGATATCCCCTCTCCCCCCTTGGTAACCCTTTCCAGTTCCCTCCCTCGGGCCCAGCAGAACCATTTACTTTATTCAACCTCCCTTTCTACCAACCCCCCTCACTCGGCCAGATGCCCGTTCCCTCACAGCCACCTCTCCGAGCTGACAGTACCTCTCCAACCACCTCCCCTCATTTCCACCCTAACCTCCTAATTCCCTATGAATCCACACAGTCCTCCCCTCTCCTTCTACCCCACCGCCTTGAGCCGCACCCATCTCCCCCTAAATTTGTCCTTAATTCCTTTCCTTCTTGCAACGCCAACAAAGACAACCGGACCTGCACCTCGGATACACCAACTCCCGCTCTCAATCTCCACCTATCCCCACCTATGAACCCTATACCCCAACTCTCCGCCTGTCCTCCTCCTGTCCTGTCTTCACCACCAATTTCACCCCTCCTGTTTCCAAAGAGCCACACAACCTTCTTTGCCCTGCCCTACTCTCTCTGGAAAATAAGCTAGGCTCTCTTATCACCTCCATCTCCCAGCTTGTAGCTACCATTTCACTTTTAAGCTCCATGATCTCCACTTTTCCTTACTCCTCAACTCCTGTGGAAAACTCTCACCTTCCCACAAGATGCATCTCACCCCCCCACCCCAGTGTAGCCAAGCACAACCAGTCGTCTGCAACCATCGTTTAGCCACACAAGTCCTTGAACGCCACCCGTCCTCAACCTGCATCTCCGAGTAACCCAACTATCTACACTATTCCGACCATCTCCTCTGTCAGAGACAAGCATCCACCTAAGCCCGCCCGTGCACCCCCATCTAAGTACAATATCCCTATCACCCTTCATAGCCCAAGTGCCCCGTCACCAAAACAGTCTTGACAGAGCTGCGCTGTCTGCTCCACAACTGCAGATCTGAAAGAAAACACAAACTTGAAATCTCCGATACCATCACTTTTCACAATATTGACATGCTCTTCCTCACAGAGACCTAGTTCAATGATACCTCTCACTCTATGTTTGATCTCCTATTACCCACAGGCTATTGGATTTTTAGAAATGATAGAACTGAAAAAGTTGGGGGAGGTGTTGCAGTCATCTTTAGAAACTCCCTTAACCTTAAGGCTTTTCCTATCAGCTCCTTCCGCACTTTTGAATGTCTATCTCTTGAGCTTCAACTACACCACCGCTCACCCCTCAGATTCCATGTCGTTTACCTCCGGCCTGGCAGCGGCCCTGTGTTTATGGAGAAACTCACCGACTTCATCAGCGACCAATACTCGCAAAGTGACAATCAAACCTTGTGGGTGACTTTAATATCCACTGGGGCTTACTGCAAGACTCGTCCGCGAATTCGCTGGCCACCTTCATCTCTGCAAACGATCTTATCCAACACTACACAGAATCAACACACTCCAAGGGCTCAATCCTGGACCTTGTTATTTCTAAAGCAGGCATGCTTTCTATCGCTATGCCTATTCCAGTGGCGTAACGAAAGTTTAGGGGGCCCCCCCTGCAAAGCATATTGAGGGGGCCCCCTCTGGACCCACTCAGGGGCGGACATGCCAGGGGACTGTGCTGAGAGGACCCCCCCTGTGTTAAGACAACACATAAAGCAAATGTTGAACTCTGTCTCTCACTTTTAAAACAGGATTTATTTATTCTAACAGTCGGTGTAGCTAGTAGATCCAACATGTAGACACTACTAATGCAGCAATCGTCTGCTTGTCACAATCGGTAGGTTATTCAATGGAGATGAAATTAATGGACTATTCGGATGCTTTTCAGGCACACCATCAAGAGCTCTGCCTATCAGAACTCCATTATTTCACTGCAGATAACCAGGAGATCTCTGGTGGTAAGGCGAACAAAATAACATGGAGCGCTGGGGGGGGGGGGTTGGAACAGAAACAAACATGCTTGACTGTCGCTTTTACAATTAACCCAACAGAAGAACTTTAGAGTAAAAAGAATAAAGCAGGCAATTCAACAAGGCCTAGCTTATTAATCCACTCTTCCTAAATCCCAGATAAAAATTTCTCTACGGGCAATTCTGAAAATCAATCTAAGTTGGCAGAAAGTAATCTGCTGTAAAGGCACTTGACCCCTCGGAGAACAGGACCAAAAACCCAACACTGAGGGAAACAAGAAATATAAAGCTGCATGACCAGGGGAAAAACACAGTGAGGTAAGAAACATTATTAAATCTACAAGACCAAAGTGAATAGTGCAACACAAAGATAATGGAAGCACCTAGGACTCTGACAGACTCGGACTCACCTGAAGGGCTGAGGCCTGGCCTTCAGCTTCAGAGGCAGGTGCAAGACAGGGCAGGGGCAGGGCAAGGCTAGCCAAGCAGGCAGGGGCTCTAGTAATAATTTAAATTATGGCCCGTGAGTGACGGACTATCCTTCGCAGTCTCTGTCGTGGCTTGCTCCTGGGATTCCCCACCTCACAAGTCGCGCGCTCTTTAATTGCATGACAAATCCAATGGAATTGGTCACCAGCCCCACCCTGGACTTTTTCAGACGCGGAGACAATTGCCCACCATGCACCCACCCACCATCATAGCTGCCAAGGTTTCAAATCGCTATGATTGACATGTTCATAATTTCAGTGTCATTATGAGTGACATTACAACGACAATGAGTGACACTTTGTCACAAGCAAAATTAAGCAATGAAGACCAGGGAAACACATAAATATCAGAAAATACACCCAATTGAGTAACAAGAAACACTAAGAAGAACTTAGAACTTCTACAACACACTTGAAATGTAAGGGCAGGAAAGGCACAGTCACAGCCTTGAGGTTACAGCCTGGCCTCAGGCTGTAATTTATTTTACAAAAAGACACACAACTAAAAGAGTAAGTTGCACAATCTTAATAGTCCTATAAGCAATTTTCACAAAATTTGTGGCACAGACAATGTTTACTTAGTTTAATTAGGATAAATACAAAATACACTTTACCTGCGCTCACTCTCTCAGGCACTTGTAATGCAGCATGCAGACTCCTCATGGCAGCTGCCTAGGCGGCGCCGCGGGCAGTGGGATGGGGTCAGGTGACATTTGGTTCCTCCAACTCGAATGTGCAGTTACACTTTCTGATGAGACCTATATTTGCTGCACTTACTTCACTTACTGCCTGTAGTAATAATGGCCTGCCTCATACTGAGTCACTCTCAGTGGGCACTGGTGGGCCTGGGATCGATTTTCTGCATTATTTACAACTCATCGTCAATTTCTTACCGGCCTGGGTGGCAGTGAGCAGCTGCTGGCAAGCTGTACCTTCATGGCTCCCAGCATGCAGGGCCTGGCACGCAGTGATCTTTTAGAACAAAATGGAGGTCAAAGAATGAGAAACAACTTTAAAGAGGTAGAGGGCGGATAGGGAGGGGCGGCTGAAATGATGTATCCAGACTCAGGCAGGAGTAGGGTCCAGGTAGCATCTCCCCGGCAGAAGTAGGGGGGCTGACAGAGACCAGGGCTCTCTGGTCACAAGCCCACATGATGCTTTAGGTGCCTCTGTCAGCCGAGAATTGTTCTGCAGTCCCTACTTCCAGTGGAACTCCTCAGTGTCTGTGGGAGGTAACACTACCCCCTGGCCTCGTAGTAACTGTCGTAAACCGCGTTAGAATTACCCTTCCTTTCAACAATGCAGGGAAAATCCATATATGTAAATTTTACATGCCAACAAAAAACACGTGTTAGGAGAAACCGAGTTTTAGGAGAAATCCGGACAAGACTGGCATGTAACCTCAGCTGTAGCAAACTCTCGCACACTCTCCTCCAGATTGTGAGGCATGACACTGCGCCACACTATGAATACGTTACTGAAAACTAAGGTGCTTCTGTGCACATTTTCATATTTTGCCATTTAAGGGGACTGGTATAGAAGGAAAATAGATCTCCCTCAGAGCACACATACGGGTCAGTGGAGAGCCGGGATTCAAAGCCAAAATTTGCTTCTGTCAAAGTCTTCTAAGCCCGGAGTCATTTTAGTTCCTCGTGTGTGTCTGCTCCACAAGGTGCTCTTAGTCCTCTGATGAGGAGAGGATGTGGTGCGTCGGCTGGAGCTGCCGACTTTGGGGCTGGAAACCAGGGTTCTGAGCCTCTGGGTCGCATACACATCCTGTGATTCTGGGTAAATACCAGCTCTGCCAAGTATCACGCGGAGACTAACGCATTTCAGTGCGGTGGTCTGCATCACCGCACTGAAATGCATTGTCACGCATTATTGGCATTTGCGCCTGCCCCCGGAATGTCAAGCCATAGCATTGCTAATTCCAATGCTAGTCTGAAACGTAAAGCTGGAGAGTGGCAGCACACTGCTCAGGCATGCTGGGGCTGGGTGTCTGAGCAGTGATTTGCGCTACAATGTAATAATTTGCGCCCAGCGCGTCAGCAGCCGACTTTTGATAACTGTGATACGTCACATCCTGTTGGTGCCTGTGGCGCACCACGGGTCAGGCAGCAATGTTTCTGTATGGCAAAGGCTCACACCGCCACAGTCAAATTTAAATTAAATGAATCAACATTGCGATTCTCGACGACTGGGCTCTCGACTCACGGGACCCTGGAGCAGCTGGTGAGTACCTTTAGAAGAATTCTTTCCGTGGTCCGCAGTAAGTAATTACTTATTCAATCCTTGCTGAGTCCAATTATGTATAAGCATTTCTATGCAGCCGCGTTGCAGATCACGACATACAGGAATTTCAAAGGTATGGGTGCCAGAATGAGCTTGTTTAGTGAGAGCCCCACACAAATTCAGGGTCACTTAGGTTATCTCCCATCAATGCTAAACTGTCCCACTGAGCCGAGCGCTGTCACAAGCAGCAGAAGTTGCTGTAAAAGCCCCTTAAATTACTTTACCACTACACTCCTTTACACTTATTTCACCACGGATGGACGGCTCTCAGGTCCCGTGCCTGCCAGGTATGTGGTTGCTATAAAATTGGGTTAATTCTGAGCTGCCTACGATCTCCTGTACTCTAGGAATTAAGGAGCCTTTCTCTTCTTCAGCAGTGACATGTTAGTGCACATACTAGAGTGTAATAGGGTCGGAATGGAGGGGGTGCTGTGCTAATTGACTAGCTCTGCATGCAGTTTGCCTCATTATAGTGACATGTGCGGCGCCCTGTGCCATAAAACATGGATCTCCCCAGCAGGGGGGGGGGGGGCTATCCTGCCCAGCTGTACATAGCGATCAGATTACAAGGGCACTAGTGCCCTCTAATCTCTTGTGATGCTTTGCAGCAGTTTTAAAATCTTTTTCTCCTTGTTCAAATGGCTGTACATTCTGATATTTATATGTTTCCCTTTTATTAATTGCTTTAATTTTGCTCTTGAGAAAGTGTCGCTCATGGTCATTGACATGTCACTCCTAATCACACTGAAATTCTGAAAGTCACACACAGCAATCTGAAACCTTGGCAGGCAGCTATGAAATCCGTTAATCTCCCTCCAGTGCCTGAATGTGTAAGTAACAGGTACTCATGCAAAGTGCTTCAATACCTTGGGTTCGAGTTTTCACTATATAAATATGCAACAAAAAAAATGTGTGCGCGCGCTTCTTGGACTTCCTTACTTCAGTGGCGTCGATAGTTTCACCATACTTCACCTCGCGCTGTGAGCCCGATGCCAGCATCTGTAGGGTCAAATAATGTACGGGAAGGCCACGTGCCACTTGTGTAACAAGAGAAAGGGCTCTGCAAAATTCACTCGGGACGGCGTGTGAACCAGGAAGGGGTCGTTCACTTAAATTGAGAATCCAAGCCTCGAAACCGTCCGTACCTTCCTCTCCCACCACATCCCGCCTGTGAGAAGTTGGCCTGGTAGGGGATGTTTCCAATTCTGGAACCACCTACTACCTGACCAAACAATCCCCTTATGGTGTCTGGTTGTAAGTCAACCTTATTAGACAAGCTATCCTAGGGGTAGCATGGACTAAGCAGCCTAAAGGCTTAACTTAAGAGGTCGTGTTAAGCGAGCTGTTTTACCACATACAATCCTGTAATACCAAATGAAAGGACACCACACAAGTATATATTATAAAAATATATGTGTTTATTACTAAAAACAATCCCCAGTATTCTTTATGAATAAAGGGGCACAAGCGTTAAATCAAAAGCACTGTTTAAACATACAAGTTGCACAATTATGGATGAGGGCGGGGGGCCACTCAAACCATATACTAAACAAGTGGTATAAGAGAGGCCACTCGAACAGTGGTTAGGCCTAGGGCCTAGGGAATCGCTGGGAGCAGTCAGGACAAGCAATGCTGAAGTCGGGAATGGCCCTCGGGATTCGGGAGATGTGCGGAAAGCGCACGCATGCACCAATGTTAACCAATGGTGCGTAAAAGTCAAATAGTTAAAGTTTAAGGACACTTCCGCTGAACCTAGAGGAACAAAACTTAACACACAGACCCTAGAGGTGTGCACCAGTGTGGGAACACCGGCGGAGCAAAGTTACCTCACCCACAGGAAGTGGGTGCACAGGGTCGAAGTGGCGTCGGGTTTTGACACGCAGGCTCTTGGTGCTTGGAGCTGAAAGGGCTGCAGGCAGGGTGAAGACGAAGTGTCCGGTGGAGTCCAAGGGTGGACTCAAGTTGTAGAGTACCTGAAAGCAGAGGGGACAGAGTCTGGGTCACTCAGCAGTGACCAGGGTGGAACCAGGACGGAACCAGGCAATGTCGGGCGCAATCAGGTGGTCGTCGAGGAGCTTCTCTCCGCTGTCACGTGGGCTCTGGGGCATCTGCGACGTCCAGGAGCAGGTCACGATCTGTCCCACGCAGGCTCTCACCGTCGGTGCAGTCGGCTTCAGGTTTGGAGCAAACAAGCCTTGGTAAGAGCAATCCACGCAGGATCGGAAGATTGCTTCTCACTCGGACCAGGAAGGTCAGAGTCGGGGCTCCTTTTCAGGGGAGCTGGTGTGGATCTGGAGCAACCAGATTCACGAGTCTTCTTTGGTAGTTCGTCGGCACAGGGACCACAAGCCAGCTGGCAAGTGACCGGGCCAACGCGTTGAGCCAACTCGTGCCAAAGGGCCCCACGCAGCACTCGTCGAGTGTGGAGGGCTGAACTTCGGCTCAGGAGTAGCTCAGGGTGGGGGCTTCTCAAACCCCGGTGTACAGCTTCGAGGGTCACTCGTGGGCTGCACGGTCAGCGTCTCGTGGTCACTTCAAGATGGCGTGCCCCACGCTTCCGGTCGCCTCCACGGGTCTCAGCTTTGCAGGGACTGTGGATCGGGCTGTTAGAAGCTGGGCAGGCTTGATCTCGTCGATCTCAGTCACTCGAGTTCCGGCGGGAACTGCAACTAAGTAGACGTCGAGGGCTGGATGGTGCCTGCTGCTGCAGGGTGGTCACTCCTTGACCACAAGGGAGATTCTTCGGGCTTCCACGTTGAGATGGAGGGCGAAGGGTCCAGAATATCGTTTCAAATGTTTCTTCCAGGAAATCTGATGTGCATTGGCACTGCTCCCACTCTTATTCGAATCTGGTGGGCGTGATTACCTGCTAGGTCCCCTCCTATGGGTGGGACCCAGGAAGTGGGTGGATACACCCCCTTCCTTTGATCCAGGCCGCCCTGGCACGAGGGCTGGAGTGCCCCAGAACCGGTTTGGCCGGATTATGCAAGGGGCAGCCTTGTGCGCCCCAGGCAGTGTCTGGTTTCTTTCAAACCTCCCTGCTACAATACACTATCTCCTGTCTGGAGGGCGGTGACACCCTCCTGTGACAGGAAACCCTTTGTCCAGGACCCCCTTGACTGGGTTTCGGTCAGCTCCAGGGGTCCAGACATTTGTCTGTGGCAGAGGCATCCATTTTGTGGATCTTAAGGCCTTTGGAGAAATCAACCGCATTAAAGTGAAGTAACATGTCTTACCCCTCTAGAGGGGTGGAATGCCATCCCCGTCGCCAGAACTGGCGAGGGGATGGTATTCCAAAGCGTATGACACCTTACACGACATGTTTTGATAAAGCCAAACCAGAGTTGCTAAATAACCGCGAGGATTATAAGGCACTTAATAGTATATGGCATGGCATTATCCTGAAACAGCTTAGGGATTTGTTCCCGACGGCTGCAGACAGGCTCAGCTCATGCTAGAGCTCCATCTCACATAAAAACCATGCACCCAGCCTCCAGGATTGGTGAGGCCTGTCTATAGGAGTGGCTCACAGGTTTACATGTGTCCAGATATAGGTTTAGACATAGGTATACTATATCTAAGCAAGGGGTGTGTACACCACCTTACCCCAGCTGAGTGATCAGCCAGTTGTGTCAATTTAAGAACCAGCCAGGGGTGGCAAAAGATATGCTGCAGCCCCTGGCAGGCCTTAGTGGCTCCTGTGCCCTGGGCACCTATAGTGCATTCTACAGGGGCTGACAAGGAGTCCATTTCCAATTGGTATGTGCCTATAGCACATGTGTCATTAATTTAGTGAGAGAACAGCAGGCTGGGGGTCTGATCAGCAGGCCCACAGCCTCAGTAGTCGAAAACCAGTGAAGCAAAAAGCAAAAATTTGGGGTGACCATAGGATAGCAGACCCTACTCTCCTACACAACCCCCCCCCAAACGCAGGGACATTAAACTAACCTTGACCAGATAAGTCTTCATGTTCTAAGTGGAAGTACCTGGAGAGACCATCTGCATTACCATGGTCAGTCCCTGGGCGGTGCTCCACTGTAAAGTCCATCCCCTGTAGGGAAATGGACCACCTGAGCAGTTTGGGATTTTCACCCTTCATCTGATTAAGCCATAAGAGGGGCTTATGGTCTGTTTGCACCAGGAAGTGAGTTCCAAACAAGTAGGACCTCAACTTCTTTAATGCCCAAACCACAGCAAAGGCCTTCCTCTCAATGGCTGACCAACGTTTTTCTCTTGGGGTTAGCCTCCTGCTAATGAAAGCAATTGGCTGGTCTTGACCATCTTGATTAAGTTGTGAGAGTACAGCTCCCACCCCCAACTCAGAAGCATCTGTCTGAACAATGAACTGTTTGGAGTAGTCAGGACTCTTTAGGATAGGTGCAGAGCACATGGCCTTCTTCAGGTCTTCAAATGCCTTCTGACAGCTAACTGTCCACTGAACCTTTTTTGGCATCTTCTTGGATGTCAAGTCATTTAATGGTGTCACTATAGACCCATAGTTTTTCACAAACTTTCTGTAATACCCAGTCAGGCCCAAGAAGGCTCTGACTTGTGTCTGGGTAACTGGAGGAGCCCAGTCCTGTATGGCCTGGATTTTGCTTTCCAGTGGCTGAACCTGGCCTCCACCTACTAGGTGGCCCAGGTATACAACCTTACTCTGCCCTATCTGGCACTTTGTGGCCTTGATAGTTAGGCCTGCCTTTTGCAGGGCCTCCAAAACTTTCTTCAGGTGGATCAGGTGATCCTCCCAGGTGGAGTTAAAGACAGCAATATCATCCAGATAAGCTGCACAAAAGTCATCCAACCCAGTAAGGACTTGGTTCACCAACCTTTGGAAAGTGGCAGGTGCATTCTTCAAACCAAAGGGCATTACCACAAACTGATAATGTCCACTAGGGGTAGAGAATGCTGTTTTGGCTTTTGACTCCTCAGCTAGTCTGATTTGCCAGTAGCCAGCTGTCAGATCAAATGTGCTCAGAAACTTGGCAGAAGCCAATCTGTCAATGAGCTCATCTGCTCTTGGAATGGGGTGAGCATCTGTCCTAGTGACAGCATTGAGGCCCCTGTAATCCACGCAAAACCTCATTTCTCTCTTACCATCTTGGGTATGAGGTTTTGGCACCAGGACTACTGGGCTGGCCCATGGGCTCTCTTATGGCTCAATCACTCCAAGCTCCAACATCTTTTGCACCTCAGCCTTGATGCAATCCCTGACATGATCAGGTTGCCTGTAGATCTTATTCTTGACAGGCAGACTGTCACCAGTGTCCACAACATGGGTACACCAGTCAGTTTGGCTGGGTGTGAGTGAAAACATTTGCCTGTGAGCCTGCAAAACTTGTCTGCAGTCCCTCTGTTGCTGGTCAGTGAGGCTGCCTGCCAAGGCTACTCCATCAACTGAACCATCATCAGGGTTCTGGGAAAGCAGGTCTGGGAGAGGGTCACTCTCTTCCTCCTGTTCCCCATCTGTGGCCATGAGCAAGCTCATGTCCTCCCTGTCTACAAATGCTTTCAAGCGATTCACATGGATTACCCTGTGAGGGCTCCTGGGTGTTCCAAAGTCTACCAAGTAGGTGACTTCCCCTTTCTTCTCAATAATAGGATAGGGTCCACTCCATTTGTCTTGGAGTGCTGCTGGAGCCACTGGCTCCAGTACCCATACCTTCTGTCCTGGTTGGAACTCTACCAGTACAGCCTTTTGGTCATGCCAAGCTTTCTGCAATTCTTGGCTGGCCTCCAGGTTTTTGGATGCTCTTTCCATGTACTCAGCCATCCTGGAGCGGAGACCAAGTACATAGTCCACTATGTCTAGTTTGGGCTTTTTGAGAGGTAACTCCCATCCTTCCTTCACCAAACACAATGGACCTCTCACAGGGTGGCCAAACAAAAGTTCAAAAGGGCTGTAGCCAACCCCCTTCTGTGGGACCTCTCTGTAAGCAAAGAGCAGGCAGGGTAAAAGAATGTCCCATTTCCGCCTGAGCTTCTCTGGTAATCCTTTTATCATGCCTTTAAGGGTCTTGTTAAATCTCTCCACAAGCCCATTGCATTGTGGATGATATGGGGTGGTAAACTTATAGTTTACTCCACATTCCTTCCACATTGCTTTTAGATAGCTGGACATAAAATTTGTCCCTCTATCTGATAGTACCTCCTTAGGAAAGCCCACTCTTGAGAAAACTGCAATGAGGGCTTTTGCCACCACAGGTGCTGTGGTGGTCCTTAGGGGAATAGCCTCTGGGTACCTGGTGGCATGATCCACTACCACCAGTATGAATCTGTTCCCAGATGCTGTTTGGGGGTCCATTGGACCCACAATATCAATTCCAACTCTCTCAAAGGGGACCCCCACCACAGGTAGTGGTATTTCGGGGGCCTTTGTTGTGCCACCTGACTTACCACTGGCTTGGCAAGTGACACAGGAGCGACAAAACTCCTTGACATCCTCTGACATGTGAGGCCAGTGAAAGTGTGGAACAAACCTGTCCCACGTCTTGTTCTGGCCTAAGTGTCCTGCAAGGGGAATATCATGGGCCAAGGTAAGGAGGAATCCCCTAAACTGCAGAGGTATCACCAACCTCCTGGTCATGCCAGGCTTGGGGGCTCTAGCCTCTGAGTAAAGGAGTCCCTCATCCCAATACACAGTATGGGTACCTTGGGCATCCCCAGCAGCCTCAGCAGCAGCCTGCTGTCTGAGGGGTTCAAGGGAAGGGCAATCTAATTGAGCCTGCCTCAGGTCTGCCCTTGAGGGTCCCCCTGTCCCCAGAAACTCAACCTGGTCAGGTTCAAGCTCCTCAGAGACAGTCTCCTCTTGGACTGCAGAATCAGTTTCCTCTGAAACCTGATCCTCAACCTGGGGCAAGGTGGAAGGCGAGGCCTTTCCTCTCTTGCTCCTTCTCTTGGGTTGTGGCTGGTCTATTGTCTCAAGATCCACCACTGGTTCAGGAAGGCACTTCTTAGCCTGAGCCCTTGTCATGGCAAGGACATGCTCTGAAATCCCTAGCATTTCTGCATGAGTCCTGTACTCCACTTCTGACCATGCTGAGCTTTCAAGGTCATTGCCTAACAGACAGTCTACTGGTAGGTCTGCACTCACCACAACTTTCTTTAGGCCATCAACCCCTCCCCAGGAGAAGTTCACAACTGCCACACTATGGGAGGTAGTGGAGTTGCTTGCATTGGTTACTAGGTAGCTCTCTCCTAGTACAATCTGTCCAGGGTCCACAAAGCCAGGGGTCACCATGGTGACACTAGCACATGTGTCCCTGTAAGCTTGAGCCAGTTTCTCATTTATTAAGGGAGTCTGCCTGTATTTGCCCAGGTTAGTGGGGCTTACTGCAGTGGGCAACTCAATGTCCACATCATACAGGAGAACTGCCTGTGTAGGGACTCTGACTAGGCCAGATCCTACTTCAATACCCAGGGTCAACCCAGCTACACCCTTGGACTGTGTTCCACCACTGCTTACTGTACTTGGGGTTGCAGTTGCTTTAGGAGCTGTAGTGGTGGGAACTGGATTTGCCTTGGTGCACTCACTGCCCCAGTGTGAAACTGATTTGCAGGTATTACACCAAGGTGTCTTTGGACCTTTGTTCTTCTTCTTCTTGTTACCATTTTGGGAACCACCCTCCTTACTATTAGTTTGGGGGCCTGAAGACTTCTGGTCTTTTTCTTTATCTTTCTGATTCTGATTACCACCCTTCTGGTCTGTTTTCTTCTGGTCACCACCTTGGTTCTGGGGTTTCTGCTTAATCCTTGTTCTGACCCATTTGTCTGCCTTCTTTCCCAATTCTTGGGGAAAGGTCAGATCAGAGTCAATAAGGTATTGATGCAACAGCTGGTTTGTACAGTTATTAAGGATCTGTTCTCTCATCATAAGATTGTACAATCCTGTATAGTCTGAAACTTTACTTCCCTGTAACCAACCCTCCAAAGCCTTAGTGGCACACTCCACAAAATCAGTCCAGTCTTGAGTCTGTGCTTTCTGGGTGTCTCTGAACAACACCCTGTATTGCTCAGTGGTTAGGCCATACCCTTCAATGAGAGCACTCTTCAAAACAGAGTAGTTTTTGGCATCCTCAGGTCTAACTGTGAGGAGCCTGTCCCTCCCTTTCTCAGAAAAGGAGTACCACAAAATTGCAGCCCACTGATTCTCAGGAACCTGCTGTACCATGCAGGCTCTCTCAAGAGCAGTCATCCATTTGTGGATGTCATCCCCTTCTTTAAAGGGGGGCACAATCTTGGTCAGGTTTCTATTGTCATAGGCCCTGTCTTTTTCTCTTGGAAAATTGCTGCCACCAGTGACATCTAAGCCACTTAATTTCTGCTCTCTTGCCAAGGCAAGTTTAGCTTGAGCTAAGGTAAGCTTAGCTTGACTCAGGGCTACCTCCTCTCTCTCTATCTGGAGTCTGACAGCCCTCATTCTAGCCCTATGCTCAGCTTTCTGAGAAGCACTCATGCCTCTCTCTGATTCTCTGGAGGCACTAGAAAGATGAGAGTCCCCTGAGGGAGATCTCACTCTTCTGTTGCCTGGGAGAATCATATGTTGGGTTCTGGGGAGGTGCTGGCCCTCTCCATTCCCCAGTAGGTCCAAGTTGGCCTGGCTAAGCCTACCAACTGGAACCTGGCTACCCTGATCCTGTACTCCTAAGTCCTCAACATCTGAGTCCTCATCCAAGTCATCATCATCCTCCTCTTCAAGGGGATCAACTGCAGGGGGGTTCCCTCCAGTTCCTGTATCTAGGGAAGCTGCTTTTGCCTTCTCTAAGTCATCCTGTTCTAGGATTTCTACCAGGATTAGGCAGGTGGGGCTTCTGCCCCTTTTTAACCCTCTTGCTTTGCACAAGGCAATCAAGTCTCTGCGGGTTAGTTTGTCATATCCAAAAGTTGCCTGGGTAGGGTCAACTGTCACAGGACTAGACCCTGAGGCCTTTCCTGTGTCAGACATGGTTACTAGTGAGGTGTAAGTGGTGCACTTACCTACACTAAGTGTTTTCCTACTGGACCTTGCTAGTGAGTTGTAGTCAGGGGTGTGCTACTCCCTTCAACCTACAACTACTAAGTTCAGTAGAACTTAATATGCTAAGCTTTTGATTTTATATGTACCTAGAGGTACTTGATGTGATCTTTCAATTTGATATAAAGATTGCAATGGTAAAACAACAGCAAGCTCAAATCCGCACCGCTGCTCACCAATGTGAGAAGTTGGCCTGGTAGGGGATGTTTCCAATTCTGGAACCACCTACTACCTGACCAAACAATCCCCTTATGGTGTCTGGTTGTAAGTCAACCTTATTAGACAAGCTATCCTAGGGGTAGCATGGACTAAGCAGCCTAAAGGCTTAACTTAAGAGGTCGTGTTAAGCGAGCTGTTTTACCACATACAATCCTGTAATACCAAATGAAAGGACACCACACAAGTATATATTATAAAAATATATGTGTTTATTACTAAAAACAATCCCCAGTATTCTTTATGAATAAAGGGGCACAAGCGTTAAATCAAAAGCACTGTTTAAACATACAAGTTGCACAATTATGGATGAGGGCGGGGGGCCACTCAAACCATATACTAAACAAGTGGTATAAGAGAGGCCACTCGAACAGTGGTTAGGCCTAGGGCCTAGGGAATCGCTGGGAGCAGTCAGGACAAGCAATGCTGAAGTCGGGAATGGCCCTCGGGATTCGGGAGATGTGCGGAAAGCGCACGCATGCACCAATGTTAACCAATGGTGCGTAAAAGTCAAATAGTTAAAGTTTAAGGACACTTCCGCTGAACCTAGAGGAACAAAACTTAACACACAGACCCTAGAGGTGTGCACCAGTGTGGGAACACCGGCGGAGCAAAGTTACCTCACCCACAGGAAGTGGGTGCACAGGGTCGAAGTGGCGTCGGGTTTTGACACGCAGGCTCTTGGTGCTTGGAGCTGAAAGGGCTGCAGGCAGGGTGAAGACGAAGTGTCCGGTGGAGTCCAAGGGTGGACTCAAGTTGTAGAGTACCTGAAAGCAGAGGGGACAGAGTCTGGGTCACTCAGCAGTGACCAGGGTGGAACCAGGACGGAACCAGGCAATGTCGGGCGCAATCAGGTGGTCGTCGAGGAGCTTCTCTCCGCTGTCACGTGGGCTCTGGGGCATCTGCGACGTCCAGGAGCAGGTCACGATCTGTCCCACGCAGGCTCTCACCGTCGGTGCAGTCGGCTTCAGGTTTGGAGCAAACAAGCCTTGGTAAGAGCAATCCACGCAGGATCGGAAGATTGCTTCTCACTCGGACCAGGAAGGTCAGAGTCGGGGCTCCTTTTCAGGGGAGCTGGTGTGGATCTGGAGCAACCAGATTCACGAGTCTTCTTTGGTAGTTCGTCGGCACAGGGACCACAAGCCAGCTGGCAAGTGACCGGGCCAACGCGTTGAGCCAACTCGTGCCAAAGGGCCCCACGCAGCACTCGTCGAGTGTGGAGGGCTGAACTTCGGCTCAGGAGTAGCTCAGGGTGGGGGCTTCTCAAACCCCGGTGTACAGCTTCGAGGGTCACTCGTGGGCTGCACGGTCAGCGTCTCGTGGTCACTTCAAGATGGCGTGCCCCACGCTTCCGGTCGCCTCCACGGGTCTCAGCTTTGCAGGGACTGTGGATCGGGCTGTTAGAAGCTGGGCAGGCTTGATCTCGTCGATCTCAGTCACTCGAGTTCCGGCGGGAACTGCAACTAAGTAGACGTCGAGGGCTGGATGGTGCCTGCTGCTGCAGGGTGGTCACTCCTTGACCACAAGGGAGATTCTTCGGGCTTCCACGTTGAGATGGAGGGCGAAGGGTCCAGAATATCGTTTCAAATGTTTCTTCCAGGAAATCTGATGTGCATTGGCACTGCTCCCACTCTTATTCGAATCTGGTGGGCGTGATTACCTGCTAGGTCCCCTCCTATGGGTGGGACCCAGGAAGTGGGTGGATACACCCCCTTCCTTTGATCCAGGCCGCCCTGGCACGAGGGCTGGAGTGCCCCAGAACCGGTTTGGCCGGATTATGCAAGGGGCAGCCTTGTGCGCCCCAGGCAGTGTCTGGTTTCTTTCAAACCTCCCTGCTACAATACACTATCTCCTGTCTGGAGGGCGGTGACACCCTCCTGTGACAGGAAACCCTTTGTCCAGGACCCCCTTGACTGGGTTTCGGTCAGCTCCAGGGGTCCAGACATTTGTCTGTGGCAGAGGCATCCATTTTGTGGATCTTAAGGCCTTTGGAGAAATCAACCGCATTAAAGTGAAGTAACATGTCTTACCCCTCTAGAGGGGTGGAATGCCATCCCCGTCGCCAGAACTGGCGAGGGGATGGTATTCCAAAGCGTATGACACCTTACACGACATGTTTTGATAAAGCCAAACCAGAGTTGCTAAATAACCGCGAGGATTATAAGGCACTTAATAGTATATGGTATGGCATTATCCTGAAACAGCTTAGGGATTTGTTCCCGACGGCTGCAGACAGGCTCAGCTCATGCTAGAGCTCCATCTCACATAAAAACCATGCACCCAGCCTCCAGGATTGGTGAGGCCTGTCTATAGGAGTGGCTCACAGGTTTACATGTGTCCAGATATAGGTTTAGACATAGGTATACTATATCTAAGCAAGGGGTGTGTACACCACCTTACCCCAGCTGAGTGATCAGCCAGTTGTGTCAATTTAAGAACCAGCCAGGGGTGGCAAAAGATATGCTGCAGCCCCTGGCAGGCCTTAGTGGCTCCTGTGCCCTGGGCACCTATAGTGCATTCTACAGGGGCTGACAAGGAGTCCATTTCCAATTGGTATGTGCCTATAGCACATGTGTCATTAATTTAGTGAGAGAACAGCAGGCTGGGGGTCTGATCAGCAGGCCCACAGCCTCAGTAGTCGAAAACCAGTGAAGCAAAAAGCAAAAATTTGGGGTGACCATAGGATAGCAGACCCTACTCTCCTACACCGCCCCCCCCCCCTCCCTCCAAGCTTCAGTGTGACTCTCGTGGTCCAAGTAGTTCATCAGAGTGGCGGTACATTAATAAAGAGCTCTGTCTGCCTCACAGGCCCTGCTAAGGCCCGGTGTAGGAGAGTAGGGTCTGCTATCCTATGGTCACCCCAAATTTTTGCTTTTTGCTTCACTGGTTTTCGACTACTGAGGCTGTGGGCCTGCTGATCAGACCCCCAGCCTGCTGTTCTCTCACTAAATTAATGACACATGTGCTATAGGCACATACCAATTGGAAATGGACTCCTTGTCAGCCCCTGTAGAATGCACTATAGGTGCACAGGGCACAGGAGCCACTAAGGCCTACCAGGGGCTGCAGCATATCTTTTGCCACCCCTGGCTGGTTCTTAAATTGACACAACTGGCTGATCACTCAGCTGGGGTAAGGTGGTGTACACACCCCTTGCTTAGATATAGTATACCTATGTCTAAACCTATATCTGGACACATGTAAACCTGTGAGCCACTCCTATAGACAGGCCTCACCAATCCTGGAGGCTGGGTGCATGGTTTTTATGTGAGATGGAGCTCTAGCATGAGCTGAGCCTGTCTGCAGCCGTCGGGAACAAATCCCTAAGCTGTTTCAGGATAATGCCATACCATATACTATTAAGTGCCTTATAATCCTCGCGGTTATTTAGCAACTCTGGTTTGGCTTTATCAAAACATGTCGTGTAAGGTGTCATACGCTTTGGAATACCATCCCCTCACCAGTTCTGGCGACGGGGATGGCATTCCACCCCTCTAGAGGGGTAAGACATGTTACTTCACTTTAATGCGGTTGATTTCTCCAAAGGCCTTAAGATCCACAAAATGGATGCCTCTGCCACAGACAAATGTCTGGACCCCTGGAGCTGACCGAAACCCAGTCAAGGGGGTCCTGGACAAAGGGTTTCCTGTCACAGGAGGGTGTCACCGCCCTCCAGACAGGAGATAGTGTATTGTAGCAGGGAGGTTTGAAAGAAACCAGACACTGCCTGGGGCGCACAAGGCTGCCCCTTGCATAATCCGGCCAAACCGGTTCTGGGGCACTCCAGCCCTCGTGCCAGGGCGGCCTGGATCAAAGGAAGGGGGTGTATCCACCCACTTCCTGGGTCCCACCCATAGGAGGGGACCTAGCAGGTAATCACGCCCACCAGATTCGAATAAGAGTGGGAGCAGTGCCAATGCACATCAGATTTCCTGGAAGAAACATTTGAAACGATATTCTGGACCCTTCGCCCTCCATCTCAACGTGGAAGCCCGAAGAATCTCCCTTGTGGTCAAGGAGTGACCACCCTGCAGCAGCAGGCACCATCCAGCCCTCGACGTCTACTTAGTTGCAGTTCCCGCCGGAACTCGAGCGACTGAGATCGACGAGATCAAGCCTGCCCAGCTTCTAACAGCCCGATCCACAGTCCCTGCAAAGCTGAGACCCGTGGAGGCGACCGGAAGCGTGGGGCACGCCATCTTGAAGTGACCACGAGACGCTGACCGTGCAGCCCACGAGTGACCCTCGAAGCTGTACACCGGGGTTTGAGAAGCCCCCACCCTGAGCTACTCCTGAGCCGAAGTTCAGCCCTCCACACTCGACGAGTGCTGCGTGGGGCCCTTTGGCACGATTTGGCTCAACGCGTTGGCCCGGTCACTTGCCAGCTGGCTTGTGGTCCCTGTGCCGACGAACTACAAAAGAAGACTCGTGATTCTGGTTGCTCCAGATCCACACCAGCTCCCCTGAAAGGGAGCCCCGACTCTGACCTTCCTGGTCCGAGTGAGACGCCATCTTCCAATCCCGCGTGGATTGCTCTTACCAAGGCTTGTTTGCTCCAAACCGGAAGCCGACTGCACCGACGGTGAGAGCCTGCGTGGGACAGATCGTGACCTGCTCCTGGACGTCGCAGATGCCCCAGAGCCCACGTGACAGCGAAGAGAAGCGCCTCGACGACCACCTGATTGCGCCCGACATTGCCTGGTTCCGTCCTGGTTCCACCCTGGTCACTGCTGAGTGACCCAGACTCTGTCCCCTCTGCTTTCAGGTACTCTACAACTTGAGTCCACCCTTGGACTCCACCGGACACTTCGTCTTCACCCTGCCTGCAGCCCTTTCAGCTTCAAGCACCAAGAGCCTGCGTGTCAAAACCCGACGCCACTTCGACCCTGTGCCCCCACTTCCTGTGGGTGAGGTAACTTTGCTCCGCCGGTGTTCCCACACTGGTGCACACCTCTAGGGTCTGTGTGTTAAGTTTTGTTCCTCTAGGTTCAGCGGAAGTGTCCTTAAACTTTAACTATTTGACTTTTACGCACCATTGGTTAACATTGGTGCATGCGTGCGCTTTCCGCACATCTCCCGAATCCCGAGGGCCATTCCCGACTTCAGCATTGCTTGTCCTGACTGCTCCCAGCGATTCCCTAGGCCCTAGGCCTAACCACTGTTCGAGTGGCCTCTCTTATACCACTTGTTTAGTATATGGTCTGAGTGGCCCCCTGCCCTCATCCATAATTGTGCAACTTTGTATGTTTAAACAGTGCTTCTGATTTAACGCTTGTGCCCCTTTATTCATAAAGAATACTGGGGATTGTTTTTAGTAATAAACACATATATTTTTTATAATATATACTTGGGTGGTGTCCTTTCATTTGGTATTACAGGATTGTATGTGGTAAAACAGCTCGCTTAACACGACCTCTTAAGTTAAGCCTTTAGGCTGCTTAGTCCATGCTACCACTAGGATAGCTTGTCTAATAAGGTTGACTTACAACCAGACACCATAAGGGGATTGTTTGGTCAGGTAGTAGGTGGTTCCAGAATTGGAAACATCCCCTACCAGGCCAACTTCTCACATTGGTGAGCAGCGGTGCGGATTTGAGCTTGCTGTTGTTTTACCATTGCAATCTTTATATCAAATTGAAAGATCACATCAAGTACCTCTAGGTACATATAAAATCAAAAGCTTAGCATATTAAGTTCTACTGAACTTAGTAGTTGTAGGTTGAAGGGAGTAGCACACCCCTGACTACAACTCACTAGCAAGGTCCAGTAGGAAAACACTTAGTGTAGGTAAGTGCACCACTTACACCTCACTAGTAACCATGTCCGACACAGGAAAGGCCTCAGGGTCTAGTCCTGTGACAGTTGACCCTACCCAGGCAACTTCTGGATATGACAAACTAACCCGCAGAGACTTGATTGTCTTGTGCAAAGCAAGAGGGTTAAAAAGGGGCAGAAGCCCCACCTGCCTAATCCTGATAGGACTCCTAGAACAGGATGACTTAGAGAGGGCAAAAGCAGCTTCCCTAGATACAGGAACTGAAGGGAACCCCCCTGCAGTTGATCCCCCTGAAGAGGAGGATGATGATGACTTGGATGAGGACTCAGAAGTTGAGGACTTAGAAGTACAGGATCAGGGTAGCCAGGTTCCAGTTGGTAGGCTTAGCCAGGCCAACTTGGACCTACTGGGGAATGGAGAGGGCCAGCACCTCCCCAGAACCCAACATATGATTCCCCCAGGCAACAGAAGAGTGAGATCTCCCTCAGGAGACTCTCATCTTTCTAGTGCCTCCAGGGAATCACAGAGAGGCATGAATGCTTCTCAAAAGTTAGAGCATAGGGCCAGAATGAGGGCTGTCAAACTCCAGATAGAGAGGGAGGAGGTAGCCTTGGCTCAAGCTAGACTTGCCTTGGCAAGAGAGCAGAAATTAAGTGGCTTAGATGTCACTGGTGGCAGCAATTTTCCAAGAGAAAAAGACAGGGCCTATGACAATAGAAACCTGACCAAGATTGTGCCCCCCTTCAAAGAAGGGGATGACATCCACAAATGGATGACTGCTCTTGAGAGAGCCTGCATGGTACAGCAGGTTCCTGAGAACCAGTGGGCTGCAATTTTGTGGTACTCCTTTTCTGAGAAAGGGAGAGACAGGCTCCTCACAGTTAGACCTGAGGATGCCAAAAACTACTCTGTTTTGAAGAGTGCTCTCATTGAAGGGTATGGCCTAACCACTGAGCAATACAGGTTGTTGTTCAGAGACACCCAGAAAGCACAGACTCAAGACTGGACTGATTTTGTGGAGTGTGCCACTAAGGCTTTGGAGGGTTGGTTACAGGGAAGTAAAGTTTCAGACTATACAGGATTGTACAATCTTATGATGAGAGAACAGATCCTTAATAACTGTACAAACCAGCTGTTGCATCAATACCTTATTGACTCTGATCTGACCTCTCCCCAAGAATTGGGAAAGAAGGCAGACAAATGGGTCAGAACAAGGATTAAGCAGAAACCCCAGAACCAAGGTGGTGACCAGAAGAAAACAGACCAGAAGGGTGGTAATCAGAATCAGAAAGATAAAGAAAAAGACCAGAAGTCTTCAGGCCCCCAAACTAATAGTAAGGAGGGTGGTTCCCAAAATGGTAACAAGAAGAAGAAGAACAAAGGTCCAAAGACACCTTGGTGTAATACCTGCAAATCAGTTTCACACTGGGGCAGTGAGTGCACCAAGGCAAATCCAGTTCCCACCACTACAGCTCCTAAAGCAACTGCAACCCCAAGTACAGTAAGCAGTGGTGGAACACAGTCCAAGGGTGTAGCTGGGTTGACCCTGGGTATTGAAGTAGGATCTGGCCTAGTCAGAGTCCCTACACAGGCAGTTCTCCTGTATGATGTGGACATTGAGTTGCCCACTGCAGTAAGCCCCACTAACCTGGGCAAATACAGGCAGACTCCCTTAATAAATGAGAAACTGGCTCAAGCTTACAGGGACACATGTGCTAGTGTCACCATGGTGACCCCTGGCTTTGTGGACCCTGGACAGATTGTACTAGGAGAGAGCTACCTAGTAACCAATGCAAGCAACTCCACTACCTCCCATAGTGTGGCAGTTGTGAACTTCTCCTGGGGAGGGGTTGATGGCCTAAAGAAAGTTGTGGTGAGTGCAGACCTACCAGTAGACTGTCTGTTAGGCAATGACCTTGAAAGCTCAGCATGGTCAGAAGTGGAGTACAGGACTCATGCAGAAATGCTAGGGATTTCAGAGCATGTCCTTGCCATGACAAGGGCTCAGGCTAAGAAGTGCCTTCCTGAACCAGTGGTGGATCTTGAGACAATAGACCAGCCACAACCCAAGAGAAGGAGCAAGAGAGGAAAGGCCTCGCCTTCCACCTTGCCCCAGGTTGAGGATCAGGTTTCAGAGGAAACTGATTCTGCAGTCCAAGAGGAGACTGTCTCTGAGGAGCTTGAACCTGACCAGGTTGAGTTTCTGGGGACAGGGGGACCCTCAAGGGCAGACCTGAGGCAGGCTCAATTAGATTGCCCTTCCCTTGAACCCCTCAGACAGCAGGCTGCTGCTGAGGCTGCTGGGGATGCCCAAGGTACCCATACTGTGTATTGGGATGAGGGACTCCTTTACTCAGAGGCTAGAGCCCCCAAGCCTGGCATGACCAGGAGGTTGGTGATACCTCTGCAGTTTAGGGGATTCCTCCTTACCTTGGCCCATGATATTCCCCTTGCAGGACACTTAGGCCAGAACAAGACGTGGGACAGGCTTGTTCCACACTTTCACTGGCCTCACATGTCAGAGGATGTCAAGGAGTTTTGTCGCTCCTGTGTCACTTGCCAAGCCAGTGGTAAGTCAGGTGGCACAACAAAGGCCCCCCTAATACCACTACCTGTGGTGGGGGTCCCCTTTGAGAGAGTTGGAATTGATATTGTGGGTCCAATGGACCCCCAAACAGCATCTGGGAACAGATTCATACTGGTGGTAGTGGATCATGCCGCCAGGTACCCAGAGGCTATTCCCCTAAGGACCACCACAGCACCTGTGGTGGCAAAAGCCCTCATTGCAGTTTTCTCAAGAGTGGGCTTTCCTAAGGAGGTACTATCAGATAGAGGGACAAATTTTATGTCCAGCTATCTAAAAGCAATGTGGAAGGAATGTGGAGTAAACTATAAGTTTACCACCCCATATCATCCACAATGCAATGGGCTTGTGGAGAGATTTAACAAGACCCTTAAAGGCATGATAAAAGGACTACCAGAGAAGCTCAGGCGGAAATGGGACATTCTTTTACCCTGCCTGCTCTTTGCTTACAGAGAGGTCCCACAGAAGGGGGTTGGCTACAGCCCTTTTGAACTTTTGTTTGGCCACCCTGTGAGAGGTCCATTGTGTTTGGTGAAGGAAGGATGGGAGTTACCTCTCAAAAAGCCCAAACTAGACATAGTGGACTATGTACTTGGTCTCCGCTCCAGGATGGCTGAGTACATGGAAAGAGCATCCAAAAACCTGGAGGCCAGCCAAGAATTGCAGAAAGCTTGGCATGACCAAAAGGCTGTACTGGTAGAGTTCCAACCAGGACAGAAGGTATGGGTACTGGAGCCAGTGGCTCCAGCAGCACTCCAAGACAAATGGAGTGGACCCTATCCTATTATTGAGAAGAAAGGGGAAGTCACCTACTTGGTAGACTTTGGAACACCCAGGAGCCCTCACAGGGTAATCCATGTGAATCGCTTGAAAGCATTTGTAGACAGGGAGGACATGAGCTTGCTCATGGCCACAGATGGGGAACAGGAGGAAGAGAGTGACCCTCTCCCAGACCTGCTTTCCCAGAACCCTGATGATGGTTCAGTTGATGGAGTAGCCTTGGCAGGCAGCCTCACTGACCAGCAACAGAGGGACTGCAGACAAGTTTTGCAGGCTCACAGGCAAATGTTTTCACTCACACCCAGCCAAACTGACTGGTGTACCCATGTTGTGGACACTGGTGACAGTCTGCCTGTCAAGAATAAGATCTACAGGCAACCTGATCATGTCAGGGATTGCATCAAGGCTGAGGTGCAAAAGATGTTGGAGCTTGGAGTGATTGAGCCATCAGAGAGCCCATGGGCCAGCCCAGTAGTCCTGGTGCCAAAACCTCATACCCAAGATGGTAAGAGAGAAATGAGGTTTTGCGTGGATTACAGGGGTCTCAATGCTGTCACTAGGACAGATGCTCACCCCATTCCAAGAGCAGATGAGCTCATTGACAGATTGGCTTCTGCCAAGTTTCTGAGCACATTTGATCTGACAGCTGGCTACTGGCAAATCAGACTAGCTGAGGAGTCAAAAGCCAAAACAGCATTCTCTACCCCTAGTGGACATTATCAGTTTGTGGTAATGCCCTTTGGTTTGAAGAATGCACCTGCCACTTTTCAAAGGTTGGTGAACCAAGTCCTTACTGGGTTGGATGACTTTTGTGCAGCTTATCTGGATGATATTGCTGTCTTTAGCTCCACCTGGGAGGATCACCTGATCCACCTGAAGAAAGTTTTGGAGGCCCTGCAAAAGGCAGGCCTAACTATCAAGGCCACAAAGTGCCAGATAGGGCAGAGTAAGGTTGTATACCTGGGCCACCTAGTAGGTGGAGGCCAGGTTCAGCCACTGGAAAGCAAAATCCAGGCCATACAGGACTGGGCTCCTCCAGTTACCCAGACACAAGTCAGAGCCTTCTTGGGCCTGACTGGGTATTACAGAAAGTTTGTGAAAAACTATGGGTCTATAGTGACACCATTAAATGACTTGACATCCAAGAAGATGCCAAAAAAGGTTCAGTGGACAGTTAGCTGTCAGAAGGCATTTGAAGACCTGAAGAAGGCCATGTGCTCTGCACCTATCCTAAAGAGTCCTGACTACTCCAAACAGTTCATTGTTCAGACAGATGCTTCTGAGTTGGGGGTGGGAGCTGTACTCTCACAACTTAATCAAGATGGTCAAGACCAGCCAATTGCTTTCATTAGCAGGAGGCTAACCCCAAGAGAAAAACGTTGGTCAGCCATTGAGAGGGAGGCCTTTGCTGTGGTTTGGGCATTAAAGAAGTTGAGGTCCTACTTGTTTGGAACTCACTTCCTAGTGCAAACAGACCATAAGCCCCTCTTATGGCTTAATCAGATGAAGGGTGAAAATCCCAAACTGCTCAGGTGGTCCATTTCCCTACAGGGGATGGACTTTACAGTGGAGCACCGCCCAGGGACTGACCATGGTAATGCAGATGGTCTCTCCAGGTACTTCCACTTAGAACATGAAGACTTATCTGGTCAAGGTTAGTTTAATGTCCCTGCGTTTGGGGGGGGGTTGTGTAGGAGAGTAGGGTCTGCTATCCTATGGTCACCCCAAATTTTTGCTTTTTGCTTCACTGGTTTTCGACTACTGAGGCTGTGGGCCTGCTGATCAGACCCCCAGCCTGCTGTTCTCTCACTAAATTAATGACACATGTGCTATAGGCACATACCAATTGGAAATGGACTCCTTGTCAGCCCCTGTAGAATGCACTATAGGTGCACAGGGCACAGGAGCCACTAAGGCCTACCAGGGGCTGCAGCATATCTTTTGCCACCCCTGGCTGGTTCTTAAATTGACACAACTGGCTGATCACTCAGCTGGGGTAAGGTGGTGTACACACCCCTTGCTTAGATATAGTATACCTATGTCTAAACCTATATCTGGACACATGTAAACCTGTGAGCCACTCCTATAGACAGGCCTCACCAATCCTGGAGGCTGGGTGCATGGTTTTTATGTGAGATGGAGCTCTAGCATGAGCTGAGCCTGTCTGCAGCCGTCGGGAACAAATCCCTAAGCTGTTTCAGGATAATGCCATACCATATACTATTAAGTGCCTTATAATCCTCGCGGTTATTTAGCAACTCTGGTTTGGCTTTATCAAAACATGTCGTGTAAGGTGTCATACGCTTTGGAATACCATCCCCTCGCCAGTTCTGGCGACGGGGATGGCATTCCACCCCTCTAGAGGGGTAAGACATGTTACTTCACTTTAATGCGGTTGATTTCTCCAAAGGCCTTAAGATCCACAAAATGGATGCCTCTGCCACAGACAAATGTCTGGACCCCTGGAGCTGACCGAAACCCAGTCAAGGGGGTCCTGGACAAAGGGTTTCCTGTCACAGGAGGGTGTCACCGCCCTCCAGACAGGAGATAGTGTATTGTAGCAGGGAGGTTTGAAAGAAACCAGACACTGCCTGGGGCGCACAAGGCTGCCCCTTGCATAATCCGGCCAAACCGGTTCTGGGGCACTCCAGCCCTCGTGCCAGGGCGGCCTGGATCAAAGGAAGGGGGTGTATCCACCCACTTCCTGGGTCCCACCCATAGGAGGGGACCTAGCAGGTAATCACGCCCACCAGATTCGAATAAGAGTGGGAGCAGTGCCAATGCACATCAGATTTCCTGGAAGAAACATTTGAAACGATATTCTGGACCCTTCGCCCTCCATCTCAACGTGGAAGCCCGAAGAATCTCCCTTGTGGTCAAGGAGTGACCACCCTGCAGCAGCAGGCACCATCCAGCCCTCGACGTCTACTTAGTTGCAGTTCCCGCCGGAACTCGAGCGACTGAGATCGACGAGATCAAGCCTGCCCAGCTTCTAACAGCCCGATCCACAGTCCCTGCAAAGCTGAGACCCGTGGAGGCGACCGGAAGCGTGGGGCACGCCATCTTGAAGTGACCACGAGACGCTGACCGTGCAGCCCACGAGTGACCCTCGAAGCTGTACACCGGGGTTTGAGAAGCCCCCACCCTGAGCTACTCCTGAGCCGAAGTTCAGCCCTCCACACTCGACGAGTGCTGCGTGGGGCCCTTTGGCACGATTTGGCTCAACGCGTTGGCCCGGTCACTTGCCAGCTGGCTTGTGGTCCCTGTGCCGACGAACTACAAAAGAAGACTCGTGATTCTGGTTGCTCCAGATCCACACCAGCTCCCCTGAAAGGGAGCCCCGACTCTGACCTTCCTGGTCCGAGTGAGACGCCATCTTCCAATCCCGCGTGGATTGCTCTTACCAAGGCTTGTTTGCTCCAAACCGGAAGCCGACTGCACCGACGGTGAGAGCCTGCGTGGGACAGATCGTGACCTGCTCCTGGACGTCGCAGATGCCCCAGAGCCCACGTGACAGCGAAGAGAAGCGCCTCGACGACCACCTGATTGCGCCCGACATTGCCTGGTTCCGTCCTGGTTCCACCCTGGTCACTGCTGAGTGACCCAGACTCTGTCCCCTCTGCTTTCAGGTACTCTACAACTTGAGTCCACCCTTGGACTCCACCGGACACTTCGTCTTCACCCTGCCTGCAGCCCTTTCAGCTTCAAGCACCAAGAGCCTGCGTGTCAAAACCCGACGCCACTTCGACCCTGTGCCCCCACTTCCTGTGGGTGAGGTAACTTTGCTCCGCCGGTGTTCCCACACTGGTGCACACCTCTAGGGTCTGTGTGTTAAGTTTTGTTCCTCTAGGTTCAGCGGAAGTGTCCTTAAACTTTAACTATTTGACTTTTACGCACCATTGGTTAACATTGGTGCATGCGTGCGCTTTCCGCACATCTCCCGAATCCCGAGGGCCATTCCCGACTTCAGCATTGCTTGTCCTGACTGCTCCCAGCGATTCCCTAGGCCCTAGGCCTAACCACTGTTCGAGTGGCCTCTCTTATACCACTTGTTTAGTATATGGTCTGAGTGGCCCCCTGCCCTCATCCATAATTGTGCAACTTTGTATGTTTAAACAGTGCTTCTGATTTAACGCTTGTGCCCCTTTATTCATAAAGAATACTGGGGATTGTTTTTAGTAATAAACACATATATTTTTTATAATATATACTTGGGTGGTGTCCTTTCATTTGGTATTACAGGATTGTATGTGGTAAAACAGCTCGTTTAACACGACCTCTTAAGTTAAGCCTTTAGGCTGCTTAGTCCATGCTACCACTAGGATAGCTTGTCTAATAAGGTTGACTTACAACCAGACACCATAAGGGGATTGTTTGGTCAGGTAGTAGGTGGTTCCAGAATTGGAAACATCCCCTACCAGGCCAACTTCTCACACCCGGACATACTCAGGGCACCATTTAATTAAGGAAGAAGAGCCTCTGAGGCCCGGCCCCCAGCCCGGGTGTGCGGCTGCGCACAATTTAATTTATTACGGGCGTGTGCGCAGCGCATCATCACAATGAAGAGGCTTCGGCCGCTTCGCGCTTCCTGGCTCCGGCTGAGTGAGGGGCCCCTGGAGAGCGGGGCCCCCTGGAGAGCGAGGCCCCCCCGCAACGCGGGGGCTGCGGGGGCCTGTGTTACGCCCCTGGCCTATTCATGTAGACTGGTCTGACCACCTCCTCATCCCATTCTCTCTTCACCTTGCACACTCTATAACTCTTGGCCAACCTAAGAGGGCTACCTCCTGGTTCCGTGACACTAAACATATTGACACCGTTTCCCTCTGTGAATCAGCTCTGCTGTCACTTCCAAGACTAGACCCGAACCTAGATGTTGGCGAACTCACCTCCCAATGCCTCACAGTCCTTGCAGTGGAAATCAATAATGTCGCTCCTCTCCAAAGCAAAAAGAAAAGACCCATTCCCTCAGCACCTTGGTTCAACAAATCCCTCTTTGAAGAAAGGAAGCACCTAAGACTCCTGGAGAAACAATGGAGGAAAGCCCTCCATCGATAATTTGACCATGCTTCGTTCAGCAAGATCCAAGTACCACAAGCACATCTTCCTTGGGAAAGCACTTCAGAACCCTCCTAGATTCAGCCAAAAATACACCCAAAAAACTATTTGATCTCATTAAGAATACTAACTGCTCTCTCCCAACCTCCAAGCTGGAGGATTCTGCAAAGAAAGCAGCGGATTTCGATGTATTCTTCGACGAAAAAGTGAAATCACTGGTGGAGCAGGTCGCTCATCCTATCCCTCCAGAGAAGCGCAAATCACTAGTCATTTGGCAGACCTTTGACCCCATCTCTGAAGATGCCCTCCGCAATTGCATCCGCGAAACAAAGCCATCCAACCATTCTCTTGACCCCATCCCCAGTGCAATTGCCATTGGCTTCTATACCCATTCTCTTCCCTATTGGACCACTCTGGTCGACCTCTCCCTCTGTCAAATCCCCATATGTGAGAAGTTGGCCTGGTAGGGGATGTTTCCAATTCTGGAACCACCTACTACCTGACCAAACAATCCCCTTATGGTGTCTGGTTGTAAGTCAACCTTATTAGACAAGCTATCCTAGTGGTAGCATGGACTAAGCAGCCTAAAGGCTTAACTTAAGAGGTCGTGTTAAGCGAGCTGTTTTACCACATACAATCCTGTAATACCAAATGAAAGGACACCACACAAGTATATATTATAAAAATATATGTGTTTATTACTAAAAACAATCCCCAGTATTCTTTATGAATAAAGGGGCACAAGCGTTAAATCAAAAGCACTGTTTAAACATACAAAGTTGCACAATTATGGATGAGGGCAGGGGGCCACTCAAACCATATACTAAACAAGTGGTATAAGAGAGGCCACTCGAACAGTGGTTAGGCCTAGGGCCTAGGGAATCGCTGGGAGCAGTCAGGACAAGCAATGCTGAAGTCGGGAATGGCCCTCGGGATTCGGGAGATGTGCGGAAAGCGCACGCATGCACCAATGTTAACCAATGGTGCGTAAAAGTCAAATAGTTAAAGTTTAAGGACACTTCCGCTGAACCTAGAGGAACAAAACTTAACACACAGACCCTAGAGGTGTGCACCAGTGTGGGAACACCGGCGGAGCAAAGTTACCTCACCCACAGGAAGTGGGTGCACAGGGTCGAAGTGGCGTCGGGTTTTGACACGCAGGCTCTTGGTGCTTGAAACTGAAAGGGCTGCAGGCAGGGTGAAGACGAAGTGTCCGGTGGAGTCCAAGGGTGGACTCAAGTTGTAGAGTACCTGAAAGCAGAGGGGACAGAGTCTGGGTCACTCAGCAGTGACCAGGGTGGAACCAGGACGGAACCAGGCAATGTCGGGCGCAATCAGGTGGTCGTCGAGGCGCTTCTCTTCGCTGTCACGTGGGCTCTGGGGCATCTGCGACGTCCAGGAGCAGGTCACGATCTGTCCCACGCGGGCTCTCACCGTCGGTGCAGTCGGCTTCCGGTTTGGAGCAAACAAGCCTTGGTAAGAGCAATCCACGCGGGATTGGAAGATGGCGTCTTACTCGGACCAGGAAGGTCAGAGTCGGGGCTCCCTTTCAGGGGAGCTGGTGTGGATCTGGAGCAACCAGAATCACGAGTCTTCTTTTGTAGTTCGTCGGCACAGGGACCACAAGCCAGCTGGCAAGTGACCGGGCCAACGCGTTGAGCCAAATCGTGCCAAAGGGCCCCACGCAGCACTCGTCGAGTGTGGAGGGCTGAACTTCGGCTCAGGAGTAGCTCAGGGTGGGGGCTTCTCAAACCCCGGTGTACAGCTTCGAGGGTCACTCGTGGGCTGCACGGTCAGCGTCTCGTGGTCACTTCAAGATGGCGTGCCCCACGCTTCCGGTCGCCTCCACGGGTCTCAGCTTTGCAGGGACTGTGGATCGGGCTGTTAGAAGCTGGGCAGGCTTGATCTCGTCGATCTCAGTCGCTCGAGTTCCGGCGGGAACTGCAACTAAGTAGACGTCGAGGGCTGGATGGTGCCTGCTGCTGCAGGGTGGTCACTCCTTGACCACAAGGGAGATTCTTCGGGCTTCCACGTTGAGATGGAGGGCGAAGGGTCCAGAATATCGTTTCAAATGTTTCTTCCAGGAAATCTGATGTGCATTGGCACTGCTCCCACTCTTATTCGAATCTGGTGGGCGTGATTACCTGCTAGGTCCCCTCCTATGGGTGGGACCCAGGAAGTGGGTGGATACACCCCCTTCCTTTGATCCAGGCCGCCCTGGCACGAGGGCTGGAGTGCCCCAGAACCGGTTTGGCCGGATTATGCAAGGGGCAGCCTTGTGCGCCCCAGGCAGTGTCTGGTTTCTTTCAAGCCTCCCTGCTACAATACACTATCTCCTGTCTGGAGGGCGGTGACACCCTCCTGTGACAGGAAACTCTTTGTCCAGGACCCCCTTGACTGGGTTTCGGTCAGCTCCAGGGGTCCAGACATTTGTCTGTGGCAGAGGCATCCATTTTGTGGATCTTAAGGTCTTTGGAGAAATCAACCGCATTAAAGTAAAGTAACATGTCTTACCCCTCTAGAGGGGTGGAATGCCATCCCCGTCGCCAGAACTGGCGAGGGGATGGTATTCCAAAGCGTATGACACCTTACACGACATGTTTTGATAAAGCCAAACCAAAGTTGCTAAATAACCGCGAGGATTATAAGGCACTTAATAGTATATGGTATGGCATTATCCTGAAACAGCTTAGGGAGTTGTTCCCGACGGCTGCAGACAGGCTCAGCTCATGCTAGAGCTCCATCTCACATAAAAAACCATGCACCCAGCCTCCAGGATTGGTGAGGCCTGTCTATAGGAGTGGCTCACAGGTTTACATGTGTCCAGATATAGGTTTAGACATAGGTATACTATATCTAAGCAAGGGGTGTGTACACCACCTTACCCCAGCTGAGTGATCAGCCAGTTGTGTCAATTTAAGAACCAGCCAGGGGTGGCAAAAGATATGCTGCAGCCCCTGGTAGGCCTTAGTGGCTCCTGTGCCCTGTGCACCTATAGTGCATTCTACAGGGGCTGACAAGGAGTCCATTTCCAATTGGTATGTGCCTATAGCACATGTGTCATTAATTTAGTGAGAGAACAGCAGGCTGGGGGTCTGATCAGCAGGCCCACAGCCTCAGTAGTCGAAAACCAGTGAAGCAAAAAGCAAAAATTTGGGGTGACCATAGGATAGCAGACCCTACTCTCCTACACAACCCCCCCCCAAACGCAGGGACATTAAACTAACCTTGACCAGATAAGTCTTCATGTTCTAAGTGGAAGTACCTGGAGAGACCATCTGCATTACCATGGTCAGTCCCTGGGCGGTGCTCCACTGTAAAGTCCATCCCCTGTAGGGAAATGGACCACCTGAGCAGTTTGGGATTTTCACCCTTCATCTGATTAAGCCATAAGAGGGGCTTATGGTCTGTTTGCACCAGGAAGTGAGTTCCAAACAAGTAGGACCTCAACTTCTTTAGTGCCCAAACCACAGCAAAGGCCTCCCTCTCAATGGCTGACCAACGTTTTTCTCTTGGTGTTAGCCTCCTGCTAATGAAAGCAATTGGCTGGTCTTGACCATCTTGATTAAGTTGTGAGAGTACAGCTCCCACCCCCAACTCAGAAGCATCTGTCTGAACAATGAACTGTTTGGAGTAGTCAGGACTCTTTAGGATAGGTGCAGAGCACATGGCCTTCTTCAGGTCTTCAAATGCCTTCTGACAGCTAACTGTCCACTGAACCTTTTTTGGCATCTTCTTGGATGTCAAGTCATTTAATGGTGTCACTATAGACCCATAGTTTTTCACAAACTTTCTGTAATACCCAGTCAGGCCCAAGAAGGCTCTGACTTGTGTCTGGGTAACTGGAGGAGCCCAGTCCTGTATGGCCTGGATTTTGCTTTCCAGTGGCTGAACCTGGCCTCCACCTACTAGGTGGCCCAGGTATACAACCTTACTCTGCCCTATCTGGCACTTTGTGGCCTTGATAGTTAGGCCTGCCTTTTGCAGGGCCTCCAAAACTTTCTTCAGGTGGATCAGGTGATCCTCCCAGGTGGAGCTAAAGACAGCAATATCATCCAGATAAGCTGCACAAAAGTCATCCAACCCAGTAAGGACTTGGTTCACCAACCTTTGAAAAGTGGCAGGTGCATTCTTCAAACCAAAGGGCATTACCACAAACTGATAATGTCCACTAGGGGTAGAGAATGCTGTTTTGGCTTTTGACTCCTCAGCTAGTCTGATTTGCCAGTAGCCAGCTGTCAGATCAAATGTGCTCAGAAACTTGGCAGAAGCCAATCTGTCAATGAGCTCATCTGCTCTTGGAATGGGGTGAGCATCTGTCCTAGTGACAGCATTGAGACCCCTGTAATCCACGCAAAACCTCATTTCTCTCTTACCATCTTGGGTATGAGGTTTTGGCACCAGGACTACTGGGCTGGCCCATGGGCTCTCTGATGGCTCAATCACTCCAAGCTCCAACATCTTTTGCACCTCAGCCTTGATGCAATCCCTGACATGATCAGGTTGCCTGTAGATCTTATTCTTGACAGGCAGACTGTCACCAGTGTCCACAACATGGGTACACCAGTCAGTTTGGCTGGGTGTGAGTGAAAACATTTGCCTGTGAGCCTGCAAAACTTGTCTGCAGTCCCTCTGTTGCTGGTCAGTGAGGCTGCCTGCCAAGGCTACTCCATCAACTGAACCATCATCAGGGTTCTGGGAAAGCAGGTCTGGGAGAGGGTCACTCTCTTCCTCCTGTTCCCCATCTGTGGCCATGAGCAAGCTCATGTCCTCCCTGTCTACAAATGCTTTCAAGCGATTCACATGGATTACCCTGTGAGGGCTCCTGGGTGTTCCAAAGTCTACCAAGTAGGTGACTTCCCCTTTCTTCTCAATAATAGGATAGGGTCCACTCCATTTGTCTTGGAGTGCTGCTGGAGCCACTGGCTCCAGTACCCATACCTTCTGTCCTGGTTGGAACTCTACCAGTACAGCCTTTTGGTCATGCCAAGCTTTCTGCAATTCTTGGCTGGCCTCCAGGTTTTTGGATGCTCTTTCCATGTACTCAGCCATCCTGGAGCGGAGACCAAGTACATAGTCCACTATGTCTAGTTTGGGCTTTTTGAGAGGTAACTCCCATCCTTCCTTCACCAAACACAATGGACCTCTCACAGGGTGGCCAAACAAAAGTTCAAAAGGGCTGTAGCCAACCCCCTTCTGTGGGACCTCTCTGTAAGCAAAGAGCAGGCAGGGTAAAAGAATGTCCCATTTCCGCCTGAGCTTCTCTGGTAATCCTTTTATCATGCCTTTAAGGGTCTTGTTAAATCTCTCCACAAGCCCATTGCATTGTGGATGATATGGGGTGGTAAACTTATAGTTTACTCCACATTCCTTCCACATTGCTTTTAGATAGCTGGACATAAAATTTGTCCCTCTATCTGATAGTACCTCCTTAGGAAAGCCCACTCTTGAGAAAACTGCAATGAGGGCTTTTGCCACCACAGGTGCTGTGGTGGTCCTTAGGGGAATAGCCTCTGGGTACCTGGTGGCATGATCCACTACCACCAGTATGAATCTGTTCCCAGATGCTGTTTGGGGGTCCATTGGACCCACAATATCAATTCCAACTCTCTCAAAGGGGACCCCCACCACAGGTAGTGGTATTAGGGGGGCCTTTGTTGTGCCACCTGACTTACCACTGGCTTGGCAAGTGACACAGGAGCGACAAAACTCCTTGACATCCTCTGACATGTGAGGCCAGTGAAAGTGTGGAACAAGCCTGTCCCACGTCTTGTTCTGGCCTAAGTGTCCTGCAAGGGGAATATCATGGGCCAAGGTAAGGAGGAATCCCCTAAACTGCAGAGGTATCACCAACCTCCTGGTCATGCCAGGCTTGGGGGCTCTAGCCTCTGAGTAAAGGAGTCCCTCATCCCAATACACAGTATGGGTACCTTGGGCATCCCCAGCAGCCTCAGCAGCAGCCTGCTGTCTGAGGGGTTCAAGGGAAGGGCAATCTAATTGAGCCTGCCTCAGGTCTGCCCTTGAGGGTCCCCCTGTCCCCAGAAACTCAACCTGGTCAGGTTCAAGCTCCTCAGAGACAGTCTCCTCTTGGACTGCAGAATCAGTTTCCTCTGAAACCTGATCCTCAACCTGGGGCAAGGTGGAAGGCGAGGCCTTTCCTCTCTTGCTCCTTCTCTTGGGTTGTGGCTGGTCTATTGTTTCAAGATCCACCACTGGTTCAGGAAGGCACTTCTTAGCCTGAGCCCTTGTCATGGCAAGGACATGCTCTGAAATCCCTAGCATTTCTGCATGAGTCCTGTACTCCACTTCTGACCATGCTGAGCTTTCAAGGTCATTGCCTAACAGACAGTCTACTGGTAGGTCTGCACTCACCACAACTTTCTTTAGGCCATCAACCCCTCCCCAGGAGAAGTTCACAACTGCCACACTATGGGAGGTAGTGGAGTTGCTTGCATTGGTTACTAGGTAGCTCTCTCCTAGTACAATCTGTCCAGGGTCCACAAAGCCAGGGGTCACCATGGTGACACTAGCACATGTGTCCCTGTAAGCTTGAGCCAGTTTCTCATTTATTAAGGGAGTCTGCCTGTATTTGCCCAGGTTAGTGGGGCTTACTGCAGTGGGCAACTCAATGTCCACATCATACAGGAGAACTGCCTGTGTAGGGACTCTGACTAGGCCAGATCCTACTTCAATACCCAGGGTCAACCCAGCTACACCCTTGGACTGTGTTCCACCACTGCTTACTGTACTTGGGGTTGCAGTTGCTTTAGGAGCTGTAGTGGTGGGAACTGGATTTGCCTTGGTGCACTCACTGCCCCAGTGTGAAACTGATTTGCAGGTATTACACCAAGGTGTCTTTGGACCTTTGTTCTTCTTCTTTTTGTTACCATTTTGGGAACCACCCTCCTTACTATTAGTTTGGGGGCCTGAAGACTTCTGGTCTTTTTCTTTATCTTTCTGATTCTGATTACCACCCTTCTGGTCTGTTTTCTTCTGGTCACCACCTTGGTTCTGGGGTTTCTGCTTAATCCTTGTTCTGACCCATTTGTCTGCCTTCTTTCCCAATTCTTGGGGAGAGGTCAGATCAGAGTCAATAAGGTATTGATGCAACAGCTGGTTTGTACAGTTATTAAGGATCTGTTCTCTCATCATAAGATTGTACAATCCTGTATAGTCTGAAACTTTACTTCCCTGTAACCAACCCTCCAAAGCCTTAGTGGCACACTCCACAAAATCAGTCCAGTCTTGAGTCTGTGCTTTCTGGGTGTCTCTGAACAACAACCTGTATTGCTCAGTGGTTAGGCCATACCCTTCAATGAGAGCACTCTTCAAAACAGAGTAGTTTTTGGCATCCTCAGGTCTAACTGTGAGGAGCCTGTCCCTCCCTTTCTCAGAAAAGGAGTACCACAAAATTGCAGCCCACTGATTCTCAGGAACCTGCTGTACCATGCAGGCTCTCTCAAGAGCAGTCATCCATTTGTGGATGTCATCCCCTTCTTTAAAGGGGGGCACAATTTTGGTCAGGTTTCTATTATCATAGGCCCTGTCTTTTTCTCTTGGAAAATTGCTGCCACCAGTGACATCTAAGCCACTTAATTTCTGCTCTCTTGCCAAGGCAAGTTTAGCTTGAGCTAAGGTAAGCTTAGCTTGACTCAGGGCTACCTCCTCTCTCTCTATCTGGAGTCTGACAGCCCTCATTCTAGCCCTATGCTCAGCTTTCTGAGAAGCACTCATGCCTCTCTCTGATTCTCTGGAGGCACTAGAAAGATGAGAGTCCCCTGAGGGAGATCTCACTCTTCTGTTGCCTGGGAGAATCACATGTTGGGTTCTGGGGAGGTGCTGGCCCTCTCCATTCCCCAGTAGGTCCAAGTTGGCCTGGCTAAGCCTACCAACTGGAACCTGGCTACCCTGATCCTGTACTTCTAAGTCCCCAACATCTGAGTCCTCATCCAAGTCATCATCATCCTCCTCTTCAGGGGGATCAACTACAGGGGGGTTCTCTCCATTTCCTGTGTCTAGGGAAGCTGCTTTAGCCTTCTCTAAGTCATCCTGTTCTAGGATTTCTACCAGGATTAGGCAGGTGGGGCTTCTGCCCCTTTTTAACCCTCTTGCTTTGCACAAGGCAATCAAGTCTCTGCGGGTTAGTTTGTCATATCCAAAAGTTGCCTGGGTAGGGTCAACTGTCACAGGAGCAGACCCTGAGGCTTTTCCTGTGTCAGACATGGTTACTAGTGAGGTGTAAGTGGTGCACTTACCTACACTAAGTGTTTTCCTACTGTACCTTGCTAGTTAGTTGTAGTCAGGGTGTGCTAATCCCTTCAACCTACAACTACTAAGTTCAGTAGAACTTAATATGCTAAGCTTTTGATTTTATATGTACCTAGAGGTACTTGATGTGATCTTTCAATTTGATATAAAGATTGCAATGGTAAAACAACAGCAAGCTCAAATCCGCACCGCTGCTCACCAATGTGAGAAGTTGGCCTGGTAGGGGATGTTTCCAATTCTGGAACCACCTACTACCTGACCAAACAATCCCTTATGGTGTCTGGTTGTAAGTCAACCTTATTAGACAAGCTATCCTAGGGGTAGCATGGACTAAGCAGCCTAAAGGCTTAACTTAAGAGGTCGTGTTAAGCGAGCTGTTTTACCACATACAATCCTGTAATACCAAATGAAAGGACACCACACAAGTATATATTATAAAAATATATGTGTTTATTACTAAAAACAATCCCCAGTATTCTTTATGAATAAAGGGGCACAAGCGTTAAATCAAAAGCACTGTTTAAACATACAAGTTGCACAATTATGGATGAGGGCGGGTGGCCACTCAAACCATATACTAAACAAGTGGTATAAGAGATGCCACTCGAGCAGTGGTTAGGCCTAGGGCCTAGGGAATCGCTGGGAGCAGTCAGGACAAGCAATGCTGAAGTCGGGAATGGCCCTCGGGATTCGGGAGATGTGCGGAAAGCGCACGCATGCACCAATGTTAACCAATGGTGCGTAAAAGTCAAATAGTTAAAGTTTAAGGACACTTCCGCTGAACCTAGAGGAACAAAACTTAACACACAGACCCTAGAGGTGTGCACCAGTGTGGGAACACCGGCGGAGCAAAGTTACCTCACCCACAGGAAGTGGGTGCACAGGGTCGAAGTGGCGTCGGGTTTTGACACGCAGGCTCTTGGTGCTTGAAGCTGAAAGGGCTGCAGGCAGGGTGAAGACGAAGTGTCCGGTGGAGTCCAAGGGTAGACTCAAGTTGTAGAGTACCTGAAAGCAGAGGGGACAGAGTCTGGGTCACTCAGCAGTGACCAGGGTGGAACCAGGACGGAACCAGGCAATGTCGGGCGCAATCAGGTGGTCGTCGAGGAGCTTCTCTCCACTGTCACGTGGGCTCTGGGGCATCTGCGACGTCCAGGAGCAGGTCACGATCTGTCCCACGCAGGCTCTCACCGTCGGTGCAGTCGGCTTCAGGTTTGGAGCAAACAAGCCTTGGTAAGAGCAATCCACGCAGGATCGGAAGATTGCTTCTCACTCGGACCAGGAAGGTCAGAGTCGGGGCTCCTTTTCAGGGGAGCTGGTGTGGATCTGGAGCAACCAGATTCACGAGTCTTCTTCGGTAGTTCGTCGGCACAGGGACCACAAGCCAGCTGGCAAGTGACCGGGCCAACGCGTTGAGCCAAATCGTGCCAAAGGGCCCCACGCAGCACTCGTCGAGTGTGAAGGGCTGAACTTCGGCTCAGGAGTAGCTCAGGGTGGGGGCTTCTCAAACCCCGGTGTACAGCTTCGAGGGTCACTCGTGGGCTGCACGGTCAGCGTCTCGTGGTCACTTCAAGATGGCGTGCCCCACGCTTCCGGTCGCCTCCACGGGTCTCAGCTTTGCAGGGACTGTGGATCGGGCTGTTAGAAGCTGGGCAGGCTTGATCTCGTCGATCTCAGTCGCTCGAGTTCCGGCGGGAACTGCAACTAAGTAGACGTCGAGGGCTGGATGGTGCCTGCTGCTGCAGGGTGGTCACTCCTTGACCACAAGGGAGATTCTTCGGGCTTCCACGTTGAGATGGAGGGCGAAGGGTCCAGAATATCGTTTCAAATGTTTCTTCCAGGAAATCTGATGTGCATTGGCACTGCTCCCACTCTTATTCGAATCTGGTGGGCGTGATTACCTGCTAGGTCCCCTCCTATGGGTGGGACCCAGGAAGTGGGTGGATACACCCCCTTCCTTTGATCCAGGCCGCCCTGGTACGAGGGCTGGAGTGCCCCAGAACCGGTTTGGCCGGATTATGCAAGGGGCAGCCTTGTGCGCCCCAGGCAGTGTCTGGTTTCTTTCAAACCTCCCTGCTACAATACACTATCTCCTGTCTGGAGGGCGGTGACACCCTCCTGTGACAGGAAACCCTTTGTCCAGGACCCCCTTGACTGGGTTTCGGTCAGCTCCAGGGGTCCAGACATTTGTCTGTGGCAGAGGCATCCATTTTGTGGATCTTAAGGCCTTTGGAGAAATCAACCGCATTAAAGTGAAGTAACATGTCTTACCCCTCTAGAGGGGTGGAATGCCATCCCCGTCGCCAGAACTGGCGAGGGGATGGTATTCCAAAGCGTATGACACCTTACACGACATGTTTTGATAAAGCCAAACCAGAGTTGCTAAATAACCGCGAGGATTATAAGGCACTTAATAGTATATGGTATGGCATTATCCTGAAACAGCTTAGGGAGTTGTTCCCGACGGCTGCAGACAGGCTCAGCTCATGCTAGAGCTCCATCTCACATAAAAACCATGCACCCAGCCTCCAGGATTGGTGAGGCCTGTCTATAGGAGTGGCTCACAGGTTTACATGTGTCCAGATATAGGTTTAGACATAGGTATACTATATCTAAGCAAGGGGTGTGTACACCACCTTACCCCAGCTGAGTGATCAGCCAGTTGTGTCAATTTAAGAACCAGCCAGGGGTGGCAAAAGATATGCTGCAGCCCCTGGTAGGCCTTAGTGGCTCCTGTGCCCTGTGCACCTATAGTGCATTCTACAGGGGCTGACAAGGAGTCCATTTCCAATTGGTATGTGCCTATAGCACATGTGTCATTAATTTAGTGAGAGAACAGCAGGCTGGGGGTCTGATCAGCAGGCCCACAGCCTCAGTAGTCGAAAACCAGTGAAGCAAAAAGCAAAAATTTGGGGTGACCATAGGATAGCAGACCCTACTCTCCTACAGTACAGATTGCCCTTTTTTGGTTGTATAGGTAAGTAGGGCAAGTATTTTCAATGTTATATGGTATTTTAGATAATAGATATCCGTTGTTGCTGTAGTTTTGCAAAATTTCACAACGGTACCACACACTGTACATGCCCATGATCAGGCATTATGGAGTAGACTAATTACTGCCTTTACAAAAGTTAAATGGAAAAAATCGTCAGATATTATCTGGACAACCTTATGCACTGCATGTTCGTTCACATAAGTGTGAACAGTTATGTCTTAGGCTATTTGTCATAAACTTACACAAGTATACATACGTTAGACATAATGATACAAAATAAATGATGCAAAATAAATGAGGTGATCAGCATGGAGTCTTCTGTGTCTTGAAAGATAAATCTTTATATGCAATCAAATGTTCATGGATATTGTTTAGAATTCACACGATCCAAACGTTGAATTAACAAACAAATCTTCAGAAATTGTTAGATTTAAAAATCCCAATGCTTTTCGGGCTACGCAAACAGCCCTTCTTCAGGGGTATCTATACAAACGATACAATGAATGAATCAAAGTTCAGTAATTCATGACATGAATGAGCTCAAATGGGCAAAGGAAGGAATAAATCAAGAAAAAACCAGAATGTGTGAAGAGTGAGTATCATGAAAAAAGCAGTGAGCAAAAGAAGAACCTTATAAACCTAAAAGGGCTTACAGAAAGTGAATGTGGCTAATCATAAAAAATGTGAACAAGGTAAGTGGATTAGCTGAACGCTAATGAAAGTGGTAAGAATTACATGAAGGCGAGCAGTCTTACCAAAAGGAGCGGAGACGCTCTTATGTAAGTGCTGGGCACACGTGTATCAATGGTTTGGTGAGCGGCGGCAAAGCGGGCTGCAGAGTAATAAATAGCAAGGTAGTTAGTGGACTCAGCGCTCGTGGTTTGTGGGTGAACATGCTAGCGAGGTTGGAAGCTTACCTAACCGTGGGAAGGGAAGGCTCAGTAGTTGATGGACTGATTGAGCAGAGTCGCGCTATAAAAGCAAAATAAGTGCTGCGAGTGAGTTACTGTATCGAGCCGGTAATGGTGAAAACAATAGCATATCAAAAGGCTTAACTCACCAGTGATGTTAGAAAAGGGCTCGGCGTAATGGGAGTTCGTCGTTCACGCAAAAAAGGCAACCAGGAGACTAAGCATGGGCGGATCTAGCGGATCTCGCGTACGCGAATTTGCGGATTTACGGATTCGCAATCCGCGAAGATACGCGAACTCTCGCGGATTTGCGGATTTTCCCGTTTTTTGTGTTGGCGAGCGTTCGCGCCGATTTTGGGACAATTTCGCAATTGCGAACTTACTTTTCGGCACGCAACGGCCGCGACTATGTTGTTTCTACGTCTGGTTTATCTCACAGGTTCACAGCACCCTCTGTTTCACCACTGCCACCCTCTGGGACACCCATGCCACCCTCTGGTACATCCTCACTGCCACCCATTAGGTTTGTTTATCACTGTAGTTTATGGGGGGTGAAAAAAGCAAGCACACCTCCCCTACTTCAACTGCCATGAATTAATTTGGGGTTGATTAATGTGTCAGTTATTTAGAAAGTTCCAGTCTGGCTGGCACCTGCTTCCTTCCTTATCTGTAATTTGCTTTCTGTTGCAGTGAATTTTTTTTTCACAGGACCTTTATGGTCTACTTGTAGCTATTCTATGAGCCTGCTGTTTGGGTCATAGCAGGGTCATAGAATAGTTGCAAACTCTGGAGGGGCCCCTCAGGAAGCACTACAGTGAATGTTACAAATGTTAAGTTTGAACTTTTGCACCTGCTCATTGCTTTCAGTTTAGCAAAAATCGTTTTTTCTGCAATTTCGCGCGTTTTTTGGGGCGCGAATCCGTGCGAGATCGATTTCGGAAGCCGCGAATGCTTGCGAATACACAAAAAAAAATTTGCGACGTGTATGTTCGCGTGCTTTTGTGCGTGTTCGCGAGGCGCTTGTAGCTATACGTTTGCCAAGTTATCCTAGCGGTCGTACACGGGCGCGGCCATCTTGTTTGCGTGACGTAATTCCGTTTCCGGCCGCTATGTGTAATCTCGCAAACTGTGCTGCTCGCTAGTACAATTTCGCGCGTGCTCGCGAGGAAAATCTCGCGCGAACTTACCCACACGGTCGTGAACGGGCGCGGCCATCTTGTTTCTCATTCATTGCTATGGTTCTGGGCATGCTTTCTGTATCCTCTCTGAATCTCTGCCATCCTTTGCTTGTTTGAAGTTTATTTAATCTATTTTACTTATTATCTATCCCTCTATTTTTCTAGCTGTATATTTTTGTGTTTTCTGCTACTTTTAGTTACTTTTAAACTACTTTTTTAAACTCTTTTCTTTTCTTCTTCACTATTCTATTTCTTCTTTATCATTTAACTTTATTTCTGCCCAGACCATGGTAAAGGGAGCCGGGAAGCACCCTGAGAAGGGGAAGGGTCCCGCACCCCGTGCCCGGCTCCCGTGCGGGCGTTTGAGGGGGGAGCAAGTGGTGCCACGGGAGATCTTTAGCGCGGAGGAGGTGGCCGCACTCATCTTCCACGTCCAGCGCCGCCTCCCCAAGACGATCCTGGGAGGCGGCAAGATCGCAACTGGCTATGGCATCCGGGAGCGCCGGAAGCGGTGGGAGAAGGTGTGCCGGACCATGTATAAGCTCTCTGGGGTCCGGCGCACATATAACCAGGCCACCCACCGCTGGACCGATGTCATGGACCGGGAACGGGACTTGCTGGACGCGCTCGGCGTAGAGGTCCCCGGGCTTGGTGAGTAGTAGTAGCTATTCATCACTGTAGGAAGGTGGCTACCTGACTATGGTTACCCCGGATTTTTTGCCTGTGTTTAGCTGGTTTTTTGACTTAGTTGACCTGGTTCCCTGCTAATCAGGGCCCCAGGCCATCTGCTCTCTCTGTAAAATGGATTCCATGTACCCTAGGTACATACCACAATTGGAAATGGACTCCTTGTCAGCCCCTGTATAATGCACTATAGGTGCCCAGGGCATAGGGGCCACCAAGGCCTACCAGGGGCTGCAGCATATCTTTTGCCACCCCTGGCTGGTTCTTAAATTGACACAACTGGCTGATCACTCAGCTGGGGTAAGGTGGTGTAATCACCCCTTGCTTAGGTATAGTATACCTATATCTAAACCTATATCTGGACACATATTAACCTGTGAGCCACTCCTATGGAAGGCCTCATCAATCCTGGAGGCAGAGTGCGTGGTTTCATGTGAGATGGAGCTCTAGCATGAGCTGAGCCTGTCTGCAGCTGTCGGGAACAACTCCCTAAGCTGTTTCAGAATAATGCCATACCATATACTCTTAAGTGCCTTATAATCCTCGCGGTTATATAGCAACTTTGGTTTGGCTTTATCAAAACATGTCGTGTAAGGTGTCATACGATTTGGAATACTATCCCCTCGCCAGTTCTGGCGACGGGGATAGCATTCCACCCCTCTAGAGGGGTAAGACATGTTACTTTGCTTAAATGCGGTTAATTTCAAAAAGGACCTTAGATCCACAAAATGGATGCCTCTGCCACAGACAAGAGTCTGGACCCCTGCAGCTGACCGAAACTCAGCCAAATGGGGCCTGGACAAAGGGTTTCCTGTCACAGGAGGGTGTCACCACCCTCCAGACAGGAGATAGTGGATTGTAGCAGGGAGGTTTGAAAGAAACCAGACACTGCCTGGGGAGCACAAGGCTGCCCCTTGCATAATCCGGCCAAACCGGTTCTGGGGCACTCCAGCCCTCGTGCCAGGGCGGCCTGGATCAAAGGAAGGGGGTGTATCCACCCACTTCCTGGGTCCCACCCATAGGGGGGGACCTAGCAGGTAATCACGCCCACCAGATTCGAATAAGAGTGGGAGCAGTGCCAATGCACATCAGATCATCCTGAAATCACCTTTAAACTAAGAAGACGACTGGACTTCGACATTCTGATGAACAGAAGACTGAAGAGCATCTCCCTTGTGGCCTAGGAGGGGCCACCCTGTGAACACAGGCACCACCCAGCACCTCGACGTCTGCTTTGCCGCCGCCTCCCGCCGGAGCCCGAGTGCAGAGCCTGACAAGACCCAGCTTCCCAGACTTCTCCCAGCCCGATCCACAGTCCCTGCAAAGAAGGGACCCGTGGAGGCACCGAGAGACGTGGGAGCGGACATCTTGAAAGACCCCCGAGACGCTGACTGCGCAGCACCCGAGGCACCCTCGACTCTGTGCTTTGGGGTTTGAGAAGCCCCACAATCGAGCAGCATTTGCACCAAAGATCAGCCCTCCAGCATCTCCACGATCTGCGTGGGGCCCTTTTGCTTTGTGCCACTCGACTCGCCATCCCGGCTGCTTGTCACGTGGTCAGCGGCCATCTTGGCGACGAAACCTACGATTTACACTGTGGGTCTGGTTGCTCCAGACCTGCCCTCGCTCCTGTAGAAAGGAGTACCCGCTCTGACCTTGCTGGTTAGAGTAATAAGCCTTTTTTACTTTCCCCGTGGCTTGCATTAGCCAAGGCTTGTTTGCTTCAATCGAGTTGCCGACACCGCCATCAGCTAGAGCCTTCGAGGGACAGCTCGTGATCGACTCCTGGACGTCCTTGACCTCTTTGTGTCCACGTGGCTGCAGAGAGAAGCAACACCTCATCACCTGTTTGCACCCGACTTTGCCTGGTTCCAATCTGGTTCCACGGTGGTCACTGGCCAGTGACTTTGAACACTGTCCCCTCTGCTTTCAGGTCTTCACCCCTTCAGATCCACCCTTGGATCCACCGGACACTTCTCCTTCACATCGCCTGCAGCGTCTTCAGCTTCAAGCGCCAAGAACCTGCGTGTCACAACCCGACGCCTCTTCGACCCTGTGCACCCACTTCCTGTGGGTGAGGTAACTTTGCTCCGCCGGTGTTCCCACACTGGTGCACACCTCTAGGGTCTGTGTGTTAAGTTTTGTTCCTCTAGGTTCAGCGGAAGTGTCCTTAAACTTTAACTTTGCAACTTTTACGCACCATTGGTTAACATTGGTGCATGCGTGCGCTTTCCGCACATCTCCCGAATCCCGAGGGCCATTCCCGACTTCAGCATTGCTTGTCCTGACTGCTCCCAGCGATTCCCTAGGCCCTAGGCCTAACCACTGTTCGAGTGGCCTCTCTTATACCACTTGTTTAGTATATGGTTTGAGTGGCCACCCGCCCTCATCCATAATTGTGCAACTTGTATGTTTAAACAGTGCTTTTGATTTAACGCTTGTGCCCCTTTATTCATAAAGAATACTGGGGATTGTTTTTAGTAATAAACACATATATTTTTATAATATATACTTGTGTGGTGTCCTTTCATTTGGTATTACAGGATTGTATGTGGTAAAACAGCTCGCTTAACACGACCTCTTAAGTTAAGCCTTTAGGCTGCTTAGTCCATGCTACCCCTAGGATAGCTTGTCTAATAAGGTTGACTTACAACCAGACACCATAAGGGATTGTTTGGTCAGGTAGTAGGTGGTTCCAGAATTGGAAACATCCCCTACCAGGCCAACTTCTCACATTGGTGAGCAGCGGTGCGGATTTGAGCTTGCTGTTGTTTTACCATTGCAATCTTTATATCAAATTGAAAGATCACATCAAGTACCTCTAGGTACATATAAATCAAAAGCTTAGCATATTAAGTTCTACTGAACTTAGTAGTTGTAGGTTGAAGGGATTAGCACACCCTGACTACAACTCACTAGCAAGGTACAGTAGGAAAACACTTAGTGTAGGTAAGTGCACCACTTACACCTCACTAGTAACCATGTCTGACACAGGAAAAGCCTCAGGGTCTGCTCCTGTGACAGTTGACCCTACCCAGGCAACTTTTGGATATGACAAACTAACCCGCAGAGACTTGATTGCCTTGTGCAAAGCAAGAGGGTTAAAAAGGGGCAGAAGCCCCACCTGCCTAATCCTGGTAGAAATCCTAGAACAGGATGACTTAGAGAAGGCAAAAGCAGCTTCCCTAGACACAGGAAATGGAGGGAACCCCCCTGAAACTGATCCCCCTCAGGAGGAGGAGGATGATGATGACTTAGATGAGGACTCAGATGTTGAGGACTTAGAAGTTCAGGAACAGGGTAGCCAGGTTCCAGTTGCCAGGCTTAGCCAGGCCAACTTGGACCTACTGGGGAATGGAGAGGGCCAGCACCTCCCCAGAACCCAACATGTGATTCTCCCAGGCAACAGAAGAGTGAGATCTCCCTCAGGGGACTCTCATCTTTCTAGTGCCTCCAGAGAATCAGAGAGAGGCATGACTGCTTCTCAGAAAACTGAGCATAGGGCTAGGATGAGGGCTGTCAGACTCCAGATAGAGAGAGAGGAGGTAGCCCTGAGTCAAGCTAAACTTACCTTAGCTCAAGCTAAACTTGCCTTGGCAAGAGAGCAGAAATTGTGTGGCTTAGATGCCACTGGTGGCAGCAATATTCCTAAAGAGAAACCCAGGTCCTATGATAGTAGAAACCTGACAAAGATTGTGCCCCCCTACAAGGAAGGGGATGACATCCACAAGTGGATAACTGCTCTTGAGAGAGCCTGCATGGTACAGCAGGTTCCTGAGGAACAGTGGGCAGCAATCTTATGGTACTCCTTTTCAGAGAAAGGGAGAGATAAGCGCCTCACTGTTAGACATGAGGATGCAAACAATTACAAAGTCCTGAAGAGTGTTCTGATAGATGGGTTTGGCTTAACCACTGAACAGTACAGGTTGAAGTTCAGAGATACCCAGAAGACACAGACTCAGGACTGGACTGATTTTGTAGATTGTGCTACTAAGGCTCTGGAGGGTTGGCTACATGGCAGCAAAGTACATGACTTTACAGGATTGTATAATTTGATTATGAGGGAGCAGATCCTAAGTAATTGTCAGAATCAGCTCTTACACCAGCACCTGGTAGACTCTGATCTGACCTCTCCCCAAGAATTGGGAAAGAAGGCAGACAAATGGGTCAGAACCAGGATTAGGCCTAAGAATCAGGACAGTAACCAGAAGAAGGAGTCTACCAAGCCTCAAGATAAGGGTGGGGATAAAAATAAAGAAAAGACTTCCCCAGGGCCCCAAAACTCCAAGAATGGGGGTGGGTCCCAAGACACTTCTTCAACTGAGAAAAAGCCTTATTGTTATGCCTGTAAACAGGTGGGGCATTACAAAACAGACAACTGTTGTCCTAAGAATAACAATAAAGAAAATATACCTCCAAAGCCAGCTTCAACATCTCCTGTTACTGTCAGCAGTAATCCCCCAGGAAGTGGAAGCACACCCAGGAATCTGGGTGGGTTTACTGTTGGAGCTCAGGTGGACCCTGGCCTATCCAGGTCCCCATCACCCAATGATCTTGTTTATGAGACTGGCATGGGGTTTGCCAACTTCTCTGCTTGCCCAAATACTTTGAGCAAGTATAGACAAGAACCCATCATCAATGGTTTGAAAGTCGAAGCTTTTAGAGACACTGGGGCTAGTATCACCATGGTGGCTGATGGCATAGTCCCCTCTAAGCAACTTTTACCTGGTGCCACATACCAGGTTACAAACATTGATGGAATCCAAACAAATCATCCCATGGCAGTAGTAAGTCTCAGCTGGGGAGGTGTCATTGGCCCAAAGAGAGTGGCAGTGTCACCAAACTTGCCTGTAGACTGCCTACTTGGTAATGATTTGGAGATCTCAGCCTGGGCTGAGGTTGAACAGGAAACCCATTCTAGAATGGTAAATTCCAATGGAAAGGTTAGTAAGGCTGTAATGGCTACAGCCCCAATTCAAGATGTCCTTCCTGAAAAGGTTGGTAGGGCTGAGAAACTCTCTGCCCCATCTTTAGCAAAAGCTCTTCCTGAACAGAATAGCAAAGCTGTTATGATAACAGCAGAAACCCAAACTGAGTCTCCTCCTGAAAAGGTTGGTGGGGCTGTGATGGCCACAGCCCAAACTCAAACTGAGATGTGTGTTGTGAAACCTGAAATGATGGATAACTCCACACAAACTGAGAGCATGGAGGAGGAAGAGAAATCTCCCCCTCACCAGACTTTAGGACAGGATCAGCCTCCTCAGGGAACTGATCTTACCCCTGATGAAGAAACTGCCCCAGAGGTGGTTGGGCCTAGCCTGACAGAACCCCTGATGTCAGTGGACCCTTCTCAGGTGGGACCCAGTCTGGAGCAGGTAACCTGCCCCTCTCTCCCTTGCCTTAGCCAGCCCAGGGCTGCAGAGGACAAGAAGGACAGTGAGACCCAGAGGGCCCCCTGTCAAATAAAGCACCCCCATCAACAGATTAGGGACACCAAAACTAGTAGCCCTAGTAAGGTGAAAACTTTAAAAACTCCTGAGGGAGCCACCTTAAAAACAGTTAGGGACCTCCCACAGATGGATTCTGTTGGGCACAGCCAAACCTGGGACCCAAGGGGCCCAAACCTGAACTGTCCCTCCAGCAAGCCAAACAGAGGGACCCAGCCTCCAGCTTTAGGTAGCCAGAGGTTGACCCTGAGAGCACAGTGCAACTCAGTTAAAGAGAGAAAGGCACACATGGTGGAAGATAATTGGAGGAAGCTAAGCCCTAAATTAGTAGAGCCTCACTTCAATACTCCATATCCAAACCAGCCTTTAACTTTGCATAAACACACCCAAGGTAGTGATTCCCTATGGTGGAGACCCTCTAATACCCCAAGGGTGAGGGACTGCTTAGTGGACCATGAGACAGGGGGTACCCATGCTAGTGCAGGTACTTCCTTATATGGCCACTCAGGCAATATAGGCTTACCTGGCCAAGGATAGCCTTATCTCCTTTCGTTTGGGGGGGGGGGGTTATGTAGGAAGGTGGCTACCTGACTATGGTTACCCCGGATTTTTTGCCTGTGTTTAGCTGGTTTTTTGACTTAGTTGACCTGGTTCCCTGCTAATCAGGGCCCCAGGCCATCTGCTCTCTCTGTAAAATGGATTCCATGTACCCTAGGTACATACCACAATTGGAAATGGACTCCTTGTCAGCCCCTGTATAATGCACTATAGGTGCCCAGGGCATAGGGGCCACCAAGGCCTACCAGGGGCTGCAGCATATCTTTTGCCACCCCTGGCTGGTTCTTAAATTGACACAACTGGCTGATCACTCAGCTGGGGTAAGGTGGTGTAATCACCCCTTGCTTAGGTATAGTATACCTATATCTAAACCTATATCTGGACACATATTAACCTGTGAGCCACTCCTATGGAAGGCCTCATCAATCCTGGAGGCAGAGTGCGTGGTTTCATGTGAGATGGAGCTCTAGCATGAGCTGAGCCTGTCTGCAGCTGTCGGGAACAACTCCCTAAGCTGTTTCAGAATAATGCCATACCATATACTCTTAAGTGCCTTATAATCCTCGCGGTTATATAGCAACTTTGGTTTGGCTTTATCAAAACATGTCGTGTAAGGTGTCATACGATTTGGAATACTATCCCCTCGCCAGTTCTGGCGACGGGGATAGCATTCCACCCCTCTAGAGGGGTAAGACATGTTACTTTGCTTAAATGCGGTTAATTTCAAAAAGGACCTTAGATCCACAAAATGGATGCCTCTGCCACAGACAAGAGTCTGGACCCCTGCAGCTGACCGAAACTCAGCCAAATGGGGCCTGGACAAAGGGTTTCCTGTCACAGGAGGGTGTCACCGCCCTCCAGACAGGAGATAGTGGATTGTAGCAGGGAGGTTTGAAAGAAACCAGACACTGCCTGGGGAGCACAAGGCTGCCCCTTGCATAATCCGGCCAAACCGGTTCTGGGGCACTCCAGCCCTCGTGCCAGGGCGGCCTGGATCAAAGGAAGGGGGTGTATCCACCCACTTCCTGGGTCCCACCCATAGGGGGGGACCTAGCAGGTAATCACGCCCACCAGATTCGAATAAGAGTGGGAGCAGTGCCAATGCACATCAGATCATCCTGAAATCACCTTTAAACTAAGAAGACGACTGGACTTCGACATTCTGATGAACAGAAGACTGAAGAGCATCTCCCTTGTGGCCTAGGAGGGGCCACCCTGTGAACACAGGCACCACCCAGCACCTCGACGTCTGCTTTGCCGCCGCCTCCCGCCGGAGCCCGAGTGCAGAGCCTGACAAGACCCAGCTTCCCAGACTTCTCCCAGCCCGATCCACAGTCCCTGCAAAGAAGGGACCCGTGGAGGCACCGAGAGACGTGGGAGCGGACATCTTGAAAGACCCCCGAGACGCTGACTGCGCAGCACCCGAGGCACCCTCGACTCTGTGCTTTGGGGTTTGAGAAGCCCCACAATCGAGCAGCATTTGCACCAAAGATCAGCCCTCCAGCATCTCCACGATCTGCGTGGGGCCCTTTTGCTTTGTGCCACTCGACTCGCCATCCCGGCCGCTTGTCACGTGGTCAGCGGCCATCTTGGCGACGAAACCTACGATTTACACTGTGGGTCTGGTTGCTCCAGACCTGCCCTCGCTCCTGTAGAAAGGAGTACCCGCTCTGACCTTGCTGGTTAGAGTAATAAGCCTTTTTTACTTTCCCCGTGGCTTGCATTAGCCAAGGCTTGTTTGCTTCAATCGAGTTGCCGACACCGCCATCAGCTAGAGCCTTCGAGGGACAGCTCGTGATCGACTCCTGGACGTCCTTGACCTCTTCGTGTCCACGTGGCTGCAGAGAGAAGCAACACCTCATCACCTGTTTGCACCCGACTTTGCCTGGTTCCAATCTGGTTCCACGGTGGTCACTGGCCAGTGACTTTGAACACTGTCCCCTCTGCTTTCAGGTCTTCACCCCTTCAGATCCACCCTTGGATCCACCGGACACTTCTCCTTCACATCGCCTGCAGCGTCTTCAGCTTCAAGCGCCAAGAACCTGCGTGTCAAAACCCGACGCCTCTTCGACCCTGTGCACCCACTTCCTGTGGGTGAGGTAACTTTGCTCCGCCGGTGTTCCCACACTGGTGCACACCTCTAGGGTCTGTGTGTTAAGTTTTGTTCCTCTAGGTTCAGCGGAAGTGTCCTTAAACTTTAACTTTGCAACTTTTACGCACCATTGGTTAACATTGGTGCATGCATGCGCTTTCCGCACATCTCCCGAATCCCGAGGGCCATTCCCGACTTCAGCATTGCTTGTCCTGACTGCTCCCAGCGATTCCCTAGGCCCTAGGCCTAACCACTGTTCGAGTGGCCTCTCTTATACCACTTGTTTAGTATATGGTTTGAGTGGCCACCCGCCCTCATCCATAATTGTGCAACTTGTATGTTTAAACAGTGCTTTTGATTTAACGCTTGTGCCCCTTTATTCATAAAGAATACTGGGGATTGTTTTTAGTAATAAACACATATATTTTTATAATATATACTTGTGTGGTGTCCTTTCATTTGGTATTACAGGATTGTATGTGGTAAAACAGCTCGCTTAACACGACCTCTTAAGTTAAGCCTTTAGGCTGCTTAGTCCATGCTACCCCTAGGATAGCTTGTCTAATAAGGTTGACTTACAACCAGACACCATAAGGGATTGTTTGGTCAGGTAGTAGGTGGTTCCAGAATTGGAAACATCCCCTACCAGGCCAACTTCTCACAATCACTACTCTGTTTTATCCGGCTCTGTTATTTGCAAATCTTTGTTCTTTACCAAGAGCAATAATGCTGCCGATTACATTGTAGGTAAATTATATTTCAAAATCTTCTATGCATTTCAGGTGCACTGCTCTCCTTCTCAGTAGCCTTGCTTGCTACTATGCTTATTTGTTTTGTAAATTGTGTTCATTTCATTGGCCTGAGAAATTATGTATGAGTGTAGTGTAAAGATAAGAACTGCGTAATGCTAGACACTAAGGGTCATATTTTCAATTACCGGCGCATCCCTGCAAAGTAGCAGGGATGCGGCAGTAATTGTGTGCCATACCACCACCACCCATTGGCCCAAAACGTCACAGAAGCCTTACGCATCTGTGCCGTAAAGGCGGCGCATTGCTGGAGTTGCGTGCCAACGATGGCGCAGCTCCAGCAATGCTCTGGGGTACCCTATCTCCCCAATGCTGCATCAAGCCGTACGTCGGCTTCAAGCGCGCAGGGTTTGACTCTTGCATCATTGTCTTAAAAGTGACTGATTGACATCTTGTAGATTTCCCTCAGCTACTTTTAGGATTCGTTCCTGTGCAGGTACGCCCTCCCTTGCGCCGGAACGCCCCCTGATGGCGCAGGGCTTTACAACGTGATGCATCGCCCATAATTTTCTTTTTTTAATATATACGCCGCACCAACACCATGGCGAGTCTTTTGTTCTGCCGCTGCGTCACAAAAGTCACGCAACAATGGAGGAAAATGAGCCGCAAGGGACTTCTAAATCAGCCCCAACAGACTGAAGTCCAGTCCTTCCTTTAGACACATGGCTATAAGAAGAAATAGTGGTGGTGGTGGGTGGATTGATAGTTTGAGTATTCACTGATCTGCAAGCAGGATGGACTTTGTCTGTCACTTCGCGTGCTGCGGACTGCTGCCTGCAGTGCCAGGCCTAGGCAAACCTCTTTAGTAGTCTGTTTATTGAGTTACATAGGAACTTTCTAAGTCAACGGTCCGCAAATCAGGCAATACGAATAACGTAGTATACCACATGAGATAGATCCCGTGGAATAGTTGTCTATCTATTTGCTATTTCTCCCAAAAATGTTGTTATTGTTCTTTTGAAATGGTTGATTTGGTTGACAAATCTCATCCATGTTTTCTGGTCTTTCTTTCTTTCATGTTGTACATCAGCTCCCCCCAAGGGCAAGAGGACACAGGAGGAGGAGGGTGCTGTTCAGGATGCAGGCCAGGATCGGGCAGGCGAGGGCTCCTTTGCTGGCCCCAGTAAGTTTTAATTGTAATAAAGAGTACCTATTTTTTCCTAGCGTTCCTCATTCGATTTTTTCTAAATCGTCTTTGATCTTCTTGTAGACTGGATATAAATTCTTATCCTGGCTCGAATATGACTCCCTGTGGTATTACTAGATTATTCTTATTAGTCTGTCTGTGTAGCTAACTAAGATTGGACATTTGACAATTCCATTGGACTCCCATTCTATTCAGCAATAGCTCTATGCACTGTCTCCTTACTGACTAGATAGTGTGGCAGAGTCATTTAGCTCCCGAAGTCACCGATGATTGATCCCCAATGATCTCTAGATTATCGTACGCAGGACAAGAGAGTACGGAGTCACAGCACAGTCAAGAAGTGTCAGAGGCACTCATGCTTGCAAAAATTCCAAAACCTTTAGCTCATCCACTCTAGTCTGGAGGACCAAAAACCACAGAGTCTATTTAAGTTTAAAAGCTTTATTAAAAGTAAACACATTTATTAAAATCTACTTTGTCATAAAACTATTTAACAGAAAACGGAAAAGTGCTTAGTGCTGACGATTAATTGGACACATTTCTTGTGGTCGAGCCGAGCTCTCACCTGGTTTGAACTTGATCCTGGTTGTGTTCTTAGGAGTCAAGCTTCTGTCTGTTAGGAGAAAAAGTGGTGCGTGTTAAAAATAAAAAGCAAGCATTCATCAGTTGTGCATAAAAGTGCAGCAAGACAACAGCCTTCCCTGGAAAAAGGGACATTTTTACTTTAGAGTAGACAGTCACAAATTATTACATTGTATTCTGTTTTTTTAACATTTCTCCTAGACCAAATATTATATAGTAGTGAGTGGTGTATTCTAACATTCTTAAATGTACTTTGTAGGTGTAACATCTGGTGACGGGGCCAGCGCGGAGGTGGCGGTGTTGGGCGAGGACTCGGAGGACTCTGGGGAGGAGGCGGTGCAAGAGCCGGCGGACGGTCCTGTGGGGGTTCGCACGGTGGTGGCGGGAACAGGTAAGCTATATATTCCTTACTTATTGAGATTGAAGACTGCATAGTGTGCTTTCTGCACGGGTGTATTACAAATCAACCAGGTAGTAGCCTCCTCGAAATGTACTTCGACTTAGCTGTGAAGTTTTTGGTGAGAAGAATCCCAATAAGTTCTTAGACGAACGTGATGGATGGGATGAACGAAAAGCGAAAGAAGGGTGTAAGTAAGTGGGACGCGAAATTGTATGATGGCTGGCAAAGAAGAACGATATGTGTTTGCTTGGCCCCCGAGGTGGCTGGGAAGGAAAGAATATGGTATGGTGCATGGCTGGGTCAATGATGAAGCAAGGATGGGTGGAAGGACATCAGCCTGGGTGGGTGAAACAGAAACTGTATGTGTGCGTATACTTTGAATGAATGGATGCCTGGAGCATGGTATTCTCTGACTCTTAGATAGCACATGTGTATCTAGAGAGAGTAGATGGTCGCTGGATGAACTAAGTGTTACCTTGAAGAGCATGTACCACCGCACCCGCACATCCGTTCCAGTGTAGGGAAGGCAAGGAAAAGAAATTGTAAATGTGTCCAATACTACCATGAATAGTAGCAGTACTTTGTATTGCAACTGCAAGCACAGCATATATCTGGTTATTACGGTGGACACTCCGTACCTCTCTTAATAACTTTAGTTTAGTTGTAGTGCGTCATTCATGTGTGGGTGTATCACTGTTCACTCAATATTGAGCAAAGCACCTAAAGTCATCCCATATGTCATCAAATACGTCCCATGTGAAGTGATAGATAATCAAATTATTTAGCTTCTTCATTTTCCTTTTCTAGTACTCATTTGCACTGTAGGGTGAAAGGTAAATTAATTAAGCAGTAGCCCTTGTAACAGAGTATTCTCAGTGCCACCCGTAATAGAAAAGTAATAGCTTCACCACCCGCATGTACTGGACGGGTACAGTAACGCAAGTCTGTCTCACTCATCATGGTGTGCAACTCTTTTTCTCGGGTGCAAGTTCACTGTGCTGCCATTCTGCCGGCTTGCATAAGATAACGTACCAATTTTCCTAAACAAGAGAGAAGAAGAAGAATAAGACTGGTGTACTGTCATAGTCGACTGTAATGGAAGTCCATAGTGGTCGTAGAATTTGTTCATTAAACTACCACTAATGTTAGAGCAAGGATGCAGAAGTGGGAGGTTACATAGATACTGTCCTCAATAGTTATGTACTGTGCTTTCAATTTGCTACTTGTACTGTGACCCAACTTTCGGCTCAATCACTTTGTGTTATTAATGCTAAGGAGCATTGGTTACAGACTATGTCTTTCTTTCTTCATATAGTTGCTCCTTCCAAATCAACATCACAGAGGGAGCAGGCTCGAATGGCCCGGCAACGGAGGCTGGACGCCACTGTCGCCGAATATCGGCGGCTGGTGGCCCTGGAGGAGGAGGAGGACAGGCAGTCGACCGGTGCAACAACAACATCCTCGACTGGGACAGCTGCATCCTCCTCCGTGACCCCACGGGACGCCAGCATGCGCAGTGCTCCAGCGGGACCGAGCCGGGCTAACAAAGCCAACCGCCACCGCCAAGCAACAGAAAGACCAGCTGCCCCCCACAGGAGCTGCAAGGCACGCCAACGCCGCCTAGGAGTCCGAATGTCCTACCTGGAGCAGGAGGTCCAGAACTATAAGAACTTGGTGGAGGGCCTCCGCTTCGAGCTTGCCACCCTCCGCAAGGAGTATGATGCCCATGCCGCAAAATGCACCAGCACCCTCCAGTAGTGGAGTGTCCCTTGCCCTTTTTTTATAGACTTTTGGGGGGTGGGATTTGGGAGTTGGAATCGTTTTGGGACTTTTCAAAGACAATCGTTGGGGTTAGGGTGGGTCTTGAGGGAGATTATTTTGTTAGGGCTACATAAATATACATTTTTAAACTTTATCTGACCATACCTGTTTTTTACTGCTTTTCATTCTGGTGGGTGGGGGACGGGGGTGTAACAGTAAGTTTGTTTTCCTGAACAGTCGTAGGACTTTAGTAGTACTACCGTCAATCTCTCGTCTAGTCCTAAATAATACTCCATTATACTACCTCCCACCAAACGCTTATCTTACCTGTAATTTGTGTTAGAAATTAGGGCTAGGGCCAGGGCTGGCTCCACGTGAAATGGGGATTAACGTTGGCAATCCTGGGCGGGTGAAATTTCCTCATTGCGGTGGTACTAGTGGTGTGACACAGTGGCAGTTGCATGCCTATGGAAAAAAAGAAAACGAAACCTGGTTTGTCCTTACTGTAGCATTACAACGGTTACGGTACGATCGAGAATATAGCAGGTGACAGTACACTAGAACAGTGCCATAATGTAGCCTAACAAATGGTAAAGTATTTGCTTGCAAATATAACTAGTACTTGCGTTGAATTTATTTGACATTGGCTCCTACTACTAGAAGATATAGTACTGAAGCTGAGTAAGTCTAGAAGATATCCTCGTATTCCTTCACCAGCCTGTTGCTATGACCTTATCCTCCCCAGCAAGTGTGTGGAATTATTGATGTCATTTTAGTCAGACATCAAACAAAACAACACAGCACAGGAAGAGGGTTAGGGTTTGGAAAATGGATGGGAATGGGGGTTTCTTTTTGGGTAGGTTTTGTTGAGAGAAGAAAAAAAAAGCACAGCATGGACAAACAATAATTGAAGATAAAGAGAATCTTTGGGTACAAACTAAAGCTAAGCACATGCAGTCACACTCATAGAATAAAACAATGGATACTGTATCTGTATTGCGTATGTTGTTGGAGTTGTCCTGTTGAATTTGGTAAGTAAGTTGCATGCAGCAAACAATTCCTCTTATTGGCGGCACTCCTCCATTCCAGCTGACGCTTCGTCCATCAATGTTGGTGACCACTGACAGAAGACACCCTGTCCACTGCCTGCCTGGCGGATGTTGACTGAAACCCGGCCTGTAATTATTGAACGGAAAACAGGAAGTGCTATTACAATACCACTGATAAATAAATAAAAGGTATGTACGCTGTGTGGTGCAAAAAGTGACACTTTGATTTCCCTAATAGACAGTACAATATTTTTGAAATTGCGTGATCTGTCTGAGTCACCTTTTTAAGGATAAATAAGTATGGCCAAAATATTATAGCGGATCTTTCCCCTCAAGGTAGGTGTACTGTAAACTGTGTTTTAGAACAACATTTGACCTTCCCAGCAATGCTCCCACCAAGGCCCTTACTAAAGCCAGTCGCAAAAATGTAGAAGACCCCCAATCAGATCTACAAAAACGATGCCTAGCAGAAAAATGGTGACAAAACGTACTTTGAAAGTAACAGTAGGCCCAAATACAGACCGTGGATTGTATTCAAACCACTTGCAAGCAAGCAAAAGTATCCATAGCCAGCATCGCTCCAACAGTGCTCTAAAACCCCAGAACTGCGTTGCAATAGAACCCCCCGAAACACATGCAATCCTGCTGCTAGGACGAACCCTAACTTACAAAAAGTGCCAAAACTGGTGTTTCCTTATGGATTTTGTCCAAAACACTTCTATCCGGTATTAGACCTTTCCCAGGAATGCCCCAGGCAAGACCCGCAAACCCACCTGCAAAAAACCACCCGACAACACCCCCAAACAGCGAAAAAGCTAAATCTCATACTTACAATATCTCTCGGCCTTCGGTCCAAACGCGGCGCTGTGCAGCTAGGTCATCATCATCAATCATCATAACTCCTGTTTTCCACCACGGATTTCCTGAAAAGCAAATGCAATCAAGATTAGATTGTCGCAGCAGTGCTTCGACAGAGACCCCGGCCGCAACCCACCCACGAACAGCAGGAAGCCCCCCAAAACGCTACATTGAGCAAGATGTCAGAAGAAATAGCAAAAAAAAGGCTGTTCCTTAAGGATTTTGTCCAAAACACTTCTATCCGGTATTAGACCTTCCCAGGAATGCCCCAGGCAAGACCCGCCAACCCACCCGCAAAAAACCACCCGACAACACCCCCAAACAGCGAAAAAGCTAAATCTCATATTTACAATATCTCTCGGCCTTCGGTCCAAACAGGGCGCTGTGCAGCTAGGTCATCATCATCAATCATCATAACTTCTGTTTTCCACCACGGATTTCCTGAAAAGCAAATGCAATCAAGATTAGACTGTCGCAGCAGTGCTTCGACAGAGACCGCGGCCGCAACCCACCCACGAACAGCAGGAAGCCCCCCAAAACGCTACATTGAGCAAGATGTCAGAAGAAATAGCAAAAAAAAAAGGCTGTTCCTTAAGGATTTGGTCCAAAACACTTCTATCCGGTATTAGACCTTCCCAGGAATGCCCCAGGCAAGACCCGCCAACCCACCCGCAAAAAACCACCCGACAACACCCCCAAACAGCGAAAAAGCTAAATCTCATACTTACAATATCTCTCGGCCTTCGGTCCAAACGCGGCGCTGTGCAGCTAGGTCATCATCAATCATCATAACTCCTGTTTTCCACCACGGATTTCCTGAAAAGCAAATGCAATCAAGATTAGACTGTCGCAGCAGTGCTTCGACAGAGACCCCGGCCGCAACCCACCCACGAACAGCAGGAAGCCCCCCAAAACGCTACATTGAGCAAGATGTCAGAAGAAATAGCAAAAAAAAGGCTGTTCCTTAAGGATTTTGTCCAAAACACTTCTATCCGGTATTAGACCTTCCCAGGAATGCCCCAGGCAAGACCCGCCAACCCACCCGCAAAAAAACACCCGACAACACCCCCAAACAGCGAAAAAGCTAAATCTCATACTTACAATATCTCTCGGCCTTCGGTCCAAACGCGGCGCTGTGCAGCTAGGTCATCATCATCAATCATTATAACTCCTGTTTTCCACCACGGATTTCCTGAAAAGCAAATGCAATCAAGATTAGACTGTCGCAGCAGTGCTCCCAGACACCAAAAATCACCCACAAACACCCGGAACCCTGCCAAAGAGCACCTCAAAGGCAAGCAAGTCAGCAAAAACTGCAAGAAATTTCCACCTCATATTTGGTCCAAAACACTTTTGTCCATTATTAGAGCTTCACAGCAATGGGCCCAAATCCGTCAACTCACCCGCAAAGAAGTACAACACCCCCACAAGTGCTGAGTCTTTCTTCATTGGGCGTAATCCAGCACTCTGCTTTGAGGGAAATCGCAGTCTGGAGGAGGAGGATAGAGGAGCATGTTCTTCAGAACTTGTGAACCTGAGGAATGTAGACTGCGGCACCTTCAAATCAATAAGCAAACAAGTGAAGACAGTTCTGCTGATGGTCTTGTTTTTGGGATTAGGTGATTAAAGTTTGAATTAAATTAACTGTGCAAAACAAAGAAAGAGAGACACACAGGAATAAAAGTGAATAAGGACGAAAAAGAAAGTTATTGATTCATTGTCTCATTTTCAGGGCTCGGTGTCAGGGAATAAGAAGAAGATTTCGTCATCATACTCTGCGAATTCAGGCAGGATGAGGTCAGTGCCACCAAACAGAGAACAAATCCCCTCATCTACGTTGCCGTCCTCCTCGTCTTCATGCGGTGTGCTTTCTCGTACTTTGTAATCTGGTGGTATGAGGTGCTGATTCATCTTGATCATTGTCAGCTGCTCCACATTTTTGGGCGAGAGCCGGCTCCGTTTGGGAGTTACAATGCCACCAGCAGCACTGAAAACACGTTCAGAAGACACACTTGCGAGTGGGCAAGACAAATAGTTTATAGCCAGGTTAGAGAGCTGTGGCCACAATTGTTTTTTGCCATGCCAATACTGCAATGGCTCATCATTAAGAAAGACCTCTGTTGAGTCATTCAGATAGTCCTGCACCATCGCCTCAAGGTCATCAACGGTTCCTCCACTTTGCTTACTTTTTGCCGTGCCTGTGACATTTTTTCGAGAACCATACCCCATCAAACTTAGCCAATCCTCCTCCGCAGCCACTGTTAGTGTTGTCATTGTGTGTGGTGCAGATGATCCACTTGCCGGTGTCTTTAACGGCTGAGAGGTCACTTGTGCCCCAGCCACAGGTGCAGAAGTGGATTCTTGTGACTGGGGATGGCCTGCTGATGCTGATGTACTGTCTTCTCCTTCAATAACCTGCCGTTCTTTTTCAAACCTCTTGGCTGCCCAGGCTAACCAATGTTTGTACTTTTGAACATCTGCATCAGCAAAAGGAAAGAATGCTTCGCCTGCCAGCGCCTTTTTGTAGCGTGGATCCAGAATAGTAGCACAAATGTAATGCTGTTCTGACTTGATCTTTTGAAGACGTTCATCACCACGTAGGCGCTCTAATAATTTCTCAGACAAAATAAAATGGTCTTTTTTTTTCATCTTTTTCAAACTCAGAAGACACCACCATCAGTTGGTGCTCCAGCATGCACAACAATGGGATAGCTTTTCCCAAATTACAGTCCTCCTGGCTGACTGCACGCGTGAAGAACTCAAAAGGACGAAGCATGTCTGTCAGGCTTTTAACTATGTCCCATTGCACTGCACCCATCCGCATGTCCTCCTTCTGAGATGTACCCTCTGTGAAGAAATAGTGATTGAGTACCGTATACTGCTCATACAGACGCTCAAGCATGTAGAAGGTTGAGTTCCAACGTGTTGCCACCTCCTGGATGAGTGCTTTCACTGGTATTCGACTTTGAAGTAGCAGCCTCCTCAGATGCTTCCGGGCCTTAAAAGAATGGCTGAAATGGTTGCACATTTTGCGGCAGGTGGCCATTACCGCGAACGCTGCACTGTCTCTATCACTCAAGAATTTTTGAACTACCAGGTTGATACAGTGCGCCAAACACGGCACTCTAAAATAGCGACCCAGCGCCATGGCCTTAACTACATTGGCGCCATTATCCGTGGAAACATAACCAATCTGGCGTTTTTTTGGGGATAGCATTTTCAAGACCTTTTTGTCAAACTCGTCCAAAATGTTTTGGGATGTGTGACTTTTCTCCAAGCCAAACATGGCTAGTGTTGCATGTTTCCGAGCAGCTTTGAAAACTTTGTCCGGGTCAACACCTGCGTTTAGCTTTGCTTTAACACCTGAAAAAGAGACCCAGCGTGCAGTGATGCACATGTAATCAGCGCCTGCGCCACTGGTCCACGTCTGTTGTCAGATGTATTGTGTGAACAGCACTCTTCTGCAAAGCTGCCCCAATCGCCTCCAGCACATCTTCATGTAGTGCTGGAACCGCAACTCTGGCAAAATAGAACCGGCTAGGAACCTTCCATTTAGGGCAGAGCGTTGCCACTAATTCTAGAAAACCTACCGCTTCTACAAAAGAAAAAGGGAGAAGGTCCACAGCTAGCATTTTAGCCAGCTTCGTGTTATACAGACGCGTCAGTGGGTGGTTGCGTTCATATGGCACGTCTGAAGTAAGCATTGTTCTAATGTTGCCCTGGACCAAGCATTTACGGGCTGATAATGACTTCGTTGACCCAATTTTGCTCGCTGGTGAACTTTTGTGCGTTGGTGTCTCACTCGCTCCAACACTCTTAGTGTGCCTCACATTGGGTGTGCTGCTGACAGGGGTACTGGGTGTAAGGGAAGTGTTTGACACGTCTTCTTCCTCCTCGTCATCATCAGATGCAACATCAACGTTTCCTTGAATTCGGCCTTTCTTGATCGCATCTAGGTGCGCAAACCATTGGACAGTGTGCTGTCTCCTAAGATGACCTCTCTGGCCTCCGGTACCATAGTTGGTACCTGGCTTACCACGACTAACTGCAAGCTTACAAAGGGTACAAATGGCAAACTTTGGATTTTTTTGACAAACAGTAAAGAAGCCCCAAACTGGGGACTTGAAGTGTCTGTGGGACCTGGAGGAGGCGGCGATACTGGTGGTGGTGGTCATGAAGCTAATGCCAGATGAAGTGGAGGATCTGGATTGCCCAACTTTTGTACGTTGTGCACTTTCACCGCCACTAATTAAGGTCGAGGTGGATGGAGGTCTCTTCTTGCCAGAAAGAAATATGGAAGCGGGACGAGTTGGTGTACTACTTAACTCCAATGATTGTGGTGTTTCCACTGCCTCCTCATCGACAACATCATCATCATCACGCTCAGCAGCTCTTCGGGCTAGGGTCAAAATGTCTGTTTGCTGCATGCCCGCTGGGGCTGCAGTGACCTTTATGATGACTGGGTCGTCGTTGGCAGAGTCTTCATCAGCAGCAGTATCCGCCACTTCTTGTTGAGCCTCATCACACTCCATAACTCTGAGACTTTGGACGAGATTCCTTTTACGCTTAACTACCTTTGTCGGATCATGGAGTGCCTCACTCTCAGACGGCAGTGGTGCTGGTTCCCAAGTTTGATCCGGATCATCAGAAGGAGGTGTGCTTGAAGAAGATGTAGACACCACCCTTGATCTCTTCCTTGCTAGGGGTGTGGAAGACAATGAAGGATCATCAGGAGGAGTGGCTTCCTCAAATGATACCTCGCCTTGATTGTCGATTTCCTGATGTGCCCCTACTTCGGGAGGAACAACTATTGTGGGCACTTGTGACCCTCCATGCACCTCTGCTTGCGCATCTCCTTGCGCTGCCTCTCCTTCCACATGTACTTGGGCTTGTACTTGCACATGTGATTGTTGTTGCGGCTGTGGTTGTTCAACACTCGTCAGATGAGCTACAACAACCTGTGTTGATTGAGAGACATTGCTGCTGCTTTCTTGCGATGAGCCAACATCACTGGTCGATGGTGATTCAAGAACTATACTGGCTGCCTCTGCAGCACTCAAGGGCTTGGACTTAAGTTGGCGTGGTGGTGGTGGTGGCACTGAGCCCAATGGAGCGGGGGTGCTGCTGCCAGCTTGGTCCCCAGCAGATCCCGCTGCTGCTGCAGGCATACTTTTTTTTTTACTCCCAAAAAAAGGGGCGGGCGGCACACCAGTCTCCTTGGTAACTTGCTTCTTCTGCTCCTTACTGGCACCTTTCTTGCTAGAGGAGCTACGGGTTACTTTTTTTGGGGCCATCTTCTTCAGAGCAGGTCAGAACAGCAGGCAGCAGTTGCACGAGTTGCAGAGTTGTCTGTGTCCAGACGTGACGTCGCGTGACGTTATGCTGCACACACACACCGCTGCAGGACTTCTTCCTGGCACTGGTGGTTCTCTTGAGTCTTGTGCACCTAAAAGCAATGGAAGACAGAGGAACATCAGTTCAGTTATACACCCCAAAAAATCGACAAAACACAGAAAAATGAGCACAATCCCATGCCATCCATGATGTTTACATTGAAGACACCCCACAGAAAGACTAGGGACATGCAAGTATGCAACACTCACTACCCCTGGGCATAATGGATGAAAAGTAGGCAAAATAAGTGCAGGCCTCAGACACTGCCTCTCTTCAAAATGGCCCCTTACACCCCAAGCACATGTTGCCTGTACCAGACAGCAGCACTCAAGATGGCCACCACCACCACCCACATGGCCAGTCCACATCAACAGTACACCCCAAAAAACACAGAAAAACAGCCAAAAAACACCACAAACCAATGCCATCCAGGATGTTTACATTAAAGAGAGTGAGACCACACTACAGGCACACTCAGTCCATGCACCACTACTACCCCTTGGCAAAAGGCCCCACCAGCAGCCCCAAAAAAACGACCAAAAACAATAAAATCAGCACAATCCCAGCCCATCCATGGCCTCAATGGTGTTTAAATTCAAGAAGACACCCCTCAGAAACACTAGGCCCATGCAACACTCACTACCCTGGGCATAATGGATGAAAAGTAGGCAAAATAAGTGCAGGCCTCAGACACTGCCTCTCTTCAAAATGGCCCCTTACACCCCAAGCACATGTTGCCTGTACCAGCCAGCACTCAAGATGGCCACCACCACCACCCACATGGCCAGTCCACATCAACAGTACACCCCAAAAAACACAGAAAAACAGCCAAAAGTCACCACAATCCAATGCCATCCAGGATGTTTACATTAAAGAGAGTGAGACCACACTACAGGCACACTCAGTCCATGCACCACTACCCCTGGGCAAAGGGCCCCACCAGCAGCCCCAAAAAACGACAAAAAACAATAAAATCAGCACAATCCCAGCCCATCCATGGCCTCAATGGTGTTTAAATTCAAGAAGACACCCCTCAGAAACACTAGGCCCATGCAACACTCACTACCCCTGGGCATAATGGATGAAAAGTGGGCAAAATAAGTGCAGGCCTCAGACACTGCCTCTCTTCAAAATGGCCCCTTACACCCCAAGCACATGTTGCCTGTACCAGCCAGCAGCACTCAAGATGGCCACCACCACCACCCACATGGCCAGTCCACATCAACAGTACACCCCAAAAAACACAGAAAAACAGCCAAAAATCACCACAAACCAATGCCATCCAGGATGTTTACATTAAAGAGAGTGAGACCACACTACAGGCACACTCAGTCCATGCACCACTACTACCCCTTGGCAAAAGGCCCCACCAGCAGCCCCAAAAAAACGACAAAAAACAATAAAATCAGCACAATCCCAGCCCATCCATAGCCTCAATGGTGTTTAAATTCAAGAAGACACCCCTCAGAAACACTAGGCCCATGCAACACTCACTACCCCTGGGCATAATGGATGAAAAGTAGGCAAAATAAGTGCAGGCCTCAGACACTGCCTCTCTTCAAAATGGCCCCTTACACCCCAAGCACATGTTGCCTGTACCAGCCAGCACTCAAGATGGCCACCACCACCACCCACATGGCCAGTCCACATCAACAGTACACCCCAAAAAACACAGAAAAACAGCCAAAAATCACCACAATCCAATGCCATCCAGGATGTTTACATTAAAGAGAGTGAGACCACACTACAGGCACACTCAGTCCATGCACCACTACCCCTGGGCAAAGGGCCCCACCAGCAGCCCCAAAAAAACGACAAAAAACAATAAAATCAGCACAATCCCAGCCCATCCATGGCCTCAATGGTGTTTAAATTCAAGAAGACACCCCTCAGAAACACTAGGCCCATGCAACACTCACTACCCCTGGGCATAATGGATGAAAAGTAGGCAAAATAAGTGCAGGCCTCAGACACTGCCTCTCCTCAAAATGGCCCCTTACACCCCAAGCACATGTTGCCTGTACCAGCCAGCACTCAAGATGGCCACCACCACCACCCACATGGCCAGTCCACATCAACAGTACACCCCCAAAAAACAGAAAAACTGCCAGAAATCACCACAATCCAATGCCATCCATGATGTTTACATTAAAGAGAGTGAGACCACACCACAGGCACACTCAGTCCATGCACCACCACCCCTGGGCAGAAGGCCACACCAGCAGCCCCCAAAAAACGACAAAAAACAATAAAATCAGCACAATCCCAGCCCATCCATGGCCTCAATTATGTTTAAATGTGAAGTAGTGTGGCTCACTGGTTAGAGGCGGCAGACCCGAGAGCAGAGGACGGCCCGGGACCAGGGTTCGATTCCCGGCGCGGCAGGTTTCTGGACCAGGGTCAGCGGACTCGATAATTCTCTCGCCTCGGTGCCCACTCTGATCAGCGTTCACACTCGGCAACTCTGGGCATTAGCTTGCCTCATCTTCACTAACGGCCCCACCAGACCGCCGGGGATGCCTGGTCTCACCCTGGAGATACCCATTAAGGGACCATCTCTCAGGGAAGCCAGGAAGGGTTTCGCAGCGGTCGAAGCGCCTTGGGACCCTACGGGTAAGTAGTGCGCTATATAAATGCCTATACATTTAAATTCAAGAAGACACCCCACAGAAAGACTAGGCCCATGCAACACTCACCACCCCTGGGCAAAGGGCCACACCAGCAGGCCCAAAAAAACGACAAAAATCAGCACAATCCCAGCCCATCCATGGCCTCAATGGTGTTTAAATTCAACAAAACAGTTGTATCATGCACCCCTAACCAACCCTGGTCCTACTGGATACTGTGGCTACCCACAATATAATTTATTTAATGTTCTGAAAAAGTTCCAAAATTGTACTTGCAGCAACTGTAATGCCCCAAACAAACTTACTTGTGAAAGGTGATTTCTAATCCAAAAGTGATCCAAAGACAGTCAAAAAGGCCTCAAATCCAAATATCCAGCAGCACCCACAAAAAGTAATCCTTCCAGCTCCAGATCCAAATGAAAGTGACCAGGAGATGGACAAAGCACTGGGAGGAGCCTGCTGGACAGGAACAGGAAGTTGGAGACTGTGGGGCACTTCCTTCCTCCCCCCCCCCCCAAAAATGGACTCCTTGCAAAAAAAAAGGCCATGCAAATGTCAACCTGAGGAGTGATTCTGATAAAAATCATAATTTTCTGAAGGTTTATCCTGTTTGCTGGTGATTTTCTTGTGCAGAATTGCAAAATCTCTATTTCGCGAGTGCGAGATTGTTCCTTTCCGCCGCAACTACGTGTTCGCAATTGCGAACTCTCGCGAGGTGTGCTGTGCAAGGTGGCAAGCCGCGATTACGTATTCGCGGGCGCCAAACTCCCGCGGGATCACGCAGCAAGATCCAAAATGGCGCGGCACTCACAAAGAAAAACAACTCGGCAAACGCTAAATGACGGAAAGTGAACGCCGTGCACCACGCCGCGCGCCGCAACCAAGCAAAAAATCCGCCGCGAGCGGATTCGCGGATTTTCGACAAATTCGCGAGAGTTCGCGGATTGCGAATTTGCCGAAAATCCGAAAAATCCGCGATCGGAGCGGATTTTACGCCCATGCTTACAGGAGACGAGTCTGTAGTGTGCCGAGTGAGGAAACAGTGACCGATAAGTGAAACGCGATAAAAATAAAAGAAGGACTAAAGTAAGAGTAGAGCTAGTAACACAGTGAAAAGATATGGCCATCTTAAAGTGTGGGAAGTGCGGAGGTACACAAATAAAAGCAATGTAACAAAAAGTTGAAAAACATCGTCACTAGGGGAGAACAGCAATCAGCGGGAATATTCAGAATGAAACAAATAAGCTAATATCTAAATAAATACAAATACAATCACAGTCAGACTAACAAAATTGAGGTGAATTACATTTACAGTGATACGTGATTCAACTGCACAAGTCTGATTTAAAGATAACATGCCAGTTCAAATTTGTCATTTAATCCCAAGGGGGTGAGTGATTGCAAAAACCAGATCCAGTATGTTTCTCTTTGAGAATTTTTTTTACTATTGTCTCGGTCTGGACGTTGTGATACAGTTTCAAGCACACCACATTTCAATCGTGCATATTGTGCCTCATAGTTCACCAGTGTTGGGCTATAGGTGAACTAGTGGTATTTGTCCTAATGCGACTTTTGTGCTCTGTAATACAAGTTCGAAGAGCTCTCTCAGTTTTACCCACATAAAACAAATCACATGGGCATTTTAAGAAATAGACTAAATTTTGACTATTGCAAGTCGCATTGACTTTCAGGTGAATAGGTTTACCTGATCATGGGTGATGGATAACATTGCCTTTAATCATGTTGTTACAGTTCGAACAGTTCAAACAAGTATTTAAACCTTTAAAAAGCACTTTTGGATTAGATGGTGAATTGAGAATCTCTTTTAGATTACGTGATCGTTTATAAGCGAACATAGGAAGTTCGCTAAACATTCCTTTAAAATCTGGTTCTAGTTGCAATAGCGACCATCTTTCACGGATGATGGATTTTAGCATTTTAGATTGGGTGGAATAAGTGGAGACAAAAACCATTACGCCGAGCCCTTTTCTAACATCACTGGTGAGTTAAGCCTTTTGATATGCTATTGTTTTCACCATTACCGGCTCGATACAGTACCTCACTCGCAGCACTTATTTTGCTTTTATAGCGCGACTCTGCTCAATCAGTCCATCAACTACTGAGCCTTCCCTTCCCACGGTTAGGTAAGCTTCCAACCTCGCTAGCATGTTCACCCACAAACCACGAGCGCTGAGTCCACTAACTACCTTGCTATTTATTACTCTGCAGCCCGCTTTGCCGCCGCTCACCAAACCATTGATACACGTGTGCCCAGCACTTACATAAGAGCGTCTCCGCTCCTTTTGGTAAGACTGCTCGCCTTCATGTAATTCTTACCACTTTCATTAGCGTTCAGCTAATCCACTTACCTTGTTCACATTTTTTATGATTAGCCACATTCACTTTCTGTAAGCCCTTTTAGGTTTATAAGGTTCTTCTTTTGCTCACTGCTTTTTTCATGATACTCACTCTTCACACATTCTGTTTTTTTCTTGATTTATTCCTTCCTTTGCCCATTTAAGCTCATTCATGTCATGAATTACTGAACTTTGATTCATTCATTGTATCGTTTGTATAGATACCCCTGAAGAAGGGCTGTTTGCGTAGCCCGAAATGCATTGGGATTTTTAAATCTAACAATTTCTGAAGATTTGTTTGTTAATTCAACGTTTGGATCTTGTGAATTCTAAACAATATCCATGAACATTTGATTGCATATAAAGATTTGTCTTTCAAGACACAGAAGACTCCATGCTGATCACCTCATTTATTTTGCATCATTTATTTTGTATCATTATGTCTAACGTATGTATACTTGTGTAAGTTTATGACAAATAGCCTAAGACATAACTGTTGACACTTATGTGAACGAACATGCAGTGCATAAGGTTGCCCAGATAATATCTGACAATTTTTTCCATTTTATGACCACAGGCTAGCAGAGCCTGTTGCCTTTTGCACGCACCAGCGTTAAATTGTCTAATATCAAGCCTATTGTATTCTTTTTTGATTGTATATTGAGTAACTAGAGTGCATGAAGGTTGCTTTTGATCTCTAATTTACAAAAGTTAAAGGCAGCCCTATTGTTTAGAGTACACTTTGGCTGAGTTTTGGATTAGTGCCTTAGATCAATCAATCAGGTTACTTGTAAACCATGGCTCCTCACCCGTAAGAGTCTCAAAGTATGGGAGTGACTGCTGGTCCGTAACAGGTGCTGTGGTACAGTCGAAGAGCCAGGTCTTGAGGTCTTTCCTGAATTGAGGCAGTGAAGGTGATTGCCTGAGGTGGAGAGGCAGGGTGTTCCAGGTCTTGAGGTCCTTCCTGAATTGAGGCAGTGAAGGTGATTGCCTGAGGTGGAGAGGCAGGGTGTTCCAGGTCTTGAGGTCCTTCCTGAATAGAGGCAGTGAAGGTGATTGCCTGAGGTGGAGAGGCAGGGTGTTCCAGGTCTTGAGGTCCTTCCAGAATTGAGGCAGTGAAGGTGATTGCCTGAGGTGGAGAGGCAGGGTGTTCCAGGTCTTGAGGTCCTTCCTGAATTGAGGCAGTGAAGGTGATTGCCTGAGGTGGAGAGGCAGGGTGTTCCAGGTCTTGAGGTCCTTCCTGAATTGAGGCAGTGAAGGTGATTGCCTGAGTTTGAGAGGCAGGGTGTTCCAGGTCTTGAGGTCCTTCCTGAATTGAGGCAGTGAAGGTGATTGCCTGAGGTGGATAGGCAGGGTGTTCCAGGTCTTGAGGTCCTTCCTGAATTGAGGCAGTGAAGGTTATTGCCTTAGGTGGAGAGACAGGGCGTTTCAGGTCTTGAGGTCCTTCCTGAATTGAGGCAGTGAAGGTGATTGCCTGAGGTGGAGAGGCAGGGTGTTCCAGGTCTTGAGGTCCTTCCTGAATTGAGGCAGTGAAGGTGATTGCCTGAGGTGGAGAGGCAGGGTGTTCCAGGTCTTGAGGTCCTTCCTGAATTGAGGCAGTGAAGGTAATTGCCTTAGGTGGAGAGGCAGGGTGTTCCAGGTCTTGAGGTCCTTCCTGAATTGAGGCAGTGAAGGTGATTGCCTGAGGTGGATAGGCAGGGTGTTCCAGGTCTTGAGGTCCTTCCTGAATTGAGGCAGTGAAGGTGATTGCCTGAGGTGGAGAGGCAGGGTGTTCCAGGTCTTGAGGTCCTTCCTGAATTGAGGCAGTGAAGGTGATTGCCTTAGGTGGAGAGACAGGGTGTTCCAGGTCTTGAGGTCCTTCCTGAATTGAGGCAATGAAGGTGATTGCCTGAGGTGGATAGGCCGGGTTTTCCACGTATTTGCTGTGTGGTAGGAGAAGGATCTTCCTCAGCCGGGGTTTTGCGGATACGTGGGACTAGAGCCAGGGTCAGAGAGCGACCCCTGACCTCCCTGGTAGGTCGCTCCCCCTCCACGCAGCTCCGCCTGTGTGCCCCTGCTGCTGCTGCTGCTAAAGGACTCGCTGGTTAGTGTGCCCATCCTACGTTTTCTTTGACTCGTTCTTCCCCCTCCTTTGTGCCCCATTTTCTTTGCTTTGCTCTGGGCCGCTGTTTTTCCCCTCTCCTGTGCCCCGTCATTTTGCTCTCTGTGCCACTCGTTTTTCCCTCTCCTTTTGCCCGTTTTTTGCTATGTGCTACTATTTTTCCCTCTTCTGTGCCCCGTTTCTTTTTGCTTTGTACCACTGTTTTCCCCTCTTTCTTGCCCCATTTTGCTTCCTGTGCCACTCGTTCTCCCCGCTGCTGTGCCCCCTGCGCCCCCCCCTGCCCACTCGCTGCTCCCGCCTCCCAGCTGCTCCTCCCTCCCAGCTCCCCATATATGCAGGTCGCTGCGCGGCCGCACCGAAGGCGCGCCTAAGGCAAGCCCGTCTGTGCCCGTCTGCACCTGGACCTCACCCAGTGCCAGAACCCCTGGCCCCCACAAACGCCACGACGCCAGACTGTGATACAACGCCAGCACCCTCCACGCCGGCTGAGACCACAGCTGCTTTCAGGCCGCCCCGAAACGCACCCACGGACCTTTCTCCTGCCGCACCTGCAGCTTCACCTGCGACAGAGCCACCAAACCACCAAGGACCGGACCCAACCACCTCCGCTGCATACTCCTAAACACACGCTCTGCACGCAAACACGCCATAGAGATCTGGGACCTGCTCGACACCTCCACCCCAGACGTTGCCTTTCTGACCGAGACCTGGTGGAACAACTCTTCGGCTCCCGACATCGCCATAGCCGTCCCGGACGGCTACAAGATCGCCCACAGAGACCACACCAATGGAACTGGAGGAGGAATAGCCATCGTCCACAAGTCCAGCCTCAAGGTCTCCACCGACTCAGATGAGACTCTGAGCGCCGCCGAACACCTGCACTTCCAGATCCACACTGACCCCAACACCACCCTCAGAGGAACACTCGTCTACAGACCCCCAGGACCCCGGCCACAGTTCAGCGACTCCATCGCCGACCTCGTCAGCACCCACGCACTCGCCTCAATGGACTACATCCGCCTCAGGGACCTGAACTTCCACCTCGAGAACAACAACGACGCCAACTCCGCCACCCTGATCGACAACCTCGCTAACCTCGGCCTCAGACAACTCGTCACCGCTCCCAACCACGCCGCCGGCCACACGCTTGACCCCATCTTCTCCACAAGCACCCAGGTCTCCTTCGACCGCACCACTGAACTCCACTGGACGGACCACCGCTGCATCCATTTCACCTACAAGAAGCCCACCACGCACCACCACACCCAACAGCTGCCCCGCCGCTGCTGGAACAAAGTCACCGAAGACCAGCTGGCCACCACCCTCGGCCAGAACCCACCCAACGACCCAACCAACCCAGACGCCGCCGCCCGCAACCTCAGGCAGTGGATCAACAACTGCGCCAACACCCTCGCCCCGCTCAAGAAACCCTCCAACAGCCGCAACAGCAAGAAAGCCACCTGGTTCACCGAAGAACTCCAGACCTCCAAACGAGTATGCCGGAAATTGGAGATGAAATGGCTGCACGAACGAACACCGGACAGCCACGCAGCCCACAAGGACGCCACCCGCAGACATCACCATCTAATCAGATTAGCCAAGAGATTTTCCTTCAAAACTCACCTAGACAACAATGCACACGACAGCAAAGAGCTCTTCAGCATCGTGAAGGAACTCTCCAACCCCAGCGCCAATGCCAACGACATCCCGCCCTCACAAGAACTGTGCCACTCGCTAGCCACCTTCTTCCACCGCAAGATCGCTGACATCCACAACAGCTTCAACACCACCACGACCACCCCGACAACATCAGACTCCACCCCCCCTACGAACACCACCGCATCAACCACCTGACCTCCTGGACCAACGTCAACAACGATGAAACACGCAAGATCATGAACTCCATCCACTCAGGATCACCGTCAGACCCCTGCCAACACCACATATTCAACAAAGCCGACGCAGCCATCACACACCAACTACGGAAAGTTATCAACATCTCCTTCGAGACAGCTACAGTCCCGGAAAGCTGGAAGCACGCCAAAATCAACACCCTTCTCAAGAAGCCCAAGGCGGACCCCAAGGACCTCAAGAATTTCCGGCCCATCTCCCTGCTCCCGTTACCGGCGAAGGTTATAGAGAAAATCGTCAACACACAACTGACCCGCCACCTCGAGGACAACGAAATCCTAGACCCATCCCAGTCCGGATTCCGGAAAAACCACAGCACCGAGACAGCCCTCATGGCCGCCACAGACGACATCAGGATCCAACTAGACAACGGCGAAACATCAGCCCTCATCCTCCTGGACCTATCAGCCGCCTTTGACACGGTCTGCCACCGCACACTAAAGACACGCCTCCTAGAAGACGGAATCCAAGAGAAGGCCCTGGACTGGACCACATCCTTCCTCTCCGGCAGAACCCTGAGCGTCCGCCTTCCCCCCTTCCGCTCCGAAGCCACTGACATCATCTGCGGCGTACCCCAGGGCTCATCCCTCAGCCCGACGCTGTTCAACGTCTACATGGCTCCCCTCGCCCGCCAGCACAACCTCAATATCATCTTCTACGCCGATGACACCCAGCTCATCCTCTCCCTCACCAAGGACCCGCACACCGCCAAAACCAACCTCCACGAGGGAATGAAGGCCATCGCCGAATGGATGAGAGGCAGCCGACTGAAGCTGAACTCGGACACGACGGAGGTCCTCATCCTCGGATCCACCCCCTCAGCCTGGGACGACTCCTGGTGGCCGACCACACTGGGAACAGCACCAACACCCACCGACCACGCACGCAACCTAGGAATCATCCTCGTCTCCATGTCGAAGCAGGTCAACGCCGTCTCCACCACCTGATACAACACCCTCCACATGCTCCACAGGATCTACAAGTGGATCCCCACAGAAACAAGAAGAACGGTGACACAGGCCCTCATCAGCAGCAGTTTGGACTACGGCAACGCACTCTACGCAGGAATCCCGGCCAAACACCTGCGACGACTGCAAAGCATCCAAAACGCCTCCGCCCGACGGATCCTCAACGTCCATCGCCGCAGCCACATCACCCCCCACCTGAAAGACCTACACTGGCTGCCTGTCGACAAGAGGATCACCTTCAAGATACTCACCCACGCACACAAAGCACTCCACAACACCGGACCAGCCTACCTCAACAGCAGACTCAGCTTCTACACCCCCACCCGCCGGCTCCGCTCCGCCAGCCTCACCCTCGCCGCTGTCCCCCGCATCCAACGAACGACCTCGGGCGGCAGACCCTTCTTCTTCCTCGCCGCTAAAACTTGGAACACCCTCCCTACCCACCTACGACAGACCCAAGACCTGCTCACCTTCAGAAGACTCCTCAAGACCTGGCTCTTCGAGCAGTAGCGGCACCCCCCCCCAGCGCCTTGAGACCCTCACGGGTAAGTAGCGCACACTATAAGTACAATGATTGATTGATTGATTGAGATTAGTGGGCGACGGTCTCTAGTGGGTGCGTGATATGCGAGGCAGTGCTTAAGGTACGCACGGCCTACGTCATGTAGGGCTTTGTAGGTGTGTGTGAGGAGCTTGTAGGTGATTCTTTTGTTGACTGGGAGGCAGTGGCGGTCTCTCATGTGACTGGTGATGTGGCTGCAGCAGGGAATGTTGAGGGTAAGTCTGGGGGTACTGAATGTTATGCAGTTCCTTTTGGAGTATCTGGGTGATCACCGCATTGAGTGCATTGCCGTAGTCGATTCTACTGCTGAGTGCATGCGCGACCATCTTTCTGGACTAGGTGGGGATTCACTTGAAGATCCTTTCAAGCTGGCATAGCGAGCGGAAGCATGATGATGACATGACATTGATCTGGTGGCTCATGGTGACCGAGGAGTCCAAGATGATGCAGAGGTTTTGTGCATGGTTTGTGGGTGTGGGGGGGTTCCAAGTGCTACGGGCCACCAGGAGTCAACCCAGGCGGAGGGGTGCAGCTCTTGATGAGGACTTTGGTCTTCTCTGAGTTGAGCTTGAGGCAGCTGTTCTTCATCCGGTTGGTGACAGCCTTCATCCCCTTGTGGAAGTTGTTCTTGGTGACTGTGGGTACATTGGTTAGGGAGAGAATCAGCTGGGTCTCGTCGGCGTAGGAGACAATGTTGAGTCCATGGTTCTTGACAATGGTTGCAAGCGGAGCTATGTAGATGTTAGGGCTCAGGAAGGAGCCCTGAGATACTCCACAGCAGATCTCTGTGGGTTCCGAGTGGAACGGTGAGAGTATGACTCTCTGTGTTCATCTGGTGAGGAAGGAACACATCCATTCCAGGGCTTTGTCGCAGATGCTGGCATCATGGAGTCTTGTGCATAGGGTGCTGTGAGAGACATTATTGTAGGCAGCTGAGACTTCCAGGAGGATGAAGGCTGCAGTTTCGCCTTTGTGAAGGAGGGTGCGGATGTCATCTGTGGTGGTGAGGAGGGTTGTCTCGGTCCTGTGGTTGCTTAGGAAGCCTGATTGGGGGAGGTCCAGGATGTGGTTTGCTTCGATGAACTCGGAAAGTTGGGCGTTGATGGCCTTTTCGATGACCTTGGGGGAAGAGAGATGGGTCTGAAGTTCTTGAGGTCCGCAGGGTCGGCAGAGGGTTTCTTCAGCAAGGGGTTGATCTCTGCGTGTTTCCAGTCTTCTGGGAAGGTGGCAGAGTTGATGGAGCAGTTGATGGTGCGGCAGAGTTCGGGGGGTGATGGTGGTGCCAGCTTTAGTGAAGCTGTGGTGCCGGCAGGGGTCCAAAGGTGCTCCAGATTGTATGCTCTTCATGATCATAAGTGTGTCATCAGCGGTTAGGGGAGTCTAGCTGAGTAGTGTTGGGGTCCAGTGTCGTTCGGTGCCTTGATTGCAGGTGGGCAGGGAGGGTCTTGGGTATCAAGGCTGTCAAAACTGTTGTATATCTCCTCAATCTTGTGGTGGAAGAAGGTACCGAGGTTGTTGCAGAGATCTTGGGAGGGTGAGATGTCTGCTGTCTCATTGTTGGGTCTGGCGAATTCTTTGACCACTGTGAAAAATTATTTTTTAATAAGTGCATTGGCATTGATCCTTTCTTATAGGGCCACTTTCTTTGTTGTTTTAATGAGGTAGTGGTGTGTGGTGACAACGGTCTTGAAAGCTGTCTGGTCTTTAAGGGTATTGCTGCTCCTCCATCTCTTCTTGAGCCATCCACAGGTGTATCTGAGCTCATGAAGGGCGGGAGAGAACCAGCCGGCTTTCTTGGAGTGTCGCTTGCCTGGGGCTTTCTTCAAGGGAGCCAAAGTATCAGTGCAGTTGGAGATCTTGGTTTTAGATTTTTCCATTCCTACTAACACTATATTAAAGTGGTAATAAGTAGAGAAAATTATTTATAAGTTTCTATATATTAAAAAAATATATATTATGGAGTACCACAGTACTATCTAGGAAGTACTGCAGTACTTAAAATAAAATGAAAAAAATAAATATGTACAAAAATTAAAAATACACTACTATGCTATATTTCACACACATATTGTACTACAGTGTATTTGATTTTTTTTTAAAACAGTACTTGATAGGTACTACTATGGTACTCCGTAAAATTTTAAAAATATATATAAATAAACTTCCTTACATATTACCACTTTAACACCTTCAGCGCGGCGCGAATTTTCGCGCTGTGCTGAAGGTTCTAAAAAACGGGCAGGGCCGTTACGGAACGGTTCCGTCATAAACACAGCCCAACCGGCGCTCATGACGGAACCGTTCCGTCACAAGCATCGAAGGGGTTAATAAAGTGCTAATAAGTAGAGACCAAGATTAAAACCTACTTCTTACCTATATCTAATGCCCTAACCCAAAACACAGGCAAAGTGTAGTAGAAATAATATGGCTGCCTTTTTATTAACCAATCATACACCGGCTTTTCATCACCATGTACCACTGTATACGGCGAAGTTACCGCGGTATACCACGCCCAATGTATAACCAAGACCTTGATGTCTTATTGTATTGCGTTACCTTTGCATCCCGCATGGTCTCACATGGCCAACTCAATACCCAAGTAAAATTTACAAACTACACAAGGCCACCATGCTTGGCCGTGGTAGAGTGGTAAATCTGGAGAAACGTCAGATAGTGCAAATCACTGTCTTGTGTTACTGTGTGCACCATGCGTTACTCTGCACACCATATTGTACATTCCTGACAAATTTCATGTACATCCATATGCCACTCCACTCTATGCCACTCCAGTATATGCTATTCTACTATATGCCACTGCACTCTATGCCATTCCACTCTATGCCATTCCACTCTACGCCATTCCATTATATGCCTCTTCACTCAATGCTACTCCACTCTGCTATTCCACTCTACGCCCCGCCACTCTACATTGTGCTTATGTATGCCACTCCACTGTACCCCACTCCACTGTATGCCATTTCACACCAGGCTATCCACTCTATATCACTCCACTCTATGCCACTCCTCTCCACTCCACACTATTCCACTCTATGCCACTCCACTCTATGCCATGTCACTCCTCTCTACACTATTCCATTCAATGCCACACCACTCCACTCTATGCCACTCAACTGTATGCTATTCCACTGTAAGTAACTCCATTCAATGTCACTCCCCCCTATGCTATTCCACTATACCACACTCCACTCTTTGCCACTCCAGTCTGCGTCACTCCAGTCTATGCTGTTCCACTCTGTGCTACTGTACTCTAAATTATTCAGGTCTATGCCACTTCACTCTGTGCTACTCCACTAAGTAAGAGGTGTTGCCGGGGCCCTCAACCCAAGACAGCAGAGGATACAGGAAGCCAGCCTTATGCCAGCCGCTCTTTGCCTGGCTGCCCTGGGCAGAGCCATTAATGATGGAGCCAGTCAGAAGGAGGGCATGGGGGCTCAGGTGTGAGAGTGTAGAAAGGGCTCAGTGCAGTGGGTAAAGTGTGGTCAGTGGAGGTTTAACAGCGTCCTGAGGAAAGCTACAAAGCGCGGAGGGTACCATGGGCTGTGGGATGATAGTGCTGTGTGGACTCTCTCAGGGCGCTGCTGGGTATAATGTGGGCTCTGGTGAGAGCAGCGCCCTGCGAGGATAAAGTGTGGAGTAAACCATGGGCTGTGGTGAGACACTAGTGCCGCCTCGAAGGCTACAAAGGAGTGAGTATACCGTGGACAGTGGTGTGATAGGAGTGAGTGCGGAGGGTTACAGAGCAGTGAGTATACCTTGTGCTGTGGTGTGATAGGAGTGAGTGCGGAGGGCTACAGAGCAGTGAGTATACCATGTGCTGTGGTGTGATAGGAGTGAGTGCAGAGGGCTACAGAGCAGTGAGTATACCATGTGCTGTGGTGTGATAGGAGTGAGTGTGGAGGGTTACAGAGCAGTGAGTGTACCGTGGACTGTGGTGTGATGGGAGTGAGTGCGGAGGGTTACAGAGCAGTGAGTATACCTTGTGCTGTGGTGTGATAGGAGTGAGTGCGGAGGGTTACAGAACAGTGAGTATACCGTGTGCTGTGGTGTGATAGGAGTGAGTGCAGAGGGTTACAGAGCAGTGAGTATACCATGGGCTGTGGTGTGATAGGAGTGAGTGCGGAGGGTTACAGAGCAGTGAGTATACCATGTGCTGTGGTGTGATACATGTGAGTGCGGAGGGTTACAGAGCAGTAAGTATACCATGTGCTGTGGTGTGATAGGAGTGAGTGTGGAGGGTTACAGAGCAGTGAGTATACCATGTGCTGTGGTGTGATACATGTGAGTGCGGAGGGTTACAGAGCAGTGAGTATACCATGTGCTGTGGTGTGATACATGTGAGTGCGGAGGGTTACAGAGCAGTGAGTATACCATGTGCTGTGGTGTGATGGGAGTGAGTGCGGAGGGTTACAGAGCAGTGAGTATACCGTGTGCTGTGGTGTGATAGGAGTGAGTGCAGAGGGTTACAGAGCAGTGAGTATACCATGGGCTGTGGTGTGATAGGAGTGAGTGCGGAGGGTTACAGAGCAGTGAGTATACCATGTGCTGTGGTGTGATACATGTGAGTGCGGAGGGTTACAGAGCAGTGAGTATACCATGTGCTGTGGTGTGATAGGAGTGAGTGTGGAGGGTTACAGAGCAGTGAGTATACCATGTGCTGTGGTGTGATACATGTGAGTGCGGAGGGTTACAGAGCAGTGAGTATACCATGTGCTGTGGTGTGATAGGAGTGAGTGTGGAGGGTTACAGAGCAGTGAGTGTACCGTGGACTGTGGTGTGATGGGAGTGAGTGCGGAGGGTTACAGAGCAGTGAGTATACCTTGTGCTGTGGTGTGATAGGAGTGAGTGCGGAGGGCTACAGAGCAGTGAGTATACCATGTGCTGTGGTGTGATAGGAGTGAGTGCGGAGGGCTACAGAGCAGTGAGTATACCATGTGCTATGGTGTGATAGGAGTGAGTGTGGAGGGTTACAGAGCAGTGAGTGTACCGTGGACTGTGGTGTGATGGGAGTGAGTGCGGAGGGTTACAGAGCAGTGAGTATACCTTGTGCTGTGGTGTGATAGGAGTGAGTGCGGAGAGTTACAGAGCAGTGAGTATACCGTGTGCTGTGGTGTGATAGGAGTGAGTGCAGAGGGTTACAGAGCAGTGAGTATACCATGGGCTGTGGTGTGATAGGAGTGAGTGCGGAGGGTTACAGAGCAGTGAGTATACCATGTGCTGTAGTGTGATAGGAGTGAGTGTGGAGGGTTACAGAGCAGTGAGTGTACCGTGGACTGTGGTGTGATGGGAGTGAGTGCGGAGGGTTACAGAGCAGTGAGTATACCTTGTGCTGTGGTGTGATAGGAGTGAGTGCGGAGGGCTACAGAGCAGTGAGTATACCATGTGCTGTGGTGTGATAGGAGTGAGTGCGGAGGGCTACAGAGCAGTGAGTATACCATGTGCTGTGGTGTGATAGGAGTGAGTGCGGAGGGCTACAGAGCAGTGAGTATACCATGTGCTGTGGTGTGATAGGAGTGAGTGCGGAGGGTGACAGAGCAGTGAGTATACCTGGGGCTGTGGTGTGATAGGAGTGAGTGTGGAGGGTTACAGAGCAGTGAGTATACCATGTGCTGTGGTGTGATAGGAGTGAGTGCAGAGGGTTACAGAGCAGTGAGTATACCATGGACTGTGGTGTGATAGGAGTGAGTGCAGAGGGTTACAGAGCAGTGAGTATACCATGTGCTGTGGTGTGATAGGAGTGAGTGTGGAGGGTTACAGAGCAGTGAGTATACCATGTGCTGTGGTGTGATAGGAGTGAGTGTGGAGGGTTACAGAGCAGTGAGTATACCATGTGCTGTGGTGTGATAGGAGTGAGTGCAGAGGGTTACAGAGCAGTGAGTATACCATGTGCTGTGGTGTGATAGGAGTGAGCGCGGAGGGTTACAGAGCAGTGAGTATACCATGGACTGTGGTGTGATAGGAGTGAGTGCAGAGGGTTACAGAGCAGTGAGTATACCATGTGCTGTGGTGTGATAGGAGTGAGCGCGGTGGGTTACAGAGCAGTGAGTATACCATGTGCTGTGGTGTGATAGGAGTGAGCGCGGAGGGTTACAGAGCAGTGAGTATACCATGGACTGTGGTGTGATAGGAGTGAGTGCAGAGGGTTACAGAGCAGTGAGTATACCATGTGCTGTGGTGTGATAGGAGTGAGCGCGGAGGGTTACAGAGCAGTGAGTATACCATGTGCTGTGGTGTGATAGGAGTGAGTGCAGAGGGTTACAGAGCAGTGAGTATACCATGTGCTGTGGTGTGATAGGAGTGAGTGCGGAGGGTTACAGAGCAGTGAGTATACCATGTGCTGTGGTGTGATAGGAGTGAGTGTGGAGGGTTACAGAGCAGTGAGTATACCATGTGCTGTGGTGTGATAGGAGTGAGTGCAGAGGGTTACAGAGCAGTGAGTATACCATGTGCTGTGGTGTGATAGGAATGAGTGTGGAGGGTTACAGAGCAGTGAGTATACCATGTGCTGCGGTGTGATAGGAGTGAGCGCGGTGGGTTACCGAGCAGTGAGTATACCATGTGCTGTGGTGTGATAGGAGTGAGTGTGGAGGGTTACAGAGCAGTGAGTATACCATGTGCTGTGGTGTGATAGGAGTGAGTGTGGAGGGTTGCAGAGCAGTGAGTATACCATGTGCTGTGGTGTGATAGGAGTGAGTGTGGAGGGTTACAGAGCAGTGAGTATACCATGTGCTGTGGTGTGATAGGAGTGAGCGCGGAGGGTTACAGAGCAGTGAGTATACCGTGTGCTGTGGTGTGATAGGAGTGAGTGCGGAGGGTTACAGAGCAGTGAGTATACCGTGTGCTGTGGTGTGATAGGAGTGAGTGTGGAGGGTTACAGAGCAGTGAGTATACCATGTGCTGTGGTGTGATAGGAGTGAGCGCGGAGGGTTACAGTGCAGTGAGTATACCATGTGCTGTGGTGTGATAGGAGTGAGCGCGGAGGGTTACAGAGCAGTGAGTATACCATGTGCTGTGGTGTGATAGGAGTGAGCGCGGAGGGTTACAGAGCAGTGAATATACCATGTGCTGTGGTGTGATAGGAGTGAGTGCGGAGGGTGACAGAGCAGTGAGTATACCTTGGGCTGTGGTGTGATAGGAGTGAGTGCGGAGGGTTACAGAGCAGTGAGTATGCCATGGGCTGTGGTGTGATAGGAGTGAGCGCGGAGGGTTACAGAGCAGTGAGTATACCATGTGCTATGGTGTGATAGGAGTGAGCGCGGAGGGTTACAGAGCAGTGAGTATACCGTGGGCTGTGGTGTGATGGGAGTGAGCGCGGAGGGTTACAGAGCAGTGAGTATACCGTGGGCTGTGGTGTGATAGGAGTGAGTGCGGAGGGTTACAGAGCAAAGAGTATACCTTGTGCTGTGGTGTGATAGGAGTGAGTGCGGAGGGTTACAGAGCAGTGAGTATACCATGTGCTGTGGTGTGATAGGAGTGAGGGCGGAGGGTTACAGAGCAGCGAGTATACCATGTGCTGTGGTGTGATAGGAGTGAGTGCGGAGGGTTACAGAGCAGTGAGTATACCTGGGGCTGTGGTGTGATAGGAGTGAGTGTGGAGGGTTACAGAGCAGTGGGTATACCTTGTGCTGTGGTGTGATAGGAGTGAGTGTGGAGGGTTACAGAGCAGTGAGTATACCATGTGCTGTGGTGTGATAGGAGTGAGTGCGGAGGGTTTACAGAGCAGGTAGTATACCGTGCACAGTGGTGTGACAGGAGTGAGTGCGGAGGGTTACAGAGCAGTGAGTATACCATGTGCTGTGGTGTGATAGGAGTGAGTGCGGAGGGTTTACAGAGCAGGTAGTATACCGTGCACAGTGGTGTGACAGGAGTGAGTGCGGAGGGTTACACAGCAGTGAGTATACCATGGATTGTGGTGTGATAGGAGTGAGTGCGGAGGGTTACAGAGCAGTGAGTATACCATGTGCTGTGGTGTGATAGGAGTGAGTGCGGAGGGTTACAGAGCAGTGAGTATACCATGTGCTGTGGTGGGATAGTAGTGAGTGTGGAGGGTTACAGAGCAGTGAGTATACCTTGTGCTGTGGTGTGATAGGAGTGAGTGTGGAGGGTTACAGAGCAGTGAGTATACCATGTGCTGTGGTGTGATAGGAGTGAGCGCGGAGGGTTACAGATCAGTGAGTATACCTTGTGCTGTGGTGTGATAGGAGTGAGTGCGGAGGGTTACAGAGCAGTGAGTATACCGTGGACTGTGGTGTGATAGGAGTGAGCGCGGAGGGTTACAGAGCAGTTAGTATAGCGTGTGCTGTGGTGTGATGGGAGTGAGTGCGGAGGGTTACAGAGCAGTGAGTATACCATGTGCTGTGGTGTGATAGGAGTGAGTGTGGAGGGTTACAGAGCAGTGAGTATACCTTGTGCTGTGGTGTGATAGGAGTGAGCGCGGAGGGTTACAGATCAGTGAGTATACCTTGTGCTGTGGTGTGATAGGAGTGAGTGTGGAGGGTTACAGAGCAGTGAGTATACCATGTGCTGTGGTGTGATAGAAGTGAGCGCGGAGGGTTACAGAGCAGTGAGTATACCATGTGCTGTGGTGTGATAGGAGTGAGCGCGGTGGGTTACAGAGCAGTGAGTATACCATGTGCTGTGGTGTGATAGGAGTGAGCGCGGAGGGTTACAGAGCAGTGAGTATACCATGGGCTGTGGTGTGATAGGTGTGCGGTGCGGAGGGTTACAGAGCAGTGAGTATACCATGGGCTGTGGTGTGATAGGAGTGAGTGCGGAGGGTTACAGAGCAGTGAGTATACCATGTGCTGTGGTGTGATAGGAGTGAGTGCGGAGGGTTACAGAACAGTGAGTATACCATGTGCTGTGGTGTGATAGGAGTGAGTGCGGAGGGTTACAGAGCAGTGAGTATACCGTGTGCTGTGGTGTGATAGGAGTGAGTGCGGAGGGTTACAGAGCAGTGAGTATACCATGTGCTGTGGTGTGATAGGAGTGAGTGCGGAGGGTGACGGAGCAGTGAGTATACCATGTGCTGTGGTGTGATAGGAGTGAGTGCGGAGGGTTACAGAGCAGTGAGTATACCAGGTGCTGCGGTGTGATAGGAGTGAGTGCGGAGGGTTACAGAGCAGTGAGTATACCAGGTGCTGTGGTGTGATAGGAGTGAGTGCGGAGGGTTACAGAGCAGTGAGTATACCAGGTGCTGCGGTGTGATAGGAGTGAGTGCGGAGGGTTACAGAGCAGTGAGTATACCATGTGCTGTGGTGTGATAGGAGTGAGTGCGGAGGGTGACGGAGCAGTGAGTACACCGTCTGCTGTGGTGTGATAGAAGTGAGTGTGGAGGGTTACAGAGCAGTGAGTATACCACGTTCTGTGGTGTGATAGGAGTGAGTTCGGAGGGTTACAGGGCAGTGAGTATACCATGTGCTGTGGTGTGATAGGAGTGAGTGCGGAGGGTTACAGAGCAGTGAGTATACCATGTGCTGTGGTGTGATAGGAGTGAGTGCGGAGGGTGACGGAGCAGTGAGTACACCGTGTGCTGTGGTGTGATAGAAGTGAGTGTGGAGGGTTACAGAGCAGTGAGTATACCACGTTCTGTGGTGTGATAGGAGTGAGTGCGGAGGGTTACAGAGCAGTGAGTATACCTGGGGCTGTGGTGTGATAGGAGTGAGTGCGGAGGGTTACAGAGCAGTGAGTATACCATGTGCTGTGGTGTGATAGGAGTGAGGGCGGAGGGTTACAGAGCAGCGAGTATACCATGTGCTGTGGTGTGATAGGAGTGAGTGCGGAGGGTTACAGAGCAGTGAGTATACCTGGGGCTGTGGTGTGATAGGAGTGAGTGCGGAGGGTTACAGAGCAGTGAGTATACCATGTGCTGTGGTGTGATAGGAGTGAGTGCGGAGGGTTACAGAGCAGTGAGTATACCATGTGCTGTGGTGTGATAGGAGTGAGTGCGGAGGGTTACAGAGCAGTGAGTATACCATGTGCTGTGGTGTGATAGGAGTGAGTGCGGAGGGTTACAGAGCAGTGAGTATACCATGTGCTGTGGTGTGATAGGAGTGAGTGCGGAGGGTTACAGAGCAGTGAGTATACCATGTGCTGTGGTGTGATAGGAGTGAGTGCGGAGGGTTACAGAGCAGTGAGTATACCATGTGCTGTGGTGTGATAGGAGTGAGTGCGGAGGGTGACGGAGCAGTGAGTACACCGTGTGCTGTGGTGTGATAGAAGTGAGTGTGGAGGGTTACAGAGCAGTGAGTATACCACGTTCTGTGGTGTGATAGGAGTGAGTTCGGAGGGTTACAGAGCAGTGAGTATACCGTGTGCTGTGGTGTGATAGGAGTGAGTGCGGAGGGTTACAGAGCAGTGAGTATACCATGTGCTGTGGTGTGATAGGAGTGAGGGCGGAGGGTTACAGAGCAGCGAGTATACCATGTGCTGTGGTGTGATAGGAGTGAGTGCGGAGGGTTACAGAGCAGTGAGTATACCTGGGGCTGTGGTGTGATAGGAGTGAGTGCGGAGGGTTACAGAGCAGTGAGTATACCATGTGCTGTGGTGTGATAGGAGTGAGTGCGGAGGGTTACAGAGCAGTGAGTATACCATGTGCTGTGGTGTGATAGGAGTGAGTGCGGAGGGTTACAGAGCAGTGAGTATACCATGTGCTGTGGTGTGATAGGAGTGAGTGCGGAGGGTTACAGAGCAGTGAGTATACCATGGGCTGTGGTGTGATAGGTGTTCGGTGCGGAGGGTTACAGAGCAGTGAGTATACCGTGGACTGTGGTGTGATAGGAGTGAGTGCGGAGGGTTACAGAGCAGTGAGTATACCATGTGCTGTGGTGTGATAGGAGTGAGTGCGGAGGGTTACAGAACAGTGAGTATACCATGTGCTGTGGTGTGATAGGAGTGAGTGCGGAGGGTTACTGAGCAGTGAGTATACCGTGTGCTGTGGTGTGATAGGAGTGAGTGCGGAGGGTTACAGAGCAGTGAGTATACCATGTGCTGTGGTGTGATAGGAGTGAGTGCGGAGGGTGACGGAGCAGTGAGTATACCATGTGCTGTGGTGTGATAGGAGTGAGTGCGGAGGGTTACAGAGCAGTGAGTATACCAGGTGCTGCGGTGTGATAGGAGTGAGTGCGGAGGGTTACAGAGCAGTGAGTATACCAGGTGCTGTGGTGTGATAGGAGTGAGTGCGGAGGGTTACAGAGCAGTGAGTATACCAGGTGCTGCGGTGTGATAGGAGTGAGTGCGGAGGGTTACAGAGCAGTGAGTATACCATGTGCTGTGGTGTGATAGGAGTGAGTGCGGAGGGTGACGGAGCAGTGAGTACGCCGTCTGCTGTGGTGTGATAGAAGTGAGTGTGGAGGGTTACAGAGCAGTGAGTATACCACGTTCTGTGGTGTGATAGGAGTGAGTTCGGAGGGTTACAGGGCAGTGAGTATACCATGTGCTGTGGTGTGATAGGAGTGAGTGCGGAGGGTTACAGAGCAGTGAGTATACCATGTGCTGTGGTGTGATAGGAGTGAGTGCGGAGGGTGACGGAGCAGTGAGTACACCGTGTGCTGTGGTGTGATAGAAGTGAGTGTGGAGGGTTACAGAGCAGTGAGTATACCACGTTCTGTGGTGTGATAGGAGTGAGTTCGGAGGGTTACAGAGCAGTGAGTATACCGTGTGCTGTGGTGTGATAGGAGTGAGTGCGGAGGGTTACAGAGCAGTGAGTATACCATGTGCTGTGGTGTGATAGGAGTGAGGGCGGAGGGTTACAGAGCAGCGAGTATACCATGTGCTGTGGTGTGATAGGAGTGAGTGCGGAGGGTTACAGAGCAGTGAGTATACCTGGGGCTGTGGTGTGATAGGAGTGAGTGCGGAGGGTTACAGAGCAGTGAGTATACCATGTGCTGTGGTGTGATAGGAGTGAGTGCGGAGGGTTACAGAGCAGTGAGTATACCATGTGCTGTGGTGTGATAGGAGTGAGTGCGGAGGGTTACAGAGCAGTGAGTATACCATGTGCTGTGGTGTGATAGGAGTGAGTGCGGAGGGTTTCAGAGCAGTGAGTATACCATGTGCTGTGGTGTGATAGGAGTGAGTGCGGAGGGTTACAGAGCAGTGAGTATACCATGTGCTGTGGTGTGATAGGAGTGAGTGCGGAGGGTTACAGAGCAGTGAGTATACCATGTGCTGTGGTGTGATAGGAGTGAGTGCGGAGGGTTACAGAGCAGTGAGTATACCATGTGCTGTGGTGTGATAGGAGTGAGGGCGGAGGGTTACAGAGCAGCGAGTATACCATGTGCTGTGGTGTGATAGGAGTGAGTGCGGAGGGTTACAGAGCAGTGAGTATACCTGGGGCTGTGGTGTGATAGGAGTGAGTGCGGAGGGTTACAGAGCAGTGAGTATACCATGTGCTGTGGTGTGATAGGAGTGAGTGCGGAGGGTTACAGAGCAGTGAGTATACCATGTGCTGTGGTGTGATAGGAGTGAGTGCGGAGGGTTACAGAGCAGTGAGTATACCATGTGCTGTGGTGTGATAGGAGTGAGTGCGGAGGGTTACAGAGCAGTGAGTATACCATGTGCTGTGGTGTGATAGGAGTGAGTGCGGAGGGTGACAGAGCAGTGAGTATACCATGGGCTGTGGTGTGATAGGAGTGAGTGCGGAGGGTCACAGAGCAGTGAGTATACTGTGTGCTGTGGTGTGATAGGAGTGAGTGCGGAGGGTTACAGAGCAGTGAGTATACCTTTGGCTGTAGTGGGATCAGTCCTCTGTTCCCAGCTTAGGGCACAGCTCTCTCTGACCCTTTACTCACAGAGATCTTTATACCTGATAGGTGTTAGTGTTACTGCATCATATTTCATATCTTTGAAGTGATTTCTGTCCTGTAACTCTGCTCCTGTCCATCTCTCTCCCACAGAAGAGAAATCTCCTCCAATGGGGGTCATTATCGGAGGCGTCATTGGAGCCCTGGTGGGTGTTGGACTCATCGCTGCTGTCGCTTGGGTTGTCTACAAGAAAACATCAGGTGAGTGGATTCAGTTTGATACTGTGAGTGGGCGGTACCATCACTTCCTGATTTATTCACAGGGATGCAGTTGAATACCATCTGCCACTCTGAGTAAGGGGTGGGGAGGACACAGCCATGCTTGGAGGCCTGCTTTACTCTGAGGTGGGTGGAGCCGGTATTTCCTTGTCAATGCACTGCTGATGCAGGAACCTTGACTGCAGTATTTGATACTCGGTCTCCAACCCCCAGTGCATGAACAAATCTTAAACCTGCCCACGATTGTAACAGTCTAGTCTTTTACCAATGTGACAGATGCTGAATTGAGGAAATCCTAGGATCCCAGTACTGGTTAGCAATGCCCAGTTATAAACGTCAGTTAGTTGCGGAGGAGGGTTACTCGACCTCTTAGGCCTCAAAAAGAATTCATGCAGGACAGTTTTGTGAGATGGTACTCCTCCATTGTGTTTAAGAAAAATGAGCAGAAATCCTCTTTTTGAAAGCAGCTTTATGTGTTTATTTTCAATAGAACTTCTTGACAAAATTCAAATGATTCCGAATCGTATTGAACAAAGGATGTCAGCCAACACGTGTTTCGCCCGTTGGGTCGAGGCGACCAGGGCTTTTTCAAGGCTTCTAATATCTTGTAGCTGTATAACATAGATAGATAAATAATCTCGAACAAGGCGTATCTTATCACTTTAAGACATTTCTTGCACCAATGTTTATTTGTGTTTCATCAGGTCATCCAGGGGTAATCCCATATCGTGGCTTGGTCTCAATGTGAATGACTAGTCATTGGCCAATGAAAATCGGCCCACTCGTTTCAACTATTCTGGTAGACTGCTTAGTTGAAACTCCCTGTGTCTTTCTGATCCAGATTCCAGTAAAATGGGAGGAGCTTCAAGATAATGTGGAAAGCATTGAGTATACTGTGGGGTGTAGACTGATAGCGGTGACTTGAGAAAGGGTACAAGGTACTGTGTGCTGTGGTGTGATAGCAGGGCCCTGAGAGGGTACAAGGTACTGTGTGCTGTGGTGTGATTGCAGTGCACTGAGAGGGTACACGGTACTGTGTGCTGTGGTGTGATTGCAGTTCCCTGAAAAGGTACACGGTACTGTATGCTGTGGTGTGATTGCAGTGCCCTGAGAGAGGGTTCAAGGTACTGTGTGCTGTGATAGCAGTGCCCTGAAGAGGGTACAAGGTACTGTGTGCTGTGCTGATAGCAGTGTCCTGAGTGAGGGTACACAGTACTGTGTGCTGTGGTGTGATAGCAGTGTCCTGGGAGAGTACAAGGTACTGTGTGCTGTGGTGTGATAGCAGTGCCCTGAGAGGATACAAGGTACTGTGTGCTGTGGTGTGATTGCAGTTCCCTGAAAAGGTACACGGTACTGTATGCTGTGGTGTGATTGCAGTGCCCTGAGAGAGGGTTCAAGGTACTGTGTATTGTGGTGTGATAGCAGTGCCCTGAGAGAGGGTACAAGGTCCTGTGTGCTGTGGTGTGATAGCGGTGCCTTGAGAAAGGGTACACGGTACTGTGTATTGTGATGTGATAGCAGTGCCCTGAGAGGGTTAACAGTAATGTGTGCTGTGGTGTGATAGCAGTGCCCTGAGAGAGGGTACAAGGTACTGTGTCTTGTGGTGTGATAGCAGTGCCCTGAGAGGGTACAAGGTACTGTGTATTGTGGTGTGATAGCAGTGCCCTGAGAGGCTACATGGTACTATGTGCTGTGGTGTTATAGCAGTGCCCTGAGACGGTACACGGTACTATGTGCTGTTGTGTGATAGCAGTGCCCTGAGAGGGTACAAGGGACTATGTGCTGTTGTGTGATAGCAGTGCCCTGAGAGGGTACAAGGTCCTGTGTGCTGTGGTGTGATAGCGGTGCCTTGAGAAAGGGTACACGGTACTGTGTATTGTGATGTGATAGCAGTGGCCTGAGAGGGTTAACAGTAATGTGTGCTGTGGTGTGATAGCAGTGCCCTGAGAGAGGATACAAGGTACCGTGTATTGTGGTGTGATAGCAGTGCCCTGAGAGGGTACAAGGTACTGTGTGCAGTGGTGTGATAGCAGTGCCATGAGAGAGGGTACAAGGTACTGTGTGTTGTGATGTGATAGCAGTGCCCTGAGAGGATGCAAGGTACTGTGTGCAGTGGTGTGATAGCAGTGCCATGAGAGAGGGTACAAGGTACTGTGTGTTGTGATGTGATAGCAGTGCCCTGAGAGGATGCAAGGTACTGTGTGTTGTGATGTGATAGCACTGCCTGAGAGGGTACAAGGTACTGTGTGTTGTGATGTGAAATCAGTGCCCTGAGAGGGTGCAAGGTACTGTGTGTTGTGGTGTGATAGCAGTGCCTGAGAGAGGGTACAAGGTACTGTGTGCTGTGGTGTGATAGCAGTGCCCTGAGAGGGTGCAAGGAACTGTGTACTGTGGTGTGATAGCAGTGCCTGAGAGGGTACAAGGTACTGTGTGTTGTGATGTGATAGCAGTGCCCTGAGAGAGGGTACAAGGTAATGTGTCCTGTGTTGTGATAGCAGTGCCCTGCGAGAGGGTACAAGGTACTGTGTCCTGTGTTGTGATAGCAGTGCCCTGAAGAGGGTACAATGTACTGTGTCCTGTGGTGTGATAGCAGTGCCCTGAGAGAGGGTACAAGGTACTGTGTACTGTGGTGTGATAGCTGTGCCCTGAGAGAGGGTACAAGGTACTGTGTGCTGTGGTGTGATAGCAGTGCCCTGGGAGATTGTACAAGGTACTGTGTCCTGCAGTGTGATAGCAGTGCCCTGAGAGAGGGTACAAGGTACTGTGTCCTGTGGTGTGATAGCAGTGCCCTGAGAGAGGGTACTGTGTACTGTGTACTGTGGTGTGATAGCAGTGCCCTGAGAGAGGGTACAAGGTACTGTGTGCTGTGGTGTGATAGCAATGTCCTGAGAGAGGGTACAAGGTACTGTGTCCTGTGGTGTGATAGCAGTGCCCTGAGAGAGGGTACAAGGTACTTTGTGCTGTGATGTGATAGCAGTGCCCTGAGAGAGGGTAGAAGGTACTGTGTCCTGTGGTGTGATAGCAGTGCCCTGAGAGAGGGTACAAGGTACTGTGTCCTGTGTTGTGATAGCAGTGCCCTGAGAGAGGGTACATGGTACTGTGTCCTGTGTTGTGATAGCAGTGCCCTGAGAGAGGGTACATGGTACTGTGTGCTGTGTTGTGATAGCCGTGCCCTGAGAGAGGGTACATGGTACTGTGTGCTGTGATGTGATAGCAGTGCCCTGAGAGAGGGTAGAAGGTACTGTGTCCTGTGGTGTGATAGCAGTGCCCTGAGAGGGGGTACATGGTACTGTGTGCTGTGTTGTGATAGCAGTGCCCTGAGAGAGGGTAGAAGGTACTGTGTGCTGTGTTGATAGCAGCGCCCTGAGAGGGTACAAGGTACTGTGTGCTGTGCTGATAGCAGTGCCCTAAGAGAGTGTACAGGGTACTGTGTGCTGTGGTGTGTTAGCAGTACCCTGAGAGAGAGTACAAGGTACTGTGTCATGTGTTGTGATAGCAGTGCCCTGAGAGAGGGTACAAGTTACTGTGTCCTGTGTTGTGATAGCAGTGCCCTGAGAGAGGGTACATGGTACTGTGTGCTGTGTTGTGATAGCCGTGCCCTGAGAGAGGGTACATGGTACTGTGTGCTGTGATGTGATAGCAGTGCCCTGAGAGAGGGTACATGGTACTGTGTGCTGTGATGTGATAGCAGTGCCCTGAGAGAGGGTACATGGTACTGTGTGCTGTGTTGTGATAGCCGTGCCCTGAGAGAGGGTACATGGTACTGTGTGCTGTGTTGTGATAGCCGTGCCCTGAGAGAGGGTACATGGTACTGTGTCCTGTGTTGTGATAGCCGTGCCCTGAGAGAGGGTACATGGTACTGTGTGCTGTGTTGTGATAGCCGTGCCCTGAGAGAGGGTACATGGTACTGTGTGCTGTGATGTGATAGCAGTGCCCTGAGAGAGGGTACATGGTACTGTGTGCTGTGATGTGATAGCAGTGCCCTGAGAGAGGGTACATGGTACTGTGTGCTGTGTTGTGATAGCCATGCCCTGAGAGAGGGTACATGGTACTGTGTGCTGTGTTGTGATAGCCGTGTCCTGAGAGAGGTACATGGTACTGTGTGCTGTGTTGTGATAGCCGTGCCCTGAGAGAGGGTACATGGTACTGTGTGCTGTGATGTGATAGCAGTGCCCTGAGAGAGGGTACATGGTACTGTGTGCTGTGATGTGATAGCAGTGCCCAGAGAGGGTACAAGGTACTGTGTCCTGTGGTGTGATAGCAGTGCCCTGAGAGAGGGTACAAGGTACTGTGTCTGTTGGACCCGGCCTCGTGGCGTGGTCCTACCCCTCCCGCATGGCGGGCCCCGGACGACATCGGCCCTCCATCCAGCCCGGGTCGGCCTCGGGCACACCTCTGCACGCCCTCCGAACCACCAGATCCGCCACCCGGCGGCCCACAACCACTGACACGGCACACTCGGGCCGCCGCAGCATTACCGGTCCGGTGCCCACCCCGGACCCACATTCCAGGCCCGACGCCATCTTGGGCCCATCACGTCACAGACACGTGGTCCCGGACCAGCCGCGGCCACGGCCCCAGCGAGCCCACCATCGAGGCACCAAGAGCCCTCCGGGTGGTAGAGTGGCCACTCAACCAGAGACAAGGAGAGGGGAGTTTCGATGGCTCTCCAACCATCCCCGGATGCCTGGTTTCGATCGACCTCCGGCCTCCCTGAGCGCTGGCCCCAACCCCTGCTGGGTGTCTGGACACCATCATCCCAGCCCCTCTGACCCCCAGGCGAGAGGGTCCGGACATCAAAGGACTCCAGACCTATATCTGGGCCAGCCCCGGAGTAGGACGGCAGTTGTATCCCGGAGTCGAGAAGCCCTGCTGACGCTGTCGCGGCTGACCCTGAGACGAACTCCCCTTGCTGCTCTACTTGGAACCTGCTGGCGCTGCCGCGGTCCATCTTCGCTGTAACCACCTTGGAGCCTGCTGGCGCTGCCGCGGTCCATCTTCGCTGTAACCACCTTGGAGCCTGCTGGCGCTGCCGCGGTCCATCTTCGCAGTAACCATCTTGGAGCCTGCTGGCGCTGCCGCGGTCCACACTCGCTGAACCATCTCGGAACCTGCTGGCGCTGCCGCGGTCCACACTCGCTGAGCCATCTTGGAGCCTGCTGGCGCTGCCGCGGTCCACACTCGCTGAACCATCTTGGAACCTGCTGGCGTTGCCGTGGTCCACACTCGCTGAACCATCTTGGAACCTGCTGGCGCTGCCGCGGCCCAACCTTCCGGAACCCCCCAGCTCGAGGATTGAGAGCTGTGTGTAGGGTCTCCTTGCAACCGACCATCTATAAGACTGTCCCGCTACCTTGCCCCTTGCCACGAGACTTTCCAGATCTCGGGATCTGCTGTATATATTGAAACGATACTAATTGCCCGATAAAGATTGAACACTCTATCTACGTGTGGTGTATATTTGTAGTGGTGTGGTTACTCTGCTGTACGATTCTAGGAGAGGGCCCTCCCATCGGAGGCCTCTCGATATCGCTCGGTCCCTTCTCTGAAGGAGGGGTAGACCTAGGGGTGGTCAGTCAGACACCTTCTGCCTCCCCAGGGTTCGCCTTTCTAACAGTGTCCTGTGGTGTGATAGCGGTGCCCTGAGAGAGGGTAGAAGGTACTGTGTCCTGTGGTGTGATAGCAGTGCCCTGAGAGAGGGTACAAGGTACTGTGTACTGTGGTGTGATAGCAGTGCCCTGAGAGAGGGTACAAGGTACTGTGTACTGTGGTGTGATAGCAGTGCCCTGAGAGAGGGTACACGGTACTGTGTGCTGTGATGTGATAGCAGTGCCCTGAGAGAGGGTAGAAGGTACTGTGTTCTGTGGTGTGATAGCAGTGCCCTGAGAGAGGGTACATGGTACTATGTGCTGTGTTGTGATAGCAGTGCCCTGAGAGAGGGTACATGGTACTGTGTTCTGTGGTGTGATAGCCGTGCCCAGAGAGAGGGTAGAAGGTACTGTGTCCTGTGGTGTGATAGCAGTGCCCTGAGAGAGAGTAGAAGGTACTGTGTCCTGTGTTGTGATAGCAGTGCCCTGAGAGAGGGTAGAAGGTACTGTGCCCTGTGGTGTGATAGCAGTGCCCTGAGAGAGGGTACAAGGTACTGTGTGCTGTGGTGATAGCAGCGCCCTGAGAGGGTACAAGGTACTGTGTGCTGTGCTGATAGCAGTGCCCTAAGAGAGTGTACAGGGTACTGTGTGCTGTGGTGTGTTAGCAGTACCCTGAGAGAGAGTAAGAGGTACTGTGTCCTGTGTTTTGAAAGCAGTGCCCTGAGAGAGGGTACAAGGTACTGTGTCCTGTGTTGTGATAGCAGTGCCCTGAGAGAGGGTACATGGTACTGTGTTGTGAGAAGTTGGCCTGATAGGTGATGTTTCCAATTCTGGAACCACCTATTATCAGACCAAACAATCCCTTATGGTGTCTGGTTGTAAGTCAACCTTATTAGACAAGCTATCCTAGGGGTAGCATGGACTAAGCAGCCTAAAGGCTTAACTTAAGAGGGCGTGTTAAGCGAGCTGTTTTACCACATACAATCCTGTAATATCAAATGAAAGGACACCACACAAGTATATATTATAAAAATATATGTATTTATTACTAAAAACAATCCCCAGTATTCTTTATGAATAAAGGGGCACAAGCGTTAAATCAAAAGCACTGTTTAAACATACAAGTTGCACAATTATGGATGAGGGCAGGGGGCCACTCAAACCATATACTAAACAAGTGGTATAAGAGATGCCACTCGAGCAGTGGTTAGGCCTAGGGCCTAGGGAATCGCTTGGAGCAGTCAGGACAAGCAATGCTGAAGTCGGGAATGGCCCTCGGGATTCGGGAGCTGTGCGGAAAGCGCACGCATGCACCAATGTTAACCAATGGTGCGTAAAAAGTGTAAAGTTAGAGTTTAAGGACACTTCCGCTGAACCTAGAGGAACAAAACTTAAGACACAGACCCTAGAGATGTGCACCAGTGTGGGAACACCGGCGGAGCAAAGTTACCTCACCCACAGGAAGTGGGTGCACAGGGTCGAAGTGGCGTCGGGTTTTGACACGCAGGCTCTTGGTGCTTGAAGCTGAAAGGGTTGCAGGCGGGTTGAAGATGAAGTGTCCGGTGGAGTCCAAGGGTGGACTCAAGTCGAAGGGTACCTGAAAGCAGAGGGGACAGAGTCTGGGTCACTCAGCAGTGACCAGGGTGGAACCAGGACGGAACCAGGCAATGTCGGGCGCAATCAGGTGGTCGTCGAGGAGCTTCTCTCCGCTGTCACGTGGGCTCTGGGGCATCTGCGACGTCCAGGAGCAGGTCACGATCTGTCCCACGCAGGCTCTCACCGTCGGCGCTGTCGGCTTCAAGTTTGGAGCAAACAACACTTGGCAAGAGCAATCCACGCGGAACCGGGAGATTGCTTCTCACTCGAACCAGGAAGGTCAGAGTGGGGGCTCCTTTTCAGGGGAGCTGGTGTGGATCTGGAGCAACCAGATTCACGAGTCTTCTTTGTAGTTTCGTCGGCACAGGGACCACTAGCCGGCTGGCAAGTGACCGGGCCAACGCGTTGAGCCAAATGGAGCAGAAGGGCCCCACGCAGCACTCGTCGAGTGTGGAGGGCTGAACTTCGGCTCAAGAGTAGCTCAGGGTGGGGGCTTCTCAAACCCCGGTGCACAGCTTCGAGGGTCACTCGTGGGCTGCACGGTCAGCGTCTCGTGGTCAATTCAAGATGGCGTGCCCCACGCTTCCGGTCGCCTCCACGGGTCTCAGCTCTGCAGGGACTGTGGATCGGGCTGTGGGAAGGCAGGCAAGCTTGATCTCGTCGATCTCAGTCGCTCGAGTTCCGGCGGGAACTGCAACCAAGTAGACGTCGAGGGCTGGATGGTGCCTGCTGCTGCAGGGTGGTCACTCCTTGACCACAAGGGAGATTCTTCGGGCTTCCACGTTGAGATGGAGGTCCAAGGGTCCAGAGTTTCGTTTCTAATGTTTCTTCCAGGAAATCTGATGTGCATTGGCACTGCTCCCACTCTTATTCGAATCTGGGGGGCGTGATTACCTGCTAGGTCCCCCCCTATGGGTGGGACCCAGGAAGTGGGTGGATACACCCCCTTCCTTTGATCCAGGCCGCCCTGGCACGAGGCTGGAGTGCCCCAGAACCGGTTTGGCCGGATTATGCAAGGGGCAGCCTTGTGCGCCCCAAGCAGTGTCTGGTTTCTTTCAAACCTCCCTGCTACAATCCACTATCTCCTGTCTGGAGGGCGGTGACACCCTCCTGTGACAGGAAACCCTTTGTCCATGCCCCATTTGGCCGAGTTTCGGTCAGCTGCAGGGGTCCAGACATTTGTCTGTGGCAGAGGCATCCATTTTGTGGATCTAAGGTCTTTGGAGAAATTAACCGCATTTGAGTAAAGCAACATGTCCTACCCCTCTAGAGGGGTGGAATGCTATCCCCGTCGCCAGAACTGGCGAGGGGATAGTATTCCAAATCGTATGACACCTTACACGACATGTTTTGATAAAGCCAAACCAAAGTTGCTATTTAACCGCGAGGATTATAAGGCACTTAAGAGTATATGGTATGGCATTATCCTGAAACAGCTTAGGGAGTTGTTCCCGACAGCTGCAGACAGGCTCAGCTCATGCTAGAGCTCCATCTCACATAAAACCACGCACTCTGCCTCCAGGATTGATGAGGCCTTCCATAGGAGTGGCTCACAGGTTTACAAGTGTCCAGATATAGGTTTAGATATAGGTATACTATATCTAAGCAAGGGGTGATTACACCACCTTACCCCAGCTGAGTGGTCAGCCAGTTGTGTCAATTTAAGAACCAGCCAGGGGTGGCAAAAGATATGCTGCAGCCCCTGGTAGGCCTTGGTGGCCCCTATGCCCTGGGCACCTATAGTGCATTATACAGGGGCTGACAAGGAGTCCATTTCCAATTGTGGTATGTGCCTATAGCACATGTGTCAGTAATTTAGTGAGAGAACAGCAGGCTGGGGGTCTGATCAGCAGGCCCACAGCCTCAGTAGTCGAAAACCAGTGAAGCAAAAAGCAAAAATTTGGGGTGACCATAGGATAGCAGACCCTACTCTCCTACACAACCCCCCCCCCAAACGCAGGGACATTAAACTAACCTTGACCAGATAAGTCTTCATGTTCTAAGTGGAAGTACCGGGAGAGACCATCTGCATTACCATGGTCAGTCCCTGGGCGGTGCTCCACTGTAAAGTCCATCCCCTGTAGGGAAATGGACCACCTGAGCAGCTTGGGATTTTCACCCTTCATCTGATTAAGCCATAAGAGGGGCTTATGGTCTGTCTGAACTAGGAAGTGAGTTCCAAACAAGTAGGACCTCAACTTCTTCAGTGCCCAAACCACAGCAAAGGCCTCCCTCTCAATGGCTGACCAACGTTTCTCTCTAGGGGTCAGCCTTCTGCTAATGAAAGCAATGGGCTGGTCTTGACCATCTTGATTAAGTTGTGAGAGCACAGCTCCCAACCCCAACTCAGAAGCATCTGTCTGTACAATGAACTGTTTGGAGTAGTCAGGACTCTTCAGGATAGGTGCAGAGCACATGGCCTTCTTCAGGTCATCAAATGCCTTCTGACAGCTAACTGTCCACTGAACCTTTTTTGGCATCTTCTTGGATGTCAAGTCATTTAATGGTGTCACTATAGACCCATAGTTCTTCACAAACTTCCTGTAATACCCAGTCAGGCCCAAGAAGGCTCTGACTTGTGTCTGGGTAACTGGAGGAGCCCAGTCCTGTATGGCCTGGATTTTGCTCTCCAGTGGCTGAACCTGGCCTCCACCTACTAGGTGGCCCAGGTATACAACCTTACTCTGCCCTATCTGGCACTTAGTGGCCTTGATAGTTAGGCCTGCCTTTTGCAGGGCCTCCAAAACTCTCTTCAGGTGGATCAGGTGATCCTCCCAGGTGGAGCTAAAGACAGCAATATCATCTAGATATGCTGCGCAAAAGTCATCCAACCCAGTAAGGACTTGGTTCACCAACCTTTGGAAAGTGGCAGGTGCATTCTTCAAACCAAAGGGCATTACCACAAACTGATAATGTCCACTAGGGGTAAAGAATGCTGTTTTGGCTTTTGACTCTTCAGCTAGTCTGATTTGCCAGTAGCCAGCTGTCAAATCAAATGTGCTCAGAAACTTGGCAGAAGCCAATCTGTCAATGAGCTCATCTGCTCTTGGAATGGGGTGAGCATCTGTCCTAGTGACAGCATTGAGACCCCTGTAGTCCACGCAAAACCTCATTTCTCTCTTTCCATCTTGGGTATGAGGTTTTGGCACCAGGACTACTGGGCTGGCCCATGGGCTCTCTGATGGCTCAATCACTCCAAGCTCCAACATCTTTTGCACCTCAGCCTTGATGCAATCCCTGACATGGTCAGGTTGCCTGTAGATCTTATTCTTCACAGGCAGACTGTCACCAGTGTCCACTACATGGGTACACCAGTCAGTCTGGCTGGGTGTGAGTGAAAACAAATGCCTGTGGGCCTGCAAAACTTGTCTGCAGTCCATCTGTTGCTGGTCAGTGAGGCTGCCTGCCAAGGCTACTCCATCAACTGAACCATCATCAGGGTTCTGAGAAAGCAGGTCTGGGAGAGGGTCACTCTCTTCCTCCTGATCCCCATCTGTGGCCATGAGCAAGCTCATGTCCTCCCTGTCCACAAATGCTTTCAAGCGATTCACATGGATTACCCTGTGAGGGCTCCTGGGTGTTCCAAAGTCCACCAAGTAGGTGACTTCTCCCTTCTTTTCAATGATAGGATAGGGTCCACTCCATTTGTCCTGGAGTGCTGCTGGAGCCACTGGCTCCAGTACCCACACCTTCTGTCCTGGTTGGAACTCTACCAGTACAGCCTTTTGGTCATGCCAAGCTTTCTGTAATTCTTGGCTGGCCTCCAGGTTTTTGGATGCTCTTTCCATGTATTCAGCCATCCTGGAGCGGAGACCAAGTACATAGTCCACTATGTCTAGTTTGGGCTTTTTGATAGGTAACTCCCATCCTTCCTTCACCAAACACAATGGACCCCTCACAGGGTGGCCAAACAAAAGTTCAAAAGGGCTGTAGCCAACCCCCTTCTGTGGGACCTCTCTGTAAGCAAAGAGCAGGCAAGGTAAAAGAATGTCCCATTTCCGCCTGAGCTTCTCTGGTAATCCTTTTATCATGCCTTTAAGGGTCTTGTTAAATCTCCCCACAAGCTCATTGCACTGTGGATGATAGGGGGTGGTAAACTTATAGTTTACTCCACACTCCTTCCACATTGCTTTCAGATAGCTAGACATAAAATTCGTGCCTCTATCTGATAGTACCTCCTTTGGAAAGCCCACTCTTGAGAAAACTGCAATGAGGGCTTTTGCAACCACAGGTGCTGTGGTGGTCCTTAGGGGAATAGCCTCTGGATACCTGGTGGCATGATCCACTACCACCAGTATAAATCTGTTCCCAGATGCTGTTTGGGGGTCCATTGGACCCACAATATCAATTCCAACTCTTTCAAAGGGAACCCCCACCACAGGTAGTGGTATTAGGGGGGCCTTTGTTGTGCCACCTGACTTACCACTGGCTTGGCAAGTGACACAGGAGCGACAAAACTCCTTGACATTTTCTGACATGTGAGGCCAGTGAAAGTGTGAGACAAGCCTGTCCCACGTCTTGTTCTGGCCTAAGTGTCCTGCAAGGGGAATATCATGGGCCAAGGTAAGAAGGAACCCCCTAAACTGCAGAGGTATGACCAACCTCCTGGTCATGCCAGGCTTGGGGTCTCTAGCCTCTGAGTAAAGGAGTCCATCATCCCAATACACAGTATGGGTACCTTGGGCATCCCCAGCAGCCTCAGCAGCAGCCTGCTGTCTGAGGGGTTCAAGGGAAGGGCAATCTAATTGAGCCTGCCTCAGGTCTGCCCTTGAGGGTCCCCCTGTCCCCAGAAACTCAACCTGGTCAGGTTCAAGTTCCTCAGAGACAGTCTCCTCTTGGACTGCAGAATCAGTTTCCTCTGAAACTTGATCCTCAACCTGGGGCAAGGTGGAAGGCTCAGCCTTTCCTCTCTTGCTCCTTCTCTTGGGTTGTGGTTGGTCTATTGTTCCAAGATCCACCACTGGTTCAGGAAGGCACTTCTTAGCCTGAGCCCTTGTCATGGCAAGGACATGCTCTGAAATCCCTAGCATTTCTGCATGATTCCTGTACTCCACTTCTGACCACGCTGAGCTTTCAAGATCATTGCCTAACAGACAGTCTACTGGAAGGTCTGCACTCACAACAACTTTCTTTAGGCCATTTACCCCTCCCCAGGAGAAGTTCACAACTGCTACACTATGGGAAGTAGTGCAGTTGCTTGCATTGGTCACTAGGTAACTCTCACCTAGTACAATCTGTCCAGGGTCCACAAAGTCAGGTGTCACCATTGTGACACTGGCACATGTGTCCCTGTAGGCCTGAGCCAGTTTCTCATTAATTAAGGGAGTCTGCCTGTATTTGCCCAGGTTACTGGGGCTTACTGCAGTGGGCAACTCTATGTCCACATCATACAGGAGAACTGCCTGTGTAGGGATTCTGACTAGGCCAGATCCTACTTCAATACCCAGGGTCAACCCAGCTACACCCTTGGACTGTGTTCCACCACTGCTTACTGTACTTGGGGTTGCAGTTGCTTTAGGAGCTGGAGTGGTGGGGACTGGATTTGCCTTGGTGCACTCACTGCCCCAGTGTGAAACTGATTTGCAGGTATTACACCAAGGTGTCTTTGGACCTTTGTTCTTCTTCTTCTTGTTTCCATTTTGGGAACCACCCTCCTTACTATTAGTTTGGGGGCCTGAAGACTTCTGGTCTTTTTCTTTATCTTTCTGATTACCACCCTTCTGGTCTGTTTTCTTCTGGTCACCACCTTGGTTCTGGGGTTTCTGCTTAATCCTTGTTCTGACCCATTTGTCTGCCTTCTTTCCCAATTCTTGGGGAGAGGTCAGATCAGAGTCAATAAGGTATTGATGCAACAGCTGGTTTGTACAGTTATTAAGGATCTGTTCTCTCATCATAAGATTGTACAATCCTGTATAGTCTGAAACTTTACTTCCCTGCAACCAACCCTCCAAAGCCTTAGTGGCACACTCAACGAAATCAGTCCAGTCTTGAGTCTGTGCTTTTTGGGTGTCTCTGAACAACAACCTGTATTGCTCAGTGGTTAGGCCAAACCCTTCAATAAGAGCACTCTTCAAAACAGAGTCGTTTTTGGCATCCTCAGGTCTAACTGTGAGGAGCCTGTCCCTCCCTTTCTCAGAAAAGGAGTACCATAAAATTGCAGCCCACTGATCCTCAGGAACCTGCTGTACCATGCAGGCTCTCTGAAGAGCAGTCATCCATTTGTGGATGTCATCCCCTTCTTTGAAGGGGGGCACAATTTTTGTCAGGTTTCTATTGTCATAGCCCCTGTCTTTTTCTCTTGGAAAATTGCTGCCACCTGTGGCATCTAAGCCACTTAATTTCTGCTCTCTTGCCAAGGCAAGTCTAGCTTGAGCTAAGGTAAGTTTAGCTTGAGTCAGGGCTACCTCCTCCCTCTCTATTTGGAGTTTGACAGCCCTCATTCTAGCCCTATGCTCAGTTTTCTGAGAAGCAGTCATGCCTCTCTGTGATTCTCTGGAGGCACTAGAAATATGAGAGTCCCCTGAGGGAGATCTCACTCTTCTGTTGCCTGGGAGAATAACGTGATGGGATCTGGGGAGGTGCTGGCCCTCTCCATTCCCCAGTAGGTCTAAGTTGGCCTGGTTAAGCCTGGCAACTTGGACCTGGCTACCCCTCTGATCCTGATCTTCTGGGTCCTCAACTTCTGAGTCCTCCTCCTCCTCCTCTTCTTCTTCCTCGTCCTCCTGAGGGGGATCAGTTACAGGGGGGTTCCCTCCATTTCCTGTCTCTAGGGAAGCTTCCTTTGCCCTTTCTAAGTCATCCTGCTCTAGGATGTCTATCAGGATTTGGCAGGTGGGACTTCTGCCCCTTTTTAACCCTCTTGAGATGCACAAGGCAACCAAGTCCTTTCGGGTTAACTTGTCATAGCTGGAAGTTGCCTTGGTAAGGTCAACTGTCGCAGGATCAGACCCTGAGGCTTTTCCTGTGTCAGACATGACTACTAGTGAGGTGTAAGTGGTGCACTTACCTACACTAAGTGTTTTCCTACTGTACCTTGCTAGTGAGTTGTAGTCAGGGTGTGCTAGTCCCTTTAATCTACAACTACTAAGTTCAGTAGAACTTAATATGCTAAGCTTTTGATTTATATGTACCTAGAGGTACTTGATGTGATCTTTCAATTTGATACAAAGATTGCAATGGTAAAACAACAGCAAGCTCAAATCCGCACCGCTGCTCACCAATGTGAGAAGTTGGCCTGATAGGTGATGTTTCCAATTCTGGAACCACCTATTATCAGACCAAACAATCCCTTATGGTGTCTGGTTGTAAGTCAACCTTATTAGACAAGCTATCCTAGGGGTAGCATGGACTAAGCAGCCTAAAGGCTTAACTTAAGAGGTCGTGTTAAGCGAGCTGTTTTACCACATACAATCCTGTAATATCAAATGAAAGGACACCACACAAGTATATATTATAAAAATATATGTATTTATTACTAAAAACAATCCCCAGTATTCTTTATGAATAAAGGGGCACAAGCGTTAAATCAAAAGCACTGTTTAAACATACAAGTTGCACAATTATGGATGAGGGCAGGGGGCCACTCAAACCATATACTAAACAAGTGGTATAAGAGATGCCACTCGAGCAGTGGTTAGGCCTAGGGCCTAGGGAATCGCTGGGAGCAGTCAGGACAAGCAATGCTGAAGTCGGGAATGGCCCTCGGGATTCGGGAGCTGTGCGGAAAGCGCACGCATGCACCAATGTTAGCCAATGGTGCGTAAAAAGTGTAAAGTTAGAGTTTAAGGACACTTCCGCTGAACCTAGAGGAACAAAACTTAAGACACAGACCCTAGAGATGTGCACCAGTGTGGGAACACCGGCGGAGCAAAGTTACCTCACCCACAGGAAGTGGGTGCACAGGGTCGAAGTGGCGTCGGGTTTTGACACGCAGGCTCTTGGTGCTTGAAGCTGAAAGGGCTGCAGGCGGGTTGAAGATGAAGTGTCCGGTGGAGTCCAAGGGTGGACTCAAGTCGAAGGGTACCTGAAAGCAGAGGGGACAGAGTCTGGGTCACTCAGCAGTGACCAGGGTGGAACCAGGACGGAACCAGGCAATGTCGGGCGCAATCAGGTGGTCGTCGAGGAGCTTCTCTCCGCTGTCACGTGGGCTCTGGGGCATCTGCGACGTCCAGGAGCAGGTCAAGATCTGTCCCACGCAGGCTCTCACCGTCGGCGCTGTCGGCTTCAAGTTTGGAGCAAACAACACTTGGCAAGAGCAATCCACGCGGAACCGGGAGATTGCTTCTCACTCGAACCAGGAAGGTCAGAGTGGGGGCTCCTTTTCAGGGGAGCTGGTGTGGATCTGGAGCAACCAGATTCACGAGTCTTCTTCGTAGTTTCGTCGGCACAGGGACCACTAGCCGGCTGGCAAGTGACCGGGCCAACGCGTTGAGCCAAATGGAGCAGAAGGGCCCCACGCAGCACTCGTCGAGTGTGGAGGGCTGAACTTCGGCTCAAGAGTAGCTCAGGGTGGGGGCTTCTCAAACCCCGGTGCACAGCTTCGAGGGTCACTCGTGGGCTGCACGGTCAGCGTCTCGTGGTCAATTCAAGATGGCGTGCCCCACGCTTCCGGTCGCCTCCACGGGTCTCAGCTCTGCAGGGACTGTGGATCGGGCTGTGGGAAGGCAGGCAAGCTTGATCTCGTCGATCTCAGTCGCTCGAGTTCCGGCGGGAACTGCAACCAAGTAGACGTCGAGGGCTGGATGGTGCCTGCTGCTGCAGGGTGGTCACTCCTTGACCACAAGGGAGATTCTTCGGGCTTCCACGTTGAGATGGAGGTCCAAGGGTCCAGAGTTTCGTTTCTAATGTTTCTTCCAGGAAATCTGATGTGCATTGGCACTGCTCCCACTCTTATTCGAATCTGGGGGGCGTGATTACCTGCTAGGTCCCCCCCTATGGGTGGGACCCAGGAAGTGGGTGGATACACCCCCTTCCTTTGATCCAGGCCGCCCTGGCACGAGGGCTGGAGTGCCCCAGAACCGGTTTGGCCGGATTATGCAAGGGGCAGCCTTGTGCGCCCCAAGCAGTGTCTGGTTTCTTTCAAACCTCCCTGCTACAATCCACTATCTCCTGTCTGGAGGGCGGTGACACCCTCCTGTGACAGGAAACCCTTGGTCCAGGCCCCATTTGGCCGAGTTTCGGTCAGCTGCAGGTGTCCAGACATTTGTCTGTGGCAGAGGCATCCATTTTGTGGATCTAAGGTCTTTGGAGAAATTAACCGCATTTGAGTAAAGCAACATGTCCTACCCCTCTAGAGGGGTGGAATGCTATCCCCGTCGCCAGAACTGGCGAGGGGATAGTATTCCAAATCGTATGACACCTTACACGACATGTTTTGATAAAGCCAAACCAAAGTTGCTATTTAACCGCGAGGATTATAAGGCACTTAAGAGTATATGGTATGGCATTATCCTGAAACAGCTTAGGGAGTTGTTCCCGACAGCTGCAGACAGGCTCAGCTCATGCTAGAGCTCCATCTCACATAAAACCACGAACTCTGCCTCCAGGATTGATGAGGCCTTCCATAGGAGTGGCTCACAGGTTTACATGTGTCCAGATATAGGTTTAGATATAGGTATACTATATCTAAGCAAGGGGTGATTACACCACCTTACCCCAGCTGAGTGGTCAGCCAGTTGTGTCAATTTAAGAACCAGCCAGGGGTGGCAAAAGATATGCTGCAGCCCCTGGTAGGCCTTGGTGGCCCCTATGCCCTGGGCACCTATAGTGCATTATACAGGGGCTGACAAGGAGTCCATTTCCAATTGTGGTATGTGCCTATAGCACATGTGTCAGTAATTTAGTGAGAGAACAGCAGGCTGGGGGTCTGATCAGCAGGCCCACAGCCTCAGTAGTCGAAAACCAGTGAAGCAAAAAGCAAAAATGTGGGGTGACCATAGGATAGCAGACCCTACTCTCCTACATGTGTCCTGTGTTGTGATAGCAGTGCCCTGAGAGAGGGTACATGGTACTGTGTGCTGTGTTGTGATAGCCGTGCCCTGAGAGAGGGTACATGGTACTGTGTGCTGTGATGTGATAGCAGTGCCCTGAGAGAGGGTACATGGTACTGTGTGCTGTGATGTGATAGCAGTGCCCTGAGAGAGGGTACATGGTACTGTGTCCTGTGGTGTGATAGCAGTGCCCTGAGAGAGGGTAGAAGGTACTGTGTCCTGTGGTGTGATAGCAGTGCCCTGAGAGAGGGTACATGGTAATGTGTGCTGTGTTGTGATAGCAGTTCCCTGAGAGAGGGTACATGGTACTGTGTGCTGTGATGTGATAGCAGTGCCCAGAGAGGGTACAAGGTACTGTGTCCTGTGGTGTGATAGCAGTGCCCTGAGAGAGGGTACAAGGTACTGTGTCCTGTGGTGTGATAGCAGTGCCCTGAGCGAGGGTACAAGGTACTGTGTACTGTGGTGTGATAGCAGTGCCCTGAGAGAGGGTACATGTTACTGTGTGCTGTGATGTGATAGCAGTGCCCTGAGAGAGGGTACATGGTACTGTGTGCTGTGGTGTGATAGCAGTGCCCTGAGAGAGTACAAGGTACTGTGTGCTGTGGCCTGATAGCAGTGCCCTGAGAGAGGGTAGAAGGTACTGTGTCCTGTGTTGTGATAGCAGTGCCCTGAGAGAGGGTAGAAGGTACTGTGTCCTGTGGTGTGATAGCAGTGCCCTGAGAGAGGGTACAAGGTACTGTGTGCTGTGGTGATAGCAGCGCCCTGAGAGGGTACAAGGTACTGTGTGCTGTGCTGATAGCAGTGCCCTAAGAGAATGTACAGGGTACTGTGTGCTGTGGTGTGTTAGCAGTACCCTTAGAGAGAGTACAAGGTACTGTGTCCTGTGTTGTGATAGCAGTGCCCTGAGAGAGAGGGTACAAGGTACTGTGTCCTGTGTTGTGATAGCAGTGCCCTGAGAGAGGGTACATGGTACTGTGTCCTGTGTTGTGATAGAAGTGCCCTGAGAGAGGGTACATGGTACTGTGTGCTGTGTTGTGATAGCCGTGCCCTGAGAGAGGGTACATGGTACTGTGTGCTGTGATGTGATAGCAGTGCCCTGAGAGAGGGTACATGGTACTGTGTGCTGTGATGTGATAGCAGTGCCCTGAGAGAGAGTACAAGGTACTGTGTCCTGTGTTGTGATAGCAGTGCCCTGAGAGAGGGTACATGGTACTGTGTCCTGTGTTGTGATAGCAGTGCCCTGAGAGAGGGTACATGGTACTGTGTGCTTTGATGGGATAGCAGTGCCCTGAGAGAGGGTACAAGGTACTGTGTGCTGTGGTGTGTTAGCAGTGCCCTGAGAGAGTATACAAGGTACTGTGTCCTGTGTTGTGATAGCAGTGCCCTGAGAGAAGGTACATGGTACTGGGTCCTGTGGTGTGATAGTAGTGCCCTGAGAGAGGGTACATGGTACTGTGTCTTGTGTCCTGTGTTGTGATAGCAGTGCCCTGAGAGAGGGTACATGGTACTGTGTCCTGTGTTGTGATAGCAGTGCCCTGAGAGAGGGTACAAGGTACTGTGTGCTGTGATGTGATAGCAGTGCCCTGAGAGAGGGTACATGGTACTGTGTGCTGTGATGTGATAGCAGTGCCCTGAGAGAGGGTAGAAGGTAATGTGTGCTGTGGTGATAGCAGTGCCCAGAGAGAGGGTACAAGGTACTGTGTGCTGTGGTGTGATAGCAGTGCCCTGAGAGAGGGTTCAAGGTACTGTGTGCTGTGGAGTGATAGCAGTGCCCTGAGAGAGGGTACAAGGTACTGTGTGCTGTGGTGTGATAGCGGTGCCCCGTGAGGGTACAAGGTACTGTGTGCTGTGGTGTGATAGCAGTGCCCTGAGAGAGGGTTCAAGGTACTGTGTGCTGTGGAGTGATAGCAGTGCCCTGAGAGAGGGTACAAGGTACTGTGTGCTGTGGTGTGATAGCGGTGCCCCGAGAGGGTACAAGGTACTGTGTGCTGTGGTGAGATAGCAGTGCCCTGAGAGAGGGTACATGGTACTGTGTGCTGTGATGTTATAGCAGTGCCCTGAGAGAGGGTAGAAGGTACTGTGTACTGTGGTGTGATAGCAGTGCCCTGAGAGAGGGTACAAGGTACTGTGTACTGTGGTGTGATAGCAGTGCCCTGAGAGAGAGTACATGGTACTGTGTGCTGTGGTGAGATAGCAGTGCCCTGAGAGAGGGTACATGGTACTGTGTGCTGTGGTGAGATAGCAGTGCCCTGAGAGAGGGTACATGGTACTGTGTGCTGTGATGTGATAGCAGTGCCCTGAGAGAGGGTAGAAGGTACTGTGTACTGTGGTGTGATAGCAGTGCCCTGAGAGAGGGTACAAGGTACTGTGTGCTGTGGTGAGATAGCAGTGCCCTGAGAGAGGGTACATGGTACTGTGTGCTGTGATGTGATAGCAGTGCCCTGAGAGAGGGTAGAAGGTACTGCGTACTGTGGTGTGATAGCAGTGCCCTGAGAGAGGGTACAAGGTACTGTGTGTGGTGGTGTGATAGCAGTGCCCTGAGAGAGGGTACAAGGTACTGTGTACTGTGGTGTGATAGCAGTGCCCTGAGAGAGGGTACAAGGTACTGTGTGCTGTGGTGAGATAGCAGTGCCCTGAGAGAGGGTACATGGTACTGTGTACTGTGGTGTGATAGCAGTGCCCTGAGAGAGGGTACAAGGTACTGTGTACTGTGGTGTGATAGCAGTGCCCTGAGAGAGGGTACAAGGTACTGTGTACTGTGGTGTGATAGCAGTGCCCTGAGAGAGGGTACATGGTACTGTGTGCTGTGATGTGATAGCAGTGCCCAGAGAGAGGGTACATGGTACTGTGTGCTGTGGTGTGATTGCAGTGCCCTGAGAGAGGGTAGAAGGTACTGTGTGCTGTGTTGAGATAGCAGTGCCCTGAGAGAGGGTACATGGTACTGTGTGCTGTGGTGTGATAGCAGTGCCTTGAGAGAGGGTACAAGGTATTGTGTGCTGTGGTGTGATAGCAGTGCCCTGAGAGAGGGTACAAGGTACTGTGTGCTGTGGTGTGATAGCAGTGCCCTGAGAGAGGGTACAAGGTACTGTGTGTTGTGATGTGATAGCAGTGCCCTGGGAGAGGGTACAAGGTATTGTGTGTTGTGATGTGATAGCAGTGCCCTGAGAGAGGGTACAAGGTACTGTGTCCTGTGATGTGATAGCAGTGCCTGAGAGAGGGTACAAGGTACTGTGTGCTGTGTTGTGATAGCCGTGCCCTGAGAGAGGGTACATGGTACTGTGTGCTGTGATGTGATAGCAGTGCCTTGAGAGAGGGTAGAAGGTACTGTGTCCTGTGGTGTGATAGCAGTGCCCTGAGAGGGGGTACATGGTACTGTGTGCTGTGTTGTGATAGCAGTGCCCTGAGAGAGGGTAGAAGGTACTGTGTCCTGTGGTGTGATAGCAGTGCCCTGAGAGAGGGTACAAGGTACTGTGTGCTGTGGTGATAGCAGCGCCCTGAGAGGGTACAAGGTACTGTGTGCTGTGCTGATAGCAGTGCCCTAAGAGAGTGTACAGGGTACTGTGTGCTGTGGTGTGTTAGCAGTACCCTGAGAGAGAGTACAAGGTACTGTGTCCTGTGTTGTGATAGCAGTGCCCTGGGAGAGGGTACAAGGTACTGTGTCCTGTGGTGTGATAGCAGTGCCCTGAGAGAGGGTACAAGGTACTGTGTACTGTGGTGTGATAGCAGTGCCCTGAGAGAGGGTACATGGTACTGTGTGCTGTGATGTGATAGCAGTGCCCTGAGAGAGGGTACATGGTACTGTGTGCTGTGGTGTGATAGCAGTGCCCTGAGAGAGGGTACAAGGTACTGTGTGCTGTGGTGTGTTAGCAGTACCCTGAGAGAGAGTACAAGGTACTGTGTCCTGTGTTGTGATAGCAGTGCCCTGGGAGAGGGTACAAGGTACTGTGTCCTGTGGTGTGATAGCAGTGCCCTGAGAGAGGGTACAAGGTACTGTGTACTGTGGTGTGATAGCAGTGCCCTGAGAGAGAGTACAAGGTACTGTGTGCTGTGGCCTGATAGCAGTGCCCTGAGAGAGGGTAGAAGGTACTGTGTCCTGTGTTGTGATAGCAGTGCCCTGAGAGAGGGTAGATGGTACTGTGTCCTGTGGTGTGATAGCAGTGCCCTGAGAGAGGGTACAAGGTACTGTGTGCTGTGGTGATAGCAGCGCCCTGAGACGGTACAAGGTACTGTGTGCTGTGCTGATAGCAGTGCCCTAAGAGAATGTACAGGGTACTGTGTGCTGTGGTGTGTTAGCAGTACCCTGAGAGAGAGTACAAGGTACTGTGTCCTGTGTTGTGATAGCAGTGCCCTGAGAGAGAGGGTACAAGGTACTGTGTGCTGTGATGTGATAGCAGTACCCTGCGAGAGGGTAGAAGGTACTGTGTCCTGTGGTGTGATAGCAGTGCCCTGAGAGAGGGTACAAGGTACTGTGTCCTGTGTTGTGATAGCAGTGCCCTGAGAGAGGGTACATGGTACTGTGTGCTGTGATGTGATAGCAGTGCCCTGAGAGAGAGTACAAGGTACTGTGTCCTGTGTTGTGATAGCAGTGCCCTGAGAGAGGGTACATGGTACTGTGTCCTGTGTTGTGATAGCAGTGCCCTGAGAGAGGGTACATGGTACTGGGTGCTTTGATGGGATAGCAGTGCCCTGAGAGAGGGTACAAGGTACTGTGTGCTGTGGTGTGTTAGCAGTGCCCTGAGAGAGGGTACAAGGTACTGTGTGCTGTGATGTGATAGCAGTGCCCTGAGAGAGGGTACATGGTACTGTGTGCTGTGATGTGATAGCAGTGCCCTGAGAGAGGGTAGAAGGTAATGTGTGCTGTGGTGATAGCAGTGCCCAGAGAGAGGGTACAAGGTACTGTGTGCTGTGGTGTGATAGCAGTGCCCTGAGAGAGGGTTCAAGGTACTGTGTGCTGTGGAGTGATAGCAGTGCCCTGAGAGAGGGTACAAGGTACTGTGTGCTGTGGTGTGATAGCGGTGCCCCGAGAGGGTACAAGGTACTGTGTGCTGTGGTGTGATAGCAGTGCCCTGAGAGAGGGTTCAAGGTACTGTGTGCTGTGGAGTGATAGCAGTGCCCTGAGAGAGGGTACAAGGTACTGTGTGCTGTGGTGTGATAGCGGTGCCCCGAGAGGGTACAAGGTACTGTGTGCTGTGGTGAGATAGCAGTGCCCTGAGAGAGGGTACATGGTACTGTGTGCTGTGATGTGATAGCAGTGCCCTGAGAGAGGGTAGAAGGTACTGTGTACTGTGGTGTGATAGCAGTGCCCTGAGAGAGGATACAAGGTACTGTGTACTGTGGTGTGATAGCAGTGCCCTGAGAGAGGGTACAAGGTACTGTGTACTGTGGTGTGATAGCAGTGCCCTGAGAGAGGGTACATGGTACTGTGTGCTGTGATGTGATAGCAGTGCCCAGAGAGAGGGTACATGGTACTGTGTGCTGTGGTTTGATTGCAGTGCCCTGAGAGAGGGTAGAAGGTACTGTGTGCTGTGTTGAGACAGCAGTGCCCTGAGAGAGGGTACATGGTACTGTGTGCTGTGGTGTGATAGCAGTGCCTTGAGAGAGGGTACAAGGTACTGTGTGCTGTGGTGTGATAGCAGTGCCCTGAGAGAGGGTACAAGGTACTGTGTGCTGTGGTGTGATAGCAGTGCCCTGAGAGAGGGTACAAGGTACTGTGTGTTGTGATGTGATAGCAGTGCCCTGGGAGAGGGTACAAGGTATTGTGTGTTGTGATGTGATAGCAGTGCCCTGAGAGAGGGTACAAGGTACTGTGTCCTGTGATGTGATAGCAGTGCCTGAGAGAGGGTACAAGGTACTGTGTGCTGTGTTGTGATAGCCGTGCCCTGAGAGAGGGTACATGGTACTGTGTGCTGTGATGTGATAGCAGTGCCTTGAGAGAGGGTAGAAGGTACTGTGTCCTGTGGTGTGATAGCAGTGCCCTGAGAGGGGGTACATGGTACTGTGTGCTGTGTTGTGATAGCAGTGCCCTGAGAGAGGGTAGAAGGTACTGTGTCCTGTGGTGTGATAGCAGTGCCCTGAGAGAGGGTACAAGGTACTGTGTGCTGTGGTGATAGCAGCGCCCTGAGAGGGTACAAGGTACTGTGTGCTGTGCTGATAGCAGTGCCCTAAGAGAGTGTACAGGGTACTGTGTGCTGTGGTGTGTTAGCAGTACCCTGAGAGAGAGTACAAGGTACTGTGTCCTGTGTTGTGATAGCAGTGCCCTGGGAGAGGGTACAAGGTACTGTGTCCTGTGTTGTGATAGCAGTGCCCTGAGAGAGGGTACATGGTACTGTGTCCTGTGTTGTGATAGCAGTGCCCTGAGAGAGGGTACATGGTACTGTGTGCTGTGTTGTGATAGCCGTGCCCTGAGAGAGGGTACATGGTACTGTGTGCTGTGATGTGATAGCAGTGCCTTGAGAGAGGGTACATGGTACTGTGTGCTGTGATGTGATAGCAGTGCCCTGAGAGAGGGTACATGGTACTGTGTGCTGTGTTGTGATAGCAGTGCCCTGAGAGAGGGTACATGGTACTGTGTGCTGTGTTGTGATAGCCGTGCCCTGAGAGAGGGTACAGGGTACTGTGTGCTGTGATGTGATAGCAGTGCCCTGAGAGAGGGTACATGGTACTGTGTCCTGTGGTGTGATAGCAGTGCCCTGAGAGAGGGTACATGGTACTGTGTGCTGTGTTGTGATAGCAGTGCCCTGAGAGAGGGTACATGGTACTGTGTGCTGTGATGTGATAGCAGTGCCCAGAGAGGGTACAAGGTACTGTGTACTGTGGTGTGATAGCAGTGCCCTGAGAGAGGGTACATGGTACTGTGTGCTGTGATGTGATAGCAGTGCCCAGAGAGAGGGTACATGGTACTGTGTGCTGTGGTGTGATTGCAGTGCCCTGAGAGAGGGTAGAAGGTACTGTGTGCTGTGTTGAGATAGCAGTGCCCTGAGAGAGGGTACAAGGTACTGTGTACTGTGGTGTGATAGCAGTGCCCTGAGAGAGGGTACATGGTACTGTGTGCTGTGATGTGATAGCAGTGCCCAGAGAGAGGGTACATGGTACATTGTGCTGTGGTGTGATTGCAGTGCCCTGAGAGAGGGTAGAAGGTACTGTGTGCTGTGTTGAGATAGCAGTGCCCTGAGAGAGGGTACATGGTACTGTGTGCTGTGGTGTGATAGCAGTGCCTTGAGAGAGGGTACAAGGTACTGTGTGCTGTGGTGTGATAGCAGTGCCTGAAAGAGGGTACAATGTACTGTGTGCTGTGGTGTGATAGCAGTGCCCTGAGAGAGGGTACAAGGTACTGTGTGCTGTGGTGTGATAGCAGTGCCCTGAGAGAGGGTACAAGGTACTGTGTGTTGTGATGTGATAGCAGTGCCCTGGGAGAGGGTACAAAGTATTGTGTGTTGTGATGTGATAGCAGTGCCCTGAGAGAGGGTACAAGGTACTGTGTCCTGTGATGTGATAGCAGTGCCTGAGAGAGGGTACAAGGTACTGTGTGCTGTGTTGTGATAGCCGTGCCCTGAGAGAGGATACATGGTACTGTGTGCTGTGATGTGATAGCAGTGCCTTGAGAGAGGGTAGAAGGTACTGTGTCCTGTGGTGTGATAGCAGTGCCCTGAGAGGGGGTACATGGTACTGTGTGCTGTGTTGTGATAGCAGTGCCCTGAGAGAGGGTAGAAGGTACTGTGTCCTGTGGTGTGATAGCAGTGCCCTGAGAGAGGGTACAAGGTACTGTGTGCTGTGGTGATAGCAGCGCCCTGAGAGGGTACAAGGTACTGTGTGCTGTGCTGATAGCAGTGCCCTAAGAGAGTGTACAGGGTACTGTGTGCTGTGGTGTGTTAGCAGTACCCTGAGAGAGAGTACAAGGTACTGTGTCCTGTGTTGTGATAGCAGTGCCCTGGGAGAGGGTACAAGGTACTGTGTCCTGTGGTGTGATAGCAGTGCCCTGAGAGAGGGTACATGGTACTGTGTGCTGTGATGTGATAGCAGTGCCCTGAGAGAGGGTACATGGTACTGTGTGCTGTGGTGTGATAGCAGTGCCCTGAGAGAGGGTACAAGGTACTGTGTGCTGTGGTGTGTTAGCAGTACCCTGAGAGAGAGTACAAGGTACTGTGTCCTGTGTTGTGATAGCAGTGCCCTGGGAGAGGGTACAAGGTACTGTGTCCTGTGGTGTGATAGCAGTGCCCTGAGAGAGGGTACAAGGTACTGTGTACTGTGGTGTGATAGCAGTGCCCTGAGAGAGAGTACAAGGTACTGTGTGCTGTGGCCTGATAGCAGTGCCCTGAGAGAGGGTAGAAGGTACTGTGTCCTGTGTTGTGATAGCAGTGCCCTGAGAGAGGGTAGAAGGTACTGTGTCCTGTGGTGTGATAGCAGTGCCCTGAGAGAGGGTACAAGGTACTGTGTGCTGTGGTGATAGCAGCGCCCTGAGAGGGTACAAGGTACTGTGTGCTGTGCTGATAGCAGTGCCCTAAGAGAATGTACAGGGTACTGTGTGCTGTGGTGTGTTAGCAGTACCCTGAGAGAGAGTACAAGGTACTGTGTCCTGTGTTGTGATAGCAGTGCCCTGAGAGAGAGGGTACAAGGTACTGTGTGCTGTGATGTGATAGCAGTACCCTGCGAGAGGGTAGAAGGTACTGTGTCCTGTGGTGTGATAGCAGTGCCCTGAGAGAGGGTACAAGGTACTGTGTCCTGTGTTGTGATAGCAGTGCCCTGAGAGAGGGTACATGGTACTGTGTGCTGTGATGTGATAGCAGTGCCCTGAGAGAGAGTACAAGGTACTGTGTCCTGTGTTGTGATAGCAGTGCCCTGAGAGAGGGTACATGGTACTGTGTCCTGTGTTGTGATAGCAGTGCCCTGAGAGAGGGTACATGGTACTGGGTGCTTTGATGGGATAGCAGTGCCCTGAGAGAGGGTACAAGGTACTGTGTGCTGTGGTGTGTTAGCAGTGCCCTGAGAGAGGGTACAAGGTACTGTGTCCTGTGTTGTGATAGCAGTGCCCTGAGAGAGGGTACAAGGTACTGTGTGCTGTGGTGTGATAGTAGTGCCCTGAGAGAGGGTACATGGTACTGTGTCCTGTGTCCTGTGTTGTGATAGCAGTGCCCTGAGAGAGGGTACATGGTACTGTGTCCTGTGTTGTGATAGCAGTGCCCTGAGAGAGGGTACAAGGTACTGTGTGCTGTGATGTGATAGCAGTGCCCTGAGAGAGGGTACATGGTACTGTGTGCTGTGATGTGATAGCAGTGCCCTGAGAGAGGGTAGAAGGTAATGTGTGCTGTGGTGATAGCAGTGCCCAGAGAGAGGGTACAAGGTACTGTGTGCTGTGGTGTGATAGCAGTGCCCTGAGAGAGAGTACAAGGTACTGTGTCCTGTGTTGTGATAGCAGTGCCCTGAGAGAGGGTACATGGTACTGTGTCCTGTGTTGTGATAGCAGTGCCCTGAGAGAGGGTACATGGTACTGGGTGCTTTGATGGGATAGCAGTGCCCTGAGAGAGGGTACAAGGTACTGTGTGCTGTGGTGTGTTAGCAGTGCCCTGAGAGAGGGTACAAGGTACTGTGTCCTGTGTTGTGATTGCAGTGCCCTGAGAGAGGTACATGGTACTGGGTCCTGTGGTGTGATAGTAGTGCCCTGAGAGAGGGTACATGGTACTGTGTCCTGTGTCCTGTGTTGTGATAGCAGTGCCCTGAGAGAGGGTACATGGTACTGTGTCCTGTGTTGTGATAGCAGTGCCCTGAGAGAGGGTACAAGGTACTGTGTGCTGTGATGTGATAGCAGTGCCCTGAGAGAGGGTACATGGTACTGTGTGCTGTGATGTGATAGCAGTGCCCTGAGAGAGGGTAGAAGGTAATGTGTGCTGTGGTGATAGCAGTGCCCAGAGAGAGGGTACAAGGTACTGTGTGCTGTGGTGTGATAGCAGTGCCCTGAGAGAGGGTTCAAGGTACTGTGTGCTGTGGAGTGATAGCAGTGCCCTGAGAGAGGGTACAAGGTACTGTGTGCTGTGGTGTGATAGCGGTGCCCCGAGAGGGTACAAGGTACTGTGTGCTGTGGTGTGATAGCAGTGCCCTGAGAGAGGGTTCAAGGTACTGTGTGCTGTGGAGTGATAGCAGTGCCCTGAGAGAGGGTACAAGGTACTGTGTGCTGTGGTGTGATAGCGGTGCCCCGAGAGGGTACAAGGTACTGTGTGCTGTGGTGAGATAGCAGTGCCCTGAGAGAGGGTACATGGTACTGTGTGCTGTGATGTGATAGCAGTGCCCTGAGAGAGGGTAGAAGGTACTGTGTCCTGTGGTGTGATAGCAGTGCCCTGAGAGAGGGTACAAGGTACTGTGTACTGTGGTGTGATAGCAGTGCCCTGAGAGAGGGTACAAGGTACTGTGTACTGTGGTGTGATAGCAGTGCCCTGAGAGAGGGTACATGGTACTGTGTGCTGTGATGTGATAGCAGTGCCCAGAGAGAGGGTACATGGTACTGTGTGCTGTGGTGTGATTGCAGTGCCCTGAGAGAGGGTAGAGGTACTGTGTGCTGTGTTGAGATAGCAGTGCCCTGAGAGAGGGTACATGGTACTGTGTGCTGTGGTGTGATAGCAGTGCCTTGAGAGAGGGTACAAGGTACTGTGTGCTGTGGTGTGATAGCAGTGCCCTGAGAGAGGGTACAAGTGTGAGAAGTTGGCCTGATAGGTGATGTTTCCAATTCTGGAACCACCTATTATCAGACCAAACAATCCCTTATGGTGTCTGGTTGTAAGTCAACCTTATTAGACAAGCTATCCTAGGGGTAGCATAGACTAAGCAGCCTAAAGGCTTAACTTAAGAGGTCGTGTTAAGCAAGCTGTTTTACCACATACAATCCTGTAATATCAAATGAAAGGACACCACACAAGTATATATTATAAAAATATATGTATTTATTACTAAAAACAATCCCCAGTATTCTTTATGAATAAAGGGGCACAAGCGTTAAATCAAAAGCACTGTTTAAACATACAAGTTGCACAATTATGGATGAGGGCAGGGGGCCACTCAAACCATATACTAAACAAGTGGTATAAGAGATGCCACTCGAGCAGTGGTTAGGCCTAGGGCCTAGGGAATCGCTGGGAGCAGTCAGGACAAGCAATGCTGAAGTCGGGAATGGCCCTCGGGATTCGGGAGCTGTGCGGAAAGCGCACGCATGCACCAATGTTAACCAATGGTGCGTAAAAAGTGTAAAGTTAGAGTTTAAGGACACTTCCGCTGAACCTAGAGGAACAAAACTTAAGACACAGACCCTAGAGATGTGCACCAGTGTGGGAACACCGGCTGAGCAAAGTTACCTCACCCACAGGAAGTGGGTGCACAGGGTCGAAGTGGCGCCGGGTTTTGACACGCAGGCTCTTGGTGCTTGAAGCTGAAAGGGCTGCAGGCGGGTTGAAGATGAAGTGTCCGGTGGAGTCCAAGGGTGGACTCAAGTCGAAGGGTACCTGAAAGCAGAGGGGACAGAGTCTGGGTCACTCAGCAGTGACCAGGGTGGAACCAGGACGGAACCAGGCAATGTCGGGCGCAATCAGGTGGTCGTCGAGGAGCTTCTCTCCTCTGTCACGTGGGCTCTGGGGCATCTGCGACGTCCAGGAGCAGGTCACGATCTGTCCCACGCAGGCTCTCACCGTCGGCGCTGTCGGCTTCAAGTTTGGAGCAAACAACACTTGGCAAGAGCAATCCACGCGGAACCGGGAGATTGCTTCTCACTCGAACCAGGAAGGTCAGAGTGGGGGCTCCTTTTCAGGGGAGCTGGTGTGGATCTGGAGCAACCTGATTGCGCCCGACATTGCCTGGTTCCGCCCTGGTTCCACCCTGGTCACTGCTGAGTGACCCAGACTCTGTCCCCTCTGCTTTCAGGTACCCTTCGACTTGAGTCCACCCTTGGACTCCACCGGACACTTCATCTTCAACCCGCCTGCAGCCCTTTCAGCTTCAAGCACCAAGAGCCTGCGTGTCAAAACCCGACGCCACTTCGACCCTGTGCACCCACTTCCTGTGGGTGAGGTAACTTTGCTCCGCCGGTGTTCCCACACTGGTGCACATCTCTAGGGTCTGTGTCTTAAGTTTTGTTCCTCTAGGTTCAGCGGAAGTGTCCTTAAACTCTAACTTTACACTTTTTACGCACCATTGGTTAACATTGGTGCATGCGTGCGCTTTCCGCACAGCTCCCGAATCCCGAGGGCCATTCCCGACTTCAGCATTGCTTGTCCTGACTGCTCCCAGCGATTCCCTAGGCCCTAGGCCTAACCACTGCTCAAATGGCATCTCTTATACCACTTGTTTAGTATATGGTTTGAGTGGCCCCCTGCCCTCATCCATAATTGTGCAACTTGTATGTTTAAACAGTGCTTTTGATTTAACGCTTGTGCCCCTTTATTCATAAAGACTACTGGGGATTGTTTTTAGTAATAAATACATATATTTTTATAATATATACTTGTGTGGTGTCCTTTCATTTGATATTACAGGATTGTATGTGGTAAAACAGCTCGCTTAACACGACCTCTTAAGTTAAGCCTTTAGGCTGCTTAGTCCATGCTACCCCTAGGATAGCTTGTCTAATAAGGTTGACTTACAACCAGACACCATAAGGTATTGTTTGGTCTGATAATAGGTGGTTCCAGAATTGGAAACATCACCTATCAGGCCAACTTCTCACAACAAGGTACTGTGTCCTGTGGTGTGATAGCGGTGCCCTGAGAGAGGGTAGAAGGTACTGTGTCCTGTGGTGTGATAGCAGTGCCCTGAGAGAGGGTACAAGGTACTGTGTACTGTGGTGTGATAGCAGTGCCCTGAGAGAGGGTACAAGGTACTGTGTTCTGTGGTGTGATAGCAGTGCCTTGAGAGAGGGTACATGGTACTGTGTGCTGTGTTGTGATAGCAGTGCCCTGAGAGAGGGTACATGGTACTGTGTCCTGTGGTGTGATAGCCGTGCCCTGAGAGAGGGTAGAAGGTACTGTGACCTGTGGTGTGATAGTAGTGCCCGGAGAGAGGGTAGAAGGTACTGTGTCCTGTGTTGTGATAGCAGTGCCCTGAGAGAGGGTACATGGTACTGTGTCCTGTGGTGTGATAGCCGTGCCCTGAGAGAGGGTAGAAGGTACTGTGACCTGTGGTGTGATAGCAGTGCCCTGAGAGAGGGTAGAAGGTACTGTGTCCTGTGTTGTGATAGCAGTGCCCTGAGAGAGGGTAGAAGGTACTGTGTCCTGTGGTGTGATAGCAGTGCCCTGAGAGAGGGTACAAGGTACTGTGTCCTGTGTTGTGATAGCAGTGCCCTGAGAGAGGGTACATGGTACTGTGTGCTGTGATGTGATAGCAGTGCCCTGAGAGAGAGTACAAGGTAATGTGTCCTGTGTTGTGATAGCAGTGCCCTGAGAGAGGGTACATGGTACTGTGTCCTGTGTTGTGATAGCAGTGCCCTGAGAGAGGGTACATGGTACTGGGTGCTTTGATGGGATAGCAGTGCCCTGAGAGAGGGTACAAGGTACTGTGTGCTGTGGTGTGTTAGCAGTGCCCTGAGAGAGGGTAAAAGGTACTGTGTCCTGTGTTGTGATAGCAGTGCCCTGAGAGAGGGTACATGGTACTGTGTGCTGTGATGTGATAGCAGTGCCCTGAGAGAGAGTACAAGGTACTGTGTCATGTGTTGTGATAGCAGTGCCCTGAGAGAGGGTACATGGTACTGTGTCCTGTGTTGTGATAGCAGTGCCCTGAGAGAGGGTACATGGTACTGGGTGCTTTGATGGGATAGCAGTGCCCTGAGAGAGGGTACAAGGTACTGTGTGCTGTGGTGTGTTAGCAGTGCCCTGAGAGAGGGTACAAGGTACTGTGTCCTGTGTTGTGATAGCAGTGCCCTGAGAGAGGGTACATGGTACTGGGTCCTGTGGTGTGATAGTAGTGCCCTGAGAGAGGGTACATGGTACTGTGTCCTGTGTCCTGTGTTGTGACAGCAGTGCCCTGAGAGAGGGTACATGGTACTGTGTCCTGTGTTGTGATAGCAGTGCCCTGAGAGAGGGTACAAGGTACTGTGTGCTGTGATGTGATAGCAGTGCCCTGAGAGAGGGTACATGGTACTGTGTGCTGTGATGTGATAGCAGTGCCCTGAGAGAGGGTAGAAGGTAATGTGTGCTGTGGTGATAGCAGTGCCCAGAGAGAGGGTACAAGGTACTGTGTGCTGTGGTGTGATAGCAGTGCCCTGAGAGAGGGTTCAAGGTACTGTGTGCTGTGGAGTGATAGCAGTGCCCTGAGAGAGGGTACAAGGTACTGTGTGCTGTGGTGTGATAGCGGTGCCCCGAGAGGGTACAAGGTACTGTGTGCTGTGGTGTGATAGCAGTGCCCTGAGAGAGGGTTCAAGGTACTGTGTGCTGTGGAGTGATAGCAGTGCCCTGAGAGAGGGTACAAGGTACTGTGTGCTGTGGTGTGATAGCGGTGCCCCGAGAGGGTACAAGGTACTGTGTGCTGTGGTGAGATAGCAGTGCCCTGAGAGAGGGCACATGGTACTGTGTGCTGTGATGTGATAGCAGTGTCCTGAGAGAGGGTAGAAGGTACTGTGTACTGTGGTGTGATAGCAGTGCCCTGAGAGAGGGTACAAGGTACTGTGTACTGTGGTGTGATAGCAGTGCCCTGAGAGAGGGTACAAGGTACTGTGTACTGTGGTGTGATAGCAGTGCCCAGAGAGAGGGTACATGGTACTGTGTGCTGTGGTGTGATTGCAGTGCCCTGAGAGAGGGTAGAAGGTACTGTGTGCTGTGTTGAGATAGCAGTGCCCTGAGAGAGGGTACATGGTACTGTGTGCTGTGGTGTGATAGCAGTGCCTTGAGAGAGGGTACAAGGTACTGTGTGCTGTGGTGTGATAGCAGTGCCCTGAGAGAGGGTACAAGGTACTGTGTGCTGTGGTGTGATAGCAGTGCCCTGAGAGAGGGTACAAGGTACTGTGTGTTGTGATGTGATAGCATTGCCCTGGGAGAGGGTACAAGGTATTGTGTGTTGTGATGTGATAGCAGTGCCCTGAGAGAGGGTACAAGGTACTGTGTCCTGTGATGTGATAGCAGTGCCTGAGAGAGGGTACAAGGTACTGTGTGCTGTGTTGTGATAGCCGTGCCCTGAGAGAGGGTACATGGTACTGTGTGCTGTGATGTGATAGCAGTGCCTTGAGAGAGGGTAGAAGGTACTGTGTCCTGTGGTGTGATAGCAGTGCCCTGAGAGGGGGTACATGGTACTGTGTGCTGTGTTGTGATAGCAGTGCCCTGAGAGAGGGTAGAAGGTACTGTGTCCTGTGGTGTGATAGCAGTGCCCTGAGAGAGGGTACAAGGTACTGTGTGCTGTGGTGATAGCAGCGCCCTGAGAGGGTACAAGGTACTGTGTGCTGTGCTGATAGCAGTGCCCTAAGAGAGTGTACAGGGTACTGTGTGCTGTGGTGTGTTAGCAGTACCCTGAGAGAGAGTACAAGGTACTGTGTCCTGTGTTGTGATAGCAGTGCCCTGGGAGAGGGTACAAGGTACTGTGTCCTGTGTTGTGATAGCAGTGCCCTGAGAGAGGGTACATGGTACTGTGTCCTGTGTTGTGATAGCAGTGCCCTGAGAGAGGGTACATGGTATTGTGTGCTGTGATGTGATAGCAGTGCCCTGAGAGAGAGTACAAGGTACTGTGTCCTGTGTTGTGATAGCAGTGCCCTGAGAGAGGGTACATGGTACTGTGTCCTGTGTTGTGATAGCAGTGCCCTGAGAGAGGGTACATGGTACTGGGTGCTTTGATGGGATAGCAGTGCCCTGAGAGAGGGTACAAGGTACTGTGTGCTGTGGTGTGTTAGCAGTGCCCTGAGAGAGGGTACAAGGTACTGTGTCCTGTGTTGTGATAGCAGTGCCCTGAGAGAGGGTACATGGTACTGGGTCCTGTGGTGTGATAGTAGTGCCCTGAGAGAGGGTACATGGTACTGTGTCCTGTGTTGTGATAGCAGTGCCCTGAGAGAGGGTACATGGTACTGTGTCCTGTGTTGTGATAGCAGTGCCCTGAGAGAGGGTACAAGGTACTGTGTGCTGTGATGTGATAGCAGTGCCCTGAGAGAGGGTACATGGTACTGTGTGCTGTGATGTGATAGCAGTGCCCTGAGAGAGGGTAGAAGGTAATGTGTGCTGTGGTGATAGCAGTGCCCAGAGAGAGGGTACAAGGTACTGTGTGCTGTGGTGTGATAGCAGTGCCCTGAGAGAGGGTTCAAGGTACTGTGTGCTGTGGAGTGATAGCAGTGCCCTGAGAGAGGGTACAAGGTACTGTGTGCTGTGGTGTGATAGCGGTGCCCAGAGAGGGTACAAGGTACTGTGTGCTGTGGTGTGATAGCAGTGCCCTGAGAGAGGGGTCAAGGTACTGTGTGCTGTGGAGTGATAGCAGTGCCCTGAGAGAGGGTACAAGGTACTGTGTGCTGTGGTGTGATAGCGGTGCCCCGAGAGGGTACAAGGTACTGTGTGCTGTGGTGAGATAGCAGTGCCCTGAGAGAGGGTACATGGTACTCTGTGCTGTGGTGTGATAGCAGTGCCCTGAGAGAGGGTACAAGGTACTGTGTACTGTGGTGTGATAGCAGTGCCCTGAGAGAGGGTACATGGTACTGTGTGCTGTGATGTGATAGCAGTGCCCAGAGAGAGGGTACATGGTACTGTGTGCTGTGGTGTGATTGCAGTGCCCTGAGAGAGGGTAGAAGGTAATGTGTGCTGTGTTGAGATAGCAGTGCCCTGAGAGAGGGTACATGGTACTGTGTGCTGTGGTGTGATAGCAGTGCCTTGAGAGAGGGTACAAGGTACTGTGTGCTGTGGTGTGATAGCAGTGCCCTGAGAGAGGGTACAAGGTACTGTGTGCTGTGGTGTGATAGCAGTGCCCTGAGAGAGGGTACAAGGTACTGTGTGTTGTGATGTGATAGCAGTGCCCTGGGAGAGGGTACAAGGTATTGTGTGTTGTGATGTGATAGCAGTGCCCTGAGAGAGGGTACAAGGTACAGTGTCCTGTGATGGGATAGCAGTGCCTGAGAGAGGGTACAAGGTACTGTGTGCTGTGTTGTGATAGCCGTGCCCTGAGAGAGGGTACATGGTACTGTGTGCTGTGATGTGATAGCAGTGCCTTGAGAGAGGGTAGAAGGTACTGTGTCCTGTGGTGTGATAGCAGTGCCCTGAGAGGGGGTACATGGTACTGTGTGCTGTGTTGTGATAGCAGTGCCCTGAGAGAGGGTAGAAGGTACTGTGTCCTGTGGTGTGATAGCAGTGCCCTGAGAGAGGGTACAAGGTACTGTGTGCTGTGGTGATAGCAGCTCCCTGAGAGGGTACAAGGTACTGTGTGCTGTGCTGATAGCAGTGCCCTAAGAGAGTGTACAGGGTACTGTGTGCTGTGGTGTGTTAGCAGTACCCTGAGAGAGAGTACAAGGTACTGTGTCCTGTGTTGTGATAGCAGTGCCCTGGGAGAGGGTACAAGGTACTGTGTCCTGTGTTGTGATAGCAGTGCCCTGAGAGAGGGTACATGGTACTGTGTCCTGTGTTGTGATAGCAGTGCCCTGAGAGAGGGTACATGGTACTGTGTGCTGTGTTGTGATAGCCGTGCCCTGAGAGAGGGTACATGGTACTGTGTGCGGTGATGTGATAGCAGTGCCCTGAGAGAGGGTACATGGTACTGTGTGCTGTGATGTGATAGCAGTGCCCTGAGAGAGGGTACATGGTACTGTGTGCTGTGTTGTGATAGCAGTGCCCTGAGAGAGGGTACATGGTACTGTGTGCTGTGTTGTGATAGCCGTGCCCTGAGAAAGGGTACATGGTACTGTGTGCTGTGATGTGATAGCAGTGCCCTGAGAGAGGGTACATGGTACTGTGTCCTGTGGTGTGATAGCAGTGCCCTGAGAGAGGGTACATGATACTGTGTGCTGTGTTGTGATAGCAGTGCCCGGAGAGAGGGTACATGGTACTGTGTGCTGTGATGTGATAGCAGTGCCCAGAGAGGGTACAAGGTACTGTGTCCTGTGGTGTGATAGCAGTGCCCTGAGAGAGGGTACAAGGTACTGTGTCCTGTGGTGTGATAGCGGTGCCCTGAGAGAGGGTAGAAGGTACTGTGTCCTGTGGTGTGATAGCAGTGCCCTGAGAGAGGGTACAAGGTACTGTGTCATGTGTTGTGATATCAGTGCCCTGAGAGAGGGTACAAGGTACTGTGTACTGTGGTGTGATAGCAGTGCCCTGAGAGAGGGTACAAGGTACTGTGTTCTGTGGTGTGATAGCCGTGCCCTGAGAGAGGGTACATGGTACTGTGTGCTGTGTTGTGATAGCAGTGCCCTGAGAGAGGGTACATGGTACTGTGTCCTGTGGTGTGATAGCCGTGCCCTGAGAGAGGGTAGAAGGTACTGTTACCTGTGGTGTGATAGCAGTGCCCGGAGAGAGGGTAGAAGGTACTGTGTCCTGTGTTGTGATAGCAGTGCCCTGAGAGAGGGTACATGGTACTGTGTCCTGTGGTGTGATAGCCGTGCCCTGAGAGAGGGTAGAAGGTACTGTGACCTGTGGTGTGATAGCAGTGCCCTGAGAGAGGGTAGAAGGTACTGTGTCCTGTGTTGTGATAGCAGTGCCCTGAGAGAGGGTAGAAGGTACTGTGTCCTGTGGTGTGATAGCAGTGCCCTGAGAGAGGGTACAAGGTACTGTGTCCTGTGTTGTGATAGCAGTGCCCTGAGAGAGGGTACAAGGTACTGTGTGCTGTGGTGATAGCAGCGCCCTGAGAGGGTACAAGGTACTGTGTGCTGTGCTGATAGCAGTGCCCTAAGAGAGTGTACAGGGTACTGTGTGCTGTGGTGTGTTAGCAGTACCCTGAGAGAGAGTACAAGGTACTGTGTCCTGTGTTGTGAAAGCAGTGCCCTGAGAGAGGGTACAAGGTACTGTGTCCTGTGTTGTGATAGCAGTGCCCTGAAAGAGGGTACATGGTACTGTGTCCTGTGTTGTGATAGCAGTGCCCTGAGAGAGGGTACATGGTACTGAGTGCTGTGTTGTGATAGCCGTGCCCTGAGAGAGGGTACATGGTACTGTGTGCTGTGATGTGATAGCAGTGCCCTGAGAGAGGGTAGAAGGTACTGTGTCCTGTGTTGTGATAGCAGTGCCCTGAGAGAGGGTACATGGTACTGTGTCCTGTGGTGTGATAGCCGTGCCCTGAGAGAGGGTAGAAGGTACTGTGACCTGTGGTGTGATAGCAGTGCCCTGAGAGAGGGTAGAAGGTACTGTGTCCTGTGTTGTGATAGCAGTGCCCTGAGAGAGGGTAGAAGGTACTGTGTCCTGTGGTTTGATAGCAGTGCCCTGAGAGAGGGTAGAAGGTACTGTGTCCTGTGTTGTGATAGCAGTGCCCTGAGAGAGGGTACATGGTACTGTGTCCTGTGGTGTGATAGCCGTGCCCTGAGAGAGGGTAGAAGGTACTGTGACCTGTGGTGTGATAGCAGTGCCCTGAGAGAGGGTAGAAGGTACTGTGTCCTGTGTTGTGATAGCAGTGCCCTGAGAGAGGGTAGAAGGTACTGTGTCCTGTGGTGTGATAGCAGTGCCCTGAGAGAGGGTACAAGGTACTGTGTGCTGTGGTGATAGCAGCGCCCTGAGAGGGTACAAGGTACTGTGTGCTGTGCTGATAGCAGTGCCCTAAGAGAGTGTACAGGGTACTGTGTGCTGTGGTGTGTTAGCAGTACCCTGAGAGAGAGTACAAGGTACTGTGTCCTGTGTTGTGATAGCAGTGCCCTGAGAGAGGGTACAAGGTACTGTGTCCTGTGTTGTGATAGCAGTGCCCTGAGAGAGGGTACATGGTACTGTGTGCTGTGTTGTGATAGCCGTGCCCTGAGAGAGGGTACATGGTACTGTGTGCTGTGATGTGATAGCAGTGCCCTGAGAGAGGGTACATGGTACTGTGTGCTGTGATGTGATAGCAGTGCCCTGAGAGAGGGTACATGGTACTGTGTGCTGTGTTGTGATAGCAGTGCCCTGAGAGAGGGTACATGGTACTGTGTGCTGTGATGTGATAGCAGTGCCCAGAGAGGGTACAAGGTACTGTGTCCTGTGGTGTGATAGCAGTGCCCTGGGAGAGGGTACAAGGTACTGTGTCCTGTGGTGTGATAGCGGTGCCCTGAGAGAGGGTAGAAGGTACTGTGTCCTGTGGTGTGATAGCAGTGCCCTGAGAGAGGGTACAAGGTACTGTGTACTGTGGTGTGATAGCAGTGCCCTGAGAGAGGGTACAAGGTACTGTGTACTGTGGTGTGATAGCAGTGCCCTGAGAGAGGGTACATGGTACTGTGTGCTGTGATGTGATAGCAGTGCCCTGAGAGAGGGTAGAAGGTACTGTGTTCTGTGGTGTGATAGCCGTGCCCTGAGAGAGGGTAGAAGGTACTGTGACCTGTGGTGTGATAGCAGTGCCCTGAGAGAGGGTAGAAGGTACTGTGTCCTGGGTTGTGATAGCAGTGCCCTGAGAGAGGGTACATGGTACTGTGTCCTGTGGTGTGATAGCCGTGCCCTGAGAGAGGGTAGAAGGTACTGTGACCTGTGGTGTGATCGCAGTGCCCTGAGAGAGGGTAGAAGTTACTGTGTCCTGTGTTGTGATAGCAGTGCCCTGAGAGAGGGTAGAAGGTACTGTGTCCTGTGGTGTGATAGCAGTGCCCTGAGAGAGGGTACAAGGTACTGTGTCCTGTGTTGTGATAGCAGTGCCCTGAGAGAGGGTACATGGTACTGTGTGCTGTGTTGTGATAGCCGTGCCCTGAGAGAGGGTACATGGTACTGTGTGCTGTGATGTGATATCAGTGCCCTGAGAGAGGGTACAAGGTACTGTGTGCTGTGGTGATAGCAGCGCCCTGAGAGGGTACAAGGTACTGTGTGCTGTGCTGATAGCAGTGCCCTAAGAGAGTGTACAGGGTACTGTGTGCTGTGGTGTGTTAGCAGTACCCTGAGAGAGAGTACAAGGTACTGTGTCCTGTGTTGTGAAAGCAGTGCCCTGAGAGAGGGTACAAGGTACTGTGTCCTGTGTTGTGATAGCAGTGCCCTGAGAGAGGGTACATGGTACTGTGTGCTGTGTTGTGATAGCCGTGCCCTGAGAGAGGGTAGAAGGTACTGTGTCCTGTGGTGTGATAGCAGTGCCCTGAGAGAGGGTACATGGTACTGTGTGCTGTGTTGTGATAGCAGTGCCCTGAGAGAGGGTACATGGTACTGTGTGCTGTGTTGTGATAGCCGTGCCCTGAGAGAGGGTGCATGGTACTGTGTGCTGTGATGTGATAGCAGTGCCCAGAGAGGGTACAAGGTACTGTGTCCTGTGGTGTGATAGCAGTGCCCTGGGAGAGGGTACAAGGTACTGTGTCCTGTGGTGTGATAGCAGTGCCCTGAGAGAGGGTACATGGTACTGTGTGCTGTGATGTGATAGCAGTGCCCTGAGAGAGGGTAGAAGGTACTGTGTCCTGTGGTGTGATAGCAGTGCCCTGAGAGAGGGTACATGGTACTGTGTCCTGTGGTGTGAAAGCAGTTCCCTGAGAGAGGGTACATGGTACTGTGTGCTGTGATGTGATAGCAGTGCCCTGAGAGAGGGTACAAGGTACTGTGTCCTGTGGTGTGATAGCAGTGCCCAGAGAGAGGGTACAAGGTACTGTGTCCTGTGGTGTGATAGCAGTGCCCTGAGAGAGGGTACATGGTACTGTGTGCTGTGTTGTGATAGCAGTGCCCTGAGAGAGGGTACATGGTACTGTGTGCTGTGATGTGATAGCAGTGCCCAGAGAGGGTACAAGGTACTGTGTCCTGTGGTGTGATAGCAGTGCCCTGGGAGAGGGTACAAGGTACTGTGTCCTGTGGTGTGATAGCAGTGCCCTGAGAGAGGGTACAAGGTACTGTGTACTGTGGTGTGATAGCAGTGCCCTGAGAGAGGGTACATGGTACTGTGTGCTGTGATGTGATAGCAGTGCCCTGAGAGAGGGTACATGGTACTGTGTGCTGTGGTGTGATAGCAGTGCGCTGAGAGAGTACAAGGTACTGAGTGCTGTGGCCTGATAGCAGTGCCCTGAGAGAGGGTAGAAGGTACTGTGTCCTGTGTTGTGATAGCAGTGCCCTGAGAGAGGGTAGAAGGTACTGTGTCCTGTGGTGTGATAGCAGTGCCCTGAGAGAGGGTACAAGGTACTGTGTGCTGTGGTGATAGCAGCGCCCTGAGAGGGTACAAGGTACTGTGTGCTGTGCTGATAGCAGTGCCCTAAGAGAGTGTACAGGGTACTGTGTGCTGTGGTGTGTTAGCAGTACCCTGAGAGAGAGTACAAGGTACTGTGTCCTGTGTTGTGATAGCAGTGCCCTGAGAGAGGGTAGAAGGTACTGTGTGCTGTGTTGTGTTAGCAGTGCCCTGAGAGAGGGTACATGGTACTGTGTCCTGTGTTGTGATAGCAGTGCCCTGAGAGAGGGTACATGGTACTGTGTGCTGTGTTGTGATAGCCGTGCCCTGGAAGAGGGTACATGGTACTGTGTGCTGTGTTGTGATAGCAGTGCCCTGAGAGAGGGTACATGGTACTGTGTCCTGTGTTGTGATAGCAGTGCCCTGAGAGAGGGTACATGGTACTGTGTGCTGTGTTGTGATAGCCATGCCCTGAGAGAGGGTACATGGTACTGTGTGCTGTGATGTGATAGCAGTGCCCTGAGAGAGGGTAGAAGGTACTGTGTCCTGTGGTGTGATAGCAGTGCCCTGAGAGAGGGTACAAGGTACTGTGTCCTGTGTTGTGATAGCAGTGCCCTGAGAGAGGGTACATGGTACTGTGTGCTGTGATGTGATAGCAGTGCCCTAAGAGAGAGTACAAGGTACTGTGTCCTGTGTTGTGATAGCAGTGCCCTGAGAGAGGGTACATGGTATTGTGTCCTGTGTTGTGATAGCAGTGCCCTGAGAGAGGGTACATGGTACTGTGTGCTTTGATGGGATAGCAGTGCCCTGAGAGAGGGTACAAGGTACTGTGTGCTGTGGTGTGTTAGCAGTGCCCTGAGAGAGGGTACAAGGTACTGTGTCCTGTGTTGTGATAGCAGTGCCCTGAGAGAGGGTACATTGTACTGGGTCCTGTGGTGTGATAGCAGTGCCCTGAGAGAGGGTACAAGGTACTGTGTCCTGTGTTGTGATAGCAGTGCCCTGAGAGAGGGTACATTGTACTGGGTCCTGTGGTGTGATAGTAGTGCACTGAGAGAGAGTACATGGTACTGTGTCCTGTGTTGTGATAGCAGTGCCCAGAGAGAGGGTACAAGGTACTGTGTGCTGTGATGTGATAGCAGTGCCCTGAGAGAGGGTACATGGTACTGTGTGCTGTGATGTGATAGCAGTGCCTTGAGAGAGGGTAGAAGGTACTGTGTACTGTGGTGTGATAGCAGTGCCCTGAGAGAGGGTACATGGTACTGTGTGCTGTGTTGTGATAGCAGTGCCCTGAGAGAGGGTACATGGTACTGTGTTCTGTGATGTGATAGCAGTGCCCTGAGAGAGGGTAGAAGGTACTGTGTACTGTGGTGTGATAGCAGTGCCCTGAGAGAGGGTACAAGGTACTGTGTACTGTGGTGTGATAGCAGTGCCCTGAGAGAGGGTACAAGGTACTGTGTACTGTGGTGTGATAGCAGTACCCTGAGAGAGGGTACATGGTACTGTGTGCTGTGATGTGATAGCAGTGCCCAGAGAGAGGGTACATGGTACTGTGTGCTGTGGTTTGATTGCAGTGCCCTGAGAGAGGGTAGAAGGTACTGTGTCCTGTGGTGTGATAGCAGTGCCTGAGAGAGGGTACATGGTACTGTGTGCTGTGATGTGATAGCAGTGCCCAGAGAGAGGGTACATGGTACTGTGTGCTGTGGTGTGATTGGAGTGCCCTGAGAGAGGGTAGAAGGTACTGTGTGCTGTGTTGTGATAGAAGTGCCCTGAGAGAGGGTACATGGTACTGTGTGCTGTGGTGTGATAGCAGTGCCTTGAGAGAGGGTACAAGGTACTGTGTGCTGTGGTGTGATAGCAGTGGTCTGAGAGAGGGTAGAAGTTACTGTGTGCTGTGTTGTGATAGCCGTGCCCTGAGAGAGGGTACAAGGTACTGGGTGCTGTGGTGTGATAGCAGTGCCCTGAGAGAGGGTACAAGGTACTGTGTGTTGTGATGTGATAGCAGTGCCCTGGGAGAGGGTACAAGGTATTGTGTGTTGTGATGTGATAGCAGTGCCCTGAGAGAGGGTACAAGGTACTGTGTCCTGTGATGTGATAGCAGTGCCTGAGAGAGGGTACAAGGTACTGTGTGCTGTGTTGTGATAGCCGTGCCCTGAGAGAGGGTACATGGTACTGTGTGCTGTGATGTGATAGCAGTGCCTTGAGAGAGGGTAGAAGGTACTGTGTCCTGTGGTGTGATAGCAGTGCCCTGAGAGGGGGTACATGGTACTGTGTGCTGTGTTGTGATAGCAGTGCCCTGAGAGAGGGTAGAAGGTACTGTGTCCTGTGGTGTGATAGCAGTGCCCTGAGAGAGGGTACAAGGTACTGTGTGCTGTGGTGATAGCAGCGACCTGAGAGGGTACAAGGTACTGTGTGCTGTGCTGATAGCAGTGCCCTAAGAGAGTGTACAGGGTACTGTGTGCTGTGGTGTGTTAGCAGTACCCTGAGAGAGAGTACAAGGTACTGTGTCCTGTGTTGTGATAGCAGTGCCCTGGGAGAGGGTACAAGGTACTGTGTCCTGTGTTGTGATAGCAGTGCCCTGAGAGAGGGTACATGGTACTGTGTCCTGTGTTGTGATAGCAGTGCCCTGAGAGAGGGTACATGGTACTGTGTGCTGTATTGTGATAGCCGTGCCCTGAGAGAGGGTACATGGTACTGTGTGCTGTGATGTGATAGCAGTGCCTTGAGAGAGGGTACATGGTACTGTGTGCTGTGATGTGATAGCAGTGCCCTGAGAGAGGGTACATGGTACTGTGTGCTGTGTTGTGATAGCAGTGCCCTGAGAGAGGGTACATGGTACTGTGTGCTGTGTTGTGATAGCCGTGCCCTGAGAGAGGGTACATGGTACTGTGTGCTGTGATGTGATAGCAGTGCCCTGAGAGAGGGTACATGGTACTGTGTCCTGTGGTGTGATAGCAGTGCCCTGAGAGAGGGTACATGGTACTGTGTGCTGTGTTGTGATAGCAGTGCCCTGAGAGAGGGTACATGGTACTGTGTGCTGTGATGTGATAGCAGTGCCCAGAGAGGGTACAAGGTACTGTGTCCTGTGGTGTGATAGCAGTGCCCTGAGAGAGGGTACAAGTGTGAGAAGTTGGCCTGATAGGTGATGTTTCCAATTCTGGAACCACCTATTATCAGACCAAACAATCCCTTATGGTGTCAGGTTGTAAGTCAACCTTGTTAGACAAGCTATCCTAGGGGTAGCATGGACTAAGCAGCCTAAAGGCTTAACTTAAGAGGTCGTGTTAAGCGAGCTGTTTTACCACATACAATCCTGTAATATCAAATGAAAGGAAACCACACAAGTATATATTATAAAAATATATGTGTTTATTACTAAAAACAATCCCCAGTATTCTTTATGAATAAAGGGGCACAAGCGTTAAATCAAAAGCACAGTTTAAACATACAAAGTTGCACAATTATGGATGAGGGCGGGTGGCCACTCAAACCATATACTAAACAATTGGTATAAGAGATGCCACTCGAGCAGTGGTTAGGCCTAGGGCCTAGGGAATCGCTGGGAGCAGTCAGGACAAGCAATGCTGAAGTCGGGAATGGCCCTCGGGATTCGGGAGCTGTGCGGAAAGCGCACGCATGCACCAATGTTAACCAATGGTGCGTAAAAAGTGTAAAGTTAGAGTTTAAGGACACTTCCGCTGAACCTAGAGGAACAAAACTTAAGACACAGACCCTAGAGATGTGCACCAGTGTGGGAACACCGGCGGAGCAAAGTTACCTCACCCACAGGAAGTGGGTGCACAGGGTCGAAGTGGCGTCGGGTTTTGACACGCAGGCTCTTGGTGCTTGAAGCTGAAAGGGCTGCAGGCGGGTTGAAGATGAAGTGTCCGGTGGAGTCCAAGGGTGGACTCAAGTCGAAGGGTACCTGAAAGCAGAGGGGACAGAGTCTGGGTCACTCAGCAGTGACCAGGGTGGAACCAGGACGGAACCAGGCAATGTCGGGCGCAATCAGGTGGTCGTCGAGGAGCTTCTCTCCTCTGTCACGTGGGCTCTGGGGCATCTGCGACGTCCAGGAGCAGGTCACGATCTGTCCCACGCAGGCTCTCACCGTCGGCGCTGTCGGCTTCAAGTTTGGAGCAAACAACACTTGGCAAGAGCAATCCACGCGGAACCGGGAGATTGCTTCTCACTCGAACCAGGAAGGTCAGAGTGGGGGCTCCTTTTCAGGGGAGCTGGTGTGGATCTGGAGCAACCTGATTGCGCCCGACATTGCCTGGTTCCGTCCTGGTTCCACCCTGGTCACTGCTGAGTGACCCAGACTCTGTCCCCTCTGCTTTCAGGTACCCTTCGACTTGAGTCCACCCTTGGACTCCACCGGACACTTCATCTTCAACCCGCCTGCAGCCCTTTCAGCTTCAAGCACCAAGAGCCTGCGTGTCAAAACCCGACGCCACTTCGACCCTGTGCACCCACTTCCTGTGGGTGAGGTAACTTTGCTCCGCCGGTGTTCCCACACTGGTGCACATCTCTAGGGTCTGTGTCTTAAGTTTTGTTCCTCTAGGTTCAGCGGAAGTGTCCTTAAACTCTAACTTTACACTTTTTACGCACCATTGGTTAACATTGGTGCATGCGTGCGCTTTCCGCACAGCTCCCGAATTCCGAGGGCCATTCCCGACTTCAGCATTGCTTGTCCTGACTGCTCCCAGCGATTCCCTAGGCCCTAGGCCTAACCACTGCTCGAGTGGCATCTCTTATACCACTTGTTTAGTATATGGTTTGAGTGGCCCCCTGCCCTCATCCATAATTGTGCAACTTGTATGTTTAAACAGTGCTTTTGATTTAACGCTTGTGCCCCTTTATTCATAAAGACTACTGGGGATTGTTTTTAGTAATAAATACATATATTTTTATAATATATACTTGTGTGGTGTCCTTTCATTTGATATTACAGGATTGTATGTGGTAAAACAGCTCGCTTAACACGACCTCTTAAGTTAAGCCTTTAGGCTGCTTAGTCCATGCTACCCCTAGGATAGCTTGTCTAATAAGGTTGACTTACAACCAGACACCATAAGGGATTGTTTGGTCTGATAATAGGTGGTTCCAGAATTGGAAACATCACCTATCAGGCCAACTTCTCACAACAAGGTACTGTGTCCTGTGGTGTGATAGCGGTGCCGCGAGAGAGGGTAGAAGGTACTGTGTCCTGTGGTGTGATAGCAGTGCCCTGAGAGAGGGTACAAGGTACTGTGTACTGTGGTGTGATAGCAGTGCCCTGAGAGAGGGTACAAGGTACTGTGTTCTGTGGTGTGATAGCAGTGCCTTGAGAGAGGGTACATGGTACTGTGTGCTGTGTTGTGATAGCAGTGCCCTGAGAGAGGGTACATGGTACTGTGTCCTGTGGTGTGATAGCCGTGCCCTGAGAGAGGGTAGAAGGTACTGTGACCTGTGGTGTGATAGTAGTGCCCGGAGAGAGGGTAGAAGGTACTGTGTGCTGTGTTGTGATAGCAGTGCCCTGAGAGAGGGTACATGGTACTGTGTCCTGTGGTGTGATAGCCGTGCCCTGAGAGAGGGTAGAAGGTACTGTGACCTGTGGTGTGATAGTAGTGCCCGGAGAGAGGGTAGAAGGTACTGTGTCCTGTGTTGTGATAGCAGTGCCCTGAGAGAGGGTACATGGTACTGTGTCCTGTGGTGTGATAGCCGTGCCCTGAGAGAGGGTAGAAGGTACTGTGACCTGTGGTGTGATAGCAGTGCCCTGAGAGAGGGTAGAAGGTACTGTGTCCTGTGTTGTGATAGCAGTGCCCTGAGAGAGGGTAGAAGGTACTGTGTCCTGTGGTGTGATAGCAGTGCCCTGAGAGAGGGTACAAGGTACTGTGTCCTGTGTTGTGATAGCAGTGCCCTGAGAGAGGGTACATGGTACTGTGTGCTGTGATGTGATAGCAGTGCCCTGAGAGAGAGTACAAGGTAATGTGTCCTGTGTTGTGATAGCAGTGCCCTGAGAGAGGGTACATGGTACTGTGTCCTGTGTTGTGATAGCAGTGCCCTGAGAGAGGGTACATGGTACTGGGTGCTTTGATGGGATAGCAGTGCCCTGAGAGAGGGTACAAGGTACTGTGTGCTGTGGTGTGTTAGCAGTGCCCTGAGAGAGGGTAAAAGGTACTGTGTCCTGTGTTGTGATAGCAGTGCCCTGAGAGAGGGTACATGGTACTGTGTGCTGTGATGTGATAGCAGTGCCCTGAGAGAGAGTACAAGGTACTGTGTCCTGTGTTGTGATAGCAGTGCCCTGAGAGAGGGTACATGGTACTGTGTCCTGTGTTGTGATAGCAGTGCCCTGAGAGAGGGTACATGGTACTGGGTGCTTTGATGGGATAGCAGTGCCCTGAGAGAGGGTACAAGGTACTGTGTGCTGTGGTGTGTTAGCAGTGCCCTGAGAGAGGGCACAAGGTACTGTGTCCTGTGTTGTGATAGCAGTGCCCTGAGAGAGGGTACATGGTACTGGGTCCTGTGGTGTGATAGTAGTGCCCTGAGAGAGGGTACATGGTACTGTGTCCTGTGTCCTGTGTTGTGACAGCAGTGCCCTGAGAGAGGGTACATGGTACTGTGTCCTGTGTTGTGATAGCAGTGCCCTGAGAGAGGGTACATGGTACTGTGTGCTGTGTTGTGATAGCAGTGCCCTGAGAGAGGGTACATGGTACTGTGTCCTGTGGTGTGATAGCCGTGCCCTGAGAGAGGGTAGAAGGTACTGTGACCTGTGGTGTGATAGTAGTGCCCGGAGAGAGGGTAGAAGGTACTGTGTCCTGTGTTGTGATAGCAGTGCCCTGAGAGAGGGTACATGGTACTGTGTCCTGTGGTGTGATAGCCGTGCCCTGAGAGAGGGTAGAAGGTACTGTGACCTGTGGTGTGATAGCAGTGCCCTGAGAGAGGGTAGAAGGTACTGTGTCCTGTGTTGTGATAGCAGTGCCCTGAGAGAGGGTAGAAGGTACTGTGTCCTGTGGTGTGATAGCAGTGCCCTGAGAGAGGGTACAAGGTACTGTGTCCTGTGTTGTGATAGCAGTGCCCTGAGAGAGGGTACATGGTACTGTGTGCTGTGATGTGATAGCAGTGCCCTGAGAGAGAGTACAAGGTAATGTGTCCTGTGTTGTGATAGCAGTGACCTGAGAGAGGGTACATGGTACTGTGTCCTGTGTTGTGATAGCAGTGCCCTGAGAGAGGGTACATGGTACTGGGTGCTTTGATGGGATAGCAGTGCCCTGAGAGAGGGTACAAGGTACTGTGTGCTGTGGTGTGTTAGCAGTGCCCTGAGAGAGGGTAAAAGGTACTGTGTCCTGTGTTGTGATAGCAGTGCCCTGAGAGAGGGTACATGGCACTGTGTGCTGTGATGTGATAGCAGTGCCCTGAGAGAGAGTACAAGGTACTGTGTCCTGTGTTGTGATAGCAGTGCCCTGAGAGAGGGTACATGGTACTGTGTCCTGTGTTGTGATAGCAGTGCCCTGAGAGAGGGTACATGGTACTGGGTGCTTTGATGGGATAGCAGTGCCCTGAGAGAGGGTACAAGGTACTGTGTGCTGTGGTGTGTTAGAAGTGCCCTGAGAGAGGGTACAAGGTACTGTGTCCTGTGTTGTGATAGCAGTGCCCTGAGAGAGGGTACATGGTACTGGGTCCTGTGGTGTGATAGTAGTGCCCTGAGAGAGGGTACATGGTACTGTGTCCTGTGTCCTGTGTTGTGACAGCAGTGCCCTGAGAGAGGGTACATGGTACTGTGTCCTGTGTTGTGATAGCAGTGCCCTGAGAGAGGGTACAAGGTACTGTGTGCTGTGATGTGATAGCAGTGCCCTGAGAGAGGGTACATGGTACTGTGTGCTGTGATGTGATAGCAGTGCCCTGAGAGAGGGTAGAAGGTAATGTGTGCTGTGGTGATAGCAGTGCCCAGAGAGAGGGTACAAGGTACTGTGTGCTGTGGTGTGATAGCAGTGCCCTGAGAGAGGGTTCAAGGTACTGTGTGCTGTGGAGTGATAGCAGTGCCCTGAGAGAGGGTACAAGGTACTGTGTGCTGTGGTGTGATAGCGGTGCCCCGAGAGGGTACAAGTGTTGGACAGGCCACATGAAGGGCTCGCTCCCTCCCCGCAGGACAGGGCCCGGGCCACCGTCAGCACCATTGCCCGGCCCAGCCGCCATCTTGGACACGGCACCACGCGGCCGTGCGGCCTCAGCCCAACCCCAACCCTGGGCCTGGCCAGGCCCCGACATCCCGGCACCACCCTCCACCCAGGAGGTGAACGGCCCACTTGGCAGGTCAATGGGAGTACGAAGTGTCGATGGCTCTCCCCCGCCAGGTGCCGAGCACCCCCAGCCTCCTCGGGCGCTGGCTCCACCCCCCTGCTGGGTGTCTGGGCTCCCTCATCCCAGACCCCCCGACCTCCAAGAGCGAGGGTCCGGACATCAAAGGGCGCCAGGCCTATAACTGAGGCAGCCCCAGGACAGGAAGCAGTTGTATCCTGGAGTCGAGAGACCCAAGAAGAACTCATCCGTAACTGGCCTGCTGGCGCTGCCGCGGCCCTCTGCCTCGTGAAACCTTCGTCTTGGCCTGCTGGCGCTGCCGCGGCCCTCTGCCTCGTGAAACCATCGTCTTGGCCTGCTGGCGCTGCCGCGGCCCTCTGCCTCGTGAAACCATCGTCTTGGCCTGCTGGCGCTGCCGCGGCCCTCTGCCTCGTGAACCCATCGTCGTGGCCTGCTGGCGCTGCCGCGGCCCTCTGCCTCGTGAATCCATCGACTTGGCCTGCTGGCGCTGCCGCGGCCCTCTGCTTTGTGAGACTATCATCTTGGCCTGCTGGCGCCGCCGCGGCCCGATCCACAGACACTCCAGCTCGAGGATTGTGAGCTCGCCTCTTAACACCACCTGTACCGATCCGGTACCAAGACTGTCCCGCTACCCCCTTTTCCCTACAGAGACTAGAAGTGAGAGGACCCCCGGGTCCGAGATATCCTGTATCGCTGATATCCTTGCCTTAAGAACCTTACATAAAGCATTGAACTCGACTTGGTGTGGTGCCTGTTTGTGGGGCGGGAGGTAACTTGTCTGTACGATCGCCGGAGACGGTCCCACTCGGGGATCTCTCCCCCAGTATCCGGCCGACCCTCAGGGTCCCCGTCTAACATTGGTGGCAGCGGTGGGATCCGAACCTACGCATAATCGTACAGAAAGTCACCTGACCCACGACACACGACCACCATGACAACAGAGAGCGGAACAACGGAGAAATTCCAGATGGAAAAATTGGAAGACTACAACCACCGAGAACTGAAGCAATATTGCATGGAACTTGGTCTCCCAACCACGGGTCTGAGTACGAAGGAAGACTTCAAACGAGCCCTAGAAGCCTGGGCGGAAACGGGTACGGCCGTACCCCGAACACAAACAACCGAAACGAGCCCCGCACCAACTAAAGAAAGAGCGGGTCTCTCCCTGGAAGAGATCCGAGAAAGAGAAAAAACCAGACTCCACGAATTAGAACTAGCCCGACTTCGCTTGGATGGAGAACTCAAGCTGGCAGAACAAAAAATAACCCTGGAACACTTACGGCTCAGGGAAGAGCGAGAAGACAAGCAAAGACAGAGGGAGCTAGAGGAAAAGAAACTAGAGTACGAACATGAGCGCAATCTCAAAGCACTGGAGATCCAGAAACAGGATAAAGACCTCGGGCTCCCCGAACGACCGACCCCGTCTGCCTCGACCGAACCCAAGGTTCACATCCCCAAAGATGTCATCCGGGAATACCACAAGAACGATGATATACAGCAGTGGTTTAAAGCCTATGAGGTGGCAATGACCTCCCACCGGATTCCCCGAAGCGATTGGGGAGCCGGATTATGGGGGAGGTTTGTCAACGAAGGGCGGGACGCCCTGCTGCAACTCCCGGACCAGCTGATGACCTCCTACGACCACATGAAGGCCGCCCTCCTCACTCGATACGGGCTCACACCTGAGATGTACCGCCAACGGTTCCGCGACTGCAAACGGATTCCGGGTACAACTTGGGTGGAGTACGTGAACTTTTTTAGCCGAGCCTTCGAGGGGTGGATCAAGGGCAACAAGGTAACCACCTACGAACAACTCTTTGACCTTATCGTATGGGAACACCTGTCGAACAACTGCTTCGTGGAGCTCCGGCAACACCTCCTGGACAGTAAGCTAACCGACCCTCGACAACTCGCCGTCGAAGCCGACCGGTGGGAAAGCACCCGAGTTGGCCGGAACGCACCCAGCGAATTATCCAGATCGTATCGCCCCCGAGGGGGAGGAGGAAGTCAGGGTCGGGGGAGAGACCCCGGCCCCTCGTCACCCCCCAGAAACCCCTCGACCCCGGTTGGCCGAGGAAGCCCTGCCGTCCGGGCCGGTTTCCGGGCCAACATTACGTGCCACAGGTGCCAGCGACCCGGCCACTACGCCAGTGATCCCAACTGCCCAAAGAATCCGAACACTACCCCCCGCCAAGTTGCGGCGGCGGCCCTAGGGGAAGAACTAATCCCGGAGGACCAAGAAGAATACGAGGCCGATCCCTCTGAATGGGCACCCGCCGCCATGGCACTGGTCTGCTTAGGGGAGAGAGACATGATTCCGCGGGCCCCCCTTCCCGCCAACACACAGAAGTACGGTCAATGGGTCAACATTAATGGCCGCCGGGCGGAAGCCCTCCGCGACACCGGGGCCAGTGTAACGGCGGTCCGACGCCACCTCGTCACTCCAGACCAAATCTTGCCGAACATTCTTTGCCCTGTCCGATCAGCCGACAACTCTGAAAGCCTATGCCACATGGCCTGCGTCCCCTTCGAGTGGGGGGGAGTAACAGGGATGTTAAAAGTAACTGTCCGCGATGATGCCCCCGTGGACTGCCTCCTAGGTAACGATCTTGAAAGCTCTCCCTGGGCAGCTGTCGAGCGGAGGGAGCACCTGGGGATGCTTGGCCTCCCCGAATGGGTCTGCGTCACGACCCGGTCCATGACCGCCCGCGCGGTCCCCAGCCCGGAAGAGCCCGAGTGGCCAGAACCTCCTCCCGCGCTCATCCCAGAGGAGGCCGCCCCAGAAGCCAGTCCATTGGCCCAAACCGAAGAAGGATCCGACCAGCTTCGGGACGTCCCTGACCTGGCACACTGGCGGCAGGAGGGAGGCCCCACGCAGGAACAATTCCGGGCCGAACAGAAAACTTGTCCCTCTCTCGAAGGACTCCGGCAGCAAGCCCTGGCCCAGAGCACCGGGGATACCTCGGGGGCCCACTGGATCTACTGGGACCAAGACCTGCTCTACAGCGAGCAGAAAGTTGCAGAACTAGGGGCCGGTCGGGTGCTGGTGGTGCCCCTTCGCTTCCGAGACTTCCTCCTGAACTTAGCCCACGATGTCCCCCTTGCCGGACACCTGGGGCAGGATAAAACCTACGACCGCCTGGTGACCCATTTTTTCTGGCCCCACATGAGGAAGGATGTCACCAACCACTGCAAGGCCTGCCCCACCTGCCAGGCCAGCGGAAAAAGTGGCCGAAAAATCAAAGCACCGTTACAACCCTTTCCTGTCGTCACCACCCCGTTTGAACGAGTGGGAATAGACATTGTGGGGCCCCTCGACCCGCGAACAGCCCAAGGACATCGGTTCATCCTGGTCCTTGTAGACCACGCCACCCGCTATCCCGAGGCCATCCCTCTTCGGACTGTGACGGCCCCCGTGGTGGGCCGGGCCCTGATGGGGATCTTCTCCCGGGTGGGGTTCCCCCGGGAGGTCGTCAGTGACAGGGGCACGAACTTTATCTCCAGATATATGAAGTCCCTCTGGCAGCAATGCGGGGTCACCTACAAGTTCACGACCCCCTATCACCCGCAAGGAAACGGACTGGTCGAGAGATTCAACCGCACCCTCAAGGGGATGATTAGGGGTCTAGAAGAACCCCTTCGACGCCAGTGGGACGTGCTACTTCCATGCCTCCTGTTTGCCTATCGGGAGGTCCCGCAGAAGTCCCTCGGCTTCAGCCCATTTGAACTCCTGTACGGGCACCCCGTCCGGGGCCCCCTCAGCCTAGTCAAGGAAGGTTGGGAGCAGCCTCCCCAGAAAACTCCCCCGGACATCTACAGGTATCTCCTGGCTCTCCGCAACCAGACCCGGCGGTTCCGAGACGCCGCCAAAGCCAACCTCGAGGCCAGTCAGGAGGACATGAAGAGGTGGTACGATCAGCACACGTCCTCCATTGAGTTCGAACCTGGACAACAGGTCTGGGTGATGTCCCCGGTTGAGCCCGGTGCACTCCAAGACAGATGGTCCGGGCCCTTCAAGGTAATCGAACGCAAGGGGCCCGTCACCTATTTAATCGACATGGAGACTGCCCGGAACCCCCTACGGGTCCTCCATGCCAACAGGCTCAAACCCCATTTTGTGCGATCCGAACTCAGCCTCCTGATGGCTACCGATACTGGGACAGAAGAAGACTCCGAACCCCTTCCGGACTTACTGAGGGCCCTCGAGCAGGATGGCTCAGTGGAAGGGGTCCAGCTCTCCGAGGCCCTGTCCCCGGAGCAACGCCAAGACTGCCAAACGCTCCTGAGGCAGTTCGCCTCCCTGTTCTCCCTCACCCCCGGAGTCACCCCCTGGTGCCTCCACGATGTGGACACCGGGGACAGCCCTCCTATTCGACACCGAGCGTACCGCGTACCAGACCGGGTACGAGCCTGCATCCAGACCGAGGTGTCCAAAATGCTGACCCTAGGAGTGATCGAACCCTCAGACAGTCCCTGGGCGAGCCCAGTCGTCCTGGTTCCCAAGGCAGCTGCCCCGGGCGTTGCCCCTGAGCTCCGGTTCTGCGTGGACTATCGGGGGCTGAATGCAGTTACCCGGACCGACGCTCATCCCATCCCCCGGGCAGACGAACTAATTGACCGGATGGGGGCCGCCCGCTACCTGAGCATCTTCGACCTAACAGCGGGCTACTGGCAGATCGGCCTCACCCCTAGGGCCCAAGAACGATCCGCCTTCTCTACCCCAGACGGGCACTACCACTTTAAAGTCATGCCCTTCGGCATGAAAAACGCCCCGGCAACGTTCCAACGGCTGGTAAACCAGGTACTGGCGGGCCTGGAAGACTTCAGCGCCGCCTACCTGGACGACATTGCTGTGTACAGCCACCAGTGGACCGACCACCTCCGCCACCTGCGGGAGGTTCTACACGCCCTCCAGCAAGCCGGGCTCACCATCAAAGCCAGCAAGTGCCAGGTTGGCCAAGGGTCCGTGACCTACCTAGGACACCAAGTGGGAAGCGGGCTGGTGGCCCCTCTCCAACTCAAGATCGCTGCCATCCAGGCCTGGCAACCCCCTACGATCCAAACGGAGGTCCGAGCCTTCCTGGGGCTCACCGGATACTACCGGCGGTTCGTGAAGGACTATGGCAGCATCGTGGGGCCCCTCACAGAGCTCACCTCCAAAAAGAGCCCCAAAACCGTCAACTGGACCCCGGCCTGCCAATCGGCCTTCGAAAAGCTAAAGACCGCCATGTGCACGGCCCCCGTGCTCCAGGCTCCCGACTACAGCCGGGAGTTCATTGTGCAGACGGACGCCTCCGATCATGGTGTGGGGGCCGTCCTCTCCCAACTCAACGCCGAAGGGGTCGACCATCCGGTGGTCTTCATCAGCCGACGCCTCTTGCCCCGAGAACAGCGCTGGAGCACCATTGAGAGAGAGGCCTTCGCCGTAGTCTGGGCACTCAAGAAGCTCCGGCCCTACCTCTTCGGCACCCACTTCCGGGTGCAAACAGACCACCGACCCCTGCAATGGCTGATGCAAATGCGGGGGGAGAACCCGAAGCTGCTACGTTGGTCCATCTCCCTGCAGGGGATGGACTTCACTGTGGAACATCGACCCGGCCAAGACCACGCCAACGCGGATGGCCTGTCCCGCTTTTTCCGCCTCGACGAGGAAAGTCCCCAAGAAGATGGGTGACTCTCCCCGCCTTCAGCTGGGGGGGACGCATGTTGGACAGGCCACATGAAGGGCTCGCTCCCTCCCCGCAGGACAGGGCCCGGGCCACCGTCAGCACCATTGCCCGGCCCAGCCGCCATCTTGGACACGGCACCACGCGGCCGTGCGGCCTCAGCCCAACCCCAACCCTGGGCCTGGCCAGGCCCCGACATCCCGGCACCACCCTCCACCCAGGAGGTGAACGGCCCACTTGGCAGGTCAATGGGAGTACAAAGTGTCGATGGCTCTCCCCCGCCAGGTGCCGAGCACCCCCAGCCTCCTCGGGCGCTGGCTCCACCCCCCTGCTGGGTGTCTGGGCTCCCTCATCCCAGACCCCCCGACCTCCAAGAGCGAGGGTCCGGACATCAAAGGGCGCCAGGCCTATAACTGAGGCAGCCCCAGGACAGGAAGCAGTTGTATCCTGGAGTCGAGAGACCCAAGAAGAACTCATCCGTAACTGGCCTGCTGGCGCTGCCGCGGCCCTCTGCCTCGTGAAACCTTCGTCTTGGCCTGCTGGCGCTGCCGCGGCCCTCTGCCTCGTGAAACCATCGTCTTGGCCTGCTGGCGCTGCCGCGGCCCTCTGCCTCGTGAAACCATCGTCTTGGCCTGCTGGCGCTGCCGCGGCCCTCTGCCTCGTGAACCCATCGTCGTGGCCTGCTGGCGCTGCCGCGGCCCTCTGCCTCGTGAATCCATCGACTTGGCCTGCTGGCGCTGCCGCGGCCCTCTGCTTTGTGAGACTATCATCTTGGCCTGCTGGCGCCGCCGCGGCCCGATCCACAGACACTCCAGCTCGAGGATTGTGAGCTCGCCTCTTAACACCACCTGTACCGATCCGGTACCAAGACTGTCCCGCTACCCCCTTTTCCCTACAGAGACTAGAAGTGAGAGGACCCCCGGGTCCGAGATATCCTGTATCGCTGATATCCTTGCCTTAAGAACCTTACATAAAGCATTGAACTCGACTTGGTGTGGTGCCTGTTTGTGGGGCGGGAGGTAACTTGTCTGTACGATCGCCGGAGACGGTCCCACTCGGGGATCTCTCCCCCAGTATCCGGCCGACCCTCAGGGTCCCCGTCTAACAACAAGGTACTGTGTGCTGTGGTGTGATAGCAGTGCCCTGAGAGAGGGTTCAAGGTACTGTGTGCTGTGGAGTGATAGCAGTGCCCTGAGAGAGGGTACAAGGTACTGTGTGCTGTGGTGTGATAGCGGTGCCCCGAGAGGGTACAAGGTACTGTGTGCTGTGGTGAGATAGCAGTGCCCTGAGAGAGGGCACATGGTACTGTGTGCTGTGATGTGATAGCAGTGTCCTGAGAGAGGGTAGAAGGTACTGTGTACTGTGGTGTGATAGCAGTGCCCTGAGAGAGGGTACAAGGTACTGTGTACTGTGGTGTGATAGCAGTGCCCTGAGAGAGGGTACAAGGTACTGTGTACTGTGGTGTGATAGCAGTGCCCAGAGAGAGGGTACATGGTACTGTGTGCTGTGGTGTGATTGCAGTGCCCTGAGAGAGGGTAGAAGGTACTGTGTGCTGTGTTGAGATAGCAGTGCCCTGAGAGAGGGTACATGGTACTGTGTGCTGTGGTGTGATAGCAGTGCCCTGAGAGAGGGTACAAGGTACTGTGTGTTGTGATGTGATAGCAGTGCCCTGGGAGAGGGTACAAGGTATTGTGTGTTGTGATGTGATAGCAGTGCCCTGAGAGAGGGTACAAGGTACTGTGTCCTGTGATGTGATAGCAGTGCCTGAGAGAGGGTACAAGGTACTGTGTGCTGTGTTGTGATAGCCGTGCCCTGAGAGAGGGTACATGGTACTGTGTGCTGTGATGTGATAGCAGTGCCTTGAGAGAGGGTAGAAGGTACTGTGTCCTGTGGTGTGATAGCAGTGCCCTGAGAGGGGGTACATGGTACTGTGTGCTGTGTTGTGATAGCAGTGCCCTGAGGGAGGGTAGAAGGTACTGTGTCCTGTGGTGTGATAGCAGTGCCCTGAGAGAGGGTACAAGGTACTGTGTGCTGTGGTGATAGCAGCGCCCTGAGAGGGTACAAGGTACTGTGTGCTGTGCTGATAGCAGTGCCCTAAGAGAGTGTACAGGGTACTGTGTGCTGTGGTGTGTTAGCAGTACCCTGAGAGAGAGTACAAGGTACTGTGTCCTGTGGTGTGATAGCAGTGCCTGAGAGAGGGTACAAGGTACTGTGTCCCGTGGTGTGACAGCAGTGCCTTGAGAGAGGGTACAAGGTACTGTGTGCTGTGGTGTGATAGCAGTGCCCTGAGAGAAGGTACAAGGTACTGTCTGCTGTGGTGTGATAGCAGTGCCCTGAGAGAGGGTACAAGGTACTGTGTCCTGTGGTGTGATAGCAGTGCCCTGAGAGAGGGTACAAGGTACTGTGTGTTGTGATGTGATAGCAGTGCCCTGAGCGAGGGTACAAGGTACTGTGTCCTGTGGTGTGATAGCAGTGCCTGAGAGAGGGTACAAGGTACTGTGTCCCGTGGTGTGACAGCAGTGCCTTGAGAGAGGGTACAAGGTACTGTGTGCTGTGGTGTGATAGCAGTGCCCTGAGAGAAGGTACAAGGTACTGTGTGCTGTGGTGTGATAGCAGTGCCCTGAGAGAGGGAACAAGGTACTGTGTGCTGTGGTGTGATAGCAGTGCCCTGAGAGAGGGTACAAGGTACTGTGGTGTGATAGCAGTGCCCTGAGAGGGGGTACATGGTACTGTGTGCTGTGTTGTGATAGCAGTGCCCTGAGAGAGGGTAGAAGGTACTGTGTCCTGTGGTGTGATAGCAGTGCCCTGAGAGAGGGTACAAGGTACTGTGCCCAGAGAGAGGGTACAAGGTACTGTGTGCTGTGGTGTGATAGCAGTGCCCTGAGAGAGGGTTCAAGGTACTGTGTGCTGTGGAGTGATAGCAGTGCCCTGAGAGAGGGTACAAGGTACTGTGTGCTGTGGTGTGATAGCGGTGCCCAGAGAGGGTACAAGGTACTGTGTGCTGTGGTGTGATAGCAGTGCCCTGAGAGAGGGGTCAAGGTACTGTGTGCTGTGGAGTGATAGCAGTGCCCTGAGAGAGGGTACAAGGTACTGTGTGCTGTGGTGTGATAGCGGTGCCCCGAGAGGGTACAAGGTACTGTGTGCTGTGGTGAGATAGCAGTGCCCTGAGAGAGGGTACATGGTACTCTGTGCTGTGGTGTGATAGCAGTGCCCTGAGAGAGGGTACAAGGTACTGTGTACTGTGGTGTGATAGCAGTGCCCTGAGAGAGGGTACATGGTACTGTGTGCTGTGATGTGATAGCAGTGCCCAGAGAGAGGGTACATGGTACTGTGTGCTGTGGTGTGATTGCAGTGCCCTGAGAGAGGGTAGAAGGTAATGTGTGCTGTGTTCAGATAGCAGTGCCCTGAGAGAGGGTACATGGTACTGTGTGCTGTGGTGTGATAGCAGTGCCTTGAGAGAGGGTACAAGGTACTGTGTGCTGTGGTGTGATAGCAGTGCCCTGAGAGAGGGTACAAGGTACTGTGTGCTGTGGTGTGATAGCAGTGCCCTGAGAGAGGGTACAAGGTACTGTGTGTTGTGATGTGATAGCAGTGCCCTGGGAGAGGGTACAAGGTATTGTGTGTTGTGATGTGATAGCAGTGCCCTGAGAGAGGGTACAAGGTACTGTGTCCTGTGATGTGATAGCAGTGCCTGAGAGAGGGTACAAGGTACTGTGTGCTGTGTTGTGATAGCCGTGCCCTGAGAGAGGGTACATGGTACTGTGTGCTGTGATGTGATAGCAGTGCCTTGAGAGAGGGTAGAAGGTACTGTGTCCTGTGGTGTGATAGCAGTGCCCTGAGAGGGGGTACATGGTACTGTGTGCTGTGTTGTGATAGCAGTGCCCTGAGAGAGGGTAGAAGGTACTGTGTCCTGTGGTGTGATAGCAGTGCCCTGAGAGAGGGTACAAGGTACTGTGTGCTGTGGTGATAGCAGCTCCCTGAGAGGGTACAAGGTACTGTGTGCTGTGCTGATAGCAGTGCCCTAAGAGAGTGTACAGGGTACTGTGTGCTGTGGTGTGTTAGCAGTACCCTGAGAGAGAGTACAAGGTACTGTGTCCTGTGTTGTGATAGCAGTGCCCTGGGAGAGGGTACAAGGTACTGTGTCCTGTGTTGTGATAGCAGTGCCCTGAGAGAGGGTACATGGTACTATGTCCTGTGTTGTGATAGCAGTGCCCTGAGAGAGGGTACATGGTACTGTGTGCTGTGTTGTGATAGCCGTGCCCTGAGAGAGGGTACATGGTACTGTGTGCGGTGATGTGATAGCAGTGCCCTGAGAGAGGGTACATGGTACTGTGTGCTGTGATGTGATAGCAGTGCCCTGAGAGAGGGTACATGGTACTGTGTGCTGTGTTGTGATAGCAGTGCCCTGAGAGAGGGTACATGGTACTGTGTGCTGTGTTGTGATAGCCGTGCCCTGAGAGAGGGTACATGGTACTGTGTGCTGTGATGTGATAGCAGTGCCCTGAGAGAGGGTACATGGTACTGTGTCCTGTGGTGTGATAGCAGTGCCCTGAGAGAGGGTACATGGTACTGTGTGCTGTGTTGTGATAGCAGTGCCCTGAGAGAGGGTACATGGTACTGTGTGCTGTGATGTGATAGCAGTGCCCAGAGAGGGTACAAGGTACTGTGTCCTGTGGTGTGATAGCAGTGCCCTGAGAGAGGGTACAAGGTACTGTGTCCTGTGGTGTGATAGCGGTGCCCTGAGAGAGGGTAGAAGGTACTGTGTCCTGTGGTGTGATAGCAGTGCCCTGAGAGAGGGTACAAGGTACTGTGTCCTGTGTTGTGATATCAGTGCCCTGAGAGAGGGTACAAGGTACTGTGTACTGTGGTGTGATAGCAGTGCCCTGAGAGAGGGTACAAGGTACTGTGTTCTGTGGTGTGATAGCCGTGCCCTGAGAGAGGGTACATGGTACTGTGTGCTGTGTTGTGATAGCAGTGCCCTGAGAGAGGGTACATGGTACTGTGTCCTGTGGTGTGATAGCCGTGCCCTGAGAGAGGGTAGAAGGTACTGTTACCTGTGGTGTGATAGCAGTGCCCGGAGAGAGGGTAGAAGGTACTGTGTCCTGTGTTGTGATAGCAGTGCCCTGAGAGAGGGTACATGGTACTGTGTCCTGTGGTGTGATAGCCGTGCCCTGAGAGAGGGTAGAAGGTACTGTGACCTGTGGTGTGATAGCAGTGCCCTGAGAGAGGGTAGAAGGTACTGTGTCCTGTGTTGTGATAGCAGTGCCCTGAGAGAGGGTAGAAGGTACTGTGTCCTGTGGTGTGATAGCAGTGCCCTGAGAGAGGGTACAAGGTACTGTGTCCTGTGTTGTGATAGCAGTGCCCTAAGAGAGTGTACAGGGTACTGTGTGCTGTGGTGTGTTAGCAGTACCCTGAGAGAGAGTACAAGGTACTGTGTCCTGTGTTGTGAAAGCAGTGCCCTGAGAGAGTGTACAAGGTACTGTGTCCTGTGTTGTGATAGCAGTGCCCTGAGAGAGGGTACATGGTACTGTGTCCTGTGTTGTGATAGCAGTGCCCTGAGAGAGGGTACATGGTACTGAGTGCTGTGTTGTGATAGCCGTGCCCTGAGAGAGGGTACATGGTACTGTGTGCTGTGATGTGATAGCAGTGCCCTGAGAGAGGGTAGAAGGTACTGTGTCCTGTGTTGTGATAGCAGTGCCCTGAGAGAGGGTACATGGTACTGTGTCCTGTGGTGTGATAGCCGTGCCCTGAGAGAGGGTAGAAGGTACTGTGACCTGTGGTGTGATAGCAGTGCCCTGAGAGAGGGTAGAAGGTACTGTGTCCTGTGTTGTGATAGCAGTGCCCTGAGAGAGGGTAGAAGGTACTGTGTCCTGTGGTTTGATAGCAGTGCCCTGAGAGAGGGTAGAAGGTACTGTGTCCTGTGTTGTGATAGCAGTGCCCTGAGAGAGGGTACATGGTACTGTGTCCTGTGGTGTGATAGCCGTGCCCTGAGAGAGGGTAGAAGGTACTGTGACCTGTGGTGTGATAGCAGTGCCCTGAGAGAGGGTAGAAGGTACTGTGTCCTGTGTTGTGATAGCAGTGCCCTGAGAGAGGGTAGAAGGTACTGTGTCCTGTGGTGTGATAGCAGTGCCCTGAGAGAGGGTACAAGGTACTGTGTTCTGTGGTGATAGCAGCGCCCTGAGAGGGTACAAGGTACTGTGTGCTGTGCTGATAGCAGTGCCCTAAGAGAGTGTACAGGGTACTGTGTGCTGTGGTGTGTTAGCAGTACCCTGAGAGAGAGTACAAGGTACTGTGTCCTGTGTTGTGATAGCAGTGCCCTGAGAGAGGGTACAAGGTACTGTGTCCTGTGTTGTGATAGCAGTGCCCTGAGAGAGGGTACATGGTACTGTGTGCTGTGTTGTGATAGCCGTGCCCTGAGAGAGGGTACATGGTACTGTGTGCTGTGATGTGATAGCAGTGCCCTGAGAGAGGGTACATGGTACTGTGTGCTGTGATGTGATAGCAGTGCCCTGAGAGAGGGTACATGGTACTGTGTGCTGTGTTGTGATAGCAGTGCCCTGAGAGAGGGTACATGGTACTGTGTGCTGTGATGTGATAGCAGTGCCCAGAGAGGGTACAAGGTACTGTGTCCTGTGGTGTGATAGCAGTGCCCTGGGAGAGGGTACAAGGTACTGTGTCCTGTGGTGTGATAGCGGTGCCCTGAGAGAGGGTAGAAGGTACTGTGTCCTGTGGTGTGATAGCAGTGCCCTGAGAGAGGGTACAAGGTACTGTGTACTGTGGTGTGATAGCAGTGCCCTGAGAGAGGGTACAAGGTACTGTGTACTGTGGTGTGATAGCAGTGCCCTGAGAGAGGGTACATGGTACTGTGTGCTGTGATGTGATAGCAGTGCCCTGAGAGAGGGTAGAAGGTACTGTGTTCTGTGGTGTGATAGCAGTGCCCTGAGAGAGGGTACATGGTACTGTGTGCTGTGTTGTGATAGCAGTGCCCTGAGAGAGGGTACATGGTACTGTGTCCTGTGGTGTGATAGCCGTGCCCTGAGAGAGGGTAGAAGGTACTGTGACCTGTGGTGTGATAGCAGTGCCCTGAGAGAGGGTAGAAGGTACTGTGTCCTGGGTTGTGATAGCAGTGCCCTGAGAGAGGGTACATGGTACTGTGTCCTGTGGTGTGATAGCCGTGCCCTGAGAGAGGGTAGATGGTACTGTGACCTGTGGTGTGATAGCAGTGCCCTGAGAGAGGGTAGAAGTTACTGTGTCCTGTGTTGTGATAGCAGTGCCCTGAGAGAGGGTAGAAGGTACTGTGTCCTGTGGTGTGACAGCAGTGCCCTGAGAGAGGGTACAAGGTACTGTGTCCTGTGTTGTGATAGCAGTGCCCTGAGAGAGGGTACATGGTACTGTGTGCTGTGTTGTGATAGCCGTGCCCTGAGAGAGGGTACATGGTACTGTGTGCTGTGATGTGATAGCAGTGCCCTGAGAGAGGGTACAAGGTACTGTGTGCTGTGGTGATAGCAGCGCCCTGAGAGGGTACAAGGTACTGTGTGCTGTGCTGATAGCAGTGCCCTAAGAGAGTGTACAGGGTACTGTGTGCTGTGGTGTGTTAGCAGTACCCTGAGAGAGAGTACAAGGTACTGTGTCCTGTGTTGTGAAAGCAGTGCCCTGAGAGAGGGTACAAGGTACTGTGTCCTGTGTTGTGATAGCAGTGCCCTGAGAGAGGGTACATGGTACTGTGTGCTGTGTTGTGATAGCCGTGCCCTGAGAGAGGGTAGAAGGTACTGTGTCCTGTGGTGTGATAGCAGTGCCCTGAGAGAGGGTACATGGTACTGTGTGCTGTGATGTGATAGCAGTGCCCAGAGAGGGTACAAGGTACTGTGTCCTGTGGTGTGATAGCAGTGCCCTGGGAGAGGGTACAAGGTACTGTGTCCTGTGGTGTGATAGCAGTGCCCTGAGAGAGGGTACAAGGTACTGTGTACTGTGGTGTGATAGCAGTGCCCTGAGAGAGGGTACATGGTACTGTGTGCTGTGATGTGATAGCAGTGCCCTGAGAGAGGGTACATGGTACTGTGTGCTGTGGTGTGATAGCAGTGCGCTGAGAGAGTACAAGGTACTGAGTGCTGTGGCCTGATAGCAGTACCCTGAGAGAGGGTAGAAGGTACTGTGTCCTGTGTTGTGATAGCAGTGCCCTGAGAGAGGGTAGAAGGTACTGTGTCCTGTGGTGTGATAGCAGTGCCCTGAGAGAGGGTACAAGGTACTGTGTGCTGTGGTGATCGCAGCGCCCTGAGAGGGTACAAGGTACTGTGTGCTGTGCTGATAGCAGTGCCCTAAGAGAGTGTACAGGGTACTGTGTGCTGTGGTGTGTTAGCAGTACCCTGAGAGAGAGTACAAGGTACTGTGTCCTGTGTTGTGATAGCAGTGCCCTGAGAGAGGGTAGAAGGTACTGTGTGCTGTGTTGTGTTAGCAGTGCCCTGAGAGAGGGTACATGGTACTGTGTCCTGTGTTGTGATAGCAGTGCCCTGAGAGAGGGTACATGGTACTGTGTGCTGTGTTGTGATAGCAGTGCCCTGAGAGAGGGTACATGGTACTGTGTCCTGTGTTGTGATAGCAGTGCCCTGAGAGAGGGTACATGGTACTGTTTGCTGTGTTGTGATAGCCATGCCCTGAGAGAGGGTACATGGTACTGTGTGCTGTGATGTGATAGCAGTGCCCTGAGAGAGGGTAGAAGGTACTGTGTCCTGTGGTGTGATAGCAGTGCCCTGAGAGAGGGTACAAGGTACTGTGTCCTGTTTTGTGATAGCAGTGCCCTGAGAGAGGGTACATGGTACTGTGTGCTGTGATGTGATAGCAGTGCCCTAAGAGAGAGTACAAGGTACTGTGTCCTGTGTTGTGATAGCAGTGCCCTGAGAGAGGGTACATGGTATTGTGTCCTGTGTTGTGATAGCAGTGCCCTGAGAGAGGGTACATGGTACTGTGTGCTTTGATGGGATAGCAGTGCCCTGAGAGAGGGTACAAGGTACTGTGTGCTGTGGTGTGTTAGCAGTGCCCTGAGAGAGGGTACAAGGTACTGTGTCCTGTGTTGTGATAGCAGTGCCCTGAGAGAGGGTACATTGTACTGGGTCCTGTGGTGTGATAGCAGTGCACTGAGAGAGGGTACAAGGTACTGTGTCCTGTGTTGTGATAGCAGTGCCCTGAGAGAGGGTACATTGTACTGGGTCCTGTGGTGTGATAGTAGTGCACTGAGAGAGAGTACATGGTACTGTGTCCTGTGTTGTGATAGCAGTGCCCAGAGAGAGGGTACAAGGTACTGTGTGCTGTGATGTGATAGCAGTGCCCTGAGAGAGGGTACATGGTACTGTGTGCTGTGATGTGATAGCAGTGCCTTGAGAGAGGGTAGAAGGTACTGTGTACTGTGGTGTGATAGCAGTGCCCTGAGAGAGGGTACATGGTACTGTGTGCTGTGTTGTGATAGCAGTGCCCTGAGAGAGGGTACATGGTACTGTGTTCTGTGATGTGATAGCAGTGCCCTGAGAGAGGGTAGAAGGTACTGTGTACTGTGGTGTGATAGCAGTGCTCTGAGAGAGGGTACAAGGTACTGTGTACTGTGGTGTGATAGCAGTGCCCTGAGAGAGGGTACAAGGTACTGTGTACTGTGGTGTGATAGCAGTACCCTGAGAGAGGGTACATGGTACTGTGTGCTGTGATGTGATAGCAGTGCCCAGAGAGAGGGTACATGGTACTGTGTGCTGTGGTTTGATTGCAGTGCCCTGAGAGAGGGTACAAGGTACTGTGTGCTGTGGTGTGATAGCAGTGGTCTGAGAGAGGGTAGAAGGTACTGTGTGCTGTGTTGTGATAGCCGTGCCCTGAGAGAGGGTACAAGGTACTGGGTGCTGTGGTGTGATAGCAGTGCCCTGAGAGAGGGTACAAGGTACTGTGTGTTGTGATGTGATAGCAGTGCCCTGAGCGAGGGTACAAGGTACTGTGTCCTGTGGTGTGATAGCAGTGCCTGAGAGAGGGTACAAGGTACTGTGTCCCGTGGTGTGACAGCAGTGTCTTGAGAGAGGGTACAAGGTACTGTGTGCTGTGGTGTGATAGCAGTGCCCTGAGAGAAGGTACAAGGTACTGTCTGCTGTGGTGTGATAGCAGTGCCCTGAGAGAGGGTACAAGGTACTGTGTCCTGTGGTGTGATAGCAGTGCCCTGAGAGAGGGTACAAGGTACTGTGTGTTGTGATGTGATAGCAGTGCCCTGAGCGAGGGTACAAGGTACTGTGTCCTGTGGTGTGATAGCAGTGCCTGAGAGAGGGTACAAGGTACTGTGTCCCGTGGTGTGACAGCAGTGCCTTGAGAGAGGGTACAAGGTACTGTGTGCTGTGGTGTGATAGCAGTGCCCTGAGAGAAGGTACAAGGTACTGTGTGCTGTGGTGTGATAGCAGTGCCCTGAGAGAGGGAACAAGGTACTGTGTGCTGTGGTGTGATAGCAGTGCCCTGAGAGAGGCTACAAGGTACTGTGGTGTGATAGCAGTGCCCTGAGCGAGGGTACAAGGTACTGTGTCCTGTGGTGTGATAGCAGTGCCCTGAGCGAGGGTACAAGGTACTGTGTCCTGTGGTGTGATAGCAGTGCCTGAGAGAGGGTACAAGGTACTGTGGTGTGATAGCAGTACCCTGAGCGAGGGTACAAGGTACTGTGTCCTGTGGTGTGATAGCAGTGCCCTGAGCGAGGGTACAAGTACTGTGTGCTGTGGTGTGATAGCAGTGCCAGAGAGAGGGTACAAGGTACTGTGTCCCGTGGTGTGACAGCAGTGCCCTGAGAGGGGGTACATGGTACTGTGTGCTGTGATGTGATAGCAGTGCCCTGAGAGAGGGTAGAAGGTACTGTGTACTGTGGTGTGATAGCAGTGCCCTGAGAGAGGGTACAAGGTACTGTGTACTGTGGTGTGATAGCAGTGCCCTGAGAGAGGGTACAAGGTACTGTGTACTGTGGTGTGATAGCAGTGCCCAGAGAGAGGGTACATGGTACTGTGTGCTGTGGTGTGATTGGAGTGCCCTGAGAGAGGGTAGAAGGTACTGTGTGCTGTGTTGTGATAGAAGTGCCCTGAGAGAGGGTACATGGTACTGTGTGCTGTGGTGTGATAGCAGTGCCTTGAGAGAGGGTACAAGGTACTGTGTGCTGTGGTGTGATAGCAGTGGTCTGAGAGAGGGTAGAAGGTACTGTGTGCTGTGTTGTGATAGCCGTGCCCTGAGAGAGGGTACAAGGTACTGGGTGCTGTGGTGTGATAGCAGTGCCCTGAGAGAGGGTACAAGGTACTGTGTGTTGTGATGTGATAGCAGTGCCCTGAGCGAGGGTACAAGGTACTGTGTCCTGTGGTGTGATAGCAGTGCCTGAGAGAGGGTACAAGGTACTGTGTCCCGTGGTGTGACAGCAGTGCCTTGAGAGAGGGTACAAGGTACTGTGTGCTGTGGTGTGATAGCAGTGCCCTGAGAGAAGGTACAAGGTACTGTCTGCTGTGGTGTGATAGCAGTGCCCTGAGAGAGGGTACAAGGTACTGTGTCCTGTGGTGTGATAGCATTGCCCTGAGAGAGGGTACAAGGTACTGTGTGTTGTGATGTGATAGCAGTGCCCTGAGCGAGGGTACAAGGTACTGTGTCCTGTGGTGTGATAGCAGTGCCTGAGAGAGGGTACAAGGTACTGTGTCCCGTGGTGTGACAGCAGTGCCTTGAGAGAGGGTACAAGGTACTGTGTGCTGTGGTGTGATAGCAGTGCCCTGAGAGAAGGTACAAGGTACTGTGTGCTGTGGTGTGATAGCAGTGCCCTGAGAGAGGGAACAAGGTACTGTGTGCTGTGGTGTGATAGCAGTGCCCTGAGAGAGGGTACAAGGTACTGTGGTGTGATAGCAGTGCCCTGAGAGGGGGTACATGGTACTGTGTGCTGTGTTGTGATAGCAGTGCCCTGAGAGAGGGTAGAAGGTACTGTGTCCTGTGGTGTGATAGCAGTGCCCTGAGAGAGGGTACAAGGTACTGTGTGCTGTGGTGATAGCAGCGCCCTGAGAGGGTACAAGGTACTGTGTGCTGTGCTGATAGCAGTGCCCTAAGAGAGTGTACAGGGTACTGTGTGCTGTGGTGTGTTAGCAGTACCCTGAGAGAGAGTACAAGGTACTGTGTCCTGTGTTGTGATAGCAGTGCCCTGGGAGAGGGTACAAGGTACTGTGTCCTGTGTTGTGATAGCAGTGCCCTGAGAGAGGGTACATGGTACTGTGTCCTGTGTTGTGATAGCAGTGCCCTGAGAGAGGGTACATGGTACTGTGTGCTGTGTTGTGATAGCCGTGCCCTGAGAGAGGGTACATGGTACTATGTGCTGTGATGTGATAGCAGTGCCCTGAGAGAGGGTACATGGTACTGTGTGCTGTGATGTGATAGCAGTGCCCTGAGAGAGGGTACATGGTACTGTGTGCTGTGTTGTGATAGCAGTGCCCTGAGAGAGGGTACATGGTACTGTGTGCTGTGTTGTGATAGCCGTGCCCTGAGAGAGGGTACATGGTACTGTGTGCTGTGATGTGATAGCAGTGCCCTGAGAGAGGGTACATGGTACTGTGTCCTGTGGTGTGATAGCAGTGCCCTGAGGGAGGGTACATGGTACTGTGTGCTGTGTTGTGATAGCAGTGCCCTGAGAGAGGGTACATGGTACTGTGTGCTGTGATGTGATAGCAGTGCCCAGAGAGGGTACAAGGTACTGTGTCCTGTGGTGTGATAGCAGTGCCCTGAGAGAGGGTACAAGGTACTGTGTCCTGTGGTGTGATAGCGGTGCCCTGAGAGAGGGTAGAAGGTACTGTGTCCTGTGGTGTGATAGCAGTGCCCTGAGAGAGGGTACAAGGTACTGTGTACTGTGGTGTGATAGCAGTGCCCTGAGAGAGGGTACAAGGTACTGTGTTCTGTGGTGTGATAGCAGTGCCCTGAGAGAGGGTACATGGTACTGTGTGCTGTGATGTGATAGCAGTGCCCTGAGAGAGGGTACAAGGTACTGTGTGCTGTGGTGATAGCAGCGCCCTGAGAGGGTACAAGGTACTGTGTGCTGTGCTGATAGCAGTGCCCTAAGAGAGTGTACAGGGTACTGTGTGCTGTGGTGTGTTAGCAGTACCCTGAGAGAGAGTACAAGGTACTGTGTCCTGTGTTGTGAAAGCAGTGCCCTGAGAGAGGGTACAAGGTACTGTGTCCTGTGTTGTGATAGCAGTGCCCTGAGAGAGGGTACATGGTACTGTGTGCTGTGTTGTGATAGCCGTGCCCTGAGAGAGGGTAGAAGGTACTGTGTCCTGTGGTGTGATAGCAGTGCCCTGAGAGAGGGTACATGGTACTGTGTGCTGTGATGTGATAGCAGTGCCCAGAGAGGGTACAAGGTACTGTGTCCTGTGGTGTGATAGCAGTGCCCTGGGAGAGGGTACAAGGTACTGTGTCCTGTGGTGTGATAGCAGTGCCCTGAGAGAGGGTACAAGGTACTGTGTACTGTGGTGTGATAGCAGTGCCCTGAGAGAGGGTACATGGTACTGTGTGCTGTGATGTGATAGCAGTGCCCTGAGAGAGGGTACATGGTACTGTGTGCTGTGGTGTGATAGCAGTGCGCTGAGAGAGTACAAGGTACTGAGTGCTGTGGCCTGATAGCAGTACCCTGAGAGAGGGTAGAAGGTACTGTGTCCTGTGTTGTGATAGCAGTGCCCTGAGAGAGGGTAGAAGGTACTGTGTCCTGTGGTGTGATAGCAGTGCCCTGAGAGAGGGTACAAGGTACTGTGTGCTGTGGTGATCGCAGCGCCCTGAGAGGGTACAAGGTACTGTGTGCTGTGCTGATAGCAGTGCCCTAAGAGAGTGTACAGGGTACTGTGTGCTGTGGTGTGTTAGCAGTACCCTGAGAGAGAGTACAAGGTACTGTGTCCTGTGTTGTGATAGCAGTGCCCTGAGAGAGGGTAGAAGGTACTGTGTGCTGTGTTGTGTTAGCAGTGCCCTGAGAGAGGGTACATGGTACTGTGTCCTGTGTTGTGATAGCAGTGCCCTGAGAGAGGGTACATGGTACTGTGTGCTGTGTTGTGATAGCAGTGCCCTGAGAGAGGGTACATGGTACTGTGTCCTGTGTTGTGATAGCAGTGCCCTGAGAGAGGGTACATGGTACTGTTTGCTTTGTTGTGATAGCCATGCCCTGAGAGAGGGTACATGGTACTGTGTGCTGTGATGTGATAGCAGTGCCCTGAGAGAGGGTAGAAGGTACTGTGTCCTGTGGTGTGATAGCAGTGCCCTGAGAGAGGGTACAAGGTACTGTGTCCTGTGTTGTGATAGCAGTGCCCTGAGAGAGGGTACATGGTACTGTGTGCTGTGATGTGATAGCAGTGCCCTAAGAGAGAGTACAAGGTACTGTGTCCTGTGTTGTGATAGCAGTGCCCTGAGAGAGGGTACATGGTATTGTGTCCTGTGTTGTGATAGCAGTGCCCTGAGAGAGGGTACATGGTACTGTGTGCTTTGATGGGATAGCAGTGCCCTGAGAGAGGGTACAAGGTACTGTGTGCTGTGGTGTGTTAGCAGTGCCCTGAGAGAGGGTACAAGGTACTGTGTCCTGTGTTGTGATAGCAGTGCCCTGAGAGAGGGTACATTGTACTGGGTCCTGTGGTGTGATAGCAGTGCCCTGAGAGAGGGTACAAGGTACTGTGTCCTGTGTTGTGATAGCAGTGCCCTGAGAGAGGGTACATTGTACTGGGTCCTGTGGTGTGATAGTAGTGCACTGAGAGAGAGTACATGGTACTGTGTCCTGTGTTGTGATAGCAGTGCCCAGAGAGAGGGTACAAGGTACTGTGTGCTGTGATGTGATAGCAGTGCCCTGAGAGAGGGTACATGGTACTGTGTGCTGTGATGTGATAGCAGTGCCTTGAGAGAGGGTAGAAGGTACTGTGTACTGTGGTGTGATAGCAGTGCCCTGAGAGAGGGTACATGGTACTGTGTGCTGTGTTGTGATAGCAGTGCCCTGAGAGAGGGTACATGGTACTGTGTTCTGTGATGTGATAGCAGTGCCCTGAGAGAGGGTAGAAGGTACTGTGTACTGTGGTGTGATAGCAGTGCTCTGAGAGAGGGTACAAGGTACTGTGTACTGTGGTGTGATAGCAGTGCCCTGAGAGAGGGTACAAGGTACTGTGTACTGTGGTGTGATAGCAGTACCCTGAGAGAGGGTACATGGTACTGTGTGCTGTGATGTGATAGCAGTGCCCAGAGAGAGGGTACATGGTACTGTGTGCTGTGGTTTGATTGCAGTGCCCTGAGAGAGGGTACAAGGTACTGTGTGCTGTGGTGTGATAGCAGTGGTCTGAGAGAGGGTAGAAGGTACTGTGTGCTGTGTTGTGATAGCCGTGCCCTGAGAGAGGGTACAAGGTACTGGGTGCTGTGGTGTGATAGCAGTGCCCTGAGAGAGGGTACAAGGTACTGTGTGTTGTGATGTGATAGCAGTGCCCTGAGCGAGGGTACAAGGTACTGTGTCCTGTGGTGTGATAGCAGTGCCTGAGAGAGGGTACAAGGTACTGTGTCCCGTGGTGTGACAGCAGTGTCTTGAGAGAGGGTACAAGGTACTGTGTGCTGTGGTGTGATAGCAGTGCCCTGAGAGAAGGTACAAGGTACTGTCTGCTGTGGTGTGATAGCAGTGCCCTGAGAGAGGGTACAAGGTACTGTGTCCTGTGGTGTGATAGCAGTGCCCTGAGAGAGGGTACAAGGTACTGTGTGTTGTGATGTGATAGCAGTGCCCTGAGCGAGGGTACAAGGTACTGTGTCCTGTGGTGTGATAGCAGTGCCTGAGAGAGGGTACAAGGTACTGTGTCCCGTGGTGTGACAGCAGTGCCTTGAGAGAGGGTACAAGGTACTGTGTGCTGTGGTGTGATAGCAGTGCCCTGAGAGAAGGTACAAGGTACTGTGTGCTGTGGTGTGATAGCAGTGCCCTGAGAGAGGGAACAAGGTACTGTGTGCTGTGGTGTGATAGCAGTGCCCTGAGAGAGGGTACAAGGTACTGTGGTGTGATAGCAGTGCCCTGAGCGAGGGTACAAGGTACTGTGTCCTGTGGTGTGATAGCAGTGCCCTGAGCGAGGGTACAAGGTACTGTGTCCTGTGGTGTGATAGCAGTGCCTGAGAGAGGGTACAAGGTACTGTGGTGTGATAGCAGTACCCTGAGCGAGGGTACAAGGTACTGTGTCCTGTGGTGTGATAGCAGTGCCCTGAGCGAGGGTACAAGTACTGTGTGCTGTGGTGTGATAGCAGTGCCAGAGAGAGGGTACAAGGTACTGTGTCCCGTGGTGTGACAGCAGTGCCCTGAGAGGGGGTACATGGTACTGTGTGCTGTGATGTGATAGCAGTGCCCTGAGAGAGGGTAGAAGGTACTGTGTACTGTGGTGTGATAGCAGTGCCCTGAGAGAGGGTACAAGGTACTGTGTACTGTGGTGTGATAGCAGTGCCCTGAGAGAGGGTACAAGGTACTGTGTACTGTGGTGTGATAGCAGTGCCCAGAGAGAGGGTACATGGTACTGTGTGCTGTGGTGTGATTGGAGTGCCCTGAGAGAGGGTAGAAGGTACTGTGTGCTGTGTTGTGATAGAAGTGCCCTGAGAGAGGGTACATGGTACTGTGTGCTGTGGTGTGATAGCAGTGCCTTGAGAGAGGGTACAAGGTACTGTGTGCTGTGGTGTGATAGCAGTGGTCTGAGAGAGGGTAGAAGGTACTGTGTGCTGTGTTGTGATAGCCGTGCCCTGAGAGAGGGTACAAGGTACTGGGTGCTGTGGTGTGATAGCAGTGCCCTGAGAGAGGGTACAAGGTACTGTGTGTTGTGATGTGATAGCAGTGCCCTGAGCGAGGGTACAAGGTACTGTGTCCTGTGGTGTGATAGCAGTGCCTGAGAGAGGGTACAAGGTACTGTGTCCCGTGGTGTGACAGCAGTGCCTTGAGAGAGGGTACAAGGTACTGTGTGCTGTGGTGTGATAGCAGTGCCCTGAGAGAAGGTACAAGGTACTGTCTGCTGTGGTGTGATAGCAGTGCCCTGAGAGAGGGTACAAGGTACTGTGTCCTGTGGTGTGATAGCATTGCCCTGAGAGAGGGTACAAGGTACTGTGTGTTGTGATGTGATATCAGTGCCCTGAGCGAGGGTACAAGGTACTGTGTCCTGTGGTGTGATAGCAGTGCCTGAGAGAGGGTACAAGGTACTGTGTCCCGTGGTGTGACAGCAGTGCCTTGAGAGAGGGTACAAGGTACTGTGTGCTGTGGTGTGATAGCAGTGCCCTGAGAGAAGGTACAAGGTACTGTGTGCTGTGGTGTGATAGCAGTGCCCTGAGAGAGGGAACAAGGTACTGTGTGCTGTGGTGTGATAGCAGTGCCCTGAGAGAGGGTACAAGGTACTGTGGTGTGATAGCAGTGCCCTGAGAGGGGGTACATGGTACTGTGTGCTGTGTTGTGATAGCAGTGCCCTGAGAGAGGGTAGAAGGTACTGTGTCCTGTGGTGTGATAGCAGTGCCCTGAGAGAGGGTACAAGGTACTGTGTGCTGTGGTGATAGCAGCGCCCTGAGAGGGTACAAGGTACTGTGTGCTGTGCTGATAGCAGTGCCCTAAGAGAGTGTACAGGGTACTGTGTGCTGTGGTGTGTTAGCAGTACCCTGAGAGAGAGTACAAGGTACTGTGTCCTGTGTTGTGATAGCAGTGCCCTGGGAGAGGGTACAAGGTACTGTGTCCTGTGTTGTGATAGCAGTGCCCTGAGAGAGGGTACATGGTACTGTGTCCTGTGTTGTGATAGCAGTGCCCTGAGAGAGGGTACATGGTACTGTGTGCTGTGTTGTGATAGCCGTGCCCTGAGAGAGGGTACATGGTACTATGTGCTGTGATGTGATAGCAGTGCCCTGAGAGAGGGTACATGGTACTGTGTGCTGTGATGTGATAGCAGTGCCCTGAGAGAGGGTACATGGTACTGTGTGCTGTGTTGTGATAGCAGTGCCCTGAGAGAGGGTACATGGTACTGTGTGCTGTGTTGTGATAGCCGTGCCCTGAGAGAGGGTACATGGTACTGTGTGCTGTGATGTGATAGCAGTGCCCTGAGAGAGGGTACATGGTACTGTGTCCTGTGGTGTGATAGCAGTGCCCTGAGGGAGGGTACATGGTACTGTGTGCTGTGTTGTGATAGCAGTGCCCTGAGAGAGGGTACATGGTACTGTGTGCTGTGATGTGATAGCAGTGCCCAGAGAGGGTACAAGGTACTGTGTCCTGTGGTGTGATAGCAGTGCCCTGAGAGAGGGTACAAGGTACTGTGTCCTGTGGTGTGATAGCGGTGCCCTGAGAGAGGGTAGAAGGTACTGTGTCCTGTGGTGTGATAGCAGTGCCCTGAGAGAGGGTACAAGGTACTGTGTACTGTGGTGTGATAGCAGTGCCCTGAGAGAGGGTACAAGGTACTGTGTTCTGTGGTGTGATAGCAGTGCCCTGAGAGAGGGTACATGGTACTGTGTGCTGTGTTGTGATAGCAGTGCCCTGAGAGAGGGTACATGGTACTGTGTCCTGTGGTGTGATAGCCGTGCCCTGAGAGAGGGTAGAAGGTACTGTGACCTGTGGTGTGATAGCAGTGCCCGGAGAGAGGGTAGAAGGTACTGTGTCCTGTGTTGTGATAGCAGTGCCCTGAGAGAGGGTACATGGTACTGTGTCCTGTGGTGTGATAGCCGTGCCCTGAGAGAGGGTAGAAGGTACTGTGACCTGTGGTGTGATAGCAGTGCCCTGAGAGAGGGTAGAAGGTACTGTGTCCTGTGTTGTGATAGCAGTGCCCTGAGAGAGGGTGGAAGGTACTGTGTCCTGTGGTGTGATAGCAGTGTCCTGAGAGAGGGTACAAGGTACTGTGTCCTGTGTTGTGATAGCAGTGCCCTGAGAGAGGGTACAAGGTACTGTGTGCTGTGGTGATAGCAGCGCCCTGAGAGGGTACAAGGTACTGTGTGCTGTGCTGATAGCAGTGCCCTAAGAGAGTGTACAGGGTACTGTGTGCTGTGGTGTGTTAGCAGTACCCTGAGAGAGAGTACAAGGTACTGTGTCCTGTGTTGTGAAAGCAGTGCCCTGAGAGAGGGTATAAGGTACTGTGTCCTGTGTTGTGATAGCAGTGCCCTGAGAGAGGGTACATGGTACTGTGTCCTGTGTTGTGATAGCAGTGCCCTGAGAGAGGGTACATGGTACTGTGTGCTGTGTTGTGATAGCCGTGCCCTGAGAGAGGGTACATGGTACTGTGTGCTGTGATGTGATAGCAGTGCCCTGAGAGAGGGTAGAAGGTACTGTGTCCTGTGTTGTGATAGCAGTGCCCTGAGAGAGGGTACATGGTACTGTGTCCTGTGGTGTGATAGCCGTGCCCTGAGAGAGGGTAGAAGGTACTGTGACCTGTGGTGTGATAGCAGTGCCCTGAGAGAGGGTAGAAGGTACGGTGTCCTGTGTTGTGATAGCAGTGCCCTGAGAGAGGGTAGAAGGTACTGTGTCCTGTGGTTTGATAGCAGTGCCCTGAGAGAGGGTAGAAGGTACTGTGTCCTGTGTTGTGATAGCAGTGCCCTGAGAGAGGGTACATGGTACTGTGTCCTGTGGTGTGATAGCCGTGCCCTGAGAGAGGGTAGAAGGTACTGTGACCTGTGGTGTGATAGCAGTGCCCTGAGAGAGGGTAGAAGGTACCATGTCTTGTGTTGTGATAGCAGTGCCCTGAGAGAGGGTAGAAGGTACTGTGTCCTGTGGTGTGATAGCAGTGCCCTGAGAGAGGGTACAAGGTACTGTGTGCTGTGGTGATAGCAGCGCCCTGAGAGGGTACAAGGTACTGTGTGCTGTGCTGATAGCAGTGCCCTAAGAGAGTGTACAGGGTACTGTATGCTGTGGTGTGTTAGCAGTACCCTGAGAGAGAGTACAAGGTACTGTGTCCTGTGTTGTGATAGCAGTGCCCTGAGAGAGGGTCCAAGGTACTGTGTCCTGTGTTGTGATAGCAGTGCCCTGAGAGAGGGTACATGGTACTGTGTGCTCTGTTGTGATAGCCGTGCCCTGAGCGAGGGTACATGGTACTGTGTGCTGTGATGTGATAGCAGTGCCCTGAGAGAGGGTACATGGTACTGTGTGCTGTGATGTGATAGCAGTGCCCTGAGAGAGGGTACATGGTACTGTGTGCTGTGTTGTGATAGCAGTACCCTGAGAGAGGGTACATGGTACTGTGTGCTGTGATGTGATAGCAGTGCCCAGAGAGGGTACAAGGTACTGTGTCCTGTGGTGTGATAGCAGTGCCCTGGGAGAGGGTACAAGGTACTGTGTCCTGTGGTGTGATAGCGGTGCCCTGAGAGAGGGTAGAAGGTACTGTGTCCTGTGGTGTGATAGCAGTGCCCTGTGAGAGGGTACAAGGTACTGTGTACTGTGGTGTGATAGCAGTGCCCTGAGAGAGGGTACAAGGTACTGTGTACTGTGGTGTGATAGCAGTGCCCTGAGAGAGGGTACATGGTACGGTGTGCTGTGATGTGATAGCAGTGCCCTGAGAGCGGGTAGAAGGTACTGTGTTCTGTGGTGTGATAGCAGTGCCCTGAGAGAGGGTACATGGTACTGTGTGCTGTGTTGTGATAGCAGTGCCCTGAGAGAGGGTACATGGTACTGTGTCCTGTGGTGTGATAGCCGTGCCCTGAGAGAGGGTAGAAGGTACTGTGACCTGTGGTGTGATAGCAGTGCCCTGAGAGAGGGTAGAAGGTACTGTGTCCTGTGTTGTGATAGTAGTGCCCTGAGAGAGGGTACATGGTACTGTGTCCTGTGGTGTGATAGCCGTGCCCTGAGAGATGGTAGAAGGTACTGTGACCTGTGGTGTGATAGCAGTGCCCTGAGAGAGGGTAGAATGTACTGTGTCCTGTGTTGTGATAGCAGTGCCCTGAGAGAGGGTAGAAGGTACTGTGTCCTGTGGTGTGATAGCAGTGCCCTGAGAGAGGGTACAAGGTACTGTGTCCTGTGTTGTGATAGCAGTGCCCTGAGAGAGGGTACAAGGTACTGTGTGCTGTGGTGATGGCAGCGCCCTGAGAGGGTACAAGGTACTGTGTGCTGTGCTGATAGCAGTGCCCTAAGAGAGTGTACAGGGTACTGTGTGCTGTGGTGTGTTAGCAGTACCCTGAGAGAGAGTACAAGGTACTGTGTCCTGTGTTGTGAAAGCAGTGCCCTGAGAGAGGGTACAAGGTACTGTGTCCTGTGTTGTGATAGCAGTGCCCTGAGAGAGGGTACATGGTACTGTGTCCTGTGTTGTGATAGCAGTGCCCTGAGAGAGGGTACATGGTACTGTGTGCTGTGTTGTGATAGCCGTGCCCTGAGAGAGGGTACATGGTACTGTGTGCTGGTATGTGATAGCAGTGCCCTGAGAGAGGGTACATGGTACTGTGTGCTGTGATGTGATAGCAGTGCCCTGAGAGAGGGTAGAAGGTACTGTGTCCTGTGGTGTGATAGCAGTGCCCTGAGAGAGGGTACATGGTACTGTGTGCTGTGTTGTGATAGCAGTGCCCTGAGAGAGGGTACATGGTACTGTGTGCTGTGTTGTGATAGCCGTGCCCTGAGAGAGGGTGCATGGTACTGTGTGCTGTGATGTGATAGCAGTGCCCAGAGAGGGTACAAGGTACTGTGTCCTGTGGTGTGATAGCAGTGCCCTGGGAGAGGGTACAAGGTACTGTGTCCTGTGGTGTGATAGCAGTGCCCTGAGAGAGGGTACATGGTACTGTGTGCTGTGATGTGATAGCAGTGCCCTGGGAGAGGGTAGAAGGTACTGTGTCCTGTGGTGTGATAGCAGTGCCCTGAGAGAGGGTACATGGTACTGTGTCCTGTGGTGTGATAGCAGTGCCCTGAGAGAGGGTACATGGTACTGTGTGCTGTGATGTGATTGCAGTGCCCTGAGAGAGGGTACAAGGTACTGTGTCCTGTGGTGTGATAGCAGTGCCCAGAGAGAGGGTACAAGGTACTGTGTCCTGTGGTGTGATAGCAGTGCCCTGAGAGAGGGTACATGGTACTGTGTGCTGTGTTGTGATAGCAGTGCCCTGAGAGAGGGTACATGGTACTGTGTGCTGTGATGTGATAGCAGTGCCCAGAGAGGGTACAAGGTACTGTGTCCTGTGGTGTGATAGCAGTGCCCTGGGAGAGGGTACAAGGTACTGTGTCCTGTGGTGTGATAGCAGTGCCCTGAGAGAGGGTACAAGGTACTGTGTACTGTGGTGTGATAGCAGTGCCCTGAGAGAGGGTACATGGTACTGTGTGCTGTGATGTGGTAGCAGTGCCCTGAGAGAGGGTACATGGTACTGTGTGCTGTGGTGTGATAGCAGTGCGCTGAGAGAGTACAAGGTACTGTGTGCTGTGGCCTGATAGCAGTGCCCTGAGAGAGGGTAGAAGGTACTGTGTCCTGTGTTGTGATAGCAGTGCCCTGAGAGAGGGTAGAAGGTACTGTGTGCTGTGGTGATAGCAGCACCCTGAGAGGGTACAAGGTACTGTGTGCTGTGCTGATAGCAGTGCCCTAAGAGAGTGTACAGGGTACTGTGTGCTGTGGTGTGTTAGCAGTACCCTGAGAGAGAGTACAAGGTACTGTGTCCTGTGTTGTGAAAGCAGTGCCCTGAGAGAGGGTATACGGTACTGTGTCCTGTGTTGTGATAGCAGTGCCCTGAGAGAGGGTACATGGTACTGTGTCCTGTGTTGTGATAGCAGTGCCCTGATAGAGGGTACATGGTACTGTGTGCTGTGTTGTGATAGCCGTGCCCTGAGAGAGGGTACATGGTACTGTGTGCTGTGATGTGATAGCAGTGCCCTGAGAGAGGGTAGAAGGTACTGTGTCCTGTGTTGTGATAGCAGTGCCCTGAGAGAGGGTACATGGTACTGTGTCCTGTGGTGTGATAGCCGTGCCCTGAGAGAGGGTAGAAGGTACTGTGACCTGTGGTGTGATAGCAGTGCCCTGAGAGAGGGTAGAAGGTACTGTGTCCTGTGTTGTGATAGCAGTGCCCTGAGAGAGGGTAGAAGGTACTGTGTCCTGTGGTTTGATAGCAGTGCCCTGAGAGAGGGTAGAAGGTACTGTGTCCTGTGTTGTGATAGCAGTGCCCTGAGAGAGGGTACATGGTACTGTGTCCTGTGGTGTGATAGCCGTGCCCTGAGAGAGGGTAGAAGGTACTGTGACCTGTGGTGTGATAGCAGTGCCCTGAGAGAGGGTAGAAGGTACCGTGTCCTGTGTTGTGATAGCAGTGCCCTGAGAGAGGGTAGAAGGTACTGTGTCCTGTGGTGTGATAGCAGTGCCCTGAGAGAGGGTACAAGGTACTGTGTGCTGTGGTGATAGCAGCGCCCTGAGAGGGTACAAGGTACTGTGTGCTGTGCTGATAGCAGTGCCCTAAGAGAGTGTACAGGGTACTGTATGCTGTGGTGTGTTAGCAGTACCCTGAGAGAGAGTACAAGGTACTGTGTCCTGTGTTGTGATAGCAGTGCCCTGAGAGAGGGTACAAGGTACTGTGTCCTGTGTTGTGATAGCAGTGCCCTGAGAGAGGGTACATGGTACTGTGTGCTGTGTTGTGATAGCCGTGCCCTGAGCGAGGGTACATGGTACTGTGTGCTGTGATGTGATAGCAGTGCCCTGAGAGAGGGTACATGGTACTGTGTGCTGTGATGTGATAGCAGTGCCCTGAGAGAGGGTACATGGTACTGTGTGCTGTGTTGTGATAGCAGTGCCCTGAGAGAGGGTACATGGTACTGTGTGCTGTGTTGTGATAGCCGTGCCCTGAGAGAGGGTACATGGTACTGTGTGCTGTGATGTGATAGCAGTGCCCTGAGAGAGGGTACATGGTACTGTGTCCTGTGGTGTGATAGCAGTGCTCTGAGAGAGGGTACATGGTACTGTGTGCTGTGTTGTGATAGCAGTGCCCTGAGAGAGGGTACATGGTACTGTGTGCTGTGATGTGATAGCAGTGCCCAGAGAGGGTACAAGGTACTGTGTCCTGTGGTGTGATAGCAGTGCCCTGGGAGAGGGTACAAGGTACTGTGTCCTGTGGTGTGATAGCGGTGCCCTGAGAGAGGGTAGAAGGTACTGTGTCCTGTGGTGTGATAGCAGTGCCCTGTGAGAGGGTACAAGGTACTGTGTACTGTGGTGTGATAGCAGTGCCCTGAGAGAGGGTACAAGGTACTGTGTACTGTGGTGTGATAGCAGTGCCCTGAGAGAGGGTACATGGTACGGTGTGCTGTGATGTGATAGCAGTGCCCTGAGAGCGGGTAGAAGGTACTGTGTTCTGTGGTGTGATAGCAGTGCCCTGAGAGAGGGTACATGGTACTGTGTGCTGTGTTGTGATAGCAGTGCCCTGAGAGAGGGTACATGGTACTGTGTCCTGTGGTGTGATAGCCGTGCCCTGAGAGAGGGTAGAAGGTACTGTGACCTGTGGTGTGATAGCAGTGCCCTGAGAGAGGGTAGAAGGTACTGTGTCCTGTGTTGTGATAGCAGTGCCCTGAGAGAGGGTACATGGTACTGTGTCCTGTGGTGTGATAGCCGTGCCCTGAGAGAGGGTAGAAGGTACTGTGACCTGTGGTGTGATAGCAGTGCCCTGAGAGAGGGTAGAAGTTACTGTGTCCTGTGTTGTGATAGCAGTGCCCTGAGAGAGGGTAGAAGGTACTGTGTCCTGTGGTGTGATAGCCGTGCCCTGAGAGAGGGTACAAGGTACTGTGTGCTGTGGTGATAGCAGCGCCCTGAGAGGGTACAAGGTACTGTGTACTGTGCTGATAGCAGTGCCCTAAGAGAGTGTACAGGGTACTGTGTGCTGTGGTGTGTTAGCAGTACCCTGAGAGAGAGTATAAGGTACTGTGTCCTGTGTTGTGAAAGCAGTGCCCTGAGAGAGGGTACAAGGTACTGTGTCCTGTGTTGTGATAGCAGTGCCCTGAGAGAGGGTACATGGTACTGTGTCCTGTGTTGTGATAGCAGTGCCCTGAGAGAGGGTACATGGTACTGTGTGCTGTGATGTGATAGCAGTGCCCTGAGAGAGGGTACATGGTACTGTGTCCTGTGGTGTGATAGCCGTGCCCTGAGAGAGGGTAGAAGGTACTGTGACCTGTGGTGTGATAGCAGTGCCCTGAGAGAGGGTAGAAGTTACTGTGTCCTGTGTTGTGATAGCAGTGCCCTGAGAGAGGGTAGAAGGTACTGTGTCCTGTGGTGTGATAGCCGTGCCCTGAGAGAGGGTACAAGGTACTGTGTGCTGTGGTGATAGCAGCGCCCTGAGAGGGTACAAGGTACTGTGTACTGTGCTGATAGCAGTGCCCTAAGAGAGTGTACAGGGTACTGTGTGCTGTGGTGTGTTAGCAGTACCCTGAGAGAGAGTATAAGGTACTGTGTCCTGTGTTGTGAAAGCAGTGCCCTGAGAGAGGGTACAAGGTACTGTGTCCTGTGTTGTGATAGCAGTGCCCTGAGAGAGGGTACATGGTACTGTGTCCTGTGTTGTGATAGCAGTGCCCTGAGAGAGGGTACATGGTACTGTGTGCTGTGATGTGATAGCAGTGCCCTGAGAGAGGGTAGAAGGTACTGTGTCCTGTGTTGTGATAGCAGTGCCCTGAGAGAGGGTACATGGTACTGTGTCCTGTGGTGTGATAGCCGTGCCCTGAGAGATGGTAGAAGGTACTGTGACCTGTGGTGTGATAGCAGTGCCCTGAGAGAGGGTAGAATGTACTGTGTCCTGTGTTGTGATAGCAGTGCCCTGAGAGAGGGTAGAAGGTACTGTGTCCTGTGGTGTGATAGCAGTGCCCTGAGAGAGGGTACAAGGTACTGTGTCCTGTGTTGTGATAGCAGTGCCCTGAGAGAGGGTACAAGGTACTGTGTGCTGTGGTGATGGTAGCGCCCTGAGAGGGTACAAGGTACTGTGTGCTGTGCTGATAGCAGTGCCCTAAGAGAGTGTACAGGGTACTGTGTGCTGTGGTGTGTTAGCAGTACCCTGAGAGAGAGTACAAGGTACTGTGTCCTGTGTTGTGAAAGCAGTGCCCTGAGAGAGGGTACAAGGTACTGTGTCCTGTGTTGTGATAGCAGTGCCCTGAGAGAGGGTACATGGTACTGTGTCCTGTGTTGTGATAGCAGTGCCCTGAGAGAGGGTACATGGTACTGTGTGCTGTGTTGTGATACCCGTGCCCTGAGAGAGGGTACATGGTACTGTGTGCTGGTATGTGATAGCAGTGCCCTGAGAGAGGGTACATGGTACTGTGTGCTGTGATGTGATAGCAGTGCCCTGAGAGAGGGTAGAAGGTACTGTGTCCTGTGGTGTGATAGCAGTGCCCTGAGAGAGGGTACATGGTACTGTGTGCTGTGTTGTGATAGCAGTGCCCTGAGAGAGGGTACATGGTACTGTGTGCTGTGTTGTGATAGCCGTGCCCTGAGAGAGGGTGCATGGTACTGTGTGCTGTGATGTGATAGCAGTGCCCAGAGAGGGTACAAGGTACTGTGTCCTGTGGTGTGATAGCAGTGCCCTGGGAGAGGGTACAAGGTACTGTGTCCTGTGGTGTGATAGCAGTGCCCTGAGAGAGGGTACATGGTACTGTGTGCTGTGATGTGATAGCAGTGCCCTGGGAGAGGGTAGAAGGTACTGTGTCCTGTGGTGTGATAGCAGTGCCCTGAGAGAGGGTACATGGTACTGTGTCCTGTGGTGTGATAGCAGTGCCCTGAGAGAGGGTACATGGTACTGTGTGCTGTGATGTGATTGCAGTGCCCTGAGAGAGGGTACAAGGTACTGTGTCCTGTGGTGTGATAGCAGTGCCCAGAGAGAGGGTACAAGGTACTGTGTCCTGTGGTGTGATAGCAGTGCCCTGAGAGAGGGTACATGGTACTGTGTGCTGTGTTGTGATAGCAGTGCCCTGAGAGAGGGTACATGGTACTGTGTGCTGTGATGTGATAGCAGTGCCCAGAGAGGGTACAAGGTACTGTGTCCTGTGGTGTGATAGCAGTGCCCTGGGAGAGGGTACAAGGTACTGTGTCCTGTGGTGTGATAGCAGTGCCCTGAGAGAGGGTACAAGGTACTGTGTACTGTGGTGTGATAGCAGTGCCCTGAGAGAGGGTACATGGTACTGTGCGCTGTGATGTGGTAGCAGTGCCCAGAGAGAGGGTACATGGTACAGTGTGCTGTGGTGTGATAGCAGTGCGCTGAGAGAGTACAAGGTACTGTGTGCTGTGGCCTGATAGCAGTGCCCTGAGAGAGGGTAGAAGGTACTGTGTCCTGTGTTGTGATAGCAGTGCCCTGAGAGAGGGTAGAAGGTACTGTGTCCTGTGGTGTGATAGCAGTGCCCTGAGAGAGGGTACAAGGTACTGTGTGCTGTGGTGATAGCAGCGCCCTGAGAGGGTACAAGGTACTGTGTGCTGTGCTGATAGCAGTGCCCTAAGAGAGTGTACAGGGTACTGTGTGCTGTGGTGTGTTAGCAGTACCCTGAGAGAGAGTACAAAGTACTGTGTCCTGTGTTGTGATAGCAGTGCCTTGAGAGAGGGTAGAAGGTACTGTGTGCTGTGTTGTGTTAGTGTCGTGTATTTCTATAGGTTCTGATTCGATCCCCCTATTCCTGACCCTATTCTGGTTAAACTTACTAGCTAGTTAACTAACAGTCAGCCCATGAGGCAAGAAATCCCCCATGATGCAGATACCGTTATCTGACGCAGTCACACTACGGCACAGGAACGTGTTATCTGATTAGGTCATAACGCTTGAGATCTAATTAGACAAGCGACATTCCTCCAGCCCCTGATAAGGCATACGACGTTCTCATAACAAATCAAACCTATGACAACCTGGATAATCCGTGCGGCCATTGTTTTGATTTCGCAGAGAACTTTAGTAAAGAATGTGCTAACGAGCAAGTCGTATGACATCTTTATTGACGTACCTATGTCCATCCTTACGTCAATCTCGGCACCTTTAAGGTATAAATATTGCCGACCTTGCCCTATGCAAACACACGCGTGGTGACAAGACGGAGCAGCCATACTTGCCGAAGCCGAGAGCAGAAGCAGACCCCGCAGGCAGCAGCCCCGCCTTCCTGACGCGCTGAGAGACGCGCTGCTATCTCAAGCCGAGAGACCCAGCACCGGCGCTTCTGGGCAGCCCTCGCAGGCAGCCTGGAATATCGAGAGCAGAGAAAGAGATACCATTCCTCATTCATCCTAAATTCCAGGTACAGAACTGAATAACCCCTCCTAGAGAATTCTTTAGTTATTCACTTGGCAAAAACAAACTTAACTTAAACTGTAACTTTCTATTCCCGCCCACGCATTAGACTTAGGTCAGGTACACGGGGTAGGCGTATTTAGAAACACCAGTTGAGTACGTTTAGTCAAATGTATATGTGTATGTAAATATATTTTAATCATTTTAAACATCATATGGCTCAGAAACCATATCAATGTTTTTACAGTATTATTTTATACTATTGCTTCTAATGTATGCACCTTACTTAACTATAAGTATTGCAATAATATCGATCCATTTCTCTTGTACGAGAAAAGAGACTGATCAATAAATAACATCTTTTATTGAACACGCCCGTCTCTTCCTTTTCTCTACATTCTGATGAGACTAAGAATGCACGTACTGACTGAGTAAAATAATTGCCTTGTGCTCACACGACTCTCGAGATTGACTCTTGATTAGGGGAGAGCAAAGTTGTCATGTTCTATGGTTGTCAGAAACTAAATCCCTTCTTGTCTAATCAGGGGAGTTAATCCTTCCTTGAACATTCGAGAAAGTTTCTAGCGAACTCTGAGCTTAGCTGGCAAACCCAAAAATTAAGTCTAGTATCGACAGTAGTAGACCTAGTTAACGTCTGGCCTAGGCCTTTACTGCTGTAGGTACTATTCCAATGCGCAGAGCCTATTGGGAAAATAGGAGCTACACTACATGGCGCCCAACGCGTTTGGAAAGGGCGATAAAACTAACGTAAGACATTTAGAGTAACTCAGTCGTGCTTTCTCACTCAGACCCCTTTTCCCAAATACTCCAAAGACGTCTGGAGTGGGTGAAAGGTTATAATATCCTCCAAAACCTCGCAGGAGGGAACTCCTATGTATGGTTCTTGGTCTAGTCAACGTTGAAGGATAAAACAGTTCCAAAATATTGTGCACCTAATCTCTGTTTCCATAAAGAAACCTGATCTGCAAACAAAAATAATACCATCCTGTCAGTAAAATGGGAGACAGTGATGGAGAAAGAGAGGCAATTAGATTAGCTACTGAAATAGCAGCAGCTGATACTACAGCACTCGATGCAGACCCGGATATAATACTCATCCAGGTCGCCAAAAGGAGAGCTATAACTCTAAAACTTATAGAAAATGGACTGACACCTAGAGGTGGTACAGTCATATTCGTAATCGAGGCACACGAATATCGGCAGACAGAGGTATACTATACATGGATACATTTTCCAGCAGCAAATGCTGTAACAAAGTACTTTCACTATTACAAAGTAGAGGAACCTCCTAATGAGTACACTCCTTTCGAGGAGGTGGAAGTACCACTCAAATTCCAAGAGCATTTGCTCTTATTTGATGGCGCCCTAATACATAATAATCACATTACAAGGCTCGGTCCTTTAGGAAGACCAGGAGCAACGTGGCCGGTCCTAGCCGGATACACACCACATCCAGACATCGAAAGAATGCCTGCAGCAGAGCTGTTAATACAGCTAAAACAACTACTAAAAATTCACAGACAATTAGTTCAGTATGTAATGCGGACTTCAACAATTCAGCCAGCGATTAAACTTCCACAGCTGACCCCTCACCAGGGGAACACAAATAAAATTACACCACAGAACATCCAATCCTGCCTAGGTAAAGTTCCAGCTAAACGGGAACAAATACCATTCTGGTTGGCACAGAAAATTACCCAAATAGAGGCGGTGTTTCCTGACACCACCCCGCTGGAAAAACACAGGATTCTGACTATATGTCTCCCAATGGGAATCGCACCACACATTGAGGACTGTGACACTTGGGGTACGGTCTTTGCTTCCATCTATACAAAAACGCACGGTGTTCCATCCATTTCGGTAATACCAGATGTGCTAAAACAAATTCAAGATGAATACGGTCCAGAACCTGCTTTAACTCTTGGTATGAAATTACTGAAAGACTTCAAGCAAGTTTCGGCTATATTACTAGCCAACATAAAAGGTGAAGCAGCAAACGTGGCGATCCGCCAGAGGTTAAAAGAGACAGATATAGCAGACCAACCAGCTGAAATTGCCAGAATCATAGAAAAATCCTATGAGGAACTAGGCAGAGATAGTCTAGGTGGAATACCAGTAAAACCGCAACTGACTACAAGTCCAGAAAAAATATTTTTTAATAATAATAATTCACCAAAAAAGAACTGGGATGGAAACAAACAATCCAATCCTAAAGAAAAGAAATTCCAGTCCAGAGGAAGGTCTCCTAGGCGAAGAGAGAAATCTCCAAACCCGAGACAAAGGTCACCTCAGAGTGAACCCTCTGGGAATAGATATAACCTTAGAAATAGGGATAATATTAAAAAACCTGATAGATATCAAGACATTGATACACGTCCGTCTCAATCTTTTCAGAATTCCTCGCAGAAATCGGAAAGAAGAGGACGATCAGAAGAGCACGCCAAGTCCAAAGACAAGGAACCTGCTCAACTGAAAAAGAAATTACAATTTCCAAAAAAGAAGGTAGCCAGTATCAAGGTAGTTAACAATGCCGAGAATACTGAGGACACAACTGAAAAACGGAGAATGGGCTCAGACAATGCTAGACAGCGCAGCAGAGGTGACCATAGCTCGCAAAGTCCTTATGAATCATCTGGAGACAGTGGACACGAATGAATACCTTCAAGTGGAAACTGCAGATACCAGAGTTAGCAAGCCCCACAAAATATACGAGATAACATTACGTATAGAGGGAGATAAGACTAGGAAAATAAGGGGACTATTTTGGGATAACCTATCCAAGGGCTATGACATCCTTCTAGCTGAAAAAGACTGGCCACCAGAGTTTGTCAGGGAGTGCCCTCATGGCGAAGAAGTAATTATGCCTGCCTTCTCGAATCAAATACCGATTCATAAAAAATATACACTTGCTAGAAAGTGGGCAGTGGCCTTAGCACCTGCTTTATATAAAAATCATGTAGGATGGGATGAGGATTCTCCTCCTCACAAAGTCCAGTTAAAATCACAACCTACTGCACAAAGGCAGTACCCAATTAAGCAAGAAGCTAAAAAACAAGTAAATGAAATACTAGATCAGCTAGAATACCAAGGGGTGATTGAAACTTGCACCTCACAAATGAACAATCCTTTGTTTCCGGTCTCCAAACCAGACAATTCGTACCGTCTAGTTTTGGATTACCGACACCTTAACACATGTTGCAAAACTTTTGCAGTGCAAAACTCACACAGTGCTGCACTAATGAATAACATAGTGCGCAAAAAATACAAAACAACCTTGGACATCTCCAACGGATTCTTTTGTCAAAACATAGCACCAGAGAGCAGATATTTAACAGCTTTCTCAGTAAATGGCACTCAAAAACAATTCTGTCGGTTAGCCCAGGGGTACAAGAATAGCCCGGGGGTATTCTCAGCGAGAGTAACAGAATTACTACAACTATATGATGATGAAGCATTATCTTATGTCGATGACATTTACTTAACAGATGATGACTTGGAGACTCACTTGAAAAGAGTGAACACCATAATACTTGGTTTCGCTGCAGAGGGTTACAAATTCAACTTCAAAAAGTCCAGAATTGCCCATCTGACGGTCCTATTCTTAGGATATGAGTTATCAAGTGAAGGCAAAAGCCTGGCAGACAATTTCCTAGAGAAATGTGCCGTAATCCAAGCTCCTAAAACACTAAAAAACCTACAGTCAATTCTAGGCTTCCTAAATTTCGGAAGAACTTACATTGCAAATTACGCAGAAAGGGTCAAACCCCTTCACGATCTAATTAAACCAGACTTTAAAAGATCCAGTTGGACTCAAGCACACACAGAAATTTTGAGATCCTTACAAACAGACATGCTAATTAAAACAAAATTAGAAACCCGTGATAATACACGCAACCTTGTGATCCGAGTCATCCCAGGGAGATACGGATTCACATACCTAACCTCTAATGAGGGAGATAAGGTACCAATTGCATTCAAATCACATTTGTACACAAAAGCTGAACAGAGATTCAACAACAAAGGAAAAATTGTTCAAGCAGTTCAAACCGCAATAGCTAGAGAAAAAGACATAGCTGACGGTAGACATATCACAGTCAGAACAGCAGAATCAGCCTTTGAGGCATTAACAACACCGTGTAATTTACCAACAACAACATTGGATCCAGAATGGTTACAATGGGTAAATTCAATCACAACGGACAAAGTATATTACTTCTTTGATCCAGAACTAGAAGAATTAAAAAATCTAAAATATGAAAAAACGTATCCTCTGCCAATCGACATTCTGCCTCTACGACATTACGCCTGTGTAATCTATACAGACGGACATGCTCAACCCTCCGTTTGGGGAGAACATGCATACAATCCCACATGTGAGATTACAAAAGAAGTGTGGCACGGAGGTAAACTAAGACCTCTATTAACAAAATCACACTCAGTAGAAACTAATTCAGAACTACAAACTGAAATATTAGCTTTGAAAATGGCGCTAGATAATGCGGATCGCGAATTCCCGATACTTATAATGTCAGATTCATATTTCTGCGTCAAAGCATATAACAAGGATTTGCAGACATGGATTCAGAACGGTTACAAAGATGACACAGATGCACCAATAAAGCAGAGATTGCTCTGGGAACAGGTAGCTCTTTTGAAGAAAGAACTACCAAAGACTCACGTGACACACTCACTGAGTCATCAGCGTGATGGCGTTCACGTTGTAGGGAATTCATTGGCTGAAACAGCCGCAGCGGCAGCCAGTAAACCGGCTCCCGTAGATCGAAAAAAGCGTACATTAAAATACATTGACGGCGAAACATTGCTGGCAGTAAAAACGTCATCAAAAGGCGACTGCTCGGCGTTACCGATCAACTATCCACTCAATTACACATACATCATAGATGCAAACTCCATTCCTTTTGCTCGAATCCCTGGAGTGGGGGATAGAGTGATTCCAAACATGGACAGGAGAAACTTGTTAATCGCAGACGCACACATGGGCGAGGGTCTCAGACACCTTAAATTAAAGGATTCTCTGGAAGAATTACAATCACGGTACTGGTGGCCAGGCATGAGCCTGCACTACACCATGTTTGTAAAAAACTGCCCAAACTGCAACAGAGATCGCAGTGGGGAGAGAAGCAGTTTAATACCTCGTCGTATCAAGGCAGATAACATCACCACTAAAAAGAATGGCTTGCGATTAACATATACAGGCTAGTTCCCACTTATAATGTAGATCCACAGCACTCGGCTGACGTCCGGACTGTTATACAAGATTTGCGAGTCTAATTGGCATATACGCTAAGAGCATGCTACGTTCGACCATTTTTTTTTTCCTTTTCTCAGGCAATCCACCCTGGGGGGGGAAAGAATGGCCAAATGAGCACAGCCCAGCGGGAATCTTCTCACTTCCTTCCTGAGGGTATGGGATGGTGTAAAGAAAAAACCAAGACAGAAAGCAATCTATAATAGAAAGGATATTAGGTTCGGGAGCTGGGTGGGTCAAACATCTAATAAGTGTCCAACGTAGTCTAAATAACTTGCCAAGAAATTCTCTGAAGGGATTCAGTCCGTACGAATTATTATTCGGAACTAGGATGTTGATCTCTGACCTTGATAGTCAGACTTCAGTGGTAACAGAAAAAAGCTTTGATGTCAAAGACCGTTTGGCTATTTTGCAGGACTTAAACAAAACAAGAAAAGACCTGAGCAACATACAGTTGAAAGAACAGCCAACGACCACTGAAGAATCACCACCTGTCCCAGCAAGACCTGTCTGGATTCCAAAAGTCGGGGATCTAGTCAGGGAGAAGATCGCGGTAAAGAAGGAATTTGGGCCTTCTTACAGAAAAGCAGTTCCTGTATTGTCTGTCAACGGGACAAGATCAGTTGTACTACCGCCACTTGCTGGAAAAAAGGAGAACCGAGTTGTATCCATCGACCTGGTAAAACCACAACATGTGGCCGATAACCAACAGTAGGCCAAGTGGACTCCCAATAAGTAGCAGAACACCAAGGTTTGCTACCAGTACAGAGGTCCTATCAAAGAGGCTCATCACATTCGAAACGCCTACAGAAGAACAACAAGGACTATGCAACAATGCAATAGAACTTAGACCTCTGAAAACCCAAATAAAGACATTTAGCAGAGACACACCAATCTATACAGAAGTACCAAGTGAAAATGCGAGAAACAAAAATCCTGAACCAATTGGAACAATTGACAGAACTGCATCCGGTTACTTCATCAACTTCGATGATTCCTCTGAAGGCTTCAGCGAACAAAAGACACAGCCATCATCAAAATCCTTTAAAGACAAAGCTAAGGAACTTTTGAAACAACTGAAAGAAACATATCTAGTTTCTCCATGGATTGAATTTTGGGTGGGTTTTGGTGCATTTATCCTCATACTTTGGCTCATCATGGTATTTACCTTGGGACGCTTCATTGAGGGAAAATATGCTAAAATGGACACAGCAAGTCAGAACATCAACTTGGTCCTCAAACCACACACATCTTCACACGTCGAGAAAAGAGAACTTTCTTCAGAACTTTCTTCAGCCAACTTCACAGCAATTCCAATATCTGGTGGGGTAGCCTGGGACAACACTGACTATGAAATTTATGGTCCGGTCGAGATCCTGAAATATCCACACCAAATCAAGATCTCCTTGAGTGACTTTGCAAAACCAAACTCATTTGCTGATGATTGGGACTTTGAAAGTATAAACAATATGATGTCTGACTTAGTAATGTCTGCTAAATTTACAAAACATGATTATTTGCAGGGTTCTACAAATTATGACAGCATGTACTGCTATAACCATTATGGTAACCATTTCTTGCATAAATCTGCACAACCTAGAAATGTTTTAAATTTTAATCAATGGGAACATTGTGCTACACCTCCAAAAGGGAGCTCTAGAACCGTGTATGGCAAATATTCATATTTCTCAGGTTTTAACATAACTAATGCTGAAACATTTTATTACAAATTGTCAAACAAGACAGGGATGAAAACCATGATAACCAACACAAAATTGATATATTCAGATTCTTTCTTTGAAAAAATGAATACTTTTGGATTTGATTATTGGGACAAACATGTTGATTTGAAAAGTGTTTGGGGTACAAAAGAATGGCAAGTACAGGGTATAGAAGCTTTGTTTAGAGCCTGCATGATCCCAGAACAAATGATATTTTTAAATGACACCGTTCAACAAACCACCTGTCTTGGCTTAGCCAAAATCAAAGATTTAAATAACCTGTCTATTCCAAAGCCAACAATGTTTAGCAATAACTCTGAAACAGATGAAGAAATAGACATAAACCATATACTTAACCAAAACAGAACACATCCTGATTGGAAACAATGGTTGATCTGGCCCACAGATACAAATAACTGTCAAGATAGATTCCTGAATAAAACACAGGGTTTCAAAATGAACAGGCCAGACCCTAGATATCCCCAAAGACATCACCCAGGGATAATAACAACCTACAGTGTGGGCAAATTATGCCTTCAATGGCTACAAACTTCCACACTGCCTGAAATTAAGCAACACCTAACTTTACTTACTGATGGTGCTGACTTGCGTGATTTCATAATGGGACCACGCAAACAGCGTCAAAAGCGTTTCATAGCAGCCTCTGTATATGCAGCATACAATGAGGCCTGGAAGGTTACTCAAATTGAGACAGCAGAGAGAATACGGGAAATTGACCGTATTAATTTGGAAAAATCACTTTCTGTAGTGGACAATGGGTTAATGACTCTGTCCTCCAGAATTTTTTCATTGGACAGCATTGTGTCTTCAGCAATCGATATATTATCGCAAGACTTACTGTTATTACAACATGGTCAGTCACAATTGCGTTCTATTGTACAGCTTGGCTGGACGTTACAAAATCTGCGTTCAGGCTATGTGCCTTGGCGTTTAATCAACACAACGTCACTATTTCAAATCTTTAACCTTACTGATAGACAGATCGGTATGGCGCAGAAGGGTGCTGATTATACAATCTTGAGCATTGAAAAACTAGAAAGATTACCGTTGACAATGTCAGAACGACCTGTCAGTGAATGGATAATCCACGGAATCATAAATATTCCAATCTCAACCTTCAGGTTTCAATACTGCCAAAAATATATACAGGCTGGCATGTACGAGAAATTGGGAAAGGGATACCTTAAAACAACTTGGAACCTGCCCTATTCACATGCATGTGTCAGTAACAAAGGACAGAAAGTGTTTCTTAGTGGCAGCAATTGTGCTATGTCACTAAGCGGCACGCTTCTGTGTAACGGTATTAGTCTGCACGGAGCCTGTGAAGGGAATTCATACAACCTTTCATGTCACCAGCAAGGCGCACCTGCAACTGAAATAGAACCATTCTTTCAAAGACTCTATAATGGGAGTTACATTCTTATTGTAGACCGCAGATGCTGTAGTCTTATGCCCGGGACTCCTTATCTCGTCACTACGACGGCGAAGGTCAAGTGCTGTGGACGTTCTTTGTTTCCCAGCTCCTTTCCAGACAGGGAGGCAAGGGCATGGCCCGGTCTGAAAATTACTTCTATTCGAATAGACACTTTAAGCAGAATGAAAACAGTGCTTCTTCAGACGCCTACAAGGCTCACGTCATCTAAAGAAACGTATGATCTACAAGTCGCAAGGACGACTGCAGAGATACATACATTATTATCAACTAATTCCCCCGTACATTTCGCGGAAATTCTGAGCGAAATCTTAAATATTTCTGATACCACTGGGGTCTCAAAGGTATTTAAGACAGTATTTTCGATGGCATTAACACCATTCAAAGCCATACTGGGTATTTTTCCAGACTTCGTCCATTCGATTTTTGGCGGACTTCCCTTGATCCTGGGACTAATTGCAGGAATCCTATTCCTAGTCCTTATTTTTCGTTATGGCAACCCATGTCACAGATCAAACTCTCGCGACAATGGAAGATACGATCCTAGCCATTGGATACCGGGACCGGATATCAAAAATCCTGGGACTATCCCGGCTTAGAGACCTAAACATGACTTGGTTTCTATCATTTCGACCAATGTGGCAAAGGTGTGTTTTACCTGTACTAAGGTGTCTGCTATGCGGAGAAGAATGCGTGTTAGACACCTGTCTGACGCTACAATCGGATGCGCCGGTGGATGCAGATACACTGTTGGTTCCTACCAAGGTTCACGCACTGTGCTGCCCTCAAAGGCTGCCAATTCTGATGACGGCATTCCTGGAATCTTCACCACTGCGATTGAAGAGTAGTGAAGTTCAAGATGAAAGCAGCATCGAACAGGTACGACCTTCTGTCAGCAATGCAAATCAGAATGTCAATGGAGACAATCTTGCGCATGAATGCATGGTTACCCCTATTTCCGACTTAGAGGAACTTTCCCATGAAGCTGTTGACAGTTTTTTCGAAAGCCTGAATGATATGATGTTCTCTCCGGAACAGAAATAGAGACTTTTGAGTAAACTCGCACACGGCGTTCCCTGAATTCGGCCTTCAACTTTAAAAATAAAGTCACATGAACAATTACAATCCAGTTCACGGACAGCAACTTTTTTCAGCAAGCCCCTAAAATATTTTTCTATATATTTTTTCCCGGGACACTGATTTTCTGCTTAAAGTAAGAGACTATTCCTAGAGAACTAAGATTTCTATTTTAGATACTTTATAGACTTTATAGACTTTAGCTGCCCGCTGGTATGTTCGCAATAGATTTTATGTGATGAAATGGTTTCGACTTTCTTTCTGTATAGCCATATTAAGAGCCATTTCATGTGTATTTCTCATATACCAACAAGCAATAATGCATAACAATGCGTGTTTACTTTTGCATTTAATTCATAGCTTAAGTGCATACAATATATATGACTGCAATTTTTCAGTATATTTGAAAATTTCGAAATGCATTTATGTATTTTGGGGTGGTAAGGTATACACTATACTCTATAGTATGTTGTACTATGTTATACTATGCATAGATTAGTAGATATGACCATAGTTAGCGTGGAGTGGGTGTCGTGTATTTCTATAGGTTCTGATTCGATCCCCCTATTCCTGACCCTATTCTGGTTAAACTTACTAGCTAGTTAACTAACAGTCAGCCCATGAGGCAAGAAATCCCCCATGATGCAGATACCGTTATCTGACGCAGTCACACTACGGCACAGGAACGTGTTATCTGATTAGGTCATAACGCTTGAGATCTAATTAGACAAGCGACATTCCTCCAGCCCCTGATAAGGCATACGACGTTCTCATAACAAATCAAACCTATGACAACCTGGATAATCCGTGCGGCCATTGTTTTGATTTCGCAGAGAACTTTAGTAAAGAATGTGCTAACGAGCAAGTCGTATGACATCTTTATTGACGTACCTATGTCCATCCTTACGTCAATCTCGGCACCTTTAAGGTATAAATATTGCCGACCTTGCCCTATGCAAACACACGCGTGGTGACAAGACGGAGCAGCCATACTTGCCGAAGCCGAGAGCAGAAGCAGACCCCGCAGGCAGCAGCCCCGCCTTCCTGACGCGCTGAGAGACGCGCTGCTATCTCAAGCCGAGAGACCCAGCACCGGCGCTTCTGGGCAGCCCTCGCAGGCAGCCTGGAATATCGAGAGCAGAGAAAGAGATACCATTCCTCATTCATCCTAAATTCCAGGTACAGAACTGAATAACCCCTCCTAGAGAATTCTTTAGTTATTCACTTGGCAAAAACAAACTTAACTTAAACTGTAACTTTCTATTCCCGCCCACGCATTAGACTTAGGTCAGGTACACGGGGTAGGCGTATTTAGAAACACCAGTTGAGTACGTTTAGTCAAATGTATATGTGTATGTAAATATATTTTAATCATTTTAAACATCATATGGCTCAGAAACCATATCAATGTTTTTACAGTATTATTTTATACTATTGCTTCTAATGTATGCACCTTACTTAACTATAAGTATTGCAATAATATCGATCCATTTCTCTTGTACGAGAAAAGAGACTGATCAATAAATAACATCTTTTATTGAACACGCCCGTCTCTTCCTTTTCTCTACATTCTGATGAGACTAAGAATGCACGTACTGACTGAGTAAAATAATTGCCTTGTGCTCACACGACTCTCGAGATTGACTCTTGATTAGGGGAGAGCAAAGTTGTCATGTTCTATGGTTGTCAGAAACTAAATCCCTTCTTGTCTAATCAGGGGAGTTAATCCTTCCTTGAACATTCGAGAAAGTTTCTAGCGAACTCTGAGCTTAGCTGGCAAACCCAAAAATTAAGTCTAGTATCGACAGTAGTAGACCTAGTTAACGTCTGGCCTAGGCCTTGACTGCTGTAGGTACTATTCCAATGCGCAGAGCCTATTGGGAAAATAGGAGCTACACTACATTAGCAGTGCCCTGAGAAAGGGTACATGGTACTGTGTCCTGTGTTGTGATAGCAGTGCCCTGAGAGAGGGTACATGGTACTGTGTGCTGTGTTGTGATAGCCGTGCCCTGGAAGAGGGTACATGGTACTGTGTGCTGTGTTGTGATAGCAGTGCCCTGAGAGAGGGTACATGGTACTGTGTCCTGTGTTGAGATAGCAGTGCCCTGAGAGAGGGTACATGGTACTGTGTGCTGTGTTGTGATAGCCATGCCCTGAGAGAGGGTACATGGTACTGTGTGCTGTGATGTGATAGCAGTGCCCTGAGAGAGGGTAGAAGGTACTGTGTCCTGTGGTGTGATAGCAGTGCCCTGAGAGAGGGTACAAGGTACTGTGTCCTGTGTTGTTATAGCAGTGCCCTGAGAGAGGGTACATGGTACTGTGTGCTGTGATGTGATAGCAGTGCCCTGAGAGAGAGTACAAGTGTAGGAGAGTAGGGTCTGCTATCCTATGGTCACCCCAAATTTTTGCTTTTTGCTTCACTGGTTTTCGACTACTGAGGCTGTGGGCCTGCTGATCAGACCCCCAGCCTGCTGTTCTCTCACTAAATTACTGATACATGTGCTATAGGCACATACCCCAATTGGAAATGGACTCCTTGTCAGCCCCTGTATAATGCACTATAGGTGCCCAGGGCATAGGGGCCACCAAGGCCTACCAGGGGCTGCAGCATATCTTTTGCCACCCCTGACTGGTTCTTAAATTGACACAACTGGCTGTTCACTCAGCTGGGGTAAGGTGGTGTAATCACCCCTTGCTTAGATATAGTATACCTATATCTAAACCTATATCTGGACACATGTAAACCTGTGAGCCATTCCTATGGAAGGCCTCATCAATCCTGGAGGCAGAGTGCGTGGTTTTATGTGAGATGGAGCTCTAGCATGAGCTGAGCCTGTCTGCAGCTGTCGGGAACAACTCCCTAAGCTGTTTCAGGATAATGCCATACCATATACTCTTAAGTGCCTTATAATCCTCGCGGTTATATAGCAACTTTGGTTTGGCTTTATCAAAACATGTCGTGTAAGGTGTCATACGATTTGGAATACTATCCCCTCGCCAGTTCTGGCGACGGGGATAGCATTCCACCCCTCTAGAGGGGTAGGACATGTTGCTTTACTTAAATGCGGTTAATTTCTCCAAAGACCTTAGATCCACAAAATGGATGCCTCTGCCACAGACAAGAGTCTGGACCCCTGCAGCTGACCGAAACTCAGCCAAATGGGGCCTGGACAAAGGGTTTCCTGTCACAGGAGGGTGTCACCGCCCTCCAGACAGGAGATAGTGGATTGTAGCAGGGAGGTTTGAAAGAAACCAGACACTGCTTGGGGCGCACAAGGCTTGCATCTGACCTAGAGGCCTTTCAACTCCCTCAGATGGTGTCCCAGCCTACCCACTCGGGGGGGCATATTTTGGATCCCTTGTTCACCAATCTGCCGGGGATTCAAATTACTTCTGTTTCTCCGGTGGAGTGGACAGATCACTTCTTGGTGTCCATTCTATGCCCTGTCTCTGCCACTCCTTCCATCTCGTCGGCTAGATGGGTTCAGAAGAGGGCTTGGAAAAAGCTTAGGTTAGAAGACTTCCATCGTCTTCTATTAGAGGAGCCGCTGGACCTTTTGACGGATGTGGAAAAGGGGTATGACCTCTTCTGTTCTTGGATCACCAGGGCCTTGGACTCTCTGATACCTATTGTATCAACTAAAATCAACTCTAGAGAGTCCAGTCCCTGGTACGATGGCGCACTTCGGGCCCTAAAGGGCGCCTGTAGACGAGCAGAGAGGGCCTGGAGGAAAACCTATGCGGCTGATTTAAAAGCCGCATATACCAGGTCCGTTAAGCTCTACCATCGAGCTATCTGCAGGGCTCGGGCGGCCTTCTATGCTACCGAATTCCGGAACAGCCCAAATCCGTCAAAGGCTATTTTTAAGGCCGTAAAACAACTTATGGCGAAGCGGACTACCACTACAACCGTAAGCTCCCTTTCCCAATGTGAATCCCTTGCCTCTTATTTTTTGGGGAAGGTCCTAGCCATCTACAGGACATTCCCTAGCATAGGGTCCACTGTGGAAAGTATTAATCGGGTTCACCATCAGACCACACTGCTTGTTTTCCCCCCCCTTGCCTTGGACGGTTTTGACAAACTTGCGTTGCAAGTTAAATCTGGGTCTCCATCTGACCCAGTAAGGCCTGCTCTCTTTCGAGACCAGGCTTTTATGGGGCGTACAGTTGTATGCTCCCTTGTCAATCTCTCCTTGGAATCGGGAATTGTACCATCTAAGTGGAAACAAGCCGTGGTATCCCCGATTATTAAAAAGCCTACCCTGGACCCCTCTAAGCCTGAAAGCTATCGCCCCATCTCGCTGCTACCCTGGCCAGCCAAGATCACTGAAGCCCACGTCAATTTGGCCCTGTCTGAACACCTGACTCGGACCAATGCCCTCGACCCCACACAAAACGGATTCCGTGCTGGGCACAGTACGGAAACTGCGTTACTTGTGATGGTGGAACATCTCCGGGCAAGGTTGGATGCTGGTCAAACGGCGGCGCTTATTCTGTTAGATCTCAGCGCCGCCTTTGATACGGTAGACCACAGCATCCTCCTGCGTCGACTCGAGGAGACCGGCATTGGCGGTGTGGTATTGCAATGGTTCCGCTCCTTCTTAGACGACCGCTCCTTCTGTGTTGCCATCCCTCCCTTCAAGTCCAGTTACCATCCACTGGCCATGGGGGTTCCGCAAGGGTCCTCGCTGAGTCCCACGTTGTTCAATCTTTACGTGAGGCCGCTGGCTGATGTCGCCAGGCAGTGGGGCCTTACCCTGGTCTCGTATGCCGACGACACTCAGCTGGCGGTTACGCTCAGCGGGGATGCGGAAATTGAGGCCCCCAGGTTTCAGTCTGGACTGAAGGCGGTGGCTAGTTGGCTGACAGGCAACTGCCTTCAGCTAAACGCCACTAAAACGGAGGTGTTGGTCGTCGGGAAGGGAGTGGAGCTGTGGGGTGACCACTGGTGGCCTCCAGAGTTGGGTCCCACTCCGATCCCGGTATCGGAAGTGAAAAATCTGGGGATATGGCTGGATGCGGGCCTCTCTTTTATAGGCCATACGAAAAGAACTGCGGCCTGCTGTTTCGGTCTTCTGAGGGGCTTGAGACCTGTTCTCAAGTTCTTTGACGCCCCGACCAGGCAGCTGGTGATCCAGGCCACTATCATCTCTCGCCTGGATTATGCCAGCTCTCTCCTGGCTGGGGCCAATCAGGCTGAACTAACCCGATTACAACGGGTTCAGAATGCTGCGGCGAGGGCGATCGTCGGCTTACCAAGATTTTGCTCAGTGACAGGTGTCCTTCGCTCCCTACACTGGCTTCCGGTTAGGAAGCGTATTCTCTTTAAAGTCCTGTGCCTCGCTTTTAAAATCTTGAGAGGTACAGGCCCGGAAATCCTGTCGAATTGTCTGTCTTTCTATGTTCCTGCCCGTTGCCTCCGCTCCCAAGGTCTGGCCCTTGCGGTGGTTCCCAGATTCAGGCTTAGCCGCATGGGAGGCCGCTCGTTTCGGGTACTGGCTGCGTCAGCATGGAACTCCTTGCCTGTTGAAATCCGCTTGCTTGAGGACCTTCTGACTTTCCGGAAGGCGATAAAAACCTTCCTGTTTTAGTTGTCTTTGTCCCTGCTCCTGTTTTAGCTGTTTATTTGCCTCTTTTTACATCCCGTTGTGTTACGAGCTACCTTGTCTTTGCGCCGGGACGCTCCTTGGCTGGAGTCGCTGCGCGCACAATAAATAGACGTAACATAACATAACATAACATAATCCGGCCAAACCGGTTCTGGGGCACTCCAGCCCTCGTGCCAGGGCGGCCTGGATCAAAGGAAGGGGGTGTATCCACCCACTTCCTGGGTCCCACCCATAGGGGGGGACCTAGCAGGTAATCACGCCCCCCAGATTCGAATAAGAGTGGGAGCAGTGCCAATGCACATCAGATTTCCTGGAAGAAACATTAGAAACGAAACTCTGGACCCTTGGACCTCCAACTCAACGTGGAAGCCCGAAGAATCTCCCTTGTGGTCAAGGAGTGACCACCCTGCAGCAGCAGGCACCATCCAGCCCTCGACGTCTACTTTGTTGCAGTTCCCGCCGGAACTCGAGCGACAGAGATCGACGAGATCAAGCTTGCCTGCCTTCCAACAGCCCGATCCACAGTCCCTGCAGAGCTGAGACCCGTGGAGGCGACCGGAAGCGTGGGGCACGCCATCTTGAATTGACCACGAGACGCTGACCGTGCAGCCCACGAGTGACCCTCGAAGCTGTGCACCGGTGTTAGACCTGGCACCTTGGCGTGAGTTTCCCTTCCACTTTTTGCTGTTGTGCCTCAGATGTTTTTGCTGGTGTCCGCTACTCAGGGCACTGCGCCACGGCCAACCCGTGCCGCAGTGCAAGTGCTCCCTACTGTAAAGTGTACATGTGATTGATATACCTGATTGGTTCATTGGATTTACTGTCAGTCCCCAGTAAAGTGCACCAGGAGTGCCAGGGCTTGTGAATGCCAATACTGCTAGTGGGCCTGCAGCGCTGGTTGCGCCACCCACAGAAGCAGCCTTAAAATGTGTCTAGGGTCTGCCATTGCAGAACCTGCGTGCAGTCTGGTACTGTCATGCTGGCTGGGCAAGTGCACACACTTGCCAGCCCCTAAACCTTCCCTTAACTTCATATTAGTCACCCCTATGGTAGGCCTGAGGGCAGGGTGCATTGTAAGTATAAGGTAGAACATGCCCTGATGTGTGTGGCATGTTCTAATAGTGAATTACTGCCAAATTCGTTTTTCACTATTGTAAGGCTACCAGTTCCCTTCTAGGCCAGATGGGCTGCTGGAATTATTACACTCTATAATCCCAGCAGGCTCAGGGAACATGGTAGAAATTAATGTTTAGTATGCCTGAACTCAGAATAATAAAATACTTCTTTTAGTAAAGTTTATTTTAATATCCTGTGTTTGCAAATGCTACTTTTAGAAAGCTAGCATTTGCTTGTCTAACTATTTCAGCCCGCCTCTGCTTGTGTGTGTATCTGACTGTCTGAGTTGTGTGAGTGACAGGGCTGGGAGTTGACAGGTTGTGAATAGCAGGATGACCCCTTAGTGGGTGGTGGGAGTTTCCCCTGAATGATGCATCAGGCTGTGCTCTGCCACCACAATGCTGGCTCCGCCCTCCTGGGGAGCGACTGATGACTCAGCCTGCACCTGGCCCAGGAAGGACCGAAGCTTGTCAACAGAGTGCTCAGGCTGCCCCTGTCTTCACAATGCCGGCTCCGCCCCCCTGGGGAGCGGCTGGTGTGCCTGCCCTCACACTGAATGCAGAAGCAGAAGTACCCACCACAAGTGCTCAGGGACTGGAGCAGTTATGCAAAGGCCCCCCTGGCCTGTAAGAACAAAAGAAACTGTGTATAAAAGTAGGAGCCCTGCTCCTTGTAAATTAGAATCCTGTTTTACCACGAAGGACCTCTGCCCGCCTAGAAGGAGAAGAGACGCTGGGAGAACTGGCCTGCTGCTTGCCTTGCTGAGAAAGGAGAGGAAAAGACTTGATAAGAAAAGACTTTGCTGCTTTGTGCTTAAACATTCTCCAAGGGCTTGACTGAGCTTGCCCCCTGACCTGAGCCACAGGACCATCTGGCTCAACCTGCCTCTGCTCGTCTGCCGGTAATTAACCGGGATATCTACTACTGCCGGAGCTGTGACCTTGGTGCCCCCCAGCCCCTCCCTGAGGCCGTGACCGACTGTGTCTCCTCGTCCCCGCCGAGGAAGAGCTCCGCTCCGTTGAGCCGCTCTCCCCCCGCTGAGGAGATCGCTGTGTTGACCGCCTGGGAAGGCTCGCTGCTGTGGTGCCCCCCAGCCCCTCCCTCAGGCCGTGACCGACTGTGTCCTCTCGTCCCCGCCGAGGAAGAGCTCCGCTCCGTTGAGCCGCCCTTCCCCCGCTGAGGGGATCGCTGTGTTGACCGCCTGGGAAGGCTCGCTGCGGTGCCTCACCCTCCCGCCAGAAATCCTTTGCCGGACTAAAACAGACCCAGGGGACAGACCCCCGCTGTCCGGACGCCGCGGGTGCCAGCCTCGCTCTGCCTGAGAGCCGCTGGGCACCTCGCATCTGCCGACAGAGAAAAAGCGCCACCGAGACTGTCATCGGGCTCGTGGCCCGCAACGTTACTTGACCCCCTTTGTTTTCTGCCCACTGCCCTGTTCACAAGCGCCCCCCCGGCCTAAAGATCCGCTGTGGTGCGAGCCGCCCTTTCCAGCTGACTCGCACCGCTCTCTGTGTCTGCCTGCAGCTCCGCGCTGAGAGAGCGCTCCAGCCCCTCCCGCTGGAATCCTTTAGCTGTCGGGTCCCGCAGGCTGCAATCTGAGCCCCTGCCCGAGTGACTGGGGCTGCGCTGGGTCCTTGGGCCTTCCCTCCTCCTGGACAGCTCTGAGGTCGGTGTTCCCCCCCCCGTGTGGGTCCCGTAGACCAGGGGGGCCATCCGCTCCACGAGACCCGGCCGGGCCGATCGCGCCCCACGCCCGATGCGTGAGACTTGGTAGGGGGCCGTGATTTCTCCCGTGTAGAGTGCACAGAAGCGCTGCGAAGCGCACAGAGGGCCTAAGACTGGCCTAAGGTCCCTGGAACCGGCCCAGGAAGCGAGAGCAAAGTAATTTGGGACAGAGAAACTTGCCAAAGAGGAATTTTAACAGAAACATCCGTTTTTAGGACTAAAAGTACATTTTGAATTGCAACGAAGGAAGCTTGCCTATTTACAACCTGTGGGCGCCCCAAAAACGTTATTTGATCTTGTGATAAGTCTGTTCTAAAGAGTATATTTAATTTTTACATAAAGAAGCGTATTTTTATATACTCACAGCTTGGTGTCCATTTGTGGGGGGATTGGTATATTTTATTGTGTGTGTGACTACAAATGCTTAACTGACTAACGCCTGAAGAATAGCCTTGGCTGCTCACGCCACGCACCTAGAGGGTGAGCAAGGGTAATTCTGAAGGGTCATCCTTTGCCCTGACTTAGAGGAGAGGGTCCCTGCTTGTCACAAGTACCTACTTGCGCCAACCAGAGACCCCCAATTCTAACATTGGTCGCAGCGGTGAGGATTTGCGAATTTGCATTTGTAGTTTACATACAGTGAATTACTGATCACCACATAGTGAGAGCAGATCTATAACGCAGCCACAGGTTTCCAGTTCCTTTTTGTTAATTTTGTTGAGACATCTGCCATTACTGAAGCCATGCCTGGCTCGCTCCCTGCTGGAAGAGCGCTCTCTACCTTCTCTGGAGCAGATGACATAGATTGGAGGGAGGAAGCCTTGAGGGGCTTAACCAATGACCAGCTGAAAGATCTCTGCACGAAATGCAGAATTGCCAAAAGTGGATTGAGCAACAAGACCCAACTAGTGACGGCGCTGAGAGCCTGGAGGGAGTCAAGAGATCCCCAGACCCCGGTGGATATCATTCCACCAGATGGCGCTGCAGAGCCCCCCAGAGGCCTGTCACCAGAGGAACTGGCAGACAGGGCAGCAGACAGGGCACATGCAATGGAGATGGCAAGATTAGCTGGGCAACTGGAAATGGAAAAACAAAAAATGGAAATGGACAAGCAAAGATTGGCCATGGAGGCACAGCAACGCCAGCTGGACCATGACCTGAGAATGAAGGAGTTGGAGCAAAGAAGTTTGGGAACAACTCCTTCTGGTGGCAGCACAACGACGGTGCAGGTAGAGTCCAAGGTGTACATCCCCAAAGATGTAGTTAAGGAATTCTTTAGGGGGGATGACATAGGACAGTGGTTTAGGGCATATGAGGTAGCCATGTCCTCCCACCGGGTCCCTGAAAAGGATTGGGGAGCGGGGTTGTGGGGAAGGTTCCTTAGCGAAGGGCGGGACACCCTGCTAGATTTGCCCACTGCAGAACAGATTTCCTATCCCCACATGAAAGAGGCCTTAATGACCAGGTATGGGCTTACCCCTGAATTATATAGACAGAGGTTCAGGGGGTGTGCAAAGCGTCCTGGGACTACGTATGTGGAGTATGTGAATTTTTTTTGCAGAGCCCTGGATGGTTGGGTGAAGGGTAACAAGGTGAATGATTTTCAAAGTCTCTTTGATTTAATTGCATGGGAGCACTTGTCTGATAACTGTTTTCCTGAGTTACGCCAGCACCTGATTGATAGCAAGCTGTCCAACCCGAGGAAGCTTGCTGAGGAGGCGGACCGCTGGCTCAGCACCAGGGTCCACAAGGGTCCAGTGGGAGACTCCGCCAAGGGTGGGCAGGGTCCCCAGCAGAAGAGTGGGGGGGACAGGGGTAAACAGAAAGGGTTCCCTAAAGGCCCCCAAAGTAATCCCCAAGGGAACCAGCAGAAGGGTTCTCAGCCTCCCCCACCCCCAAAGCAGAATGGGGCACCGACAGGTAGACCTGTTCCAAAGGGGCCCTTCAATTGTTTCAGATGTGGTGACCCGGGGCACATAGCCAGTGACCCCAAGTGTCGCCTGTTTGGAAAACCAGCACCCACTGGTGCTCCCCCCCGGCAAGTGACTAGTGTTCACTTAGGAGAAGAAGTAATGGTCCCAGGGGGTGGAGATCCTGTTCAGATGACCCTAGTCTCATTAGGAGACAGTGAAATGGTCCCTACAAACTACCTGCCCTCTAACACTAAGAAATATGGGCAGGTGGTGACCATCAATGGTAGGAAAGCTGAGGCTCTTAGAGACACAGGGGCCAGTGTGACTGCAGTGAGGCAGCACCTGGTGTCTCAAGAGAAGGTTGTACCCCATGCCTACTGTAGGGTTGTCAACGCTGACAATTCTGAGAGCCAGTGTCCGATGGCTCAAGTTCCCTTCGAGTGGGGGGGGGTCTCTGGTACTCTGCAGGTCTGTGTGAGGAAAACCATGCCTGTTGACTGTTTGCTAGGGAATGACTTGGAGGACTCCCCTTGGGAAAAGGTGGAGAAAACGACTCACCTGAAGATGATGGGTCTACCTGACTGGGCGTGCGTGACCACCCGGTCAATGGCAGCCAGTAGGGGTGATCAAGAGGTCCTGGGACCTGAAGGAGAGGCCCAGGAACCGGCCTTAGAGAGAAGGCGCAGGGGGCGCGGGAAACCGGCCCCTGCTGTTCCCACGGTCCAGGAGGAAGCAGACCTTGAGGGGGATGCCCTGGAGCCTACAGGGGAACAGATTGCTGAACTGGGGGACCTGCCTGAGCTGACCCATTGGCAGCAAGAAGGAGGCCCCTCCAGGGAGGAATTCTGCAGGGAGCAGAAAGAATGCCCTTCTCTCGTGGGTATGCGGCAGCAGGCTGCAGACCAGGCCAATGGTGTTCAGGCCAAGACACATTATGTGTACTGGGAGAATGACCTCCTGTATTCAGAGCCTAAGGCTGCTGAACCTGGGTCAGCCTGTGTGCTGGTGGTACCCCAGAAGTTCAGAGCCTTCCTACTGGGACTGGCTCATGATGTGCCGTTAGCAGGGCATTTGGGGATGGACAAGACCTATGACAGGCTTGTCACCCACTTTTACTGGCCCCAAATGCACAAGAGCTCAGATGCTCATTGTAGGACCTGTCCAACTTGCCAGGCAAGTGGGAAGAGTGGAGGGAAGAACAAGGCTCCCCTCCAACCATTCCCTGTGGTCAGTACTCCATTCCAACGAGTGGGTATTGACATTGTTGGGCCTCTGGACCCCAAGACAGCCATGGGCAACAGGTTCATCCTGGTCTTGGTGGATCATGCCACCCGGTACCCTGAAGCCATCCCTCTGAGGACAGTGACGGCCCCTGTGGTGGGACGTGCACTGATGGGAATTTTCTCACGAGTGGGATTCCCTCTAGAGGTGGTGAGCGACAGGGGGACCAACTTCATATCCAAATATATGAAGTCCCTTTGGCAAGAGTGTGGTGTAACTTAGAAGTTCACCACCCCTTACCATCCCCAAGGAAATGGGTTGGTTGAGAGATTCAACCGAACCCTGAAGGGCATGATCATGGGCCTGGAAGGTCCAATGAGGCGTAAGTGGGACGTCCTCTTGCCATGCCTGCTCTTTGCATACCGTGAGGTGCCACAGAAGTCCCTAGGGTTCAGCCCCTTTGAACTGCTGTATGGTCACCCAGTGAGAGGACCACTGAGTTTGGTAAAGGAAGGCTGGGAGCAATCTCCCAGGAAACCTCCCCAGAATGTATACAGTTACATGCTGGCCTTCAGAAACCAGACCAGGCGCTTCAGACAACTTGCTGAGGCAAATCTGGAAGCCAGCCAGGAAGAGATGAAGCGGTGGTACGACCAGAATGCCACTCTGGTAGAGCTTCAGCCTGGACAAGAGGTGTATGTCTTGGCCCCAGTGGAACCCTGTGCACTTCAGGATAAGTGGACAGGTCCATTTGAGGTTGTGGAGCGCAAGAGCCCAGTGACATACTTGGTGGACATGAAGACGCCCAGGAATCCTTTAAGGGTCCTACATGTTAACCGCCTCAAGCCCCACTTGAAAAGGTCCGAAGTGGGCATGTTGTTGGCAACTGATGATGGAATGGAAGAGGAGTCTGAGCCTCTTCCTGACCTCTTAGTGGCCTGTGAGAAAGATGGGTCAGTGGATGGAGTTAACCTCTCACCCACCCTGACCCCGGAACAACAGGAAGACTGCCGCCAATTGCTGGGGCAGTTTCCAGATCTGTTCTCCCTGGTTCCTGGTGCCTTGTGACGAGACGTCAAATCCTTGCACTGGAGGCAATAGGTGAATCTTGGGGAGCACTGCTTGTGGGCAAATGTGAGGTCTCTGGAAAGGTGACTTGATCAAGTTTGTGGTTTTGAGACTGTTACATGGAGCAGGCTGCCCAGGGGCATAGCATGGGTGGGGGGTGTTGTTTGAAGTGTGACTCCCCCAAAATAAATGCATTCTTGGCTAGGTAGTTGGATCTGGGGTCTCTGAGTTGGGTTTGCAATGCCTGTGCCGTTTTTGTTTTCTCATACTGATCTCACTAAGATATTTTTACTTGTTCATTTTTTGGATCAGAAACGTACATTTTATTAGGCCCAGATTTACAACGATTTTGCATTGGGGTTCCGACACTTTTTTGATGCAGCCCCAGCTCAAAATCCTTGTTGGTATTTATAAAGTCCATAAAATGGCTTTCAATGAAAAAGTAATGCAATGCAGAAAATTCTGGTGTTTTGTGCTACTTTGCGCCACGTAGGCGATTCATGGACGGTGCATGCAGGCTTCGAGAAACCTACTCACTTTGGCGAGTCATATTTTATAAGGGCGAGCTATTTTTAGGGGCTACTGACGTAATGAGGAAAAATATATGTTTGAGGCATGTGAGCTGTAGATCTCATGCTTTGCATACTCCTGCCATCTAGTGTTGGGTCTGGATGTTTGCAAGTTATTTTTCTTCGAAGAAGTCTTTCGAGTGATGAGGTAAGGTTATAGTGTGCATGGGCATCGACTCCATTGTTAGATTGTTTTTTTCCGCCATCGTGTTCGGGCTTGAATTGCTGTGCTCCGGTTCGACACTTTCCGGGTTCCCCTTGGTGCACAATCCACTTACCCTCAACGGTATTGTTTTCAACCAAGTATTCCATTCTCTCCGTATTGTATTTAATACGAAGAACTCTTATCGATCTTTTCGAAACTCATGGAAGGACGTCAGGCCTACCCAGGTCAGTCCGCCTCGCAGTCGATGGAATGGATTCCATTCAAATTCTGCCCTCTGTGCCAAGCGAAGTTCCCGCACACCAAGTGTGCAACCTATGCTTATATCCAGGGCACAACAAACAGGACTGCGACACATTTAAATCTTTCTGCTCGAAGAAAACGCTACACGACCGTCAGGCTTGATGTCACGACATGCAGAGTTAAAGCACCAGCTCCATTCCGGACCTCTTTGGAGAAGATTCCGAACAAGAAACCAACTATACCGTAGGGGCCGAGGAGGAACAGGACAACCCTATCTCTGTCTCCGAGTTTGGCTCCGATGTGGAAAAAGACATTCCGCGGGGTCAGGGTACCATGAGTACTGATCCTCCCTTGCCCCAAAGTCCAACTCAGCCTAAGAAAAAGTATCCGGTACCACCTCTGCCTTCGGTCCATGGTCGGCACCGAGAAAATGATTCCAACACCTGACCCTTCGGATCCGGCACCAGAACATATGTCAAAGCCTTGTGGCTCGGGATCGAGTAGTCCACACTCTGGTACCGATCCGAAACCTCCGGGCTGAAACCAAAACACGGCTCAGGTCCACCTCCTTCAATGCCAAAATCGGCTTTGGAACCGAAATCCACTGCACCCAAGACACCAGCACCGAAAACTTCAGAGCCGAAACATAAAGATCCTCCAATACCATCAAAGGAGCCCGGCCGTTTCGATGTTCCACCTCCAAAACCGGACTCGAAATAAAAAGAACTGTACATCAATCCAAAAACTGGACATATTGCGACTAAGTTGCAACTCAAACGCAAAGCTGACTCAGAGGAAGCCTATCACATTCCTTTAAAAAGGAAAGATATGAGTACTAATCCGTCTCCTCCTCCATCACCTCCTACCCCGCAAACACAACACTTGTTAATTATCCCTACTAATTCACCACCACCATACACACCTGATGATCAGTATGACGGGGACGAGGATGGAAATGGGGACAATGATCCTGCACGTGCAGATCCCTGGAAAGTTTCCAACACAGATTCTCCCACAGGTAACAATCCTGATCTTTACCCTACTAAACCTTCTCCAGCAGATGACAACGTAGGTTATATAGAACTATTAAGCAAAGCTGCTGGTTATCACGGGTTTCAATTACACAAAGAATCTTTAGAGGAGGATTTCCTTTTTGAAACACTTAGTAGTTCCCAAAGATCAACTCACACACTCCCCATGGTCAAAGTTATGCTAAGACATGTGGATGACATATTCAAGGATCCTGTTTGGGTACGTATTCTCACCCCTGGGATAGACAAAAAGTATAAATCTGCACCATCACACCCAGTTTACATCAAGGGCCAGTTACCCTTAGATTCCTTAGTGGTTTCTAATGCACATAAACGGGCCAATTCTCAGACGTCAGGAGATGCTCCACCTCCGGACCAAGAATCTAAGTTGATAGATGCTTCTGGGAAAAGAGTAGCCTCTGAGCGGCAAATTATGGGCGCATTTCTAACACCCAAGCCCTTTTAGCGAGGCACGATAGGGCGCATTGGTACAAAATGGAGCAATTGCTCCAATTCTTGCCTGATGAGCACAAATCTAAAGCTCAAGACCTAGTGCAATAGGGACAGCTTATCTCTAACAACTTCATTAGGAGCGTGTTAGATCCGGCTGACACTGCGGCTAGAGCAGTCAACACCAGTGTGCTGCTAAGAAGGCATACATCGTTAAGAATTTCTGGTTGAGGGGGCGTGGCCAACAGCATGGCTGAGTAGACGTGCCTTGCCGGAGCTCCGGCCGAGCGGCACTTTATCCGACTTTTCATATCCCCCACGATCCCAAAGAGGCACTGTGTGGACGACAATACACCCTGGTACCTGGTTGGAGTACCTGCGTAGTGGTGTGCAGCCGCCTTTGCTGATAACCAGACTGTGCGGTGTCCCCGGCGGCTCTCCGGCGGCCATGAGGGCGCCTGCGGCGCTTGGCGGAGCGCGGCGCTCCTAGTGCCCCACATGCGGTCTTGTCGCACACTGCCCAGCTGAAGGTGGCTCCGCGACCCGCCTGATCGCCAAGAGTGACCAACGTCTCGCCGGCAGAGGAGGGGAGGTGAGCCGAGACAGCCGCGAAGCACCGGCTGCCTGCACCAAGATGGCGGCCGGCGGTGTGTGACGGCGAAATCCCCCACCGGCTGCACTCCCCGGGTCGCGGTTTGCCCGAGAGTGCTCGTCGAGGCGGAGCGGAGGTAAGCCCAGAACAGAGGAACCAAGGGCCGTCCTCCTGGCAAGCTGAGAGCAGAGACCGGCTCGAGCGCGGCTCCCGCCTTTACCAACATGGCGGCGGAGCTGCGGAGGCGCCCGACCTGAAGGGCACTGGAGGGAGAAAAGTGGCTGAGAGCCTGGGACCTGACTACCCAGGCCCCACCATTGGAGACTTAGTCTGCAGGACGACAGACACGCGAACCCCTGCCATCGGACCTCACTGTGACACTTGGGGGACCTCAGGACTGCGACGGGAGGTGAGCCGGGGAGACCGCTGACGCGGTACAGCGGACAGTGACATCCGGAGAATCTAGCGTCATTGGAGCTACGCGACTGGGCCCCTCCGCGCCTCTGAGACAGGACGCCTGCATAGGGAGCCTCCGGCCTGCAGACTTCATCATCATGGGGAAGGGTGACCCGGCGAACAGGTCTGCGAGGCGGGGACCCATGGACGACTTCACGGCAACGCGTTCTGGGGCGGCGCAACACTCTCTGCAGCCTGACACGCGCAATGACACGGCCATGTTAATGGAGGCCATCCAAGCGTCCAGGACCGACATACAAGCGTCCCGGACGGCCCTAGAGACGAAAATTGGAGAGGTAGGGTCCGAGGTGACGCTACTGCGGCAGGACTTCCGAAATCTGACGGACCGGGTAACGGCAACCGAATCTAGGTTGACTGACAATGAAGACTCGATTTCTACTCTCAAGAAGGACATGGCGGAACTACAGGCCTCTCACCGTCAACTGCTGTGGAAGGTGGACGACGCGGAAAATAGGTCGAGGCGCAATAACCTTCGCTTTGTAGGCTTTAGAGAAGGGATTGAGGGAAAGAACATGTCCGCCTTCCTCCTCACATGGCTGAAAGATACCTTCCCAACAGCGCAATTCTCCCAGTGCTTCATCATCGAAAGGGCACACAGGGCGCTTCTAGCCAAACCTCCGGAGGGTGCGCGACCGAGACCAGTGATAGCGCGCTTCTTGAACTATGCAGACAGAGACCTGATCTTACGGGAGGCCAGGAAAATGGGGGAGATCCGTTTGGAGAATACCACCATAATGATCTTTCCGGACTATAGTCAGGAGGTCTCGAAGCAACGCCGCTCGTTTGACTCGGTGAAGGCAAAGCTGAGATCTTTGAACATTACTTACATGCTCCTTTTCCCCGCCAAACTCAAGGTGATCTATAAAGACAAATCCATCTTTTTTGCTCACCCGGAGGATGTGTGGCAATGGCTCGAAGAGCGACCTATTCTAAACAGTAGAGAGGCGGCAGGTCGAGCGGCGCTGGACAAATCGGTCCGGGAGAGGACGCCCTGGGAAATGCCGAAACCACAGCGACGGGGAGTACGGAGGACGCAGAAGAGAGCACCGGCGACACCATACAGGCCACGAGACAAGGAGGGTGGGAGAGGCAGCAGATCCACATCCCCGGGCACGGACTCCGTGGCGGGCTCGAGATTCCACTGCCTGCGGAATGGAACCCGTTCAGAAGGTGAAGACGTGGAGGACTTGGAGGACCGCATATCTGGAAGAGAGGACGAGGAAGCAGTGAACGACTCAGTACACCCGCTGGTCGCAGTAATCCAGCATTTGGAACAAGACTCCTCGGGTCAAGGGATGAATATGGACACTCAGGACTCACATTCGTGATCGTTGCTGTATAGGGATCGGGGAAGATAGCGGCTCGGCGCAGCGGAGCACGCAAGTTGACACACCCCCCTACTGTTCCTTAAGTTTTCAGTACTGGTTACTGTTTAGTGTGGGGAGGGATGTAACTGTGGTATACTGGGAATGGGAAAATGATGGCGGCTCGGCAACGCGGAGCAAGCAAGTTGGCACACCCCCACTACTGTTTTTTGTGCTTAACACTGGTTGCTGTTGATTGAGGGTGGGATGTGTGGGAGGGCGACAGGCCTTCTCCCACGGATAGTTGAGACCCGGATTGGGATGCAACTGGAAGGGGAGGGAGGTGGGGAGGGGGGTGCGGGAAGGGGTTTGGTTACAGTTTACCCCATGTTGGGGTGTTGGGATGTTGGGAAGGGAGGGAGACAGGTGTGCATGCAGCAGCAACTTCGGGAAAGTTTACCCTTGCTACCATCCCGGCCCTGGGGCCCGGTACTGGACAGTCCTCAGGTGATACAATGGCGAGTACACTAGCTACACCACACGGTGAAGGCGCCGGGGTTAAGGCGCTAACCTGGAACGTGAACGGTTTGGGGTCCAAAATTAAGAGGAGCCTGGTTACTGCATATATTAAGCGTGTAGCACCTGACATCGTTTTCCTGCAGGAAACACATTTGAGGGGGAACCGCTGTGCTTTTTTGGCGCGCGGGCAGTACATAGTTCTGGCACACGCGGGGTACACCATGGACTCACGGGGCACGGCAATACTAGTTAGGAAAACAGCACCTTTCACAGTCACACGTACATGGTTGGACCCACAGGGATCGTTTGCCGGGGTGCAGGGGACATGGAGGAGGCGCAGGTACACTCTGTTGTCAGTTTATGCTCCACCCAAATTACAAACACGAACAATGCAGGAGATCACGACCATTCTGCTAGACACGGCGGACACGATACAGATTGTGGGGGGGGATTTCAACGACGTGATGTGCACAATGGGCGATCGTTCTGGGAACCCCCACACGGTGGCTGCAGAGACGGCTTTGGCGCGTAGAATGGACACGATCGGTCTCACCGACGTTTGGCGGTGGCTTCATCCTACCCACGCAGCTTACTCATTCTACTCTGGGGCCCACAAGGTCTTCTCTAGGCTAGATTACATTTTCACATCGAGACAGGAACTTTCGGCGGGGGACGAGGCAGACTACAGGGCGAGGGGTATCTCGGACCATTCCCCGCTGTTCGTACACATAGGTCGGGGAAGGGGGAGAGGTCAGGCACAGTGGCATATGTCGCCATGGGATTTACAGACTCCTGAAATTCTAGGGGGCATAAGAGCGGATATCAGAGTTTTTTTGGCGGAAAACGAGGGATCGGTACAGTCCGGGGTGACACTATGGGAAGCCATGAAAACGGTGTTGAGGGACCGCTTCCAATCCAGGGTGGGGGAGGCCAGAAGGAAACGCACGGAAGCCATAGCGAAGGAGGAGGCAAACATCTTGACCCGAGAGGCTGAATATCACAGAACGAAGGAGGAGGTAGATCTCAGAATACTGCTAGACACTCAAAGGCTGTATAGAGAGCTAAGCACGGACGAGGCGCGTACACAGGCGCTGGCCACCCTACATCGCTTGTACGATGTCGGAGACAAATCTGGTAAACTCATGGCATGGCTGAGCAGGCGCGAGCAAGCTGCCAGGTGGGTGGATTGGGTTGAGCTCCCCAGTAAGGCGCGGGCGTCCACAGACGGCACTATAGCAGAGGCCTTTGCGACCTATTTCGAAGACTTCTACAGGGCGAGGGACCTAGGGGACTGCGAGGTGGTGCAGTCGTTCCTGGGTAGCGTGGAAGTTCCGCAGTTGACCCCCGAAGATAGTGAGGCTTTGGAAGCCGACCTGTCCCTAGATGAAATCGCAGAGGCGATGGCTGCCCTGAAACCGGGGAAGGCTCCGGGACCAAATGGTTTCCCGGCGGAGTTCTTCAAACGAACGGGGGACCTCCTTTCGCGTCACTTGAAGTCGCTATATGCGGACGCTTTCGCCTCGGGAGGCCTACCGCCGGACCTGGCCCTAGCTACCATAATCCCGATTCACAAAGAAGGCAAGCCCCGTGGCGACTGTTCCTCCTATCGCCCAATCTCGCTGCTAAATATTGAGACTAAAATCCTGGCCACTATTCTGGCACGACGCTTACGACAGGTAATAACGGGCCTGGTCCACCCAGACCAGTCCGGGTTCCTGCCGGACAGGGCCACCAAACTAAACCTGCGGCGCACCCACAACTGGCTCCAAGAAGTCGGTGACAGGAGTGAGCCACATTGGTTCCTCTCCTTGGACGCAGAGAAAGCGTTCGATGCGGTCCACTGGCCTTTCCTAATGGGGACCCTTGAACGGTTTGGGTTTGGGCCCACCTTCCAGCGCTGGGTGAAACTTCTATACTCGAAACCTAGGGCTAGAGTGCGAATAAATGGGCGAATGTCGAGAGAGTTCGCGATAGAGCGGGGGACGCGGCAGGGGTGTCCGCTGTCCCCACTCCTTTTTACCCTCACGATCGAGATCCTTGCGATCCGTATCCGGCTTAACCGAGAGGTGACTGGCTTCCACTGGGGGGAATCAGCCACTGAACAGGAGAAGATCTCCCTATACGCCGATGATGTACTGTTATACGTGACCGACCCGGCTACGACGTTACCGGCCATATTCAGGGAACTAGACGACTTTAGGGCGGTAGCCGGACATGCTATAAACTGGCATAAGTCGGTCCTCTACGACCCACAAGGTGCCCCGCGAGGGGAGGAGCTGCCTGAGCTGCTCATCCACACCACGGAAGGCTTCCGGTACTTAGGGGTCTTTATCACCCGAGATAAGCGGCGCTCCTACACGGACAATGTCGACCGAGTTTTGGTGGCAGCAAAGGCGGAGATGGATAGATGGAGGCCGCTCCCGCTCACCATGTTGGGCAGGGCTGCTCTATATAAAATGATCCTACTCCCGAAGTTTTTATACGCCCTGCAAAATGAGTATTATCCCCTTCCGGCTCTGACACTGCGGAAAATCCATGCCGATCTCCGCTCTTTCTTGTGGCTGGGGAAGCAGTCCCGGGTGGCACTCATGACTATGCAGCGTCACCAATATAGTGGAGGTCTCTCATTGCCTAATTTGGAGGCCTATTACTGGGCGGAACACCTCACCCCGATCAACGATTGGATACACGCCCCGGCTGACCACCCCACCTATGCACTAGAGAGATCTAAGTGGGGCAATAAGACGGTGCTCCACTTTTTATATGGGGGTAGGGGGGGGCGCCAGCTTCTCCCTGCGACTAAGATTACCCTGTCGGCGTGGCGCAGAGCGTCGGTTAGAATGGGCTGGCATGAAAGGCCCACCCGCCAAACACCCTTATGGTCATGTAGGTGGCTGACTGAACTAAACAAGCTGCGTGGGTTTCAAAGGTGGGATGACATTGGCATCTCCACAGTTGGGGATGTCATAGCAAAGGGAGAACTTAAAACCTTTCAGGCACTGCAGCAGGAATTTGGACTCCAGGGAACCCAATACTACAAATACATACAGCTGCGACATGCATGGGGAGCCCAAAACATATCTCACACTGACATTCCCCAGTTTGCACCACTTGAGGGCCGTCTACTGCAAGAACAGATACAAAGGGGGGCGGTATCCATGACTTACAAAACACTGACAAATAACATGTTGGGTGATCTACAGGCCCTCAGGGAGAGGTGGGAGGCAGACGTGGGTACGCTGGAGGACCTGGACTGGGAACTCATACTCATGCACCCCCGAGAAGTGGCCATAAAATCGAGGCTTCGCCTCATCCAGTTTAAGGTCCTTCATCGGGCATACTTTGACAGAGTGAGGCTTTTCCGGATGGGGAGGGTTACCAACACCACCTGTCTACGATGCCAGCACCTAACAGGCGACTTCTTCCACATCATTTGGGGATGCACAGTGATACAGGAATATTGGGACGAGGTTTTCAATGAATTGAGGGCGGTACTGGAGGTAGAGATACCTAAGGACCCCAAACTGGCGCTCTTGGGAATGTCCACGGAGGTGGATATCACGCGATACTTACTCATCTTTCTGCTGCTGGCCCTGGTGGTCGCAAAAAGAGACATTGCAAGATTGTGGGGGGCGCCTGGGAAACCAGATCTCGAGGAATGGAGAAGAGGTCTAGATATGTATATGGCAGCTGAACGAGTTACATATAAAGCTAGAGGGTGCCCCCGCAAATTTAGAAAAATATGGGCCAAGTGGAGGCACTACCATGGGTTGGAGTAGTAGGGTGGGACCGGTGGGGGAAGTGGGCGGGTGGTAGGATGAATCACAGAGATGGTGCATATGTCGCTGACTCCAGCATTTTGTACCCTTGAAGATTTCGGGACGGGGGGTTTGCCTATGCTCAATGTCACACAACTTAGAGGACCGAGAGAGCCGCGAGGGTCGGGGGGGGGAGTGGTTGAGGAGGGTGTTATGCTGCTTGGGGGGGGGGAGGACGGGAAGGGGGGCTTCGAGGAGAGGTCTCTCAGTTACTGCCTTTACTTATAGTTGATGGGGGGGGGGAGTTCGGGGTGAAAATAAAAAATAAGTTCGTCAGGATGAATGCAATGTAACTGACTATTTCAAAAGTTGCGTAACGGCGGGTAGAGCGGAATGTTGATGCTCCCCCGCGCTGTCTTGTTCCTAGTACTTATGATTCGCCTGCTGCAACAATAAAAAGAATTTATAAAAAAAAAAAAAGAATTTCTGGTTGAACAGAAGTTCAAGCTTCTATTCTAAACACACCGTTTGACAAACAACACCTTTTTGGTCCTGTTGTAGACACAGACGTGGCAAAATCTACGGGAGCCTTACAGTCCCCTTCTTGCCACGGTTCCATTCATCGCTCCTTTTATCGTGCAAGGTCCATAAATACCTCTTCAGACACTGCCTCTGCACCGCATAAGAGGAACAATCAGCCCTCTGCTTCCAGTGTTTTTTTCAGATGCGGTTACAGAGGCAATTATGGCAAAGGTAAAGGTTCCAATACGCGCACCTCCCCCTCCAATACCAAACAGTGACTTGCTTACACTCCTTCGGATCATTTAACACCTGTCGGGGTGGGGTCTTTCACAATTCCTACCTGTCTGGCGATCAATAACTATAGACAAATGGGTATTACAAATTATCCATTCTGGTTATTGCCTGGTGCTTACCAACAATCCTCCAAACTTTCCTCCATGTTGACACAAAATGTCACCAGACAATTTACACCTCCTCAAACTAGAGGTTAAATCTCTCCTGTTGAAAGGAGACATTGAGCCCGTACCACTACAATATCAGGGGTCGGGCGTATACTCCCTGTACTTTCTAATACCCAAAAAGAACGGTTCTCTCAGACCTATTCTAGACCTCAGGAAGAAAAACCTTTACATACAATCAGATCACTTCCACATGTTGACACTTCAACAAGTGCTCCCACTGTTACAACAGGGCGACTTTATGTCTACTCTGGGCTTAAAGGACATGTAATTCCGCATTCCAATACATCCCGCTCATTGCAAATTTCTCAGATTTGTGGTAACGGGGCAGCATTACCAGTTCAAGGTACTCACATTCGGAGTGACCACTCTCCCAGGGTTTTTACGAAATGTTTGGCAGTAGCCGCTGGTCACCTACGAAGACAACACATTCATGTCTTCCCATACTTGGACGACTGGCTCATTGAAGCCAATACGTACCAAAAGTGTCTCCAGCACACTCACATGACACTGCAGTTACTGCTTCAACTGGGCTTCACAGTCAATGTCCTTAAGTCGCATTTTCAACCTTCCAACACTCAAAACTATCTAGGAGCAACTTTAAATACTCAAAGAGCTCTAGCCTTTCCCAATGCAGCCAGAATTCGCAATATTCAAGCGCTAATGCTTCGGTTTCAGCCCTCCCACTCACTACCAGCTGCTCCGAATGATGGCCTCTTGCATCATGATCGTTCTCCATGCCAGGCTTCATATGCGTCCTCTTCAGGAATGTTTAGCAAGTCAGTGGAACCGATCTCATTAAAAACTACATCTCACACCCAGAATCCTCACTCAGAGCTATGGAGACATAAGACACCCAGATCCTAGAGAACTCAACCTTGTGATCTGGCTCCTGAAATCATAGAGTTTGGTTATCTAAACCTTCCACCGGACGGTATGAATATCATTAAAAAGGCCAGAAGGCCTACTACAAGGGCTTGCTACGCAGCTAAATGGAAGCGGTTTGTTCTATATACCAACCATATCAACCCGTTAGATGCTTCCATTCAAAATATCATTTGTTAATTACTACAATTGCAGCAGTCAGAATTGCCTTATACATCCGTACGCTTACATCTCGCTGCAATAGCTGCATACCTTCAAAATAGATAGCACCTGTTGCTTTTTAGCGTACCTGTTATAAAGGCTTTTATGGAAGGACTCAAGAGTTATTCCACTGAGACTTCCACCTGTGCCAAGGTGGAATATTAACACTGTCCATACCTGACTAATGGGTCCACCTTTGAGCCATTGCATAAATGTGAACTGCAATTTCTCACTTGGAAAGTTGCTTTCCTCTTGGCTATTACATCACTGAGGAGAGTGGGTGAGCTTCAGGCACTAACCATAGAGGAACCATTTTTCAAACTGCACAAGGACAAAGTGGTTCTTCGCACTAACCCTAAGTTCTTACCTAAAGTAGTATCTGCCTTTCACATCAAGCAATCTGTTGAGCCACCCGTGTTCTTTCCTCAACCAGATTCAGTGGCGGAATAAGCTCTACACACTTTAGATGTTAGAAGAGCATTATTATATTACATAGAAAGGAAATAAAACATTTCATAAAACAAAACAACTCTTTTTGGCTTTTGCTCCACCACACAAGGGAGATTCTACATCTAAATCAGGTATTGCTCGGTGGATTGTCAAATGTATTCAAACATGTTATGCAAAAGCGAAGAATACTTTACCAATACCCCTAGAGCGCATTCCACCCGCAAATAAGGGGCCACTATGCTTTCTTAGGAAACATCCCCATAGCTGACATCTGTAAAGCTGCAACATGGTCTACACCGCACACGGTAAACAGCGTTTACAACGCAACTTTTACCACGCACTACCTTTACCACGCAACTTTTACAACGCAAATCGTTACAACGACTTGCACTGGAGGCGCTGTAGGATAGGGAATAGTTTAATTTACTATCCAAAACCTTCCCTACTATCCACGGGGACTGGAGTTGGAATAGTAAATTAAACTATTCACTATCCAGCGCCCCCCAACGCAAGTCGTTGTAACGACTTGCGTTGTAAAAGTTGCGTGGTAAAGGCATGCGTTGTAAAAGTATGCGTGGTAACGACATACATCCCTGCACACATTCACCAAGCACTATTGTGTAGATGTGTTTGCGCGACAGCAAACTAATGTAGGCCAGGCAGTACTTAGAACACTTTTTCAGACAACTGCAACAGCTACAGGTCAGCCACCCCTTTGGAAGTTACTGCTGTATAGTCTATGCAAAGCATGTGATCTACAGCTCACATGCCTCGATGTTACTTACCCAGTAAAAATCTTTTCTTGGCATGAAGAGCTGTAGATTCACATGCGCCCACCCGCCTCCCCCGATACCTATACCTGTTGCAGTTTCTTATATATGTACATATGTATCGACATCTCTATTCCTTGATTACTAACTCCATTCTCACCCTCTGTGAGAAAACAATCTAACAATGGAGTTGATGCACATGCGCACTATCATCACTATCGTCTACATCGTGACTCGAAAGACTTCTTCGAAGAAAAACAACTTGCAAACATCCGGACCCAACACTAGATGACAGGAGTCATCTAGTGCAAAGCATATGAATCTACAGCTCTACATGCCAAGAACAGATACTTACTGAGTGAGTAATATTTTCCTTATTTCTCCTCTGTATTTCCTCTGTTCATGTGTCCAGAGTCGCGCTATATCCCTTAGGAGTAACGTCTCCTCGATGCACTCTGAAAAAAGCTTTGCTTTATTTTCAATACAGGTCAATATATTTGAAATAAGTCCCCTGATGAAGGGCAGGCGCCCGAAATGCATTGGACTGATTTGAAGAAAATATTGTAAACATATTATGAAGACAATAATATGAAATATCATTATTACAAATAAGAAATAAAGACAAGAACTATTGAAATCAAATATATTGACCTTTATTGAAAGTGCATCGAGGAGACGGTACTCCTAAGGGATATAGCGCGACTCTGGATTTATATACCCTCAGCACGGGAGGGTTCACTTCGATGGCACCACCTACCTCACCAAGTAACATCAAATTACCCCATATTTAAACTCGAGTGTGATTTCCACACTCCGTATATTGGATACAGTATATCCAATGTGTGACGCTTTCTACAACATCGGACGCTGTGGGGATACTCTGCTTGCCTTGCCCCTTACCTCAACTTCTCGCCGCTCCCGCTGCGCGGGAGCCGCTTCGAGGGAGGTCCGCCCACCAACGCTGTCTGCTGCCTGCTTGTCCGAGGCTGGGGAACACCTGTGGTGCAGAGAGGCTGCGGGGGAGTAGCGCGGCAGGGACTCACTCTCCCAGGAGTCCCTGCCTGACTAAGCAACATCCGGTCAGCGCCCCCTGCGTGCCCCGCCCACACACGCCCCTTCATCCTTATCACCAGGAGAGGTCCCGCTTTGCGGGACGCCCGGGCAAAGCCCGGGCAAAGGGCGGGCCCTCTACGGCCCTCAGCGGCCAGAAGAGGCCGGGCCGGGCTTCCCCTCTTTCCACTGCACACGTGTTTTCGGTATGAGGAAGGGTCCCAAAACCGGCAGAATGCCCATCTTACGCTCCAAAACCAAACGTAAGGAACCTGTACCTCAACCTGTCCCCACTCTAACTGCTATAGACCTCATGTTGCAACAAACTATTGGTGTTATATCTTCAGCTATAGCTAACACGGAAAGGAGATTATCCTTACCACCTACTATAATTCTGCACGACTCCCAGGAGCCACCAGTTAATCATCATCTATCTCCACCCTCAAATATTACCGAGGATTCAGTCCTAAGTCTTGGAGTCACTGCTTCGTTTGCGGATCTTCCGTGTGGCCAGCCTCCCACTGAGCCATCAGGGGCTTCAATGAACTCTATGCCCGATTCCATCTCTAGAAGGGTTGAAGAAAAATCAAGTAACATATGTTCAGGAAATAGGAATGTAAGCAATGTTAGTAGTGCACATAGGGAAAAGAAAAGGTCGCACATTAATACTCGCAACCACAACTTAGTGACTCCAATTCCTAGTCACTCGCCTGGTATACCTTGCTGGGTAATTAACATGGTAACGGACCTTAAAGCCGACCTAGAAGCCACAATTATTGCTCACATTAAGCCCCTTATGGCAAAAATCGATAGATTGACATCACTTATGAACACAAAAGGGCCGGGGGCCAACAAGCTAGGCAGTCTCGACGATACATTATCCAAAAGGAGACTGAAAGGAGTGACACTGGGGGAAAATGTCAGTAAATTAGATATAGCTACAAAGTCGAACCTGCCCATGACAAACATAGCTAAAGACCCACACTGTCAGACCCAAAATGGGGGTAAAAAGGATGTTCCTTCTGCCCCGCTTCCAAGCTCTGCTGGTCCCATCATACAGACCCAGCAGGAGTTGGGCACTGAAAAACCTCCTAACGCAGCAACTAAGGATGCCCAGGGTTCCAGTAAACATTCAAAATCAATTCCCTCTCCTCCCAAAACCCAAGAGTCTAAGCCAAGATCAGCTCGATTTAGGACAATTAACTTGCCAGTGGAAGCTGCACCCTTTGTAGCTGTACAAACGGGTGTGCCGCCACTGAAGGAAGGTAGGAGGGAGACAAATGTTGAATTAAGAAACAAATGTGCCCAATGGTTACAGATCAACAGACCGCTACCCCTACATGTGTCTGGGGAAATACTTGCGGTTAGAAGAGGAGAGTGGGTGGGCAAGAACACCAAAACTATAGCAGGGGATGTCATAACCGTCAACTTTAGAAACATAGCGGTAGTGAACCACATATGTAGTGTATCCACTAGTGGAGAAAATACCCAAATTTGCCCACTTCCCCTCTCTTACTTCTACCCGATGGCGCATAGACAATATGTTCCGAAATCTAATTTCACTTTCAATAGGGCCTATCCTCAAGTTCCCCAACATCCCTTCCTTCAGTGGCAATCCCCTTGGCCTGGTCCACCTGTAGCTGATCCTTTTCCTCCTCAATTCACTCATTGGAACCGGTTTTGTGCTCTCGATGAGGTAGATTGACTCACCTCTGAGCCATCCAGCACCCCTTTTTTATATTCGAAACTAGGAGAGGAGGAGCATCCATTGACTGGCCGGAATACCAGGAGCCCTAAGTTTTCATCCCAGATAGGTTCAACTAAAATTCACCCAAAACCATCTTCCCAATCAATAGAGTGTTTGGGACTGTATAGCAACAGTGGGAGTGATAGTAATCCTGATAAGGGTTCAATAAAAGTACTAAGCTGGAACCTTGTGGGTATTCATAGGAAACTGGGCTCGCCAGAATGGAATGACCTGATTGAGGCACACAAAATTTGCCTGTTCCAAGAGACTTGGAGTGTTGAACCGCTTCTCCGGGTTGGTTTTGTAACTTACTTTGTGCCCGCTGTGAAAGCCATACAAGGAAAGGGTCGTCCCTCTGGGGGGCTTCTTATCTGGGTGGGCATTTCCCTTAACTGCCTTATTACATCTAAGCATGTTAACAGCCCAGATATACTAGCAATTGTACTGAGAAACCATAGCAGGGGCTTATCCCTTGCCTTGTACAATGTCTATGCCAGAGGAACTAAAAATGGGTCGACGTCCCTAGTAATATCTACCCTTGAAATACAATTAAGAGACCACGCTGAAGGTGATTATACCCTAATAGCGGGCGATTTTAATTGTACATATGAACCACTCCCTATGGAGGATAGTTCAGACCTAAGCGAGGACGATAGCAGATGGGGCATTCCAGTACTATCTATTGCCCCGATAAAAAGATGGACACGAACTGCAGTTCAACTAAATGCTCTAACACTGGAGTTCGGCTTAAGAGCCACGAACGGCCGTACAGTTTCTGATCGCTTAGGTGCTCCCACTTTCAACAGGGTTGATCAAACCTCGAGAATTGACTATATCCTGTTGGACTTAAAGCTTTGGGGACTGGTCAAGGATATGGTTGTCCAACCCACCATGGAGAGCGATCATAACTCGCTCTCCTTATCTTTATACAATCCCTGGCTTAGCAAAATAATCGCTCCCCTCCCCAAACACCCTCATAAAATCACTGTTGCATCCTGTGGACGACGTCTTAAGTGGAACAAAATCGCCACTGACGTTGCTAAACTTTCTACCATTAAGGGATTACTTCAGGCTTCTCAGACCGAATTAGATGCTACCATTCTGGCCCATTCAGCTGAAATGGCGACGTCTATCTTTGAGGAAGCTGTTAAGTCTATAGGAGATGTATTCCAGGGTAAGGGGTCCGTAGGGGGCAATCCACTTCAGTGCAAACCCAAGGGAAAGCACGACTGGTATACCCCAGCATGTAGACGGGCAAAGTCACTTCTAATAGAGGCTGTTAAAGGAAAATCCCAACCCTTGATACAGTTAGCCAGGAAAGAGTATAGGTTCACGCTGTCACATGCAAAAAGAGAGTGTGAAGAGGAGTACTGGCGTACTCTTAAAGAGGCTAGCTCTAAGAGGGACTCAAAATGTTTCTGGGACACAATAAGAGCCAGAAACAGACCCGACTCTGATCTGATAACTTGCAATATCCCTAGTCAGGTGTGGGTTAACCATTTCTCAAAGTTATACACTGCTGCTGATCTAGGGGCAGGGAATTTACCTGAAATTGATTTAGACTGGGCGTCCCTTCATGAAAGTTCTGACTTCACAATAAAAGAAGTGGAGTATGCCATAAGTTCTATCAGGCCACAAAAAGCTGCTGGACCGGATGGCATACCGGGAGACTTGCTGAGATCTGATATCCAGAAGTGGGGAAAATTCATCTACTGCCTCCTTGTTGCCATCTGTAGGGGTGCACCGATTCCCACATCATGGAAAGGGGCGGAGGTTGTCCCCATTTATAAAAAAGGCGCCAGAGATGATCCATCTAATTATAGGCCAATTAGTCTGCTGGATATCAGTCAAAAAGTAGTTGGCAAAGTCCTATTGGTCAGAATATTGGACTGGATAGATCAAAATAATATCCTCTCCGATTACCAGGCAGGGTTCCGTGTGGACACTGGTACAATCGAGCAAGCCTTTAGGCTAATGATGATATATTGGAAGGTGGTGGTTATAGGCAAGGGCAGTCTTTATCTCGCCTTTATCGATTTAAAGACTGCCTTTGACCTTGTACCGAGGGCGACCCTATGGGGTGTTTTGGCAGACATGGGGTTGCCGCACTACATCCTCTCATTGCTTATAAGGCTTCATGAAAATAGTTTTGCCCAGATAAGGTGGGGCCCAGAAGGTGAAAAAACCAGCAGCATCCCGGTAGAGAGGGGGGTCCGCCAGGGATGTGTCCTGGCTCCCACCCTTTTTTCCCTTTACATCAATGGGGTGGTTGAGCACCTTCGGAGACACCCTTCAGATGAACCATCCCTGGCTGGAGAGCGCATACCAACCCTTCTCTTCGCGGATGATACGCTTTTGATGTCGAAAACCCCGATTGGCCTCCAAAGACTTCTGAACAATTTTCAGTCCTTTTGCCTTGAACGGGGTTTGATTATTAATACCGAAAAGACGAAGGATCTTGTCCTGAATCCCCCCAAAAAAACAATTTGTCCTCCTACTTTGAATGGAGAACCCTTGGGGAAAGTAGAAGTTTTTGACTATCTAGGCATACGGTTGTCTCACAAAATGCAATGGGCCTCTCATTTGGATAAAATGTTGCTAACCCACAAACGTATAACTGGAGCTTTACTGAAAGAACAACGCTCTTGTGTTTTTAGACCTATATCTACTGTTCTCGAAATCTACGCAGCCAAAGGGGTCAGCTCTGCTCTTTATGGGGCTGAGTTATGGGGCTCAGATATTACCAATGAGTTGCCAAGATCTGAGAGGAAATTTTGCAGAGCAATTATGTCCCTCCCTCAAGGTACGCCTATGGTCCCACTAATGTTGGACTTAGGTTGTCGCCCAATTGAAGAAAAAGCAAAACTTCGCCCACTGCTGTTGTGGGCCCGCCTGTGGCGTGTACAGGAACTTGGTAAATATGCACAATGCCTTTCAGAAATTATGTCACTTCCTGGATGGCAGAAAATTAAATGGTTGAGAGACATGAAAATGTTGTTATCCAATATGGGTTTAAAAGAAGCATGGCTGAACAGAACCTCTCCACCTAAAGAAACTCTAAAAACCTTGTACTGGAATTGGATAGCGTCAAAAAGGGACACTAAGGTCTGCTTGGGCAGATTAACGGAAGATTTCCTGAATTTTAAGGACTTGCCAGTGCGAGAATTGTACTTGGACATAATTGAGAAACCTTTTGACAGGGCCCTATATTTCAAATTTAGAGCAGGTACTCTTCCTTTGTATGCCTTTTCATCAAGGTGGAAACCACCCGTACAAACCACAAAGTATTGCCCAATGTGCACAGGCAGACCAGAGACAGTGGCGCATTTCTTATTTGAATGCGGAGAGTATACCTTGCCACGGAAGAAATGGCTTAAACATCTATGTCGCCAGCTGGGCACTAGGCATCATGCGGAGGCTATACGCATACTCAGGTCTGATTGCTGTACCTTATATGCTTGCACTCTTGCAAAATGTTTATCATGGGCTTGGTCCATTAGATCCAAGAGGCTTAAATCAATTGTTTAATCTGTTTTTTAAACCTAACTGTATGTTAAATCTTTTGTGTCTTGACTATCTTGCCATTTTTTTTTTTTTATTATTATGAAATTGTGTATTTTAAAAGCTTTTATGATAACTTTTATCGAAATAAAGCCTTCTTGACTGACTGACTGGTATATCTCTTTTCATGTGTGCCACATTCTGCAGCACACGTATGAAGGAGAAAAAGCCTCAAAGGACAATTTGTGTGCGGGAAGGTGAACCTTCCTGCACAAAAACTATCCTGCCCACAACGCAGACACCTTTGCACCCTGGCTGAAGGCAGCCGGAAGGATGCCAGAGCCTGTGGAGAGCAGAACTGCTCCATTTCTTTGAATAGATGCCTCAGTTCTGCTCTTTTCAGGGGACATAATCCAGCGCAGCAGCTTTGCTTGCGGCAGTGCTTTCCAACATTTCTTTGTAAATATGCTCCGTAGAGGCTGGTTTACAAACATTTACTACTGTTTAGAATTTACAAACATTGGCTGTGGTACGCGTGGAAAGCCACGCCACTCTCAGGTTTCCAGGCATACAACTGGCCACCAAACACCCAAAGGGGAACGAGACAAATGTTCGCAAACAGTCTAACCTCTGGCAATCCCTCTGGGTAGACATCCAAAGCATTGTTGTTTGCCCACTGGGCCATTCTAGACTAGGGCCTTATTTAGGATTTAGGAAACGGAGTAAAGGCAGAAGGGGTGGCGTAGAACTTTACTGCCTTTATTCCTCCCACCAAATTTAGAGGTGTTTCTACAGCTCAGCAGACATTGCTGTACATTGGCAAGCCCCGCAGTCATGGCGATCCTGTCAATGTAGGAAACGTTTAATGGATGGCTCCGTCAAACATGGTGGCTGGCTGTCAAGGTTTCCCAAAATTTTATGTCTTTCAGAAAAAAAATCCCAAAGCAGGATTTTTTTTCTTTTTTTAAATAATGACCTCCACACCAGTTTTCTTCTTTGGGGTGGAGTCTTTTTTTTTTTTTTTCTACTCCCCCCTCACCACCATGGTACACCTGGTAGTGACGAAGATTTAAACAAAATAGGGTCAGATGGCTTACTTCTGATGGCAACTACTCCATTGGGCTGTCGAAGGAAGTTTTACCCTGATAGAATAAAATTTACTTCGTCAGCGTAAAGCCTGTGGTCTGCCCAACTCTAAATCAGGCGGCAGACCTTGAGTTTGCTACAGAGTACCCGTCACCAAACTCTAAACCCAACCCAGAGACCTACCGTATGCAAATCACTGCTGACCCTTCTCCTCATGGGAACCTCCCATCCAGGCCAGGTCCCAAATTCACCCTGTGGCCACTGCTTTTTTAGTTGGGAAATGTGAGATTTACACCCCCGAATCTCCCTGACTAAGCCACGCCCCTGAGGCTGTGCTCCCCTCTCTCTGCTCCAACCTCCTAATGTAAACATGTGTGATCACTCAGTGACAGGACAGGCTGAGTGACCTCTGTGACCTTACAACTCATTAAAAGTGTTTTTTCTTTCAGGAAAAGCTACCTATGCTGCAGCAATGCAAGGTGAGTGACTCCTGACTTGTTTGTGATGAGTTTTCCTAGTTGTCTGAGAGTGATTAAGAGAAGACATTGAATGTTCTCATGGTTGTTCAATGACAAAGTGAAGGGAGCATTGGCAAAGAAACCAGATCATCTTGAGTGAAACCAGGAAGTCTTTCTGTGTCAGAAACTGTGATCATTGTCAGTAAAGCATCCATGGGGCGGAGGGGTGGAGTTTACAAGCTGTGTCTGTGTACGTTTTATACATTTTTCACAATCACACTGCCCTTTTATAAACAGCTCCTAGGGGGCATCACATTGTCATGAACTGCGTTGCAACTATTCACATGATCCCTAGAGACAGCTACAATACACAGCTGGTGGGCATTTCAGGCCATAATGAATACATTCATACGCATGGCCCCTGGAGAACGCAGAGCTCCAGCCTTGGGAGAGCTTGAAAATGTAAGAAAATTCCTGCGGTGGTGAATGTTTCGCTCCTGAAATTCATGTTGGGGAATGGCTGTGCCTTCCTGCAGTGGCGTAACGAAACTTGAGGGGGCCCCCCTGCAGAATATATAGAGGGGGCCCCCCACCGTCCAGACCCAGTCAGGAGCTCTCAAGCCAGAGACCTGCTGCCCGTGCACAGAGCCGACTAGAGCTTGGGCCCCCCACATATATATGTTGATAGGTTTCTGCATTGTCTCCAACCAAAAAGGGTAAAAGGAATTTGTCAGGACTTAGAGCACTGGATATTGTTAATCTGACCAGCAATAAGTCATGGTAGTCCTTTACATCGTAGATAGTGTTTCCTTTCAGCCTGGTCAGTCTATTTGTGTCAAGTACGAATGTCTGGAAATAGGTTACTCCATTTATCGGAATCAATAGTTTGCCTAAATATGTCTGGCTTGACCTTTGTCAGAATAAGAGAAGTTTGGTTTGTGCCTGTTGGCAAAATACAAACGTTTTCCTTTAGTTCTCCCCTTCACTGGATGTCTGAAATGAATACATGTTTATGGGTGAGGTCAGCACAACCAAGACAATAACAACCTAAACCACCCAAGGGATCAGCACCCCCAAAAATATAATTTAATATATACCCAGAGCCTCAATTGAATCTACTTTTAAATCACAATATTGGGTTCCACACGTGTACTGACAATGCACAGGTCGCTCTCTAAATAGTAAGAGACCCAACAAAAGAATCAGACACTCTTAATGGTGATCTTTTGATCCCCAAACATTTAATGGGTGCCGATTGGTATAGTCTCAGTGGTGACTAACATTGTTACCAGACCACCCTTACAAAACTCACAAAAGTGTAGTCCACATAACCTTACCCAGAAGCACCAACTGTGGTCCCGATAACGCCATGGGAACTCTCAAAGTCCTTACCAAAAAGAAGCCACACAAGAGGAAGCATAATACAACAGTATACCCAACACAACCACAAACCATCTCCACTGGAAACTGCAAGCTTTAGAATAACAACATGACCGCCCTCAAACACGCCACCCGCAAGCACCACCAGCTTATCCGCACCACCAAGAAGAAATCACTGAAGGAACGACTGGACAACAACGCCCACGACAGCAAGGAACTCTTCAGCATCGTCAAGGAGTTCTCCAACCCCAGCACCGGCAACAACGACATCACTCCTTCACAAGATCTCTGCGACTCTCTCGCCTCGTTCTTCCACCGCAAGATCGCCGACATCCACAACAGCTTCGGCGCACCATCCACGCACCCAACCGTCAAACCAACGCCCCCCACGGCCACCCTCCGCACCTGGACCACAGTGACCACCGAAGACACAGCCCGCACAATGAACACCATCCACTCCAGATCTCCGACCGACCCCTGCCCCCACCACGTCTTCAACAAGGCCGGCTCCACCATCGCACCCCAACTCCGGAACATCATCAACACCTCCTTCAACACCGCCACCTTCCCGGAGAGCTGGAAGCATGCCGAGCTCAGCGCCCTACTGAAGAAACCAACAGCGGACCCCACCGACCTCAAGAACTTCCGCCCCATCTCGCTCCTCCCTTTTCCTGCGAAAGTCATTGAGAAGATCGTCAACAGACAGCTGGCCGCCTTCCTCGAGACGAACGGATCCCTCGACCCCTCGCAGTCCGGTTTCAGAGCCAACCACAGCACCGAGACCGCCCTCATCGCAGCCACCGACGACATCCGAGCCCTGCTCGACAACGGGGAAACAGCGGCACTCATCCTCCTGGACCTCTCTGCAGCGTTCGACACTGTCTGCCACCGCACCCTAGTTCAACGCCTCAGCAACATCGGCATCCAAGAGAAGGCACTGGAGTGGATCATCTCGTTCCTCGCCGGAAGAACACAGAGAGTCCGCCGCCCCCGTTTAGATCCGAGGCCATCGAAGTCATCTACGGCGTACCACAAGGATCATCAGTCAGCCCCACCCTCTTCAACGTCTACATGAGACCTCTTGCAGCCATCGCACGCCAATACAACCTCAACATCATCTCCTACGCCGACGACACCCAGCTGATCCTCTCCCACACCAGAGACCCCGACACCGCCAGAACCAGCCTACACGAAGGGATGAAAGACGTCGCCGAGTGGATGAAGAACAGCCGCCTGAAACTGAACTCAGACAAGACGGAAGTCCTCATCCTGGGACCATCGCCCTCCGCTTGGGACGACTCCTGGTGGCCCCCTGCCCTGGGCACCACTCCCAAGCCAACAGACCACGCACACAACCTGGGCTTCATCCTGGACTCCTCCGTCTCGAAGACCAGACAAGTCAACGCTGTCTCCTCATCATGCTTTCATACCCTACGCATGCTCCGCAAGATCTTCCGATGGATCCCGACCGAAACCAGGAAGACGGTCACCCAGGCACTCGTGACCAGCCGACTGGACTACGGAAACACCCTCTACGCCGGAACCACAGCCAAGCTACAGAAAAGACTCCAACGCATCCAGAACGCCTCCGCCCGACTCATCCTTGACATCCCCCGACGCAGCCACATCTCCGGCCACCTGAGGGACCTGCACTGGCTCCCCGTCAACAAGAGGATCACGTTCAGGCTCCTCACCCACGCACACAAGTCTCTCCACGACCTGGGCCCCAAGTACCTCAACGACCGCCTGACCTTCTACACGCCCACCCGCCAGCTACGATCTACTAGCCTCGCCCTCGCCGCCGTACCACGCATCCGAAGAGCCACCGCCGGAGGCAGATCCTTCTCCTACCTGGCGGCCAAGACATGGAACTCCCTCCCCATCCACCTTCGGCTGACCCAGGACCATCTCGCCTTCAGGAGACAACTCAAGACCTGGCTGTTCGAGCAGTAGCGGACCCCTTCCCCCAAGTGCCTTGAGACCCTCCCGGGTGAGTAGCGCGCTATACAAGTACTATGATTGATTGATTGGTTGAAGATAGCGGAAGCCAAACTTCTGTGGGTAATCATTTGGCAAATGATAAATCGTGAAAACATTCTTTACATGGCATGCCAAAAAAAAAAATCATTCCGAATACCACTAGGAGCTCTAAATTTGCTCATACCACTCCAGTTCTTATGAAGGTCATCTGGCTAAAGATGAATCAAATAAAAACATGTTACCAAGATTCAGAAGAGCCTATACTTGCATCCCCATTTAAAAAAATGTCCAAAAAGGTGAAAATACATTCTACTACAACATATGATAAAAATATCACGTTAGCAGTCCAAAACACAGGGAAGTCTATATAATGTGATTGAGAAGCAATATGTGGGAAAATGCTCTGTACACCGATACAGGGTTTGATTCCTCAACCCTTTTTGCATACATTTAATGTAAATAGCTTTTTTACAAGTGTAAAAATATGTTTCCTATTCAAGTCATTTTTGCACTCATAAAGGGATTCATTCACAGTTTCCTTGTGTGTAAGTGCATAGCTGCCAAGGTTTCAGATTGCTTATGTGTGACATTTTCGTAATATTAGTGTAATTATGGGTGACACTCAAAGGCTATGAGTGACACTTTCTCAAAAGAAAAATCAAGCAATGAAGACGTGTGAAACATATAAATATCAGAAATAACAACCTTTTGAGCAACAAGAAACTCTAAGAGGATCTTGAAACTGCTGCAAAGCACCAGAAATAGAAGGGCACTGTGGGCCCCAACTGTCCCAAACAGGATGTGAGAGGCCTCAGCACTGATAATCTCAGATGCCTGATAATAAATTACCATCATTTCTCAGTCACTACAGTCAGTTGACTTGCGGACTCTGAGCGCTGTCCAGCTCGTCGCAGTACCAGGCAAGCCTCAGGAAAGTGATAGGCTGAGGCACATAGGCTGTACTTTTTTCAAAAGACTTTAGCTAACCTGCTAGCTCTCTAAAATGATTCAAATCAGTTTTACTTTAAGCAATAGGCCTAATCCATGTATTATGAGAAGCTATGAAAAAGTGACTAGGGATATAATCAGGGCCACTGGAATTATGCGACAGGAGAGGGCCAAATTATGTGGCATAATGTGGCATATTTTGTAATAGTATTACTTCATTATTTCATCATTTTAAACTTGGTAACTGTATGGTCTTTGATTGCATCTCATTAGTACCATTTTAACACCCAAATATAGCAATATTCAGCTATAATCAGTTTTGCAAAGGGCCTTCCACTGCGCAGCAACCATGATGCTGCATTTTAGCACCTTTTTAACCGTTTCAGCTAGAAATAAAAAATATTTTTGTTAAAATCTGCAGATTATGTGGGCAGATGATAGATTATGTGGCAAATGCGGCAAATCAATAATTATGCTAAAATCGCTGCAGCTGCATCTTTCATATTACCACAGTACAATTAATTTTGCCTCTAGAGATCGCCTTTTGCAATAAAGGTGGTCTCAAAGAAATGAAGAATGTAATTGGTGTGGTCTTTTAACTATAGCTTTTATAAAAGGGACCTGCAATTAAAGGTCACGTTTTTCTCCATAACAAAAACATGTCACTTAAAATTCCATACATAGATTATGTGGATCAGAAACCAATATTCCGCTTGGTTTCATTGAGCATTGAATGAATTCAGAAACGTTAATTAGGGCATGAACAGAATGTTGCCTTTTAAAACATGAAAACTTGAGTTAGCAAAAGAGGAGATGATAAACACAAGGAGAAGTGATTCCAAAGGGCTGCAGTGCATGCAATCAGAAGCTAGCCTGTGGGACAAAAAAGTGTAAGGCTGCCTCATGATCTGGCCTGTGCACTGAAGCACACTGAGAGAGTAGAGTGTGTTCTGTATCCTGAAACTGACACTTCCCCCGCGGAACGAGCCAAGAACAGCTCGTGTTTATAATCAGCTGATTATAAACACGAGCATGGATTTAACTACATCTGAATTGCAGGAAGCCAAAGGTCACGTCCCCAGATCTGCTGAGCTAAAATGAAAGTAGCTCACATTGCTCACACATGCACACACTGGAGTGTCAAAATTAAAACGGAATGTATAGGTCCGGCATGAGCAACTTCTGATTCTACATTGGAATTGGGGTATTCGCAGGGTCCTTCCTTATCCATTCGCACATTAGAAACAGTTGGAGATACGCTCCTGCAGGCTGTCAAGCACACTAGAGGCCCCGCCGGTGACGGACTTACTTCGGAGTTTGGTTCGGACAGTCCTGAGCGTGGGCGGGCGGGCCTGGCTTTGTCTTCGTACTTCTCTGTCTTCTTGACTACGGCTATGCGCGCCCCTGGTGATGCCACACCTTACTCAAACGTGTGAGTTCATTGCGCGCAGCGCCGCCGGCTATTGCCCATGTGTTGTACCCCTGCCCTGGGGCTGCCTGGCATTGGTCCCACTAACCAGACAGCCCTGCCCCCGCCCCCCACGCGCATACGCGGCGGCGGAAAGTGAAAGTCAGGACTCTCAGTCTCTCGGGAGTAAACGAGTGTGTGCGTGTTGCCCCCCCCCCCCCGCGCATCCACCCTGTCGGGGCCCGCGCTGCGCACCATTTTAGAGCCCAGCCTACAGTGCTTCACAGGTGTATTTATTACATGAGGAGGGGCCCGGCCGGGGCCCCGCGGAGCGCGAGGCCCCCCCCCCCCCGCAATGCGGGGCCTGCGGGGGCTTGTGTTACGCCCCTGCCTTCCTGAAGCTGTGGGTGGTGGCTCCACCTCCCTGGGACCACCACATGGGAGAAATCACCAACATGCAGTCAGAATGGTCCGGGTCCCGCAGGGTTTTTATGGGGCTCCTTGCAAGGGCAGTGAATAACATAGTATTCTCTGAGCCGCGGAGAGCCGCAATGCTTTCTCTTTTGTGTTTTTCTTTGCTTTTTTTGGGGGGGTCCCTGGTCCCACCCAGGCACCCCTCACTTTTCCATGCTGGCAGGGTGGCCGGGGGGGCCCACTCCTGGCCGCCCTGCCAGATACCCGCCTGGACAGCTCTACTCCTTGCTGCACGGGAACCCGCAAGGTTTTTTGCCTGCTTGCCCATGCGGGCATGCGCTGGGGTCCGTGGCAGCCTCCTGCTCCCCCAGACACAGGAACGGGGAGCGAGGTGGCAGGCCACGACTGGGCGGAGTGCAACGGCGTTCCTCCCATCAATCTCATTTTTGTTTGTTTTGCAGTTTTATATAGCGCAAACTCAATTAGAAGATATTGGGGCGCTTCACATGAGCACCAGTTACATTACACAAGGAGACATTCATTTGGTGGGCACAGGAAGATTAAGTGACTTGCCCAGAATCACAGGATGTTGAGCATACACCAAGACTTGAACCTGGTTCTCCAGCTCCAAAGTTGGCAGATTTGGCAGTACACCACATCCCCTCCCCGAATTCAGCATGCTAGAGTTGGGGATGGGCTCCTGGCACCCCAGAATAGAGCCCACCTGGGGGATGGCGTCCCGGGCCGGCAGAGAAGTCAGGGGAGGGGACCCCACGCATGCCCTCTCCCTAGGGCAAAACTAACAAAATCACTTGTGCGGGCCATGGCCCACCTTGGGGTATTTTCCGGTCGAGGCAGCGAAGCTCCACACGCTACGTGAAAGAAAAGGTCACCAAACTTCAAAATGTGATAACTCGGGCCCCATTGGGCCAATTTGGACGGTCCTTGGCTCATTGTACTCTTGGGGACGAGTTCTATCCACCAGGTACAGCAACCCTCCCCATCTTCAAAGCAGTGCAGTCCTCAAGGAGCTGGTTCTCCAGGCTTCCTGCGCCAGCTGTCCTCCTGATCTTGCTTTCTGCGTACAAAAGTCTAAGTCTAGGTCTTCAGGGTGTGTTAGAGGTGTGTTAGAGGACCAATTGTGTGATAGGGGCTGGGCACACCTTAATACCTACATGGCGAGATTTGAAGAAACCTTCCTATTAGCAGACGATGAATGGATGGACAATTTAACTTTATACAGTCGCTATATAGACGACATATTCTTGATATGGCACAACAGCAAAGAACTCCTTGAACAGAAGATTATACAACTTAATAGACTGGATGAGAACTTGCAGTTCACTCAAACCATAGAAAGCAAGAAGATTCCTTTCTTGGATGTGTTAGTAAAAATCGAGGGAACTGAAATTCAAACAGAGGTATACCACAAAACTACTGACAAAAACACAGCATTGATGTATAACAGCTTAAATCCGAGAAATCTAATTGCAAATCTTCCATATTCGCAGATGTTGAGAGCAAAAAGGATATGCACAGACACTCAATCACTCAAGAACAATATCGAAATCATCACAGAGAAATATTTGGTTAAAAAATACCCTGAAACACTTTTGGAGGATACTAAACTCAAAGTAGCAAACAAAACCAGAGAATCATTACTGTCTTCAACAGAAAAACCACAAACAAAACGTCAAGTTTTTGTTTCTAAATATTCCACCAGCTCTCGAGAGATCAAGAAGAGTATAAATCAACACTGGGACCTATTAAGCAACGAAAACGATTTCCAGGGTGAATTCAAAGAAAAACCGATCTTTGCATATAAACGATCCAGGAACATTAAAGAAATGTTGAAAACAGCACTAATGCATTCAGAGGAAAATTTCAGAGGAACTAAGAAATGCCAAAACTGCGTACAGTGCAACAACGTTATAGTAAGTGACCATGTCAAGCACCCCCACACAGGTGAAACAATCAAAACCAAACACAATGCAGACTGCAACACCATGAATCTGATATACGCTATAAAATGCCCCTGCGGGCTTTTATATGTTGGAAAGACTGAACGTAAAATTAAAACACGTATATCAGAACACAAGAGTACTATACGTAATAACAACCCTAATAGTAGCTTAGCTGTACATTGGGCCAATCATAGGCATACTATAGCACAGTTAAAATTCCAGGTACTCGAGGTAGTTAAGCCCACCCTAGGTAAGGACCTAACCAAAACACTATTACAAAGGGAAATCTTTTGGATAAGGAAACTAGATTCTCAGGATCCGAAAGGGATCAATGACAGAGTAGATCTAGGATGTTATCTATAATTATTGCTCATGAGTCGCCTGCGTGCGATCGTTGCTTCGTAGCACAGTTATGTAGCAGAAAACACACATAATTCTTGTTTTATGACCATGTTTAAATGTTCTTTCCCGTATATATTTTCATATGTTTCCTTAATAATTCTAGTTTATTTATGGTATTTTCTTCTGTCCTCTCTTCTGTTATCCTTATTTCTACTTTTATTTTCATTTTCAACTCTTTCCCTTCCACCTTCGCAGTGTACTGACAGCTAGTCCAAGATGGTGAGCATCTAAACACCACAACCTATTCCCGAAGTCCGTTGTTAGTATCTATTCCACACGTATAGTAAGCGCATGCGCGACTCCGTACACGGAAGTCTATCAGCATTCAGGCGGTTTACTATCCAGGACACTAGACAACAGAACTCTAGGTAAGCGGCTCTCTGATATCGTATCCGCCCCAGAATGCCCTTAGAACCCACATTTAATATTAACCGCGACCCTCTACTTCCCACAGCACGAGGAACACTACTCGCCGCGGTCTCCCTCCATGACAGCGGTCATACTCAGTCTACAGGTTTACCGTCTTCGAGTGAACATATAGGTACGATTGTTTGGTTATAACAGTTTGTAACGCAAACAGCACGGATAACTCGTGGAGTATTTATGATTACTGGTGTTTACCTTTTAGGAGTTGTCCATCATTTCAGTTTGACTTAGCACGATTTGACTAACTCTGGCAGGAAGGTCAGTACAGAACCGTATTGTTTCACATTATCACGAGTGCCACAAATGGGTGCATTTATAATTACTACTGGTAGCAGGGCATCCCTTTAAATAGACAGAGCACATAAAGTCTTTTTTCCCACCTTTCCACTCTGTTGCTTATCTTGTTTCTTATCTTTTTTCATTTTATTTAACCTTTGTATATACATTTAAAACATGGTATATTTAACTCTAAAAAAGGATTTTCATGATATTTCTATTGTTCGCTGCTCCATATGCCTCATAGGAATGTTGTAAATATACTATGTACAGATAGTGAGTGGGAATTTTTGCTCACTCTGCATGCACGAAGGACCGTAAACTACAACAAAATGTATTCTTCTTATTTTTTAGATAAAGCCCCTGAAGAAGGGCCAGGCGGCCCGAAATGCATTGGGCGGGCATTACAAACTGATTCTGATATGATAATCTTGAGACATGAAATGTGAATGATGTAATTCAATGAAACTGAAAATTGTTTACCAATTGTTTAATTTTCAATGCTTGATTTCTAAGCAAGAGAAGTAAATAATCATGAAAGTTAACACACAATGATGGTTTGTTGATTAATAAATTTAATATTGTTTAACAAAATTGTACTATTAGTATAGTACAAAAGAGTGCACCACAGCTGGAAGTGCAACAGTGCGCGTTAGGTCAAGCGGTCCACGCTTGAATTGTTGCTGTGTTAGAGGACCAGCCTCACTGGCCCTTGGGGAGACCCACTGGTCACACATTTTTACATGCTGCTTACCCCTGCTGCGTCGCAGCGGCCTTATCTTAAAAGCAGACACTGGCTATATACACATGCAATCCATTTGCCATGTGATTACCGTGTGTGAGACACGTAGTAAGTCTCACCCACAGTTAAAAGTCCAAAACCTGGTGATCTGAAAAGCAAAAACTCTGGGCGCACTGATTGGGCAGAGTCTAGTTGCAACACACCCAATGACTTATTTTCTCAAGGCAACTCCGCTGGTGTCCGCTCTGGCCATCTGATCATTCTGCTGACCTGCAAGGGATCGTGCCCCCATCTCTTCACCCGGCGATGCAGGGCGGGAGGAGGAGACCCCAGTGCCACACTGCACATGATGGAGACAGCCTCCCAGGGGCCCGCACCCTATCCCTTCTGACCGGTAGCAGAGGAACTCCACGGGGCCCGGGTGCCCACGGTGAATTCTGCTTCACAATGACGGGCAGAGCCAGCATCAAAACATCAAAAAACTAAAGGAACTATGACATTTTGGCCGACACAAGCCAGCTATCACTGTGATAATGTTTCTGATACCTCCTGCTTCAAACTAAAAAAATCAGAAGGATCATGAGGCCCCGCTATCACAGTCTGTATTCATATTGAAAATCGAGATCAAGTGAGCTGTTACCCTAGTGCTCTACATGAGGTCCTGCAAAAACAACAGTTGATGGACAGATTGCAGAACAATGTCAAACATTCACCCCAGTACAGAGATCTGGGCCTAAATCCATAGTTTTTTTGCTCACCATGCCGTTCCCGTTTTAGCCCAGCCATATGCAAATCAGTCTTTACCCTGCAGGAGGTTTCTGTCATCCAGAGCTCGGATAAGTCAAAAATCAATAGGAGTAGTGGTATTTCACCAGCAGCCAAAGGGCCAGAATACACTGTCCTCCAGAGGATGGCTACCCCCCTTACTTGTACAGGGGGCCATTGGAGAAAACACACCTCTTTGAGCCCTGGCTAGGCTTGAACAGACAAATAATCCAACTTGGGGACTGCTGGGCCATCTGTGCATGCTATAGGATGGTGTATTACCAGATGTCCGTGGCGCAGATTGACCAGGACATCTGATTGCACCATCTCTTATGAAAAAGAATCTTCGAGACATGAGAGCTGTAGATCACATGCTTTGCATACTCCTGCCATCTAGTGTTGGGTCCGGATGTTTGCAAGTTGTTTTTCTTCAAGATGTCTTTCCAATCATCAGGGGACTCCTTCTTTCGGTGATAGTGCGCATGGGCATCAACTCCATTGTTAGATTGTTTTTTTCCACCATCGGGTTCGGACGTGTATTGCTGCGCTCCGGTTCTAAAACATTTCTTCGGGTTCCCCTCAGTGCACAATACACTCTACCTGCATTGGTATTGTTTCAAATGTGTATCCCACTACTCCGCATACCGTATCCATCGAGGAAAACCTCTGTTTCGATCGAAGATCTTAGGGAAGGCCCTCCAGCCTAACCGCATTGGCCCACTTTGCAGTAGGTAGAACGGACTCCATTCAAATTCTACCCTCGGTGCCACACCAAGTATCTGCACTCTGACTCGCACAAATTGTGCAAATTGTGCTTGTCTCCCGAGCGCAAGAAACAGGGCTGTGACGCATGCAATTTGTTCCAATCAAAGAAAATGCTCCATGATCGTTGGGCTCGACGTCGCGAGATGCAGAGTCAAAAGGTGGAATACATGCCGGACATCTTTGGTGAAGAATCCGAGCATGAATTTGACACTCAGGGGGCTGTGGAAGCACAAGAGGAACTTGTCTCCATTCAGGAATCTGACTCCGAAATGGAAGAAGATTTGCCACAAGGTCAACATCCTGTGAGTACCGAACGCCCCTTGACCCAAACTCCAATTCAGCCAAAACAAAAGGCTCAGTCCCTCCCCTGCCTTCTGGCCACGATCGGCACTGTGAAGACGTTTCAAACGCCCCACCATCTGGCTCGGCACAAAACATGGCTCTAATCCTTCCGGCTTAAGATCGAGTCGGCCAAAGTCTGGCATCGAGCCAAAAGCTTCAGACTCGAAGCCGAAGACCGCTCTGGTGCCGAAATCATTGATACCAAAATCCAAACATCCTTCGACAAGAAACCTTCCACGCCGAAAAAGGATTCAACCACAGCACCGAAATCCTTTGTGCAGAAACCTAAAACTGTTCCTCCGAAGCTGCACGACCCGATTTTCAACACCCCAACACCGAAATCGGACCCAAAACAGAAGGAACTTTAAATAAACCCAGATACTGGACGTGTTCTTACTAAACCACCTCCAAAACGCAAACCTGAGTCAGAGGACACTCTTTACCATATTCCTTTGAAGAGGAAGAATGTAGGCACTAACCCCTCCCATCCTCCTCCTGCACCAACTTCCCCACCCTTGTAGCATTTGCTGATTGCACCAACTAACTCTCCACCACCACCACCTGATGATGAAGATGATGATGATGGAGCTGGGAGGAGGGGGACAATATTTTACCAATAGACTCCTGGGAAGATTATACACAGACTCACCTACAGATAACGACCCAGATCTCTACCCTGCTAAGCCTTCCCCTCCTAACGACAATGTAGGATATCTAGAATTACTTGCTAGAGCTGCATGGGGTACCGTTACACAAGGAATCTTTAAAGAAAGATTTCATATTTGAAACGCTTAGTAGCACACAAAGGGCTAGCCACACTCTACCTATGCTTAAAGATATGATGAGACATGCCGATGATGTCTTTAAAGATCCAGTGCATGCTTGCATTTTCAAACCCAGAATTGATAAAAAAATATAAGCCTGCCCCCTCAGATCCAGTCTTTATTGAAGGGAAGTTGTCACTAGACTCTTTGGTGGTCTCTAATGTCCGTAAACTGGCCAATTCACAGACTACAGGGGATGCACCCCCTCCAGACAGAGTCAAAACTATTATTCACCTCTGGTAAAAGAGTAGCCGCACAAGCAGCAAATCATTGGCGCATTGCCAACACCTAGGCCCTGCTAGCTAGATATGATAGGGCACACTGGGACAAAATGGAGCAATTGCTACAGCACCTCCCAGATGAACACAAATCAAAATCACAGAATTTAGTCCAGCAAAAGAAGCTCATATCCTTTTCCTTAATTAGATGTGCTTTAAATGATGCAGACACCGTAGCTTGGGAGGTCAACACTCGTGTATCATTAAGGAGACATGCATGGTTAAGGATTTTAGGTTTTAAACCTAAAGTCCAACAGTCTATTTTAAATACTCCCTTTGACAAGGAACCTCTCTTCGGGCTCGAAGTCAGTAAATCATTAGAAAAAATAAAAAAAGACTCAGAAGTAATCAAGTCTATGGGAGCTCTGCAGTCTCCCTCTAATCGGGGCTCCTTTCATCGCTCCTTCTACCGTGTAGGGTCGAAAACCATGTCCTCGGACATTACTGCCACCTCCTACAAAGGAAACAGTCAATCCTCCTCTACAACGCGATTCTTTAAAGGAGTATAAAGAGGCAACAACAGCAAAGGTTGAGGCAGGGATTCCACACCACGTAGTTCCCCCTCCACCAACAAACAGTGACTTGCCTACACTTCCTCGATCATTTAACACCTGTCGGGGAGGTATTCTACAATTTCTCCCCATTTGGCAATTTATCACCACAGACAAATGGGTGTTACGAATTATCCAACATGGTTATTGCCTGGAGCTTACCAACAATCCTCCAAACATTCCACCGCGAACACCAGAACATTTACATCTACTTCAGCAAGAGGTCCAATCACTCCTGTCTAAAGGAGCCATAGAACCTATGCTGTTACAACATCAAGGGACAGGCGTGCACTCCCTGTACTTTCTCATCCCCAAAAAGGACGGGTCCTTGGGACCAATTATAGACTTCAGAGAAGCAAACCTCTACATACTTTCAGAGCATGAAAAACACTCCCATCAGTGGCTGATCCAAGGTTCAGCACATCAATCCCAATTTTTGTGAATAATATAAGTCCTGTGCAATCATTTCCAGAGCTTGCTGCAGTTAAGCTCCACTGAAAACCAGACAAGCAGTTTTTGTAGGAAAAGGTGCACCAAGAGTAAAGTCAGTTTTTTCCAGCCCACTGGTTTTAGAAAGAAGTAAACCCGCTCTGGGGGCACTACTCAATGCGAGAACCTCTAACTGCTAGCTCTGTTGAGTAATTGGACGGATTTTTATTAAGTTCTACTGAGAGAGTATTGACATTGAGCGCAGATATTCTGCTCTTCTCGTTACTATTTGAGCCCTGATGAAGTTCCCTTGGAGGAACGAAACGCGTTGGCTGATGTCCAACTTTTAACAATCCACTATGATAAAGAAAGATTTTGGATTAACTTGGAGAAAACTGACTTTACTCTTGGTGCACCTTCCTTTTCCCATAAAAAATACCTTCAGCAGGACGATTTTTATGCCTACTCTAGACTTAAAGGATGCATATTTCCACATGCCAATTTACCCTGCTCATCACAAATACCTCAGATTCATGGCAGGTGATCATTACCAATTCAAAGAACTACAGTTTGGGTTCACCACTGTTCCCAGGGTATTTACCAAATGTCTAGCAGTAGTCGCAGCACATCTAGGAAGACAACACATTCATGTCTTCCCATACATTGATGACTGGCTCTTCAAAGCCAGCACTTACCAAAAATGTCTCCAACACACACAAATCACTATTCAATTACTTCACCAACTAGGGTTTACAGTAAATGCGTTGAAGTCTCATCTACACCCTTCCAACACACAAATTTACCTGGGAACCACAATAGGCACTCAGAAAGCTCTAGCCTCTCCCAACACAGCAAGGATTCACATTATTCAGACCCTTCTCTCTCAATTTCAGCCCAACCAATTATTACCAGCAAAAGTATTCATGCAATTACTAGGGATGATGGCTTCTTGCATTATAATTGTTCCCCATGCAAGACTTCACACACGTCCCCTTCAAGAATGCTTAGGAAATCAGTAGAACAAGCTCAGGGTCAGATGACCTATCTGGTATTGGTAGATGGCCGCACCCATCGCTCTCTGCAGTGGTGGAACTCACAAAATGTATCCAAAGGGCGGCCCTTTCTCGACCCTGTTCCTCAGACAGTGCTAACAGCAGACGCATCGCTCACTGGTTGAGGCGCCCACCTACAGACTCACACAGTCCAAGGGTTGTGGACTCTAAAATACAAGACTCCCAATCAGATTGCAGACCTTTTCAGCAGACAGAGACAGCAAATACCCGAGTGGGAATTTCATCCCCAGATTCTTCTTCCCTACTTTCAGGAATGGGGATTTCCTCACATAGACCTGTTCGCCGCAGCTCAAAATGCAAAATGCCCAAGGTTCACCTCCAGGTTCCCACACCAAATCTTCAAAGGCAATGCCGTATGGATGAACTGGTCAGGGATATTTGCCTATGCTTTTCTGCCAATCCAACTCATTCGGCTGGTAGTTTGGAAGCTTAGGCAATCATCCCCCAAACTCATTCTCATAGCTCCCACATTGACTCATCAACCTTGGTTCACCACCCTGCTGGAGCTCTTGGTAATTCCACACCAAACGCTGCATCTCACCTCCAGTCTCCTCACTTGGACCCATGGAGAAATCAGGCATCCAAATCCCTAGGAACCCAACCTAGCGATTTGGCTCCTGAAGTCATAGAGTTTGGTTATTTACAATTACCACCAGACTGTATGAATATCCTAAAAGATGCTAGCAAACTAGGGCCTGTTTTGCAGCGTTGTGGAAACGATTTGTTATAAACTGTAATAATAACAATATAAATCCCCTTGATGCTTCAGTGCAACACGTCATCTGTTATCTCTTACAGGTACAGCAATCTGGATTAGCCTATACATCCATTCGATTGCATTTAGCATCAGTAGCTGCATACTTACGAAACAGACAACACTTATCTCTATTCAGAGTACCAGTGATTAAAGCCTTTATGGGAGGACTAAAAAGAGTAATCCCGCCAAGAGTCCCACCTGCAACAACATGGAACTTGTACATTGTCCTTACAAGGCTGATTGGTCCACCTTTTGAACCAATGCACAGGTGTCCACTACAGTTTCTCTCTTTAAAGATTGCTTTTCTTATCGCAATCACTTCCTTAAGGATAGATGGTGATCTCCAGGAACTAACTGTACAACAACCTTTCTTTCAACTTCACAAACACAAAGTGGGTCTTCGGAACCAACCCCAAATTTGTTCCTAAAGTGGTTTCTGCTTTTCACATCAATCAATCAGTTGACTTACCCGTAATCTTTTCTCAACCTGATTCTGTAGCAGAACAGGCTCTACACACTCAAGATGTTAGAAGAACTCGACTATATTATGTAGAAAGAATAAAAGATTTTCGTAAGACAAAACAGCTCTTTGTTGCTTTTTCGCCACCACACAAAGGCAATCCTATATCGTGAAATGTATCCAAACATGTTATGTGAAAGTGAAAAGAACCTTGACAATACCCCCTAAAGCGCATTCCACCCGCAAAATAGGGACTACTATGGCCTTCTTAGGGAATATTCCCCTAGCTGACATCTGTAAGGCAGCAACATGGTCTACACCGCACACATTCACCAAACACTACTGTGTAGATGTGTTAGCAAGGCAACAAGCTAGGGGATGCCAGGCAGTACTTAAAACACTGGTCAGCCCTTCTGAACATGGACAATCAGCAGAGACCTCCCACAGCCCAGTCAGAGCTTCTGAACCCAGACAAGCAGGGAAGATCCACAGGTGCCTTTGGAAGGCTGTGCTGGGCACTTCGCAACACAGTGGGCAGAGAAGGGAGGCCGGGCCTTCCAAACCAGTGCCAGCCGAAGCTCTGACCTGGGGCCTGGTCACAACTTCAACTACAACTTGTTCAGCCCGGTGCCTTCCATGAAAGAAATGTCCTGTAAACTTCCTGTTCAATGTCACTGATGAGCCTCAAACATTTAAAAGAGTAAAGTATTGTGGCACACATGAGTTACTAGGGCCAGATGTAAAACTGCTGCAGAGGGTACATGAGGCCCGGGCGCCATTTTAGATGCATTTCTTCCAGATTGTCAAGCGGCCTCTCTGATAGGCCCATTAGGGGGGTTTGGCTTTACCTCCCTAGTTTATTACTCAAGACTTGTACATTTTTTAAGACTATGCCTCAGTAACAGGAGAATGATATTGTGTGCCCCTGAGGAACCACTGAGCTGCAGACGGCAGGTACTTTGTGTGATCTGGTGCAACCTGAAGCTGCCTTAACCGCGGTGCACCACCACTATTCTCCCTTCAAGATAATTACATTAGGCTGGCGCATTTCACACTTCTAAGTAAATCTGCAGATCTCATGACTTGTATCATGCCTGAGCCTTGAAGCAGATGAGCCCATGAGAATCCCTCTGTGAATCTACACTCGCCCTTTACTCCTCACCGAGCAGTGGGTGCATCCGGATCATATTCTAGTGGGTCAAAAGCTTTAAACTGGACTGTGGTGATACCCTGTGGCATCAAATGGAAGCGTGGGCATGCGCAGTGCTGCTTTTGTCGTTTACTTGTTGAGGGCAGTTCTGGGTTCTACTGCTAGAGGTCAGTGTCCAAGATCCACAGCAAGAGCCTATTGTGGGGAGAACTGAGACTACCAGTAAAATGTGACTTTTTCCCCACTTAAAATGCACTATAGAGCAGACTCTGTTTTTTTCCTGCGCCTGTCTGCTGCCCACCTCCTCAAAACACTCCTGTGCCGACCTGGAGAGATAATGAGCTCTATGAGCGCTGCGACATCTGACCACAGACTCACTCAGTGTATCTTTAGCAGGAATGAATCAGTACATTGAAGTGAAATCAGGTGAGTGAGTTCTGACTTGTTTCACTTGAACTTCCTAAGGGATTTGAGAGCAGCGAGAAGGAGGCTTGAAATATCTACACACTGCACCCTCTGCGCCTCTTACTGCATTTACGGCACTTTCTGGCAGATGCATCAAAGTTATGTTTTGCGAGTCCTTAATAGCGAATTTTAAGGAATCGCTATTAAAGACTCGGAAAACGGGATGCATGTAGGAATCGCAATGTTATTAGCGATTCCTACAGATTCCTTATTAGCGATTCGGTAATAGCTAATCGCTAATAAGGAATGGCTTTCCCATTCATTCCTATGGGCCTAAAGGCCCATAGGAATGAATGGGAAAGCCATTCCTTATTAGCGATTAGCTATTACCGAATCACTAATGTTCCGCTATTTCAAGGGTGCCAGGGTGTCCAAAGGACACCCTGTTACACCCCTGAAATGGACCTGTGCACAAATGTTACACACACACATGCCCTAAGGGCATGTGTGTGCGCAACATGTAACTTTGAAAAATGCACTAAAGTGCATTTTTCAAAGTTTTAGCAAATTACCACGAAGTTCAACTTCATGGTAATTTGCTCCCCCTATTAGCGAATTCGCTATTTTTTTGGGGTTCATGCATTGCATTTAAGGAATCTCATTTTGGGATTCCTTAAATGCAAGAGCAATTTAAGGAATCGCTATTTAGAGATTCCTTAAATTGCGATTTCTGCATTTGGGATGATGGATCCCAAATGCAAAAATACCGAGAGCAAACGGCCAGATTCTCAGATTCTGGCCGTTTGCTCCCGGTATTTTCTTTGATGCATCTGCCTGTTTATTGTTTTATTGTCCGACAGGCCCCTGCTTAGAGGGCGCTTCCAGGCACTATTTATTTTACAAAGGTCCATAATCTATCTTGTCCCCTGTATTTTTGAGAGACACCTCTCATACACTGCGAGAGAGACGGGGAGCGGTTGTGCGTGGCTGAGACTGGGTGACTGGAATGGGTGGCAGCAAGGGGCAGGTGTCATAGTGCTTACAAATGTAATTTTTATTGTATGATTTAATATTGCTTGGTACTGGTATTACTCACTTTGCTGAAATGTACCATTGTTGTCCTACTGTTGCTAAATTGTTTAATTGCAAAAATCGCAAAGAATTTTAAAAAAGAGACATGTCCGAACTGGAAGCAGCATTCTCACCCTCTCTTCTCTTGGCAGAACTAGCTCCGTGGGACTCTTCGTCCAACCAGTGCTCTGCTTTAAGGTAGGTGTCGGCCGCACTCCAAGGGACATAAGTTACTGAATTGTAACAATAACCTTCTAATTTTATCAGCTGTAGTACTTAAAGTATGACTACAATATCTACTTGTGAAATTTGTACCTATGATTGTACGGAAGTAAAGTTTGCATCTGTATCCACTGGAGAAACTCCAGGCTACAAATATATCATTTTGTCAAACGGTTTGCAAAAGATCAATTATCAGCGACATTTCTGGGGTCCATTCAATAGGACTAATAACAGCCAGAGGTCTGACAAAAAATTAGAGAAATATACAGACAGACAATTTATACAAATAGAGCTATATGTGGTCACTCCACAAGTTTTCTTTATAGTGGTGCCGTGTCGTTGAAAATTGATCTTTTGCAAACCGTTTGACAAAATGATATATTTGTAGGAATTTAATTGTTGTTTATGATTGTCATCTATTATGGTGGTTTCTCCCCTTTTTCAGAACAGTTTTAATTTTTACTGGAATAATTGGATCCCTTTAGAATCAGGACGAATGAGATTGAGTGTATGAGGAGTATGTGTTGTGATAAATGTCTGAATGATTGACCTGCGGGGTGGTGTATTTTTCTTTCCTTTTCTTGTTGTTATATTGCATCAATGAAGACTAATTAATTGTATTTTCTAATAAATGTTGATCAAAATGAAATGAACATGCTCTAACCTTTTTCTTTGGTTGTTCCTTCCTGGGAGGGAGATCTTGGTATTGGCGACTTTATTAGCGTCTCTTGATTTAATTTGGGTGGAGACGTTTCTTATATTGTGATTGCCCTATTCCCTCATCTAATTTTAGGGGGCCCCCTTGTTCTAGTGGCAATCTGGTCAATGTCTCCCGTGACCAAGAAAAAGCCCAAGCTCAAGAAAGCCAACCTATACCCAGCCAACTCCTGTGTATCCAACATCTCATGGCTGAACCATTTTGTTATAATATCATAAGGGGATTCTTCATCCTAACTCACGTGATTGTGGTGTAACGCAGGGGCTTGTGCAAGGGTCAACTCCCTGGCATGTGTATGTTTAATTGATTCTGGAATGAGGTCAGAGAAAGAACACAATTTCCCCTCATGGAACTTGTCAAATAAACTCATGTGACCAATCTAATTCAGCCAATAGAATGTCATAACCAAATGATGAGTTCTCCCAGAAGAGAACGTTGACAGTTATATCACCCTCCATTTGAAGTTGTAGTTCATACAACCTACTTGGAGCACTAAGTCTCTTGACCAGTATTTCTACCTAGGTAAACTCCCTAGTTGTTGTCATCGAAAGACACTCTTGAAGATTCTGGTGAACTATCATGACTTTTTCTGCGCTTTCTAACAGAGTCGTAGCCCACTCCCTGTTCCGAAGCGGAGTCCTTAATATGTGTGGCATGTCTAAGTGAGATTCCAGGCACTTTCTTTTTTTTTTTAATTGTGGCTTTTGCTGTGGAAGCTTTTCTTCCTTTTTTATTATGAATTTAAAAGAGCGTAGTGAATCCTCCTTTGGTTTTACGTACTCCTCTCTGCTCTGATCATCCTCCTCTCTCCAAGCTTTTTTCTGAAGACTCATGAAAGGAACGAGAAGGACGTGTATTAGTGTGCTGATGATAGTTATCAGCCTGTTTAATTGTTTCAGGGTTACCCAAATTATAGCGTTTTTCAGGGGACTCCTGTGGAGGAGATCCACCCCGTGGTTTAGCATTTTCTTTATTTATTCTCCCTGCTGCCTGCTTTTAGTTATCCTTTTCAGAGTTATCCTTTAGCTGTGGTTTATTTGGTCTGGCTCTCAATTATCACAACCTATGGATGTATAGGTGTCGGCAATAATTTTTTTAAGTTATCGCTTCTGATCCGCTAATGGAAATGGGTCGAGACATTAGCGTTCGCCAATGCTGCTCTTCCCTTTCAATATTGTTTAAAAAAACTGAGGAGACCACGGCATAATTGCCAAAAACTTCATCCACAAATTCATTTTGGATCTGTTTTAGCACCTCTGGCAAAACAGCAATAGATGGTATACCATCTGTTAAGGTATTGACCACAGCAAATACTGTGTCCCCAGTAGCGCAGTCATCTTCAGGGGGAGCCATTCCCAATGGTATGCACATTGTGAGATGTGTCTGAATTAAGCAGACCACTCTTACCCAGTCCAAAGATCAGGGCTTGATCCATCACCGTTATTTAGCTCACTGCCCCATCCCAGCTCAGAACCTGGCTATATGCAAATTAGTCTGTCCCTGGCCCAGTGCATCATGGGAACAGGGCAGACCAAACTACCAAGCCAATTCTTCACCAGAAAGGAGACAAGCTACCGGGGACCGGTTTCTGGCATTTATTGGCTACTTGTATGGTCTCTTATACTACTTCTATTGTATATTGTAACTCCTTCACTCTTTCTATTTTCTTTCTTTCATCATCTCATGAACCATGAATAGTTCTCCTAAAGTTAAAGTTGTCTCGCTAAATGTCAAAGGTCTACTAAATGTCAAAGGTCTACATCATCCAGTTAAAAGATTAAAGATTTTAGATTATTTACATAGGCAAAAAGCTGATATTTGTTTATTGCAAGAAACCCACATTGATGACACCATTTAACGTACATGCAAAGGAAATGGGTTGGCCAGATTATCTCCTCCCCTGCGCAAGGTAAGAAGAATGGCGTGGCTATTCTTTTTAGGCCTCACCTAGCGACGCAGCACATGCGCTGCTTGCCTTGGCAAGTTCTATTGTTGTGGGTTTTTCGGCGGAAGGGGGACAGAAGATGTGCAAGCGTGGACAGCAGATGTGCACGCCTACGGCTTGCTGCGTTACCCTCTTGCTCACTCCCTCCCTGTCTCCATCAAGATGTGCATGCATGGACAGCAGATGTGCACGCGCACGGCGTCTCGCGTCTCTTCCGCCTTCTTGTTTGTCAGGCGGCGCTTTCCTCTCCTTGGGGCTCGGGTCCGGGCGGGGTGATATTTCCAGCGGAGTTGATATATATTTATTTCATTGTTTCCTCTTTTGGCTGGGACTCCTGCAGCACACTCAGACACGCTCCCCGCTGAGGTCAAACCCACCGCCCACTCCCTGCAGAAGGAATCCCAGCTTGCCCCAGCCCTCATACATGGCGTACTGCACTCACGGATCCACCGCACGCTCGCCGGGAGGCTGCGGAGCTCGCTGCCTACTGCTCGCTGTGGTGCTCCAAAATAGTTATCCGGTGCATTTTGATGGAAAGTTCATTGGGGAATAGACGTCTACAATGTATGTCCGATTTAAAGAAGTGACAGTCATGGGGGCTTCTACAAGAGCGCGCATCTCCCACAACCTGACTTTAGTGTCTCTTTTTTAGGGCATTTTCTTTTCTCTAATATTGGCAGTAGTTAAACCCCCTGACAGTTTTTTGCTGGAACTTCGTGAGTCTGCCAGGGGTAGAACTATTTTATTTGTCTTTTGTATAGGGCCAAGATGTCCCAAATCAGTCATTTCAGAGCGCCCAGTTAAGGTTGAAAGATAAGGACTATAAAGGTGTCAAGTATAATTATATATCTGATATTCATTGCTGTTGCAGCTTGCTCTCCTCTTTTTCCAGACGAAAAACAGTGTCCCTTTATGGTAGTTAAGTATAGCGAAGAGTTTGGGCTTTTGGTATCCTATTCACAGAAAACGCATGACATGCGCCACCTGTTTCGTGCCTCAAATGGGTGCAAGTTTTGGACTTTTTTGAATTGGCGGAGATTCCCAATAGATCACACGAGTAACTTCGACCTTTATGTTTCCAAGTGCATTCCAAGGAAAATGTTGTGAATTACCACTCTAATGAAGAGGCATTTATGGCAACTAACTACAACAGATTCAGGGTATTCACGTCGTCGACACGTGAGCATGCTGAAAACACGTCCGATCACACCAAGAAAAGTTGCACACTTTTGTCCAGATTGCAGTTTGTTTAATGGAACTCTTGCTGCCTTGACACAGTGTTATTCTCTTAACCAAATCATCTGTGAAAAACCTCCTGAGAAGCCTCTTTAGAATAAGCTATCCATGACCAAAATATCATAGCAGTGATTATAGGTGGCTTTTTACTTAATGATTTTTACTTAATGATATTCCTTGCCAAACCCCTAAGATTCACGTAAATAGTGTCACTGGGATTCTCCCATCTTGACAACATGGTAGGACTGACAACATAGAATAAAACCAGGCTTGCCTAAGCCCATCGCTCTGACCTCAATGAGTCTGCAATGTTTTATTAACACAGACATGAAATAGTCATTAAATGTTCAGAGGTAGTTAAAAGAAAACGTACCGTCATCAAAAGGTGGTGTGCATATTTGACAAAAAAGAAAAAGTAAATAATGACCCACAATAAAATATGAAAGAAAAACAGAAATTGTCCCACTAGCACCGAGGTGAACCCATTTTACGACCGATTTGCACAAACAAAATGCCATCTCTTGTGAGCTGACCCACAGCGAATGTTGTGGTGGGTAGAAGTAAAATCTAAATGACTCGCGTTTGAGTTTGAGCTTGAGCTATTGACAATGCCTTTAATTTTTGTTTTCTTTTTAAAAACATAAATAAAAGGCATTGTTATTTACAATGCCAATAGATAAACTCTTGTAACTGCGAGACCTATTGCATTGCAAATGCTTGTTTAAAAAAGTCTTCAACTATAAGTTCTAGACAAAAGTTAAGATTGGAGATATGATTTTACACCTAATTAATATCTATGGGCCAACATCAGATGATCCTAATTGTTGGTCTCACATTACGTTTAAGTTTAGGGGATTTATAAAGCGCATGGCTACCCGCAGGCATCCCAGCGCTCATACAGGGAGGGCAGATATCACATGCAAGGTTTACGGGAACAGACACGTTTTAAGTTTTTTTTTAAAAACACTGCTCATTGTAGATAAGCCGTAGCTCCAAATCCAGACTGTTCCAGAGTTTGGGGACAAGGTGTGAGAAAGATCTTCCCCTCCTCCATCTTGCTTTCTTAACTTTTGTTGTATTCATCAGGAAAGCCGCTCCAGACCTAGGACATCTACAGGGGGAATAGTGAGAGATCAAGGTTTGCCTCTCCCATGCATGGTTCTGTGAGCAAGGCAGTGGGCCTTGAATTTAATCCTGGCCTGAACAGGCAACCGGTGTAGCTTCTTCAAAGAAGACATTATTGAATGGTGCCTGGGGATCTTGCAAAGCAGTCTAGCTGCTGCATTCTGCACCACCTGCAGTCTGTCTGTGACACATTTAGGGGAGCCGAGGTATAGGGAGTTGCCATAGTAAAGTCTCGATACTACCAATTACTTCTGAGATTCTTCAACTTGAGAAAGTTTCCTTAATTCTAGGGGGTGATTTTAATTTGATTAGTAATCCTCTTTTAGATAGACTATTATTGACCAAATATACTCCTCCCAAAGCATTTCATTCCCTCAGAGCATTATTCAAAAACACTAAGGGCCAGATGTAGGTAATCCCAGATTACCGATTCTTAAATACCGAATCAGACCGATTCGGTATTTAAGAACTGGCAATCGGGCTGTAGGTATTTTACCGATTTAATTACCGAATCGGTATGATTTGGTAATTAGCGAATCGGTATTTACCGATTCGGTAATTGACATTCATTCCTATGGGCCTGGAGGCCCATAGGAATGAATGTCAATTAGCGAATCGGTAAATACCGATTCGGTAATTGGGGGAAACATTGAAGGGTGGCAGGGTGTCACTTTGACACCCTGTTGCACCCCTCAAGTGTGCATGGGTGCACATGTTGCAGACATACATGCCCTTAGGGCATGTATGTCTGCAACATGGCACTGTTTGAAAAGCAAAAGAAATGCTTTTCAAAGGGTTTTCATTATTTACCACCAACTTCTAGTTGGTGGTATATAACGAAATCTTAAACCCCTTTAGCACTGATTACAGTGCTACCTACATGTCAAAAAACAGATTTGTTAATTTTACCGATTCGGTATTTTACCGATTCGGTAAAATTACCGAATCTGTATTTTAACATGCCCCCTACATCCCAAACTCCAAATACCTGTCGGTAACGGCCGAAACCGGCCGTTACCGACCGGTATTTGCCTTCCTACATCTGGCCCTAAATTGGTTGACATCTGGACGTTACATTTCCCAACCCAGTAACAATTCACGTTTTTCTTCAATCCACACAACTCTCATTTGCGCTTAGATTATTTGTTGGTATGTAGAGACCTAGTGAAGACTATAACTCGACCTGCAATTGGTAATATTGAAATTTCTGACCATGCAATAATTTCATTTCATCTACAAACAGGTAATATTACAGCCTCTCATTCCCATTGGCGCATGAATGTTTATGTTGTTCTTCAAGACGCTCGTAGAGATACCATTTTAAAAGCCGTTCATGAATATATTTTACATAATCCTGATGATGTTACCTCCGCTATTGTAAAATGGAATGCTTTTAAAGCTTATTGAAGAGGAATCGTTATTACTATAATGGCACATGAGAATAAATCATTTAATACTAAATTGTTAATTCTAGAAAAACAGATTGCAAATTTTGAACAACTGTTTATTTCTTCTCAAAATCTTGTATTTAAAACCACTTTGCAAAAAATTCAGATACAAGTATAATTCAAATTTGAGTAAAAGAGCTGGTATACAGATTGCTAACCCGAAAGCTAAATTTGCTTTTAAAGCTAAAAAGTCGGGAAAACCTTTATCTAATTATCTTCGCATCAAGAAAGATAGAAATCAAATTCATGCTATCCACAGTCACCGTTGCTGTATCTACCCCAGACATTATAGATGAATTTCTTAAATTCTACTCTTCCTTATATAGTAACCCTAACCTTATTGATTCTCAAATTATTGATAATTTTGTAACCTCAGCCAATTTACCGCTACTTTCTCAGCTTGATAAAATTAAATTAGATAATCCTATCACAACAGATGAACTTTTATTGGCTATTCAATCGCGTAAATCTCAAAAATCTCCGGGCCCTGATGGTATTCCTGTAGAATTTTATAAAACCTTTGCTGACACTCTTATGCCTCACCTACATCATCTATTCACTACATTTTCTCAATCTGGTTTACTCAGTGGCTCTTTTACAGAGGCATTAATTATAATTTTGTCTAAACTGGATAAAGACCATACCAAAGTTTAAAATTATCGTCCTATTTCTCTGATTAACAAGGACTGTCAAATGTTTGCAAAAATCCTAGTCACCGGATTAGCTCAGGTTTTGTTGTCCCTTATTCATATCGATCAATCTGGATGTATGTCAAAAGTTTTTTTGTCAACAACACAAGACTCCTTTTTCATGTTATTGATAAGGCTTCTACCCTCACCTCTCCTGCTGGCCTACTAGCTGTAGACGCGGAGAAAGCATTCGAGAAGGTTCACTGGCAAATTCTTTTGCGAACACTTTCTTCTTTTAATTTTGGCAATAATTTTATAAAAATTATATCTACTTTATATGGCTCCCCTTCTGCCCGACTCTTTATTAATGGTCAATTTTGAAGTGCCTTATCTGTCTATAGAGGAACTCAACAAGGCTGTCCATTGCTGCCTCTTCTTTTTGTGTTGGCAATTAAACCTTTTCTTTCCCACATTCGAAACTCTGTTGAGATTGAAAATATTATGTTAGATGATATTAATCTTAAAACATCTGCCTATGCAGATGATGTACTATTATATTTTAGTAATTCAGCCACCTCTCTCCCTGCGGTTTTAGATGCTAAACACAAATATTCTACTGTCTCTGCTTTTAGCTTGAATACCCCTAAAACAGACTTCTTACCCTTGAACGTTTACTGTACACCCTCAGTACTGGACAATACTGAAATTATATGGCAAAAAGATAAAATCAAATATCTAGCTATATTCTTTACACTCCCCTTAAAATACCTCATTACTCTAAATTGTGACTATCTATTTAACAAAATTACAGAAAAAAATTGTCAATGGTCCACACTACACTTAACATGGTGGGGGAAACTTGAAACCACTAAAATGGTATTAGCCCCATTTATCTTTTACACCTTGTGCATAATGCCTGTACAAGTGCCTCTCACAATCTACAAAAAAATTGATAAGCTTATTTCTTAATTTATATGGAATCGTAAACCCAACTCGTATTGCTTATGCTAAACCTAAACTGTCCAAATTGAATGGAGGTTTTATTTTACCTGATTTTTTCAAATACCATAAAACATTTATTTTAAAACAAGGTTTACTCTGGTTCACATGCTTGGATCCTAATTACTCCCCTAAATGGTTATTGATAAAACGCAATTTAGTGTCACCATTTCCTCTCCCATCACTTTTGTCCATGTCTAATTCAAATAAAAAAATGTAATCCTCCACCATCATTACTTCAGAATCTACTATGATTTCCCTTTGGCATAATCCTTCATTAAAATTTAACCGTACAATTACATTCTGGAAACTATGGATGTTGGCTGTCATTTTCTTATTATTTTTCACAGTACTACAAGACAGATTCATGTTACCCAATACTGAAGCCCTTAAATATGACTGTCTTTGCAACACACTGCTTAACAGTTTTCCAAATGTGCTACCCCAAATTAATACTCCAGATTCAATAAGTTGTATTAAATATTTTTCTGCCTCCTAACATACGGTCTCCAAATTTTATAAACAGCTTCATTGTACAGATGCCACTATCCTTACCTTTTTATTCACTTTCTGAAATGCAGAACTTCCCTTGAATCTTTCATTAAAAGAGTGGAGACAAATATGGACCATTAATATTTCAGGATGGTTTCCTGTATCATTATCCTAAACCAGGGCCTTTATTTTGTTCAATTGCCTATGGACTCCCTATAAATTATTTAAGGCTAAACTTGTAGTTTCTCCACTTTGTTGGAACTGCAAATGTTATGATGGTACTTTGAAACATATGCTATTTGATTGTAATGTAGTAGCTCGCTTTTGGAAAAATGTTTGGGATATTATCACTAAAATACTTCCTATTTCAGAGGCTCTCACCTACTGTATACTTATTGGTAAATCTTACGTTCTATCATCCACCTTATTGTAGCCCCAGTTTAAACTTTTTCATCTCCTTATTTCTATAACTATTAAATCTATTACTTCCAATTCGGAATCATCTGAAGCAATATCCTTTCAAGCATGGTGGTCATATGTTATTTTTTTACCAGATCTGGTGCTCACTTATCTTACAAGGGACCATTAAAACATACATCATCATTTCAACAGCTATGGAAACCAATTGAAGATTATATTAATACTTATCTATAAAGTGTTTAATAACCCTATTTGCTTTTATAGCAGTTCTGTATAACCATTATTTTGAGGAGTAGCCTTGTTTGTTTCTTTTTTCAACGTTTATAATTTTACAGTTTTTTCATGCCAATGGTAATCTTTTGGTATATTGATATAGTTATGATAATATTTTAGTGCTAGTATTATCGTATTATATCTACCAACAATGTATATTTTTTTGTTTGTCTTGTCTACAAAAAATCCTAATAAAATATTTTGAACAGGAGACCTCTGCCACAACACCAGTACTACCTAAGGCTAGAAACTTTCTTTGGATCCGATTCTGATGCATATTTAGGAAATACCTAATGTTCCTCAACAATCATTCAACCAGGGGTTTATAAAGGGCGCTACTCACCCGTGAGGGTCTCGCGACGCTGAATAGGATGAAAAGAGGTATAATTTACTTATCCATCATTGTACTGATGATGGCTTATAGGAAGACTTGCAAAATGTCAGTAGGGGTGATGCAGCCCCTGAAACAAAGCTGAATGCATTATTTTGGTCACCAGTGCCTCTTGCAGTAGTGATACGAAGGACGGAAGTACTAGACTTGCAGCAGCGGAAAGAAGGGCGGAAGTACTAGGCTAACAGTGGAACGAAGGGCGGAAATACAAGACTTGCAGTAGTGGAAAAAAGGGCGGAAGTACTAGGCTAGCAGTGGAACGAAGGGCGGAAGTACTAGACTTGCAGTAGAAGAGCAGAAGTACTAGACTTGCAATAGTGGAATTAAGGGCGAAGTACTAGACTTGCAGTACTGGAACAAAGAGCGGAAGTCCTAGACTTGCAGTTGTGGTACAAGGGTCAGAAGTACTAGACTTGTCGTAGTGGAATGAAGTGCGGAAGTAGTAGCATTATGGTAGTGGTACGAAGGATGGAAGTAATAAACTTGCAGTAGTGGAACGAAGAGTGGAAGTACTAGACTTGCAGCAGTGGTACAAAGGGCTGAAGTACTAGACTTGCTGTTGTGGAACGAAGGGCAGAAGTACTAGACTTGCAGTAGTAGTACGAAGGATGGAAGTAATAAACTTGCAGTAGTGGAACGAAGAGTGGAAGTACTAGACTTGCAGCAGTGGTACTAAGGGCGGAAGTAATAAACTTGCAGTTGTGGAACGAAGGGCAGAAGTACTAGACTTGCAGTAGTGGAATGAAGGGCGGAAGTACTAGACTTGCAGTTGTGGAACAAAGGGCAGAAGTACTAGACTTGTCGTAGTGGAATGAAGTGCGGAAGTAGTAGACTTATAGTAGTGGTACGAAGGATGGAAGTAATAAACTTGCAGTAGTGGAACAAAGAGTGGAAGTACTAGACTTGCAGCAGTGGTACGAAGGGCAGAAGTAATAAACTTGCAGTAGTGGAACGAGGAGTGGAAGTACTAGACTTGCAGTAGTGGAACGAAGGGCGGAAATACTAGACTTGCAGTTGTGGAACAAAGGGCAGAAGTACTAGACTTGCAGTAGTGGCATGAAGGGCGGAAGTACTAGACTTGCAGTAGTAGTACGAAGGATGGAAGTAATAAACTTGAAGTAGTGGAACGAAGAGTGGAAGTACTAGACTTGCAGCAGTGGTAAGAAGTGAGGAAGTACTAGACTTGCAGTCATGGAACAAAGGGCAGGAGGACGAGACTTGCAGTCATGGAACAAAGGGCAGGAGGACTAGACGTGCAGTCATGGAACAAATGGCAGGAGGACTAGACTTGCAGTAGTGGAACGAAGAGCGGAAGTCCTAGACTTGCAGCAGTGAAACTAAGTGTGGAAATACTAGGCTTGCAGTAGTGGTACAAAGGTCAGAAGTACTAGACTTGCAGTAGTGGAACGAAGGGCAGAAGTACTAGACTTGTCGTAGTGGAATGAAGTGCGGAAGTAGTAGACTTATAGTAGTGGTACGAAGGATGGAAGTAATAAACTTGCAGTAGTGGAACGAAGAGTGGAAGTACTAGACTTGCAGCAGTGGTACGAAGGGCGGAAGTAATAAACTTGCAGTAGTGGAACGGAGGGCGGAAATACTAGACTTGCAGTAGTGGAACGAAGAGCGGAAGTCCTAGACTTGCAGCAGTGAAACTAAGTGTGGAAATACTAGGCTTGCAGTAGTGGTACAAAGGTCAGAAGTATTAGACTTGCAGTAGTGGAACGAAGGGCGGAAGTACTAGACTTGCAGTTGTGGTACAAGGGTCAAAAGTACTAGACTTGTCGTAGTGGAATGAAGAGTGGAAGTAGTAGACTTATAGTAGTGGTACGAAGGGCAGAAATACTAAACTTGCAGCAGTGAAATCAAGTGTGGCAGTACTAGGCTTGCAGTAATGGTGAATAGGGCAGAAGTACTAGAGGTGCAGCAGTGGAACAAAGGGCGAAGTACTAGACTTGCAGCAGTGAAACCAAGTGTGGAAGTACTAGGCTTGCAGTAGTGGTTAATAGGGTGGAAGTACTACACTTGCAGTTGTGGAACAAAGGGCGAAGTACTAGACTTGCAGTAGTGGGACGAAGTGTGGAAATACTAGACTGGTAGTAGTGGTATGAAGGGCGGAAAATCTAGACTTGCACTAGTGGTAGAAAGGGCAGAAGTACAAGACTTGCAGTAGTGGTAAGAAGGGCAGAAGTACTATACTTGCAGTAGTGGGACGAAGTGTGGAAATACTAGGCTGGTAGTAGTGGTATGAAGGGCGGAAAATCTAGACTTGCACTAGTGGTAGAAAGGGCAGAAGTACTAGACTTGCAGTAGTGGTAGAAAGGGCAGAAGTACTAGACTTGCAATAGTGGTAGGAAGGGCAGAAGTACTAGTCTTGCAGTAGTGGTTCATAGGTCAGAAGTACTAGACTTGTAATAGTAGAATGAAGGGTAGAAGTAGTACACTTACAGTAGTGGTACGAAGGGCAGAAGTACCAGACTTGCAGCAGTGGAACGAAGGGCAGAAGTACTAGACTTGCAGTAGTGGAATGAAGGGCGGAAGTACTAGACTTGCAGTAGTAGTACGAAGGATCGAAGTAATAAACTTGCAGTAGTGGAACGAAGAGTGGAAGTACTAGACTTGCAGCAGTGGTACGATGTGAGGAAGTACTAGACTTGCAGTCATGGAACAAAGGGCAGGAGGACTAGACTTGCAGTCATGGAACAAAGGGCAGGAGGACTAGACTTGCAGTCATGGAACAAAGGGCAGGAGGACTAGACTTCCAGTAGTGGAACGAAGAGCGGAAGTCCTAGGCGTGCAGCAGTGAAACTAAATGTGGAAATACTAGGCTTGCAGTAGTGGTACAAAGGTCAGAAGTACTAGACTTGCAGTAGTGGAATGAAGGGCGGAAGTACTAGACTTGCAGTTGTGGTACAAGGGTGAGAAGTACTAGACTTGACGTTGTGGAATGAAGTGTGGAAGTAGTAGACTTATAGTAATGGTACGAAGGGCAGAAATACTAAACTTGCAGCAGTGAAACCAAGTGTGGAAGTACTAAGCTTGCAGTAGTGGTGAATAGGGCAGAAGTACTAGAGGTGCAGCAGTGGAACAAAGGGCGAAGTACTAGACTTGCAGCAGTGAAACCAAGTGTGGAAGTGCTAGGCTTGCAGTAGTGGTTAATAAGGCGTAAGTATTACACTTGCAGTTGTGGAACAAAGGGCGAAGTACTAGACTTGCAGTAGTGGTTCAAAGGTCAGAAGTACTAGACTTGTAATAGTGGAATAAAGGGTAGAAGTAGTAGACTTACAGTAGTGGTACGAAGGGCAGTAGTTCCAGACTTGCAGCAGTGGAACGAAGGGCAGAAGTACTAGACTTGCAGTAGTGGAACGAAGAGTGGAAGTATTAGACTTGCAGTAGTGGAACGAAGAGCGGAAGTACTAGACTTGCAGTAGTGGAACAAAGGGCGGAAGTACTAGAGGTGCAGCAGTGGAACAAAGGGTGAAGTACTAGACTTGCAACAGTGAAACCAAGTGTGGAAGTACTAGGCTTGCAGTAGTGGTGAATAAGGCGGAAGTACTACACTTGCAGTAGTGGAACGAAGAGCAGAAGTACTAGACTTGCAGCAGTGAAACCAAGTGTGGAAATACTAGGGTTGTAGTAGTGGTACGAAGGGCGGAAAATCTAGACTTGCAGTAGTGGTACAAAGGGCAGAAGTACTAGACTTGCAGTAGTGGTAGGAAGGTCAGAAGTACTAGACTTGTAATAGTGGAATAAAGGGTAGAAGTAGTAGACTTACAGTAGTGGTACGAAGGGCAGAAGTACCAGAATTGCATCAGTGGAACGAAGGGCACAAGTACTAGACTTTCAGTAGTGGAACGAAGAGCGGAAGTACTAGACTTGCAGTAGTGGAATGAAGGGCGGAAGTACTAGACTTGCAGTAGTGGAAGGTGTAAGTACTAAACTTGCAGTAGTGGAATAAAGGGCGGCAGACTTGCAGTAGTGGAACGAAGGGTGGAAGTATTAAACTTGCAGTAGTGGAACAAAGAGTGGAAGTACTAGACTTGCAGTCATGGAACAAAGGGCAGGAGGACTAGACTTGCAGTCATGGAACAAAGGGCAGGAGGACTAGACTTGCAGTAGGGGAATGAAGGACGGAAGTACTAGGCTTGCAGTAGTGGAATGAAGAGCAGAAGACTTGCAGTAGTGGAACGAAGGGTGGAAGTACTAGACTTGCAGTAGTGGTACAAAGGGCAGAAGTACTACACTTGCAGTAGTGGTACAAAGGGCAGAAGTACTAGAAGTGCAGTAGTGATACAAAGGGCAGAAGCACTAGACTTGCAGTAGTGGAATGAAGGGCAGAAGTACTAGACTTGCAGTAGTGGAATGAAGGGCAGAAGTACTAGACTTGCAGTGTCGTGTATTTCTATAGGTTCTGAATCGATCCCCCTATTCCTGACCCTATTCTGGTTAAACTACCTAGCTAGTTAACTAACAGTCAGCCCATGAGGCAAGAAATCCCCCATGATGCAGATACCGTTATCTGACGCAGTCACACTACGGCACAGGAACGTGTTATCTGATTAGGTCATAACGCTTGAGATCTAATTAGACAAGCGACATTCCTCCAGCCCCTGATAAGGCATACGACGTTCTCATAACAAATCAAACCTATGACAACCTGGATAATCCGTGCGGCCATTGTTTTGATTTCACAGAGAACTTTAGTAAAGAATGTGCTAACGAGCAAGTCGTATGACATCTTTATTGACGTACCTATGTCCATCCTTACGTCAATCCCGGCACCTTTAAGGTATAAATATTGCCGACCTTGCCCTATGCAAACACACGCGTGGTGACAAGACGGAGCAGCCATACTTGCCGAAGCCGAGAGCAGAAGCAGACCCCGCAGGCAGCAGCCCCGCCTTCCTGACGCGCTGAGAGACGCGCTGCTATCTCAAGCCGAGAGACCCAGCACCGGCGTTTCTGGGCAGCCCTCGCAGGCAGCCTGGAATATCGAGAGCAGAGAAAGAGATACCATTCCTCATTCATCCTAAATTCCAGGTACAGAACTGAATAACCCCTCCTAGAGAATTCTTTAGTTATTCACTTGGCAAAAACAAACTTAACTTAAACTGTAACTTTCTATTCCCGCCCACGTATTAGACTTAGGTCAGGTACACGGGGTAGGCGTATTTAGAAACACCAGTTGAGCACGTTTAGTCAAATGTATATGTGTATGTAAATGTTAGACGGGGACCGGGAGGGTCGGCCGAGCACAGTGATCGCACAGACAGGTAACTTCCCCCCCACAGATGGACACCACACAAAGCTTAGGGTAACACCTTTTATAGGCACTTCGGGTAGTAGAGTGGTACGATACAGGGCGATCAGGACACGATGATCCTCTCAATTCTAGTCTCTAGTAAGGGAAGGGGGTAGCGGGACAGTCTTGGTACCCACGGGTACGGGTGTGTAATGGTGATAGCTCACAATCCTCGAGCTCGGTGTTCGGAGGGGTCAGACCGCGGCAGCGCCGGCAGGTCCCGAAGAGGTCGTAGGTGGCACGGGCCGCGGCAGCGCCAGCAGGTCCCAACGAGGATGAAGGTTACAACGGGCCGCGGCAGCGCCAGCAGGTCCCACGAGAATGCAGGTTGCAACGGGCCGCGGCAGCGCCAGCAGGTCCCACGAGGATGAAGGTTACAACGGGCCGCGGCAGCGCCAGCAGGTCCCACGAGAATGCAGGTTGCAACGGGCCGCGGCAGCGCCAGCAGGTCCCACGAGGATGAAGGTTACAACGGGCCGCGGCAGCGCCAGCAGGTCCCACGAGAATGCAGGTTGCAGAGGGCCGCGGCAGCGCCAGCAGGTCCCACGAGGATGAAGGTTGCAGAGGGCCGCGGCAGCGCCAGCAGGCAGGACAGTAGTTCCCAAGGCAGGGCTGTGGCAGCGCCAACAGTCCGTCAAGGATGAGTTCGTCGCGGTGTCTCTCGACTCCAGGATACAACTGCCTTCCTGTCCTGGGGCTGCCTCAGTTATAGGTCTGGCGCCCTTTGATGTCCGGACCCTCGCTCTTGGAGGTCGGGAGGTCTGGGATGAGGGAGTCCAGACACCCAGCAGGGGGGTGGAGCCAGCGCCCGAGGAGGCTGGGGGTGCTCGGCACCTGGCGGGGGAGAGCCATCGACACTTCGTACTCCCATTGACCTGCCAAGTGGGCCGTTCACCTCCTGGGTGGAGGGTGGTGCCGGGATGTCGGGGCCTGGCCAGGCCCAGGGCTGGGGTCGGGCTGAGGCCGCACGGCCGCGTGGTGCCGTATCCAAGATGGCGGCTGGGCCGGGCAATGGTGCTGACGCTGGCCCGGGCCCTGTCCTGCGGGGAGGGAGCGAGCCCTTCATGTGGCCTGTCCAACATGCGTCCCCCCCAGCTGAAGGCGGGGAGAGTCATCCATCTTCTTGGGGACTTTCCTCGTCGAGGCGGAAAAAGCGGGACAGGCCATCCGCGTTGGCGTGGTCTTGGCCGGGTCGATGTTCCACAGTGAAGTCCATCCCCTGCAGGGAGATGGACCAACGTAGTAGTTTCGGGTTTTCCCCCCGCATCTGCATGAGCCATTGCAGGGGCCGATGATCGGTCTGGACCCGGAAGTGGGTGCCGAAGAGATAAGGCCGGAGCTTTTTGAGGGCCCACACCACGGCGAAGGCCTCCCTCTCGATGGCGCTCCAGCGTCGTTCTCGGGCCAGGAGCCGTCTGCTGATGAAAGCCACTGGCTGGTCAAGTCCTTCGGGGTTCAGCTGGGAAAGGACTGCCCCAACGCCATGGTCGGAGGCATCTGTTTGGACGATAAATTCCCGGCTGTAGTCGGGGGCCTGGAGCACCGGGGCGGAGCACATGGCGGCCTTCAGCTTCTCGAAGGCCGCTTGACAGTCTGGGGTCCAGTTGACCGTTTTTGGTTGGTTTTTGGAGGTGAGTTCCGTGAGGGGCCCTACGATGCTGCCATAGTCCCTCACGAACCGTCGGTAGTAGCCTGTGAGTCCCAAGAAGGCGCGGACCTCGGTCTGGGTGATGGGGGACTGCCACGACTGGATGGCAGCGATCTTGAGTTGCAGAGGGGCCACCAGACCGCTTCCCACCTGGTGCCCGAGATAGGTCACGGACCCCTGGCCAATTTGGCATTTGCTGGCCTTGATCGTGAGGCCAGCTCGTTGGAGGGCCTGTAGCACCTCTCGGAGGTGGTGGAGGTGGTCGGACCAGTGGTGGCTGTACACAGCGATATCGTCCAGGTAGGCGGCGCTGAATCCTTCGAGTCCTGCCAGGACCTGGTTTACTAGCCGCTGAAATGTTGCTGGCGCATTCTTCATGCCGAAGGGCATGACCTTGAAGTGATAGTGGCCATCAGGGGTAGAGAATGCCGATCGTTCTTGGGCCCGGGGTGTGAGACCGATCTGCCAGTAGCCCGCTGTTAGGTCGAAGATGCTGAGGTAGCGGGCAGCTCCCATGCGGTCGATTAGTTCATCTGCTCGGGGGATGGGGTGTGCGTCTGTTCTGGTGACCGCATTCAAGCCCCGGTAGTCGACGCAGAACCGGAGCTCCGGCGTGGCGCCGGGGGCGGCCGCTTTGGGGACCAGTACCACTGGGCTGGCCCAGGGGCTGTCTGAGGGCTCGATGATCCCGAGTGTGAGCATCTTGGCCACCTCCTCTTGGATGCAGGCCCGTACCCGATCTGGTACGCGGTAGGCCCGATGGCGGATAGGGGGACTGTCTCCGGTGTCCACGTCGTGTAAGCACCAGGGGGTGACCCCTGGGGTGAGGGAGAACAGGGTGGAGAACTGGAGCAGGAGGACTCGGCAGCCTTGGCGCTGTTCCAGGGTGAGGGCCTCCGAGAGTCGGACCCCGTCCACGGAGCCGTCCTTCTCCCGTGACCGTAGGAGGTCAGGAAGGGGTTCGGAGTCCTCCTCGGTTCCATTGTCGGTTGCCATCAGGAGACTGAGTTCGGAGCGTACAAAGTGGGGTTTCAGTCTATTAGCGTGGAGGACCCGGAGAGGGTTTCGGGAAGATTCCATATCGATGAGATAGGTGACAGGGCTCTTGCGCTCGATTACTTTGAAGGGCCCCGTCCATTTGTCTTGCAGAGCGCATGGTTCGGTGGGAGACATTACCCACACTTGTTGGCCGGGTTCAAATTCGATGGAGGATGCATTTTGATCGTACCACCTTTTCATGTCCTCCTGACTGGCCTCCAGGTTTGCTTTTGCCATCTCTCTGAACCTTCTGGTCTGGTTGCGGAGGGTTAGGAGGTACTTGAAAACATCTGGAGGGTTCTTTAGAGGGGGCATTTCCCAGCCTTCTTTGACTAGGCTGAGCGGGCCTCGCACCGGGTGTCCATACAAGAGTTCGAAAGGGCTGAAGCCGAGGGACTTCTGGGGGACTTCTCGGTAGGCAAAGAGAAGGCACGGTAGTAGCACATCCCACTGTTGACGGAGGGGCTCTTCCAACCCCCCAATCATCCCTTTGAGCGTGCGGTTGAACCGCTCAACCAGTCCGTTCCCTTGAGGGTGATAGGGGGTCGTGAATCGGTAGGTGACCCCACACTGTTGCCAGAGGGACTTCATGTATTTTGAGATAAAGTTCGTACCCCTGTCGCTGACGACTTCCCGGGGGAAGCCCACTCGAGAGAAGATCCCCATCAAGGCTCGACCCACTACTGGGGCTGTTATCGTACGAAGGGGGACCGCCTCAGGATAGCGGGTAGCGTGATCCACCAGGACCAGGATGAAGCGATGTCCCTGTGCTGTTCGGGGGTCCAGGGGCCCCACAATGTCTATTCCCACCCTTTCGAACGGGGTGGTCACCACGGGGAATGGTTGTAGGGGTGCCTTGAGTTTGCGGCCGCTCTTCCCACTGGCCTGGCAGGTCGGGCAGGACCGGCAATGGTTGGATACGTCATTTCTCATTTTGGGCCAAAAAAAGTGAGTCACCAGGCGGTGGTAGGTCTTGTCTTGGCCCAGGTGCCCGGCCAGGGGGACATCATGGGCTAGGTTCAACAGGAAGTCTCTGAAGTGGAGGGGCACCACCAGCACTCGCCCGGCCCCCAGTTCTGCGATTTTCTGTTCGCTGTACAAGAGATCATTGTCCCAATAAACCCAGTGGGCCCCGGTGGTGTCTCCTTGGCTCTGGGCGAGCGCTTGCTGTCGCAATCCCTCGAGGGAGGGGCAGGTCTTTTGCTCCTGCCGGAATTGTTCCTGGGTGGGCCCCCCTTCTTGACGCCACTGAGCCAGGTCGGGAAGCTCGGGGGGCTGTGTGGACCCCTCTGGGGTGGGGTCCGGGTGGTCGGTCTGGAGGAAGTCTTCTTCTGGAGTGATCGAGGGCGGAGGTGCTGCCCATTCTGGTTCTTCTGGTCTAGGGATGGTGCGGGTGGCCATGGACCGGGTGGTTACGCACGCCCAGTCCGGGAGACCCAACATCCCCAGATGCTCTCTTCTTTCCACAGCGGCCCACGGGGAGCTCTCGAGATCGTTCCCCAGGAGGCAGTCTACGGGGGCATCGTCACGGACCGTTACTTTCAGCATGCCGGACACTCCTCCCCATTCGAAGGGGACGCAGGCCATCCGACACAGGCTCTCCGAGTTATCTGGCGATCGGACGGGGCAAAGTACGTTTGGTAGGATTTGTTCTGGGGTCACCAGGTGACAGCGGACGGCCGTCACACTGGCCCCGGTGTCACGCAGGGCCTCGGCCTTGCGCCCATTGATGCTCACCCATTGGCTGTACTTCCGAGTGTTGGCGGGCAGGGGAGTCCGCGGGACCATGTCTCTTCCTCCTAGGCATGCCAGGGTCATGGCGGCGGGTTCCCACTCGAACTGCTCCGACTCATAGGTCTCCGTGTCTTCGGAGACTTGTTCTTCTCCCAGGGCGGCGGCCGCCATCTGGCGGGGCCCGGGGGCCTGGTTCTTCGGGCAGGTCGGGTCACTGGCATAGTGACCGACTCGCTGGCATCGATGACACGTCACGTTAGCTCGGAACCCCGGGCGCATCGGGGGGTTTCCCCGGCCTGCTGGAGCCGGGGTGGCGTTAGTGGGTGCGGCCGGGGCGGCGTCTCTGCCCCGGCCCGGGCCTCCTCCTCCTCCTCGGGGACGATGGTGACCTTGGTTGGTTCTGTTCTGCTCATTCGGTCCACTCCGGGCCACTCGGGTGCTCTCCCACCGGTCAGCCTCGGTGGCGAGCTGCCGGGGTTCAGTCAATTTACTGTCGAGGAGGTGCTGCCTGAGTTCGACAAAGCAGTTGTTGGAGAGGTGCTCCCATACAATGAGATTGAAGAGTTGTTCGTAAGTGGTTACGTTGTTACCCTTGATCCACCCCTCGAAGGCTCGGCTGAAATAGTTCACGTATTCCAACCACGTCGTACCTGGGATCCGGGTGCAGTTGCGGAACCTCTGGCGGTACATTTCGGGTGTAAGTCCATATCGACTGAGGAGGGCGGCCTTCATATGGTCATAGGACGTCATTTGATGGTCCGGAAGCTGCAGCAGGGCATCACGACCCTCGTTGACGAATCTCCCCCATAGACCGGCTCCCCAGTCACTTCGAGCGACCCGGTGGGCGGTCATGGCAATCTCATAGGCTTTGAACCACTGCTGTATGTCGTCGTTCCGGTGATATTCTTGGACCACATCCTTGGGGATGTGGACCTTCTGCTCGGTAGGACCCGGGGAGTGCGGTTGCTCGGGCACCCCTAGGTTTTTGTTCAGTTTGCGCATTTCTATCTCCGCTAGTTTGCACTCGTGCTCGTATGCCAGTCTTTTTTCTTCGAGGTCTCTCTGTCTCTGTTTTTCCTCTCGCTCTTCTCTGAGCCGTAAGTGTTCTAAGTTTATTTTTTGTTCCGCCAGTTTCAATTCTCCGTCTAATCTGAGTCGTGCCAAGTCTAACTCGTGTAATCTATTTTTTTCCCGCTCTTGGATCTCTTCATGGGAGGGGCCTGTTCTCCGTTCCTCCGTCCGGGGGGTGTTGACTTCCGGGGCTGCGGGGTCCCGGGGGGTTGCGGTATTTGTCTCTGTCCAGGCCTCTAGGGCGTTTTTGAAGTCTTCTTTTGTGCTTAGCCCGGTGGTAGCAATGCCTAAGTCCATGCAAAATTGTTTGAGCTCTCGGTGGTTGTATTCTTCCAGCTTTTCCATCTGGAACTTCTCCGCCGATCCGCTCTCTTTGGTCGTCATTGTGGTTTTAGTCGTAGGGTGAGTTACTGTCTGTACGGTACGCGTTGGTTCGGATCGCGCCGCTAGCCACCAATGTTAGACGGGGACCGGGAGGGTCGGCCGAGCACAGTGATCGCACAGACAGGTAACTTCCCCCCCACAGATGGACACCACACAAAGCTTAGGGTAACACCTTTTATAGGCACTTCGGGTAGTAGAGTGGTACGATACAGGGCGATCAGGACACGATGATCCTCTCAATTCTAGTCTCTAGTAAGGGAAGGGGGTAGCGGGACAGTCTTGGTACCCACGGGTACGGGTGTGTAACGGTGATAGCTCACAATCCTCGAGCTCGGTGTTCGGAGGGGTCAGACCGCGGCAGCGCCGGCAGGTCCCGAAGAGGTCGTAGGTGGCACGGGCCGCGGCAGCGCCAGCAGGTCCCAACGAGGATGAAGGTTACAACGGGCCGCGGCAGCGCCAGCAGGTCCCACGAGAATGCAGGTTGCAACGGGCCGCGGCAGCGCCAGCAGGTCCCACGAGGATGAAGGTTACAACGGGCCGCGGCAGCGCCAGCAGGTCCCACGAGAATGCAGGTTGCAACGGGCCGCGGCAGCGCCAGCAGGTCCCACGAGGATGAAGGTTACAACGGGCCGCGGCAGCGCCAGCAGGTCCCACGAGAATGCAGGTTGCAGAGGGCCGCGGCAGCGCCAGCAGGTCCCACGAGGATGAAGGTTGCAGAGGGCCACGGCAGCGCCAGCAGGCAGGACAGTAGTTCCCAAGGCAGGGCTGTGGCAGCGCCAACAGTCCGTCAAGGATGAGTTTGTCGCGGTGTCTCTCGACTCCAGGATACAACTGCCTTCCTGTCCTGGGGCTGCCTCAGTTATAGGTCTGGCGCCCTTTGATGTCCGGACCCTCGCTCTTGGAGGTCGGGAGGTCTGGGATGAGGGAGTCCAGACACCCAGCAGGGGGGTGGAGCCAGCGCCCGAGGAGGCTGGGGGTGCTCGGCACCTGGCGGGGGAGAGCCATCGACACTTCGTACTCCCATTGACCTGCCAAGTGGGCCGTTCACCTCCTGGGTGGAGGGTGGTGCCGGGATGTCGGGGCCTGGCCAGGCCCAGGGCTGGGGTCGGGCTGAGGCCGCACGGCCGCGTGGTGCCGTATCCAAGATGGCGGCTGGGCCGGGCAATGGTGCTGACGGTGGCCCGGGCCCTGTCCTGCGGGGAGGGAGCGAGCCCTTCATGTGGCCTGTCCAACAGTAAATATATTTTAATCATTTTAAAACATCATATGGCTCAGAAACCATATCAATGTTTTTACAGTATTATTTTATACTATTGCTTTTAATGTATGCACTTTACTTAACTATAAGTATTGCAATAATATCGATCCATTTCTCTTGTACGAGAAAAGAGACTGATCAATAAATAACACCTTTTATTGAACACGCCCGTCTCTTCCTTTTCTCTACATTCTGATGAGACTAAGAATGCACGTACTGACTGAGTAAAATAATTGCCTTGTGCTCACACGACTCTTGAGATTGACTCTTGATTAGGGGAGAGCAAAGTTGTCATGTTCTATGGTTGTCAGAAACTAAATCCCTTCTTGTCTAATCAGGGGAGTTAATCCTTCCTTGAACATTCGAGAAAGTTTCTAGCGAACTCTGAGCTTAGCTGGCAAACCCAAAAATTAAGTCTAGCATCGACAGTAGTAGACCTAGTTAACGTCTGGCCTAGGCCTTTATTGCTGTAGGTACTATTCCAATGCGCAGAGCCTATTGGGAAAATAGGAGCTACACTACATGGCGCCCAACGTGTTTGGAAAGGGCGATAAAACTAACGTAAGACATTTAGAGTAACTCAGTCGTGCTTTCTCACTCAGACCCCTTTTCCCAAATACTCCAAAGACGTCTGGAGTGGGTGAAAGGTTATAATATCCTCCAAAACCTCGCAGGAGGGAACTCCTATGTATGGTTCTTGGTCTAGTCAACGTTGAAGGATAAACAGTGTTCCAAAATATTGTGCATCTAATCTCTGTTTCCATAAAGAAACCTGATCTGCAAATAAACAAAATACCATCCTGTCAGCAAAATGGACAGCGATGAAGAACGAGAGGTTACTAGATTAGCTACTGAAATAGCAGATGCTGATGCTACCATGCAAGCAGCAGACGCGGATATAATACTCATTCCGGTCGCCAAAAGGAGATCTATAACCTTAAAACTTATAGAAAATGGACTGACACCTAGAGGTGGCACAGTCATATTCGTAATCGAGGCACACGAATATCGGCAGACAGAGGTATACTATACATGGATACATTTTCCAGCAGCTAATACTATAACAAAGTACTTCCACTATTACAAAGTAGAGGAACCTCCTAATGAGTACACTCCTTTCGAGGAGGTGGAAGTACCACTCAAATTCCAAGAGCATTTGCTCTTATTTGATGGCGCCCTAAAACATAATAATCACATTACAAGGCTCGGTCCTTTAGGAAGACCAGGAGCAACGTGGCCGGTCCTAGCCGGATACACACCATATCCAGACATCGAAAGAATGCCTGCAGCAGAGCTGTTAATACAGCTAAAACAACTACTAAAAATTCACAGACAATTAGTTCAGTATGTAATGCGGACTTCAACAATTCAGCCAGCGATTAAACTACCACAGCTGACCCCTCACCAGGGGAACACAAATAAAATTACACCACAGAACATCCAATCCTGCCTAGGTAAAGTTCCAGCTAAACGGGAACAAATACCATTCTGGTTGGCACAGAAAATTACCCAAATAGAGGCGGTGTTTCCTGACACCACCCCATTAGAAAAACACAGGATTCTGACTATATGTCTCCCAATGGGAATCGCACCACACATTGAGGACTGTGACACTTGGGGTACAGTCTTTGCTTCCATCTACACAAAAACGCACGGTGTTCCATCCATTTCGGTAATACCAGATGTGCTAAAACAAATTCGAGATGAATACGGTCCAGAACCTGCTTTAACTCTTGGTATGAAATTACTAAAAGACTTCAAGCAGGTCTCGGCTATATTACTAGCCAACATAAAGGGTGAAGCAGCAAACGTGGCGATCCGCCAGAGGTTAAAAGAGACAGATATAGCAGACCAACCAGCTGAAATTGCCAGAATCATAGAAAAATCCTATGAAGAACTAGGCAGAGATAGTCTAGGTGGAATACCAGTAAAACCGCAACTGACTACAAGTCCAGAAAAAATGTTTTTTAATAATAATAATAATTCACCAAAAAAGAACTGGGATGGAAACAAACAATCCAATCCCAAAGAAAAGAAATTCCAGTCCAGAGGAAGGTCTCCTAGGCGAAGAGAGAAATCTCCAAACCCGAGACAAAGGTCACCCCAGAGTGAACCCTCTGGGCATAGATATAACCTTAGAAATAGGGATAATATTAAAAAACCTGATAGATATCAAGACATTGATACACGTCCCTCTCAATCTTTTCAGAATTCCTCGCAGAAATCGGAAAGAAGAGGACGATCAGAAGAGCACGCCAAGTCCAAAGACAAGGAACCTGCTCAACTGAAAAAGAAATCACAATTTCCAAAAAAGAAGGTAGCCAGTATCAAGGTAGTTAACAATGCCGAGAATACTGAGGACACAACTGAAAAACGGAGAGTGGGCTCAGACAATGCTAGACAGCGCAGCAGAGGTGAGCATAGCTCGCAAAGTCCTTATGAATCATCTGGAGACAGTGGACACGAATGAATACCTTCAAGTGGAAACTGCAGATACCAGAGTTAGCAAGCCCCACAAAATATACGAGATAACATTACGTATAGAGGGAGATAAGACTAGGAAAATAAGGGGACTATTTTGGGATAACCTCTCAAAGGGTTATGACATACTTTTAGCTGAAAAAGACTGGCCACCAGAGTTTGTCAGGGAGTGCCCTCATGGCGAAGAAGTAATTATGCCTGCCTTCTCGAATCAAATCCCGATTCATAAAAAATACACACTTGCTAGAAAGTGGGCAGTGGCCTTAGCACCTGCTTTATATAAAAATCATGTAGGGTGGGATGAGGATTCTCCTCCTCACAAAGTCCAGTTAAAATCACAACCAACTGCACAAAGGCAGTACCCAATTAAGCAAGAAGCTAAAAAACAAGTAAATGAAATACTAGATCAGCTAGAATACCAGGGGGTGATTGAAACTTGCACCTCACAAATGAACAATCCTTTGTTTCCGGTCTCCAAACCAGACAATTCATATCGTCTAGTTTTGGATTACCGACACCTTAACACATGTTGTAAAACTTTTGCAGTGCAAAACTCACACAGTGCTGCACTAATGAATAACATAGTGCGCAAAAAATACAAAACTACCTTGGACATCTCCAACGGATTCTTTTGTCAAAACATAGCACCAGAGAGCAGATATTTAACAGCTTTCTCAGTAAATGGCACTCAAAAACAATTCTGTCGGTTAGCCCAGGGGTACAAGAACAGCCCGGGGGTATTCTCAGCGAGAGTAACAGAATTACTACAACAATATGATGATGAAGCATTATCTTATGTCGATGACATTTACTTAACAGATGATGACTTGGAAACTCACTTGAAAAGAGTGAACACCATAATACTTGGTTTCGCTGCAGAGGGTTACAAATTCAACTTCAAAAAATCCAGAATTGCCCATCTGAAAATCCAGTACGGAGGATATGAATTATCAAGTATTGCCTGGTTGACAGTCTTTTAAGAACTAGAAGAATTGGAAAATCTAAAAGATGAAAAGACGTATCCTCTGCCAATCGACATTCTGCCTCTACGACATTACGCCTGTGTAATCTATACAGACGGACATGCTCAACCCTCCGTTTGGGGAGAACATGCATACAATCCCACATGTGAGATTACAAAAGAAGTGTGGCGCGGAGGTAAACTAAGACCTCTATTAACAAAATCACACTCAGTAGAAACTAATTCAGAACTGCAAACTGAAATAATAGCTTTGAAAATGGCGCTAGATAATGCGGATCGCGAATTCCCGACACTTATAGTGTCAGATTCATATTTCTGCGTCAAAGCATATAACAAGGATTTGCAGACATGGATTCAGAACGGTTACAAAGATGACACAGATGCACCAATAAAGCAGAGACTTCTCTGGGAACAAGTAGCTCTTTTGAAGAAAGAACTACCAAAGACTCACGTGACTCACTCACTGAGTCATCAACGTGATGGCGTTCACGTTGTGGGGAATTCATTGGCTGAGACAGCCGCAGCGGCAGCCACTAAATCGGCTCCCGTAGATCGAAAAAAGCGTACATTAAAATACATTGACGGTGAAACATTGCTGGCGGTGAAAACGTCATCAAAAGGCGACTGCTCAGCGTTACCGATCAACTATCCACTCAATTATACATACATAATCGATGCAAACTCCGTCCCTTTTGCTCGAATCCCTGGAGTGGGGGATAGAGTGATTCCAAACATGGACAGGAGAAACTTGTTAATCGCAGACGCACACATGGGCGAGGGTCACAGACACCTTAAATTAAAAGATTCTCTGGAAGATTTACAATCACGGTACTGGTGGCCAGGCATAAGCCTCCATCTTACCATCTTTGTAAAAAACTGCCCAAACTGCAACAGAGATCGCAGTGGGGAGAGAAGCAGTTTAATACCTCGTCGTATCAAGGCAGATAATATTACCAGCAAAAAGAATGGCTTGCGATTAACATATACAGGCTAGTTCCCACTTATAATGTAGATCCACAGCACTCAGCTGACGTCCGGACTGTTATACAAGATTTGCGAGTCTAAATGGCATATACGCTAAGAGCATGCTACGTTCGACCATTTTTTTCTTTTTTCTCAGGCAATCCAGCCTGGGGGGGGAAAGAATGGCCAAATGAGCACAGCCCAGCGGGAATCTTCTCACTTCCTTCCTGAGGGTATGGGATGGTGTAAAGAAAAAACCAAGACAGAAAGCAATCTATAATAGAAAGGATATTAGGTTCAGGAGCTGGGTGGGTCAAACATCTAATAAGTGTCCAACGTAGTCTAAATAACTTGCCAAGAAATTCTCTGAAGGGATTCAGTCCGTACGAATTATTATTCGGAACTAGGATGTTGATCTCTGACCTTGATAGTCAGACTTCAGTGGTAACAGAAAAAAGCTTTGATGTCAAAGACCGTTTGGCTATTTTGCAGGACTTAAACAAAACAAGAAAAGACCTGAGCAACATACAGTTGAAACAACAGCCAACAACCACTGAAGAATCACCACCTGTCCCAGCAAGACCTGTCTGGATTCCAAAAGTCGGGGATCTAGTCAGGGAGAAGATCGCGGTAAAGAAGGAATTTGGGCCTTCTTACCGAAAAGCAGTTCCTGTCTTGTCTGTCAACGGGACAAGATCAGTTGTACTACCGCCACTTGCTGGAAAAAAGGAGAACCGAGTTGTATCCATCGACCTGGTAAAACCACAACATGTGGCCGATAACAAACAGTAGGCCAAGTGGACTCCCAATAAGTAGCAGAACACCAAGGTTTGCTACCAGTACAGAGGTCCTAACAAAGAGGCTCATCACATTCGAAACGCCTACAGAAGAACAACAAGGACTATGCAACAATGCAATAGAACTTAGACCTCTGAAAACCCAAATAAAGACATTTAGCAGAGACACACCAATCTATACTGAAGTACCAAGTGAAAATGCAAAAAACAAAATTCCTGAACCAATTGGAACAATTGACAGAACTGCATCCGGTTACTTCATCAACTTCGATGATTCCTCTGAAGGCTTCAGCGAACAAAAGACACAGCCATCATCAAAATCCTTTAAAGACAAAGCGAAGGAACTTTTGAAACAACTAAAAGAAACATATCTGATTTCTCCATGGATTGAATTTTGGGTGGGTTTTGGTGCATTTATCCTCATACTTTGGCTCATCATGGTATTTACTTTGGGACACTTCATTGAGGGAAAATATGCTAAAATGGACACAGCAAGTCAGAACATCAACTTGGTCCTCAAACCACACACATCTTCACACGTCGAGAAACGAGAACTTTCTTCAGAACTTTCTTCAGCCAACTTCACAGCAATTCCAATACCTGGTGGGGTAGCCTGGGACAACACTGACTATGAAATTTATGGTCCGGTCGAGATCCTGAAATATCCACACCAAATTAAGATCTCTTTGAGTGACTTTGCAAAACCAAACTCATTTGCTGATGATTGGGACTTTGAAAGTATAAACAATATGATGTCTGACTTAGTAATGTCTGCTAAATTTACAAAACATGATTATTTGCAAGGTTCTACAAATTATGATAGTATGTATTGCTATAACCACTATGGTAACCATTTCTTGCATAAATCTGCACAACCTAGAAATGTTTTAAATTATAATCAATGGGAACATTGTGCTACACCTCCAAAAGGGAGCTCTAGAACCGTTTATGACAAATATTCATACTTTCAAGGTTTTAACACTAGTAATGCTGAAACATTTTATTATAAATTGTCAAACAAGACAGGGACCAAAACCATGATAACCAACACAAAATTGATTTATTCTGATTCATTCTTTGAAAAAATGAATACTTTTGGATTCGATTATTGGGACAAAAATGTTGATTTGAAAAGTGTTTGGGGTACAAAAGAATGGCAAGTACAGGGTATAGAAGCTTTGTTTAGAGCCTGCATGATCCCAGAACAAATGATATTTTTAAATGACACTGTTCAACAAACCACCTGTCTTGGCTTAGCCAAAATCAAAGATTTAAATAACCCGTCTATTCCAAAGCCAACAATGTTTAGCAATAACTCTGATACAGATGAAGAAATAGACATAAACCATATACTTAACCAAAACAGAACACATCCTGATTGGAAACAATGGTTGATCTGGCCCACAGATACAAATAACTGTCAAGATAGATTCCTGAATAAAACACAGGGTTTCAAAATGACCAGGCCAGACCCTAGATATCCCCAAAGACATCACCCAGGGATAATAACAACCTACAGTGTGGGCAAATTATGCCTTCAATGGCTACAGTCTTCCACACTGCCTGAAATTAAGCAACACCTAACTTTACTTACTGATGGTGCTGACTTGCGTGATTTCATAATGGGACCACGCAAACAGCGTCAAAAGCGTTTCATAGCAGCCTCTGTATATGCAGCATACAATGAGGCCTGGAAGGTTACTCAAATTGAAACAGCAGAGAGAATACGTGAAATTGATCGTATTAATTTGGAAAAATCACTTTCTGTAGTGGACAATGGGTTAATGACTGTCCTCCAGAATTTTTTCATTGAACAGCATTGTGTCTTCAGCAATCGATATATTATCGCAAGACTTACTGTTATTACAACATGGTCAGTCACAATTGCGTTCTATCGTACAGCTTGGCTGGACGTTACAAAATCTGCGTTCAGGCTATGTGCCTTGGCGTTTAATCAACACTACGTCACTATTCCAAATCTTTAACCTTACTGATAGACAAATCGGTATGGCGCAGAAGGGTGCTGATTATACAATCTTGAGCATTGAAAAACTAGAAAGATTACCGTTGACAATGTCAGAACGACCTGTCAGTGAATGGATAATCCACGGAATCATAAATATTCCAATCTCAACCTTCAGGTTTCAATACTGCCAAAAATATATACAGGCTGGCATGTACGAGAAATTGGGAAAGGGGTACCTTAAAACAACTTGGAACCTGCCCTATTCACATGCATGTGTCAGTAACAAAGGACAGAAAGTGTTTCTTAGTGGCAACAATTGTGCTATGTCACTAAGCGGCACGCTTCTGTGTAACGGTATTAGTTTGCACGGAGCCTGTGAAGGGAATTCATACAACCTTTCATGTCACCAGCAAGGCGCACCTGCAACTGAAATAGAACCATTCTTTCAAAGACTCTATAATGGGAGTTACATTCTTATTGTAGACCGCAGATGTTGTAGTCTTATGCCCGGGACTCCTTATCTCGTCACTACGACGGCGAAGGTCAAGTGCTGTGGACGTTCTTTGTTCCCCAGCTCCTTTCCAGACAGGGAGGCAAGGGCATGGCCCGGTTTGAAAATTACTTCTATTCGAATAGACACTTTAAGCAGAATGAAAACAGTGCTTCTTCAGACGCCTACAAGGCTCACGTCATCTAAAGAAACGTATGATCTACAAGTCGCAAGGACGACTGCAGAGATACATACATTATTATCAACCAATTCCCCCGTACATTTCGCAGAAATCCTGAGCGAAATCTTAAATATTTCTGATACCACAGGGGTCTCAAAGGTATTTAAGACAGTATTTTCGATGGCATTAACACCATTCAAAGCCATACTGGGTATTTTTCCAGATTTCGTCCATTCGATTTTTGGCGGACTTCCCCTGATCCTAGGACTAATTGCAGGAATCCTATTCCTAGTCCTTATTTTTCGATATGGCAACCCGTGTCACAGATCAAACTCTCGCGACAATGGAAGATACGATCCTAGCCATTGGATACCGGGACCGGATATCAAAAATCCTGGGACTCTCCCGGCTTAGAGACCTGAACATGACTTGGTTTCTATCATTTCGACCAATGTGGCAAAGGTGTGTTTTACCTGTACTAAGGTGTCTGCTATGTGGAGAAGAATGCGTGTTAGACAACTGGCTGACGCTACAATCGGATGCGCCGGTGGATGCAGATACACTGTTGGTTCCTACCAAGGTTCACGCACTGTGCTGCCCTCAAAGGCTGCCAATTCTGATGACGGCATTCCTGGAATCTTCACCACTGCGATTGAAGAGTAGTGAAGTTCAAGATGAAAGCAACATCGAACAGGTACGACCTTCTGTCAGCAATGCAAATCAGAATGTCAATGCAGACAATCATGCGCATGAATGCATGGTTACCCCTATTTCCGACTTAGTGGAACTTTCCCATGAAGCTGTTGACAGTTTTTTCGAAAGCCTGAATGATATGATGTTCTCTCCGGAACAGAAATAGAGACTTTTGAGTAAACTCGCACACGGCGTTCCCTGAATCCGGCCTTCAACTTAAAAAATAAAGTCACATGAACAATTACAATCCAGTTCACGGACAGCAACTTTTTTCAGCAAGCCCTTAAAATATTTTTCTATATATTTTTTCCCCGGGACACTGACCTTCTGCTTAAAGTAAGAAACTATTCCTAGAGAACTAAGATTTCTATTTTTTTAGATACTTTATAGACTTTATATAGACTTTAGCTGCCCGCTGGTATGTTCACAATATATTTTATGTGATGAAATGGTTTCGACTTTTTTTCTGTATAGCCATATTAAGAGCCATTTCATGTGTATTTCTCATATACCAACAAGCAATAATACATAACAATGCGTGTTTACTTTTGCATTTAATTCATAGCTTAAGTGCATACAATATATATGACTGCAATTTTTCAGTATATTTGAAAATTTCAAAATGCATTTATGTATTTTGGGGTGGTAAGGTATACACTATACTCTATAGTATGTTGTACTATGTTATACTATGCATAGATTAGTAGATATGACCATAGTTAGCGTGGAGTGGGTGTCGTGTATTTCTATAGGTTCTGAATCGATCCCCCTATTCCTGACCCTATTCTGGTTAAACTACCTAGCTAGTTAACTAACAGTCAGCCCATGAGGCAAGAAATCCCCCATGATGCAGAAACCGTTATCTGACGCAGTCACACTACGGCACAGGAACGTGTTATCTGATTAGGTCATAACGCTTGAGATCTAATTAGACAAGCGACATTCCTCCAGCCCCTGATAAGGCATACGACGTTCTCATAACAAATCAAACCTATGACAACCTGGATAATCCGTGCGGCCATTGTTTTGATTTCACAGAGAACTTTAGTAAAGAATGTGCTAACGAGCAAGTCGTATGACATCTTTATTGACGTACCTATGTCCATCCTTACGTCAATCCCGGCACCTTTAAGGTATAAATATTGCCGACCTTGCCCTATGCAAACACACGCGTGGTGACAAGACGGAGCAGCCATACTTGCCGAAGCCGAGAGCAGAAGCAGACCCCGCAGGCAGCAGCCCCGCCTTCCTGACGCGCTGAGAGACGCGCTGCTATCTCAAGCCGAGAGACCCAGCACCGGCGTTTCTGGGCAGCCCTCGCAGGCAGCCTGGAATATCTAGAGCAGAGAAAGAGATACCATTCCTCATTCATCCTAAATTCCAGGTACAGAACTGAATAACCCCTCCTAGAGAATTCTTTAGTTATTCACTTGGCAAAAACAAACTTAACTTAAACTGTAACTTTCTATTCCCGCCCACGTATTAGACTTAGGTCAGGTACACGGGGTAGGCGTATTTAGAAACACCAGTTGAGCACGTTTAGTCAAATGTATATGTGTATGTAAATATATTTTAATCATTTTAAAACATCATATGGCTCAGAAACCATATCAATGTTTTTACAGTATTATTTTATACTATTGCTTTTAATGTATGCACTTTACTTAACTATAAGTATTGCAATAATATCGATCCATTTCTCTTGTACGAGAAAAGAGACTGATCAATAAATAACACCTTTTATTGAACACGCCCGTCTCTTCCTTTTCTCTACATTCTGATGAGACTAAGAATGCACGTACTGACTGAGTAAAATAATTGCCTTGTGCTCACACGACTCTTGAGATTGACTCTTGATTAGGGGAGAGCAAAGTTGTCATGTTCTATGGTTGTCAGAAACTAAATCCCTTCTTGTCTAATCAGGGAAGTTAATCCTTCCTTGAACATTCGAGAAAGTTTCTAGCGAACTCTGAGCTTAGCTGGCAAACCCAAAAATTAAGTCTAGCATCGACAGTAGTAGACCTAGTTAACGTCTGGCCTAGGCCTTTACTGCTGTAGGTACTATTCCAATGCGCAGAGCCTATTGGGAAAATAGGAGCTACACTACAGCAGTAGTGGAATGAAGGGCAGAAGTACTAGGCTTGCAGTAGTGGAACAAAGGGCGGAGGTACTAGACTTGCAGTAGTGGAACGAAGGGTGGAAGTACTAGACTTACAGTGGTGGTAGAAAGGGCGTAAGTACTAGACTTGCAGTAGTGGAATGAAGGGCAGAAGTACTAGACTTACAGTGGTGGTAGAAAGGGCGTAAGTACTAGACTTGCAGTAGTGGAATGAAGGGCAGAAGTACTAGACTTACAGTGGTGGTAGAAAGGGCGTAAGTACTAGACTTGCAGTAGTGGAACGAAGGGCAGAAGTACTAGACTTACAGTGGTGGTAGAAAGGGCGTAAGTACTAGACTTGCAGTAGTGGAATGAAGGGCAGAAGTACTAGACTTACAGTGGTGGTAGAAAGGGCGTAAGTACTAGACTTGCAGTAGTGGAATGAAGGGCAGAAGTACTAGACTTACAGTGGTGGTAGAAAGGGCGTAAGTACTAGACTTGCAGTAGTGGAATGAAGGGCAGAAGTACTAGACTTGCAGTAGTGGAATGAAGGGCAGAAGTACTAGGCTTGCAGTAGTGGAATGAAGGGCAGAAGTACTAGGCTTGCAGTAGTGGAATGAAGGGCAGAAGTACTAGACTTGCAGTAGTGGATTGAAGGGCAGAAGTACTAGACTTACAGTGGTGGTAGAAAGGGTGTAAGTACTAGACTTGCAGTAGTGGAATGAAGGGCAGAAGTACTAGACTTACAGTGGTGGTAGAAAGGGCGTAAGTACTAGACTTGCAGTAGTGGAATGAAGGGCAGAAGTACTAGACTTACAGTGGTGGTAGAAAGGGCGTAAGTACTAGACTTGCAGTAGTGGATTGAAGGGCAGAAGTACTAGACTTACAGTGGTGGTAGAAAGGGCGTAAGTACTAGACTTGCAGTAGTGGAATGAAGGGCAGAAGTACTAGACTTGCAGTAGTGGAATGAAGGGCAGAAGTACTAGACTTACAGTGGTGGTAGAAAGGGCGTAAGTACTAGACTTGCAGTAGTGGAATGAAGGGCAGAAGTACTAGACTTGCAGTAGTGGAATGAAGGGCAGAAGTACTAGGCTTGCAGTAGTGGAATGAAGGGCAGAAGTACTAGGCTTGCAGTAGTGGAATGAAGGGCAGAAGTACTAGACTTGCAGTAGTGGATTGAAGGGCAGAAGTACTAGACTTACAGTGGTGGTAGAAAGGGTGTAAGTACTAGACTTGCAGTAGTGGAATGAAGGGCAGAAGTACTAGACTTGCAGTAGTGGAATGAAGGGCAGAAGTACTAGACTTGCAGTAGTGGAATGAAGGGCAGAAGTACTAGGCTTGCAGTAGTGGAACAAAGGGCGGAGGTACTAGACCTGCATTAGTAGTACGAAGGGCGGAAGTAGTAGACTTGCAGTAGTGGAATGAAGGGCAAAAGACTTGCAGTAGTGGAACGAAGGGTGGAAGTACTAGACTTGCAGTAGTGGATTGAAGGGCAGAAGTACTAGACTTACAGTGGTGGTAGAAAGGGCGTAAGTACTAGACTTGCAGTAGTGGAATGAAGGGCAGAAGTACTAGACTTACAGTAGTGAAATGTGGAAGTACTAGACTTACAGTAGTGGTACGAAGGGCGGAAGTAGTAGACTTGCAGTAGTGGAACAAAGGGCAGAGGTACTAGACTTGCATTAGTGGAACAAAGGGTGGAAGTACTAGACTTGCAGAAGTGGAACAAAGGGCGGAGGTACTAGATTTGCAGTAGTGGAACGAAGGGTTGAAGTACTGGACTTTCAGTGGTGTTAAAAAGGGCTTTATTCCTAATCTTACAATTGCCCACTGTTGAATTAAAAGCAAATGTAATAACTGAAGTTCTCCAACCTGGACCAGCCCAAACTGAACCACTGCTGCCAATCAATGAAGCGCTTATAGATACCTTGTTGATGAGATGAGCTACGCTCCAGTTAGTCTGCCTGCGACTAGGTGGCATAGGCTGGCCCCAGTAATCCAGATTTCCAAAATAAGTATACTACATCAGAACGCCTGGGTAGTTCAGGCACCAACCATTAAGGTGAAAACCAGTCCTCCAAATAGAGTCAAACCTAATTGATGCTTTTGGAGAGAAAAGGTTCTCCTAGACCATCTTTGCCCTCAGAGCTCTCAACACAGTAAGCCTCGTGGGTGGGTACACTCATGCCTGTGGGGCATGGCTAGCAAGATCTTAGCAGCTGTCCGGAAGATCAGAATTTAGTTGGCCAAGGGGATACAAGATAGCCAGGACGCGGCCTAGTATGTTCTGCATGCCGGCCTGGACCCTGCAGGGTGCATAGGTAAAGCTGTTGGCACCAGTGTCTTGCTTAGAAGGCACATTCCAGTGAGATCAATCAGGTTTTCAGGAGATGTACAAGCGTCCCTTATGGATATGCCTTTTGATGCATCTCGGTTGTTTGAGAGAAAGCTGCTTCGTATAATTCTGATAGTCGTGCCACAGCACTTTCTTTGGGGCTCTTGTATCCAAGCAAACAGTTTCACCAACAGTAGAGACATTTCATAGTCTATGCCAGGGCCTAGCTTACAGAAAATGCCAACCCTCACAACCCGTACTGGATCACAGAGCCAGTCCTTTTGGGCAGAGGATGTGGTGGAGTCTGAGGCTGTTACCCCAGCAAGAGCAGCAATCCTCCAGCTTCTCCCCCCAGATGCAGCAGTTACCAGGCTGCTTGAGGTGCCCTCGAAGGCCCATACCCGTCCGTTAGGAGCCAGGAGTTTCTACTCGGCTGGAGATTAATCACCTCAGACAAGTGGGTCTTGCAAACTATCTAAAAGGGCGACACCTTGCCGTTCATTTCCTCCCCTGCCCTTTCTTCTCCCAACACCAAATCAACTTTCAAAGGATCACTCTGCAATCTTGCTTCATAATGTCAAACATCTCCTCACTTAAGGTGTCATTGAGCAGGTGCCGGACTTCACGAAAGAGAAGGGGTGTTATTCACGCTACATCCTCATTCTGAAGAAAGGCGGAGGCCTCAGGCTTGTATTGGACCTCCGGCCACTGAGGACCTTTCTGGAGACAAAGATATCCAGAAGCTCATTCTTCTCAGATTCTTTCTTCTCTGGTCTGTGGAGACCGGACGGTGTCTCTGGACTTAAGGGGCTTGTATTCCATGCACCTGTCTTGTAGTCCCACAGTTGTTACCTTCAGTTTGTGTTGAAGTCGGAACAGTTCCAATTTGCCAACCACCCATATGACCTTACTTTGGCCTATCTCGTCCCGTTGGGTAAATCCTGCTCACTTCTCACTAACCCCATCCGCTTTAGTAGTAAGTCAGACCCTTATCCCACCCATTCACTCCAGCCCCTCCCTATTTACCATTAAACATATACTTACATGTGCAGAGACTCCACAGATAGTGTGCAAAACCCGGAACATAGACAGTGCACTCATAAAACTCCAAACATTGGGGCAGATTAGGATGGCGGACGGACCTGCATCTGTCCGCCACCCCAGAGGTGGAGGGACCGTCCGCAGGGGCAGCGGCGGTCCCTCCGTGCAAATTACGATGTGACCGCCACCCTGGCGGTCACATCCTGTATTAATAACATTGCGGCGGGTGCTGCTTCAAGCAGCACCCACCGCAATGTTATAAATGCATGTATTACATTTACATGCACAAAGCGGCAGGCACCGCGCGGTGCCTGCCGCTTTGTGCATGTAAATGTTGGGGGGTACCATAGGTACCCCCCATGTGCACCCCCGACACCCTGGGGGCCCGCAACGGGCCCCCAAAAGCCAAAGTCCACATGCTTTTCCACGGCGGAAAAGCCGCCGCGGAAAAGCATGTCTCCGTGCAAATCCTAATTTGGCTGACGGTGTCTTGCAGACACCGTCACCAAATAGCCCTCCCCACCCCGCGGATCAGCGGCGGACGGACCTGCCATCCGCCGCTGGTTCAACCACAATCCCACCGCCATCCTAATCTGGCGGTGGGTGTTCTATGTGGCTGCGGCGGTGAATCCGCATACTTCGGGCCGGCGGTAGCTTCCGCCGGCCCGGAGTATGCGGATTCACCGCAATCATAATGAGGCCCATAGTTTGTGAATTGCAATTTGTAGTATGTTTTGTAGTACTACAAATGTACTACAAAGTGCAGATTGTGAATCAGGTCCTGAGTTTGTGAATACTGAAGAGAAGTAAACTTACTCAAAAGTGTAAACTTACTCAAAAGTGCAACAAACCTCTTCGGGTTTATGTGCTGTTCTAGAGATAAATCACCTTCCTGTTACTATTTTGTTTGTTCTTATACTCGGATTCTGCTTTTGTGAATAGATGGATCAGTTCATGCTTGTTACTCACATCATCCCTGGGAGGCTTACACAGAGTGTAAAGTAGAAATGGAACAAATGACAAGAAGTCCCTAGTTGGCCTATAGATCAGGCAGAGAGGGAGATTCCTCAGTTAGAATGACAAGGGGTGAAGGGGAGGGAGGGGGAAGCTAATTAGCCTACAGATGCCATAACCACATGAAAAATAAATCACAAATATTGAGGGAAAATTATAAAAACACAATTCAAACCACAAAGTGTATGTACTTGTACAAATTTTTTAATTCACGATATACAAAAGTTAATATACAATACCAGTTTAAAAAAACATAAAAATGTACTTGTAAATGTACATGGGTACAAAAGAATAATTTAAAAACACAAGAACACAAGTTGTCGACGCAGCGTTTCGGTTTCTATGATTTTGACCTTCATCAGGACAGGGTTTCTAGAAGAAGAAACATCTTATTTAGAAAAGGATCTATTACATTTTGATCATCAGTTTGTTCACACATTATTAACATTAAGAGACCCATATTATCTGGCATGATTGCTTGACAAGTACAGTGTCACATTTTTCCTTTAACATAGGTGGGCACATTTCCGCCTCTTTTATTAAACATGTGGTATGGTCTTGGGGGGAAAAAAAGGGGGGGGGAAAACCTTGGAAGGCTAGGGTTTATAGAATATTACACAAACCCAGTGATTGAGGTAGGGGTAACACATGACTAATAAAGTGTTGTCGCCAGTTTTTTAATAATTACTGGAGCAAGTGGCGGTTTACAAATTTACTGCCGTTACAAAAAACCCATAATGATGCAGTTGTACCAGTACCTTTGGAAAGAGAAGACAGGATCCTCTCTATTAGGTTCTGTATACGTGTTGTTGCATCCAAACTTTTGGAGGCACGTTCCCTTGAGTGATGTGGTAGTTGTAAAAAAAATATTTGTATTTATCATCTCAGGTCATCATAGGGTTTACTGCTACGGTATTAAGACAACCTGAAGAATTACCTTTACAGTTAGTCTTATTGGTGTATCCTTTAGTCCTATTCACCAATGAGATGGTTCAAGTGCGAACTCTGTAGTGGCTATCTTCATCAATTAGATAGTCTCTGTCGGAGCCCTGTGTTGTGGCAGAGAACGGATAGATACACTGTATGATCTCTCTACTAATATCTCGAGAATTTCTAATAGGAACAGTATGTTCGATTACCTTAGATGAATTCGGTATTCCTGGTATACGTGTCGATATAAAACGTTACTCAGGTTGATCAGATGGATCTCTTTAGAGGTTACTCTCGTCAATTAGTAATGCTCTGTCGGAGTCCAAAGGCGTCCACTATATTGGGAGAAGCCATATATACACTATTTCATAATCCTGGTTTGGAATAATTTAACATGTCTATAGTACTGAACTTTTATTGTGATTACCTTATGTCTTTATGGAATGAAGTGGGAGAGTGCAGGTAGCCACCGATAATTCATTAATCACTGGTCATTTCTGGAGAGAGGGTGATGGACACCAATTTAATGATTTGAACACTGTTTATATTCGCTTACAGGTAAGATCAAAGTTGTTCAACACTTACCCAAATATGTATCATTTTGAATGTATTTTTTAAAAAAATATATAGTGGTCCAGGAACTGGTGTCGCGTCGCAGGAAGTAACTTGCTGCGGGGAAATGATATATCTCTGCGCTGGGTAAGTAATATCACCAGGCTGGAGAAAGACGTGCATAATATTAGTATATGCTGTTTTTTTAAAAATGTTTACAGTATACTAATTAACTCAGTGGTACTAAAAACTCTTATTCAACATGTTGAACCACCCTATTTATTAGTACAGTTCCTCGCATGTTCCTTATAACGGGGGTATGCCAGTGTTTATGCATTATTTGATGGAGATAAGTTAGTTGGGACAGACATTTTATTTACTTTATGTCTGGCCTATAGCAGGAGCCTATTGCTCAGCACCGTGCTTCGTTATGCTATTGCTTAAGGTTAACAGCCCCACATTGCCTGTGGTGGGAGCTTACTGCTCAGCGCTGCGCTTTGTATTACTATTCCTTAAGGTTAACAGCCCCACATTACCTCATTTTCGTAAATTTATATTTTTAAGAGAACTGTGGTTTAAAACAGTTCATTACCGCTTCGTGTGTATGTCCTGGTTTAACCCTACCCTCGGATAAAACTTACCTTGAGGATGCGCTTCGGCCTCCCTGCTACCTCGCGTCTCTCCGTCCACGAATGCAGGAGGACGGCGGTAGCCCTCTTTTTATACAACAGATCGGCACTTAAATCAGCCGGTGTTCATTAAGGATAATTAATTCACGCGCGTTTTTTATCATGCATTGGACTACTGGAGTAGTTCAGATGAAAGAACTACTCGTGTAGTTTTCCTCTCTGTCATATTACATCACTTCCTGTCGGGCAAGAATGCCTTGGGTCGTGTGTAATGTTGAGTTACCGCGCGCTTTCTGCTGCGCGACGGACCGCTCCGGTAGTTCAAATGGAACTACATGAGTAGTTTGTTATTATTATCTCAAATAGAGGCTCCTCGCTTCGACATGTTAAAGTCGGGGGTTGGCCCACAAATGTTGATGTGTATTATAAAAATAACAGTGACTACCCAGGTCATTGAAATTGCAAGCCCTCGTTTTTAATGAAGCGAATACAATTTCAATGAGCTGAGCCTGTCTACATTTATGAGAGCGTTACATGAAGATGTGAGAAATATTTCAAAGGATTGTTTCCAAAATATTTTTAGTTTTCTTTAATCTGACCTAATCTCCCACACTTTTGAAGACGACTAATCTTGCCGCACTGCTAGAACTAATGTACAACATTCTGGTTTTATCACAAATTGAAGCCCTGTGTTGATATAGAACAGATGGCATTTGCCGCTTGGTTAGCCTAAGTGAGAATACATTGTTAGCACTTCGCGTTCTCCTGGCAACACCAATTTTTATTAGGTCTATAGGGTTTTCGTACATCTATGTCGTTATCACTACATCTTAAATGCATAACTTGTTAGTTTCTATCAAAATGTAAACTGTTCATATCTATCAAGGTGCACAAGAGTAATTTATATTAGGTTTATGACGCTAATATACATTTTTATCGTCATCGCTACGCCTTCAGTGCATATATTGTCGGGTTCTATAAATATATAGACTATTCCAAACTGTGAAGGTACACGAGGGTACCTATACATATTAGGGGGCCATATTAGATTAAAATACGCTCCCAATCTTCTTTGTTATTCAATCCCTTCTTCACTGTTTTAAATTTTGACATGAAAAATTGCTCTCTTTTCCTTCGTTTTGTTTCAGTGTCGCCTCCTCTGGCACTCATGTGTATTTGTTCCAACACGCACCAGGATAGGTCTTCCAGTGTGTGCTTGGCCTCCTGCCAGTGTTCAGTGAGAGGTGCTCCTTTCTTTTTAGTTCTTATGGCAGATCTGTGTTCATTCAGTCTTAGTCGGACCTCTCTAGATGTTTCGCCTATATATGGCAAATTACAGGGGCATTTAATCAGGTATATTAAATTTTTTGACCTACAGTTCATCATTGATTGAATTTTGTGAGTGTTTTTATTTACATCTATACAGTCACCCTTAATTATTGACTTACAGTTGCCACAGTTACCACATGGAAAAGTACCTGTTGGCAAGGGAGCATTGTTCATGCTTTGTTGTAGATCAGGTTTTATTTCCCTGTAAGTATGAACTAAACTATTTCTTATCGTTTTATTGCGTCTGAACGCAAACATGGGTTTGGGTAATTTTTCTTTGTTCTTATTGGTCACTAAGTGCCAATTTCGGTTAATGATATTCTTTATTTTGTTACTAACGGAACTGTAATTGGTCACAAAAATGAGAGGTTTGTTTGCTTCGGTTTTCTTTTGTTTATTCTGCAGGAGGTTGTCCCTATTATAATATTTTGCTCTTTTATAAGCGTGTCTGATCATACGTTTTGGATAGCCACGATTGATAAATTTCTCGGTGAGGGTTTTGGCATGTTTATCGAAATCTAGCATCTTGGTGCAGTTTCGTCTCAGCCTGAGAAATTGGCCGAAAGGTATATTGTCTTTCTGGCACGGTGGGTGGAAGCTATCATAATGCAGCATGGTGTTGCGATCGGTTTTTTTAGTAAACAACTCAACTGATAGTTTATTCTCGTCATTCTTGATCAAAATGTCTAAAAATTCACACTGCTTTGTGTCATAATTAGAAGTGAATTTCAAATTATTATCACCTAAATTTAGCCATATGATGAATTCTTCCAATGTTTCTACTGGGCCTGTCCATATGAAGAAGACATCGTCTATATACCTAGACCAATTGGATATGTTCTCATAGAATGGTGCCATAGTATTAAAAATGTGGTTATCTTCGAATCTAGCCACGTATAGACATGCCAGGCTCGGCGCACATGTGGCTCCCATGCTGGTCCCTTTGGTTTGTTTAAAAAAATCGTTTTGGAACATAAAAATATTGTTTTTCAAGACTAATGTCACACAGTCGACTATAAAGGTTTCTTGAGCATTAAGGTCCCTCTCTTGACTTACAAAAAGGCTTTCTATCATTTCAATGGTGCTATCTTGGGGTATATTTGTATACAAAGCCTCTATGTCGAGGGTTACCAAAAATTGGGTGTCACTGTTAAAAGGAATTCCCTCAAGTTTCTGAATAATGTCTCCTGTGTCTTTAACATAGGCTTTTTGGTTAATGACATAGGGTTGGAGAAAAATGTCTGCGTATTGACTTAAAGGCTCTGTAAGGGAACCGATGCTGGACACAATGGGTCTCATTGGTGGGTTCAAGATGTCTTTATGTACTTTCGGTAGCCCGTAGAGAGCCGGAACTGAACTGTAATTGGTCACAAAAATGAGAGGTTTGTTTGCTTCGGTTTTCTTTTGTTTATTCTGCAGGAGGTTGTCCCTATTATAATATTTTGCTCTTTTATAAGCGTGTCTGATCATACGTTTTGGATAGCCACGATTGATAAATTTCTCGGTGAGGGTTTTGGCATGTTTATCGAAATCTAGCATCTTGGTGCAGTTTCGTCTCAGCCTGAGAAATTGGCCGAAAGGTATATTGTCTTTCTGGCACGGTGGGTGGAAGCTATCATAATGCAGCATGGTGTTGCGATCGGTTTTTTTAGTAAACAACTCAACTGATAGTTTATTCTCGTCATTCTTGATCAAAATGTCTAAAAATTCACACTGCTGTGTGTCATAATTAGAAGTGAATTTCAAATTATTATCACCTACATTTAGCCATATGATGAATTCTTCCAATGTTTCTACTGGGCCTGTCCATATGAAGAAGACATCGTCTATATACCTAGACCAATTGGATATGTTCTCATAGAATGGTGCCATAGTATTAAAAATGTGGTTATCTTCGAATCTAGCCACGTATAGACATGCCAGGCTCGGCGCACATGTGGCTCCCATGCTGGTCCCTTTGGTTTGTTTAAAAAAATCGTTTTGGAACATAAAAATATTGTTTTTCAAGACTAATGTCACACAGTCGACTATAAAGGTTTCTTGAGCATTAAGGTCCCTCTCTTGAATTACAAAAAGGCTTTCTATCATTTCAATGGTGCTATCTTGGGGTATATTTGTATACAAAGCCTCTATGTCGAGGGTTACCAAAAATTGGGTGTCACTGTTAAAAGGAATTCCCTCAAGTTTCTGAATAATGTCTCCTGTGTCTTTAACATAGGCTTTTTGGTTAATGACATAGGGTTGGAGAAAAATGTCTGCGTATTGACTTAAAGGCTCTGTAAGGGAACCGATGCTGGACACAATGGGTCTCATTGGTGGGTTCAAGATGTCTTTATGTACTTTCGGTAGCCCGTAGAGAGCCGGAATCACCGGATTTTTGTTGAAGAGGTATTTATATTCTTCGTTACAAATCACCTCATCTTCTAATGCTAGGTCTAGTGTTCTTTTGACTGTGGTTTTTAATTGTAACCAGTCTTCTCTTTTGACCTGTTTATAGTGATCCTGATTATCTAATAACACACGCATTTTTTCAGTGTATTGTTGCGTGGACATAATCACAATGCTACCGCCTTTGTCTGCGGGTTTAATCGTCAGTGTTTGGCAATTCTGCAGTTTTTGTAGCGCCTGTTTTTCTTCTTTTTTTAAATTTAAGTTAGTCCAATTCTTTTGATCTAGGAGATCAGAAATACCCTTCTCAACTACTATCTCGAAGGCTTCTATATTCTTGTTTATTTGGCCTATGTTTGGGGTCCATGAAGATTTGGGTTTTAGCCCGGATTTATTGGAAGAGGGTGTTTTTTCTTTATCTTCAAAAAAAGTTAGCAATCTGACTTTCCTAAAGAAAGCCTGAAGGTCTCTCTCCAAGTTGAACCTATCTACGGGGGATGCAATAGCAAAGCCTAAGCCCTTTTCTAAAAGTTTTACTTCTATCTCTGTTAGGTTAGTCTCTGATAGATTAATTACAGGTGCTTTTTTTACGTTTCCCAGGTTTTCTGGCTCCTTGTCTGATATCGGTGATTGTATTGAGGTCGAGGGGTGTAGTTGTTCTTGCCTCTCGCTCTCCCTCGGTTGTGGGAAAAGTTTTGTCGCTGCTCTAAAAAAGAGAGGGTATCTCTCGATTGAGCTCCAATCGTATCTTTGTCTTTTAGGGAAGAGTGTTGTCCGTTCTCAGTTACTTCGGTTTCTGAGTCAGAACTTGTGTACGAAGTGTCGAAAAACCTCACCTTTTTACGTTGGAAATTTTGTCTTTGATTTTGTGGTCCTGGTCTACGAGACTGGGGGTATTCACGTGGTCGCTCATAATAATCTTTCTGCAGATAGGGATAAACGTGTTCCGGATTATATTTTTCTATATCTTTCTTCAGTTTATTACTCTTTTTGTTTATCAGATAATCCCTATAGCCATTCACATCATTTTGGATGTCTTCTAGTTTTTTCCGAGCTTCTTCCAGACCAGTGCATTCTTCTAGTTTTTTCTCTAGGTCTTTTAGTTCCTCTCTTTCTATAATCAAGATGTCGGTTGCCGTTTCTATTATTAACAGCATCCAGTCTCTGCTACATCTGTTTGCTATAAGGGTCCAATTCTTGATGAATTTTTGATTATTTATGAAGATACCGGGCTCGTTAGCCACCTGGAGGCCTTTGGGGATAGTCCCGTGTCTGCAGTAGTCTATTAGGAAATCTGAATGTAATTCTGTTCTTATTATTCTCTTTTTGTTGTTCCACAGAATGCGCCATTCTTCCTCATCGCTGTTACTAGTATTGATAGTTGTTACATTTTTGATAGTGCTATTTATGATCTTGTTAAATTGATCCTCACTATAGCTGAGTGTTTTTAGGCCTTCCATAGTGGCCTGGGGAGCTAGATTTGCTCTGAGGTATGTTAAGAACCACCTCCCCGGTTGACAAACCGTATAAAGACAAAAAAATTAAAAGGGAGGTCTCCTCACAATCCGTTAGGGGACGAGGAGAAAAACAAATGTAACAAATGACAAGAAGTCCCTAGTTGGCCTATAGATCAGGCAGAGAGGGAGATTCCTCAGTTAGAATGACAAGGGGTGAAGGGGAGGGAGGGGGAAGCTAATTAGCCTACAGATGCCATAACCACATGAAAAATAAATCACAAATATTGAGGGAAAATTATAAAAACACAATTCAAACCACAAAGTGTATGTACTTGTACAAATTTTTTAATTCACGATATACAAAAGTTAATATACAATACCAGTTTAAAAAAACATAAAAATGTACTTGTAAATGTACATGGGTACAAAAGAATAATTTAAAAACACAAGAACACAAGTTGTCGACGCAGCGTTTCGGTTTCTATGATTTTGACCTTCATCAGGACAGGGTTTCTAGAAGAAGAAACATCTTATTTAGAAAAGGATCTATTACATTTTGATCATCAGTTTGTTCACACATTATTAACATTAAGAGACCCATATTATCTGGCATGATTGCTTGACAAGTACAGTGTCACATTTTTCCTTTAACATAGGTGGGCACATTTCCGCCTCTTTTATTAAACATGTGGTATGGTCTTGGGGGGAAAAAAAGGGGGGGGGAAAACCTTGGAAGGCTAGGGTTTATAGAATATTACACAAACCCAGTGATTGAGGTAGGGGTAACGCATGACTAATAAAGTGTTGTCGCCAGTTTTTTAATAATTACTGGAGCAAGTGGCGGTTTACAAATTTACTGCCGTTACAAAAAACCCATAATGATGCAGTTGTACCAGTACCTTTGGAAAGAGAAGACAGGATCCTCTCTATTAGGTTCTGTATACGTGTTGTTGCATCCAAACTTTTGGAGGCACGTTCCCTTGAGTGATGTGGTAGTTCTAAAAAAAATATTTGTATTTATCATCTCAGGTCATCATAGGGTTTACTGCTACGGTATTAAGACAACCTGAAGAATTACCTTTACAGTTAGTCTTATTGGTGTATCCTTTAGTCCTATTCACCAATGAGATGGTTCAAGTGCGAACTCTGTAGTGGCTATCTTCATCAATTAGATAGTCTCTGTCGGAGCCCTGTGTTGTGGCAGAGAACGGATAGATACACTGTATGATCTCTCTACTAATATCTCGAGAATTTCTAATAGGAACAGTATGTTCGATTACCTTAGATGAATTCGGTATTCCTGGTATACGTGTCGATATAAAACGTTACTCAGGTTGATCAGATGGATCTCTTTAGAGGTTACTCTCGTCAATTAGTAATGCTCTGTCGGAGTCCAAAGGCGTCCACTATATTGGGAGAAGCCATATATACACTATTTCATAATCCTGGTTTGGAATAATTTAACATGTCTATAGTACTGAACTTTTATTGTGATTACCTTATGTCTTTATGGAATGAAGTGGGAGAGTGCAGGTAGCCACCGATAATTCATTAATCACTGGTCATTTCTGGAGAGAGGGTGATGGACACCAATTTAATGATTTGAACACTGTTTATATTCGCTTACAGGTAAGATCAAAGTTGTTCAACACTTACCCAAATATGTATCATTTTGAATGTATTTTTAAAAAAAATATATAGTGGTCCAGGAACTGGTGTCGCGTCGCAGGAAGTAACTTGCTGCGGGGAAATGATATATCTCTGCGCTGGGTAAGTAATATCACCAGGCTGGAGAAAGACGTGCATAATATTAGTATATGCTGTTTTTTTAAAAATGTTTACAGTATACTAATTAACTCAGTGGTACTAAAAACTCTTATTCAACATGTTGAACCACCCTATTTATTAGTACAGTTCCTCGCTGTACTAATAAATAGGGTGGTGATATTACTTACCCAGCGCAGAGATATATCATTTCCCCGCAGCAAGTTACTTCCTGCGACGCGACACCAGTTCCTGGACCACTATATATTTTTTTAAAAAATACATTCAAAATGATACATATTTGGGTAAGTGTTGAACAACTTTGATCTTACCTGTAAGCGAATATAAACAGTGTTCAAATCATTAAATTGGTGTCCATCACCCTCTCTCCAGAAATGACCAGTGATTAATGAATTATCGGTGGCTACCTGCACTCTCCCACTTCATTCCATAAAGACATAAGGTAATCACAATAAAAGTTCAGTACTATAGACATGTTAAATTATTCCAAACCAGGATTATGAAATAGTGTATATATGGCTTCTCCCAATATAGTGGACGCCTTTGGACTCCGACAGAGCATTACTAATTGACGAGAGTAACCTCTAAAGAGATCCATCTGATCAACCTGAGTAACGTTTTATATCGACACGTATACCAGGAATACCGAATTCATCTAAGGTAATCGAACATACTGTTCCTATTAGAAATTCTCGAGATATTAGTAGAGAGATCATACAGTGTATCTATCCGTTCTCTGCCACAACACAGGGCTCCGACAGAGACTATCTAATTGATGAAGATAGCCACTACAGAGTTCGCACTTGAACCATCTCATTGGTGAATAGGACTAAAGGATACACCAATAAGACTAACTGTAAAGGTAATTCTTCAGGTTGTCTTAATACCGTAGCAGTAAACCCTATGATGACCTGAGATGATAAATACAAATATTTTTTTTAGAACTACCACATCACTCAAGGGAACGTGCCTCCAAAAGTTTGGATGCAACAACACGTATACAGAACCTAATAGAGAGGATCCTGTCTTCTCTTTCCAAAGGTACTGGTACAACTGCATCATTATGGGTTTTTTGTAACGGCAGTAAATTTGTAAACCGCCACTTGCTCCAGTAATTATTAAAAAACTGGCGACAACACTTTATTAGTCATGTGTTACCCCTACCTCAATCACTGGGTTTGTGTAATATTCTATAAACCCTAGCCTTCCAAGGTTTCCCCCCCCCCTTTTTTTCCCCCAAGACCATACCACATGTTTAATAAAAGAGGCGGAAATGTGCCCACCTATGTTAAAGGAAAAATGTGACACTGTACTTGTCAAGCAATCATGCCAGATAATATGGGTCTCTTAATGTTAATAATGTGTGAACAAACTGATGATCAAAATGTAATAGATCCTTTTCTAAATAAGATGTTTCTTCTTCTAGAAACCCTGTCCTGATGAAGGTCAAAATCATAGAAACCGAAACGCTGCGTCGACAACTTGTGTTCTTGTGTTTTTAAATTATTCTTTTGTACCCATGTACATTTACAAGTACATTTTTATGTTTTTTTAAACTGGTATTGTATATTAACTTTTGTATATCGTGAATTAAAAAATTTGCACAAGTACATACACTTTGTGGTTTGAATTGTGTTTTTATAATTTTCCCTCAATATTTGTGATTTATTTTTCATGTGGTTATGGCATCTGTAGGCTAATTAGCTTCCCCCTCCCTCCCCTTCACCCCTTGTCATTCTAACTGAGGAATCTCCCTCTCTGCCTGATCTATAGGCCAACTAGGGACTTCTTGTCATTTGTTACATTTGTTTTTCTCCTCGTCCCCTAACGGATTGTGAGGAGACCTCCCTTTTCATTTTTTTGTCTTTATACGGTTTGTCAACCGGGGAGGTGGTTCTTAACATACCTCAGAGCAAATCTAGCTCCCCAGGCCACTATGGAAGGCCTAAAAACACTCAGCTATAGTGAGGATCAATTTAACAAGATCATAAATAGCACTATCAAAAATGTAACAACTATCAATACTAGTAACAGCGATGAGGAAGAATGGCGCATTCTGTGGAACAACAAAAAGAGAATAATAAGAACAGAATTACATTCAGATTTCCTAATAGACTACTGCAGACACGGGACTATCCCCAAAGGCCTCCAGGTGGCTAACGAGCCCGGTATCTTCATAAATAATCAAAAATTCATCAAGAATTGGACCCTTATAGCAAACAGATGTAGCAGAGACTGGATGCTGTTAATAATAGAAACGGCAACCGACATCTTGATTATAGAAAGAGAGGAACTAAAAGACCTAGAGAAAAAACTAGAAGAATGCACTGGTCTGGAAGAAGCTCGGAAAAAACTAGAAGACATCCAAAATGATGTGAATGGCTATAGGGATTATCTGATAAACAAAAAGAGTAATAAACTGAAGAAAGATATAGAAAAATATAATCCGGAACACGTTTATCCCTATCTGCAGAAAGATTATTATGAGCGACCACGTGAATACCCCCAGTCTCGTAGACCAGGACCACAAAATCAAAGACAAAATTTCCAACGTAAAAAGGTGAGGTTTTTCGACACTTCGTACACAAGTTCTGACTCAGAAACCGAAGTAACTGAGAACGGACAACACTCTTCCCTAAAAGACAAAGATACGATTGGAGCTCAATCGAGAGATACCCTCTCTTTTTTAGAGCAGCGACAAAACTTTTCCCACAACCGAGGGAGAGCGAGAGGCAAGAACAACTACACCCCTCGACCTCAATACAATCACCGATATCAGACAAGGAGCCAGAAAACCTGGGAAACGTAAAAAAAGCACCTGTAATTAATCTATCAGAGACTAACCTAACAGAGATAGAAGTAAAACTTTTAGAAAAGGGCTTAGGCTTTGCTATTGCATCCCCCGTAGATAGGTTCAACTTGGAGAGAGACCTTCAGGCTTTCTTTAGGAAAGTCAGATTGCTAACTTTTTTTGAAGATAAAGAAAAAACACCCTCTTCCAATAAATCCGGGCTAAAACCCAAATCTTCATGGACCCCAAACATAGGCCAAATAAACAAGAATATAGAAGCCTTCGAGATAGTAGTTGAGAAGGGTATTTCTGATCTCCTAGATCAAAAGAATTGGACTAACTTAAATTTTAAAAAAGAAGAAAAACAGGCGCTACAAAAACTGCAGAATTGCCAAACACTGACGATTAAACCCGCAGACAAAGGCGGTAGCATTGTGATTATGTCCACGCAACAATACACTGAAAAAATGCGTGTGTTATTAGATAATCAGGATCACTATAAACAGGTCAAAAGAGAAGACTGGTTACAATTAAAAACCACAGTCAAAAGAACACTAGACCTAGCATTAGAAGATGAGGTGATTTGTAACGAAGAATATAAATACCTCTTCAACGAAAATCCGGTGATTCCGGCTCTCTACGGGCTACCGAAAGTACATAAAGACATCTTGAACCCACCAATGAGACCCATTGTGTCCAGCATCGGTTCCCTTACAGAGCCTTTAAGTCAATACGCAGACATTTTTCTCCAACCCTATGTCATTAACCAAAAAGCCTATGTTAAAGACACAGGAGACATTATTCAGAAACTTGAGGGAATTCCTTTTAACAGTGACACCCAATTTTTGGTAACCCTCGACATAGAGGCTTTGTATACAAATATACCCCAAGATAGCACCATTGAAATGATAGAAAGCCTTTTTGTAAGTCAAGAGAGGGACCTTAATGCTCAAGAAACCTTTATAGTCGACTGTGTGACATTAGTCTTGAAAAACAATATTTTTATGTTCCAAAACGATTTTTTTAAACAAACCAAAGGGACCAGCATGGGAGCCACATGTGCGCCGAGCCTGGCATGTCTATACGTGGCTAGATTCGAAGATAACCACATTTTTAATACTATGGCACCATTCTATGAGAACATATCCAATTGGTCTAGGTATATAGACGATGTCTTCTTCATATGGACAGGCCCAGTAGAAACATTGGAAGAATTCATCATATGGCTAAATTTAGGTGATAATAATTTGAAATTCACTTCTAATTATGACACAAAGCAGTGTGAATTTTTAGACATTTTGATCAAGAATGACGAGAATAAACTATCAGTTGAGTTGTTTACTAAAAAAACCGATCGCAACACCATGCTGCATTATGATAGCTTCCACCCACCGTGCCAGAAAGACAATATACCTTTCGGCCAATTTCTCAGGCTGAGACGAAACTGCACCAAGATGCTAGATTTCGATAAACATGCCAAAACCCTCACCGAGAAATTTATCAATCGTGGCTATCCAAAACGTATGATCAGACACGCTTATAAAAGAGCAAAATATTATAATAGGGACAACCTCCTGCAGAATAAACAAAAGAAAACCGAAGCAAACAAACCTCTCATTTTTGTGACCAATTACAGTTCCGTTAGTAACAAAATAAAGAATATCATTAACCGAAATTGGCACTTAGTGACCAATAAGAACAAAGAAAAATTACCCAAACCCATGTTTGCGTTCAGACGCAATAAAACGATAAGAAATAGTTTAGTTCATACTTACAGGGAAATAAAACCTGATCTACAACAAAGCATGAACAATGCTCCCTTGCCAACAGGTACTTTTCCATGTGGTAACTGTGGCAACTGTAAGTCAATAATTAAGGGTGACTGTATAGATGTAAATAAAAACACTCACAAAATTCAATCAATGATGAACTGTAGGTCAAAAAATTTAATATACCTGATTAAATGCCCCTGTAATTTGCCATATATAGGCGAAACATCTAGAGAGGTCCGACTAAGACTGAATGAACACAGATCTGCCATAAGAACTAAAAAGAAAGGAGCACCTCTCACTGAACACTGGCAGGAGGCCAAGCACACACTGGAAGACCTATCCTGGTGCGTGTTGGAACAAATACACATGAGTGCCAGAGGAGGCGACACTGAAACAAAACGAAGGAAAAGAGAGCAATTTTTCATGTCAAAATTTAAAACAGTGAAGAAGGGATTGAATAACAAAGAAGATTGGGAGCGTATTTTAATCTAATATGGCCCCCTAATATGTATAGGTACCCTCGTGTACCTTCACAGTTTGGAATAGTCTATATATTTATAGAACCCGACAATATATGCACTGAAGGCGTAGCGATGACGATAAAAATGTATATTAGCGTCATAAACCTAATATAAATTACTCTTGTGCACCTTGATAGATATGAACAGTTTACATTTTGATAGAAACTAACAAGTTATGCATTTAAGATGTAGTGATAACGACATAGATGTACGAAAACCCTATAGACCTAATAAAAATTGGTGTTGCCAGGAGAACGCGAAGTGCTAACAATGTATTCTCACTTAGGCTAACCAAGCGGCAAATGCCATCTGTTCTATATCAACACAGGGCTTCAATTTGTGATAAAACCAGAATGTTGTACATTAGTTCTAGCAGTGCGGCAAGATTAGTCGTCTTCAAAAGTGTGGGAGATTAGGTCAGATTAAAGAAAACTAAAAATATTTTGGAAACAATCCTTTGAAATATTTCTCACATCTTCATGTAACGCTCTCATAAATGTAGACAGGCTCAGCTCATTGAAATTGTATTCGCTTCATTAAAAACGAGGGCTTGCAATTTCAATGACCTGGGTAGTCACTGTTATTTTTATAATACACATCAACATTTGTGGGCCAACCCCCGACTTTAACATGTCGAAGCGAGGAGCCTCTATTTGAGATAATAATAACAAACTACTCATGTAGTTCCATTTGAACTACCGGAGCGGTCCGTCGCGCAGCAGAAAGCGCGCGGTAACTCAACATTACACACGACCCAAGGCATTCTTGCCCGACAGGAAGTGATGTAATATGACAGAGAGGAAAACTACACGAGTAGTTCTTTCATCTGAACTACTCCAGTAGTCCAATGCATGATAAAAAACGCGCGTGAATTAATTATCCTTAATGAACACCGGCTGATTTAAGTGCCGATCTGTTGTATAAAAAGAGGGCTACCGCCGTCCTCCTGCATTCGTGGACGGAGAGACGCGAGGTAGCAGGGAGGCCGAAGCGCATCCTCAAGGTAAGTTTTATCCGAGGGTAGGGTTAAACCAGGACATACACACGAAGCGGTAATGAACTGTTTTAAACCACAGTTCTCTTAAAAATATAAATTTACGAAAATGAGGTAATGTGGGGCTGTTAACCTTAAGGAATAGTAATACAAAGCGCAGCGCTGAGCAGTAAGCTCCCACCACAGGCAATGTGGGGCTGTTAACCTTAAGCAATAGCATAACGAAGCACGGTGCTGAGCAATAGGCTCCTGCTATAGGCCAGACATAAAGTAAATAAAATGTCTGTCCCAACTAACTTATCTCCATCAAATAATGCATAAACACTGGCATACCCCCGTTATAAGGAACATGCGAGGAACTGTACTAATAAATAGGGTGGTTCAACATGTTGAATAAGAGTTTTTAGTACCACTGAGTTAATTAGTATACTGTAAACATTTTTAAAAAAACAGCATATACTAATATTATGCACGTCTTTCTCCAGCCTGGTGATATTACTTACCCAGCGCAGAGATATATCATTTCCCCGCAGCAAGTTACTTCCTGCGACGCGACACCAGTTCCTGGACCACTATATATTTTTTTTTAAAATACATTCAAAATGATACATATTTGGGTAAGTGTTGAACAACTTTGATCTTACCTGTAAGCGAATATAAACAGTGTTCAAATCATTAAATTGGTGTCCATCACCCTCTCTCCAGAAATGACCAGTGATTAATGAATTATCGGTGGCTACCTGCACTCTCCCACTTCATTCCATAAAGACATAAGGTAATCACAATAAAAGTTCAGTACTATAGACATGTTAAATTATTCCAAACCAGGATTATGAAATAGTGTATATATGGCTTCTCCCAATATAGTGGACGCCTTTGGACTCCGACAGAGCATTACTAATTGACGAGAGTAACCTCTAAAGAGATCCATCTGATCAACCTGAGTAACGTTTTATATCGACACGTATACCAGGAATACCGAATTCATCTAAGGTAATCGAACATACTGTTCCTATTAGAAATTCTCGAGATATTAGTAGAGAGATCATACAGTGTATCTATCCGTTCTCTGCCACAACACAGGGCTCCGACAGAGACTATCTAATTGATGAAGATAGCCACTACAGAGTTCGCACTTGAACCATCTCATTGGTGAATAGGACTAAAGGATACACCAATAAGACTAACTGTAAAGGTAATTCTTCAGGTTGTCTTAATACCGTAGCAGTAAACCCTATGATGACCTGAGATGATAAATACAAATATTTTTTTTAGAACTACCACATCACTCAAGGGAACGTGCCTCCAAAAGTTTGGATGCAACAACACGTATACAGAACCTAATAGAGAGGATCCTGTCTTCTCTTTCCAAAGGTACTGGTACAACTGCATCATTATGGGTTTTTTGTAACGGCAGTAAATTTGTAAACCGCCACTTGCTCCAGTAATTATTAAAAAACTGGCGACAACACTTTATTAGTCATGTGTTACCCCTACCTCAATCACTGGGTTTGTGTAATATTCTATAAACCCTAGCCTTCCAAGGTTTTCCCCCCCCCTTTTTTTCCCCCCAAGACCATACCACATGTTTAATAAAAGAGGCGGAAATGTGCCCACCTATGTTAAAGGAAAAATGTGACACTGTACTTGTCAAGCAATCATGCCAGATAATATGGGTCTCTTAATGTTAATAATGTGTGAACAAACTGATGATCAAAATGTAATAGATCCTTTTCTAAATAAGATGTTTCTTCTTCTAGAAACCCTGTCCTGATGAAGGTCAAAATCATAGAAACCGAAACGCTGCGTCGACAACTTGTGTTCTTGTGTTTTTAAATTATTCTTTTGTACCCATGTACATTTACAAGTACATTTTTATGTTTTTTTAAACTGGTATTGTATATTAACTTTTGTATATCGTGAATTAAAAAATTTGTACAAGTACATACACTTTGTGGTTTGAATTGTGTTTTTATAATTTTCCCTCAATATTTGTGATTTATTTTTCATGTGGTTATGGCATCTGTAGGCTAATTAGCTTCCCCCTCCCTCCCCTTCACCCCTTGTCATTCTAACTGAGGAATCTCCCTCTCTGCCTGATCTATAGGCCAACTAGGGACTTCTTGTCATTTGTTACATTTGTTTTTCTCCTCGTCCCCTAACGGATTGTGAGGAGACCTCCCTTTTCATTTTTTTGTTTTTTTTTCATTTTTTTGTCATTAAAGTAGAAATGGAAGCCAATGATTTTCAGTCAGTGTATTCATGTTTGTCCTGCTCTGTTACTTATAATCTGTTCTCTGGCTGAGGCTGGGGCTCTCATCATAGACATATCTGATCTTTGGTTTTCCATTACAGATCCAAGCCCTGGGCTGAGGCTCCATCAGCATCTTCAGCGAGGAGAGAGCATCCTTTGACAGAGACGAGGAATCCATCTCTGGTCGTCCATTATCCTCCGCCCCTGAATGATGCAGAGAGCAGGCGCGCTGCTCCTTCTTGAGCCGGAGTACTTGCCTCTGTCACTTCAACTGGAAATTCAACTTTATTGTTATAATTGTGCCTTTGATCCTAAAGTGGTGGTGGGGGAAGATCCCAATTTAAATTCTGAGATTGTACGAACAGAGGAAAATATTACTTGTATATTTTGATTTATTTTGCCTGGGAGTAATACACCTTTAAATAACATATAATTCTTGCTTTTAGTTTGAAGTGTAGGCATTTAGGGCCTAATGTAGGTAATTGGGAAAAACTGATTCCTAAGTATCGAATTTTACTGATTCGGTATTTAGAAATCGATATTTCATATGTAGCTAATAATTCGGTAAAAAATACCGAATGGTTAATATTCTTTATTACCGATTCGGTAATAAGGAATACCTACCCATTAATTCCTATGGGCCTTGAGGCCCATAGGAATGAATGTGAAGCCACTCGGTATTACCGAATTGGTATTACCAACACCCTGTTGCACCCCTGAAATGTGCATGTGTGCACATGTGGCACACATGCATGCCCTAAGGGCATGGATGTGTGCCACATGGCACATTTAAAAAAGCAAAAAAGTGCTTTTTGAAAAGAAATCGCTACTTACCACCAACTTGGAGTTGGTGGTAAATAGTGATTCCTTAAGGCTGAGGTGCTCTGTTTTAAGTGCTACCTACGTTGCATTTAAGGAATCGGTATTACCGATTCCTTAAATGCAAGGCCACTTAGGAATCGGTATTAATGAATCGGTATTTACCGATTCCTTAATGCTGAATCCTTCCCTGCATCACGAATACCTAAATACCGGTCGGTAACGGTGAAATTTACCGAATTTCACCCTTACCAACCGGTATTTGGGCCACCTACATATAGCCCTTATTTCTTAAATTTTCAGACACACATAACTTTTGTGACTTAACAAGCAGCAATATGTTATGGTTTTGACTTTTCATTTCTAAGCCAAGTTCATGTATCGCTTTCAAGAAGCATTAGCTCGCCCTTTATATCTCACAATGCCCTTCACTCGTGTGTGCATCAGATTCCTGTACCTTGCAGAGGTCTTTGAATACTGAGACAGTAGTTGTTTACAGAGAGGTGAACTGTGAGTGGTGACACCCTTGTTGTAAGGCTTCTCTCCCAGTCTTACCAGCTATTTCAATACAGTTGTGATCAACAAACCAGATGTAGACAGTGTGTCGGGGGTCAAAGAACACTGTCATTTGGGCTCCAGAACGACCTTGTGAAAGCTGTAAAATTTGTCAAAATATAAAACAAAGTCCCTGGAGAATGGAGTGTGCCTCGGGTGTTGGCTTATCTGATGAGTGAAAGACTGACAGGGCCTAGTTCACAAAGGCAAACATACACTTTTGTGTGAGTTTACTATTTTGTTGCTATTCACAAACTTTGAGTAAATAGTAAGTTTACAACTGCGGAGATTACACAGTCCTGGCGGAGAACTCTGCACATACAAGATGAATAGCAATAAACAGTGTAAGTTTACAGCACCCCAAGAAGCATCTGCGTATAATTACACCCAATCAAACGCATTGAAATATGCAAGTTATTTAAACACCAAGAACTGATTTCCGAACAGGTTTCTTTCAGCAATACATCCAATTCTTTTTAATTTCTTCAGTAACATTTGATGAAACAATGTCCATAGTACAGATATTTCACAAGATCTTCACGAAAAAGAGGTTACTTGACTTTATACACAGTTCATTGACTACAGCCAACGCGTTTCGTCCCATCCGGGACATCATCAGGGCTTCAAATCTATGTAGATGCAAACAAATAATACTCCCAAAATACGGTAAATTCTCTTGTTGACTTCTAAAAGTCCACACAATTCAGCAATATCTAATAATATCAGAAAGTGCCTAGTAGTCCATCAGAAACTCCCAAATCCATCGAAAAGCTTTATTACCATCAAATATTTTCATTCTAGTCGGGAAAGACTAGTCCTTATCTACATTGTTGAGGAAGGCCACACGCGTTTAAAAGTTCAAATATTTCAATATCTTGCTGCCTGTCTCAATTTCTGTATATTTTGACCAACCAATCCGTTTTCCTATAATATATTATGCCACCCAAAAATATATGTCCAAAGTAGCTCATGACAGTAACCTTCCCGGTGTTCTTGTCTCCATCGAACAACCATTCGTCGACGCCGGCCGGTCCGATAAATCCCAAAATATACAGAAATTGAGACAGGCAGCAAGATATTGAAATATTTGAACTTTTAAACGTGTGTGGCCTTCCTAAACAATGTAGATAAGGACTAGTCTTTCCCGACTGGAATGAAAATATTTGATGGTAATAAAGCTTGTCGATGGATTTGGGAGTTTCTGATGGACTACTAGGCACTTTCTGATATTATTAGATATTGCTGAATTGTGTGGACTTTTAGAAGTCAACAAGAGAATTTACCGTATTTTGGGAGTATTATTTGTTTGCATCTACATAGATTTGAAGCCCTGATGATGTCCCGGATGGGACGAAACGCGTTGGCTGTAGTCAATGAACTGTGTATAAAGTCAAGTAACCTCTTTTTCGTGAAGATCTTGTGAAATATCTGTACTATGGACATTGTTTCATCAAATGTTACTGAAGAAATTAAAAAGAATTGGATGTATTGCTGAAAGAAACCTGTTCGGAAATCAGTTCTGGGTGTTTAAATAACTTGCATATTTCAATGCGTTTGATTGGGTGTAATTATACGCGGATGCTCCTTGGGGTGCTGTTGATTTATTGTATTTTAGTAGCTTTGGTGACGATGGGCTATTACAAGTGAGCGTCAACTTCTAGAAAGAGATATATCAGACATTAGGAATTTTTATAGTGATTTCCCACTGTGCACACAACAGGAGTACCCTCATCGTCTGAGTGCAGTTAAACAGTGTAAGTTTACCTTTGTGAATCCGGCCCACATTGTTCATGTTGCGCTAGAGTTAGAAGGGTCTCTTGGTACTGGTGCAGTTTTCCCTAAATGCTCGCTCTTATGGGGATATTTTACCACATTAGGTACAAATGGGGGCAAACACATCACAACGCTTGAAACATTTGTGTCAGTTGCTCCGTTTGTTTTTGCACTCCGTGTACAGATCAAGCCTAAACATGGGGGATGGTCACTCGTGTATGGGCAACCATCTGCATGGTACATAATTTCAGAGCCTATGCATCTGCCTGCAGGGTGGATAGTTTTGAAGCCTTGCATACGTTTTGATGCTTCGATGGTGCCTGAGCTATACATCTTCATGCACAGTTGATAGCGTCAGAACTGTACATCTGTGATCAGGGTGCACAATGTTCAAGCCATACATTCAATTCTATATTTCGATAATGCTGGAGGTATACGTCTTTATGCACAGTGGATAGTGTCAGACCCAGACATCTGTGTGCAGAGTGGACGGTGTTGGAGCTGTACATCTGTGTGCAGTGGATAGCGTCAAACGCAGACATCTGTGTGCAGAGTGGACAGTGTTGGAACTGTACATCTGTGTGCAGTGGAGAGCGTCAGACCCAGACATCTATGTGCAGAGTGGACGGTGTTGGAGCTGTACATCTGTGTGCAGTGGAGAGCGTCAGACCCAGACATCTATGTGCAGAGTGGACGGTGTTGGAGCTGTACATCTGTGTGCAGTGGAGAGCGTCAGACCCAGACATCTATGTGCAGAGTGGACGGTGTTGGAGCTGTACATCTGTGTGCAGTGGAGAGCGTCAGACCCAGACATCTATGTGCAGAGTGGACGGTGTTGGAGCTGTACATCTATGTTGAGTGGACGGTGTTGGAGCTGTGCATCTATGTTGAGTGGACGGTGTTGGAGCTGTGCATCTATGTTGAGTGGACGGTGTTGGAGCTGTACATCTATGTTGAGTGGACGGTGCTGGAGCTGTACATCTATGTTGAGTGGACGGTGTTGGAGCTGTGCATCTATGTTGAGTGGACGGTGTTGGAGCTGTGCATCTATGTTGAGTGGACGGTGTTGGAGCTGTACATCTATGTTGAGTGGACGGTGTTGGAGCTGTACATCTATGTTGAGTGGACGGTGCTGGAGCTGTACATCTATGTTGAGTGGACGGTGTTGGAGCTGTACATCTATGTTGAGTGGACGGTGCTGGAGCTGTACATCTATGTTGAGTGGACGGTGTTGGAGCTGTGCATCTATGTTGAGTGGACGGTGTTGGAGCTGTGCATCTATGTTGAGTGGACGGTGTTGGAGCTGTACATCTATGTTGAGTGGACGGTGTTGGAGCTGTACATCTATGTTGAGTGGACGGTGCTGGAGCTGTACATCTATGTTGAGTGGACGGTGTTGGAGCTGTACATCTATGTTGAGTGGACGATGTTCGGAGCGTGCACCGTATACAGCATGGATAGTGTTAGAGCTGTATTCGGAGCGGGTGTTGTTGGGACTGTGCAATCATATGGGAACCGCACATCCGTATCTAGAGGGGATAGTGTTGGAACCGTGCATCCAGTGTGCAGAGTGGATGGAGCGGAAGTGTACTTCCTAATGAGGGAATAGAGCTAGGACCATGCATCCGTATACTGAGTTGATAGTGGATGCTATCAATATTTGAGAGATGTCTTTTGTTGTTGCATATCTGAGCCCCTGGATCAGGTGCCATCGGAAAGGGAAATGGGGGAGGGGTGTGTCACACTGAATGGGTTTGTCTGTTGATTATCGTTTTGTGATGAGATAATTGGTTTGTGTGTCTTTGCATTACATTTTGAGCAGTAAATTAATGTGGAAAGTTCAGTAACCTTGCATTAAATCAAGCTTGTGATCTACTGACTGCTCGACCTGTATCTCAGCTGTTCTTTAATGGGGATTTTAGTGGGATGTGGGTGTCTCCAGGAATCAACCTGTGAGTGTATTTGAGTTAAATAAATACAATTAATTCAGTAACTATTTATCTTGGTATCTTGGCGTGCTTTGCATTTATTTTTCCATCTTTATCAAACCTCGTGACCTTCCCTGGAAGGATTTGCTAAAGCCACAGTTTCATTTTTCAGTGAGAGTCACTGGGGCTGAACGTGTTCAAGTGCACACACCCGGTAAGAGCCTTGTGGTTATTACTATAGACAGTGATGCTGGGGCTTTGAGAGGTCGTTTACGATGGAGGGCAGGAGGGGTTCAGGTAGAAGTGGATTCTCATGCAGCCAGTGCCAGGTTAAACTCTAGCGCTTCCTGTAGGTCGGTCACATATTTAGACTATCTTCAGTGGCGGCTCCTCCGCTAAGGCAGAGTGCGTTGCCCCACTACCAGGAGCAGCAAAGAAAGGAAAAAATAAAATTATAACGGAATGTTATCATCATTTTGGTTTTCCTCCTGCTGCGGCAGTGCACAAGGGGGCGGGGCAGAGCTGCAGGGAAGGAGTGGTAGACACTACTGTGCACAATGACTGTCTAGTCCTTTCTAACACGCCGCACTTGCCACATTCACCCAGCAACCTGGACCTCGCCTAGGGGACTCCATTCCCCAGCAGTCTTCGTGCCAGGAGGTGCCGACGCGGTTCCAGCGTGCCCGGAGGCGCATAAAGCCAGGCCAGGGCTCCTGCAGCTCGGGTGAAGCCCGGGCCAAGGGCGGGCCCGTCTGTGCCTGTCAGCAGCAGGATGAGGCAGGGCTGGGCCACCCCCTTGATCCCGCAAGCACAGTAGAACACATATACTGGTGAGGAGATATAGGGGCAGATGTATCAAGCCGTTTGCGACTCGCCAAGGCCGAAATTCGCAGAATTTCGGCCTTTGCAAATCGCAAACGGCCTTTTTGCATGTTTTTGAATGTATCAAAAAATCGCAATTTAAGGAATCGCAAAAAATTGCGATTCCTTATTTTGCCATAGCATTTAAGGAATCGCAATTTTTGCGATTCCTGAACTGCTATGTATGTAGCAATTTCAATTTGCGAATTTTGGTTAAGAAATCGCAAATTACCACCAACTTGTTGTTGATGGTAATTTGCGAATTCTTTTAAAAAAGCACAACTTTTCATTTTTTAAGGTGGCATGTGACGCACACACATGCCCATAGGGGATGTATGTGCACCATATGCACACACATGTACTTTTCAGGGGTGCAGCAGGGTGTCTTTGAGACACACCTGCACCCTTGAAATAACTCTCAAATTGCGATTAGCAAATTGCGAATTCGCAATTTGAGAATTACTCCTGGCCCATAGGAATGAATGGGAAATTATTCCTTATTTGCGAATTCGCAAATTGCGAAATCGCAAATAAGGAAGATTAAGAAATCGCTAAAAATTAGCGATTTTTTTGATACATGCCATTTTGCGATTTCTAAATAGCGATTCCTTAAAAATCGCTATTTAGAAGTCGCAAATGGCTATCTTGATACATCTGCCCCATACTATTTTATTTTGCACCAACCTGTGACCACCTCCTCTGTGGGAGTATGGGTAAAAGGAGACAACCGCCCACAGGGAGGCTACATACTGATAACACACCGACTGCTACGTATTAAAAAACTGCTGTGGTGCTGCTTGAGAGCGAAATGGTACATGTTGAGGAGCAACTTGCAGCGACCAAAACGGCATTAGATGCCGCGCTGAAAGAAACCGTGTTGGAGGGAGTGCGTGATTCCATTTTACTTGGGATCAGCGGGAAAGATAAGGTCTCAGAGGTAGAGTCATCTAGTACCAAGGTGCCCAAGAAGGATACTATTCCAAATTCAGCCAATCCCTGCATCTTAACAACTGCATTGGAGATTTCAGTACTGTCAAACAATACAGATTTGCTCTCCCCACCAGCTACAAAATATAAACAATTGCCTCAACAGAACAATGGCCCCAAGGAGAACTTGATAGGTAAAGATAAATCAAAACCAAAGGCAAAAAAATTAGTAAAAAACGCCGGAGTGACAAAGGGGTATAGCAATTCAATAAATAATGTGCAAAGGCCGCAACATTTTGAAACATTATTCAAAAAGTTACATGGTAAATTGGATAGCATTGAGAGACGGCTGATGTCGGAAATGACGCTAGTCATTGAAATGAAATGAAAAGACCATTTATTAAGCGTGATAGCTACCCTCAGGCATCCTAGCGCTACAGACAACGCGTGCAGATGAACAGTTGGAGACTATTCCGACTTATTAAAAAGCGGGGTTTTTAAATGTTTGCGGAAAGGGAGTAAGTAGTCAAAAGGAGGTGACCTTTTTGACAGACCTGGTTTCAGAAATAATAACCGCAAAAAACTCGAATAAGCTTATTACTACCAAAAATCCTGCCACAAGGCCAAAGGAAGACCTAGACCAAGAAATTCCTACCCCCGCTGGTGAACTTCAGCAAAGATTGGCTCTTTCTGTGCATCCTCTAAGGGATAACTTAAACTCACAAACCTCCCATGCTCTAAGGCCTATTAAGGATGTCAAAGCCTCTTCCTCAAGATCAGTATAATCTAACCAGGCGGACACATTGAATAGGAGTAAGCAATTTGGCAATGACATAGAAGAGTTACTACATCTTTCCCCAGGCAACGCCATATGGTATTGTATTGAAAAATGTACCATGATCTGTAGATAATAGACGTGAATCTTACAAGTTATTGAAAAATCAAGTGGTACATTGGATTTCTGTAAAAACCAACTGTTCGAGGCATATGAGCTGCGGATTACACACTGTGCATTGATGGCCACCTAGTGTTGGGCCCGGATGTTTGCTGTTTGTTTTTGTCCTGAAAAGTCTTTGGAAGTCAAGGGATAGGTGACTCCCCCTTTAGATCATATTGCGCATGGGCATCGTCTCCATCCCCAGATTGTTTTTTTCTGCCACCGGGCTCAGATGTGTTTCCTGTGCTCCGTGTTGGAACCGATTTCCTTTGGCGTGCAATCATCACCAACTTCATCGATATTGTTTCGGACGTGTTTCCAGTCAACGCTAATCTTCAATTCCAAAGTCTTCGATTCCAGTCGTCGACGAAGGCCTTCGGGCTCACCCAGGCCTCGACTCCCAGCTCATGGAAAGGACGCCATTTAAAAAATGTCCTCAATGTGGGTCGAAGTTTCCCCAAACCGATCTACATGAGGTGTGTAACCTTTGCCTCTCACCGGACTACAAGGCCAGAGACTGTTCTGCTGTGCCTCTTTCCGCTCCAAGAAAACGATCCGGGACCGACGAGCTCGAAGAGCAATGGCTCGCTCATCAACTTTGATGACAGATGACATCTTCCAAGAAGGAGTCGACGTCCCAGAACAGGAACAAGAACATGGCGTCGACAGCAACTCCGAGGCCGAAGATTCAGAAGTCGAGGACATCACTCCGGCACAGAGGGTCGTAAGTAAGAACGTCGACCCCAACCCTTCCTCGACACCTTCCAAAAAGGCTTCGGTCACACCCTCGCTCTCGCGTTCACACCGAGATACTGCTTCCCATGCCCCGCCTTCGAGCTCGGCAAAGAAGCCTACCAAGCCTTCAGGCGACTCGTGATCGAGTCAGCCTGCCTCCAGTGCCGGTGCACAACAACCGGCACCGAAAAAGACACCATCTTCTTCCTCCACGCCGGCACCTAAACACTCAGCGCCGAAAACTAGTGCACCCTCCTCTGCACCAAAACCACACTCTGAGCCAAGCAAAAAATTGCCATCCAACTCCCATGCTTCGGAGTTGAAAAAACCCTCAGAGCCGAAAAAACATCCGGACCCGAAAAAACCATCGGAGCTGAAAAAACCATTGGAGCCGAAAAAACCTTCGGAGCCAAAAACCTCATTGGAACCGAAAAAGCCATCGGAACCAAAAAATACTCCCCCAGCTAAAGACACTGTCAAATAACAAGTTTCAAAGCTGAAACTGTCACGACCGCGTATCCTCGGGGTCAGGGTGATGCTGTAAGGGGTCCACCTCCAGACTGCCCTAAGCTCTGAATATTAAATACCACAGAGCATAAGGAAATCAGGCGAGGGAAAGGTTAGGAAGGGACTGGAACGGGAAGGGAGGCTGAAACGAGAGAAAACAAAAGAACACACAATTGTTAATCTGTATACAATGCTGACTACTCTTGGTAATTCTCACTAAGACACCACCTACCACACTTACTAACTGTATTACTTCTTCTCCCTCTTGGTAGGTAGTGAACGGAACTACTTCCTCCTACACAATCAAATCTTCCAGCCTTCCTGGGATTAACGGTAAACAAATATCCTTAGAGTTTTTCCTCTTAAACCATCAGAGGACTAATATCCATAGGGATTCCAAAGTATCAAAAAATAACGAACACAGTATTGCAAGGCTCAAAAATCCAGATTCCAAAAATAACGCCAAAACAAACAGTGTTCTTTAAAGTCAATTGCAAGAAACCGAAGTACTTGAACGCGCCTTCAGTAAGACGCTAACTCACGTGGATCCAAATGTGCACACACCAGCCGGTGAATGAACCGCGTGCAGCAGCCGCTGCACGCCTGACCAGGAAGCCTTCGCTCCCTGCTTATGTATCCCCTCAGCCGAGAGAACAAGAGCCTTTCCAGGCAGCCGCCTGAAAACGCCGCCGCTTCCCCAACTCCAGCAAGATGAAGATTGAAAACGCTGCCTCCAGCCCCAGCCGGGAAGGAGAGACATGGGGAATCAAGAAAGACCAAATAATTACACGGCGGAAGCCTCACGCCGTAATTCTTCGTAAGGGGACTCCGCTTGGCAGCAGAACCAAACGCGGGAATTCTCAAATTCAAAACACCAAAATCCAAGGAACCAAAATCACGTACACAGCGCCCCCTCAGGCAGAGACCTATATAGACAATGTCTCCTCCTGTCACATAAGCCTTCTGGTAGCTGTAGTTTTTCCTGTCACGGTTAATGTAACGGTATTGCTTCCATTCTCAAATCATGACAGTATATCCCTCCTTACCAACGCCTTTTTGCCCCTGGCTTATCCGGATGACTGGCAAAAAAGCGGCGAACAGCAGTAGGAGCATGGACTTCTGAACTCGGCTCCCAAGAATTGTCCTTGGCAGTATATCCTTTCTAGGACACCAGGAACCACAATTTCCTCTGCCGGAATCGGGAATCCACAATCCTGCGTACCTCGTATTCCAGATTCCCATCCCGCCCAACCAGAGGGGCAGCCCGTCTGTGAGCCGCAAAAGCTGGCTTCAATAAACTGCAGTGAAAGACAGGATGAATCCTTAAAGAAGCCGGAAGCTTAAGCTTGTATGCCACAGGATTCACCCACCTCACCACAGCATAAGGCCCAATGTACCGGGGATGAAACACGCTCCGGAAACGAAAACGAATGTTTTTTGTGGAGAGCCACACACGATCCCCCACCTTGTATTCAGGCCCTACCCTCCGATGCCTGTCTTCCCATTTCTTATAAGACACCTTCGCTTTATCCAAAGAAGCCTGCACCTTCCTATGGGTTTTCAACAGCGCCTTCACTTGGCCGGCCACTGTTGGATGATTGACCACATCACTGGGAACCGACACAGGCAGGATGTTTGCATGAAAACCAGAATTTGCTCGGAAAGGTGTCTCCCCAGTGGAGCAGTGCCACGCATTATTATATGACAGTTCCGCAAGCCATAACAAAGAAACCCAAGAATCCGCCGCCTCATCCGCATAACAGCGAAGATACTTTTTCAAGGTCTGATTTAGTCTCTCTGTCTGACCATCAGACTGTGGATGAAAACTAGTCGACAAGGCCGCAGAGATATTCAATGTTTTACACCATGTACGCCAGAACCTGGCGACGAACAGCGGGCCCCTGTCTGAAACAATGACTTGCGGAACCCCATGAAGCCGCACCACTTGAGACAATAACAACTGGGCTGTCTGGGAAGCTGAGGGAAGGTTTCGGCAGGGGATGAAATGGCCCATCTTGGTGAAACTATCCACCACGACCAAGATGGCATCATTCCCCTTATCCAAAGGCAACCCCAACACAAAATACAAACTGATCACCTGCCAAGGCCGCGAGGGGGTGGGCAACGGCATGAGCAACCCTGCTGGCTTAGCATGTGTATTCTTGGCTCTCGCACAGGTTTCACACTGAGTCACCCACAGCCGGACATCCCTTGCCAAGCCATCCCACCAGAAGTGGCGCCGTACTGCATGCACAGTCTTTTGATGTCCCTGATGTCCGGCCATTAGAGCGTTGTGACACCAATTGAAAGCCATTAACCGAAGGGCATGGGTCGGAAGAAACAACCTGTTCTGCACCATTGGTAATCCATGTTTCAGTGACCGATGTGCCATCACGTCCGCCCACTCCTTCCATTGCTGTGGCGAACGTTGCTTAGCCACTTCCTCTAGAAACTGTTCCACTCGGACTGAACACACCACCACCTCAGGGGAGAGTATAGATTTAGGAGCCATCCTCTCAGCACAATCTGTACTCAAACACCTAGACAGAGAGTCAGCTTTTCTATTTTCTACTCCAGGACGGAACGTAATTGTAAAGTCAAATTCCGCAAAAAATAACATCCAGCGCATCTGGCGCTGAGACAGATGTCGTGCCGTCTTCAAGTACACCAGATTACGGTGATCAGAGTACACCGTCACCGGATGCCGACCCCCCCACAGGTAGTGCCTCCACTCCTCAAAAGCCCTCTTCACTGCCAGCAGTTCCTTTTCGGCGATGGTATAATTCGCCTCCGCCGGATTAAGTTTCCTCGAAAGAAAGGCTACAGGATGCAGCTGTCTTGTTACTGGACCGCGCTGTGATAAAACAGCCCCAATCGCCACCTCCGAGGCATCCGCTTCAACCACAAACGGAAGCTCCATCTGGGGATGCATCAGAACAGGAGCCGTACTGAACGCAGATTTCAATAGGTCAAAGGCTTCTGAAGCCTCCTGAGTCCACAAAAAAGGTACTCCCTTTTGCAACAAACGGGTTATAGGTGAAACCAGCAGGGAGAAATGGGATATGAATCTCCTATAATAATTAGAAAACCCCAGGAAGCACTGGATGTCTCGCACATTCAAAGGAACCGGCCACTCCAGAACCGCCTTCACCTTTCTATCAGCCATTCTGAACCCTCGAGGGCTAAGGATCACCCCCAAGAATTCCACCTCATCTACTCCAAACACACACTTACTCAGTTTACAGAATAAGTGATATTCCTGCAGTCTTTGCAAGATCAGGAGAACATGGCTCACATGTTGGGCTGATGACACGGAATAGATTAACAGATCATCGATATATATGATCACAAACCTGTCGATGTATTCTTTCATAATGTGGTTTATGAAAAACTGGAATGCCGCCGGGGCATTGCACAGCCCGAACGGCATTACCAGGTATTCATAAAGACCAAAACAGGTCTTGAAAGCCGTCTTCCACTCATCACCCGCCCTTATCCTAACCAGATGGTACGCCCCTCTCAAGTCCAGGCGCGTATAAATACTAGCCTCCCGGACTTGATCTAAAAGGACAGTGATGAGTGGAAGCGGATACCTGTTGCGCACTGTCACCTTATTCAATTGTCTGTAATCAATGCATGCCCTCAATTCCTTATTAGCCTTCGAAATGAAGAAAAGTGGCGAGGCAGCAGGGGAGCGTGAGGGGCGGATAAAGCCTAGAGAACAGAAATGATCTAGATATTTCCTCAGATGCTCTGTTTCTGAGACTGAAAGGGCATACACCCGACAAGAGGGAACCACCGCCCCCTCTATCAAATCAATTTGACAATCATAATCCCTATGCGGGGGCAATGCCTCCGCTTTTGCCTCGCCAAACACATCCTGAAAACAAGCATAATCTGAAGGCAACTCCACCTCCTTTTCCGCTGCTGTGGCTATAGCAAACACTCGAGCCAAAGAGGTCGCATGGGAAACCGAAGATGTTAAACAACAACGTAGACACTCCTCCGACTCGAAGTTAACCGTTCTCGCTCTCCAATCAATAGAGGGATTGTGTTGCCACAACCAGGGCATCCCAAGAATCACCTCATATTGAGGTGCCTCAATGATATTCAACACAATACATTCACGATGACTATTTATCTCCCCGGACATAACCAATTCCACATCCTCGGTGTGTGCCGTAATCGGTCCAGACTTCAACTGCTTGCCATCCACAGCCAACACCATTTCTGGAATACCAAGAGGGACCTTCACCAACCCCAGTCTATCGACCAGACCTTGATCAATAAAATTTCCCGTTGCTCCTGAATCAATCATGGATACAACCGGGTGACTTACATGGTCAGTGTTCAAAAGCATGGGCAACACAATATGGTTCTCGGACTGCTTACACGTGGACACCTCCAATGACGGAATTTTCCACTCAGGGGATGGCTTATGTTCCACATTGATACCCTCAGCACTAGGAAGACCCACACGACTAGCCCCTGCCTTAGTAACCGCTAGCTGTTTGGCTGGAGAATAGTAATTCGACTACTGCGGCCTCATGGAGCATTCCCTAACAAAATGCCCCTTTTTTCCACAATACATGCAGAGTCCCAAGGATCTTCTACTCTCCCTCTCTGCCTTAGTTAAGGGAGGTCGAATCGCCCCTATCTCCATGGGTTCTGGTCCTGACTCTTTCACACTAGGACGTCCCCCCACAGGCAGCCCTCCCACAGACCTCTCACCCCTCTTGCGTTCTCCACCCCTATCAGTCATCCGGTGATCCAATCTGAAAGTGAGGTTAATCAAGTCAATACACGTTTTAGGCTGGGGGTCAATCTGTGCCAACACGTCTTTGATTTCCTCATTCAGACCCTGATAATACAACGCCATCCGTTTCTCCTCAGGCCAGGATGTTTCCACCACCAACCTGTTAAAGGCAGTCATATAGGTTACGAGTTCTGACTTCCCTTGACGCAACCCCAGCAACTCCCTATCTGCACTCAACGTTGTAGCACGCCTGTCTAAGACCCTTTCAAACTCCGTACGGAACTCATCCCAATCAGACAATAGGGCGTTATCCGTTCCCACTAGAGGCACAGCCCAGTTGGCCGCATCCCCTGTTAAATAGGATATAGCAAACGCCACTCGTGACAAATGGGAAGGGAACGAAGCGGGTCTACACGAGAAATGCAGGGTAACCTGGGTCAGGAAGGTCTGTATCTTAGCCGGATCCCCGGAATACCTTTCAGGACTGGCCAATGGGATAGGGGGAGACACAGTAACCTGTATAGGCGATCCACTGGTAGTAACATCGAAGGGGTTACGAGTCTGCCTCTCAAAACGTTCTTTCAGAGCTGCTGTTTCGGCTCTAGAAGCCTCAAGTTCATGTTGAACTGCACTTAGCGCATGCAACACGTCATCCAGAGTGGCCATCCCCACAGCACCCCCTGACCAGGAGAAAAACAATACTTGGGTACGTGATTCTGTCACGACCGCGTTTCCTCGGGGTCAGGGTGATGCTGTAAGGGGTCCACCTCGAGACTGCCCTAAGCTCTGAATATTAAATACCACAGAGCATAAGGAAATCAGGCGAGGGAAAGGTTAGGAAGGGACTGGAACGGGAAGGAGGCTGAAACGAGAGAAAACAAAAGAACACACAATTGTTAATCTGTATACAATGCTGACTACTCTTGGTAATTCTCACTAAGACACCACCTACCACACTTACTAACTGTATTACTTCTTCTCCCTCTTGGTAGGTAGTGAACGGAACTACTTCCTCCTACACAATCAAATCTTCCAGCCTTCCTGGGATTAACGGTAAACAAATATCCTTAGAGTTTTTCCTCTTAAACCATCAGAGGACTAATATCCATAGGGATTCCAAAGTATCAAAAAATAACGAACACAGTCTTGCAAGGCTCAAAAATCCAGATTCCCAAAATAACGCCAAAACAAACAGTGTTCTTTAAAGTCAATTGCAAGAAACCAAAGTACTTGAACGCGCCTTCAGTAAGACGCTAACTCACGTGGATCCAAATGTGCACACACCAGCCGGTGAATGAACCGCGTGCAGCAGCCGCTGCACGCCTGACCAGGAAGCCTTCGCTCCCTGCTTATGTATCCCCTCAGCCGAGAGAACATGAGCCTTTCCAGGCAGCCGCCTGAAAACGCCGCCGCTTCCCCAACTCCAGCAAGATGAAGATTGAAAACGCTGCCTCCAGCCCCAGCCGGGACGGAGAGAGATGGGGAATCAAGAAAGACCAAATAATTACACGGCGGAAGCCTCACGCCGTAATTCTTCGTAAGGGGACTCCGCATGGCAGCACAACCAAACGCGGGAATTCTCAAATTCAAAACACCAAAATCCAAGGAACCAAAATCACGTACACAGCGCCCCCTCAGGCAGAGACCTATATAGACAATGTCTCCTCCTGTCACATAAGCCTTCTGGTAGCTGTAGTTTTTCCTGTCACGGTTAATGTAACGGTATTGCTTCCATTCTCAAATCATGACAGAAACGTGCTCAAACATCGGCGCCAAAGGATCTGCCTCCTGTACAGGAATTATTTCCTCCAGACCCTGCACATAAGACTCTAGTAAAAGATCCAAAGACTGGTCGACTAACTCTAAGTTCTAAAAAATGACCATTGGACACGCCTACACCTGCTTCCTCATCCTAAAAAGAAGGACATTGCAACCTCTCCTCTAAGGATACCTTCTCTTCCTCATATACCCTCACCGTCTCCTCCCCTGCCACATCACTCCCCTACACCAGATGATGATAACAGGGATGACACCTCTAATGACACAGGGGGTGATGCAGATAGTGAGCCACCAGATCCTTCTAGTCCTCCAGGCTCACCTAACCCTTGGGATGATTATAGCACCCCAGATGTCCCTAATGTCCCTCAAGACGACATATATCCCTCTAGGGCTTCCCCACCAGAAGACACTATGGGGTTTAATCAACTAGTACAGAGGGCTGCACAATACCATGGGGTAGATCTACATACTGACCCCGTAGACGAAGACTTCCTAATGGATACCTTTGACAACGCACAAAGATCCTCATCAATTTTACCCATGCTTAAAGGAGTTATTAAGTATCCTCCAGAAGTCTTCAAAGACCCAGTTAGAACTCGGGTCATCAACCCACGAATAGAGAAAAAATATAAAGCTGCACCCTCAGATCCAGTATATATTAAAGGTCCAGCACCTTTGGACTCTCTTGTGGTCTCTAATGCACGCAAAAGAGCAAATTCACAAACATCAGGTGAAGCTCCCCCACGGATAGTGAGTCTAAGCTCCTTGACGCATCAGGTAAAAGAACAGCGTCACAGGCAGCAAACATGTGGCGTATTGCCAATACCCAAGCATTATTGGCAAGATACGACAGGGCATATTATGATGAATTAGAATCAATAATGCAGCACCTCCCCGACAAATACAAAACCAGGGCAAATGAGCTTATACAAGAGGATAAAAACATCACAAATACCTCTATTCGTTATGCCCTAGATGCAGCAGACACTGCGTCAAGGGCAATCAATACCAGTGTCCTATGGCGTAGACACGCTTGGCTACGCATCTCAGGGTTCAAACCTGAAGTACAAAGTGCCATCCTCAACCAACCTTTTGATGAGCAACACTTATTTGGGCCTACTGTGGATGGATCCCTTGAAAAAATGAAAAAAGATACAGACACCGCCAAATCTATGGGAGCCTTGCAGTCGCGAGCTCCCAGACGCTCCTTTCGCCGCTCATCTTACAGAGGCACCAACAGGGGATACTCCTCAGACAGCCCCTCAACTTCCTACAAAGGCCCCATGCAATCCACCTATAGTAGGGGCTACCAAAGAGGTAGTTACCGAGGTCACAACAATAAGGGCAGAGGCAAAACAAACAACTCCCGTTCTGCCTCCACCCCTGCCCAATGACTTCCCTCCCCTTCCCCCACTCCAGTCGGGGGAAGGCTACAACAATACCTGCCAGCCTGGACAAACATCACATCAGACAGGTGGGTGCAGCAAATAATTCAGTCAGGTTCCTGTCTCGAACTAACATCTAGCCCCCCAAACCTACCACCCAAACAGCATCCAATATCACAAGAACATTTGATACTACTCAGACAAGAGTTATTATCCCTCTTCCAGAAAAATGCAATAGAATTAGTTCCACCTCATCAGCAAAATAGAGGACTGTACTCCCTGTACTTTCTAATTCCAAAGAAGGGCGGATCTCTAAGGCCTATTCTAGACCTCAGACCCTTAAACTGTACATACAATCAGACCACTTTCCTATGGTCACACTCCAGGAGGTCCTTCCTCCACTGTTAGAAAACAACTTCCTTCCCACTATAGATCTCGATTATGCCTATTTCTACATTCCTATCCACACAGCGCACAGAAAGTACCTCAGATTTGTGCTAGACAGTCAACACTATCAATTCAAGGTACTCCCATTCGGAGTCACAACAGCGCCATGGGTGTTTACCAAATGCCTAGCAGTAGTAGCAGCACACCTATGTAGACAGCACATTCATGTCTTCCCATATCTAGACGACTGGCTCATAAAAGCCAGCTCATACAGACAGTGTGTACAACACACTAACACCACTATTCAACTACTGCACAACTTGGGCTTCACAGTAAACCACACCAAGGCCCATCTTCAACCATCCCACGTACAATATCTCGGTGCCACAATAAACACCGAATTAGCACTAGCTTATCCCTCTCCCACCAGGATAACAAGTGTACAAACTCTTCTAACAAAATTCCAACCGCAACACTCCCTTCCCGCTCGAGTGTTCATGCAACTCATAGAAATAATGGCATCTTGCATATTCATAGTACCTTATGCAAGACTACAAATGCGTCCACTTCAAGAGTGCTTAGCACATCAATGGAACCAGGCTCAAGGTCAACTGACAGAACTAGTGTTGGTAGACGGTCAGACTCATCACTCTCTGCAATGGTGGAACACCATAAACCTTTCCAAGGGGCGACCGTTCCTAGAGCCAGTTCATAATAGTCATGACAGCGGACGCATCGCTCTCCGACTGGGGAACTACCCTACTGCATCGCACCATGCAAGGCAGGTGGACACCGCAAAAAAAGTTATTCCACATCAACCACTTGGAGTTACTAGCTATATTTCTAGCTCTAAAAGCATTCCAAAAACAAGTATCAGGCATGGCTGTCTTAGTCCGCACAGACAATATCACAGCCATGTACTACATAAACAAACAAGGGGGGACACACTCTCTGCAGCTCTCTCTGTTAGCACAGCAGATATGGAGATGGGCTATACCGCTAAACATCTTTCTCTTAGCCCAACATGTTCCAGGAGTACAAAACACCATAGCAGATCTGCTAAGTCGGCAGACACGGCAGATCCACGAGTGGGAACTTCATACACAAGTTCTTCAACCGTTCTTTCAACTGTGGGGACAACCTCAGATAGACCTCTTCGCCACCCAAGAAAATGCATAATGCCCAAGCTTCCCCGCTAGAATCCACACCCGCGTTCCAAAGGCAAAGCGATATGGATGAACTGGTCCGGCAAATTTGCGTACGCCTTTCCACCTCTCTCACTAATTCCACTAGTGGTAGGCAAACTACAATAACATTCCCTGACACTCATTCTAGTGGCCCCAATTTGGGCCAGACAACCGTGGTACACCACACTGCTACACCTTTCTGTGGTCCCACACCAAAAACTATACCTGTCTCCACACTTACTAACGCAGAACCATGGAGAGATCAGACACCCGGACCCAGCTCAGGTCAACCTAGCGATCTGGCTCCTGAAGTCATAGAGTTTGGTTACCTCAACCTTCCTCCTGACTGTATGAATGTTATTAAAGAGGCTAGACGGCCCTCTACTAGAGCATGCTATGCAGCTAAGTGGAAACGATTTCTAATATACTGTCAAAACAACCAAATCAAACCCTTAGATGTGTCCATTAAGCACATCATACGATACTTATTACACCTCCAAAGATGTATCTTGGCATACACATCTATTAGACTACACCTAGCTGTCATTGCAGCATACTTACAAAATAGACAACATCTATCTCTCTTTAGAGTACCAGCTATAAAGGATTTCATGGAAGGGCTCAAAAGAATAATTCCACCCAGAACACCACCTTCACCAGTGTGGCATTTAAACATTGTTCTCACACGGTTAATGAGACCTCCCTTTGAACCATTACATAAATGTGAATTGCAATTCCTAACTTGGAAAGTAGCTTTCCTAGTAGCTCTTACTTCTCTCAGAAGAGTTAGTGAACTACAAGCATTCACCATTCAAGAACCTTTTATGCAAATGCACCAGTGGTTCTTCGTACTAATCCTAAATTCCTTCCAAAAGTCATTTCACCCTTCCATCTAAATCAGTCTGTTGAGCTGCCCGTATTCTTCTCGCAGCCACAAACAGTTGCAGAAAGAGCTCTTCATACCTTAGATGTCAAACAAGCATTGCTTTACTACATCAAAAGAACACAAATTTTCGCAAAACAAAACAACTTTTTGTGTCTTTTTTACCACCACATAAGGGTAACCCTATATCAAAATCTAGGATAGCTAGGTGGATTGTCAAATGCATACAAATTTGCTACCACAAAGCTAAACGTAAGTTAACTATTCCTCCTAAAGCCCATTCTACAAGTAAAATCGGGGCTTCAATGGCATTTTTAGGGAACATTCCCTTAAACAACATTTGTAAAGCAGGTACATGGTCTACACCGCACACATTCACAAAACACTATTGTGTAGATGTGCAAACCAAACAACAAGGTATTGAGGGCCAGGCTGTACTTGATTACGAAGCGGCGCCTGACCTTAAAATGGTGGCCGCTTAGGACAACTCGACCATTCAACTTACAAAAGGGAAGGTAGCTCTTGCTGCCTATCACGATCAATGGTTGCAGAACATAATGCAGAGAGAATACTTCAAAATGGCGGCAGTTCAGGGGAGGGGCCAAGATGGCGACCGAGATGGCTGCATAGACGCTCTGCTCCGTGAGCCTTCTCACCCCGCGCATATATCCTGGCAACTATCCTGAGCCGTAACGGCACATTTAAGTAGGCGAAGGACAACTTTCACTGACCGTTTGCTTCTGAGGCTTTTACGTGCGGCAGACCCGTGGAAATGTCCCCAACTGTTTTGCGGCCTTCACGGAGCTGGGACCGGGGTATCGAGTGAGGAGAGTAGCCGGCCGCGACTGCAACAACAGCGGCCCCTGGTGGTGGTGAGGAGTCGGCCGGTGGGAACCGGAGATCTGATGGGACGATGGCGACAGTGCCGACCCAGTCCATCTAGCGGATTGCCTCGTGGGACGTGCGGTGAAGCAGGGTCGAGGTGAGTGCACGATACGTGGCCCCCTTTCCAGTGTTGTGTCCGGGCATGATTATTGACTTCTCCCGGATTCGGCGGGCGGCTCCCAGGGAGCGGCGGAGATTTTGTTTAGCCTTTTGGTGACCCTCTGCTGGTAAGCCTGCCTTGACTTTCGGGGTCCTCGTGGCGAATCCTGTTGCTCCCTGGTGTGTGGCCTGGTCCCGAGGTGAGGTGGAGAAGGACGAGGCTGGATCAGCTAAGATGGCGGATGGCACCCTCTTACGCACACCACAACCGGGCAGAGGAGCTGCTGTGCGGGAGAGTCCTGGGGTCTGGCGACTCGAGAAAGAACCCACGTCCAGAGATATCCTGGCTGCGCTAACAACCCTGCATACGACCCTGATCCGGGACGCCCTGGATCTGGGAAGAAGGATGGCCGCCATTGTTGTCCCACCGCTCTACACGGGCATGGCTCGATCTCAAGGAAGTGCGGATGTGCCCGCCTCTGCGTCAGTGATCAGTGCTCCAACTACGCCTATGTTCGTGGAGACGCTGGAAGACCCGGTTCATGAGATCACTTTGGACAGATCTGTTGTACATGTGAGTGACTTGTCGGCGCACTTCTCTATTCGGCGGCTGGGGAAACAACGTCGATCTATGGTTTGGTCTGCCCCGGCGGCGTCTCGGCGCCTACCGGAAGGTGTGACTCCCTTTCCCTGGCTGGTGAGACTGTGTCCGGACTGGAGGATGTTTTCGGGGTCGATATTGGCACAGACGGATTTCCGCCATGCATATTCGTCTGGGTTTTGGTGGCTGAAGTCCCATGGAGTAACTACACTGCCCGGTCCGCCCAGACCACTCGGACCCTCCACACTGCTCTGTATGCCGATTGATAAGTGGATGTATGTTGGTACTACTGATAGAAAAGGCCAGGGGTTAGACTGTCTAGGACATGGTGGACCTTATTGTTGGCTGACGGCGACTTGGGGGACACTCAGCGGGGATGTTATTGATTGTGCTGTCGGTGATTACTGTTTTCCGTGGCTATTCTGATCTTGCTTTTCGGATGTTTACTGTGCGCGGTGGTGGAAAGGGGGCTGGGCGGCTAGATCGATGGCCCTTCCCCACATTTTTCCTCTTTTTCCTCTTTTTCTTCTTTTTCTCTTTTTCTATATTTCGGGTCTCTTATTTAGGGTGACAGGCACGCTGCTGGGGGGGGATAGGCCGTAGCCTTCTGCAGGGATGCAGGGTGGGGGTATGGGGATGGGGTTTGTTAATTTGTCCTTTCTTTGTTTCTATGGCCCTTTGTCTTTCTTCCTTTTTGGTGTCATCGTTTTTCATGTTTCCTACAGTATGTTTTGTTTTGAGGGGTGAGGTGCAGCTCGCTACGAAATGTGTTTGTTTTTACATTTATCCTGACTCGAATGCCTTACCCCCAATATTTCAAACGTATTTGCACTATTCGCGGATTTCCTGCTTCATGCTTGCTATTGTAGGACCTTGTATGACCGTATGGCATTGATTCTGAGGTTTTTTTTTCTGTATTGTAAAATGAACCTTCTCGAATCCTGAATCTTGCACAGTACGCTTGAATACAAGTTATATCCTGGACACTTATCGGACCCCGGTTTTCGGGCTGCTGTTTTTTTTCTATATTGATTTGCTGTACTTATGACTTGACTAGCGGCCGGCCGGGGTGGTTGTAGGCCCATGCTTGTATTCACTTGTAGTAACAAAAAAGGTTCTCAAAAAAAAAAAATGGCGGCAGTTCAGAGGAGCAACTGAAAGAGGACTGACTAACTACTGGACATGGAGAAAGGAGCCAACTCCAGATCGTACACAGACGATGGAAAGGGAAAGAGGACACATTTAAAGTATAGAAAGAGAGAAAGACATCAGCCCATAGAAAGATAACGAAAACGGCGGACATCTTGAAAAGTCTACTCAAACACCATAAGACCCTAATAATTATTAGTTATACTTGTATAGAGAGAGCATTTTCTAGTGGAATTCAGAATCTATTAAATAATTACAGTTACTAAAGATAATATTATTATTATAATACTTGGTATAATTATAATAATTATCATTCAATAATTAATGCTAAGAGAATTCCAATACCACCAGGAAGAAGGCAGTAATTAATGTTAAGAGAATTCCAATACCACCAGGAAGAAGGCATCCAATTTCTACTACGCCAACACATATCACAAGATGGAAGACAACTACCTGGAACGAATAGGCAGGAACGCATATAACATACAATAGCCTACCTATCTCTCTAAAAATGCAGCCAAAAAATTTAAGCATAACCTCATGAGGAAAAACCCTGACACATTGATTTCTGACACCTCATTTTGCATGGATAAAGGAACCATTATAAAAGATATGATATTCTTCACCAGAAGAAGGGCGAAATGGCGCAATGCCTTTACAAACTCGCTATATATGAAAAACACTACCAACATCCCTCATGGAACAAAATTTATGACCAGAGCATCACCTAACCTCAGAGCGGACATTTACATAACTAACTTTAAGAATGGAATAGTGTTGATCCAAGCCTCTAACGACGATCTGGAAAAATTCAACAACATCTTCTCCTCCCTAAAAAGAAAGGTGGAGAACACGAACCCACTACTTCACAACCGAACCGGAACAAGCTTGGCAAATAAGAGATACTAGGCCGATATAACTCTAGAATACGCCAACAGACAACCTAAGCTCATCCGACACCAACCCTATAAATATTACTCCAACCAGAAACCGACAGGAACCTGAACAAACCAGCATCCCATCTAAAAACCCAAGGGAACAAGTCTCTCAGCCAGGAGCCGCCATAGGCGAAACAGAAAATACGTTAGTCGAGAATGAATCAGAGAGAACACAAAATACAAATAATAACAACTATAGCCGTGGTTCTACAAAGCGTGATAGAACGGCTAACTCAGAAATCAATGATAGAACAAATAATTGACCTAAGGAAGGTATCAATAAATCAATGATACATTGCTCTAAACTGAAATTCGGGAACAGAAAATGTGAAAATAGAATCTTACTGAGGATTATTCACACTACGGCACTCAAGGTCTTGAGAAAAATCTGCAAGATCCAAACACAAATCAGCAACCTATCACAGGAAATACAAAACACCATGAAAGGGATAGAAAAACTATGTGATATCACAGAGAATACTCAGAATGAAGTAGAACTCGTCAGAGAGCTAGTAAATACATCCATAGTTATAAACAACAAGAGATCGTTACCAGTGTCAGACAGACAAAATAGACCAGATAGGTACCAAAATTATCTAACTGAAGAAGACATAATATCACTACTCCGGGAATATGAGTCATCAGACCCCATGATAGCACAGGAAATCAAAAGAGTAGAGATAGACGCAAACAGAACATCCACAAGGAATGAAAGGAAACTAAACCTCAACAACTTACAACAAATCCAAATAACCACGGATCCGTTAAACATGATCACAACCAGAACGGATAAATCTCTAAAATGTCTACCGCTCAACTGTCGATCTGCAGCGAAACATGAATCTGACATAGCTGACATCATCATCAATCAAGAAATAGACATAACAATCCTTACCGAAACCTGGGTATCTGAATCCTCGTCCTCAGTCTTGGACCTTCTGGTGCCACCGCACTATAACATATTGAGACTGGACAGACAGAAAAAGACAAAGCCTGTATCCATAGATCGATTTTAGAAGTTGGCCAATTTCAATCCAACCCCCTCGAATCATGCGAATACCTAGGGCTTAATATAAGATCGGCAAACAAGCAGATTTGCAACTTACATGCCCTATATCACCCACCAGGAAACAATCTGATTTTCATTGACCAACTGATGGAGATCATCACTGCTAACGCCAACTCCGACATTAATAATATATTTTTAGGTGATTTCAATCTACGTTGGAACGACAACAACGACAAACAGGTCAACGCCTTTAAAGACTTTTTAATTGAACTAAAACTATCCCAAGCATGTCTTCAACAACACACTCAAAAGGAGCAACACTGGACTGGATTATCTCGAAGAACAAGGACATCTCAATCCTCTCCATTGAACCTTACGACTGGTCAGATCACCACGCCATAACCTTCCTAATACCATCACGGGAGAAGATAAAAACGATTCAAACTAACAAAATGAAAAGATGGATCCGAGATACCAGAGACTCAAATATGGATTTGCTATCTGAAAGTTGCAAGAGAGACCTAAACCCACCTGACAACTTGAAAAATGTGAACGATCTAACGAACCATTACTATACCACAGTAACGGAAATAGTCAATGCCACCATACCACTCAAATTAAAAAGAGTTACGGAAAAGACAAAAAATCCATGGTTTAATGGAATATTGAATGAAGAAAGACGTAATTTGAGACGAGCAGAAAGAAAATGGAGACAACATCCATCCTCCCCTACATTGAAATTACTCAGAAAAATCAGAAACAAATATAACAAGAAGGTCATCAACACAAAAAAGGAATTTATCAGAACAGAATTGGATAACGCCAAAAACAGACCACGAAAATTGTTCGAAATCATAAAACAACAATCTAACAAGATGGCAAAATCTGTCCAAGAGGTCACTAAAACGCAACTAAGTTGCGATTAATTTTCTACATTCTTCATTAACAAAGCCAATAAGTTGGAAATAGAACTTAGGATCGCTGCAGATAAAAAAAAATATTTTTTTATAAATTGTTTTTTATTGTGGCGAAGATAAGAATAAGGCACAAAATATACAGTCATCGACTCAGGTCTCATGTAAACAGCAGGAACAAGAAGTCCCAGAATCAATACACAGCCGTGTATGGCCCACATCCCGGAGGCAGGGCGGCGCAGGAGTAAACATACATATGTAGAGGGAGAAAGTGCAATTGTGCCTCAAAGAACAATAAAACATTGTCAATGTCCACGCCAATTTTCTTGTGTTGCATTCCTACACTACATAACCACTTGAACTATAACGAACTACCCCAAAGATGACAATTTAGTGCAGGTCCGAACATAGAAGGAGAAATATACAGGGGCCAGCTAGGGCGCAGTCACTAGAATGTTGTGTGGCCTATGGGGAATCTCATCTAATCCAAACATAGCTGTCAGGGAACAGCGGCGTGACTACAAGGGGACGCTGCACCTGCTCAGACACCTCACTCTAGGCCCCCCTCCTCCCCCCCCTCACCCTCACCAGACTCCGAGGACGCAGAGGAAAACAGCTCAGCGCTAGTGGCGTCTGAGTCCTCCTCCCTCATCCCTTCCATACACATAGTTCTCCAGGCGAGTAAGTCATCCTGGAGTTTCTCGTCTCTGCGAGAGCGCTGCATGTGCGTCTCCTCCGCCAAGGTCCATTCCTTGACATCTCGCAGCCAATGAGGAAATTCAGGCGCCCTCTGACCCATCCAGGTAATGGCCACCCGCCTTCTTGCCAACACCAACAGAAGTTGCAGCAGTTTATAAGACAGACCTTTCTTTTTTGGCTTGGGCACTAATGCTAGCAGGCAGGGAAGTGGGTCCAGCTGCAATCTAATATGGGTGGTACGGGTAATGAATACCACCACTCTGCGCCAGAAATCCAGGACCAATGGACATTCCCACGCTAGGTGCAAGAACCCCGCCTTCGCCATCCCACACCTAGGACAAGTGTGACGTCTATCTGACGATATACGGTGGAGGGAGACAGGTGTCATGTAAGTATGGTGAACAAAATTAAAGTGTATAAGTTTAAAGCGGGCGTTGCAAGACACTTTACGAGTCAACAATCCAATCCGCTTCCTCTGAGCTGGGTCCAATACTATTCCCAGATCCGCCTCCCATGCCGCCCAGGCCGGCGCCAATGGGGGAGTCGAGTCACGGCGCATGGCGGAGTAAAGGAGGGAAATCAGGCGCCTACCTCTCCCACACGACAAGATGACATCCAGTGTATGAGTGAGCTGGGGCGCCTCTGGGAATGGGGGCCACGTCGTCCTGGCCACCTCCCTAAGACCGCCATAGTGTAGGTACTGGCCCTCCACAAGATTAAAGGAGTCCCTGGCTCTCTCAAAAGTTATGAAGGAGTCGTCTGGGTAGAGATCCGCCAGGGTCTCGCAGCCGCCTGAGCGCCATTCCCTAAAAGACATATTCTTCTCCAGTGCGAGCACCGGGGCCAGGATCCAAAGTGGGAGCTCCCTATGGAACGGCGCGCGGCGCAGAATCTTCTCAACGAAGCGCTGCCAAATGTCGGCTGTATGCCTCACCACATAGGGCAGGGAATCGTCGGCGCCCCGACCCTGCATCAAGGCCTCTTGCAGGTCCCTTGCAGGAGCCACGCCTGCAAGTAGTGCCAGCTCCCAGTTCTCGTGGTCAGCAAACCACCGGGCGGCCGGGAGAAGCTGTGCCGCGTAGTAGTACAAGTCAAACTTTGGGGCCTCGAGACCACTTTCGTCCCAGCACCTCGTCACCGTATGCAAAGCGACCCTGCTTCGGCCACCCGCCCAGAGTAGGGAGGTGAGAAGCGAGTTCAGGGTACGGAACACTCGGGGCGGCAGCGGACACAGAGTATTCTGCAACACATAAAGGACTCTGGGGAGCATCACCATCTTGGCGACTGCCAGCCGCCCCATGAGGGAGAGGGGAAGTGTATTCCAGAAGGCAATGGATTTACCGAGGGCTGCAAGGATCTTGTCTATATTGTGCGCCAGGAGGGCTTCGTCAGAAGCCGCTACTTGAATACCCAAGTAGCGAAACGCCACCCGTTCACATCTGAGGCCGGAATATTGGTGATCCATGTCTGGGACCGGGACAGCGTCCGTCAAAGGAAACACCAGAGACTTGTTGACATTCATACGCAGCCCAGAGGCCGCACCAAAATGGTCCAATAGTCTCATTAAGACGGGGAGGGCTTCCACCGGGGAAGTCAAGTAAAAGAGCGCATCATCCGCGTAAAGAGAGATAACATTCGTAGTATCCCCCACCACTATGCCCCAGTCCTGGAGGTCCCTAAGGGCAACAACTGCGAGGGGCTCAATGGCAAGGGCGAATAAGAGGGGGGAAAGGGGGCAACCCTGACGGGTACCTCTCCCCAATGACCATTCATTGGATTGGGCCGACCCCAATCGCACCGAGGCACGGGGCGCCTTGTAGAGTATCCGGATCCAGTTGCAAAATCCAGGGCCGAACCCCAGTTTCAGGAGCACGTGGAGAAGATAATCCCAGTGCACCGTATCAAAGGCTTTGGCCAGGTCAACAGAGACCAGTACGCAGGGACCCTCACGTCCTCGCACCTCATGCAAAATGTGGTTTAGACGGCGCAGGTTCATCGCCGTATTGCGGCCCGGTATGAAGCCACACTGGTCAGGATGGACGAGGTGGGACATGTGTGGGGCCAGGCGATTGGCCAGCATTTTAGTAAGGATTTTTGCATCCGAGTTGATCAATGTGATAGGCCGATAAGCCGCGGGGTCCGTTTTGTCACCACTCGGCTTCAAAATCATACACACCTCACCCTGATTCATGGAAGGCGGGAGGTCGCCAGTACGCAGAGCCTCGTTATAGACTTGTAAGAGTGGGGGGGCCAGGATATCTCCAAAGGCCTGATAAAACTCAGCCGGGTATCCATCTCCACCAGGTGTCCTGGCTCGGGGGAGGGCGGCTATCGCCGCGGCAACCTCACCCAGCGTCAGTTTAATATCGAGTTCCTTCGCGACAGCTTCCGGCAGGGTCCGTAGGGGGAGACCCTCAAGATATGATTGGTAGGCGTCCGCCGATATGGACGGATCAGCGGCATACACAATTTGCAGATGACTGCGAAGGACTGTAAGAACATCCGCCTCCGAGTGGACCATAGTGCCACTGGGGTTCCGTAGGGCCACGATTCGTTCAGGCTTGAACTCCCGCCGTAGAATCCAGGCCAATAATCGGCCCGACTTGTCCCCTTCACGGTGTAGGCGCTGCCTATATTGGCCTAGCGTAAATTTATCAAGTCGCGTTAATACGTCGTGGATGGATACCAGGGCAAGACCCTCCGCCCGTTGATCTAACGCGGTCGGATCAGGCTGGGATTGGGCGCGCAGGAGTGCATCCTCCGCGGTTCGCAAGTCAGAGAGCAACTGCTTCCTGACCCCGTACGATAAGCCCATACACGCCCCACGTACGACTGCCTTAAGAGCCTCCCATCGGGTGGAGTAGGACAGGTCATTCCCCGTCCAATTGAGTTCCAAGTAGTCAGAGAGCGATGTAGCCACATGATCTCTGGCCACCTGATCCTGGAGCAGATCAGGCGGCAGTCGCCACGTGCGCGGCCGCGACGCTCGATCAGGCCATTGCGCCACGCACGTAACCGGGGCATGATCCGACAGATATCGGGCTTGGTGTGTGACCGTCAATACGAGTGAGGAAGGAAGGTTAGCTGCGAGGACCCGGTCTAGCCTACTGTGTGTACCGTGTGTCGGAGTATAGCATGTGTAAAGCTTCTGTGCGGGGTGGCAAGTACGCCACACGTCCGTTGCCCCAAGATTGTGCATCACTTCCCGTAAGCGCGCCGTCATGCGGGGCTTAGTGCCCACTCTGGGCGGGTGACGGTCCAGCTCATGGTGCAACACGCAGTTAAAGTCCCCGAACCAAAGGAGGGGCGCGTCTAAACCCGGAGCCACAACATCTTGCATCTGGGAGAAGAACGCCGGATCATCAATATTCGGGGCATACGTATTCAGAAGCAGGAGGTCTTTGTCATCTAATTTGATTCTCGCCAAGATGTACCTGCCTTCAATATCAGCGTCGATATATTGAACAGCACAGGGTATCCCTGGGGCCACCCAAATAAGAACCCCCTAGCATATGTAGAGTATGAGGAATGGAAAACCTGACCCCTCCACTTCCTAGCTAGGCGTTGTGCGCCTTCCTCATCCAGGTGTGTCTCCTGTAAACAAGCAATCGAAACCCCATGGCGTCTGAGGAAGGTGAGGACCCTGTGTCTCTTGGTGCATGTGCCCAAGCCACGCACGTTCCATGTTAAAAACTTAAATCCCATGGCCAATGCATACGCCCAGACGGGCTACAGTGTAGGCGCAATTCAGACCACCTCGTAGCGACCCATGCCACTTTTAACTCCAGGGAAGCAGCTTTGAGATCAAGCTTCCCACAAATCGGAACCAATACGCACATAATGTCAATGTCATCCGTTTCAAAATCCCAACCCCACCCCCCAACAACCCCAAAACATGAAACTTTTGCAAGAACACCCTCCCCCCCACCACCCACGAGCAATAGGATAGCAACAACCAAAAACGCCACCCCGCCCTTCCCCCGCCAGTGCCAGGACGTGCACAGCCACCCCACACCACACATCCCACACTCACTCACACAAAGCAACACAACCCCACCCACCCAACCACCCAGCTCCCCGAAAGACCAAGGTATCTGAGAAGAACACCCTGGCATCACCCCAGCCGCAACAGTAAGGTAAACATGACAATAGTGAAGTCTACTTCAGACCCCCCACAGCGCACATGACCCTAAGTAAATCACAAGGTACCGACCAGGGATCGGAAGGTCCCGATGACAGTGTTGGACCGCTACGGGTCATAGGTTCACAGGTGAGAGGAGCCCCGCTCACCCGAGTAAACACAGAAAAGCGCCACAGTTAGTTGAAACAAGGATCATTCCGACTCCCGCGCCGATGCAGCAGTCTCGGGGACCACCGAGGCCGTAGAGGCCGTGTCCCGCAGTATGTCCTGCAAAGTGTCCGGCACCAGGACGTCGCCAGGAGCAGCCGCCCCTGACGGGCTCGAGCCAGCCCTCGCCGGCGAGGTATTCATGAGGATGGCTCCATCTGGACCCACCGTGGGCCGAGCCTCAGGGGAGCTCCGGGACCTGGAGCGACGATTTCTCCTACCACGACGCCGTCTCTGCGGCCTGGTACCCCAAGTGTCACGCGAGCCCCCTCGTTCTCCCGGGGGCAGGTCATCCCCTCTGATCTCCAGCCACTCCCAGACCTCCGCAGGCGTCTCAAAGAAATGTGCCCGGCCCTGGGCGAGCACCTTCAGCTTGGCAGGATACAGGAGCATGTACTGAAGCTGCATATCGCGGAGTTTTAGTTTAACCCCCAAGTAGGATTTCCTCTGCTCCTGCACTTGTTGGGTATAATCCGGGTATATGGAGATGCGACAGTTCTCTATCATGTGGGGCCCCGTCTCCCTCGCCGCCTTGAGGATACAGTCGCGGTCCTTGTAATTCAGAATTTTCGCAATGATGGCTCTAGGAGCCTCTCCCGGCCTCGGAGGGGGCACCAAGGCTCTGTGCGCCCGTTCCACAATGAAGACGTTGGACAATCCAGTCGGACACAAGCGCTCACGGATCCAGGTCTCTAGGAAGCGCTCAGGGTTCCCCGCCTCCAGCCGTTCCGGTACTCCCAGTACTCGTATGTTGCTCCGACGCGCCCGTCCCTCCGCATCCTCAGCGCGCCGTTCTAGTGCCCGGGTAGTAGAGGAGAGCTGGGCAAGTGACTTTTGTAGGGAAGCGACCTCCCCCTGCAGCTGAGTGATGTTGCCCTCCGCATCCGAGACCTTGTCCGCGACGTTGCGAAGGTCCGTTCTCAGGAGGTTGACATCGATTGAGACTGTCTCAATCTGGTGTTCCAAGGCCGCATGGGAACCCTGAATAGCCTTTAGGAGTTCAGCTCTGGTCGGTTCCGGCGGCTCCTCACCCCTGTCGTCAGGGCCCGTCTGCCGCGTGATCCTCTGTGGTAGATGGCGGGGGTGGTGTATTGGACGATCGTATTGGGTTGGGAGGTCTTCGAGCTCCGACCCGTGCGGCCCGCCATGGTGAGCAGCTCAAGTCCGTTTGACCCAAAGTGCGCGCTCCCAGTCCAGCCGAGCAAGGAGGGCCCCCCCCCGAACCGGGCTAAGTCAGGGATGGCAGACGCCTCCCGCGGCACACAGGCAACACGATACCAGTGGGTCAATGGAGCCGGGAGGCCAAACAACGCAGGGGCAGCACTCGGCCACCACCCCTCAACGGGGGTCAGGATATGGGATGCCACCCAGGGAGCAATGGGCAAGGCCAGTAGGAACATGGGCTGCAGCGTCGCCTCACCCCTAGTACTCACAGTTGGCAGTCCACCAGGGGATCCCCCAGGCCCCGCAGATCTGGGCCGAGAGGAACAGGGGCGTTCTTCGCCTCCAATCGCCGCAAACTCCCCAGAGGCAGCTCGGCACAGGCCCCAAGATGGCGGTTGTGTTGGGGGGGATGGGCCCCGTCCAACAATGGGCCCAGCGACGCTGTCCTAGAGTCCCCCCCGGAGGCAGCAGGGCCGCGAGGAGCCAAAGGAGCAGACAGGTCGGGGCTTGGCAGGGGGAGGGAAGCAGGCCCCCAGTCTGTGCAAGGGTCCGCAACGACGTCAGGTCCAGCCAGGCACACAGCCGCTCAGGGGCTCCGGCGGTCACCAAGCGCCGCAAATCAAGTCAAATGCAGGCGGGGCTCGTAGCCTCCCCCCACCAGGTGTGCCGCCACTTCAGGTCCGGATCGCGGCACCCGGCAACGGTAGGAGAGACAGGGGGGAGGGGGTCCAGAGCTCCGACCCAGGGCCGGTATTCAGGATGGACGGCGCCCCCGTCCAGGCTTCCTCCGCCCCACGCAGCAGCAGGGTCACAGCACTGCCGCTCCCCGATCGTCCACTCACCACGCGGGAGTCACAGGCAGGTTCTCGGCGGGCACCAGGGGGCTCGTCCCGGTCAGAAGCCCCGGGCAGCGCACCCGTATTCCGGCCTCACCACGCAGGCCCAGACCCCGGTGCAGCGTGACTCCGCCCTCAGGAGCACTCTTGTCAGCGTTTGAAGCGGGCGCCGGTCGTGGGTCAGTTTTTTCAGGCTCAAGTGACCCAGCGGGGTCACAGCTCCACTCGACAAGCCTGTCCAGCGACCAGGGGAGCCAGGGCAGGATCAGCGACAGGATGATGCTGGTCTTCGGGACGGAGCTGGAGGAGCTCACGTCCAGTCGGCCATGCTGCTTGCCCACGCCCCCCGCTGCAGATAACATTAATAACAATACGCCTCCATCACTATCTGATCCGAATTATGCGGACAAGACGACTAAAAACAAAGCACACTGGGACACTTTCAAATTATTGGACCAGAAAGAAATTGCTAAAACGCTTGCGACCACGAAACCCAACAACCATTTTAACGACCCACTACCATCGAAATGCCTGAAAGAAATCAGCCATACTATGATTCCAATATGGACAGAAATTATAAACGCCTCACTCACACAGGGGTGCCTCCCAGAAAGCCTGAAGACTGGACAAGTAGTCCCGATCATCAAAAAACCCACAGTGGACCCAACAGATCCTAATAATTATCGCCCAATGACCAACATCCCTTTTCTTGCCAAATTGATAGAAAAATGTGTACAGAATCAGTTGAGCAAACATAACGACAACTTCTCATTGTTAGATGACTGCCAATCGGGATTCAGAGCAGATCATAGCACGGAAACAGCAATCCTACACATTGTCGACGATGCACTTCAAGCTCTAGATCACAATCAATCTTGTCTACTCATCCTCCTAGACTTGTCAGCAGCATTTGACACAGTTAACCACGAAAAATTACTGAACAGACTTCACGACAGGATGGGAATGTCTGGCACGGTACTGAAATGGTTCGAATCATTTTTAAAGAACAGAACTCAGACATTCCTAGTAAATCAATCACTATCGCCTTCATGCCCAAACACACTCGGAGTACCGCAAGAATCCACCTTATCTCCTTCATTGTTTAACTTATACATCGAACCTCTTACAGAAATTCTGCAGAAATCAAAAATATCATACCACATGTATGCAGACGACACGCACCTTTACATCAAGATTGCTAGCCTGGAAGACATAACCACAATGAATGAGGCCCTCAAAATATCGCTAAAATGTCTAACTAACAATCATTTCAAGCTTAATGCTAATAAAACAGAATTCTTACTCATCACACCACAAAATAATCAATCCGTAGTGAAAGAATGGTCCAAAATGATCACAGCAATAAATTGCATCCCTACTCTAGTGGACTTGGCGAAATCTCTCGGAATCACACTGGATGAGAACCTTGATATGAAAACCCACATTAAATCTATGGCAAAAAACGCCCGTTTCCACTTGAACTATTTTAGAAAGAGGAAATCTTTTTTAACGGAGACAGACTTGAAACTAGCTGTGCAATCACTGGTTGTCTCAAGGATTGAATATGGGCGTACAACACTGGCAGGTCTACCAAAAATTTCCACAGCACCCCTAAAAGCCTGCCTCAATGCAGCGCGAAGGCTTATTACAGGGTCGAGGAAATTTGACCATATCTCGCCTCACCTGAAAGCCTTAAACTGGCTACCATACGAAGCCAGAGTACAGCTAAAAATGGCATGTATCACCCATAAAGCGATTCATCACAGCACACCTAAATACCTCGCCCACAAAATAGAAATTTCAGGAAGAAACAGACCTGTCAGGAGTGCCAATTATCTGCTCCTGAAACCACCTATCTTCCAGAAGAAAAAACATATGAGAGGACATTCTCAGGCGTGGCTGCCAGAATTTGGAACTCCCTTCCCTAAAAACATCAGAAAAATTACAAACACTGCAACATTTAAGAAAGAAATTAAGAGCTTTCTTATGAGTAAGTTCCTCCCACAGGCAAGACAAGCGCCACCTAAGACTTATCACTGATTAGATGACTAGATACCCAACATGAGAATGGAAATGATAGCGCCTTAAAGATATACTACCTCAGAGCATTGTTAACTCATGTCTTAACCAATACCGACCCTTTATTGTTCCCCTTTTTTAGCTATTTAGAGACTAGGTCTAAAATGACACTATTTAAGTCTGTAAGATCTTATTGCTTTATGTACATTGTGTTTTTAACCCATACCTTATGATGTTCAGCGCTCTGATACCCATGGGTCATGTTCGTGCTATAGAAAACTGTTAATAAATAAATAAATAAATAAAACCCTGTTTCAAACCACTGCAACAGATACTGGTGGTCGCCGCTAGATGTGGGTACTGCTATACAATCTATGCACAGTGTGTAATCTGCAGCTCATATGCCTCGAACGGAAAATGCTACTTACTAGTATGCATCTGTTCTTGGCATGTGGAGCTGCAGAGTTATACACGCCCACCCGCCTCCCCGGCTACCTTTATCTGTTCCAGTATTATCTTAATTAGATACAGCTTACATGGACATCCTTACTTTCTTGCAAAACTCCATCACTTCCCTAATGGCGAAAAACAATCTGGGGATGGAGCCGATGCCCATGCACAATATGATCCAAAGGAGGAGTCACCTATCCCGTAACTTCCAAAGACTTTTCAGGGCAAAAACAAACTGCAAACATCCGGGCCCAACACTAGGTGGCCATCTATGCACATTGTGTAACTCTGCATCTCTACATGCCAAGAACAGATGCATACTGGTAAGTAGCATTTTCCTTAGCACTAATGTGTTACAAGAAAATATTATAATGGTAAGGAGAGTAAACTGGGTGGGGAACTCTAAAAAAACATGTCAGTGAGATTGTATTATAGTGAACTTTCGTAGCAGGAAGTTGGTAGGGAAATTGTTGAAAGTATTTTCAAATAATACTATAAGGAGTAATCCCAACCAGAATGATCACATATCTGCTGTCCCATTAGGATTCTTTATCAGGCCTACTCACAGTGAAGTAAATACATCTGACAGGTATAATCCGATCCCAATCGCTCCCACTAATAATATGTTTGAATCACTGAGAAGATGCAGTTAGATTGATTGACAGAGGGAGGATGTGGGTGAATTATTGGATAGGAACCTGGAGTGCATTTTAACTGGTAACAAGTCTGATGATGATTCCTGTGTATTAACTTATGGTGAGGCCTTATGTGAACCACTGGTCAATAACTGCTAATATTTATTCCTGCAAAGTGATGGAAGCCGAAGCAAGTAAAGAACTAAAGAATCCATACTGATTATGTGTTGGAATGTGGCAGGGATAAAAAATAAGACTAATAATGAAACCTGGTAAAAACGACTGAGGGGTGTGCATTGGTTCTGATCCAGGAAAGCCCTTTTTAATTTTTTGGTTTTAGAGCTATTCGTATCAATGCTAGCCCCTCTGGAATGGGGAGAGTAAAAGGAGGTTTAGCAAGTCTAATTGCTGTAACCTCACCTTTAAGTTTAAGGAAAGTCAATACTATGTCACAGTATTATCAGTTTCTATATTTTTATTCGGAGCAGGAACAGAATATAGTTGTAATACATGTTTATAATAACATTTTCGATAGCACAAGAGCCAGGGTTATGAAGTTATTAGAAAAAATCTGGATTGTTTTTTAAATGTAGAGAGAGGTGAGTATATACTTCTCTGGGCGGGTGATTTTAATTGTGAAAATCGCTCGCTTTCCACATAACTTTTATGGGAAGGCTATTAATAGTACCTTCCATAAATATAATTTGGTAGTTATGGAACCGGATAATTCCGACCGAGAGATTGCCATTTCTACATATGTAGGGGCCAGATCATCCTCAATTATTGATCACTTTATTGTGTCAACCAACTGCAGGGGTTTGGTAGGAAAATGTTTAATCTGGGCAAATCTGTTTAGTGACCACCACCCACTAATGATGTCTTTGATGCTTAGCCTGACTAGACAAGATAGGGATAAGTGTGCAGATATAAATATAAAGACTCAAGTCAATAATGGAGTTTCCATAAAATGATCAGGCGTGAATACAACAACCTTTATTGGGAAACTTAAAGAGAATAGACAAAATGATATTAACATTTGTTTGGATAGTTCATCTATAGACTCGGCAATCATAAGTGCCTTTGGTAACATCACGACCAAAAAAGCTGATGATCTAACATCTAAAAAAAGGAAAAATGTCTATGACCATGACCCCAGATGGTTTAATCAGAATTGCTCAAGGCTAAACAGTAAATTAAAAACAACGTTGAAACAAAAACCAAGGGATAGAGCCAAAATGAGTTCCCTGAGAAGAGGTTATAAAAATACTTTGAATCAAAGGAAAATTGAAATCCGTGAGAAGGCTTGGGAAAGCTTAGTTCAGGCTTGGGAAAGCTTAGTTCAGGCAGCTGAGACACAAGATGCAACCTTGTAATGGAAGACAACTGAACACCCATATTTTAAGGCGTCTACTGCGGTAAAAATTGATATTGTTGTTCCCCCAGAAGATTGGATAACACATTTTCAATGTATTTTCAATCCAGAATAAAATGCAATAATGGTAATATCATACTGGTAGAACCTGTAAACTCACCCCCAATAGTAGCAGATACAATTAAAACTGCCCTACAAAAAAGCACCAATGGGAAGGCAGTCGAACCGAATGGGATACCCATTGACGATTTCAAAAATAATATAGATTTCTGGATCCCCATTTTATTAAATGTTTTAATGCTACTTTAGGAGGGGGGTGCCCGCATCCTGGGTAGGAAGCATTATTGTACCCATTTTTAAAAAAGGAGATAGAGGGAAGGCTAATTGCTACCGTCCAATATCCCTCCTTGACTCAACCTTCAAACTAATGGGAAGAATCATGTTGGGGAGGTTAGAAAACGGGGTCAATGAGAATAACATTTTAACCGAGGCCCACTACGGTTTTAGAAGGGGTATTGGAACGGTGGAACAGTGTGTACATTTGGAGTTATTGATAGGGAAGTTTACCCTGGCCAAGGAAGGGCTTCTACATCTTTGCTTTGTAGAGCTCACCAGCGTGTTTGATCTTCTTAATCACGCTAAACTATGGCAAACAATGAAAGAGCTAGGAGCTCCAGTTGACATTAGAACATATTTAACCCAGATGTACACTTTTTTAACCTCAAGAGTACGGTTAGGTGCAATGGGCGAATGTACCCCGGATTTTAGGGTTACGTGGGGAACTCGACAAGGATGTGTTTTAGTGCCCCTCCTTTTTTCTTTACATATTAACAATGTGGCTTCCTTTTAACAAAAGCAAATGGCTGATGTGCAAAAAAATGGAGCTAATTCCACCCCGGGACTTTTATACACACATGACGCTGTCCTGCTATAAAGAACAGCGAACGGATTACAATGCCTAATAGAAAAATTTGCACTGTACAGGTCAGAAAAAGACATTCAGTTCAATCTTAAAAAACATTTGTCATGACTTGCGGGAGCAATAGGCTAAAAAGTAGACAACATCTTGTGGGAGGAGCTGTTATAGAGTCTCAACTTTTTCATATTTGGGATTCATTTTTAATAGCAAAGATTCTTGGAACACACACGTAGAATCCTGTCACAGGTGTTTGCTATGAGGCAGTCATATAGGGGAGAGATAACATTGTCTCCCTGTAAACTCAAGAAAATTAATTTTCAATAGGAGTTCTTGCAGTCCCAAGCTCCCCAGCTAACTTTATAGTACATAAAGAAGTGCTGGTACCATATTTAAGTGACCTTATTTACACAGCGGGACTTACTTTTTGGCGAGGGATATGGGAAAAAGAAGAGACCAAATTTACTGAGGATTTAATTATGGATTGCTTGGCCCTCGATCACAGTAGGAAAATCCCCTGGCTAGAACAAATCCATACCCTTTAACAAGCTGTAAGGTAAGTTTTGATAGAAAGAATCCTGCGTCCATTTTGGACTATAGTAAAAGTGACCTGAAGCTTAGATATACTATTGCCAGGGAAGGTGAAAGAGTGGCTGATGCTAGGTGTAAACAGTGCTATCACCTAATGTGAATGCCCATTTGTGATGGGCCCACAAACATATCTAATTTTGGTAAAAAACACTCAACATAGGTTTTACCTAACCAGACTTAGGCTTGGTACTCAACATTACATAATAGCATTCCCCAGAATGGAAAAGTGGTCTTATAATCTTGCAAACTGTCAGTGTGATGCAAAGTCCCCCCAGTCCATGCTGCATTTTATACTTTTTTGTAGTTTTTATGGGGATATCCGAAAATCAGTTTTAAAACCACTCTTATCTAATATTCTTTTTTCTTATAAACCTGCTTTTAATTTTATATGTAGTTTGGATAATGTAAAAATTATGAATTCTGTCATCTGTTTTATACAAAGGGCAATTAGGAGAAGAAGGGATTATTCGCATTTGGATGCACAAACATATGAAAAACATGATGACGGCACTTAATCATCTTCCAGCTAATATTTTGCACTTTATATATATGTTTATGACGTAGGCTATTGCACTTTATCTACCTTGCTAACATAATACACTTTAAGTGATGTTTACTCACTATTTTAAAATATGTTTATGAATTTGTATGGTTTTAAAAATGTCTTATCTGAATAATGTTATATTTTAGGAAGAAATAACAACTGTATTTTTTTATTAGTATGCTTTTATGGTTGTATATTCTTCACCGAATAAAGCTGTTTTTACTTTTGAGTTGACTGTTCAGTTGGACTTCTCGGGCCGTCCAAAACAGTCATGCGCACCCCCCTGTACATTAAAAGCAGAAGTATAAAATAATACTGTAAAAACATTGATATGGTTTATAAGCCATATGAAGGTTTAAAATGATTAAAATAGATACATACATATATACATTTGACTAATCGTACTCAACTGGTGTTTCTAGCTACGCCTACCCCGTGTACCTGACCTAAGTCTAATACGTGGGCGGGAATAGAAAGTTACAGTTTAAGTTAAGTTTGTTTTGCCAAGTGACTGACTAAAGAATTCTCTGTGAGGGGTTATTCAGTTCTGTACCTGGAAGTTAGGATGAATGAGGGATGGTATCTCTCTCTCTGGTCTCGATATTCCAGGCTGCCTGCGAGGGCTACCCGGAAGCGCCGGTGCTGGATCTCTCGGCAGGAGAAAGCAGCGCGTCTCGTTCTCAGCGCGTCAGGAAGGCGGGGCTGCGCCAGCGGGGTCTGCTCTGCTCTGGGCTTCGGCAAGTATGGCTGCTCCGTCTCGTCACCACCGCGTGTGTTTGCATAGCGCAATATCGGTAATATTTATACCTTTAAGGTGCCGAGATTGACGTAAGGATGGACATAGATACGTCAATAAGGATGTCATACGACTTGGTCGTTAGCACATTCTTTTGCTGAAGTTCTCGATGAAATCAAACAATGGCCGCAGGGTTTTTCCAGGTTGTCATAGGTTTGATTTGTTTAGAGAACTCCGTATGCCTTATCAGGGGCTGGAGGAATATCGCTTGTCTAATTAGATCGCAAGCGTTATGACCTAATCAGATAACACGTTCCTGTGCCGTAGTGTGGCTTCGTCAGATAACGGTATCTGCATCATGGGGGTTTGCTGCCTCATGGGCTGACTGCTAGTTAACTTGTTGGTTTGTTAACCAGAATAGGGTCAGGAATAGGGGGATCGATTCAGAACCTATAGGAATACATCACACCCACTCCACGCTAACTATGGACATATTTACTAATCTAGGCATAGTAAAACATAGTACAACATACTACAGGGTATTGTGTATACCTTACCACCCCAAAATACATAAATGCATTTTGAAATTATCAAATATACGGAAAAAATGCAGTCATATGTATAGTATGCACTCAAGCTGTAGAATAATGCTAAAGTAAGCACGCATTTGTATACATTATTGCTATTCGGTATATGAAAATTTACACATGAAATGGCTCTTAATACAGAAAAAAAGTTCGAGACCATTCCATCACAGAATAAAATATTTATGAACATACCAGTGGGCAGCTAATATCTATAAGCTATCTAAAAATAGAAATCTTAGTTCTTTAAGAATAGTTTCTTACTTTAAGCAGAAGATAAGTGTCCCGAAAAATATGCAAAAATATTTTGGGGCTGCTGAAAAAATCGCTGTCCGTGAACTGGAGGGAAAATTGTTCATGTGACTTTATTATTAGAGTTGAAGGCCAAATTCAGGGTGTTGGGAACGCCGTGTGCGAGCTTGCTCAAAAGTCTCTATTTCTGCTCTGGTGAGAACATCATATCATTTAGGCTTTCGAAAAAGCTGTCAACAGCTTCCTGGGAAAGTTCCACTAACTCGGAAAAAGGTGTAACCATGCATTCGTGCGCATGATTGTCTCCATTGACGTTCTGATTTGGATTGCTGACAGAAGGTCGTACCTGATCGATGCTGCTTTCATCTTGAACTTCACTACCCCTTAATCGTAGTGGTGAAGCTTCCACGAATGCCGTCATCAGGATTGGTAGCCGTTGAGGGCAGCACAAAGCGTGAGCCTTGATTGGACTCAACAATGTTTCTGCATCCATTGGCGCATCCGATTGTAGCGTCAGACAGGTGTCTAACACGCATTCTTCTCCGCATAGCAGGCACCTTGATACAGGTAAAACACATCGTTGCCACATTGGTCGAAATGATAGAAACCAAGTCATGTTCAGGTCTCTAAGCTGGGATAGTCCCAGGATTTTTGATATCCGGTCCCGGTATCCAATGGCTAGGATTGTTTCTTCCCTTGTCGCAGGTGTTTTGTCTGTGACATGGTTTGCCATAACGAAAAATAAGGACTAGGAATAGGATTCCTGCAATTAGTCCCAAAATGAGGGGAAGTCCGCCAAAAATCGAATGGACGAAGTCTGGAAAAATACCCAGTATGGCTTTGAATGGTGTTAATGCCATTGAAAAAACTGTCTTAAATACCTTTGAGACCCCATTGGTATCAGAAATATTTAAGATTTCGTTCAGGATTTCTGCGAAATGTATGGGGGAATTAGTTGATAACAATGAATGTATCTCTGCAGTCGTCCTTGCGACTTGGAGATCATACGTTTCTTTTGATGACGTGAGCCTGGTCGGCGTCTGAAGAAGCACTGTTTTCATTCTGCTTAAAGTGTCTATTCGAATAGAAGTAATTTTCAAGTTGGGCCATGCCCTTGCCTCCCTGTCTGGAAAGGAGCTGGGGAACAATGAGTGTCCACAGCACTTGACCTTCGCAGTCGTAGTTACGAGATAAGGAGTCCCGGGCATAAGACTACAACATCTGCGGTCTACAATTAGAATGTAACTCCCATTATAGAGTCTTTGAAAGAATGGTTCTATCTCTGTTGCAGGTGCGCCTTGCTGGTGACATGAAAGGTTATTTGAGTTCCCTTCACAGGCTCCATGCAAACTAATTCCGTTACACAGAAGTGTGCCGCTTAGTGACATCGCACAATTATTGCCACTAAGAAACACTTTCTGTCCTTTATTACTGACACATGCATGTGAATAGGGCAGGTTCCATGTTGTTTTAATGTACCCCTTTCCCAATTTCTCGTACATGCCAGCCTGTATATATTTTTGGCAGTATTGAAACCTGAAGGTTGATATTGGAATATTAATTATCCCGTGTATTATCCATTCACTGACAGGTCGTTCTGACATTGTCACTGGTAATCTCTCAAGTTTCTCAATGCTCAGGATTGTATAATCAGCACCCTTCTGGGCCATACTGATTTGTCTATCAGTAAGGTTAAAGATATTGAATAGTGACGTTGTGTTGATTAAACGCCAAGGCACACATAGCCTGAACGCAGATTTTGTAACGTCCAGCCAAGCTGTACAATAGAACGCAATTGAGACTGACCGTGTTGTAATAACAGTAAGTCCTGCGATAATATGTCGATTGCTGAAGACACAATGCTGTCCAGAGAAAAAATTCTGGAGGACAGAGTCATTAACCCATTGTCCACTACAGAAAGTGATTTTTCCAAATTAATACGGTCAATTTCCCGTATTCTTTCTGCTGTTTCAATTTGAGTAACCTTCCAGGCCTCATTGTATGCTGCATATACAGAGGCTGCTATGAAATGTTTCTGACGCTGTTTGCGCGGTCCCATAATGAAATCACGCAAGTCAGCACCATCAGTAAGTAAAGTTAGGTGTTGCTTAATTTCTGCCAGTGTGGAAGTTTGTAGCCATTGAAGGCATAATTTGCCCACACTGTAGGTGGTTATTATCCCTGGGTGTTGTCTTTGAGTATATCTAGGGTCTGGCCTGGTCATTTTGAACCCCTGTGTTTTGTTCAGGAATCTGTTTTGACAGTTATTAGTATCTGTGGACCAGATCAACCACTGTTTCCAATCAGGATGTGTTCTGTTTTGGTTTAATACATAATTTACGTCTATCTCTTCATCTGTAGAGCTATTGCTGTTCATTGTTGGTTTTGGAATAGACGGTTGTTTTAAGTCTTTGATTTTGGCTAGGCCAAGACAGGTGGTTTGTTGAACAGTGTCATTTAGAAATATAATTTGTTCTGGGATCATGCAGGCTCTAAACAAAGATTCTATACCCTGTACTTGCCAATCTTTCGTACCCCAAACACTTTTTACTTCAACATGCTTGTCCCAATAATCAAACCCAAAGGTATTCATTTTTTCAAAGAATGAGTCTGAATATATCAATTTTGTGTTTGTTATCATGGTCTTGGTCCCTGTCTTGTTTGACAATTTGAAATAAAATGTTTCAGCATTACTTGTGTTAAAACCTGAAAAGTATGAATATTTGTCATAAACGGTTCTTGAGCTTCCTTTTGGAGGGGTTGCACAATGTTCCCATTGATTATAATTTAAAACATTTCTAGGTTGTGCAGATTTATGTAAAAAATGGTTACCATAGTGGTTGTAGCAATACATACTATCATAATTTGTAGAACCCTGCAAATAATCATGTTTGGTAAATTTAGCAGACATTACTAAGTCAGACATCATATTATTAATGCTTTCGAAGTCCCAATCATCAGCAAATGAGTTTGGTTTTACAAAGTCACTCAATGAGATCTTAATTTGGTGTGGATATTTCAGGATTTCAACCGGACCATAGATTTCGTAGTCAGTGTTGTCCCATGCTACCCCACCCGGTATAGGATTGGCTGTGAAGTTGACTGAAGAAAGTTCTCTTCTCTCGACGTGTGAAGATGTGTGTGGTTTGAGGATCAAGTTGATTTTCTGACTTGCTGTGTCCATTTTAGCATATTTTCCCTCAATGAAGCGTCCCAAAGTTAGTATCATGATGAGCCAAAGTATGAGGATAAATGCATCAAAACCCACCCAAAATTCAAGCCATGGAGAAATCAGATATGTTTCTTTCAGTTGTTTCAAAAGTTCTTTAGCTATATCTTTAAAGGTTTTTGATGATGGCTGTGTCTTTGATTCACTGAAGTCTTCGGAGGAATCATCGAAGTTTATGAAGTAGCCGGATGCAGTTCTGTCAATTGTTCCAATTGCTTCAGGATTACTGTTTCTTGCATTTTCACTTGGTACTTCATTGTAGATTGGTGTGTCTCTGCTAAAAGTTTTTATTTGGGTTTTCAGAGGTCTAAGTTCCATTGCATTGTTGCATAGTCCTTGTTTTTCTTCTGTAGGCGTTTCAAATGTGATTAGCCTCTTTGTTAGGACCTCTGTACTTGTAGCAAACCTTGGTGTTCTGCTACTTATTGGGAGTCCACTTGGCCTACTGTTTGTTATCGGCCACATGATTGTGGTTTTACCAGGTCGATGGATACAACTCGGTTCTCCTTTTTACCAGCAAGCGGCGGTAGTACAACTGATCTTGTCCCGTTGACAGACAAGACAGGAACTGCTTTTCTGTAAGAAGGCCCAAATTCCTTCTTTACCGCGATCTTTTCTCTGACTAGATCCCCGACTTTTGGAATCCAGACAGGTCTTGCTGGGACAGGTGGTGGTTCTTCAGTGGTTGTTGGTTTTGTTTCAACTTTATGTTGCTCAGGTCTTTTCTTGTTTTGTTTAAGTCCTGCAAAATAGCCAAACGATCTTTGATATCAAAGCTTTTTTCTTTCACCACTGAAGTCTGACTGTCAAGGTCAGAGATCAACATCCTAGTTCCAAATAATAATTCGTAAGGACTGAATCCCTTCAGAGAATTTCTTGGCAAGTTATTTAGACTACGTTGGACACTTATTAGATGTTTGACCCACCCAGCTCCTGAACCTAATATCCTTTCCGTTATAGATTGCTTTATGCCTTGGTTTTTTCTTTACACCATCCCGTATCCCTCAGGAAGGAAGTGAGAAGATTCCCGCTGTGCTATGCTCATTTGGCCATGTTTCCCATCAGGCTGGAGGGCTAGAGTAAAAACAATGGTCAAACGTAGCATGCTCTTAGCGTATATGCCATTTAGACTCGCAAATCTTGTATAACAGTCCAGACGTCAGCCGAGTGCTGGTGATCTACATTATAAGTGGAAACTAGCCTGTATATGTTAATAGCAAGCCTTGCTTTTTACTGTTGATTTTTTCTGGAGTGAAACGACACGGTATTACACCGTTTCTCTCACCACTGCGATTCCTGTTGCAGTTTGGGCAGTTTTTTACAAACATGGTATGATGCAGGCTCATGCCTGGCCACCAGTACCTTGATTGTAATTCTTCCAGAGAATCTTTTAGTTTGAGGTGTCTGAGACCCTCGCCCATATGTGCGTCTGCGATTAACAAGTTTCTCCTGTCCATGTTTGGGATCACTCTATCCCCCACTCCAGGGATTCGAGCAAAAGGGACGGAGTTTGCATCGATTATGTATGTATAATTGAGTGGATAGTTGATCGGTAGCGCTGAGCAGTCGCCTTTTGATGACGTTTTCACCGCCAGCACTGTTTCACCGTCAATGTATTTTAATGTACGCTTTTTTCGAACTACGGGAGCCGATTTAGTGGCTGCCGCTGTGGCTGTTTCAGTCAATGAATTCCCTGCAACGTGAACGCCATCACGTTGATGACTCAGTGAGTGTGTCACGTGAGTCTTTGGTAGTTCTTTTTGTAAAAGAGCTATTTGTTCCTAAAGCAGTTTCTGCTTTATTGTTGCACCTGTGTCATCTTTGTAACCGGTTTGAATCCATGTCTGCAAATCGCTGTTATATGATTTGACGCAGTAATATGAATCAGACACTATAAGTGTCGGGAATTCGCGATCCGCATTATCTAGCGCCATTTTCAATGCCATTATTTCAGTCTGTTGTTCTGAATTAGTTTCTACTGAGTGTGTTTTTGTTAATAGAGGTCTTAGTTTACCTCCGCGCCACACTTCTTTTGTAATCTCACATGTGGGGTTGTATGCTTGTTCTCCCCAAACGGAGGGTTGAGCATGTCCGTCTGTATAGATTACACATGCGTATTGTCGTAAAGGCAGAATGTCGATTGACAGAGGGAATGTTCTTACATATTCTAGATTTTTTAACTCTTCTAGTTCTGGATCAAAGTAGTAGTATACTTTGTCCGTTGTGATTGAATTCACCCATTGTATCCATTCCGAATTCAATGTTGTTGTTGGTAAATTACATGGTGTTGTTAATGCCTCAAAGGCTGGTTCTGCTGTTCTGACTATGATATGTCTACCGTCAGCTTGATTTTTTTCTCTAGCTATTGCGGTTTGAACTGCCTGAACAATGTTTTCTTTAATGCTGAACTTCTTTTCAGCTTCTGTGTACAAGTGTGATTTGAATGCAATTGGTACCTTTTCTCCCTCATTAGAGGTCAGGTATGTGAATCCGCATCTCCCTGGGATGACTCGAATCACAATATTGCGTGTGTTATCACGTGTTTCTAATTTTGTTTTAATTAGCATGTCTGTTTGTAAGGATCTCAGAATTTCTGTGTGTATTTGAGTCCAATTGGTTCTTTTAAAATCTGGTTTAATTAGATCATAAAGGGGTTTGACCCTTTCTGCGTAATTTGCAATGTATGTTCTTCCGAAATTTAGGAAGCCTAGAATTGACTGTAGGTTTTTTAGTGTTCTAGGTGCTTGGAGTACGGCACATTTCTCTAGGAAATTGTCAGCCAGGCTTTTGCTTTCACTTGATAATTCGTATCCTAAGAACAGGACTGTTAGATGGGCAATTCTAGATTTTTTAAAGTTGAATTTGTAACCCTCTGCTGCGAACCCAAGTATTATGGTGTTCACTCTCTTCAAGTGAGTATCCAAGTCATCATCTGTTAAGTATATGTCGTCGACATAAGATAATGCTTCATCATCATATGTTTGTAGTAATTCTGTTACTCTCGCTGAGAATACTCCCGGGCTGTTCTTGTACCCCTGGGCTAACCGACAGAATTGTTTTTGAGTGCCATTTATTGAGAACGCAGACAAATATCTGCTCTCTGGTGCTATGTTTTGACAAAAGAATCCATTAGAGATGTCTAATGTTGTTTTGTATTTTTTGCGCACTATGTTATTCATTAGTGCAGCACTATGCGAATTTTGCACTGCAAAAGTTTTGCAACATGAGTTAAGGTGTCGGTAATCCAAAACTAGACGATATGAATTGTCTGGTTTGGAGACCGGAAACAAAGGGTTGTTCATTTGTGAGGTGCAAGTTTCAATCACCCCCTGGTATTCTAGCTGATCTAGGATTTCTTTTACCTGTTTTTTAGCTTCTTGCTTAATTGGATACTGCCTTTGTGCAGTAGGTTGTGATTTTAACTGGATTTTGTGAGGAGGAGAGTCCTCATCCCATCCTACATGATTTTTATATAAAGCAGGTGCTAGAGCCACTGCCCACTTTCTAGCAAGTGTGTATTTTTTATGAATTGGGATATGATTTGAGAAGGCAGGCATAATTATTTCTTCGCCATGAGGGCAGTACCTGACAAACTCTGGTGGCCAGTCTTTTTCAGCTAGAAGGATGTCATAGCCCTTGGAGAGATTATCCCAAAATAGTCCCCTTATTTTTCTAGTCTTATCCCCCTCTATACGTAATGTTATTTCATATATTTTGTGAGGTTTGCTAACTCTGGTGTCTGCAGTTTCCACTTGAAGATATTCATTCGTGTCCACTGTCTCCAGATGATTCATAAGGACTTTGCGAGCTATGCTCACTTCTGCTGCGCTGTCTAGCATTGTCTGAGCCCATTCTCCGTTTTTCAGTTGTGTCCTCAGTATTCTCGGCATTGTTAACTACCTTGATACTGGCTACCTTCTTTTTTGGAAATTGTAATTTCTTTTTTAGATGAGCAGGTTCCTTGTCTTTGGACTTGGCGTGCTCTTCTCTTTGTTCTGATCGTCCTCTTCTTTCTGATTTCTGCGAGGAAGTCTGAAAAGATTGAGAGGGACGTGTATCAATGTCTTGATCAGGCTTTTTTAGATTATCCCTATTTCTAAGGTTATATCTTTTCCCAGAGGGGTCACTCTGAGGTGACCTGTGTCTTTGGTTCGGAGATTTCTCTCTTCGCCTAGGAGACCTTCCTCTGGACTGGAATTTCTTTTCTTTAGGATTGGATTGTTTGTTTCCATCCCAGCTCTTTTTCTGTGATGTTGAATTATTATTAAAAAATATTTTTTCAGGACTTTCAATCAGTTGTGGTTTTACTGGTATTCCACCTAAACTATCCCTACCTAGTTCCTCATAGGATTTTTCTATGATTCTGGCAATTTCAGCTGGTTGGTCTGCTATATCTGTCTCTTTTAACCTCTGGCGGATCGCCACGTTTACTGCTTCTCCCTTGATGTTGGCTAATAATATAGCCGAGACCTGCTTGAAGTCTTTTAGTAATTCCATACCAAGAGTTAAAGCGGGTTCTGGACCATATTCGTCTTGAATTTGTTTTAGCACGTCTGGTATTACCGAAATGGATGGAACACCGTGCGTTTTTGTGTATATGGAAGCAAAGACTGTACCCCAAGTGTCACAGTCCTCAATGTGTGGTGCGATTCCCATTGGAAGACAGATAGTCAGAATCCTGTGTTTTTCTAGCGGGGTGGTGTCTGGAAACACCGCCTCTATTTGGGTGATTTTTTGTGCCAACCAGAATGGTATTTGTTCCCGTTTAGCCGGTACTTTACCTAGGCAGGATTGTATGTTCTGTGGTGTAATTTTATTTGTGTTCCCCTGGTGAGGGGTCAGCTGTGGAATTTTAATTGCTGGTTGAATTGTTAAAGTCCGCATCACATACTGGACTAATTGTCTATGTACTTTTATTAATTGTTTTAGCTGTGTTAAAAGCTCTGCTGCAGACATCCCGTCGATGTCTGGATGTGGTGTGTATCCGGCTAGGACCGGCCACGTTGCTCCTGGTCTACCTAAGGGACCGAGCCTGGTGATGTGATTGTTATGTTTTAGGGCGCCATTAAATAAGAGCAAATGCTCTTGAAATTTAAGTGGTACTTCCACCTCCTCGAAAGGAGTGTACATTTCAGGAGGTTCCTCTATTTTGTAATAGTGGAAGTACTTTGTTACAGCATTTGCTGCTGGAAAATGTATCCATGAATAGTATACCTCTGTCTGCCGATATTCGTGTGCCTCAATTACGAATATGACTGTACCACCTCTAGGTGTCAGTCCGTTTTCTATAAGTTTTAAGGTTATAGATTTCCTTTTGATGACCGGGATGAGTATTATATCCTGGTCTGCATCTTGCAGTGCAGTATCAGCTGCTGCTATTTCAGCTGCTAATCTAACTGCCTCTCTTTCTCCTTCACTGTTTGACATTTTACCGACAGGAAGGTTATTTTGTTTGTTTGCAGATCAGGTTTCTTAAGGAAACAAAGATTAGATGCACAATATTTTGGAACAGTGTATCCTTCAACGTTGACTAAACCAAGTACCATACATAGGAGTTTCCTCCTGCGAGGTTTGGCGGATATTACCTTTCACCCACTCCAGACGTCTTTGGAGTATTATGGGGAAAAAGGGGTCTGATTGAGAAAGCACGACTGAGTTACTCTAAATGTCTTACGTTAGTTTTATCGCCCTTTCCAAACGCGTTGGGCACCATGTAGTGTAGTTCCTATCATCCCAATAGGCTCAGCGCATTGGAATAATACCTTCAATAGTATAGGCCTAGACCAGACGTTAACTAGGTCTACTACTGTCGATATTAGACTTAAAGTTTTGGGTTTGCCAGCTTAGCTCAGAGTTCACTAGAAACTTTCTCGAATGTTCAGGAAGGAATTAACTTCCCTGATTAGACAAGAAGGGATTTAGTTTCTGACAACCATAGAACATGACAACTTTGCTCTCCCCTAATCAAGAGTGCATCTCGAGAGTCGTGTGAACAAAAGGTAATTTATTTTACTCAGTCAGTACGTGCATTCTTAGTCTCATCAGATTGTAGAGAAAAGGAAGAGACGGGCGTGTTCAATAAAAGGTGTTATTTATTGATCAGTCTCTTTTCTCATACAAGAGAAATGGATCGATATTATTGCAATACTTATAGTTAAGTAAAGTGCATACATTAAAAGCAGAAGTATAAAATAATACTGTAAAAACATTGATATGGTTTCTAAGCCATATGAAGGTTTAAAATGATTAAAATAGATACATACATATATACATTTGACTAATCGTACTCAACTGGTGTTTCTAGCTACGCCTACCCCGTGTACCTGACCTAAGTCTAATACGTGGGCGGGAATAGAAAGTTACAGTTTAAGTTAAGTTTGTTTTGCCAAGTGACTGACTAAAGAATTCTCTGTGAGGGGTTATTCAGTTCTGTACCTGGAAGTTAGGATGAATGAGGGATGGTATCTCTCTCTCTGGTCTCGATATTCCAGGCTGCCTGCGAGGGCTACCCGGAAGCGCCGGTGCTGGATCTCTCGGCAGGAGAAAGCAGCGCGTCTCGTTCTCAGCGCGTCAGGAAGGCGGGGCTGCGCCAGCGGGGTCTGCTCTGCTCTGGGCTTCGGCAAGTATGGCTGCTCCATCTCGTCACCACCGCGTGTGTTTGCATAGCGCAATATCGGTAATATTTATACCTTTAAGGTGCCGAGATTGACGTAAGGATGGACATAGATACGTCAATAAGGATGTCATACGACTTGGTCGTTAGCACATTCTTTTGCTGAAGTTCTCGATGAAATCAAAACAATGGCCGCAGGGTTTTTCCAGGTTGTCATAGGTTTGATTTGTTTAGAGAACTCCGTATGCCTTATCAGGGGCTGGAGGAATATCGCTTGTCTAATTAGATCGCAAGCGTTATGACCTAATCAGATAACACGTTCCTGTGCCGTAGTGTGGCTTCGTCAGATAACGGTATATGCATCATGGGGGTTTGCTGCCTCATGGGCTGACTGCTAGTTAACTTGTTGGTTTGTTAACCAGAATAGGGTCAGGAATAGGGGGATCGATTCAGAACCTATAGGAATACATCACAGCGGAGAGGCCATCTGTCGGCCGGCTTCAGTTCTTCCTCGGCGGCGGCGGGCGGGACTTCCTGCCGGATTGCAGGCCCCGCCTCCGTCTCAGCCAAAAGTGCCTGACTTCCGTTTTTTTTGCTTAGGCAGCCCGCTCTGTTTATCCAGCTGCTTCTCCCAGGGCTCAAACTGCCACGGGCATTATGCATGCGCTTCCGTACCCAACACAGCAACAGAGTCTAAAACAATAGTGTGATTAAGTCCGATTAGGCCTTTCTCGGCAGGGTGAAGTGAAAGGAGAACGACATTTTGCACAAATGTATTTCTAAGTCTAATGTATGGTAGGTGGAGAGGCGGCGATGTCCAAGGTCCTTTCCCGAGGTAAGCATGTATTTCAAAAACAAAAATGAATACCATAGGGCCGCAAACTTTGTAAATACATGTTCAGTGAACCGCTTTCGCAGACTTAGTAAATACACTTGTCATGAGGTGAACCGCCGCCGCCGTTGAAAACGCGTCCGGAACGCATCGTGCATGTACCAACCTATCCGAGCCGTGTTTTGTGTCAGGCGCCTTGTGATACCCGCCCACAGACATGTGCTCGCGCTTGTTTTTCGTTAGTGACTTACGTATATAATAAACACTTGAGTTATTTAATACATACTGAAGTAATGATATTCAATGTAATACTTTTCAATGTGTTTTCTTTTCAAGTTATATATTTATTCTCCGGTGTAGAAACTTTACAACCCTCTCCCAAAATGACCCTGATGTTAACTCATTCCTCATTCTCTTTGAGTTGGGTACATCACGCACAGGCTGACATTTGATCGCACATCAGCCATATTACTTTCATCTCCTACTTGTTAAGAGGGCCCGGAGATAAGACTGTGATTGCAGAGCATAAAAGGTCAATTCAAATGTTAACCCTAGAGATTGGAAAAGATGCCAAGTATTTGCAATGTCTGCTTCCAAGTCAGTCATTTCTATGCAGGCATTGCGCGCATAAGCACTTTGTACCACCAGAGCTATTGGATTGCAAACTCACAAAACCTGCATTTCTGCAACTTTTGTATATTGCCAATCGCCTTTAAGTGCTCATAAATTAAGCCTAGACACGTTGTTGCCTCAATGAACAGTGTCTTATAAATTAGGCAAGGCTGGCAAACATCGTTTTATAATAAAACATGATATTCACTTCTTTCTGCACTGCAGTGGAACACGTACATAGGTTTGCTTTTCAACCAATGCTTCTCTGATAGCCATGATTCCCAGCTCTAATAGGAGAATGACCTTATATAAATCAGGTAATCACTCGGTAAACGCTAAAAGCAATAGAAAATGGCGGGTTTCCCTCTTCTGTGACAGAATGGACCCAAGATAGAAAGCAGAAAAAAAGACTTTTGAACCAGGAGGGTGCCGAGCTCAGATTCACAGATTGATGAGATGCGAATGAATGTAAACCAATAAAATTGAAAATGCAGAAAAACAATTGCCCCTTCCCCCTTGGAATAAACAATTGCATATCTATAATGAAAATCAGAATGGTTTGCTTGCTGTTTGAGAGAAAATGAATGGGTTCAAAATGGCATTTGTAGCTGTCGTCTTCCAGTTTCATCATTTTTCTGGAAGTTTCGTCCAGCCATTGTCGACGAAGGGCAGTGCCATCGTAATTAGCGCGCATATTGTTTGATTAAACAATTGAGAAACTGTAATTATGGTGAAAAGGAAATCATGTCAGGGTCCAGTCTCTGTTCAAATTGTTGAAAGCCTTAACCATAGCTGCCCACAGTATGTGCTGTTGTTATTACAGTGATTGTCATCAATGTTTACATTATGAATAATACAAATCATGTTAATGTGAAATTCTCTTCAGTTTACTGCGTGTTGAATAGAAGAACATAGTAACAAGCATTTGCAATGCAATAGGTCTCGCATTTGCGAGAGTTTGAGCTATTGGCATTGTAAATGATAATGCCATTTATTTATATGTTGGTTTCAAAACAGATAAAAAAGGCATTGTCATTAACAATGCCAATAGCTTAAACTTTCGCAAATGCGAGACCTATTGCATTGCAAATGCTTGTTCTGGTATTTTGCCTCTTATGACAGGTAGTAACAGATGGAGGTTTAACAATTCCCTTTTATATGACACGCTGTTTTTGTTTTTTTGACTAACCGTTGTTTTCCTCAGAATTTATGGACATTGAATGGATCCGGGGGTTCTTCAGTTACATATATTTGGTGAACCAGCAAAGCTTTCTTTGGAGATGTTATCAATTTTGAAGAAAGGAAAAGGTCTGAGGAAAACATCTAAAATTAGGCTAAAAGTACTAAGACATTAAAGTATGTTTTACCTAAGAAACACCAGATATACCCAATTATCCCAGCATTGACTTGACTTGGGAGCAAACAGCTTTTGGGGCTAAGACTCAGGCGAGGCACACCTTCCTACCTGTGTGTCCTTGCTGCCAGCCACTTGCACGCTGTCGCCGCTCACTCGCGGCTACCGGGGACTTCAACTCCCATCACCCCTAGCAGCAAAGCGGAGGCCGCCAACGCATTTCCGGCGCCTGGAAAGAGACCTGAGCATCCGGTAAGCGGGACGCCGGGCGAAGCCCGGGCCAAGGGCGGGCCCGTCTGAGCCCGTCTGAGACTGTACGTGGCTGGGCTGGGCCACGGACTTTGGGACGCTGCCTTTGGACATATTTATGACCAGTGAGTGTTTATATTTGGGTGTTATTTTATAGGGGGGTTTATCAGTCAGAATAAAAAGGCTAAATTACGATCGTCCAAAACACCTCTATTGTCTGGTCCCATAGATAATTATATGGTAAAAGTAGTCAGTAAAATTAACTCAGAACGTCGCCGTTCACTAAATCTGACTAGTCCCCCTCTTTTACCTACAAATGGGTCAGTCTTTCCAGAGACTCTCGTTCTGCTTTAGGGGGCATCCATGGTGCTGAGAGAGAAGCAGACACAGACATACCTGTAACTTCACCCCCTATTGTGGCGACACTGGACAACTCCCTGTTATCTGCTCCACAACCGTCACAAACATCTACTCCGGATCCCTCGCCTGCACGAAGAACAGTGAGGGCTTGTAGAAAGCTATTGAGTAAACGGGGAGGGAACAGGAGAGCTAAGAAAGTATGTACTCCTTCTAAAAATATAGGGGCCAATTCTGATACACCCAATGAGGCCGACATGATTAAATTAAACAATGACCAAATTGACTCCATGGTCAATATGCTTATTTCAAAAATGGAACTTATGATCAGACCCCTAGTAGATAGAGTGGAACAGGTTACAAAAGAGGTTTCGAGATTGGGAGGCCTTTTATCATCCCACCTAGCCACATCACAGAATTCTAAAAATTCTAATGTGGCCTCCAGTAAAGGGGATGAGGACAAATTAGAACAGGTTTCAAAAGAGGTATTTAGATTGGGTGGTCTTTTATCTTCCCATTTATCCTCGTTTAAATCAGCTAAGAGTAACAATATGGGCACCATTGAAAATGAGGGGGCTGCAACTTCTTGTAATGAAGGGCACAGGCCGACACACATAGCGCCAGTTATAACACCTGCTCAGCCTCCAAATAATCACGTTACTCATCCTCTCATTGCGAGGGCCAGTATACAACCTAACGCTGCAGGACATAATAACAACCTGGGGCAACGGGAAGGGAAGCGAGGACCCCCAGTCAATCTTCCTCCAGATTGTGCACCGTACATAGTGGTACTAACTAACGTTCCTGGGGTGGACTCACGGCCAAATGATGCCCGGGGGGAAACGATTGACTCGCTGAACTATAAAGTTTTGGCTTGGCTGAGTAAATACTGTGGGTTTCCTGTTGCTTTCTGCAAAGATATAATATCAACACGTAGAGTGTGCTGGATTGGTGATTCTAGAAAATCGAGCGGGGGGACTGCATTATTATAAACTTCAAGCACCCTCAGCATGTTGCCACCGTTCTGCTAAGGGCTGCTTCCTTACCAACCTCAGACGATCTTATATGTGCTCGCCCTCTTGGGTTTTTCTACAATCACCTTAGTAACATCTCTAAATCACTAGTTGATCAACCAAATTCACTATCATCTTTACCAAGGCAGGGTCTTCTGCCACGTGCTCAAATTGGGTGTCAAGACTCGATGCCTTTGGATCCTTACTGTTATAGTTTGTACAGGCCTCACCATCAAGTAGAACAAATGTTACCATTGTCCAATCGGTTTTCTCCCTTAGCTTCATTGGAGGAAAATGATTGACTGTTAAAAAACTCCCGGACCTATTTACAATCTTGCAGAATTATGACCTGGAACATCGCTGGGATTAGGGCCAAAGTTGGGAATGAAATTTGGATTAATTTTGTGAAATCCTTTGAGATCTTGGCATTCCAGGAGACCTGGGACTCTTCAAACAGATTTTCCCTTGATGGTTATAGTCATTTTTGTATTCCAGCCACAAGTAGTGTGGCAGGTAGACCTAAAGGAGGTTTAGTAAGCTTGTTTAAACTTGACCTAAAAGAAGTGTTAACCCAGCATGATTCAGGTTGTCAAAACTGTCTAATTGTTGAACTGAATTCCCCTGACACCCCCAAGATCTTGTTTATTAATTTTTATAATTCTAATGCAAATGAAAGTACCAGTTATAATCTGGACCAATTGGATACATTTTTGTCAGTCTACAGAATCAAAGTAAATTGCTTTGAGATAATTCTTTTAGGTGATCTTAACATCCACCCCTGTAACCAGCCATGTGCCAACATAGTAGAAGATAGGCCACCATATTCTATAGTTACCCTCTTTGAACACTCAAAAAGAGGGGAAGCCCTTGAAGCTTTCTTGGCAGCATGGAATTTGTATGAATCAAGTTGCGGGGAGGGTGATAAGAAGACTCCTACATTTAAAGGAACCGGTGACGGTACAATTATTGACTATGTTTTTATGTCTTCTTATATATTAGGTAAAGTGTTAAGGTACAACACAGTGGTCTCGGTCTTTAGTGACCACAACCCGGTGCTAGTAGAGGTATTGTCCAAGGATTTTTTAACTTTGAACCCAGCGTCTCACAAGGGTGGCCAAAATGTGATCGTGAAAGATCAAGGACGCAGACTAAAATGGTCGAGCGTAATTCCCGAAGTGGTATTACAGGATGTCTTGGACAGGGTGGAGGATGATGTAGCTATTTGTTTAGACATACGGGCTTTGTGTACACAAGTAGTCATCTCCTTTGATAATATATGTAAACAGATCAATCAGAGTTTAACTATGGAAAAGAGACCCTCCAGACACTTTGAAAAGAGATGGTTTGATCACTTATGTTCAAGGGCGCATGTGGATTTACTTGAAGCCCTGAAGGCTAGCCCAAAAGATCGTGTCCAAATAGCCAAGTTAAGATCAGCTTATAAAAAAGCTATACAGACCAGGAAGAACGAGTTAAAAGAAAAGGCCTGGTCACAGCTACTTGATCCAGAGACATTAAAAAATAGCGCCCAGTTCTGGAAAGTAGTAAATCAGCCACTTTTTTCTAATGAGGAGAATCACTCCCTCGAGTCCAACATTCCTGACGACGCCTGGATTAAACACTTTGGGAATATATACTCTAGTACTTCCTCTGAGGACCTATTAAATTATACCCCTTATAGTATGGAGGGCCCATGTGTTACCTTTGATGCCCTAGAAGTTGAAACTGCGATAAATCAGACCCTGAAAAACAAGGCACCTGGCCCGGATGGGGTCCCCGCCGACATTTTTAAATGTGCCCCAAAATTTTGGTCAAAGGTTTTGTGTAAGGTTTTTAATGCATTGAACCATAACAACATCCCAGCATCTTGGAAAGAATCCATTATCATCCCGGTTTTTAAAAAGGGAGATAGGGTAGACCCAGCTTGTTATCGACCGATCTCCCTAATAGATTCATCGGTTAAAATCCTGGGACGGGTCATCCTGCACAAATTACAAGACTGGCTTGATGACAGAGGGATACTGTCAAATGTGCAATATGGATTTAGATCCAAACGGAGCACTTTGGATCAGTGCCTTAATTTACAACTGCTGGTGGATGTAAAGAAATCGCATATTATGATCATGGGGAAGGGTTCAAGAAAGAAAAAGTCAAAGACTTTTCTTTGTGGTGAGGAGGAACTTAGCAGAGTCCCCACATTCCCGTATTTGGGAATCATCTTCGAAGAAAAGGGTAACTGGGGACTGCAGATTAAAAATAGAAATAGTGGAGGAGGAGCTACGCGGGCGTCCTAGATGGTCGCGTAAGCAGAGGGCTTGCGAGACCCGCGCCGCCCTCTTGCAAATATCCTCATAATATCCTGGTTCTATTGATGGGCTTTTGAAGATCTACTCTCGCTGATCCTGATATCCTTTCAGAAATTGAATTTGGACGTCGGGAGCCGATTCTGCGTCGACTTCAACTATCTGGGCCCTCCCCGAGCGAGACCGGGGACTTGGATGCTTCATTGGGCCGGGGAGTAATTCAACAACAGTGGCCGGAGGGACGTCTCCCTAGTCGGCCTGATTGTCACTTTCAGTTTCGGTTTCTCCCCGGACCCTTGAGTGATTGCGCTACAAGCGGATCGTCTCCCACGGCGGTGCAACTTTACCCACTGTGGTGTCCGGCCACATCCCTACTTCCTCGGCCTATTGCTCAAGCTGCATTTTACAGTTTTGGCCCTGATATTGGGACTTGGTATCCCGCGGGCGTCGGCCATTTTCACCAGGTCCAGAAGGCCCCTTCGGGGCACCGATCCCAATATGGCCTCCAAACCTGAGTTCGAGAAGCGCAAGACCAAGACGCCGGTCCGTGGGGGACCCACTCAGACTAATGTCATGGATCGGTATACGCAACCGAAGGGTTCCCCCGGTGGTACCGGCCGCACTCTTGCTGACCCCAAGACGGACTCTGCTGAGCCTTCCGAGGTTTCTCTCCAGGACCTGATGAGTGCCATTACGGGGATGAAAGCGGCTATGGGACAACAATATGAGGCCCTGGCCTCCAAGATTGATACTGTGGCGGTCGACGTTACACTCATTAGAGCGGACCTTGCCAAAACTAATGAGAGGGTCAAGGCCTTGGATTTGAAGACCTCCAGTCTTATCACGGATGTGGCGGACGCGCAGTCGGAGATTGGCAATCTGAGAGCGTCGCACGATTTGATGGCTCGAAGACTGGACGAGCATGAAAATAGGGCCCGGCGTAACAACATACGCTTGGTGGGAGTGCCGGAAAACCCCGAGAGCACCACAGTCGACCTGCTTGTCGAAGATCTGATCCTCAACCATCTGGCCCCCGCTGGACTCAGTAAATTCTTCGCTGTTGAACGTGCATACCGCTTCCCGGGTGGGAAGATTCAACCGGGGGCCCCCCCGAGGCCCATCATTGCTCGGCTTTTTCACTTTCGTGATAGAGACGCTATGCTGCAAGCCTCACGAGGTCGGGGCCCCTTGAAGATTGACAACTGCACGGTCAACATCTACCCAGACTTTACCCAGCAGGTCCAGCGACAAAGGATGGGGTTTCAGGGAGTGAAGAGGCGACTGCGAGATCTTGGATTTAAGTATGCTATGTTATTTCCGGCTCGACTGCGCATCGAGTACGAGGAGCGGACCTTTTTTTTTGATCTACCAGACTGCGCCAGTGACTGGCTTGATTCACTGCCTAAAAGAGACGATCTGAACGGGCGCCCCGGTGGAGCAGAGGGGGGCACTTCAGATCAGGAGTGACATTGTGGTTCCTGACGCCCGGTTTCTTTTACTTGCTTATCAGCTGAGTTATGCCATTTGTTACACTAGTGTTTGGGTTGAGCCCGAGGGTGGTTCGGGTGTAAGGGGACTCTTCTTCCTTCTCCTGGGTTCTTTGTGAAGTGTAGTTATGAAGGGGCGACAGGCACACTGCAAGTTGGGTGGCTTTTGAGTCTTAAGCAGGGGTGCAGGGTGGGGGGTTTTGAAGCGGGGTTGTTGGAGGGAAGGGGGGACTGTTACTGTTATTGTTTTTATGTTTGTTACTTTCACATGGCACTGTGCACGTTGCTTTTATCCTTCTGTTGCTGGGTATCGAGGGCAATGGTCCATTTCCGGGATGGGGGGTGGTGAGTTGAGGTTGCTGTCCTGGAACGTTAACGGGTTGGGGGATAAGATAAAACGTGGTGTTGTCTCTCAGTTCCTTAGACGCCATTCCCCTGATGTTGTATTGTTGCAGGAGACCCATTTGATAGGGAATGCTTGACAGGCAATGAATAGGCGTGGCTACAAGCTGGTGGCACATGCTGGTTTCACTACTGGCTCTAGAGGGGTGGGCATTCTGATTCGGTCCTCCCTGGCCCTTGAAATAGACGATGTAACGCTCGATGACAGGGGTCGATATGTTGCAATTTCGGGGATTTGGGAGGGCAAAAGGCTCTCTATAGTTAACTTATATGTCCCCCCGGGTCTACAAGCCACTACCTATGCCGACCTTGGGCGGCTTTTGCTAGAGCTTCCTGATGGTCTCCTTCTTCTTGGGGGGATTTTAATTCTGTGGTCTCGGGCGATTCTGATCGCTACCCGCCCAGGGCCTTACCAAACTCCCAGAGGTGGCTCTCCGAGCTCCTGGACACTTTTGGGTTGGTGGATAGTTGGAGGATGCTACATCCTGTGCAATTACAATACACTTTCCACTCTGGGGCCCACGGTAGTCTTTCCAGAATTGACTACTTCTTATTACCGTCGGCCCAATCTTCATCAGTGCGAGAAGTTCGTCACCTCCCGAGGGGTATTTCTGATCACTCTCCCTTGTGGCTAAGTGTTGCTGTTGGGGCGGGTAGTGCGGGGAGAGTTGCTCCTATTAATCCCTGGCATTTGAGAAATCCCAAGACACGTTCCGAGCTGGTCAAGGCTATTGATTGCTACTTTGATGAAAATGTGGGGTCTGTTTCCTCTTCTGTCTCACTGTGGGATGCTTTCAAGACTGTAATTCGGGGTTGTTCACTGTCATCGATTGCCACTGCTAAAAAGGCCAGGAATGAAGAGCTGACGCGCCTTGAAGATGAGATAGTTGTGCTCGAGGGTGCCCTGGGTGGGAACGATACCCCTGCTACTCTTCACTCCCTGGCTTTGAAACAGGCCGACTATAGAGCCCTGGTTACCGATGCTGCTAAAGTTATGTGCAGAGAGCAGCAGGGTAGACTCTATGATGTGGGTGATAAGGCGGGTAAACTTATTGCGTGGCTGGACAAGAAAGAGAGAGCAAATCGAGTGGTGCCGGTGATTGAGAGGTCGGTTGGGGATTGTGTGTCTGACCCTATTGGAATTGTTGATTGTTTCATGGACCACTTCCAGACGGTCTATGCCTCGGTGAGCGACAGGGATGAGTGTGATTCCCGCCTGCTGTTACGTGATATCGCGTTACCCTGCCTCTCTGATGAGGATAGATCCTTGATGGACGCTCCCATTACAGTGGATGAGATCGCCGGTGCCATCCGCGCGCTTCGGTCGGGCAAGGCCATGGGGCCCAATGGATTACCCATTGAGCTGTACAAACTACGGCCTGACAAAATGGCGCCTTATTTGAGGGATATGTTTCTCGAGGCTCTCGATAATGGTGTCCTTCCTACTGATCAGCGTTTGGCCACCATCGCTGTCATTCACAAGGAAGGTAAGCCGCGCGATCGGTGTGCTTCGTACCGGCCCATTTCACTGCTAAATGCTGAACCCAAGATTCTAGCTAAATTGCTTGCTAATCGACTGGTTAAGGTGGTCGGAGACCTGATCCATCCGGATCAATCCGGTTTCATCCCGCACCGGAATACCGCCCTTAATCTCAGGAGACTCCACGGAGTTCTCGCGAGAGCTGGGACTCTTACGGAGTCGACCATTTTGGCTTCCCTCGATGCTACTATGGCCTTTGATACGATAGAATGGCCGTATCTCTGGGCGGCTCTCGCTAAGTTCGGGTTCGGCTCTCAATTCATCGCCTGGGTGCAGCTCCTTTATGAACGACCGCTAGCCAGGTGTTAGTGAATGGCAGGGTCTCTCTACTTTCGAGCTCGGACGTGGCACCCGCCAGGGCTGTCCACTGTCGCCGTTGCTATTTGCCCTCGCTTTAGAACCATTGGCTGAGTGGCTTCGCTGGGAGCCCTCCATAAGGGGCATCCGGTGGTCCCCTGACTTTGAAGATCGTGTCTCGCTGTATGCTGACCACATTCTTCTGTACCTCACCTCCCCCCGAAAGTCTCTGAATGTGCTTTTCAATGTTCTCACCTCCTTCGGTAAGAACTCGGGGCTCGTCATCAACTGGACCAAGTCATGCGTCTACGTTTTGGCTGGAGATATCCCCCCGCTGCCCCGTAGATTTCCAATTCAGGTGGCTGAGTCTTGTTTTCGATACTTGGGGATTTATGTCTCACTAAACTCCGATGTCCGTTATGAACGTAACCTTCAGGCCCCTCTCCAGAGGCTTAAACTTGATGTTTTACGGTGGCGACGACTTCCCCTTTCCCCATTGGGACGTGCGGCTCTGTTTAAGATGATGTCGCTTCCCAGATTTCTTTATGCACTTCAGAATTTTTACGACCCTATACCTTCGGCGTATTTCCGTGAAGTTGAAGGCCTTCAGAGGCGGCTGATTTGGGATGGGCATGCTCGTATCTCCTTACCCAAGCTCACCTTGCCGTGGTATGACGGTGGTATCGCCCTCCCTGATATCAGACGCTATTACTGGGCCTCCCAGCTTAGCGCTGTCAACCATGTGACTTACGCCCCTGGCCATACTCCTGCCTTTGCAATGGATAAGCATCTCTTGCCGGGCGGGAATTTTAGCACGGCGCTGTATTCCAAGAAGCCACTGGGTGCCCTGACTGGCCCTACGAAAATTGCTGTGCGAGTGTGGCGAGATGCGAATGCTGCTACGGGATGGAGTGGTAGGTTGACTCGTGTGACCCCGCTGTATGATTCTGATCGATTGGGCGATTTGTGGAGAACGAAAGGATTCGATAAATGGGATATGATCGGTATCAGTAAAGTGGAGGATCTCTGGTCCAAGGGTAGCGTTAAGACTTTTGAAGCGCTTAAGCTGAAATATGAGCTTGATGATAGGGAATACTTCAGGTATATTCAAGTGCGACACGCATTGCTCTCAGTTTTCCCCCCGGGGACTGAGATTCCTGACTCCTCGCCTCTAGAGGACCGCATCCTTGATGGCTATGTGCCTGACAGTACCATATCGCTGCTCTACAAGAAGCTCATTAACAACAGGGCTGACTTGCTTGGGCGCCTCAGAGCCTCGTGGACCGCAGATGGCCTTGAACTGGATGACGAGGATTGGCAAATGGCCGTCTCCTCCCCTAAGGAGGTGGCCATACCCGCTCGTCTCCGATTTGTCCAGCTGAAGATCCTCCACCGTGTATATGTAACGGGTCCGCGTCTGGTGCGAATGGGTTACTCTCTTGATGGGCTATGTAAGCGCGGCTGTGGAATGAGTGGAACCTTTTTGCATATTATTTGGGAGTGTCCGGCTGTGGCTGCTTTCTGGTCCAGAGTGCATGTGATCATGGAAAGAGTCACCGGGGTCTCCCTCCTGCCCGAGGCCAGAAGATGTCTTCTCAATGTCTGGGAACCCACGGACTATAACACGGCCCAGACTTTTTGGGCAACTCTTGGTAACATGGTGGCCAAGAGGGACATTGCGCAACTCTGGGGTTCACACAGACCACCTACCGTAGCAGCCTGGAGGGAGAACATGGACTGGTGTATGTTCAGAGAGAAGACGGTCTATGTGGCTAGGGGCCGGCCTAAGAAATGGGGTAGAATATGGTCCCAATGGAACTCGTATCGTGGTAACCTGTGCACTCCCCCACAAGACTACACTATCGACAACTTATTGTCCCCTTAGTTGGCGTTTCGGGTCTATGCTAGCAATTGTGTATAATACTGATCTCCTCGCTACCCCTCCTCTCGAATCGTATGCTTATCATTGTATGCTACCCAGAACCTACCACACTTCCCTTTGACTCCCAGTATTCGACTATTGCCATGTGATTGTGTTTTATGTTGTTCGTTTTGTTTCATCAAAAATTTAAAAAACTAAACCTTCAATGCTAGTCTTCTATATCCTTAACCACGTACATGCCATAATGTTTAACGTTTCTACCTGAAAGACTACCGTGAGGACTGGTATTGTGTGATACATGCAACGTCGGATGTCATAGCGGCCGGCCCTCTGGGTTGTAGGCTGACAGCTGTGTATCGTGCGTGAATTGAATAAAGGTTTTTAAAAAAAAAAATATATAGAAATAGTGCCTTTGCCAGAACCTCCTCAGCAATCATGGGTTTTAGTAAAAAATTGGGGGCTAGGCCTATAACAGCTCTGCTGAACATCTATAAAGCTAAGTGCCTGGCGGTAGCCACATATGGCTGCTCATTATGGGGATATAGTGTTATAGACTGTCTCCAAGTCACTGAAAATAAATTCATGAGATTGGTTTTATCAGTGCCACAGTCCACCCCCTCATATTCGATTCATTCAGAGCTAGAGGCAGGTTTTATTACGGACACGTTAAGAGTGGCCCCCTTAATATTTTGGCTGAAAACCTGGTTGAATGATGAACTTTCCTTGAATCATCTTATTCTTAAAGATTGCCTCTTACTAGATAACGTAAATAAAATCCAGTGGCTGTCTTACGTTAAACAGTGTTTTTACAAACTTGGGAGACCGGAGCTCTTTTCCTCACCAGGAACAATAACCCGTAAGGACATTGCTCAAATTAAGGAGGCTATGTTACAGAGGTTGTCCTTAGACAGAGAGGAAATTGAGCTCAGAAAATCCACGGTAAGGGCTAATTTTATTGTTGCAAATCCCCCTGGACCTGAACTTTACCTTATTTTAGTTAATCGTTCTTATCACAGGTTTCTTTTAACTCGTTTTCGCCTCAATATGATTAATTTGATTTTAGGTCATTTTCCAGATTGAAGCACCCCTGAACAGGCACTGCCGTGCACCTGCGATAATTCCTCAAAGCAGGACACAATGCACTTCTTGATGTTTTGTGGCCATTACACGGCAGTAAGGAGAAAGTTCCTTGTTCCCATCTTAAAGGAGACAGGATTTTTTCAAGTTAAGCCCGCTCTCCTATACCTGCAATTATTAAATAACCCTAGGGTTATTTTTCATGTGGCTAGTTATTTGGTGGGTGCTGTATGGCTTAGGAAGAGGAAAATGTTATATTGTGATTAACTGTACTCATGTGAAGCTGGACATTTGTATTGTAAATATCATTTTTATTGGGAAATGTTATAAGGAGGTAAATTACTTGTGATGTGTTTTAAAATTTCTTTTTAATATATTTATTGTAATAATTTTTAATGTGTATATATTGTATGTATAATGTATATAAAATGTGTCACAGTCTTTTTATGATATTGAATTATCGAAATAAAGTATTTTGACTGACTGACTGACTTGACTTGTTTAGAAGGTGGTATGCTTCAGAGAAAATAATATCGGCCAATGCATCTTTTAAATGTAGAAATGCCCCGGGTCTGGATGGTTTTCCAGCCAGTGTATTCACATTTTTCTAATGTCCTTGAACCCAAACATTTTGACAAGTATAAAAAAGGATTTCCCAAATGTGGTCATAGTTATGTCTTTGAGCATTCTAGTAGCTGGGCGTGGGCGGAGTCATGGGGTGGAGGAAGAGGCGGGGCACGAGCAGGAAAGTGTTGGTTAGAGTAGGGACAGGGACGAGGAAGGAGTGTGTTAATAAAGCTCCTTGAACATCAAGTAGTGTCTGTCATTATTGCATGCACGACACTACAGCTGGCGACGAGGGTGGGATGAAGTAACCTGCCATCCCCACATTGAGGAAACAAGTGCCCTGTCCCTGGGCAGCACCGAAAAGTAGTCGCCGTCGCGACACGTGTGCCCCCAGAGAAGGTCGCCACCTGAGGACCCAGGCCAGCGACAGCTGTGACAGCTCCACGATCCGTCGATCGTGTGGAGCGCTGCCGAGTGAGTGCTGAAATAAGTTTGCTGCCGAGAAGTCACTTCGCGCCAAAACGTGTGGAGCTCTGCCGAGTGAGTGCTGAAATAAGTTTGCTGCCGAGAAGTCACTTCGCGCCAAAACGGGAGCTCACCCCAGATGCGTGCAACTTGGCAAGGTGTCGGAAGTGACAGCGAGCGAAGCGGCAGAATCGCGAGCCTACCGTGACCCCTTCGTGAAGAAGTTCCAGAGAAAGCAAGTGGAGCGCGGCTGCTACAGTGCTGCTGACAAGATCGGCGATCCGGTGAGTCTCGGTAACTGGATCGGAGTGAGGAGAACGAATGAAGTTGAAACCTCGCGGGAGCTGAGATTTCACTAGCGGCGGCCATCTTGAAGTCAGGCAGCCCGCAGGACAATCCCTATGTGCAAATGGGAAGCGGTCATTTTGAAGTCAGGCGGCTCACGGCTCCAGCAAACAAGCATTGGTGAATGTGAAACAAGCACTGGTAAATGCAAAACAAGCACTGGCAAATGCAAACAAGCACTGGTGAATGCAAAACAAGCACTGGCAAATGCAAACAAGCATTGGAGAATGCGAAACAAGCACTGGTAAATGCAAAACAAGCACTGGCAAATGCAAACAAGCATTGGTGACTGCGAAACAAACACTGGTCAATGCAAAGACAAGGACTGGCAAATGCAAAATAAGCCTTGGTAACTGTGAAACAAGCACTGGTAAATGCAAAAGCAAGCATTGGCAAATGAAATAAAATACGCATTGGTGAAAGAAAACAAGCAGTGGCAAACGCAAACAAGCATTGGTAAATGCAAAACAAGCAGTGATACCTTAAAACGGGTTTCGACAAAACGACTGGCACCAGTAAAATAAAAGGGAATGTAGCCAATCACGCTCAAGGATGTCGAATCCACCGCAAGAGAATGGCCATGCTGCCGTGGCTACCTCGACTGAACCTCAACTATCACACTTGCGTCCCCCTGAACCACTAATGTTGGTGGCTGGCGGAAGCATGGGCCCTCGATGGCAGGAGTGGCTAGAAGATTTCGAGGACTATCTTGAAGGTTCAAAGGTCACTGTAGATAGAGAGAAACTCATTGCACTGCGTAATTTAGTTGGCAAAGAAGTCAGCAAAGTGATTAAAGAGCTGCCGGAAGAAGAATATGTTTTTCATCAAGCTCGTCAAGACAAAGAAGAAATGATGAGCACCTTCATCTCCAGATTACGACGACTATCTCAGTACTGCAATTTTGATGCGTTTTCAACGGAAGATGCTATCCGACTGCAAGTGATTGAAGGCTGTCACTCCGAAACACTCCAGAGGAGGTTGCTAAGAAAAAGCCATAACCTTGATGATATAGAAGAAATGACAAGGGTACATGATCAGGCGGAGGAACACGCCAAGTGCATGGAAACAGGAAGAAGCGAGAGAAAAGAACAAGCCTTCTGGACGCACAGCACCAAGACTCGCAGGCGGTCAGGTGAACAGCAGAAAAGGTCCAAACCAGCCTCTCGTCATCAACACAAAGGACGCAGACGCTATGAGTCTAGCCGGAGAGCCAAGAAGGCCGAACCTGCAAAGAAATTGGACAGGTCTAGAAAGTGCTATCGATGTGGATGCGATTATCCGCATTCAGACGTCTGTCCAGCGATGGGTCAACAGTGTCACAAGTGTGGGCGCAAGAACCACTTTGAAGCAATGTGTGGAACATATAACAAAGAAAGGAGAGGTGAAACGAACAGGCGGCAGTCTGACCCCAGAAGACACCATGCCAAAGCGGTGCAAGACCGGGCGATGTCATCCTCTGGATCGTCCCGCTCCAGCCGAGACTCTCGTGAATCTCGGTGGACCAGAAGGTCACCAAAACGATCACCATCAAGAGAGTCCAGATTGACGTTGGCAGAGTCTAATTATACTGATGAATATTTCTGCATGGTATCAGACCCTGATCAACTAAAAAGGTATCCTCCATTGGACATAAAAGTGGGGACTCATGCGACACAGTTCATGCTTGACAGTGGGGCATCCCTGAACTACATGCCTGTGACAGAATATAACAAGATGAAATCACCACCTCTCCTGAACCCAGCACACGTAAGAGTTTTCACCTGGATGGCGAAGAAACCACTTCCATGCTTGGGAAAATTCGAGACAATTCTCACACACGAAGACAAATCGATGACAGCATATATCCATGTCATTGAAGGTCCCGAGGCGGAGTGCCTCCTCAGCCTGCCGACGGCAGAACGTCTCCGCCTGGTGGAGATCCTTTACAGAGTCAGTGATGATCCGGACTTAATCCGCAAGTTCCCCAAATTATTTACTGGGCTAGGCAAAATGAACAAATGCCAGATCCGCCTCCACATCAATGATCAAGTGCGCCCTGTGGCTCAACACCCTCGACGAGTGCCTTTTCATCTTCAGCAAGCGGTGGAGGAGGAAATTCAGGAGCTGTTACAAACTGACATTATCGAAAAGACAGAGGGTCCCACGCCATGGGTGTCTCCTGTTGTCATAGTCCCAAAGAAAGGCACTCCAGACAAAGTGCGCCTATGTGTAGACATGAGACTTCCCAATACTGCCATAGAGAGAGAGCGTCACCCAGGTCCCCACCTGAGTGACATGATAACCGCCTTGAATGGAGCCCGAGTATTTTCCAAACTTGATCTGAACAAGGGATATCACCAGCTGGAACTCCATGAGAAATAAAGATATATAACGACTTTCGCTACACATTTAGGTTTGTTTAGATACAAGAGACTAAGTTTCGGCATTTCATCAACAGCTGAAATCTTTCAGGAAATGATTCGGCAGACCATCAGACACATACCCAACTCGCTGAATTACAGTGATGACATCCTGGTATATGGGTCAAACACGCAGGAGCATGATAAGGCGTTGGATCGAGTATGCCATGCTCTTCTGGAGGCCAACTTGACTCTCAATAAAGATAAGTGTGAGTTCCACCAATCCACTCTCAAGTTCTTTGGCCATGTGTTTTCGGGAGCCGGCATGAGGCCTGACCCGGAGAAAATGACTGCACTCAACGCCACCAAGAGTCCCCAAGATGTCAGTGACATTCGTTCCTTTCTGGGCATGGCGAGCTATTGTGCCAGATATATCAAAGACTATGCCACCATCAGTCATCCCCTGAGAGCTCTCACCAAGCAAGGACAACCTTTTGTGTGGAGTTCCCAATGTGAGAGGGCCTTCCGGGAAATCAAACAGGCTGTTGAGGCTGCAGACAATCTGGCATACTCTAGCCCCAAGAGAAAGACTGAAATAACAGTGGATGCCAGTCCAGTAGGTCTGGGTGCCATCTTGGCCCAGTATGACAAAGACAATGATCAACGGCACATCGAGGCCGACGCCAGTCGCAGTTTGACTGAAATCAGAAAAGGCCTATTCTCAACCAGAGAAGGAGAGTCTCGCAGTTGTCTGGGCTTGTGAGCACTTTCACGTCTTCATCTATGGCAAGCATTTCACCATGATAACAGATCATCAGGCGTTGGTCACCATATTTGGCAACCCTAATGCCAAAATGCCACCTAGAACTTTGGGGCCTGCACCTACAGGAATACACATACACAATCATACACAAACCGGGGAAAGGGGAGAATCCGGCGGACTACATGTCCCGACACCCTCAGGAATCCCAGGCCTCGCCTCCGTCAATTGCTGAAGAATACATCCATTTTGTAGTATGATCAGCCCGACCGCCGGCCATTCCCTTAGAGGCAATCCAGGAAGCCATTGCCCAAGATGGCGTTCTTCAGAAAGTCATGCGCCGACTGCGCACCCATCGATGGAGACACGACAGTGAGGAGGAGCAGACCGATCCTCAGGTCCGCCAAGAAATGCAGGCGTTCAGACACATCTGTGAAGAGCTATCTGCCACCTCGGTGGGGCTCCTCCTGAGAGACCATCGGATTGTCATCCTGAGGCAGTTACGACAAGGAGTCATTAACCTGGCTCATGAAGGTCACCGGGGAGTGGTTGCAACCAAAAGAAATCTCCGTGAGCGAGTCTGGTTCCCGCTGCTTGATACCATGGTGGAGGCCACCCTCAAAGACTGCCCCCAGTGTCAACTAGTCAGCCATGGAACACCCCCGGCTCCGCTTCAAATGACTAAACTACCAAATGGAATCTGGCAAGAACTAGCCATGGACTTTTACGGACCCCTTCAATCGGGCAAGTATGTGGTGGCTATCATGGATGAGTACTCAAGTTTTCCGATAGCCCAATTCGTGCCCTCCACTAATGCCTCCTGCACCATCGCAGTTCTTGATGAGGTGTTTGCTGCCTGGGGTGTCCCAAAGGAACTCAAAACGGACAATGGTCCTCCTTTCAATGGCCAGGAGTTAAGTGAGTTTGCACGACACCTCAACTTTAGACATCGAAAGGACACGCCTCTGTGGCCACAGGCTAATGGCACTATTGAGAGGTTCATGACAACTCTGAAGAAAACATTCAAACATGCCACACTTGAAAAGAAGGACTTGCAAGTTGCCCTCAATGAAGTCTTGCGAGCCTACCGGACTACCCCACATGCCACCACAGGAAAGTGCCCGGCCACTCTCATGCTGGGGCGACCTATCAGAACCAGAATCCCGACGTGGGAAGGTGCTCTGCGACCAGTGTCTCCGACACATGTCCACCAAGAGGTGGCTCTTGCTGATCGCACCAATAAGAACAAGATGAAATCATATGCGGACCATCGACGGCGAGCCAAGTCTCCTTCCTTGCAGACGGGTGACTGTGTGGTGGTCAAACAAGAACAATCCCGCAAGACAGATTGCAGGTTCATAGATGAACCGTTGGTTATCACCCAACAAAAGGGCACCATGGTCACTGCGGCATCTGACAAGAGAAAGATTACCAGAAATGTATCTCACTTTCAAAAATGCACGCCGGGCCTGAAGGAGGCTCTTGAACAATATAGAGACATACCGGACACACAAGGAACCAGTCAAGTGGGCACGATCCAAAGACTCGATCAGCAGACTGAGGCTGAATTGGATGCTGGCGCTATGAGTCTGCGACCGAGAAGGAACATTCACAGAACTAAAAGACTGATTGAAGAACTTGAATAAAGTTAGTTCGTTCTTTTGTTAACAACGGGGGAGATGTTATGTCTTTGAGCATTCTAGTAGCTGGGCGTGGGCGGAGTCATGGGGTGGAGGAAGAGGCAGGGCACGAGCAGGAAAGGGTTGGTTAGAGATGGGACAGGGACGAGGAAGGAGTGTGTTAATAAAGCTCCTTGAACATCAAGTAGTGTCTGTCATTATTGCATGCACGACACTAGAGTCATGACACTACTCTACTTCAGTTATCAATGCCGAATAATTTTTTATTTTTACAACTTTATTAAGTATTTCAAGTTTACACTGGGGCGCAGGATGCAACAGGAGATAACATTGTATTTTCAACATGCCTAAGAGAGTTATATGTATTCAACATGTGCATGTTTATGTCAGGATTGGGCTGTTGAGCAGTTACATAAGCCCTTTCTGTGCAGAAATGTACAATGAAATACATGCTGAGTGGTCACGCTTTAAGCATTAGTGTCCCATCCTGGCCGTAATGAACTTTAATAGTAACTACAAAAAAGAAGAAAAACTGGTTCATGGCGTGGTACCACACAGATCAGGAGCCAATAGGTACTATGGACACTAACGGGGGTGCCCAGCTAAGGCTTCCACAGCGTCATAGTGTACAATGCTATAGCGAGGGAACAGGGCATAGCAGGCCATGCAGCAGTGTGGTAAACGCCAGTGTCAGCCATGTGTCGGGTACCAAATTGCAATGGCGACCCGGCAAACTCCCTATGAGACGGTCGCTAAGTCGGTGTCCAAGCCGGGAGGCTCCAAGGCCGCTGGCGACTGGTCTGGAGGACTTTTAAACGCCCCAACTATCCCTGTTCAGAGGTCTGTAATCCATTGTCGGTGTAATCAACCGACCACCTTACACATCAACACTCAGCGGCGCCCACATGGTCACATCGCTTTCCCATTGCCGACAGCAGGGCCATCCCTGGATTTCCAAGTGAACGCAACTTTCCAAGTGATCCCAACTTTCTTAAGCTTTGGCCTCTGGGGCGCACCAAGCAAGCAGACCTCCGTGGTGCACCTCACTATCTGACCCAGTGTGGGACTCCGCCTCTGGTAGACCGCAGTCCAGTAGTCTTCCATATGCGCACACGACCAAGTCAGGTGACCAAAGTCCACGTTTTGGTGCACAACGGGGGCAACCTCCTTCTTCTCTCCATAAATATCCGATTTTGCATAGGGTGAGGTATGTCTGATGCAGAAAGTTAAACTAGATATATTTCAGTTGCATGTTTCTAGACACTTTCACCTGTTGTTTTTGCTTTTGTCACCCAGAGTGGGACGGGTATGCTCAGACGTGAGTCCCGTGGTCTCCATGCCACTGGAATCAAGCTATCCAGGCTGATGAGGGCTGAAAGCCCGAAGCCGGTCCTTGGATGCTTTTTTCCAGTCCAGGGAGGACCTGGCTTGGCAGTTCGGGCTGGACTGTTCCCATGGGGCACAGGGTCAAGACTGATTTGCATATGGCTGGGTTCAAACTGGAAAGGCATGGTGAGCAAAAACACGATGGATTTAGGCCCAGATCTCTGTACTGGGGTGAATGTATGACATTGTTCTGCATTCTGTCCATCACCTGTTGTTTTTGCTTTTGTCACCCCGAGTGGGACGGGTATGCTCAGACGTGAGTCCCGTGCTCTCCATGCCACTGGAATCAAGCTATCCAGGCTGATGAGGGCTGAAAGCCCGAAACCGGTCCTTGGATGCTTTTTTCCAGTCCAGGGAGGACCTGGCTTGGCAGTTCGGGCTGGACTGTTCCCATGGGGCACAGGGTCAAGACTGATTTGCATATGGCTGGGTTCAAACTGGAAAGGCATGGTGAGCAAAAAAACGATGGATTTAGGCCCAGAACTCTGTACTGGGGTGAATGTATGACATTGTTCTGCATTCTGTCCATCACCTGTTGTTTTTGCTTTTGTCACCCCGAGTGGGACGGGTATGCTCAGACGTGAGTCCCGTGCTCTCCATGCCACTGGAATCAAGCTATCCAGGCTGATGAGGGCTGAAAGCCCGAAACCGGTCCTTGGATGCGTTTTTCCAGTCCAGGGAGGACCTGGCTTGGCAGTTCGGGCTGGACTGTTCCCATGGGGCACAGGGTCAAGACTGATTTGCATGTGGCTGGGTTCAAACTGGAAAGGCATGGTGAGCAAAAAAACGATGGATTTGGCCCAGATCTCTGTACTGGGGTGAATGTATGACATTGTTCTGCATTCTGTCCATCACCTGTTGTTTTTGCTTTTGTCACCCCGAGTGGGACGGGTATGCTCAGACGTGAGTCCCGTGCTCTCCATGCCAGTGGAATCAAGCTATCCAGGCTGATGAGGGCTGAAAGCCCGAAACCGGTCCTTGGATGCTTTTTTCCAGTCCAGGGAGGACCTGGCTTGGCAGTTCGGGCTAGACTGTTCCCATGGGGCACAGGGTCAAGACTGATTTGCATATGGCTGGGTTCAAACTGGAAAGGCATGGTGAGCAAAAAAACGATGGATTTAGGCCCAGATCTCTGTACTGGGGTGAATGTATGACATTGTTCTGCATTCTGTCCATCACCTGTTGCTTTTGCTTTTGTCACCCTGAGTGGGACGGGTATGCTCAGACTTAAGTCACGTGCTCTCCATGCCACTGGAATCAAGCTATCCAGGCTGATGAGGGCTGAAAGCCCGAAACCGGTCCTTGGATGCTTTTTTCCAGTCCAGGGAGGACCTGGCTTGGCAGTTCGGGCTGGACTGTTTCCATGGGGCACAGGGTCAAGACTGATTTGCATATGACTGGGTTCAAACTGGAAAGGCATGGTGAGCAGAAAAACGATGGATTTAGGCCCAGATCACTGTACTGGGGTGAATGTATGACATTGTTCTGCATTCTGTCCATCACCTGTTGCTTTTACTTTCCGCTGGTCTGCATTCTGTCCATCACCTGTTGCTTTTACTTTCCGCTGGTAAGCCAGCATCCTAGTCCATTCCTGCTGTGAGATGACCAGCCCCAGAATGGCCTCCCATTTCCCCTTTAGTTTGTCCAGTGTTCTCCGTGCCATCCCATTCAGTGCCCATAGAACCATTTCACCAGATGCCTACCCTATCCCATGGTCAGCAACAACTGTAACAGCACGCGTTCAAGGCTCGTCCAGTCCTGCTCCTCAAAGGTCTGAGTAAGAGCCTCGTATGTGAGAAATTGACCAGGGATCAGTTCAGTTGCATCATTAGGTCCTCCATTGGCATCAGCGTCGCCAGGGTGGAATAGTACCCTTCTGTCACCAAGCCCCCTTCCGTCCAGGGTGCCATCTGAGGGGCAGTAAAAAAGGACAGAGTGTCACCTTGTGGGGCATATAATGGGCACTCAGCTGTTTGCTGTACGTATCGGGACCATCAATGGAGAGCCGTACTACGCAGCAGGGTAGCCCCCCAACCCATCGACCTAACAATTTAGCCAAGAATGCCCACTGGCCTGGCTCTGCCCTAATGGCCTCCTGCTCATGTTGATTGACCCCGTCGAGCCATTTAGAAATCCAATGCAGTTGGGCTGCTTGGAAGTACAGCTCTAAGTTGGGGACTCCCAATCCTCCGTCCGGCAACGGTTGCTGCAGCATCTCCAGCTAGATCCTATGACGGCCTCCATTCGACACCAGCTCGAACACTAAGATGTCCAGCTGACCAAACCAGGACACCAGCATCCATATTGGAAGGTCTTCTTTTGTTTTTGTTAATTATTTTATTGACATAAAGTAAGTACCAAATAAGAAATATCAGTAAATTCAAAGACCTGCACGTCCAGCATAAATCCATAGTAAGATACCAATGCTGTTTGCAATACATGTGCCAAAACCAAACGTTACTAGACTTTAAGAATGGAAGAACATGGGGCGGAGCCGGGCCGGCGACCAAGATGGCCGCACTGGGTCCCGGCTCCGCCGACCTTCTTCCCTCCTCGCTCGATCTGCCCGCATGTCCTGTGCGCAGACGGAGCCTCGGCGCGTCGGAAGTGCCGCGGAGCTGAGACATCTGCCTCCGATGAAAATCTGCGCTCCATGGCCGGAGCTGTGCGCCTTCGCGGGGTGCGGCCCGCCCGCTGCCTGCAGCCGGGACCTCGCGCTGCACTACACCCGGCCGCCAGTTGACTAATAGCGGCCACACAGGCCGGTGGGACGCCGGTCTCCCGTCATGGTGACCAATCCAATCCTCGCTGCAGCTGGTGCCTGTAATTGACGTGATGCTCTCTCCCCCGGTGCGGTTTGCTTCTCCCCCCCCCCCCCCCCCCCCTCGGCTTCCTTCATCGGTGGTCGGACGATGAGACCTGCTCTTTGTCTCCCTGGAGGTACGCTGTTGGCGGTTTACATTGCTTTGCTATTGATTCTCCGGCTCTCTGTTACCGGTGGAGTCATGATGTTGCTGCGATACTCCTTGGGCCGGGGGGGCCCGTCTGCGCAGACCAGTGTGTGGGGAGAGAGGCGTCTTGTGTTTATTTATCAACGGGGCACCGATGCACCTAGACCAACTGTCTGGCGGGGGCCGGCGCTCCCGAAGTTCGTTTGCACGACGCCGAGGGAGTGCTCCCTAGAACATGGCGACTCGATGGGTTCTGCCTGGTCGTGGTGGCGGCTGGGTGTGTTGGATACTGGGAGATGGCGACTCTATGCCCCCAGGGGATCAGAGGACTACGTTCTGAAACTGGCCTGAGGATGTTTTGATTACCATTGGATCGATGCCTAAATGTGAGCTGACATCAACTTTGCCCGTCACTCCTTGTGGGATGGAGGTTGCGGCTCCCTGCGGAGGGGCAGCGGCCGGCCGTGGATGCGACTTATTACTTTGTGTGCTCCAGTATGTACTTTCTAGCCCGGCCCAACTCTACGTGCCTGGTGTAACCTGTACTGTGGTTCTTGTGGGCCCGTGGGACTCGAGTGCGCTCGTGGCGCCATTGTTGCTGCTTGGGGAGATCTATACTCTCCTGTAGATCTGAACTGCCGAACGATTAACATTATCCTGATTTAACTGGGTGCTCCCGCTGTTGTGACTCTACTCTCTGAACACTTTGGTCGTTGCATTACATTATCCTGTTTTAATGGGTGCTCCTGATCTTAGGGGCCCGAGCTTCCTTGTGTTTCCTTTTTTGAGACTGCCTCGCGGGTGGGTGAGTTCGATGGGTTGGGCCGGGGTGGGAGGTGGTGATATTGCGCTGAGGCTGTTAATTGATTTTGTATTGTTTTTCGTACTTTGGTTGAGCGCCGGGTGGGGGGGGGTCGGGGGTTGGCCTGGGGCCCTCCTTTGTCTTCTTTGACACTATTTTCTTTCCTTCCTTACGGACTTTTCTTTTTTGGGGTTTTTAGTTCTTACGGGCGACAGGCACGCTGTTAGGGGGGGTAGGCCGTAGCCATCTACAGTGGTGCAGGGTGGGGGATGGGTTCTTCTTCTTCTTGTCCTTTTATTGTTTCTATGGCCCTTCCTTTTCCTTCTATTTTCCTTTCTTCTTCGGGATCTGGGTAGTATGTCTCTTTAATTCGTTGCTGGTCTGTTCAGTTGGGAGGGATGCTCCTATGGGGCTTATAGGCATTAGTTAGGGATGTTTTACCGGTGCTGCGCGTTTTGATTTTCTGTTTATCTTGTTTCTGATGTACCGGAGCCGACGTCTCCTTCACAGTGATCCTGTCAGTGTATACCCTGCTCTATTGTAATTCCCTATTTTGTTATTGATTTATTCTACGTAACCGGATCCTGTTCTTCTTTACACCTTTAAAAGGAAACCTTCCCTGCTCCTGCCATATCTGTGTCCTGCTCAGGGTGCATGTTCTCTTATTCAGTCCCAGGAACTGCGGGTGGAGAACCGTTGTTTTTATGGTATGCTTTCTTTGTCTGGACCTCATTATACTAGCGGCCGGCCACGCAGGTTGTAGGCCCGTACCTGTACCTGAGTAATGCGAAAATAAAGGTTTTCAAAAAAAAAAAAAAAAAAAAAAAGAATGGAAGAACATGATGGAAAAGAGTGAGAAAATAAGCCATAGATGGAGAGAAGAAAAGAAAGGATAAAGGACAGAAGGAAAAAGAAGGCGGGGAGGCGAAACAAAACTACAAAGCAGGGGAGAGCTGGCAGGGAAATGGATCATGATGATGAAGGAAAATTAAATAAATAATTCATTTTCCCTCTTCACCGCCCGTCAAAATATCCCCCCCTCCCCACGGTCCCACTGCTCTTACCTGCAGCTGCCGTGGCTGGTTGGGAAACTAGAGAAATACTGCTGCGAGTGGCACGCCCACACCAAAGCACAAGCATTTCTCTCGCCTGAAGGGGGAACATTGGATACCAACATCATAGAACAAACAAAGATCCACATGCAGACCAGGCATGCAGGACAGAAAAAGGCTAAACAAGAGGCCCTACCAGAATGTTTGGTGATCTTCGAGGTGGCCCTGTCCTACAAGACTATCCCTGTGTCCGTAAGCGAGGTATCTCCACCTCCCCTACCATACACCAGCAGGGATGTGCTGTTGCTGATGCCGGCCATTCCAGCCGCCCCTGAAATGGGTTACACCAATCCACCAGTCCTAAAGGGAGAGGGACCATCCAGCCTAGACGCAGTCAGCCCTGGCTCAGTCCAGTGCCAAGCTCCCTCCACCAATCAGTCGCGGCCCATCCGGTCCGAGCCAAACGGGGAGCACATGCTCCTGACTACCCCACACTGCACCCTAAGATCTGAGGGATGTGTGTGACCCTCCTGTGAAATGATTCCACTAGTGAAGGGGAAGATAAGGGCCCGAGTCCTTCAAAATCTGACTCCGAAGGGGGAGCTGAGGGCTATACTTCCACAAGGCATACCTATGGTTTGGAAGAAGCCTCAGGGAGTGAGACGGAGGCCAAGATATTGTCTAGAAGAATAGCACGCAGCACTGAGCGAATGAGGCAACCCAGGTGGGAGCTAGAGAAAAGGTGTCAGTTAAGGCGAGAAAGAGAGCGAGCTCTCGCCTGGAAAGCCCAGCAGGGAAAGGGACAACTCCCCCGCCCGCGGAGGGAACCGTGGCTAAGCCTCAGGACCCACATAGGGACAAGGTCAGTGAAGAGTCAGAGGGAAGGCCCCTAGCAGGGTCAAACACAGCACCTCATCATCGGGAGAAGGAGAGGGGCTGATCAGGAAATAAGTAGTCAAGAAAGCCTGACGGAATCTCAGTTCAGGCCTCAGAAGGAGCAGCAGGGCACCTTTGAGAGCGGACGAGGAGAGAGACGACGAGAACGTCCGCCGTTCCCCCCCAACATGCTGGTCAGGCAAACAAACCCCTAGAAAGATGGTGTCCAGAGAGGAGGGCGAGGCCTTCGTGTGCCCTTTCTGCCATCTACTGGCCTACTGGACCGAAAGGAAGGGCCATTATTATCGTCCATGGCCGGAGGAGGTATACTTTGAACCTGAGGAATTGGCTGTTGTGGAGGACTGCATTCAACATGGAGGGGGGATCTGGGATGCAACTACCCGAGACTATGGGAGCACTACATCGGAGGAGAAACCCAGAATTTGTACGCTATTGCAGAAACCATCCACGTGCCGTGGGCACAGATGGATAAAGATGGGGCTCAGGAACAAACTGCCCCCATTGATGGATGGGGCAGGAAAATGGATCTCATGCTTTGAGAAGAACACCGCGGGTACAAACTTAGCTCACCAGCCTTATCGGGGAGCAGGCCAACACTGTGTTCTCCCAAGCCCGCATCCCCACCGTCACTCTTATCAACACCAAGCATGACAGGCTGCATTTAACTCATTTAGACACCAGATCTAGGCAGCCCTGAGGGAGATATTCCCTGGCTGCCTAGATGTAGGGGGAATGATAGCAGAGAGCATGAAGCCTGGGGAGACCCTGACTGATTTCCTAGGTAGAACGAGAGAACGATGGGGGCAGGAGGCAGTACAGCCCTGGACCGACACAGGTTCCCAGCTTGCATTCTTCTACAACATCCTCAAAATGGGAGTACCCACTGAGATCCAGACCGGACTAGATGGTGCAGTAAGGCTAGAAACCAAACCCTGGTGGGAAATACAGACCCAGATACTACACTATTACTGGAAAAGACAGGAAGAAGCAGGAACAGGCCCAGAGAGACACCGCCAAATTGCTCCAACATAACTTGAAAAAGACCGCCTTTGAGGGAGTTGTGTTAGCCGTGAACATTCAGATGGCACCAGTCTCAAGGGGAGCTCTACCTGCAGACCCCTGAGGGTATCCGCCCAATCCTAGTGGCCGAGGTCAGGGAGGCTGAGTCCAAACCAGCCTCATAGAGTGCCACTACTGTTACAGAGTGGGCCACATGGCTAACCAATGCGGTCTAAAAATGCACCACATACCAAATGAAGTAGTACTGGGACAGCCCCCACAGAGCGTCCACTCCCAAAACCAAGCTCAGAATAACCCAAATGCATGCACAATCAGCTACAAGGTAATCTGGCTGGAGCCACCTCACCGCCACATGGGCTGGGTGATTGGCCGAACACAGGGGAACCACTGCATAAGACAGGGAACTCAGTCCATCAGGAACCGTGCCCATAGCTCCACCAAGGATGAGTCACTGTCTGAGGTTGTAATGCCCTAACACAATCACAGAGTTCAAACACTCCGAAAGTCCAAACCGATCGCCCAGTATGAACTATCCCTTTCATACCGCTCCCAGTCACATTTCCTTACCTGCCTTCATAGCCAGCCTTTGGGATGACATAATATGTTAAATGGAAATCCACACTAGAGTCCCCCATCAGAGTGCCCGCAGGGGCCTGAAGCCACTGCTGTGGCCACCCGGGACAGGGTTAGCTGACTACACCCCAGGGGGAGGACAGTCTGATGAGAGAGCAGGGCGGGCGCTCATCTGGAGGATAAAATAAGGCACCCAGGACCACTCTGCCAAGTTAAACTTTGGGCGGGATATATAAGTCTCACTAACCTCAGGATCAACCATCAAATGGAGGCCCCCCTTTAGTTCTACTAGGCGAATGCTCCGGCTTCGGGAGCCGGGTTGCTCGGGAGGTGGGTAGAAGCTGTAACTGAATTTAAATAGAACATAGAGTATCTTCTTGGGGTTCAACACCCCAAAATGACCGACAGGTGAGGAGCTGCTGCCAGGAGCTCCCTACCGAGGGATTGCCTCTTTGGCTCTGGTCCCCTGGAGTCTACTCCATCCTTGGACCTTTGTGCTCACCTGAGGTTTTGTGGACTGTGGCCCTTCAACACTCCAATTCCCGTGATTTGGTTTGAGATCTTCTGACGAATCTGTGTATAATGTGCGTCCGCAGAGCCCGAGCAACATGGACGATGCCCGGTGGAGCTGTTTAGGCAACTGTGGAAGAGATTGGTTCTGGTTCTCCCCCTTGGCCTTCACCCATCCAGCCGGGCATTGGACATGGTTTTTCTCGTCTCTCTGCTGTGTCTCCTTTCCTCCCCTGCCTTCCGATGAATCGCATAGGATGTGCAGATGGCGGAGCCAATTTCGGCGGAAGATGCCCGGTGGAGATGCCTGTTGGAGGGGATGGGCTGGGGATCACCCTTCCTGGCCGTCTCCTGCCCTCCGGGCTTGACCGTGGTTGCTTGACCTTCTGCATCGCCTCCTTAGCGACGACTGAGACTCGCAAGTCTTGCTTCCCCCAGCGGGGGTGCAGCGGTGGTTAGTACCGCAGCACTGCGGACCTATGCCCCTGAGCTTGTTTTTTGCTTATTGGATTTTGGAGAGGCGCGCCCTCCTGGTCCCCGCTGCTGCCTTAGCACCCTGGCTGACTCTCCCCTGACTGTGCGGCATGCTGAACGACGACACTGCTGCCCCTGTGGGCCCAAGCGTATGCACAATGACGACCCAATTATGATCGGCAATGTTTGGCCCTCCTCCCTCCGTGATCCTGTGGCTGCCTCCCCCATCTAGCCCTGCGTGGAGTCAGCTCACTTGTGGTTTCTTTGGATTGGATTTTTGTATGTCCCGCCATTTTGGGATGAAGCTGTCGGTGCCTGTGACCTGGGTCCTCCATCTTGGTGGTTTCGCCCGATTCTCATTGCTGCTGGATTGCTCCCTGGTCACCTGACTGACCTTTCCTTGGGTCGATCCCTGCCCCCCCCCCTTGGGTCTCCTGCACCCCTCTCATCTTGGTCAGTCACCGAGACAGGGGGTGTTTGTGATTGCTGGTCCCCAGCCGGTTTGTTTGTCTTTCACTTTGACTGTTTTGTCCCCCAGAGGTACTTTCCCCCTTGCCGGTCTGCCTGACCCGATCTGCATTCCTTACCCCTTTTTACTCCCCCCCCTCTACCTTCTATGCCCCATAGGACGTGTGTCTCGGTCATGTTATGCGCAACTTATGTTATTGTGTTACAGTTTTTTTTCCTATGTGATACTTGGCTCCTGTAACTGATATAATTTTGTAACTTGTAACTCTCTGATCCTCATGTACAGCGCTCTGATACCTCCAGTTCTTGCCAGCGCTATATAAAACTCTGCAAGTAAATAAAACAACCCTGCTGCAGATTGCCTTTCCAGGCTGCCTTTAGAAGATACAACTTTTTCCGATCTTTAGACCCCGGTGTTGTGGGTGAAGGAATCCACACTGGATGAGCTGGAATGGGGTGAAGCTTGTGGTGAGGATGTGGTTTGGGCAGAGGGGAAAAGACTTGCAGTTGAGGGTTGGCCTGAACATAAATTCTTGAGGGAAGAGGTGTAGAGATTTTGAGGTGTGAAGGAGGAGAGCATCATGGGCTGAAAATGGTTCAGAGGGGACCATTCAGTTCCTCCGGTGGCTCTGAGAGATAAAATAATGAATTTGGCCCATGAAGGTCATTTGGGCCGCAGTCTCACCAAGGCAAGGGTGAGGGAGAGGTATTGGTGGCCAGGGCTTGATAGACAGAGGTTTTGGTTAGAGATTGTGCTCAAGCTGCGGTGGCACGGGGAGGATCCCTCAGAGAACTATTAAGAGAGAATTTGTGGGCGCACCCCTCGTATTACTCCCAACACGCTTACCAAAATGTCACCTTTTAAGTGGTTGAAAGGCCGAGTAGCTGGTTCGAAGCTTAATCCCAGGTGGCTCGAGTGGAAGAGGGATTGTGAAGAACGTACCCTAACTAGGGCAAAGTGTTACGTTATCAACAAAGGTATAGAGAACAATTTGATACCAAACGTGGAGTGTGGAAGGTGGGGGGGGGATATGTGTTTGTGAAAAGGCCACGTATGTTGTCAAGTGAGGTTCCACGTTCCTAGGGCCTTTGCGTATTGTTGAAGACATAAGGAGTGTGTTGAAGCTTTAGATGTACAATCACTGCTGAGTGATCCGACAAATGGGCACCCACATGTTCGATCTTCTGAATCCACTTGGTCAGAGCACTATCGGTAAGAAAAGAGTCTATCCTGGACCGGTGTCTATATGAACAATAGTTACTTACCTGTAATCTGTGGTTCTCCAGTATTGGTGTCTTTCATAGATTCACATGCATGAATCATTCCCCGTCGTCGGAGTGGGAGTCCCACGGTATATAAAAAAGCAATAAAATGCTATAAATACATAGTAAATACCAATAAAAACAAACCAGGAAGTAAAGTAGCCAAGCTACAGAAGAAAAAACTTCCACATTAGTGACTATCCCTGTCATTTTGTGTAGCCCAAACTGCAGCCAATCAGGCAACAGCACCCACCAGAAGGTTCCCCCCAGAGGCTCAGGCTGTCAGATTTTGTCGCACGGAGTGATAGTAAACCAAAGTATGCTAAGAGCCTCTGAAGGGGAGGTGGGCGGGTTGCATGTGAATCTATGAAAGACACCAATACTGGAGAACCACAGATTACAGGTAAGTAACTATTGTTCTTCTCCAGTATTAGGGGTGTCTTTCATAGATTCACATGCCTGAATCAGAGTAGATAGCAGTAAATATCCTTGCTAGGCAGACGCCATAGTAACCCAGCTTGTCAAACTGTGCACATTATATGAATTATATATATAAAATGTCTTAACATAGCCTGGAACATGATAAAATGCATCTAGTGAAGAATGTGCACTCTGAAAACGGTAGCAGAAGCGTCTGACTGCAGGAAAAAAGGAGGTGGGAACAGAGGCTCAACTTAGCTGAAAAGAATACATAGAACTGCTGGACACATGGAAACATTGGTCATACTGGCTGCAACAAACAGTAGTGATTGGAGAAAACAAGGCTGCTAACCTAGGTTGTCGCTCTGCCGAGGTGCTGGAGAAGAACTCCACCAAACAGAGCAGTTGAGGAAGACATTGGCCTGGTAGAGTGCGTACTAGGGGCAGCTAGCAAGGCTGTTCGACTTGTGCATGGCAAAATATCGATCGGAGCAAAAGATCAATAATGCAACTGTTCGCCCGGACCCTGTTGGGTTGTAACCAATCGTACCTTAGTAATAAATTGATCAGATCAGCGAAAAACCGAACTATCCCTTGTAAATAGAACATTTGAAACCTTTTCTATTATCAAGTGTCTGGAAAAAACCATTTTGTTGATAGTGGTGGAGGCAAAGATGCAGTCGAATTTACAGGCTCGATCCGAAAGAAATTCCGGAGGCAAGTTAAGTATGAATTCCCGAGTAACTCAAACCACCATAGAGTTATAGAGAACTGTATGAAAAGGCTAAAGAATCGAAAGATCTGAACCTAACTGACTCTAATAGAGGACTGTTAAAGCCAAGAAAAAGAAAATGACACCTTTCTAAGTCATCGTAGATCATCACTGAGGAAAAGTTGAAAGGATATCACATGAACTGCCCTATTACCACACTGAGATGTCTCGAAGGTAATGGACGAACTGGTGGAGAAAAAACAATCTGAATTTTTCTTGAAGGATTGAGTCATATTTTTTTTGAGGAATAAAAAGATGTGATCCCATCTTGTCGGCATCTGGAGCCGCTGCCAGTTAAGGCAATAGTAGAATTGCATGAGGCAATCCTGAACTTGACAGCTAAATGAGAACAAACTGGAAGATCCTTTCTATTAAGAGTAAAAGGATGAATTCTAATTGAACAATATCAGATACCGCAAAAACATTTGCGTTGGAGACCTTGTCCCTGTTATGGCGAACACTCCCTTGCCAACGGCAGGGATGTTTAGATAGGCGAACCAAAGGTAATCAGGGGCAGGCCAGTGACCTCAAAGATGGCTGTTCCGAGTGATAAACCTGGCCGCTCTGAAAGAAATAGATCCGGAGGTGGACACGTCCGAATTGAGTCGCACTCCGACTGGAAAAAAAGGGAAACTCAGTAAATCATTCTTGGCGAAGCCATGAGGGGTGAAGAGGGACACTCAACATCACTCCAGTTTGTTCTTTCGGAGAACTCTGGGACCCAAAGGTATCGGTGGAAAATGGAATCAGATTGAGATCAGTTGGACAAGAAACGCATTTCCCTGTAAATTCTTGTGGTGATGCCAACTTGAAAAGCACCAGAATGTGCTGTTCTTCTTGGTCGCGAAAAGACCAGATTTGGAAGCACCCTACTGACGAAATTTGAATCCACATTCCGTAGAGGAAAAACTCACTCGAGAGTGGAAATTGTCGTCCTGCTGAGAGTGCCTGCCAGACTGTGTCTTGTACCAGGAACGTGGAATCGCCAGAAAGTTGTGTGCGTTCTATCGCTCATGCACATAGATCACCGGCTTCCTGAGGCAACAAAGCTGATCAAGCCCTTTGTGTTTAGTGACATAGAGTACACCAGGTGTATTGTCTATGCGCCACAATACAGTTGTCTCCTCGAAATTATTGCGTAACAAAATTGGAGGGCAAGGAAGATGTCTCTTTGCTTTGCAGGATGACGTACCAAACCTCATATGAGGGCTCATTTCCCGAAGACCTTCAGCCCCTAATAGTGCTCCCCAATTCCTGAGGGGTGTGTCCATGGTGCTTGCGCAATTTGATACCTGTTTGAGGGAAAAAACACACCTTGTGTATAAATGTCTGTCTTGGATTCACCCAAGAAAGAGAAACCTCTCGCATCGAGGAGGGATTGTAATGAGATCTTCAAATGAATCAGAGACGTGAAACCAATGTTTATGCAGTTGCTGTAGCATTGTTATCCTGTGCAGAAGGACACTCACTAATACTGGAGAAGTTTGGGTGTACTGGATTGCTTATTAAGAAGAGTGATCCTCTGTAAATAAACCTGTCTCAGAAATGATGAATGCGTATGTATTGCAGACACAGAACGGCTGCCAGAATCTACATAAGAATCACGTGGAGTGGACCGAGAGTCCTGACAAGATAGGCCTGTGATATAACTTAGAGTATAGATTAACCACGTCCCGTGCTGAGGAAGCATTGTTACCTAAACCTTGACACTCTGGAGGTCGAGTGCACTTGTTAGGTCTCTGGCAGTAACATTTGAAAAACTTTCTTGAGGTACAACCTTTGAAAAATGTTTGCGCAGAGATGACCAAAAATCCAGCGCTACATGTCTGACCAGCTAGTTGAAGAGGATCTGAGAGGAAAAAAACCTAACTCCTTATTAGATTCAGAACCACTCCGACGGTCCCTGATGTATCCATAAGTCAATTTGTAAATGACTCGCGCAGATGAATCGAATGCGGTCACTATGAAGGCGTAGCATACAGGAAATTGTCCAAATTCTAGAGCATGCTCTTTTGACATTACAATTAGAATTTTCCATTTATAAATCGTAGTGGTGACCAAATGAAATCTTAGAGATATGCCATCCTTACCACACCTGGAATGGAGTCATGATGGGCTTTAAAGTAAGTCGTAGTGTCCTGGAAAAATGACTTCCTGTATACGATTTAGAGTCGAATCATACAGTTGCATATCAGGTACTGGGTGGAACTTCTTGGATTAAAATGCGAAAACTGTCCTCGGGCACCCCGAAAGAGTTGATCCCCGTACTGTGGAGAATCGAAGGCGCGGTATTGTGTGGTCAATATGATGGCCCAGAAGTAACAACCATAAAAAGGTATGGCCATTGTCTCAGTATGGACTTGTGGGCGAGGAACTAAGGGTTCCTCCAACCTTAACTCCGCCACACGATACTGCAAAACTTGGAGATGTAATGTATACTGCACGGTGTTTTGTTGATAATTATCTTTTGTCCATCCTTTTTGTTAAAAATTCTAGAAGCTCCCGTGTAGGGGTATTCAAGGAAACGCACATTCTGTGCCTCCATGTTAAAATTGAACCTGTCCAGAGAGCTAAAAGATTGCCCGAGAGTCACTAGCGCCGATCTTTTGGATGAAGCAGAGCTCAAAAGTTCTGTCAATACAATATAGAAAGAGAAAGAAACCGTCCGCCTCTATCCTGGTGACAAGGGCTTGACGAAAGCGCGTCACCGTTCTTAACATGAGGAGGGTAAATCCGTCAACATCCACCGGAGGATAGAAGAATAAAGAATCATACAAGATCCTGTAACTTGCTAAAAGGAGGCTACGACTAATAAGTAGGGTAAAGTAACACTGTAATAAGCCCAACTGGACCAAGCGTCGACTAACCTGACCATGGACTGGGTGGAGCATCAGAGAGGTCAACAAGAAAACGTGACCCTCAGTGTCCGCATAGGAAACTGTTGCAGGCTTAAACCACTGTGGAGGTGACGGCTGACGCTGTCAGTCTACAAGTCCTCCGTAGACGTACTGTTTGCTGGTAACGAAAACTGATCCTTAACTTGGTCAACATTCCACATAAAACTCACCATCACTGAGGATGATTGTTGAATCGAGTAGTTTGTCAACTTTGAAAGTCGTCGACGAGCCTGCTAGTGATTAAGAGAACTGTCGTCAATGGGCCAACTGTGTACGGACCTAAAGCCTGCGTGGCAACTGCCGATGTGCCCACTGTTAATGGCCCCGAACTGCACTGTTTATTGGCTCACTGTTGATAGCCTAGAGATGCCAGGTCCAATGCCAATGGCCAAGTGCCGATGGATCACATGTGAGAAGGGCCACTGTTAGTGGCCCACTGCTATTGAGCCAACCGTCACTGTCTGAACTGCTTGGGGAGCAGAGCAGCGACTCATGAATGCATGTAAATATTTCCAAAGTGAAGCAACACTTCGGAGATTGCCATCAAGATAGTCTGTGTAAAAGGCTATGCATGTTCTGGGTTCCTTGACCCTCTTGTTGTGATCACAAAGCGATCATGTGCTCATCAATATTTATTCCAACAAATACGCACTTGTACTCATCTGCATTTATTAACACCAGTAGTCCCAGTGTATGTGCAAGCCCACGATCTCCGGACTGAAAGTGCACTGCAGTTATTGCTAAAATACAATTTATTTGCAAAAGTGTTAATAAATCTACATCTTTCGATATATGTCCAACTCATCTGAATGGGTTTAAACAGTGGCAGTTTCTGATGGGAGTAAGTATTACTGTCTTGACTATGTCAGCTGAACAGGCTCTCAAACGCCGACGAGACTTTTACCGTCGATGACTGCTCTTCAGCGTCGACGAGGGACACACTGCTCCCTCGACGAGGCACCTCATCTCACCGTCGACGAGGCACCCCTCTGTCGACGAGGCCCCTCGCCGTCGACGGGGCTTCCCACCGTCGACGATTGCTCTTCAGCGTCGACGAGGCATCTCGCCGTCGACGAGGTCCTTCGCCGTCGACGGGGCTTCCCACCGTCGACGATTGCTCTTCAGCGTCGACGAGGCATCTCGCCGTCGACGAGGTCCTTCGCCGTCGACGAGGCAACCCCCCCCGTCGACAAGGCTCCCCACCATCGACGAGGCCGTCGACGATAGCTATTCAGCGTTAACGAGGGACACCCCTCAACGTCGACGAGGCTCGCCGTCAACGCGGCTCGCCGTCAACGGAGCTCCCTCATCGTGGACGAAAGGTTCCCGTCGACGATGCCACCATCACAGTCGACGTTGCTCGTCGTCGACGCGGCAAAACTCGTCGTCGAGGCGAGCATTGACGAGGCAAAATTGCATTCTTTAAAAAAGGCTGTTGTTCAGCGAAGCTCCTTGTCGGCTGTGCAGCCTCCTGCGACTTACAACCAGTGCATTTGAGGGCTCTGTCAACAGGATCCTGTAGTCCTGTGACACCGTAGATCACCAGTGACGGCAGAGATTGCCGTCGTAGAATACCAAGAGCTTCTAGTCAGCAAGCTGGCATCTCCTCAGAAGAAAAAATGCACAAAACGAGTCTAAACGCCTGAGAGTAAATCTCGTGGGCGTAGATGTGGGAGGCAGACTCGTAGCAGGTCAAAGACCCTTACCTTTGAAGCAACCTCAGCTGGTGAAGTAAAGCCATAAAAATATCGAAAAAACCTCCCACATCAGAAGGGGGGTAGCCATAATCACAAGAACATCCCCTTCTATCCAACCATGTCAGCAACAGGCAGACAAAATGATCCATGGAAACGGTCTCAGCCTTCCACCAGTGACACAGGGTCAACAAATAGACTTCGTGTGAGAATATCACAAAATTTAATAGATATATATATAATATAAATGAAGAAACTGAGCAGAGCTCAGGGAGACTCCCTGCACACGACGTGCGGTAAAAAATCTGACAGCCTGAGCCTCTGGGGGGAACCTTCTGGTGGGTGCTGTCGCCTGATTGGCTGCAGTTTGGGCTACACAAAATGACAGGGATAGTCACTAATGTGGAAGTTTTTTCTTCTGTAGCTTGGCTACTTTACTTCCTGGTTTGTTTTTATTGGTATTTACTATGTATTTATAGCATTTTATTGCTTTTTTATATACCGTGGGACTCCCACTCCGACGACGGGGAATGATTCAGGCATGTGAATCTATGAAAGACACCCCTAATACTGGAGAATTATGGTTATAGAATGTAAAATCTTTTTTTATTTCAGCCTTCTGTCTCCAGATATTTGGAGCAGGTCACATCTTGCAGGAAGCACTTCGTTGTCAAGGGGGTGTGGTGGTGGTGGTGGTGTGAGTGTGGGTTTGAAGGATGATGATCCCAGTTGGAGTGCTGGTGAACAGCTCATGGGAGGTGCTAGTTCTGAGCCTGGGTTCACAATTGTGGTTGATCCTCTCCAGAGTACACAGGACAGGAGAAAACCAACAAATATTAAAGATTCTGGGCCTCATTTATGAGGCCCCTTGCGCCGCCGGAACGTCACTTCTTCTGTGGTGCAGGAGCAGGCTCCGTATTTACGAGGCTGCATTAAGCCACTTTTTGGGCTTAATGCAGCCTTGTATATATTGTTCCCTTTAATGCACTTTATTGTGTTAAATGGGAGTGAAATGGGTGTTACTGGGGACATTACCAGCAACATCCATTGCTTTTTGACACTGCTCCAGATTTATGAGACATCGTATCTCTGAGGCAGCTCCAGAAACTTAGGGGAGGAGCAACAGGGAGAAATACCTTTATTTCTCCTTGTTTTTCCTTTTTCTATGGGTGCTGCATTCTGTATACATAGAAAGAGGAAAAACCCTCTTGTGATTGTTTTTGCGCGGGAGGGTTTCCCTAGGTTTATATTATTGGGAGAGGGATGTGTTTTGGCCTGTTTTTCACTGTGGACGTTGTAACTTTAATGTGATGTAATTCCATGGAGTGTTGAGTACATCACCAGGCATAGAATGTGTGAGGGTCTTGGCAGCAGGCAGATGATAAAAAGGTTATGATGTCCTGGCTGTACTGATCCTGTGGTGGATGCAAATAAAGGAGGTAAACTAACCTGGAAATAGTGTACTCTTTCAACATCTTTCATTTACAGAGGTCCCTCCACCTGGTCCGCCTTAAAATGTTGTCTTAATGTTGCTGGCCATCAAGAAACGACTCCATCTTTACCTTTAAATTGTTTTAGTTCTGAAAGTGAGATGAAAGCTGATGTCAACCCCAAATCCTCCTCTGCAGTCTTGCAGGCACTGAGAAGAACCTGGGGGCATATTATCAAGACAGGCGATAAAATTATCGTGGTTTTAGCGGCAGAAAACTGCCACTAAAACAGCGATAAAGGGCTTGATAATATGCTCTATGGAATTCCAATTGAAGCTCATGTTAGATGTCCCTCACATTTAACCTGGGCTTCAATTGGAATTCACAAGAGCATATTATCAAGCCCATTATCGCCGTTTTAGCGGCAGTTTTCTGGGGGACAGATGGGGAGGGACATACATACCCGAGCATCTTCTTAATTCAGGTCACTGCTCCGAGCGCTCAGGTCCATGCGGGAATGGCTGTCTCTGATTAGAGGAACACTCTGCATTGAGTAGAAGCGTCATACATGAGAAGTAATTATTGGGCTAATGGTAGTTTTGGGGCTTGTTTTTCTGGTTTCAGAGTGTGCACTTGAGCGGTCCCTAATTTGAGCCAGTTGTTTCCAATGCTCGGTACCGGCACTTAATTGTCAGCACCTGCACTTATGACATCTGCCACATGATGCCGCTGTTTATCTAATTTAGGGCTCAGCACAACAACAGTAAATTATTATTTTAATATTTATTTAAAACAACACACCTGCCGCCAAACCATTCCTATTGCTTTGGGGGCCTTGAGCAGTCCCTATTATCACTGTTGTTGAGTGTGATCGTTACTAGTTGTGTTGGTGCTGTCACTGGCCACGCTTGCAGGGGCAATGGATAGCACAAGCTGTGGTGGTCTCCTGAGGAGTCCCTGGCACTTATTGTTTTTACAAATTAAGCACTGGTTGACCCGTGTCTGCAGCCTGCTGCTTCGCCCAATGAACACCGCCCTCCACTGAAGACGGTACGGAGTCAGGAGGCATGCTGGGGTTGCAGCAGACACAAGCAGGGCTCCCTTCCTGCTCCCTGCTGCCGGCTGGCTGGGGTCCGACACTTGGACAGACTCCAAGTCCGACCTAACTCCCCAATGCAGCCACTGCCATCCCACCCCACTTCCCCGGCTGTGATTGAACAGTAGCCGCAGGGCCCCATATACCATGGTATTTATCTACTGAGACTGGCATACAACATCTCAAGGCAATATAACAAATGGATGGCAAGGTGGAGTGTTTCTTAACATTTTATTTGCTGGGGAGGTGTTCTATTATCCCTACCTGAGAGAGTGAAGGAAGTATACCTAATATGTCCCTTGCCTCAAAGGGTGGAAAGGAAGGTGTTTGTTACTTTCAATCAATCAGGAAATTGTGAAGCGCGCTACTCCCCCGTGAGGGTCTCAAGACGCTGGAGGGGGGAAGCAGCTCCGGCCAGTCGAAGAGCCAGGTCTTGAGGGTGTTCCTGAAGATGTGCAGAGTGGGTGCATGTCTGATGTTGATCGGGAGCTTGTTCCAGGTCTTTGCTGCGACGTAGGAGAAGGCTCGTCCACCCGTTCAGGCTTTGCGGATGTGCGGGGTTTTAGCGGGGTCGGCAGATCGGAGGTTTCTCCTGGGTACGTGGAAGGCGATTCTTTCGTCAATATATTGGGGTCCGATGTTGTGGAGGCATTTGTATGAGTAGGTGATTAGCTTGAAGGCTGCCCTCTTCTCAACGGGGAGCCCGTGGAGGTCTCGCAGATGTGGAGTGATGTGTTCGTGTCGGGGGATGCCGAGGAGGAGTCTGGCTGCGGTGTTTTCTATGGTCTGGAGCTAGCGGAGCAGAGATTTGTTGATCCCGGCGTAGAGGGTGTTTCCGTAGTCCAATCTGCTGGTTATGAGTGCATGGGTGATAGCCTTTCTTTATTCGAGGGGGATCCATTTGAAGGTCTTGCGAAAGATGCAGAGGGTGTTGAAGCAGGTGGATGCGACGGCCTTGATCTGTGGAAAAGGATACTTTTGGTATCCTTTTCCACAAGGGATGGAGGATGTGTGCTGAGTACCTTCAAATTGGGTAGCGATAACACCTCGTGGTTGCAGGTCATAGAAGCATCAGAAAGACATATGAAGTGCTATATATATAAAAAAAAATCTTACTGATGTTTAGAGGTGTTACTTCACTCACTTCCTACTATGGAGCTGATTGGCTGCCTGCCTGCCCTTGACAGGAGGGTTGAAAAGGTATACAGCTACTCACAGCAGTTGCTTCACTCACTTTCTTCCATGGTGCTGAGTGGGTTCCAAGACTACTTACTCTGGAGTAAGTTACCTGTACCGTTTCCATTTGGATGATTTTGAGTATTTTGTGTTTTTAAGCTTTCCCTTGGAATATGCAGTTTAACTCAACGTCTGCATGCGTTGCCCATCTCCATAGCATTGTTTCTATTGAGAGAATGTTTACGATTTCCTATTAAAAAGCAAGGCAAGTGAAAGCAGGAAGCAAGATAAAAGAAATATTTAACAACATTAAGAATTTGGAACATTTATATTACTTATCTAAATCTAAGGATGCCCAGTAAAATCTGATTAAGGCCAAGATAAACTTTAACAGGTTTACTGCAGAACAAACAAGTGATACTTTATTCAGATTCAAACATAGGTATTAAGGAGCTATAAACAAGATGAGTAAATTATTGGCTAAATATCTAAAAGTGAAAAAGAGAGATATTTTATTGATTCAATCATTGACGAAAATACCAGTAGTATTAAGACATCTCATAGGAACACTGCAGATATTTTTATTAATATTTACTCCAACTTGTATACACCTGAGTCCCCTCCTTCTTAAAACGCAATTGATAAATATTTATCTGACCTATCAAGAGATAAATAACCTAATTTAGATCTCTCGCCTTTAGAGAATAATTTGATAATAGGCAAAGTACAGAATGCAAAATAAGTATGTAAAAAAGGGAAAGCTCCTGGGCCTGATGGTTTATCCTTAGACTTTTATTCTGATTTTTCTGACTTGTTGGCTCCTAAATTATTGTTCCTTCATGGGCATTTTTGTTTTACAAATTATCCGCAAGGCACTTGTTTTGCAAGCTACAGCATGCCTCATTTATAAACAAGTAAAAGACACTTCTGATTGTGAAAACTACCATCTAATACCATTAATTAATAAGGATTGCAAAATATTTGCTAAAATATTAGCCAGTCGACCAGAGAGTTTTGTTCCTGATCTCATTAAACCAGAACATGTGGAGTTTGTCAAAATGGAAGGATTGCCTAGAGTTTTCTTAAGTTTTATCTGAAAAGCAAATCTGTTGAAGTGTCCTGTAGCAGCGTTCTTTTTGGATGCTGAAAAACTTTTATCCGTCTTCACCAGCATTTTATGATAAATGCCTTGAATTGGCATGGTTTAGGCCTTAATCTTTTAAATATTGATGCTTTATTATATAAAGCTCCTCCTGCCTCTATTTTTGTTAATAGTTGTATTTCATCTATTTTCCACATTGAAAGAGGCACTTTGCAAGGCTGTCCTTTGGTTCCTCTGCTCTATATTTTATCTCTTAAACCTTTTCTAGGTAGAATCTGGCAAAATTCATATATTGAAGGGTTTCCTGCTTTGCAGGAACAGTCCTGAGCATTCTTTAATAGATTTTTATGCGGCAGTTGAAACCCTTCCTTGTTTATTGTTATAAACTTAATTCAAACAAATTTGGAGCTTCTCCCGTTAAACAAATTTTGTTTCAAAGACCTTTAAAAAATGATGCTTTATTTGGTTTAAGGGAAAAATTAAATATTTAGAAGTCTGGTTCTCCAAGTCAATTAATCCAACTTTAAAATATAATTTAAAAAAATTTCTTGAAAACTAAGGAGTCTCCTTATACCTACCTTGGTGGGGTAGAATGGATTCTATTAAAATTATGATTTCACCAATCATTTAATATTTTCTTTCAATGTTACCTGTTAATTTACTGAAGTCTTTCCTGTAGATCGATATTTTGTTATCTAATTTTTACAGCAAAATAGACAGCCTAGAAATTATCTGTATAAATTAAAATGACCTAAAGAAAGAGGAGGGGTAAAATTCCCTAAATGTTCCTGTTTTTATGATGCTTGTCTTTTATTGGATTGCCATTATAGTTATGTTTTATGTACTGTACTGTTAATTCTTAATACGATAATTTATAAAACTAAAAAAAGAACAACTAATACAAGGACTCCTCATGTGCTCCATTCAATGGAATGTTTATTAAAAATGCTTCTGAAATGTTTCTGGGTACACTGCATCTACTTCCGGGTTGAATATCACTCATCATAGAACTGTGGCAGGTCAGCACCAGCAATGATCTTGTGTTCACTTCCTGCCTTGGTGATAGTCACCATGTAGATCACGCCTCCGCTGGAGCCATCGCGTGCCATCGCCAACGCTACAGCTGTGAAGAAACCAGAGAGGACACGTGTTAGTACTTCCCAGAGAGGGCCATCAGCAATTCAGAGAGCCTTGTGGCTGTTGAGTAAAAAACGTCAATGGTTGGAATTTTAAGACATGTCTGCTGGCTTGACGGCATCACTGACAGCAAAAGACCGTGCTTTAAGCTTATGCTGCTACAGTGCGAATCCCACTGGTAAAGAGTGTATAGGAAGAGGCATTCATGAAGTGATTGGTGACCTGGGGCTTTGTAAATTAGCAGTGGGGGGTTCAGTAGGCTCTGCAGTGCACCCCGAAGGCCGGGGCAAATTAATTCATTGCAGGGAGAGGTGTGGCGCCGCGGCCAGGGTGACTGATGCTGGAATCTAGGGATCACGGTTCGATTCCCGGCGCCGGCGGCAGAGTAGCCCAGCACAAAGTGACTCTGGGCAATAGCTTGCTTAATCTTCCTGACGGCCCCCAGCGCCTAGAAACCCTTTCGGGTGATTGTTCGCGCTTTACAAATGTGGAATATAATTCATCTACCATGGAAGGGAAGTGAGATAGAGGCAAAAAGAGACAAACCACAACAGAGAATGGGAAAGAGACAAATAAGAAAAAAAAGATATAAGTTTGCAAGACAAAGCAAATGAGATTGAGCAAGATAGAAGAGAATGAGAGCAATAAGAAGGCTGGAGGTAAGTAGGAGATGGGACAGAGTAACTGATCACAAGCAATAAGTAAGCTAATAGGACTATGTTAGATCTATTGGCTTTTTAATGCATTTTAGCCATGTTTAGGAAAGTGCCACTTTTTGCATGGTTACCCCCACTTTTTGCCTGATGTCTGATGCACTTTGCTTGAGTGTGTCCTGGGTCCCTGCAAATCAGGTTCCCAAGCCCTGTGTTATTTCCCAAACCTGTACCTTTATTTCCACAATTGGCACACCACTGGCCCACAAATAAGTCCCTTGTAAAAGCTGCCATTGGTACCAAGGGCCTTGTGACCTTAGAGGGCCTCTGAGGGCTGAAGCATGTATTGTGCCACCCTCAGAGACCCCTCACCTTATCACACAAACACTGCCATTGAGGTCTCCGTGTTTTAGTGCAGACAATATCAAACAGTTGCCATGTCACATATCCCTGTGTGCCATGACCACAACCACTGCCTGTGGCATAGGTAAGTCACCCCGTTAGCAGGCCTCACAGTACTAAGGCAAGGTGCACTATACCACAGATGCGGGCACAGCTGTGCAATCAATATACCCCTACATTGTCTGTGTCATTCACAGACATTATAAGAGCATTGACGCCATATTGAGTACATGGTCTGGGAGTTTGTCATTACGAACTCCACAGCTCCATGATGGCTTTACTGAAAGCTGGGACGTTTGGTAGCAACATTTTCAGCTCAATAAACCCACACTTGTTGGATTTATTGAAAAATGCACTCAGAGGGCATCTTAGAGATGCCCCCTGACATACGACAACTCCCTTGTGTCTAGCTATCTGGTCTGCACCAGCCTGCCACACACAGGTATTTTTCTGCCCCCTGAGGTGAGAGCCCTTGTGCTCTTGTGGGTCTGCCTGGGTGGAGATGTTATCACCTACCCCCTAGCAGGAACAGCAATCAGGGTGGTGGGCCTCAAACGCTTCCAGCCCTTCAATATGCTGACCAGGGCCTCTCCAGCCAGTTGAGTTGCCCGTCCCCATGACCAAACCCCACTTTTGGCAGCAAGGTAGGTGGGAAAATTAGTAATCAGGAGAGGTGTGTCCCCACTCTGCCTGGACCACCTGTAAGGAGCCCTGGACAGAGGTGAACCCCTCCTTAGAAAATCCTTCATCTTGGATGGAAGGATCCTACCCAATGAGGTTAGGGGACATTCGAAGGGTGTACCCACCCTAAAGGCAAGTAGCCCATTGGCTGCCTGCTGCCAGTACCTGTAATGCCACTAAATTCAGTGTTTATGATCAGCCCTAAATATTGATCCTCATATTCTTGCAACCTAAGAAGAAGATGGACGAAGAAGACGCTGTGCAGCCTAGCAAGAAGACAACTACTGCTTTGGCCCCAGCCCTACTGGCCTGACCCTGCTGCCTGAGCCTGCAAAGAATACAACGCTTATCCAGTGGCCAGCAACTTCCAAGAACCCCAGGAAGAGTGCCGCTCTTCAATAAAGAGCAAGATCTCCTGAGCACAGCGGCCCTGTCCAGAAAAACCTCCATCTTCAAGGACTCCAGATCCAGGAGGATCCGAGACCCTGCCCACCCGACGCCCACGGTCTGAGTCTGAGTGGCTTACCTGTCCAGTGACACCTCCCCGGTGATCCTGACCTCATCTCCATCAGTGGCTTACCTCTACCGGACCCCACAAAGTCACCTGCAGCCTTAACTCGAAGGGTTCCCCTGACACCAACAAAGAAACCCAACACAAAAAGGCATCCTCAGCCCTCTGGCCTTGGAAAGCCCAACCAACACTGTCTCAACCTCCCGTATCTCTCCAACTTATCTGCTGAGCCGATGGTCACCTTCAACCAGCCTCCTGGTCTGCACCTGCAGCCTCTTTATGCGACCAAGATTCCCCATTGAAACGCATTGGGCGCCAAACAATGATTTGTACCCTGCACCCAGCTACCCCTGTGCCGCTAGTGGTGTAGCTTCGGTGCTGCTGTGTGCCCCCTATGCTGATCTTAAACACTGGGGCTTGTGCTCTGAAACCGCGGGCACTTACCTGCCAACCGTGCCTCTCCGAGATGCCTCCAGCGTCCATTGATTTAGATTAAGCCCAGTGACCTCTGCACCCGGCTGTCCCACTGTCACTGGTGGTGCAGTACATACCTGAAACTGAATTTTGCCCAGTGTTGATCTAAACCCCCGGAGACTGAAACTGTAAGTTAAGTACTTACCTGCTAACACATATCCTTGTTTTCCTTCCATAGGCTTGCATTGCACTTCTTTTCCTATTGCATACCGAAGTCTAACTTGTAATATTGCACAGTCTATTGTTTCCAATTCAATACAAAAGTATTTTCATTCACTGTAAAGCATTGTTTACTGTCTTGCAAACCAATTCTCACTGCATTTGATAAGTATCACCACCTTTTGAAACTGTTACTTCCCTGCATCTGAGTTCCACTTGGTTCTAGAAATAAAACAAAGTATAACTTTTTATACAAACAATAGGTCTGAGTTCAGTCTTTGAGTGTGTGCTATAATTTCTTGCCTGAGTGTGTATATTAGATGCTTTACCCCACCGTCTGATAAAGCCTTACTGTTCCACCACAGTACCACAAATAGAGGGCCTTATTTATGAGCCCCTTGCGCCGCCTGTGCATCACACTGCGTTTTGTGACACACTGGCGGCGTAAAATATGCACCCCTCTGTGCCATATTGACAAAGTGACGCATTTAGGCAGATGCGTCACTTTGTAAAACCCTGCACTACATTATACCTGCGTCAGGTATAATGTATGCAGGGTGGGGGTTTCCCGCAAAAAAAGGCTCTTAGAAGTGTTGCACTGAAATCCATGCGATTTCACTGTGACACTTCCAGGACGCCACTCCGTCAAATCCTTACGCCTGCCTCACAGCAGGCATAAGACGGATCCAGGCTCTTTTACATGGGGTTTGGCCCATGTGAAAGGACACTTTGGTGGAGTTGCGTTTGTTTTCAGACATACCCCACCAATGCACCATTTTTGCGCCTACAGATACGTCAGGAATAATAACATATCTGTAAATCATTGCAACATGGAGCGTACAGAAAATACGGTGCATCTATGGTGTCGCAAGGAGCGCGCACTGAAAAGTGTTGCAATGCTGTTTTCATGCAGTGTTTCAAAGTTTTCCATAAATGAGGCCCAGAGCTTTTAGTATTATCTACTTAAGCCTCTGGGGACCCACTGGACTCTGTGCACACGATACCTTACTTTGGTATATTGTATACAGAGCCAGTTTTCTACTCCATGTTGTACATCAGCCTGGCACAGCATTTTGGTGGGGGGGGGGCAGGAGGTGTGGGGCAAGCAGCACAACATCAGAAGGATGAGGCAAGCAATACATTGAGGGAGGGGGCAGGCAACACAACATAGAAGGGGGCAGGAGGGACGGGGCAAGTCACACAATGAGGGATAGTGCGAGAGGGCCAAGGCAAGCAAGACAACATGGAAGGGGATAGGAGGCCAAAGGGATCGGGAAAACAATGATGGGATAATCAGCAACGTGGAAGATTCGAGCAACAATGATGGGTAAGAGCAACAATGCAGGAAAGGGCAGATGGAAACAACAATATGGGAGGGTACATGGGGGAAAGGCTGCCTGGAAACATTTACACTCTTATGGAGTGCTGCAACAAAAAGAAAAATGTAGCTCCGAAAGCGTAGTGGAAGGACACTGGGCAAGGAAGAGGTACTTGGGCCATGCTCCACAAAGAGGAAGTGAACCTGGCATGCACAGACCAAAGAGAAACATGGAAATGAGAGTGATGATGAAGCCAACCAATGGTAAGCAACGGGCGGGTCCTAAGCCCCATGTAAGTAAACAAAATGTCTTGCAAGTGACAACCCACGCTCTCTCTCAGGTAATACCTAAAACCAGAGAGGAACAGAAAGGGCGAGCAAGAGATAGCAACAGAGGGGGTGGCGAGCGTGAAGGGGGTGTGTGTGAGAAGGCACATATGTCGGTCAAGTACACCAATGTGGTGGTGACAAGGGACAGATTACAGAGCTCTGTTACGTTTTCTTGTGTTTATGTATTTAGTGAGCAGCAAAACCATTACAATAGAAATAGTGTTTAGAGCTATCAGCTTGCCAGGTCCAGTTGATGGCTGGAGGCAGCAGTAGTCTGCAATGTTAGGCCTCAATTTCTTGAAGGTATGCCCAGGAACAATCTTAACTGTGGGTAGTCTGGGCAGCACTCAATATAAAGGAGAGTGCCTTTCAATTGTGTCTTATAAGGAGGTTAAAAGAGGAAACTCTAAGCTCAACACACGGGTGTTTGGAAGTATCTAGGACGGGATGACTAACCAAGTGCAAGCTTTGAGCTTGGATGCATCGGGTGAAGATAAGGGAGAGATGTGCTCGGTGGATTGGCCGCCTTCCAGCCTCTATGCAAGTCAGTTCTGCGGCTCCTCTTCAGTATTGTGACCTTCAGTTCTGGCTGATGCTCAGACCAGACGGGACCAGAAAACGTTGGACTTTAATCAAGAGTCAGAGTGGGGGTCCTGCGGCTCGGAATACTAGTAGTGTGGTATCCTGCTCTCTTCTCTGTCTAGTCCTTTCTCTGTGTTCTGTACTCTGTAGCTCAGCCAGTCTAAGTGATGTCACAGAATGTTCCCTGTGTGTATGTTTGAGTGGAATTGTCAGATGCTGCTCCCGGTGGGGCTGATTCTCCTGATAATATTACCATCTTCTCATCATCTGAAATTCCTGTAACTGTTGACATCTGATTGAACTGAAGAATAAATCTACCTTTTGGATACAACTACATTCCGGCGTACCTCCTTTCATGAATTTCACATAGGGTTAACCTGAATGTCATCTATAGTAATTGGGGAATAACCACTATAGCTAGCTAGAGGGGAGTGGAACTCTAGATCCCTGACCTTATGGGATTGTGTGTATTGTTTGTGAATGTCGAAATTTACTTTGTGGTTGTGTATAAATACTCCTTTTTTACGTAAAAGCAAATATTTGACTGTACAATCAATCTTTACTACTGCTGCATTTTCAGTGGCAAGTCTGGGTTCACGGCCATGTGTCGGCCTTCCACTTAGAAGCCTTGGACTGATCGACCCGCGCTACAATTGAGAATCTGGTGCCGCAGGGATACTTGGCCCGGTAGTAGGTTGGCCCCTGGGACATCAGGGTAAAAGGCCTCAACCGCCACCATCGGGCTCAGTAACCACTCTTGCTCCATGGCCCACTGAACGGGGTTCTGTGCTCTGTAGATTCCATTTAATAAGCTTCAGCAATGCATAAAACCTACCATTAGTTGCAAACTGAACACACTCCTCTCTGGACATCCCTGGCTTGAAGGCGGAGTCTACGTAGCCATAAATGTACGAGCTCCCGGATCCACCAATGGAGAAGGGCTGGCGGACGAGCATCCCCCCCAGCGTCCCGTACACCTGGGCGAGGAAACAGAGACATGTCAGAGCTGGTAAAACAAGCGAAGGAAATGCAACACAGAGGCACCGTGAACATTCTGCAGGGGCCTCCTTCACCTCCAAGGGCGGCCAATGAGACAGTGGAGCAGATCTACGAGAAAGTGCCGCAGCGTGGCACCGCAAGCCCTTTGGCTGTGCCACGCTGTGGCACTTTCAGAGCACAGGAATGCGACATATTTACAAGAATATGTCGCATTCCTGTGCTCTCCCGTGTGCTGGCGCACAAACAACTGCCAAGCGCTGGCGTGTGCACCCTTGCTCTATGGTGCAAAGATACCTGCGCCATGGGGAGATTGTGTTTGTGCAGGAAGCGGCACCTTCCTGCACAAAAACAATCACTAAAGGCTTTTTCCTCTTTCAATGCGTGCTGTAGAATGCAGCGCCATTGAAAGAGGAAAAAACGAGGAGAAATAAAAACATTTCTCCTCGTTGCGCCTCGCTACGCCACCTCTAGAGTGGTGGAGCATACACACTCATCTCTACATTTACGATTTCACGTAAATCTGGAGATGTGTCTTGTTCCATGGGTGTTGCGTGGGAACACCCACAGCAACACCCATGAAACGCCCCTTCAACGCACAGTGCTGCGTGTGAAGGGGCCGTATTTACAAGGAGAGGAAAAGTCACGCAGGGTGGCTTTACCTGCCCTTGTAAATATGGAGGAGCCCCCTGCGCCACCAGTACGTCACGAAAAGTGACGTACTGGTGGCGCAGGGGGCTTGTAAATCTGCCCCATATGTGTATCTGCTCTTTACAGGACATTATTTCCATCACACTGCACATGTGCACTGACAGGGGTTCTCTAACTCCTGCAGATAAAATCACATATTATAACAAGGCAGGAAACATCATGCAATATTAAACATTTCTCTTTTTAAATTGCACTCTCCAGAGCCAACCAGTTTCCATCTCTACGGGGGGTTTGCTACAAAACCTTATCCCCTTGGTACCTGCCTCTTTGAAGCCTCCACAGTGAGAGCTGATGCCAACCTGAGGACACCAAAGCAAACACCAAACCCTAGGTACTCCTTGCGAAAGAAAACAACACAGGGAGGCTGGAACTTCTGGCCTTAAGTAACTTCTAGAGAATTCAAGCTTTACTCTGGTTGTCTGTGACGTCCCCGGAAGGCCTAAGTGAAAAATAATTCTTGACAGCTATCCATCTATAATAGAAGCAAAAAATCCAATGGCGAACTCCAGGTGCCGCACAAGCCTCAATATATTAACCCAAATTGTAGTCAGAATAGCAATTGTATGAATGGTGTGCACAGACTACTCCTGCATCCACCGTTGAGGGATGCAACCCGCCTGCTCGGGAAACAAAACTGGAAAAGCAATGGAGCGGTGCACTACCAGAGTATAGTAACGTTCAATGATGAAGCAAAATCAGTTCCTTCATTGGTATCATCCTTTATTTAAATGTATCCAAATGAACAGAAACAGAACATCAGCCAACGCGTTTCGTTCACGGAATGAACGTCGTCAGGGCAAAAGGTGTATGGTGAAATGCAACATTACTGGCGGAAATGGGGTCATATAGCCTCCCAGGTCATGAAAGGTCACAAAGTTGCGGCGTAGGCCTCCATGATAAGGGCCAATGTCGAAGAGCCTGAAGCAATACTTCCAGCGTCACGGCTCTTCTTGGACCTCGTTTCCGCTACTAATGTTGCTTTTCCAGCTATCCATCTATAATTCTATATACTGTCCCAGGTGTCTCTCTGTCAGGTGTAATACCTTCAGACAGTCCTGGTACTAAATGCAGCCACACCTCACTTCCTGGGAGTTATAGGTGTGCCCTTGCCATTAGAAAGAGATAAGGAGGGAAGGAAGGAAGCATGGATGGAGCGAAGCAGGGATGAAAAGAAGCGGGAGGGAGGGAAGGAGGGAAGCAGGGAAGGAGGGATGCAAGGAAGCAGGAAATGAAGGAAGCAGGGAAGCAGGGAAGGAGGGATGCAAGGAAGCAGAGAAGGAGGGAAGCAGGGAAATAGGGATGCAGAAAAGGCAGATAATTTAGGAGGTGGGGTGGTTTTATGGATAAAATGGAGCCTAATCGGATGAACGCCCACCAAGAGCAGCAGACAGGAAAGGTCCTTTGTGTTTTGGGTTAGACAGACGTGACGGTGGGGGGGGGGGGTCACAAGGTACCAGAGGTAACAAATATGATTTTCATGCAAACCCAGCGAGAGCTGGGAGCCCACCTCATCTTAATGTCTTAGTAACTGTTTAAACGTAGGACTCTCCTTTTCGCCACACTCTTGACCTGCCTGAGAATTATTAAGGTGCTTGTAATTTAAACAACAGTTAGATTATGTTATTGTTTGCAATGATATTATGAATTTCTTTTTCTTTCTTTTTACTGCTGTGGATTTCAGTCAAAAAAAGACTTGCTATGACACAGTACAGCGTCCTCCCCAAACATGTCTCTAAACGAATAACTGCAGAGTTGATGCTAAGTTCAGCAGGCGCCAAATAACAAAACTAGAGGCTAAACGTTGGTGCTATAAAGTTCCAAAAATATTGCTCCGTTCATTAAACATTAACAGATCCCCCATGACCTGGCTTTCCACATTCATTCCCTGTTTTATAGTCTTGGCATCATGATTTATGCATTACCTCTATACACAAAGTCACTGCTGCTCACCGAGTCCGGATTTTGTTTGTTGGACTTTAATAAAACATTCAGCCTCAAAAGGCTGTCAGAAGGTGACGTTTTGGCAGCTAAATCACACTACAGGTCTGAAAATAGACTTATATAGAGGCCCTGTGCATCGAAACAACAGCTGCAGTTAGGAAGAAAAAGTGAGAGACAGACAGATGATAGATAGATAAATAGATAGATAGATAGATAGATAGACAGACAGACAGACAGATAGATAGATAGATGCAGTGAAAGATCTAGAAACTGAGAAACTGATAGCCATTTCCCCAACCAACAGCACGGGCGTGCACTAGGCGTCACTCACCTGCCCTCCGAGCCGCCGGTCCCAGCCCGCCACTATCAGGTGTGCCAGCAGCTCCTCCTTGTACTTGTAGCAGACGCCCCTCACAAGGCTGGCGGCGGCCACCACCAAGGGGGCGTCATCCATGTCCAGGCTAGGAGAAAGAGATGGCGTCCGTTAATCAGACACTAGAGGAGGTGGAGGCAGCTTTGTGCGGAGCAGACCCAGCATATTTAGGTGCCTGTGAAATCTCCTCCCACCCCTCTAAATACAGACCAGGCCTATTCAGCCCAACTCTGAGTCACCCAGGAAAGGCAGGACACACCTCAGCCCCCACACCCCTTGTGACTGTCTAGAACAAATGCACATCCTTACCTACTGGCACTCCAAAGCCAGAAGATAAATACACAAACAGGCAGAGGCACACAGGATGGTTAAGTAAGAAAAAGCCCACTTTCTAAAAGTGGCATTTTCAAACACACAATTTAAAAAACATCTTTACTAAAAGTTGTGTCATTAAATTCTGAGTTCAGAGAGCCTAAACTTCATTCCTCTGTCGTGTCTCAATGGAGAGTTATATTTGTGAGCTGTTACAAAGCAATTCCCAAGTTAGCCTATGGAGACAGATAGCCTTTCAACTGTGAAAAACAAAACTGGAAGTATTTCACTATCAGGACATGTCACACACACCAGTGCATGTCCTACCTTTCATATACACTGCACCCTGCCCTTGAGGGTACCTTGGGCACACCTGAGGGGTACCTTACATGCAAGAAAAGGGAATATCATGACCTGGCATGTGGGTACACTTGCCCGGTCGACATGGCAGGAAAAACGACGCACAGACACTGCAGTGGCAGGTCCGAGACACCTTGAAAAGACTGCTTGTTTCGGCGGCACACTCAGTGCTGCAGCCCACTAGCAGCATGTGATCGACAGGTCCTGGGCACACACAATCCACTGTATGAGGGATGTACTCGTAAATCAAATAAGCCAAACATGGAAACACCAATCCATGAACACAATTCACAGCAGGAGCACTTGCACTTTAACACCGAACAGCAGTGAGAAAGTGAGCAGAGGCACTAAACCAAAAAAATGGAGTCCAACATACCATAAAAATAGGAGGCCAGAAAGCAAAAAGAGAGGAGAAACACGCCAAAAGATACCAGGTCAAACAACATATTATTTATTTATTAAATATATGTAGTTTTATATAGCACAGGCAAGACCTGAGGGTATCAGAGCACTTTACATCAAAGCATGTTTAATACAAATAGCGAGTAAAATCACACATTAGTGATGAAATCAAAATTAGACAAAGTTTGAGAGAGGAGGGGCTGCAGGGGAGGCGTTCAGTGAGACTTAGTGGCTGCGGTCATGTCTTGGCAGTCGGTTGCCGTCCTGCTAGTTAAGGTTTCTGTTGAGGTGGAGAACCTTTAACTGTCTCATGAAGCTCAAGAAGGAATGGTTCGTCCTGATATGAAATAGGATGGAGTTTAGGGGCATTGCTCTAGAAAGAGCGGGCCAGGAGTTTTGTTTGTAGAGTTTGAGAGGGATAAGGAGGTGGGTTTTAGAACTTCTTAGATTTCTTGACAGGCCTGCCATTTTAAGTTTTGAGGGGAGGTAATCTGGTTTCCTGGTGTGGAGGGCTTTGTGCAAGAGACAGGCAGTTCTGAAGCTGCAGCGAGCTTCAATCAGGAGCCAATTCAGTTCTCTCACTGCAGGAGAAATATGATTATTATTATTTATTGCATTTATATGGCGCTACAGCTACCCTGAGGGTTTCCCGGCGCCCTGAATCAGTATCACTTGTAAGAGAGCAGAGAGCAGTTATTGGTCAAACAACCATGCTTTCACTCCCTTACGGAAGCGTAAGTAGCAAGGTTCCAGTCTTAATTGTAAGGGGAGTGAATTCCATAGTGCCGGCGCTATGATTATTGTTTTTGTTCCTGTGACCATTCTGGCTGCTGCACTGAGAGTGGTTCTAAGTTGTGCAAGGTGGGATTTAGCAGGGCCTGTGAGGGTGGCATTACCTTAGTGTAGTCTTGACAGCACAATTGCTTGTGTGGCAGTTTTGAGGTCGATGGCCAGTAGGTAGGGATTGTTTTGTTTAGAAGTTTCAGGTTGTAAAAGGTGCTCTTCGCACTGTTCTTTATATGGTTTTCCATGTTCAATTTGGGGTCTAATGTGATTCCTAGAGATTTGACAGAGTTGGCTAGGGTAAGTTTGCTGTTAAGAGAGTCTACGGAGTGTAGCCATTCCTGTATTTGGGGGAACTGCTTTGACTTTGATATGAGTAGAATTTCAGTTTTTTCTTGAAAGTTTTAGATGGTTGCCGGATAGCCGATGTTGTACATCTCTGAGGGTGGCGTTTAGTCTGTGTATGTCGTCTAGTGAGAAGATATCCAAATAGAGCTGGGTGTCATCTGTATATAGGTGAAAGGGGATGTTTGCTTGGTTGAGAATGATAGTGAGGGGCTCCATGGAGATCTGGAACGGTGTAGACGAGAGGACAGAGCCAAGGAGGACACCCCGAGTGATTGGAATTGAGTCGCAGGTCTGATTTCCTATTTTTATTTGTTGCGTTTTGAAGAGCCAATGTGAATCAGTGAAGGACCACCCCTTCCGCTCCAATCCTTTTTTGGAGGGTATCCAAGAGAAGCTTGTGGCCGACAGTGTCAAAGGCCGCTGATAGATCTAGGAGTATGAGCAGGCCGCATCGATCTGTGTCCAGGGATTTTCGGAGGTCATCGACTATGTTCAGAATAGCAGTTTCTGTGCTGCAGCCCTTTCTGAAGCCTGACGGATGAGGGTCTAGGAGAATGTGGTTGGCGATTTGTTGGTTTAGTTGTGAGAGAACATATCTTTCTAGGGTTTTGGCAAGGAAGCAGAGTTGGAGACTGGTTGGAAGTTGTTGAAGTTCTTCGAGTCAACTCCCAGTTTTTTTAGGAATGTCGTCAATGGCCGAGTTTGAGTCAGTCTGGCATCCCTCCAGTCATCAGGGAGGTGTTTATGATCTTGGACCTGATGGGGATAGGGCGTGGTTGAGTTTTTTTGCCACGGATGGGGTCCGCTATGTGGGACACGGGTTTGGATTTGGCCAACACAGCAGAAATGTCCTTCTCTGAGATTGGGTTGAATACCCTCCAGCTTTTCAAGGTGGGCTGTGGATGGGCTCATTCGCCAGAGTCTTTCTGAGGCTCTTAGCTGGCGACTTTCAGTGTTGAGGTCTTTGTTGAACCAGGATCTTGAGGGTGTTTATCATTCTTTTCAGTTTTAGAAGGGCTACTTGATCTAGTTTGGGGAACATCATTGAGTTGTAATGGGTGGTCTGTCTTTGAGGTCTGCTAAGGGAATTTGTCTTGTTTCTTGTTAATTGAAGGGTTTTTTGAAAGCACGTTTGGAGGTGTGGCGCTCTATTGATGTGGAACAGGATGAGGTGGTGGTCGGACCAATATATGGGGGATGCTTTTAAGAGTGTTTCTTCCTGGGCTATGATGCCATCCAGGGTTGAGTCTTTGTTGTGGGTTTGACCTCCGCAATGCTGGTCGAGTTTCTTATTGATTAGAATGTCATTTAAGTTTTGGATTCAAGCATTGCTTTTGTCATTGCAGTGAAGGTTGAAGTCCCCTAGGAAGATGTTTTTGGTGTCCGAGAGCGAGCAGTGTGTTATCAAATCTGTTAGGTGTTCATCACAAGAGAGTATTTTACCTGGTGGGTGGTATAGAAGGTGACAGTTTATAGTTGTATTGTCTTTCATTCTAATGGCAGTGGTGAGATATTGAAATGTGTTGTAGGGTAGGGAGTCTTTTTCTTCCACGTTGATGTCTCTCTTGTGTTTAATGGCAATGCCTTCACCACGGCGCTCCTTCCTGTCTTTCTTGATGAGTGAGTGTCCTGGTGGGAGTGGTGTGTCCATTATCCGGTAAAAGTATTCATTGAGCCATGTTTCTGTGATGAATGCTACGTCTGCGTGGTTCAGGATGACTTCTGCTAGTTCAGTTGCTTGCTTGGTTGCAGATCTGCAGTTGAGGAGCGTACACTTGGTTTCACTGCAGGGCTTTGGATCTTGAGGTGAGGAGGTCATGGGGGTATTAATAAGGTGTGTTGGTGGTTTAGTCGATCTTGTTTGTGTGTGATTTCTCTTTAGACATGTGATAACCTGTATCCTAGAGGAAGGGATGGCACTAAGAGGTTCCAGCCGCCTCGCTCAGAGACATCGTGTTTTTTTTTCAATTGTGTCTCTGTGCTTTGTTGCTGTGAGGCTTTGAAGTCCAGCTCTGTGGTTGTATTTTGTATCGTCTTAGGAGCGTTCTGTTCTTGCATGTAGGATAGGGGTGAGGGTGATGTGCAGGCTTTGGATACATGTTTTGGTTTGTTAAGATATTGTTGGGACCCGGTATTACTTTGTAGCACTATTTCTGAGTTATGTGCCCATCACCAGTGTCAGACGACATTATCTACCCTCTTTAAGGCTCCACCTGCCCCCTCAGTACCCAGATGAACAATCAAACATTGCACACGCTGCCTAAACGTGCTTCGATTTGAGGTAAGTACTACCAACTCTTTAACACTCACTCATTTATAATGTGAATAGTAGGGGTAGGCAGAGTGGAAGAGGCCGGGCAGGATGACAAGTAAGAGAGACAAGTCCATGAAAAGACAAGAGAAATGGACAGAGAAAAAACTCATCAGCATGCTGGCACCCCCAATGCCCCTAACCTCTCACCTGTGCAGCTCCAGGCTGTAGTTCACCATGTCCGCCACGGCCTGTGCATCGGCCGCAGACCCCGAGAGGGCGCAGTAAATACGCTCATGTAGGGGGGCCAGCTTGTCAAACACTCGGTTCACCACTGAGTCTCTGGAAGGGTGGGAAGAGAGAAGGAAGGAATTAGTTAGCACTGAAGGGTCTGCATGAAGTTCACCCCGGTAACTAGTCGCAACATCGAAAAAAAATATAGACTGGACAGAATATCAAGTTTTTTATATAGAATGGACAGAATATCGAATTGCAGAAATATAGTGGTGCTATCCTACGCTAAAAATATGTAATATTTTTTATTAATATTAAGTTAATATATATGTATTAAAAAATAAAAATGTATGTTTTTTTAAACCTACATTAATTATTTATTAATTTTAAGGTTATTTAAGTATTTGTAAGTATGTTTTAGTTAATTATTTTTATTATTTCATTAATTTTACATTACTTTTAAGACATTTATAAATTCGGATATTTTAACAAACTATTATTTACAACTATATTTTGGATTCGATATTTTTGTATTTACCTGTTTGTAGATAGGAATTCGATATTCTGACATTCTATATTTTTTCCTCGATATTTTGCTCCTCTATATTCTGTCAGTGATCCGTTCACCCCAACACCTGACAGCATTGTGGTCTACAAAGGGCCTGAACCCTGGCTCGTAGGGTACCACATCACTCCAAAGCATAACTCGGATCTGGCTCTCAGTCAGCGGTGCATGTCTGCTTACCACGAAGGGGACAGTCCCACATGTACCTTTTAGGAATACATATAACACAACTGATAACATGATATTTCCCATTCACACTGGTGGGGCCAGGGAAGGATCAGCTCACAATAATGCAATATTTATATTTTTTTCTTTTTTTCTTTCCCCCTTTCCCCTTAAACTCTGGTGATGTTTCAGCAATTTTGAGAGTGTGTTTTGCAATTTTCTGGAGACATTAGCGCATGTACACGGAAACAGAAACAGATTTGATCCGAGGCATTGGGACGTTGTTGAAGGATGGGTGTTTGCAGGGAGTTGGCAAGTGAGGCAGCAGGAGTCTGAAGTGAGGACAACCCTCAGCAGAAGGAAGAACACGAGGACCTCGGCTGCTGATGATGGAGCCACGGTAAAGCGCCTCCATCCTTCACACCTGTATCAATGAGCCCCTAGACCCCCTCCTCCCCCTCCCCTCCTGTCCGCCTGCTTCTAAACTGACAGGCAGGAGGCATGTTGTCCTCACGTGGTGTCTGTGTGCTCCTGTGTTGCCCCTTCATAGCTGTAAGCGCTGGAGAATTGTGCCGGAGCCCCAAGTCACACACATATGTTGCGCCTCATGAGACCCCTTGAGACGAATGTTGCAGAGGAGCAAACTGCGAGCTCAGACACAGCACCATGTGAGTCACAACCTCGGCCTGGTGGCTTCGCTAGAGAGAAGACGCCTCCTATGATTTCTGCTGGAAGCACCGTCTCACCCGATGTGTGCAAGTCCATAGAGTGTGTAACTCGGCTAAGAGGGCAGCGGAGGCCTCGGCAAACATAGGGTCAAGCACCAGGAGGGAAGTGCAGGTGCAGTGCACTTGGTCGTGACGTAGTGTCCCAATAAACAGGTCTGTATTGAGCTCTACACTGGAGCAGCCTTGATGGAAACAAGGACCACGTTCCAGACCCTGGGTGAATAAACAATACTTTATCTACACCTCCGCCTCTAGTCTGATCCTGTCCTGGCTGCGAGTGGTCCCAGAGCCCCCAGAGGTGAGGAGCTCATGAACCAGGCAGGAGGGGGGCCAGCCATGACGGCTCATTGAAGGTGGCGCCGGCCAGTAGGGGGAGCCATTGTCAGGGTGCGGGTGATGGGGCGTTTTCTTCAGGCTGTTGCTGAGACATTACATTTATTCCTGACATTCTAGGATCCGGATTCCATCTTCATTGGGGATCCAAATCTTAATAATAAAATTAAACTGATTCTACCCCCTTAAAACGACACGGCGGTACAAAAGGGGGTGGTGATGGACGGAGCATCTCAATCAATCAAACACTCACACCCAGTCAACAGATCTGGGTTTAATCCATCACCGTTCTTTAGCCCACTCTGCCACCCCAGTTCAAACATGGCCATATGCAAATCAGTCTGACCCTGTGCCTCATGGGAACAGTCCAGCCCGAACTGCCAAGCCATGCCTTCCCTGGACCGGAAACAAGCTTCCGAGGACCGGTTTCTGGCATTTCAGCCGCCTTCAGCCCGGCTTGCTTGAATCCAGTGGCAAAGTGAGCAAGGGACTCACGTCTGAGCATACCCTGCCAACTTATGGTGGCCAAAAGCGGTACAAAAGGGGGTAGTGATGGACGGAGCATCTCAATCAATCAAACACTCACACCCAGTCAACAGATCTGGGTTTAATCCATCACCGTTCTTTAGCCCACTCTGCCACCCCAGTTCAGACATGGCTATATGCAAATCAGTCTGACCCTGTGCCTTATGGGAACAGTCCAGCCCGAACTGCCATGCCATGCCTTCCCTGGACCGGAAACAAGCTTCCTAGACCGGTTTCTGGCATTTCAGCCATCTTCAGCCAGGCTTGCTTGAATCCAGTTGTGGTAGTTTAGCAATAATTAGGCTAAGCATTAGCAGAAGACATCCGGTATTCAGAGTCTATCTTGCCTGTTTACGGAATCCATTTTGTATTTCTGTCAGCCATTTTGTATGCCATGTGCTCTGTCCTACCTTCCTGTCAACTGCTCTTGAAATCTGCCTAGAGACAAGATATGTTTAGTCTCCTCTGCTCTGCACATGCCCAGTAGAGCTAACAGCTGTCCTCAACTTGTAACTGTCAAGATGTGCCCACCCAAATTACCTGACTGTCAGCCCTTCCCACTTGTTGCTAGCACACTCTCTGTATGGCCTTATATGTATTTGAAACCAGTAATCTGTACCTTGTACCATCTTCATTTCAGCCCCTGTGTGGGTATAAAAGGACCAAGCTCCTTCTAGTCAGTGTGCTACCTCATACTATACCGAAGGGTGTTGTTTGAATATAGTTCCACCTCATGAGGTTTAATAAACTCTGTCTTTTCTATTCCAGTTTCTGTGCCAACTTTTTACTATTGGTCTAAGGACTCTGAGCAGAGAAGGGCGAATCCCTTGGACTAGTTGGCCTGGCTGAATCTTGCTACTACAAATTGACGCTTCAAACGCGGGGTTCATCGGCGATTCAGATGCCCAAAGGACTGGTTGAGACGAAGTATTGGAATCTCACTTTGGACGTGATCAATGCCGGAGGAGACCCGAGTCTTGGCATCTACGGCGTTTTCTCTTTCTTTCTGATCTGACCATCCAGGTGGCACCGGTCCTCGACTGAGATCTCTTCTGTGGATTCGCCGTGCAGTGACTGTTTGGTCGATTTGAGAACTTGGCAGTAGGAACCTGGACACCATTTGATTGGTAAGAGCCGTTTTGCGGCACTTGTTGTAAGATTGACACCTTGGATTGGTAAGGTAGTTTAGAAACGCTTACTGTGGCATTTGAATATGGAATTTGCCAAATATTGAGTTAGTCCTATGAATATGAAAATATATATATATATGTGTTGCAATACATATAGACAGGTAATGAGGAGATTTTTCTCTACTTCTAAGAAAATTTGAACGGCGCAACGTACGAAGAGTACTTTAAGCGCTACTTTGATTATAATACTGCATATTTTTTACTATTTTCGGCATGCCTGTTTCCAGCACACTTCATAAGATGTGTTGCTTTTGTAGTGGTACCAATTTTAGAGTCGATGAAGCACAACCGGCCCCCCCAGAGGGGACGCCTAATAGGTATATGTATGTTAAATATGGTATTTCGTCCATAATGTACAGCACGTTTTGGAACAAATATACCCGTAAGGATCCTGAGTTGCGTTGGCCTATGCATGGGTCATTTGATTTACGAAAGATTCAGTATGTGGAGCAACGGATGTTCAAGCGAAAGGCTAGGCAAGACATGTTTGACTGTGTGCGAAAGTGGGAGAAAGAAGTGCGTGAGCGAATGAAGCATGAACAGGCCTTGATTGAAAAAGAACAGCGTAAAAGTGTGCATGCGAAAGCATTAGAAATGAGAAATAAAGAAATTAAAGAAAGGGAAGATAGGGAGCGTCAGTTACAGGTAAATGGCCAATGCGCTATTCGTAGGACTCTTTATCCTATTCTTAATAAACCCCAAGATGATTCTCTCTTATTAGATCAATGTCCACCTCCGTATACTCTTCCCTCTGCTCCTGATGAGTCAGATGAGGACTCTCCTACGGATCAGGATAAAGCCCGAGACACTTGCTCAATGTTAAATACCAAATGTTCCTCTCAGATTAGATCTGTGGCGCGTAAAGCCGATCGTAGTACTAATACTGCTTCTGGAATTTTAGATACTATTCAGAATCGGTCGGAAATGGAACAAAAATATTTCACCGAGATATTTGCTGGAGAGGTTCTTGAGCGATTTAGGAAATATTTGATGGAAGTAGAGACAGATGATATAGCAACGGATTGTAAGCAATTACGTGAAGGTTGTTTTGTCTTCTCCCAGGTGCCTGACACAATCAGACGCTTGGTTAAACTACGTGATGAAGCAGTCCGTTTGTGGGAGGAGAAAAAGGCAGCAGACGCAGCTGCAAAAACACCTCGAATCGACATGGCACGAGCTCCGACGCTCGAAACAGATAAGAATGTTGTAAATGTGAAACCTATGCGGGAAGCCACGCCTTTATATGTTCCTCCTAAAGGAAGAGGCACAAGTGATGATAAGACTTCTACTGACGCGAAAGGGTATTTTATTTATAATTGGGTTTACACTCCTTGGAATAGAGCAGATGTCATGGCTCTTAAAAATGCATTGCCTGATCCACGAATGAATTCAACAGCTTTTTATGAAGAAATTGAGGGTGCCATTAGCTCTTGTACTATGACTTTGTCTGACATTGATTTGTTTTTTGGATTAATATTACCGCAGGATATGTGGAGAACTGTGCGTAAAGTTGATGATCGTGCGGTATTTGGGGCATTGTGGTCAGATATAGAACAATTAGATAAAGATAGAGAACCTGCACAAAAACCATGTCAGCAAATGTTAGATCTTCCAGCAGCTATATTGGTTAAATTAAAGACGATTATTCCCCCTAAAAAGATAGATTGGACTATGTTAGCATCTTACAAACAAAAGGTAGACGAATCAGTTTCAGATTTTTTCACACGCTTTCAAGAAGCATTCCACGATTTTAGTGGCCAGTCATTGACAGATGACACGGGTAGGCATCTGTTTGTCGATAAATATGTCACAAACCTTTTGGCCAGAAATAGCTAGTCGCTTAAAGGCCAGTGAAAGTTCATGGACTACCTCCTCTCCGGCTTCTCTCTAACTATGGCTCAGTATTATGAACAACAGGAATTAGAAGCAAAAAGTAAGGAGAATAAAAAATCTAAAGAGTTAAAAACAAAGGTTATGATGGCTCAAGCTTATGGCCCACCTTCTAGAGGTAATAATAGAGGTGGACGTGTATCTTATGTTTCGTCTTTTCCTCCCTATCCTCGTGTAGATTAGTCTGTTGATCAGTGTGCGTATTGCAGACAATTCGGACATTGGATTGCTAATTGTCCAGTACTATGTGCTCAGCAGGGTTCACGTGGTCGGGGACAAATGAGAAATCGTTCAGGATATTCAGGGCCTAGAGGAAATACAAATGATCGTGCTAGGTTTGATGCTAATACACATGGACAAGAGGGGGCTAATACTTTTGACAGACAGAATCAATATCAAATGTCCGACTATGAGCCGTCTAATTTGCCAGATTCTGCTTATGCATAGGATTGCATAGGATGGGGTAAGGAATCAGTTGAAGTTCCAGTAGATCAGAAGGGTCCCTACGTTACAGCACATGTTTTGGGTTCTACTGATCAGTTTTTGGTTGATACAGGGGCTACTCGTAGCGCCTGTCTAAACACTTGATTCCTAGGGCTCCCCTGTCTGGCGTAACAATTACAACAATAGGTTTCGATGGAACCTCCACCCTTAGCCCATTGCACAACCACTAGCACTCCATGTTGATAAGTTTACTGCTCCATGTCCATTTTTGCTTTCTCCAAATCCACCAGACAATATTGTGGGTCTTGACATGCTCAAATATTTCAGGGCCATGATACGATGTTCTCCGGAAGGAGTACGGGTTATTTTAAATGACAACCACCCCATGATTGAGAGATCCTGTATTGTTAAAGAGGATATTGCACTAGCTTCACTCCCTAGTACTTTGTGGGCTACTTGAGATACCGACATAGGACAAATTATTATTCCACCAGTACATATTAGTGTCAAGGAGGGTGCTATACTGCCGAGATTGCCTAAGTATAACATTTCTCGAAAAGGAGAAGAAGCACTTACTCGTATTGTACAAGATCTGATTAAGGTGGGAGTGGTGGAAGAAGTTCCTTATAATGTTTGCAATAGTCCGATTCTTCCCATTTTGAAAAAAGATGCTGATACTAAGATTTATAGATTTATCATTGATTTGAGAGAGGTCAACAAGATCGCAGTACCACAGTATCCTGTAGTATCTGACATAACAACACTACTTACCTTGGTCCCTCCAACTGCAACTACATTTTCAGTAGTGGGTCTGAAGAATCCTTTCTTCTCGATCCCTATTCATCCTGATAGCTGACATTTGTTCGGTTTCACTTTGAATAACAGATCATATAGATTTTGTAGAGTTCCTCAATTGTACACTGATAGTCCGAGTATCTATAGTCAAGCCTTAAAAAGACAACTCGATTCTTTTATTTTGCCTGAAGGAGTGGCTCTCATACAATATGTCGATGACATCTTGTTGGCAGCTGATACACCTGAGCAGTGTGAAACATGTACTTTGTCCTTACTTTCTTTTCTTGCGACACATCACCATAAAGTATCACGGAAGAAATTGCAATATTGTATGTTATGTTATGTTATGTTATGTTATGTTATTTTATTTTATAAAGCGCACAGATGCCGCAGCCAAGAGGCGTCCCGGCGCTTAAGGAATGGTAAAAACACAACACAGGAAATTAAAACCAAAAGGAGAAACTAAACAGTGGTAAATAAGAAGGTCTTCAAGGTCTTTCTAAAAGAAAGCAGATCAGGGATGGAACGAATAGGGGCAGGCAGAGAGTTCCAGAGAACTGCCGCCAACACAGAAAAAGAGCGTCCGCCCATCCTTGCTCTTTTAAAACGTGGCACTACAGCAAGATTAGTCCCTGCGGAGCGAAGAGCTCTAGAAGGCACATAGTGGCAAATTGTTTGTGAAAGAATAGGGGGAGAACCTAGCTTCAGGATTTTAAAAGTTAGACAAAGAGCCTTAAATTTGATTCTTTGCCCAACAGGCAGCCAGTGAAGATCCTGAATCGTGCGACGTGCAGAAACAAACTTCGGGAGGCCGACCAGCATCCTAGCGGCCGCATTTTGCACCCTCTGCAGGCGCACCAATTCTGCTTGGTTAACGCCCAGGAGCAGCGAGCTGGCATAATCTAATCTAGCAAGGACCGTAGCTTGAACAATAATCTGTCTCGTATCAGCATCAAAGAACTTAAAAATAGGTCGGAGACACCGCAAGGCACCAAAGCAAGTACCGGCAACTCGCTTAGTGTGGGTGGTGAATGAGAGCTTATCATCCAACCACACCCCCAAATTCCTGACTTCGGCCACCGGGGTAGGAACAGGGCCCAGTTCAGGTGGCCACCACTGATCACCCCAGAGCTCGCTTTCCCTACCAAAAATAATAACCTCGGTTTTAGAGGCATTAAGTTGGAGTCGATTGTTCCCCATCCAGCCCGCCACAGCTTTTAGCGCGGACTGAAAAGTAGAAGCATCCATGTTGGACTCCCCATTAAGTGCCACCGCCAGCTGCGTGTCATCGGCGTATGACACCATGGAGAGACCAAAGCTATGGGCAACCTCTGCCAACGGTTGAACATATAAATTAAATAAGGTAGGGCTTAGGGCCGAACCCTGCGGGACACCCTGTGAGATCGAACGGGGAGCAGAAAAAAAAGGGGGAGTGGACACCTTAAAAGTTCGATCAGTAAGGAAGGATCGAAACCACTCAAGCGCTCTCTCTCCAACTCCGGCCTCCTCCAGGCGATGTAGGAGGATCTGATGGGACACCGTGTCAAAGGCGGCACTGAGATCCAATAGGATCAGTGCCGCCGTTTGACCCTGGTCCAACATCCTCCTGATGTTCTCCACCACTGCTAGAAGAGCCGTCTCGGTACTGTGACCCGCACGGAACCCATTCTGCGAGTTGTCCAGTATCTTAGCTTCCTGCAGATGGAGTGACAGGATGCGATTAGCATGAGATTCTGCTAGTTTGGCTAGCCAGGGCAGCAGGGAAATAGGCCGGTAGTGTTCCGATTTAGTGGGATCAAGAGCCGGCTTTTTAAGAATAGGAATGATGGTAGCCTGCTTCCAAGCACTAGGAACACAGCCGGTGTTAAAGGACAACTCAATAAGACTGTGCATGACCGGATAGCAGCACTCAGCAAGTTCCTGAAATTGAATGGGTCTCATGGGGTCATCAGGTGAGCCGGATTTCACCTTCATTGTCAGGGTTTTAAACTCCTCTAGAGTAGGACTGGGAATAGTCAGCAATGGTGAGGAGGCCTTAGGTACGATGTTATTCTCTTCGATGGAAAGCTGGGAGAATGACCTATAAATGGCCTCAACCTTTTCGACAAAAAATGACGCCAAGTCCTCACAATGCTCTAGGGAGGCTACTAGAGTAGTAGACTGGTTTTGTTTACTTGTAAGGTCTTTACAGACCCTAAAGATAACCTTTGTGGGATTCTTACTATTTTTTATCTCCCGAGAATAAAAGGCCGCTCTAGCAGAACAGATGGCCCGGTGGTACACTCTAGTGCAGGCTCTATAGGCCGACTTGAGGTCAGCGTCATAGGTTTTGCGCCATGCACGTTCCGCTTTTTTACAGGTAGATTTGAGCAGTCTAAGAGATTCATCATACCAAGGGCTGGCAGGGCTAGATCTGGTCCTAGTCCACCTAGCTGGTATTAGCTTATCTAGGGAATGATTAAGCCATTCACAAAAGTTGTCGTAGCCCAGAGAGACCTCAGAGGGAGGAAGGGGATGATTTTCCTTCAGCAACTGATGAAAATGCTCAAGATTAAGTTTTCTCCAAGGGCGTTTGAAAAGATCCGGAATATTGTTTCTATGGGGGAGAGTGGGAATGGTGACATGAGCTTCAATCAGATGATGGTCTGTCCAGGCCATAGGCCTGGGCTGAAGCACTAAGATGTTAGTAGCAAGATTTGTCAAAACCGGGTCTAACAAATGTCCGCCGGTGTGAGTCGGTGATTGCACCAATTGATTTATTTGAAATGTTTCCAAATCAGTCAGCAGACTAAAAACCGAATTGGACAGTGGAGCATCCATATGTAAATTAAGGTCGCCGATGATCGTGAAATTGACTGTTTTTAAAATCAAAGAAGAGACAACCTCTAAAAGACTATGGTGAAAAGCGCCCTCAGGACCGGGTGGCCTATATATTAATAGTCCCGATAGTGTGAAATGGGGATTCACTGAAATATTAAAATGCGCGCTCTCACAACCGGCTATGGTGGTGGGCTTCCATATACATGGGTAACAGGATTTTACCGCGAGTGCGATACCTCCACCTCTAGCATTACGGTGTAGAGAGTGCATAGTATATCCCGATGGGAGGGCTAGGTTCATAACAGCCATGGATTGGTCATGTAACCACGTTTCGGAGAAAAAAAATATGTCCGGCTTGTCATCTGTGACCAGGGTGAGTACATCTTGATAGTGACAAGCCAGGTCGACCCTGCGGGAGTGCTGTGCTCTCTTCCGCCTGCCTGTTTGCACAGCGTCTTTTCCGGGCACTTCGCCGCCACGCCTCGCGGCCCCCGCTCCGCGGGGGCCGCTCGTAGGCGAGAGACTTTGTTGTTGTTGGGGATCCAGCCCCGGTCCAGAACGTGCTAGGAGCACCATCGCCACCTCAAGGAGCGCACCACAGGACTGCAAGCACTGAGGCGGGACTGCGAGGACCAGCGTGCCCAGCGGCGTTGATCGGCCGCAGCTGGTCCTCTTCCCGCCCCTTCCACCGTAAAGCCACCGCGGTGTGAGTGCTGCTTGGGATTCATTGTCGACCCTGCGGGAGTGCTGTGCTCTCTTCCGCCTGCCTGTTTGCACAGCGTCTTTTCCGGGCACTTCGCCGCCACGCCTCGCGGCCCCCGCTCCGCGGGAGCCGCTCGTAGGCGAGAGACTTTGTTGTTGTTGGGGATCCAGCCCCGGTCCAGAACGTGCTAGGAGCACCATCGCCACCTCAAGGAGCGCACCACAGGACTGCAAGCACTGAGGCGGGACTGCGAGGACCAGCGTGCCCAGCGGCGTTGATCGGCCGCAGCTGGTCCTCTTCCCGCCCCTTCCACCGTAAAGCCACCGCGGTGTGAGTGCTGCTTGGGATTCATTGTCGACCCTGCGGGAGTGCTGTGCTCTCTTCCGCCTGCCTGTTTGCACAGCGTCTTTTCCGGGCACTTCGCCGCCACGCCTCGCGGCCCCCGCTCCGCGGGTGCCGCTCGTAGGCGAGAGACTTTGTTGTTGTTGGGGATCCAGCCCCGGTCCAGAACGTGCTAGGAGCACCATCGCCACCTCAAGGAGCGCACCACAGGACTGCAAGCACTGAGGCGGGACTGCGAGGACCAGCGTGCCCAGCGGCGTTGATCGGCCGCAGCTGGTCCTCTTCCCGCCCCTTCCACCGTAAAGCCACCGCGGTGTGAGTGCTGCTTGGGATTCATTGTCGACCCTGCGGGAGTGCTGTGCTCTCTTCCGCTTGCCTGTTTGCACAGCGTCTTTTCCGGGCACTTCGCCGCCACGCCTCGTGGCCCCCGCTCCGCGGGGGCTGCTCGTAGGCGAGAGACTTTGTTGTTGTTGGGGATCCAGCCCCGGTCCAGAACGTGCTAGGAGCACCATCGCCACCTCAAGGAGCGCACCACAGGACTGCAAGCACTGAGGCGGGACTGCGAGGACCAGCGTGCCCAGCGGCGTTGATCGGCCGCAGCTGGTCCTCTTCCCGCCCCTTCTGCCTTTCCTCCTGCCTGATAAGCAGCAACAGCAACGCGCACGCGGGACGCGCGCGGGGAAACGGCCGGGGCGAAGACCGGGCAAAGAGCGGGCCGTTTGAGGCCGTTCGAGTACGGCAGAGTCCGGCCTAGGCCCACCCCCCCTGGACGCTAAGAAGACCATAGAAAATGCCATTGAGATCAGGGAAGGAACGTACTGTCCAAATTAATACCACCAGGGGCGTCGTTTCTGGTCCCCTTGACGCTTTTATAACACGGGCCACTGGTATTCTGGAAAAGGAAATTGCCATGGTTGAGAAAAGACTGTCAATAGATCTAATTAGTGGAAAGCGATCCTCACTGGGGGCTTTAGCCACATCTATCTCTCCTGCACCATCTGCACCCCATGCTGCCTTCAATTGTGTCCATACTAGCTTTACGGACGCAATAGTCCATCTAGAAAATACTGGGGGCAGCCCAACAATGGATAAAACTAAGGAAGAAAGGAATAGTATTAACGCTTCCCGAGACACTCAGGGGGACGGGGAGGAGGATAATGACTCCGTGATTAGTGAGGAGCAGGATTTTAGCCAGCTTTCTGGATCTCCTTTCCTCAATCAGTCCAACACGTCCAACCCTGTCGAAAGTGTTAATCCCCCTATATCCAATCCTGGCCCCAATACCAAAAAGAGAAAACGGGACTCTAGATTGTCAGGGGAAAGAGACCTAAAAACCAGTAAAGTAAATAAAGTCCAAGAGGTAGGGGGTCAGGGGTCTGAGCCTCACTTAAATCCACTAATACCCTCTGTGCCTAATAATATGTTATGCCCCTCCCTTTTGGCTCTGGGCTCCTCAAGTACTTGTCCTATGTGCCTTAATAGTGACGAGGTTTTGTTGGCAAAAATGGAGGCCATGATTAAAACATTACTCCTACCAGTCCTGGAGCGGACTAGGCTCATGACCTCTAAAATTGATAGTATGGAGGATCTGATCCATTCAAACCATACGATGCTTCAAACATTACTTGGTCCAAATAATACGGGCGCTATTGTAAATCCATCAGCATCCAGTAAGGCATCTAGTAAGGTCACCAGTAACAACTATATGGAAAAGGGTAAAAATCTCCCTAATAAAACCATAGGAACGAATAGCACCATACTTAAAGGGGGCCAAGAAATTAATACCACCCTTACTACCTCCTCTAAAATAGGAGCTAGTACTCACATTCAGGTACCAACGCCCCAATTGAAACCAGCGGCTAAACAAAATACTGGTGGACGTCAAACAATGGGACCACCCACACAACCTAATTTAAATCTTCCACCCCCCAGTACCTCAAGAGCCCCACGTACCGCCTCCACTAACTATAGGGAGGGGGGGTGTAAAAGACCAAATATTCCCAGTGTTGATTTACCACCTGAAGCAGCCCTACATACCATCGTTTTGACAGGTGTAGCGCCATTAAAACCGGGTGCAAGGGAATCTTATAGCGACCTTCGCAATAAAGTCATTTTTTGGTTGAACAAAAATCGCCCGCTACCCCCCTCTACCCCCACGGAGATACTATATGTGAGGAGAGTAGATTGGGTGGGGCCGGAGGTAAAAGATTTAGAAGGAGATTGTATACTTATCTCGTTCAAAGATTCATGGGTGGTAGAGGCTATCAAACGAGAACCCAGGTTTGCTAGGCAGGGGGATGTACAAACATTAGCTCTATCCTATTTTTATCCGCGCAGGCAAATACCCGTTCAGTCTTATCCCCTGTTTCGTAAAGGTCCTGCTGCAAGACATCCCCTGGCATTAACCCCGCTTGACTGCCAGTGTCCCTTCCTTTTTAATCATTTTGGTCCCCTTTCTGGCCTTGAAGCTATAGACTGACTCAATGTTCCATCTAGTGAGTCTCTGATTGGTAGTGTAGTAGCCCAAGAGCCCATTGACCAAAATATGGCCTGCCCAATCCAAATCACCAATCGAGTAGATGGGGAAGGAGGTCAAATGTTTTTGTTAACCAGCTCTTTACCATATGTAGCTACTCAGGGGTCTTTGACCGAGGACAAAATCACAGTCCCATCAGATCGTGCTAAGCATTTAGTGGTTAATGATGATACAGGGGCGTCTCATGGACCTGTACAGCCCCTATACCCTATGTTGCCAGACAACCTGAAAGATCATTTGAAAATTCTGTCTTGGAACATAGCGGGTATTAAGGCGCGCCTTGCGTCCACTGATTGGTCGAACTTTATGGACAATTATGATATTATCCTGTTGCAGGAAACATGGGCAACGGAGCCGGTTCATAAGTTGGGTTATATTAATTTCTTTAAACCCGCAATAAAAGGAGGCAAAGGGCGGGCCGCTGGTGGCTTGTTGATCTGGGTGAAACAATCCTTGGGTTTTTATCCGATGGAATTCCCGGTGGAGAGTCAGGATCTCCTCTCAATCATAATAAACAAAGGGAACAAGCAAATCATGAACATTGTTAATATTTATGCTAGAGGTCTGTCTGGTGGCCGAAGCTCACCCCTGCTGAACCTTGTTGATCATATGGTTACGAAAATGGACAGAGGCATTACTACCATTCTTGCTGGCGATCTAAATTGTACTATAGAACCTGTGCTAGATATGGGAGATACCTGGATTATGGCAGACGATTCGGTATGGGGTATCCCGGACTTACAAGTGGAGAAGAGGGCTAAAGCAACAGAGGCTGCAGTTTCCTGGATGGCTTTCTGTTTACAAAATGGGTTCCGTGCATGTAATGGCCGCTCTGCCTCGGATGTGAAGGGAAATTGTACTTTTGACAATGGGCAGAGGCAGAGCCGCATTGACTACATCTTACTGAACATGGAACATTGGTCTTTGCTAATAGACATGGTAGTATTAGAGCGCCCGGAAAGTGACCACAATCCACTATTTCTATCACTGAAGATACCGGGTCTAAATAGACACGAGGAGCCATCTGCCACCTATACAGGAGACGCCCAACTTACCAATGACAGGAGGAGATTGAAGTGGTCACGGGTCATGGAAGATGAGTGTTTACTTGACAATATTAATGTTGTGGTGGAGGATGCGCTTAATGAAATGTCGCAAATAGATTTGTTGGGGGTGGATATTGGATTAGCCAATAATGTGATGGGTGTCCATATTAATTGTTTTGATCGCTTAAAAACTCTCCTATCCAAGCCATGTGGGAGTGCTACTACTAAAATTAATCCTTTGCCCCAAAAATGGTATAACAAGAGATGCAGAGAGGCACATGCAGCTCTCATTTCAGCCATTAAATCTCGGGATGTGGCTGGAGTGAGAGCTGCAAGGCTCCACTACAAAAAAACCCTTGTAAAGGCTAAACGGGAGTGGGAGGATGAGTTTTGGACAGACCTCTTGGAGGCATCATCCACTAACAACCAGAAAAGGTTTTGGGATTTGGTTAAATGGGGTAAAAACGTAGACTCTTCTACCCCGGGAAATAATGTGCCCCTCGAGGATTGGGTTTCATTCTATTCGGCCCAATTTAGAGCTGGTGATGATGAGGCTATAAATCTCTTTGGCAATGCACCCTTGCTGACCCCACAAAGTGAAAAACTCACCTTTACAGTTGCTGAGGTTGAGTTGGCGCTGGCATTTACTCTCCGAGGCAAAGCCCCCGGTATGGATCTGATTCCGGCTGATCTATTTAAATCTAATCCCACTTTGTGGCTTCCGTATATCACCAGGATAGCTAACACTCTGGCCCTTGGAGCTACAGTCCCGAAATCATGGAAAGGGGCCGAAATTGTCCCAATTTATAAAAAGGGTGATAAATCCATTCCGGGCAACTACCGCCCTATCAGTTTAATCGATTCGATTCAAAAGATAGTGGCACGCATGGTCCTAGGACGCGTCCAGGGATGGATGGAAACTGAGAACATTCTGTCACCCATGCAGGCGGGCTTCAGATCGGGAATGAGCACCATAGATCAGGTTTTTAGATTCTGCCTGATTTATTGGAAGGAGGTGTGGTTGGGTGGTGGCACCATCTATGCTGCATTCATCGATCTGAAGTCCGCCTTCGATCTAGTGCCTAGGGACAGGCTATGGGGTGTGCTGAAAAATCTGGGGTGTCCACTAGAATTATTGGACCTCATTGTAAGACTCCATGAGGACAACTTTGCGAGGGTGAGGTGGGGGGGTCAGGGACAAGTGACGGAAACATTCCCCGTAACTCGAGGTGTCCGCCAGGGGTGTGTCCTGGCCCCTACCCTCTTCCTCCTTTTTATCGACCAAGTTGTTAAATTTTTCATGGATACCCCCACTGATGCACCAATGCTGGCGGGGATGAGGTTCCCTTTACTCATCTTCGCAGATGACACTTTAATCCTCTCAAAAACACGCAGCGGACTCCAGCGGGCTCTCGACCGCTTTGAGGAGTACTGTGCCATCAATAATTTGGTAGTTAATGTGGGGAAAACAAAATTTATGGTTTTTACAAAAAACCATTCAGTCCGAAGTTCAGTAAAGTTGAATGGAGTAAACCTCGAACAGGTCGACACCATGACCTATTTAGGGGTTACCCTCGATAGCCGTTTAAGATGGAAAGACCAGATCAATATGCAACATCTTAAACTTGCTAGGCTGACTGGTTGCCTCGTTAAAGAGCAGAAGGAATCAATTACAAAACGGGTCCTACCGGCCCTTAAGATCTATGATGTTAAAATCTCTACAGCCATCTTATATGGCGCGGATCTGTGGGGCCATATGGACTTGCTTAACCTGTTTAAAACTCAATGTAGATTCCTTCGAAATCTTGTGGGCCTCCCACAGTCCACGCCCTTGATCCCCCTCTGTTTGGACCTTGGTTCCCCACCTATTAATGAGATGGCAAGATTTAGGTTAGTGGCATTGTGGAGACGGATATGGACATCCCCAGATCTATCCCTCTTTGCAAAAGAATTGTCGGAAGTCAGGTCTATTAGGGGTTCAGGGAAAATACCCTGGTTTTCTGCCGTTAAATCAATCCTTAAAGATATGGGCTTGGAACATCTCTGGACATCCCCTCAATCTAATGTTTTCCCATCTAAAGATGAGTTTAAATCATTATATTGGGCCACAACTCGCCTAAAAAGAGTTCTGCTTTCCAACAAAAACGGCCTTACAGGCAGGTTTTTAACATTCAAACTTGACCTATCAAGAGAGCCATATTGGGATGTTATATCTCGACCGTTAGATAAGAAGTTGTACCACCAATTTAGAGTGGGCGCTCTGCCCTTAAACACCTTTCTAAATAAACGTTCTACAGGGATATCGCCCTACTGTACATGCTGCCCAGGTCATATCCAATCTGAAGGTCACTTCCTTTTTGCCTGCCCAAGGTATGGCGCACCCCGAAAGAAATGGTTAAAACCTTTGTTCCAAAAACTACCATTTAAAACAGCAATGGAGGCTATATGGGTGCTTAGGACTAACACCTCAGAACTCTTTGTGGTAACTTTGGCAAAGTATTTGGGATGGGCTTGGCTCCTAAGACTAAAAACTAGCATGCCTTAGCACCAAGTACAAAGGTGATTTGCAAATAGCCATAATCCGTTTGATTATGTATCTGATAATCATTTCACGACTTTGTTTTATCATTCGCATCCCTTGTTTCTTTCTCTTTTTTGCCATAATAAGGATCCGTCCACAATGACTTTGAACTGTAATTTTGAAACGTAATGTTGACCTTTTAATGTAATGTAATTTATTCCCGTACAAAATTATTCAGGTTTTTTTATTCATTAATTGTAATTTAATCCTGTTTTATCAATTTGTTACGAAATGTTCTTTATTTGTATACTTATTTTTATATTTTTGTTAGTGTTTAAACTTCTTTTATAGTATTGTTTTATATTCTTTTGTATTTATATGTGTCTTTTATGATTTGTTAAAAATCGAAATAAAGACTTTAAAACCTGAAACCTGACAAGCCAGAGATCTGACATTCAGATGAAATATTTTAAGATTTGTTTGGGTGACAGCGTCAACCACAGAGTCAGGCTTATGGACACCGAGAGAACTAGGTTGGAGACTAAAAATAGGCTGCGGTTTAGGGATACTAAAACAACAGGTGGGACACTGAAAAGGCCCACATAAGGGGTCCAGAGAACCGTGTATACAGTCTCTTACCTTGAAGCGCAGTGAGCGCAGGGAAGCGGCCGAAAGCATTTTGCGAGAGCCAGAGTCCCCTGCCATAGCCCTGCCTTAGTGCTGACGGGCGCAGACGGGCAGGACTCTGGCTTGACTCAGGCGCGAGTCGGGCGCCACCGCTGCGCGTCACCGCTACGCGACTGTAGTGAGCTTTAAATCTTGGCTCACCTGGCTCGTGAGGAGCGCTAGAGCGCTCTGACCAGTGGCCCGTCCTGTGCTCGCCACTCCCAAGATGGCGACCGGGTTGCCTGCTCTCAGGTCAACACTCCAGGTCAGTTACAGTGCGTGGTGGGGGCACAATTAGAGTGCGAGTATGTGGGCACGGCGCATTAGTAAAATCAGGGCAGAATAGAAATTAAACTAACAGAAATACAAAAAACGGTGATTTTAAAAATTATGCAGCGCTATGCAGGAAACACAGCAGCAGCGTAGCGCGCGTGCGAGCTTCACCTTTCCAATTGTAGACCGAAGGTAACCTATATATAGGTAACCTATATAGGTCATCTTCTGTCTAATGAGGGACGTGCACTGACATCAGATCGCATTAAAGCAATTCTAGAAACTCCAGTACCTTCCACACAGAAAGATGTTTGTGCATTTATTGGGTTAACTTCATTTTGTAGGCAATGGATATTGGGTTTTTCACACATTGTTAAACTATTGCTAGCACTTTTGACTAAGAGCACTCCGATTCCTCTTCCTTGGACAGATGAATGTCAAAATGCTTTTCACCAGTTGAAACAAGCTCTTTGCTCTGCAAAAGTGTTAGGTACACCAGATTACACGAAGGCCTTTACACTCTATGTACACGAGAAAGATGGATGTGCATTATCAGTTTTAGAGCAGTCACACGATGACAAGCAGCGTCCCTGTGCATATTTTTCTGCAGTTCTTTATCTTGTTCCTCGTGCGTTGCCTGGATGTTTCCGTTCAGTTGCAGCGACAGCAGTGTCTATACGTCAGAGCGAAGGGATAGTTTTGTCACACAAACTGTTGGTGCTAGTACCCCATGCAGTAGAGGCCCTTTTGAATCAGACCAAGACACAGCATTTAACTAGTACTCGCTTGACAGGATACAAATTGACACTGTTAACACCTCATATTACATAAGAGGTGTACAACACTAAATCCAGCCACTTTGTTGCCATATCCTGCGACTCAGTCTCAATCAAAGGAGTCTCACGATTGTATATTCCTTACTGAGGAACAGACAAAGGGTCGCATTGATTTGCAAGATACGCCCCTTCCAGATGTCGATGGGGAGCTGTGGGTTGATGGGTCCTGTTTGAAGTTACCAGATGGCACAACCTCAGGAGCATACGCAATCACGACACATGAAACAGTAGTGGAAACAGCTCGCATGCCACAGAAGTCGGCTCAAGCAGCTGAACTAATAGCTTTGACACAAGCATGTGAGCTTAGTACTGACTCATGTGTGAACATTTATTTAATTGTTTTATTTATTTTCAATGTTTTATATAGCGCAAACAAGATCCTTACAGATATCAGAGCGCTTTACATAAATATGAAATGAGGAGAACTTAACAAGGCAGTTTGTGCAAATATCGAACAGTGCCAGGTAAACAAAATGTGAATGGGTGGTCGATTCAGATAAAAAGTATAAGAGAGAGATAAACAGTCAGCAGTATTTCCACAGTATATGTTCATGTGAATTTAGCCAAGAGGATCGATTTAACTTCCTTTTTGAAGGATGCAGTAGATGAGATCAGTCTTGTTTCTGGAGGGAGGGCATTCCATATCCTGGGAGCCATCCCTGAGAAGGAGCGTTTGTATGTTTTTTTCTTGTGGAATCTCTCTGGTTTCAGAAGGAGAGTTTCTGCGCTTCTTGTGGCTCTTGAGCCTCCTGAGATAGTCAGTTTCTGGGCAATGTAACTGGGCACATTGTGGTGTAAGGCCTTATGGGTAATGCACGCGATTTTCAAGTGTATTCTGGCTTCATAAGGTAGCCAATTCAGTGATTTTAAGTCCGGAGAGATGTGTGAGCATTTTTTTAACCAGTGATGAGCCTCGCTGCAACATTGATAGAGGCTCTTAGTGGGGCGGTTGTTGATAGGGGGAGGCCGCAGAGGGCGGCACTTCCATAATCAATCCGAGGGATAACTAGCGCTTGGACTGCAGTCCTAAAGTAGTTGGCTGGGAGGAAGGGTTTTAACTTCTTCAAGGTATTGATTTGGAAATTAGCACCCTTCGTTGGGTTGCTGATATGTTGTTGCATATTGAGATTGGAGTCGAGGGTTATGCCTAAAGATTTTGCCGAGTCTACAATGATAGGCTGTACGTTGAATGCAGTGAGGTGTTTAAGCCACTCCTGGGCGATGAGGATTTTGGAGGGGGTGATATTAGGAGGAATTCAGTTTTTAGAGCATTACGTTTGAGGTGGTTCTCTGCCAGCCATGACTGTAGTGTCCTTGAGTGTTGAGTTGAGAAGTTTGATGTCTTCAGGGGAATGAAATTTGAGGTAAAGTTGGGTATCGTCCGCATACATGTGAAATTGAACTAGAGGCTTGAAGCAGTGCGGTGACTGGCTCCATAACTAGATTGAACAAGGTAGGGGATAAGGAGTAACCTTGCGGGACACCTAGTGTTACTGGAACGGGTGTGGACATAGTGTAGTTAATTTTGAATTTCTGAGATCGGTTATGGAGGAAGGAGGTGAACCATTTGAGTACTGTCCCTGAAAGACCCGTTCTGATATTCAGCAGTTCGAGTAGGTTCTCGTGTTTGACCGTGTCGAATGCTGAAGAAAGGTCGAGTAGGATGAGGAGACAGGTACCGTTTTGGTCCAGAATTTGAAGCGCGTCATCAATTATGTGTGTCATGGCTGATTCTGTACTGTGGCTTGCAAGGAAGCCGGATTGGTGTCGGTTGTGGAGGTCAAAATGATCGATGTCTTTTGTCAATTGGAGGTGAACACATTTCTAGCAATTTGGCTAAGGTAGGGATATGGAAATAGGTCGATAGTTATTAGGGTCAGTAGGGTTAGCTGTGGGTTTCTTTAGTATGGGCGATACTTGTCCTATTTTGTGGGAGTCCGGGATGCATCCTTGTTGAAGAGAACTAATAATGATTTTGGTCCAGAGTGGGAGAAGCCATGGGATGAAGTCTTTCACAGCGTTTGCAGGTAGAGGGTCTGAGGGGTGATTGGAGGGCTTCAGGGTACTAAGGATCTTGCCTATAGCTTCTTCCGTGTAGGTATCAAAGGATGACCATGTAGTATTGTTTTTTAGTTTGATGGGTGTTTTGCTGAGGGGGCTGTTTTATAGGCTTAGATCCTTGAGGAGACCATTCTTGATGTTAACGGATTTTAGATTGAAAAAGGTGGCGAATTATTCACAGGACGGTAGGGTGCTGGGTGTGTTATGTAATCGTTGTGGATAACCGCTATGCTTTTGGAGTGGTTCATGATTTTGGCCTACTCTGGAAGGAAAGAGGCTTTCTTACATCCCACGGGATGGAGATAATGCACGGAGAATTAGTACATAATCTTTTGACTGCACTTACATATCCGAAGAAAGTTGCCATTATGAAGTGTAGCGCACACAAGAAGATCACTGACAAACTAGGACAAGGAAATGCCTTTGCAGATCGTGTAGCTCGTGAAACTGCAATTCAGCGAAGCACTACACCTATGTACGTAGTAAAATCACAAGCTGAGTGTTGGCATGATGCTAGAGAGGAAGTATTGGATATACAGCGATCTGCCTCTGTGGAAGAACTTGAGCAGTGGTCCAAAGAAGGAATGTTGAACGATGAGGGTTGTTGGCGCAACAAAGACATGGATAAGTGGAAATTGCCTGCAGCCTATTTACAACCTATGGTTCAAATGGCACATGGGCTGGCACATGTTGGGGCTCTATCAATCACTAAATTGCTTACACAAGTCTGGGAGCATCCTGAAATTGCCAGCACAGCTAAAAGAGTGGTACAGTCCTGTTTGATCTGTTGGCAGTACAATCCTGGAAAAGGGACACAAACTCCTACAGGAGGGTTTGCTACACCAACCGCACCTTTTGAAGTTTTGCAGATGGATTACATCCAACTTGAACACTGCAACAATCTAAAATATGTCCTAGTGGTGGTATGTGCCTTCAGTAAATGGATAGATGCGTATCCTACAAAGGATAATACTGCTCTTACCACAGCAAAGGTGCTTCTGAAGGAATTTTTCCCTAGATATGGCGTTTGCAAAACTTTGCGGAGTGACAACGGACCTCATTTTATTGGGCAAGTTGTTGATTATGTCTTGTCCATGCAGTCTTCCACCCACAGTCAGCAGGATTGGTGGAAAGGTATAATGCTACCTTAAAATTGAAGCTGGCGAAAATACTGGCTTCCACGTCCCTAAAGTGGCCAGATGCATTGCCTTTGGCGCTATTATCCATACGATCAGTACCACACTCACGATCAGGTCTTACACCGTATGAGGTGGTATTTGGAAGACCGATGAACATTTGGGGAGTTCCTAAACCACGCCCCATACATGATGTACCTTGTGTTCTGTTGAATGATTATTTGGCACAGTTAACTGACAGTTTGACCTCTATTCATCAACAGGTTCGAGAAGCTCTTCCTGACAGATCTACAGGTGAGACCCATGATCTCCGTCCCGGTGACCACGTGATGGTCAAAGCATTCGACAGATCGAACAGCTTGGAGCCGAGGTGGCGAGGTCCAGAGCAGGTGCTGTTGGCTACAAGGACAGAGGTTCGAGTGACGAACAGAAAGAACTGGCTCCATACCACGCACTGCAAGCGTGTATCGCCTGCCTTGGTGGAACCTGCTCTGCTGACCGACCATCGAGAGATTCTGGAAACGGAGAAAGGTCAAGCTATCTCATCTGACGAGTCTACGGAAGTCATCCCAGACCACACGATTCCTGGAGCATCGCGTTACAATTTGAGACCGAGGAAAGAATCTGCAGTTTTGAACGAGACTGGTTGAGCTACCGCCCTGGGTTTGTGAAACGGAGAGCCAATGAGGAAAAGGGGGGGATCAGCCCTGCATTAGTGTAGTGACACCCGTCTTGGCCCGTGGTGAAGAAATCAACGGCTACCAAAGGGATAAGAGCTACAACGATTGTTTTCAACAGGTTCTTAGAAAGATCGAGCATCGTTGTCATTGAAATGAATAAGAAAATTATTTAAAGCAGTTCCTGCTCGACAGCTTTTTGTTGCAACTACTCCAGCTCCGCTGGAGCATCGGTATTACACTCTTCCTTATCATGATTCATGAGCTGAAACATCGATAGTCCTATCTGAATAACACATTCATTCAGATGTTGCACCATACCCATAATGCTACAAATAGTACCAATTGTTGGGTGTGTGGGATGATACCTGCACACCAGAAGAAAGGAGGATCGCCTTTTATTCCTCTACCATTTTCTCATAATGGTTCATGTCAAGCTTGGTATGCCCTTTTGGTTGCTTATGGGAAACCTTCAATAGGTGAAATTATTTTTCGATTGAATAAAGAATATTACCAAGATAAAGATGGCTATCCTCAAGCTAAAGGGACTAAATGGGAATGGGATAAATACCAACCGGACAATATTTCGACGCCATGTCTTCACAAATGTGAGGGCGATTAAAAACAATGGACTTTTTGTGATATCTGTAACAAGAGCAAAAGCAGATTTATGTATTGGCAGTACTGGTTGAATTCCCGTAGGACGAAGTGAATGTACTACTGTATTAAACATTGAGGGTGTTAATAATAGCAGCTTTATATCATCACATAACACCTACTTTGTGTGTGGTAATAAAGGATATTAATTACCAATTACCTGCTGGATGGTCAGGGTTATACTACATATCATTGTTGTTACCCCCTGTGTTTTTAGCACCTGCATCATATCATCTTGACCTGAAACTGTATAATGATATTTCAAAGAATAGATATAAACGGACAACAAATACTGATGAGATTGATCAGACAGACACCGCTCTGCAACAATATGTTGATTTCAATTTGGGTTTGTTTTTCTTTGTGGATGCTGCATTGAATAGCAGAAAGATCAGACGATTGACTTGTGTAGTGGATGCTGTCACCAATCAGACAGCTATGGCACTTGGGAACATTACAGAAGAACTGCAAATTGCAAGAATTGTAGCACTCCAGAATCGGATGGTGCTCGATGTGATCTTGGCTGATCGTGGTGGTGCATGCCGCATCATCGGAAGCAGTTGCTGCGTCTTTATACCTGACCACTCACCTTCAGTTTATGACGCAATCTCTAAACTGCATAAGATTGCTGCAGCCATTCATCTAGAGACTGGTACATGGACATTTTCAAACTGGATATGGACACTCTTTGTTACTTGGGGCTGGAAACTACTGACTATTCTATGTATACTACTGGTGATACTATTTACATGCTGTACTTGTATACAATGTGGTCCCATGATTTGCTCTATGTGCATTACTGCTTGTACACCTGCCAAAAGAAGTGTTACAAAAGAACAGCAAATGTCAAAAAGTGAAATTACTGATATGATGAATATCAATATACAGGATGCAGATCCAGATTACCCTAGACAGACGAATGTCTTCAGAAAATGCTGAAAGGGTCGTCTGTGGTAGTTTAGCAATAATTAGATTAAGCATTAGCAGAAGACATCCGGTATTTAGACACTATCTTGCCCGTTTACGGAATCCATTTTGTATTTCTGTCGGACATTTTGTATGCCATGTGCTCTGTCCTACCTTCCTGTCAACTGCTCTTGAAATCTGCCTAGAGACAAGATATGTTGTCTCCTCTGCTCTGCACATGCCCAGTAGAGCTAACAGCTGTCCTCAAGTTGTAACTGTCAAGATGTGCCCACCCAAATTAGCTGTCAGCCCTTCCCACTTGTTGCTAGCACACTCTCTATATGACCTTATATGTATTTGAAACCAGTACTCTGTACCTTGTACCGCCTTCATTTCAGCCCCTGTGTGGGTATAAAAGGACCAAGCTCCTTCTAGTCAGTGTGCTACCTCATACTATACCGAAGGGTGTTGTGTGAATGTAGTTCCACCTCGTGAGGTTTAATAAACTCTCTTTTTTCTATTCCAGTTTCTGTGCCAACTTCTTACTATTGGTCTAAGGACTCTGAGCAGAGAAGGGCGAATCCCTTGCACTAGTAGGCCTGGCTGAGGCTTGCTACTACACAGTGGCAAAGTGAGCAAGGGACTCACATTTATTCCTGACATTCTAGGATCCGGATTCCATCTTCATTGGGATCCAAATCTTAATAATAAAATTAAACTGATTCCGCCCCCTTAAAACAACACGGCGGTACAAAAGGGGGTGGTGATGGACGGAGCATCTCAACCAATCAAACACTCACACCCAGTCAACAGATCTGGGTTTAATCCATCACCGTTCTTTAGCCCACTCTGCCACCCCAGTTCAGACATGGCCATATGCAAATCAGTCTGACCCTGTGCCTCATGGGAAGAGTCCAGCCCGAACTGCCAAGCCATGCCTTCCCTGGACCGGAAACAAGCTTCCGAGACCGGTTTCTGGCATTTCAGCCGTCTTCAGCCAGGCTTGCTTGAATCCAGTGGAAAAGTGAGCAAGGGACTCACGTCTGAGCATACCCTGCCAACTTATGGCGAACAAAGCGGTACAAAAGAGGGTGGTGATGGACGGAGCATCTGAACCAATCAAACACTCACACCCAGTCAGAGGCTCAGAGAGTGGCTTCAGAGGGCTGGAGAGGAGGGTGTCTATCACAGCTCAGAGAGTGGCTTCAGAGGGCTGGAGAGGAGGGTGCCTATCACAGCTCAGAGAGTGGCGTCAGAGGGCTGGAGAGGAGGGTGTCTATCACAGCTCAGAGAGTGGCTTCAGAGGGCTGGAGATGAGGGTGTCTATCACAGCTCAGAGAGTGGCTTCAGAGGGCTGGAGAGGAGGGTGTCTGTCACAGCTCAGAGAGTGGCGTCAGAGGCTGGAGAGGAGGGTGTCTGTCACAGCTCAGAGAGTGGCTTCAGAGGGCTGGAGAGGAGGGTGTCTGTCACAGCTCAGAGAGTGGCTTCAGGGGGCTGGAGAGGAGGGTGTCTCTCACAGCTCAGAGAGTGGCTTTAGAGGGCTGGAGAGGAGGGTGTGTGTCACAGCTCAGAGAGTGGCTTCAGAGGGCTGGAGAGGAGGGTGTCTGTCACAGCTCTGAGAGGGGTTTCAGGGGGCTGGAGAGGAGGGTGTCTGTCACAGCTCAGAGAGTGGCTTCAGGGGGCTGGAGAGGAGGGTGTCTGTCACAGCTCAGAGAGTGGCTTCAGAGGGCTGGAGAGGAGGGTGTCTATCACAGCTCAGAGAGTGGCTTCAGGGGGCTGGAGAGGAGGGTGTCTGTCACAGCTCAGAGAGTGGCTTCAGGGGGCTGGAGAGGAGGGTGTCTGTCACAGCTCAGAGAGTGGCTTCAGGGGGCTGGAGAGGAGGGTGTCTGTCACAGCTCAGAGAGTGGCTTCAGAGGGCTGGAGAGGAGGGTGACTCTCACAGCTCAGAGAGTGGCTTCAGAGGGCTGGAGAGGACGGTGTCTGTCACAGCTCAGAGAGTGGCTTCAGAGGGCTGGAGAGGAGGGTGTCTGTCACAGCTCAGTGTGGCTTCAGAGGGCTGGAGAGGAGGGTGTCAGTCACAGCTCAGAGAGTGGCTTCAGAGGGCTGGAGAGAAGGGTGTCTGTCACAGCTCAGAGAGTGGCTTCAAAGGGCTGGAGAGGAGGGTGTCTGTCACAGCTCAGAGAGTGGCTTCAGGGGGCTGGAGAGGAGGGTGTCTGTCACAGCTCAGAGAGCGGCTTCAGAGGGCTGGAGAGTAGGGTGTCTGTCACAGCTCAGAGCGCAGCGTCAGAGGGCTGGAGAGGAGGGTGTCTATCACAGCTCAGAGAGTGGCTTCAGAGGGCTGGAGAGGAGGGTGTCTGTCACAGCTCAGAGAGTGGCGTCAGAGGGCTGTAGAGGAGCGTGTCTGTTGGAAATGGGATCCCCGGCTGGCCAGGGCTTTCGCCAAAGTCAGTCAGAGACCACCACACCCAAGTCAGGGCAAGGGAGTTACACGCCAAGATAACCCCTACTCACCCTCTAGGTAACGTGGCGCGAGCAGCAAGGCTAAACTTGGAGGCGATGTAGGCTAAGTATTTGCGCACGCACCCCAGCAACAACACCCAAAGGCCCACCACAAAGGAAACTCCACACAAGGTTATATAAAAATAGCCTTTGTATTACACCCAAACACATTAGATAAAACACACACTTTACAATGTGCCAGAGGCACGGGCAGAATTTACAGGGGATATGTACAAGACAGGGCCACCTGGACCACTGTCAGGAATCAGAAGTAGCACTTTCAGAAAGTAAAATTACTTTAGCACAAAATAGCACACAATATAACAATAGAGCGCACAACCAGTAATTACTGGTAACCAGGATCTCACTAGCACCACCTGTACTAGGGAGAAAACAACCACCTATGTATTACAATACCTGTAGGGGTGTAAGAGGAAAACACATGATGCAATGCATGACATTCATTCAGAGGTGTAAAAGGCACATGACGCATAAACAATACATTCAGAGGTGCATAGAAAGTACAATTGCGCCAAACTCACGTAAGTCACCACCTGTGACTGTCCCTAGGCCCTCTGGCCTCTCTGGGGCTAGGACGCCCTGTGTCCAAAGTCAGGGTCCTAAACGTAGCAGTTGCCCACAAAGTGCTGGGCAACTGGTGCAATTGAGGAGGATGTGGCCACCCACTAGAGCCTCGCAGGCCCTGGCAAATAGAATTTCCCCTAGAACCTCTCTGGGCTCAAAGAACCACCACTGTGGCACTGGTGAGCCTCTCTTAGGCTCTCTCACCAGCAAGGGGGGCTGCTGAGCCTCACAGGGCTCCAGCAACAGGAAGGTACAGCCTCGCTGGGCTGGGGGGTCCCTCGCTCTGGGGACCCAAAGCAATAATGCTGGCCAAGAGCCTCGCTGGGCTCTAACGCTACTGGTGCCCCCGGGGCACCTCGTGGCTCCACAAACGCGGAGGTGCTCTCTCTCGTTGGAGCCTCTCTGGCTCGGGTTGGAGTCCCCCTCTTGGGGACTCGGGTCGCTCACAAGTGCCCCCCTGAGCCCTCAGGCTCAAAACACAAAGGCGCGAGGTCGCGCTACAGAGAGGGGGCGGGGCGGACACCGGCAATGTGTCCCGACGCTCCCCCCTCCTCTGCAGGCACCTACCGGGTTCGCGCTGGGCTCTCCAGCGGAGGCGGGTCTCTCCCGCTGGTCCCGGGGCTCTCCTCTTCACACGGGAGCCTCGGGGACCCGGCCGGCAGCTTCTCTCTCCCCGGCTCGTCGGAGGAGGCGGGACTTCCGGTCGGCCTTTCCTGGGCCGCGCTGTGATTGGCCGGGCGCTTTACTACTTCCGGGTCGCCGCGGGCAGCGCGGCGGCTCGCTTCTAGGCAGGCAGGCGGCTTCCCAGATGATCCGAGGAGTGGGCTCCCTCGTAGATCGATAACCACGCAAATATGCGGCGTGGGCAGCCGCTAGAGCAGGCAAAATGCAGGGTGGGCACCTGCCTTACAAAAGCGCTCCCAAGCGCCTCGTGGTCTATATAAAGCGCTCTCAAGCGCTAGGGGGCACAAACCACAGCGCTCCCAGCGCTAGGACGAAACAAAGCGCTTCCAAGCGCTAGGAGGAAAAGCCAAGCGCTCCTAGCGCTATAAATCAGGAAAAGACCCAGCAAAGTCCTTGTAGGCAGGCAAAGGGGCAAGGCTGGGCCCAGAGCCAGCACACTGGGTCTCCAGGCAGGGAGACACCCCAAGTGGCGGTCCTCTGGCCCAGCAGCAGCAACAGCCCCCTCAGGATCCTGGAAGAGAACAACTTCAGTGGGGACACAGCCCCATTTTTATACAGTGCATTCCTTTGTCTGAGGGTGCAGAGTGGGGGCGGAACCAGTCGCAGCTGGTTCTTGAGTACTCTGTTTGCCTCAACCACCCTCTCTATTCACTGGCAGGGCTTGGGTCATTAGACACACCACAGGGGGGCGGAGCCAGCATTGTGTGGGGAAAACCCAGCCCATCCAGGACACAGGTACACTCCTCCCACCCATCACTCATGCTAATCTCCCACTCACCACCGGGCAGACCCATCCAGACTTCCTGGAGCCTGGCATGCCAGCCAGCTCCAGCCAATCACACGCCAGCACCCTCACAGCACACGTACAGCCATGTCTAGAAATGGCGCTTCGCTACTAGACACATACATGCTGCATACACCATCTCGCAGCATTCACTCTCACGAGTTCACACATACCAGACTCAAGCCTGTACACCCCACGCATCAGGAACTACCAGGGACACATACATTCCCCATGCATTCCTATGGGCGGGCAGGCCTAGCTCAGCACATGCACTCAGAGTGCGCACGCACTTTCCACTGGGACACAGTGAAAGTGCGCAGAATCCCAAAATCACCATCTCCAGGTCACCATTTCAAGCAAAAAGTCTAGGGGTGAACCTGCCCTAAGGGCCAAAGTCCAACATAACCCCCTTCCAGCCAAAACGCAGGGGAGACCAATCACCACCGTGATGGACTTCCCTGCTTGGGGCGATAGAACACGGACGCAGGCCCGCAACTGCAGGGACACCCTCCTGTTCTACGCCATGGTGAACCCAGGGGATTCCCTCTAAACACACTGTCTGGACCAACTGGGCTACCCCACTGGTACTCCCAAGTTGTCCGCGGCCAGGACCAGGCCCTGGGCCACCCAGGTGCCACTGGTCCATGCCAATTCACAGAGCGGGGGGTAGTAACCCCTGGCACATAGGAGCCATTCTCCACTCTTCCTGTCTGCAAGACAGGACTAGACTGCCACTGGTACTCCAGCCTAGGGCCTACAACCTCAGGCGGACCAGGAGTCTCGGGGAAGGCTCTCCTCCCCCTACCTCTTCTCCTAGGATTCCTCCTTCCTCTGCGAGGGGTACCCCTAGAACGCCATTCCAACCCAGGACTTATCCACTCAGGTTGCACCGGGGTCAGAGGTGGGCTCTCCCACCCTCTGCACCCCCTTCCAGAGGTCTGCCCTCTCCCACCTGGAGAAGTTCCTCTGGACGAAGAACCGGTCAGGACACTGGTTACAGTCGTCCTACCCTTCAGGTCAGGCTGATCCTGAACCTGGCCTCCCAACCTCTGGTCTAGAACCTTCGGTGGAACAATTGCCTGGCACTCCAGGACTTCTGGGGATTCACACGCAATCCCCCTGAGGCTAACAAATGTCACATCTGTTGCGTGACTGTCTGTCTGGCGCAGATCTCCCGCCCTCTGTCCACCTGACAGTGCGTGACGATCCCCCAGACCAGAAGTGGTGTTACCATGGTCACTACACGGGAACCTAGCCCAACTGGGTAGTCCCTGACCCACTGGTCCTTCCACTGGGGAACTCCCCCAATCACTCCTCACTCTGGACTCCTGTACCCTCCCTACCGGAGCGGTACTGCCAGACTCTAGAACCAAAGGAGCTCTGGTTACAGACGCTCCAGGTCCTCTACTCACTAGGAGATCCTCCTCAACTGGGTTAACAGGACAGCCTAGGTCCCCAACCTGGTGTTCCCTCAAGAAACCACCCAGGTTCTGAGACAGGGCTTCGGGCCTCTGGGGGCTCTCAGCCACCCACTGACTCCTGCTCCACTGAGCCAGGCAGTCAGCCCCTACACCCTTCTCACTAACCAGGGACCTAGCTGGGCTACACTGAGCCTCTTCCACCACGCTGGGCTGGAAGATCCCTGACCCACTACTTTTGGAGTCACTCACCAATGACTCTACAGAACCTCTGGTCCCTTCCCAGCGGTCTGCTTCCTCTGCCAGCTCACATGGTTCAGACAATCCACACCCTAACAGGTGTTGGCGCAACCCTGGTGAACAACAACTGAGGAACTGCTCTCTGAGAAACATATCGAACAATAGGTCCCAATCACATTTCGTGGGCTCCCGTACCCAATCACACAGGGCTTCACAACAGTCATCCTCAAAGTCTTCCCAAGACTGATGAGACGGTTTCCTAAGGTTCCTAAACCTCAACCTATTCTCCTCCTCTGGGGAAACAGGAACCATACTCTGGGAACTGGGACTTTCTAGACTGAGATTTAAATAGCTGCCACCACTGGACCCAACCCTCCCTGGGGGATCCAGACACTCAACACTGTGCGCAGGGGATAGTCTACCCTCCAGAGCTACTTTGCCTCTGGTGGCGGCCCTCTCAGCCTCCTCTATCCTGTCCTGCGCTAAGACCCTCTCGGTCTCCAGCTGTTGCTTCTTAACCTCCAGCTGTTGCTTTCTAATGCCCAGCTGTGCCATAGCCTGGGCATGCTCCAACCTGAGCTTCTCTAAAGCCAGCTGGTGCTCCCTTTCTCTCCTCCTATCTTCCAGCTCCTCTGGGGACAGGGAAAGGGATGAGGCGCTGCCTCCTAAACTGGACCCAGCAAGGGACTCCCTATCTATGGGGTCCTCACTATCTGCTGGCGTCCCTGTGCTATCATCTTCTTCCTCCTCCTCAGACTCTTCAGGGCTCCCCTCTGACCCACCACCCTCATGGTGTGAGACCCGGGCCCTCTCCGCACTGTGCTCACGCTCCCAGTCCTCCTTCTGCCATTGGATTAGGTTACCCCTAAGTTGGGACTGGGTGTCTGACTCATTTACTGCAATGTCTCTCTCTTCGCAAAACTCTCTCAGTTCATGCAAAAACAGACCCCAGACATTAAAAGCAGACTCCATCTTGGCAAGATGATCACAGACACGTGCAACAAAGGGGACTGAACAATCTGAAGTAAGAGGACACAATTCCAAAACTTCAACAATCTCCTTATCAAAGAGAACTCATACTCATGCGTCCAGGAAAACACACCATTCATCCACACACACCCTCCCCTCGGATCGGTAAGGCAGTTTCTACCACCCCTGACTTCTCAACCTGACCAAAACCGACACAGGTACCAAACTCTGGAAGCAGGGCGGGGGACAAATGTACTGAACACAATCAAATGACACTCTTCAGGAGAAGAAACAATGGAATTTCAAAAACAATCCCCTAAAATGTGGTCATCTAAAATGCAGAGTTTTGTGGTGCGGCCAGCCGCTACTGTGGTACAACGCAAACACAAATCCTTATCCCGCCGCTTGCCGCCAATGTTGGAAATGGGATCCCCGGCTGGCCAGGGCTTTCGCCAAAGTCAGTCAGAGACCACCACACCCAAGTCAGGGCAAGGGAGTTACACGCCAAGATAACCCCTACTCACCCTCTAGGTAACGTGGCGCGAGCAGCAAGGCTAAACTTGGAGGCGATGTAGGCTAAGTATTTGCGCACGCACCCCAGCAACAACACCCAAAGGCCCACCACAAAGGAAACTCCACACAAGGTTATATAAAAATAGCCTTTGTATTACACCCAAACACATTAGATAAAACACACACTTTACAATGTGCCAGAGGCACGGGCAGAATTTACAGGGGATATGTACAAGACAGGGCCACCTGGACCACTGTCAGGAATCAGAAGTAGCACTTTCAGAAAGTAAAATTACTTTAGCACAAAATAGCACACAATATAACAATAGAGCGCACAACCAGTAATTACTGGTAACCAGGATCTCACTAGCACCACCTGTACTAGGGAGAAAACAACCACCTATGTATTACAATACCTGTAGGGGTGTAAGAGGAAAACACATGATGCAATGCATGACATTCATTCAGAGGTGTAAAAGGCACATGACGCATAAACAATACATTCAGAGGTGCATAGAAAGTACAATTGCGCCAAACTCACGTAAGTCACCACCTGTGACTGTCCCTAGGCCCTCTGGCCTCTCTGGGGCTAGGACGCCCTGTGTCCAAAGTCAGGGTCCTAAACGTAGCAGTTGCCCACAAAGTGCTGGGCAACTGGTGCAATTGAGGAGGATGTGGCCACCCACTAGAGCCTCGCAGGCCCTGGCAAATAGAATTTCCCCTAGAACCTCTCTGGGCTCAAAGAACCACCACTGTGGCACTGGTGAGCCTCTCTTAGGCTCTCTCACCAGCAAGGGGGGCTGCTGAGCCTCACAGGGCTCCAGCAACAGGAAGGTACAGCCTCGCTGGGCTGGGGGGTCCCTCGCTCTGGGGACCCAAAGCAATAATGCTGGCCAAGAGCCTCGCTGGGCTCTAACGCTACTGGTGCCCCCGGGGCACCTCGTGGCTCCACAAACGCGGAGGTGCTCTCTCTCGTTGGAGCCTCTCTGGCTCGGGTTGGAGTCCCCCTCTTGGGGACTCGGGTCGCTCACAAGTGCCCCCCTGAGCCCTCAGGCTCAAAACACAAAGGCGCGAGGTCGCGCTACAGAGAGGGGGCGGGGCGGACACCGGCAATGTGTCCCGACGCTCCCCCCTCCTCTGCAGGCACCTACCGGGTTCGCGCTGGGCTCTCCAGCGGAGGCGGGTCTCTCCCGCTGGTCCCGGGGCTCTCCTCTTCACACGGGAGCCTCGGGGACCCGGCCGGCAGCTTCTCTCTCCCCGGCTCGTCGGAGGAGGCGGGACTTCCGGTCGGCCTTTCCTGGGCCGCGCTGCGATTGGCCGGGCGCTTTACTACTTCCGGGTCGCCGCGGGCAGCGCGGCGGCTCGCTTCTAGGCAGGCAGGCGGCTTCCCAGATGATCCGAGGAGTGGGCTCCCTCGTAGATCGATAACCACGCAAATATGCGGCGTGGGCAGCCGCTAGAGCAGGCAAAATGCAGGGTGGGCACCTGCCTTACAAAAGCGCTCCCAAGCGCCTCGTGGTCTATATAAAGCGCTCTCAAGCGCTAGGGGGCACAAACCACAGCGCTCCCAGCGCTAGGACGAAACAAAGCGCTTCCAAGCGCTAGGAGGAAAAGCCAAGCGCTCCTAGCGCTATAAATCAGGAAAAGACCCAGCAAAGTCCTTGTAGGCAGGCAAAGGGGCAAGGCTGGGCCCAGAGCCAGCACACTGGGTCTCCAGGCAGGGAGACACCCCAAGTGGCGGTCCTCTGGCCCAGCAGCAGCAACAGCCCCCTCAGGATCCTGGAAGAGAACAACTTCAGTGGGGACACAGCCCCATTTTTATACAGTGCATTCCTTTGTCTGAGGGTGCAGAGTGGGGGCGGAACCAGTCGCAGCTGGTTCTTGAGTACTCTGTTTACCTCAACCACCCTGTCTATTCACTGGCAGGGCTTGGGTCATCAGTCGCACCACAGGGGGGCGGAGCCAGCATTGTGTGGGGAAAACCCAGCCCATCCAGGACACAGGTACACTCCTCCCACCCATCACTCATGCTAATCTCCCACTCACCACCGGGCAGACCCATCCAGACTTCCTGGAGCCTGGCATGCCAGCCAGCTCCAGCCAATCACACGCCAGCACCCTCACAGCACACGTACAGCCATGTCTAGAAATGGCGCTTCGCTACTAGACACATACATGCTGCATACACCATCTCGCAGCATTCACTCTCACGAGTTCACACATACCAGACTCAAGCCTGTACACCCCACGCATCAGGAACTACCAGGGACACATACATTCCCCATGCATTCCTATGGGCGGGCAGGCCTAGCTCAGCACATGCACTCAGAGTGCGCACGCACTTTCCACTGGGACACAGTGAAAGTGCGCAGAATCCCAAAATCACCATCTCCAGGTCACCATTTCAAGCAAAAAGTCTAGGGGTGAACCTGCCCTAAGGGCCAAAGTCCAACAGTGTCTCTCACAGCTCAGAGAGTGGCTTCAGAGGGCTGGAGAGGAGGGTGTCTGTCACAGCTCAGAGAGTGGCTTCAGAGGGCTGGAGAGGAGGGTGTCTCACAGCTCAGTGAGTGACTTCAGAGGGCTGGAGAGGAGGGTGTCTGTCACAGCTCAGAGAGTGGCTTCAGGGGGCCTGAGAGGACGGTGTCTGTCACAGTTCAGAGAGTGGCTTCAGGGGGCCTGAGAGGACGGTGTCTATCACAGCTCAGAGAGTGGCTTCAGGGGGCTGGAGAGGAGGGTGTCTCTCACAGCTCAGAGAGTGGCTTCAGAGGGCTGGAGAGGAGGGTGTCTGTCACAGTTCAGAGAGTGGCTTCAGGGGGCCTGAGAGGAGGGTGTCTGTCACAGCTCAGAGAGTGGCTTCAGAGGGCTGGGGAGGAGGGTGTCTCTCACAGCTCAGAGAGTGGCTTCAGAGGGCTGGAGAGGAGGGTGTCTGTCACAGCTCAGAGAGTGGCTTCAGAGGGCTGGAGAGGAGGGTGTCTGTCACAGCTCAGAGAGAGGCTTCAGGGGGCTGGAGAGGAGGGTGTCTGTCACAGCTCAGAGAGTGGCTTCAGGGGGCTGGAGAGGAGGGTGTCTCTCACAGCTCAGAGAGTGGCTTCAGAGGGAGCGAGAGGAGGGTGTCTGTCACAGTTCAGAGAGTGGCTTCAGAGGGCACGAGAGGAGGGTGTCTGTCACAGCTCAGAGAGTGGCTTCAGAGGGTTGGAGAGGAGGGTGTCTGTCACAGCTCAGAGAGTGGCTTCAGAGGGCTGGAGAGGAGGGTGTCTGTCACAGCTCAGAGAGTGGCTTCAGAGGGCGCGAGGGGAGGGTGTCTGTCACAGCTCAGAGAACGGCTTCAGAGGGCTGGAGAGAAGGGTGTCTATCACAGCTCAGAGAGTGGCTTCAGAGGGCCTGAGAGGACGGTGTCTATCACAGCTCAGAGAGTGGCTTCAGGGGGCTGGAGAGGAGGGTGTCTGTCACAGCTCAGAGAGTGGCTTCAGGGGGCCTGAGAGGACGGTGTCTATCACAGCTCAGAGAGGGGCTTCAGGGGGCCATAGAGGAGGGTGTCTGTCACAGCTCAGAGAGTGGCGTCAGAGGGCTGGAGAGGAGGGTGAGTGTCACAGCTCAGAGAGTGGCTTCAGAGGGCTGTAGAGGAGGGTGTCTCTCACAGCTCAGAGAGTGGCTTCAGAGGGCTGGAGAGGAGGGTGTCTGTCACAGCTCAGAGAGTGGCTTCAGGGGGCTGGAGAGGAGGGTGTCTGTCACAGCTCAGAGAGTGGCTTCAGAGGGCTGGAGAGGAGGGTGTCTCTCACAGCTCAGAGAGTGGCTTCAGAGGGCTGGAGAGGAGGGTGTCTATCACAGCTCAGAGAGTGGCTTCAGAGGGCCTGAGAGGACGGTGTCTATCACAGCTCAGAGAGTGGCTTCAGAGGGCTGGAGAGGAGGGTGTCTCTCACAGCTCAGAGAGTGGCTTCAGAGGGCTGGAGAGGAGGGTGTCTGTCACAGCTCAGAGAGTGGCTTCAGGGGGCTGGAGAGGAGGATGTCTGTCACAGCTCAGAGAGTGGCTTCAGGGGGCCTGAGAGGACGGTGTCTGTCACAGTTCAGAGAGTGGCTTCAGGGGGCCTGAGAGGACGGTGTCTATCACAGCTCAGAGAGTGGCTTCAGGGGGCTGGAGAGGAGGGTGTCTCTCACAGCTCAGAGAGTGGCTTCAGAGGGCTGGAGAGGAGGGTGTCTGTCACAGTTCAGAGAGTGGCTTCAGGGGGCCTGAGAGGAGGGTGTCTGTCACAGCTCAGAGAGTGGCTTCAGAGGGCTGGAGAGGAGGGTGTCTCTCACAGCTCAGAGAGTGGCTTCAGAGGGCTGGAGAGGAGGGTGTCTGTCACAGCTCAGAGAGTGGCTTCAGAGGGCTGGAGAGGAGGGTGTCTGTCACAGCTCAGAGAGAGGCTTCAGGGGGCTGGAGAGGAGGGTGTCTGTCACAGCTCAGAGAGTGGCTTCAGGGGGCTGGAGAGGAGGGTGTCTCTCACAGCTCAGAGAGTGGCTTCAGAGGGAGCGAGAGGAGGGTGTCTGTCACAGTTCAGAGAGTGGCTTCAGAGGGCACGAGAGGAGGATGTCTGTCACAGCTCAGAGAGTGGCTTCAGAGGGTTGGAGAGGAGGGTGTCTGTCACAGCTCAGAGAGTGGCTTCAGAGGGCTGGAGAGGAGGGTGTCTGTCACAGCTCAGAGAGTGGCTTCAGAGGGCGCGAGGGGAGGGTGTCTGTCACAGCTCAGAGAACGGCTTTAGAGGGCTGGAGAGAAGGGTGTCTATCACAGCTCAGAGAGTGGCTTCAGAGGGCCTGAGAGGACGGTGTCTATCACAGCTCAGAGAGTGGCTTCAGGGGGCTGGAGAGGAGGGTGTCTGCCACAGCTCAGAGAGTGGCTTCAGGGGGCCTGAGAGGACGGTGTCTATCACAGCTCAGAGAGGGGCTTCAGGGGGCCATAGAGGAGGGTGTCTGTCACAGCTCAGAGAGTGGCGTCAGAGGGCTGGAGAGGAGGGTGAGTGTCACAGCGCAGAGAGTGGCTTCAGAGGGCTGTAGAGGAGGGTGTCTCTCACAGCTCAGAGAGTGGCTTCAGAGGGCTGGAGAGGAGGGTGTCTGTCACAGCTCAGAGAGTGGCTTCAGGGGGCTGGAGAGGAGGGTGTCTGTCACAGCTCAGAGAGTGGCTTCAGAGGGCTGGAGAGGAGGGTGTCTCTCACAGCTCAGAGAGTGGCTTCAGAGGGCTGGAGAGGAGGGTGTCTATCACAGCTCAGAGAGTGGCTTCAGAGGGCCTGAGAGGACGGTGTCTATCACAGCTCAGAGAGTGGCTTCAGAGGGCTGGAGAGGAGGGTGTCTCTCACAGCTCAGAGAGTGGCTTCAGAGGGCTGGAGAGGAGGGTGTCTCTCACAGCTCAGAGAGTGGCTTCAGAGGGCTGGAGAGGAGGGTGTCTATCACAGCTCAGAGAGGGGCTTCAGAGGGCTGGAGAGGGGGTGACTCTCACAGCTCAGAGAGGGGCTTCAGAGGGCTGGAGAGGAGGGTGTCTATCACAGCTCAGAGAGTGGCTTCAGAAGGCTGGAGAGGAGGGTGTCTCTCACAGCTCAGAGAGTGGCTTCAGAGGGCTGGAGAGGAGGGTGTCTATCACAGCTCAGAGAGTGGCTTCAGAGGGCCTGAGAGGACGGTGTCTATCACAGCTCAGAGAGTGGCTTCAGAGGGCTGGAGAGGAGGGTGTCTCTCACAGCTCAGAGAGTGGCTTCAGAGGGCTGGAGAGGAGGGTGTCTCTCACAGCTCAGAGAGTGGCTTCAGAGGGCTGGAGAGGAGGGTGTCTATCACAGCTCAGAGAGGGGCTTCAGAGGGCTGGAGAGGGGGTGACTCTCACAGCTCAGAGAGGGGCTTCAGAGGGCTGGAGAGGAGGGTGTCTATCACAGCTCAGAGAGCGGCGTCAGAGGGCTGGAGAGGAGGGTGTCTGTCACAGCTCAGAGAGCGGCTTCAGAGGGCTGGAGAGGAGGGTGTCTGTCACAGCTGAGAGAGTGGCTTCAGAGGGCTGGAGAGGAGGGTGTCTGTCACAGCTCAGAGAGTGGCGTCAGAGGGCTGGAGAGGAGGGTGTCTCACAGCTCAGAGAGTGGCTTCAGAGGGCTGGAGAGGAGGGTGTCTCTCACAGCTCAGAGAGTGGCTTCAGAGGGCTGGAGAGGAGGGTGTCTGTCACAGTTCAGAGAGTGGCTTCAGGGGGCCTGAGAGGAGGGTGTCTGTCACAGCTCAGAGAGTGGCTTCAGAGGGCTGGAGAGGAGGGTGTCTGTCACAGCTCAGAGAGTGGCTTCAGAGGGCTGGAGAGGAGGGTGTCTGTCGAAGCTCAGAGAGTGGCTTCAGGGGGCTGGAGAGGAGGGTGACTCTCACAGCTCAGAGAGTGGCTTCAGGGGGCTGGAGAGGAGGGTGTCTCTCACAGCTCAGAGAGAGGCTTCAGAGGGCTGGAGAGGAGGGTGTCTGTCACAGCTCAGAGAGTGGCTTCAGAGGGCTGTAGAGGAGGGTGTCTCTCACAGCTCAGAGAGTGGCTTCAGAGGGCTGGAGAGGAGGGTGTCTGTCACAGCTCAGAGAGAGGCTTCAGAGGGCTGGAGAGGAGGGTGTCTGTCACAGCTCAGAGAGTGGCTTCAGAGGGCTGGAGAGGAGGGTGTCTGTCACAGCTCAGAGAGTGGCTTCAGAGGGCTGTAGAGGAGGGTGTCTCTCACAGCTCAGAGAGTGGCTTCAGAGGGCTGGAGAGGAGGGTGTCTCTCACAGCTCAGAGAGTGGCTTCAGAGGGCTGTAGAGGAGGGTGTCTCTCACAGCTCAGAGAGTTGCTTCAGAGGGCTGTAGAGGAGGGTGTCTCTCACAGCTCAGAGAGTGGCTTCAGGGGGCCTGAGAGGAGGGTGAGTGTCACAGCTCAGAGAGTGGCTTCAGAGGGCTGGAGAGGAGGGTGTCTGTCACAGCTCAGAGAGTGGCTTCAAGGGCTGGAGAGGAGGGTGTCTGTCACAGCTCAGACAGTGGCTTCAAGGGCTGGAGAGGAGGGTGTCTGTCACAGCTCAGAGAGTGGCTTCAGGGGGCCTGAGAGGACGGTGTCTATCACAGCTCAGAGAGGGGCTTCAGGGGGCCATAGAGGAGGGTGTCTGTCACAGCTCAGAGAGTGGCGTCAGAGGGCTGGAGAGGAGGGTGAGTGTCACAGCGCAGAGAGTGGCTTCAGAGGGCTGTAGAGGAGGGTGTCTCTCACAGCTCAGAGAGTGGCTTCAGAGGGCTGGAGAGGAGGGTGTCTGTCACAGCTCAGAGAGTGGCTTCAGGGGGCTGGAGAGGAGGGTGTCTGTCACAGCTCAGAGAGTGGCTTCAGAGGGCTGGAGAGGAGGGTGTCTCTCACAGCTCAGAGAGTGGCTTCAGAGGGCTGGAGAGGAGGGTGTCTATCACAGCTCAGAGAGTGGCTTCAGAGGGCCTGAGAGGACGGTGTCTATCACAGCTCAGAGAGTGGCTTCAGAGGGCTGGAGAGGAGGGTGTCTCTCACAGCTCAGAGAGTGGCTTCAGAGGGCTGGAGAGGAGGGTGTCTCTCACAGCTCAGAGAGTGGCTTCAGAGGGCTGGAGAGGAGGGTGTCTATCACAGCTCAGAGAGGGGCTTCAGAGGGCTGGAGAGGGGGTGACTCTCACAGCTCAGAGAGGGGCTTCAGAGGGCTGGAGAGGAGGGTGTCTATCACAGCTCAGAGAGTGGCTTCAGAAGGCTGGAAAGGAGGGTGTCTATCACAGCTCAGAGAGCGGCTTCAGGGGGCTGGAGAGGAGGGTGTCTGTCACAGCTCAGAGAGCAGCTTCAGAGGGCTGGAGAGGAGGGTGTCTGTCACAGCTGAGAGAGTGGCTTCAGAGGGCTGGAGAGGAGGGTGTCTGTCACAGCTCAGAGAGGGGCTTCAGAGGGCTGGAGAGGGGGTGACTCTCACAGCTCAGAGAGGGGCTTCAGAGGGCTGGAGAGGAGGGTGTCTATCACAGCTCAGAGAGTGGCTTCAGAAGGCTGGAAAGGAGGGTGTCTATCACAGCTCAGAGAGTGGCTTCAGGGGGCTGGAGAGGAGGGTGTCTGTCACAGCTCAGAGAGCGGCTTCAGAGGGCTGGAGAGGAGGGTGTCTGTCACAGCTGAGAGAGTGGCTTCAGAGGGCTGGAGAGGAGGGTGTCTGTCACAGCTCAGAGAGTGGCGTCAGAGGGCTGGAGAGGAGGGTGTCTCACAGCTCAGAGAGTGGCTTCAGAGGGCTGGAGAGGAGGGTGTCTCTCACAGCTCAGAGAGTGGCTTCAGAGGGCTGGAGAGGAGGGTGTCTGTCACAGTTCAGAGAGTGGCTTCAGGGGGCCTGAGAGGAGGGTGTCTGTCACAGCTCAGAGAGTGGCTTCAGAGGGCTGGAGAGGAGGGTGTCTGTCACAGCTCAGAGAGTGGCTTCAGAGGGCTGGAGAGGAGGGTGTCTGTCGAAGCTCAGAGAGTGGCTTCAGGGGGCTGGAGAGGAGGGTGACTCTCACAGCTCAGAGAGTGGCTTCAGGGGGCTGGAGAGGAGGGTGTCTCTCACAGCTCAGAGAGAGGCTTCAGAGGGCTGGAGAGGAGGGTGTCTGTCACAGCTCAGAGAGTGGCTTCAGAGGGCTGTAGAGGAGGGTGTCTCTCACAGCTCAGAGAGTGTCTTCAGAGGGCTGGAGAGGAGGGTGTCTGTCACAGCTCAGAGAGAGGCTTCAGAGGGCTGGAGAGGAGGGTGTCTGTCACAGCTCAGAGAGTGGCTTCAGAGGGCTGGAGAGGAGGGTGTCTGTCACAGCTCAGAGAGTGGCTTCAGAGGGCTGTAGAGGAGGGTGTCTCTCACAGCTCAGAGAGTGGCTTCAGAGGGCTGGAGAGGAGGGTGTCTGTCACAGCTCAGGGAGTGGCTTCAGAGGGCTGTAGAGGAGGGTGTCTCTCACAGCTCAGAGAGTTGCTTCAGAGGGCTGTAGAGGAGGGTGTCTCTCACAGCTCAGAGAGTGGCTTCAGGGGGCCTGAGAGGAGGGTGAGTGTCACAGCTCAGAGAGTGGCTTCAGAGGGCTGGAGAGGAGGGTGTCTATCACAGCTCAGAGTGTGGCTTCAGGGGGCTGGAGAGGAGGGTGTCTGTCACAGCTCAGAGAGTGGCTTCAGAGGGCTGTAGAGGAGGGTGTCTCTCACAGCTCAGAGAGTGGCTTCAGAGGGCTGGAGAGGAGGGTGTCTGTCACAGCTCAGAGAGAGGCTTCAGAGGGCTGGAGAGGAGGGTGTCTGTCACAGCTCAGAGAGTGGCTTCAGAGTGCTGGAGAGGAGGGTGTCTGTCACAGCTCAGAGAGTGGCTTCAGAGGCTGGAGAGGAGGGTGTCTGTCACAGCTCAGAGAGTGGCTTCAGGGAGCTGGAGAGGAGGGTGTCTCTCACAGCTCAGAGAGTGGCTTCAGAGGGCTGTAGAGGAGGGTGTCTCTCACAGCTCAGAGAGTTGCTTCAGAGGGCTGTAGAGGAGGGTGTCTCTCACAGCTCAGAGAGTGGCTTCAGGGGGCCTGAGAGGAGGGTGAGTGTCACAGCTCAGAGAGTGGCTTCAGAGGGCTGGAGAGGAGGGTGTCTATCACAGCTCAGAGTGTGGCTTCAGGGGGCTGGAGAGGAGGGTGTCTGTCACAGCTCAGAGAGTGGCTTCAGAGGGCTGGAGAGGAGGGTGTCTGTCACAGCTCAGAGAGTGGCTTCAGAGGGCTGGAGAGGAGGGTGTCTGTCACAGCTCAGAGAGTGGCTTCAAGGGCTGGAGAGGAGGGTGTCTGTCACAGCTCAGACAGTGGCTTCAAGGGCTGGAGAGGAGGGTGTCTGTCACAGCTCAGAGAGTGGCTTCAGGGGGCCTGAGAGGAGGGTGTCTGTCACAGCTCAGAGAGTGGTTTCAGAGGGCTGGAGAGGAGGGTGTCTGTCACAGCTCAGAGAGTGGCTTCATGGAGCTGGAAAGGAGGGTGTCTGTCACAGCTCAGAGAGTGGCTTCAGGGGGCTGGAGAGGAGGGTGTCTGTCACAGCTCAGGGAGTGGCTTCAGAGGGCTGGAGAGGAGGGTGTCTGTCACAGCTCAGAGAGTGGCTTCAGAGGGCTGGAGAGGAGGGTGTCTGTCACAGCTCAGAGAGTGGCTTCAGGGGGCTGGGGAGGAGGGTGTCTGTCACAGCTCAGAGAGTGGCTTCAGGGGGCTGGAGAGGAGGGTGTCTATCACAGCTCAGACAGTGGCTTCAGGGGGCTGGAGAGGAGGGTGTCTGTCACAGCTCAGAGAGCGGCTTCAGAGGGCTGGAGAGGAGGGTGTCTGTCACAGCTCAGAGAGTGGCTTCAGAGGACCTGAGAGGAGGGTGTCTGTCACAGCTCAGAGAGAGGCTTCAGAGGGCCTGAGAGGACGGTGTCTATCACAGCTCAGAGAGTGGCTTCAGAGGGTTAGAGAGGAGGGTGTCTGTCACAGCTCAGAGAGTGGTTTCAGAGGGCTGGAGAGGAGGGTGTCTGTCACAGCTCAGAGAGCAGCTTCAGAGGGCTGGAGAGGAGGGTGTCTGTCGCAGCTCAGAGAGTGGCTTCAGAGGGCTGGAGAGGAGGGTGTCTGTCACAGCTCAGAGAGTGGCTTCAGAGGGCTGGAGAGGAGGGTGTCTCACAGCTCAGTGAGTGACTTCAGAGGGCTGGAGAGGAGGGTGTCTGTCACAGCTCAGAGAGTGGCTTCAGGGGGCCTGAGAGGACGGTGTCTGTCACAGTTCAGAGAGTGGCTTCAGGGGGCCTGAGAGGACGGTGTCTATCACAGCTCAGAGAGTGGCTTCAGGGGGCTGGAGAGGAGGGTGTCTCTCACAGCTCAGAGAGTGGCTTCAGAGGGCTGGAGAGGAGGGTGTCTGTCACAGTTCAGAGAGTGGCTTCAGGGGGCCTGAGAGGAGGGTGTCTGTCACAGCTCAGAGAGTGGCTTCAGAGGGCTGGAGAGGAGGGTGTCTCTCACAGCTCAGAGATTGGCTTCAGAGGGCTGGAGAGGAGGGTGTCTGTCACAGCTCAGAGAGTGGCTTCAGAGGGCTGGAGAGGAGGGTGTCTGTCACAGCTCAGAGAGAGGCTTCAGGGGGCTGGAGAGGAGGGTGTCTGTCACAGCTCAGAGAGTGGCTTCAGGGGGCTGGAGAGGAGGGTGTCTCTCACAGCTCAGAGAGTGGCTTCAGAGGGAGCGAGAGGAGGGTGTCTGTCACAGTTCAGAGAGTGGCTTCAGAGGGCACGAGAGGAGGGTGTCTGTCACAGCTCAGAGAGTGGCTTCAGAGGGTTGGAGAGGAGGGTGTCTGTCACAGCTCAGAGAGTGGCTTCAGAGGGCTGGAGAGGAGGGTGTCTGTCACAGCTCAGAGAGTGGCTTCAGAGGGCGCGAGGGGAGGGTGTCTGTCACAGCTCAGAGAACGGCTTCAGAGGGCTGGAGAGAAGGGTGTCTATCACAGCTCAGAGAGTGGCTTCAGAGGGCCTGAGAGGACGGTGTCTATCACAGCTCAGAGAGTGGCTTCAGGGGGCTGGAGAGGAGGGTGTCTGTCACAGCTCAGAGAGTGGCTTCAGGGGGCCTGAGAGGACGGTGTCTATCACAGCTCAGAGAGGGGCTTCAGGGGGCCATAGAGGAGGGTGTCTGTCACAGCTCAGAGAGTGGCGTCAGAGGGCTGGAGAGGAGGGTGAGTGTCACAGCTCAGAGAGTGGCTTCAGAGGGCTGTAGAGGAGGGTGTCTCTCACAGCTCAGAGAGTGGCTTCAGAGGGCTGGAGAGGAGGGTGTCTGTCACAGCTCAGAGAGTGGCTTCAGGGGGCTGGAGAGGAGGGTGTCTGTCACAGCTCAGAGAGTGGCTTCAGAGGGCTGGAGAGGAGGGTGTCTCTCACAGCTCAGAGAGTGGCTTCAGAGGGCTGGAGAGGAGGGTGTCTATCACAGCTCAGAGAGTGGCTTCAGAGGGCCTGAGAGGACGGTGTCTATCACAGCTCAGAGAGTGGCTTCAGAGGGCTGGAGAGGAGGGTGTCTCTCACAGCTCAGAGAGTGGCTTCAGAGGGCTGGAGAGGAGGGTGTCTGTCACAGCTCAGAGAGTGGCTTCAGGGGGCTGGAGAGGAGGATGTCTGTCACAGCTCAGAGAGTGGCTTCAGGGGGCCTGAGAGGACGGTGTCTGTCACAGTTCAGAGAGTGGCTTCAGGGGGCCTGAGAGGACGGTGTCTATCACAGCTCAGAGAGTGGCTTCAGGGGGCTGGAGAGGAGGGTGTCTCTCACAGCTCAGAGAGTGGCTTCAGAGGGCTGGAGAGGAGGGTGTCTGTCACAGTTCAGAGAGTGGCTTCAGGGGGCCTGAGAGGAGGGTGTCTGTCACAGCTCAGAGAGTGGCTTCAGAGGGCTGGAGAGGAGGGTGTCTCTCACAGCTCAGAGAGTGGCTTCAGAGGGCTGGAGAGGAGGGTGTCTGTCACAGCTCAGAGAGTGGCTTCAGAGGGCTGGAGAGGAGGGTGTCTGTCACAGCTCAGAGAGAGGCTTCAGGGGGCTGGAGAGGAGGGTGTCTGTCACAGCTCAGAGAGTGGCTTCAGGGGGCTGGAGAGGAGGGTGTCTCTCACAGCTCAGAGAGTGGCTTCAGAGGGAGCGAGAGGAGGGTGTCTGTCACAGTTCAGAGAGTGGCTTCAGAGGGCACGAGAGGAGGATGTCTGTCACAGCTCAGAGAGTGGCTTCAGAGGGTTGGAGAGGAGGGTGTCTGTCACAGCTCAGAGAGTGGCTTCAGAGGGCTGGAGAGGAGGGTGTCTGTCACAGCTCAGAGAGTGGCTTCAGAGGGCGCGAGGGGAGGGTGTCTGTCACAGCTCAGAGAACGGCTTTAGAGGGCTGGAGAGAAGGGTGTCTATCACAGCTCAGAGAGTGGCTTCAGAGGGCCTGAGAGGACGGTGTCTATCACAGCTCAGAGAGTGGCTTCAGGGGGCTGGAGAGGAGGGTGTCTGCCACAGCTCAGAGAGTGGCTTCAGGGGGCCTGAGAGGACGGTGTCTATCACAGCTCAGAGAGGGGCTTCAGGGGGCCATAGAGGAGGGTGTCTGTCACAGCTCAGAGAGTGGCGTCAGAGGGCTGGAGAGGAGGGTGAGTGTCACAGCGCAGAGAGTGGCTTCAGAGGGCTGTAGAGGAGGGTGTCTCTCACAGCTCAGAGAGTGGCTTCAGAGGGCTGGAGAGGAGGGTGTCTGTCACAGCTCAGAGAGTGGCTTCAGGGGGCTGGAGAGGAGGGTGTCTGTCACAGCTCAGAGAGTGGCTTCAGAGGGCTGGAGAGGAGGGTGTCTCTCACAGCTCAGAGAGTGGCTTCAGAGGGCTGGAGAGGAGGGTGTCTATCACAGCTCAGAGAGTGGCTTCAGAGGGCCTGAGAGGACGGTGTCTATCACAGCTCAGAGAGTGGCTTCAGAGGGCTGGAGAGGAGGGTGTCTCTCACAGCTCAGAGAGTGGCTTCAGAGGGCTGGAGAGGAGGGTGTCTCTCACAGCTCAGAGAGTGGCTTCAGAGGGCTGGAGAGGAGGGTGTCTATCACAGCTCAGAGAGGGGCTTCAGAGGGCTGGAGAGGGGGTGACTCTCACAGCTCAGAGAGGGGCTTCAGAGGGCTGGAGAGGAGGGTGTCTATCACAGCTCAGAGAGTGGCTTCAGAAGGCTGGAAAGGAGGGTGTCTATCACAGCTCAGAGAGCGGCGTCAGAGGGCTGGAGAGGAGGGTGTCTGTCACAGCTCAGAGAGCGGCTTCAGAGGGCTGGAGAGGAGGGTGTCTGTCACAGCTGAGAGAGTGGCTTCAGAGGGCTGGAGAGGAGGGTGTCTGTCACAGCTCAGAGAGTGGCGTCAGAGGGCTGGAGAGGAGGGTGTCTCACAGCTCAGAGAGTGGCTTCAGAGGGCTGGAGAGGAGGGTGTCTCTCACAGCTCAGAGAGTGGCTTCAGAGGGCTGGAGAGGAGGGTGTCTGTCACAGTTCAGAGAGTGGCTTCAGGGGGCCTGAGAGGAGGGTGTCTGTCACAGCTCAGAGAGTGGCTTCAGAGGGCTGGAGAGGAGGGTGTCTGTCACAGCTCAGAGAGTGGCTTCAGAGGGCTGGAGAGGAGGGTGTCTGTCGAAGCTCAGAGAGTGGCTTCAGGGGGCTGGAGAGGAGGGTGACTCTCACAGCTCAGAGAGTGGCTTCAGGGGGCTGGAGAGGAGGGTGTCTCTCACAGCTCAGAGAGAGGCTTCAGAGGGCTGGAGAGGAGGGTGTCTGTCACAGCTCAGAGAGTGGCTTCAGAGGGCTGTAGAGGAGGGTGTCTCTCACAGCTCAGAGAGTGGCTTCAGAGGGCTGGAGAGGAGGGTGTCTGTCACAGCTCAGAGAGAGGCTTCAGAGGGCTGGAGAGGAGGGTGTCTGTCACAGCTCAGAGAGTGGCTTCAGAGGGCTGGAGAGGAGGGTGTCTGTCACAGCTCAGAGAGTGGCTTCAGAGGGCTGTAGAGGAGGGTGTCTCTCACAGCTCAGAGAGTGGCTTCAGAGGGCTGGAGAGGAGGGTGTCTCTCACAGCTCAGAGAGTGGCTTCAGAGGGCTGTAGAGGAGGGTGTCTCTCACAGCTCAGAGAGTTGCTTCAGAGGGCTGTAGAGGAGGGTGTCTCTCACAGCTCAGAGAGTGGCTTCAGGGGGCCTGAGAGGAGGGTGAGTGTCACAGCTCAGAGAGTGGCTTCAGAGGGCTGGAGAGGAGGGTGTCTGTCACAGCTCAGAGAGTGGCTTCAAGGGCTGGAGAGGAGGGTGTCTGTCACAGCTCAGACAGTGGCTTCAAGGGCTGGAGAGGAGGGTGTCTGTCACAGCTCAGAGAGTGGCTTCAGGGGGCCTGAGAGGACGGTGTCTATCACAGCTCAGAGAGGGGCTTCAGGGGGCCATAGAGGAGGGTGTCTGTCACAGCTCAGAGAGTGGCGTCAGAGGGCTGGAGAGGAGGGTGAGTGTCACAGCGCAGAGAGTGGCTTCAGAGGGCTGTAGAGGAGGGTGTCTCTCACAGCTCAGAGAGTGGCTTCAGAGGGCTGGAGAGGAGGGTGTCTGTCACAGCTCAGAGAGTGGCTTCAGGGGGCTGGAGAGGAGGGTGTCTGTCACAGCTCAGAGAGTGGCTTCAGAGGGCTGGAGAGGAGGGTGTCTCTCACAGCTCAGAGAGTGGCTTCAGAGGGCTGGAGAGGAGGGTGTCTATCACAGCTCAGAGAGTGGCTTCAGAGGGCCTGAGAGGACGGTGTCTATCACAGCTCAGAGAGTGGCTTCAGAGGGCTGGAGAGGAGGGTGTCTCTCACAGCTCAGAGAGTGGCTTCAGAGGGCTGGAGAGGAGGGTGTCTCTCACAGCTCAGAGAGTGGCTTCAGAGGGCTGGAGAGGAGGGTGTCTATCACAGCTCAGAGAGGGGCTTCAGAGGGCTGGAGAGGGGGTGACTCTCACAGCTCAGAGAGGGGCTTCAGAGGGCTGGAGAGGAGGGTGTCTATCACAGCTCAGAGAGTGGCTTCAGAAGGCTGGAAAGGAGGGTGTCTATCACAGCTCAGAGAGCGGCTTCAGGGGGCTGGAGAGGAGGGTGTCTGTCACAGCTCAGAGAGCAGCTTCAGAGGGCTGGAGAGGAGGGTGTCTGTCACAGCTGAGAGAGTGGCTTCAGAGGGCTGGAGAGGAGGGTGTCTGTCACAGCTCAGAGAGGGGCTTCAGAGGGCTGGAGAGGGGGTGACTCTCACAGCTCAGAGAGGGGCTTCAGAGGGCTGGAGAGGAGGGTGTCTATCACAGCTCAGAGAGTGGCTTCAGAAGGCTGGAAAGGAGGGTGTCTATCACAGCTCAGAGAGTGGCTTCAGGGGGCTGGAGAGGAGGGTGTCTGTCACAGCTCAGAGAGCGGCTTCAGAGGGCTGGAGAGGAGGGTGTCTGTCACAGCTGAGAGAGTGGCTTCAGAGGGCTGGAGAGGAGGGTGTCTGTCACAGCTCAGAGAGTGGCGTCAGAGGGCTGGAGAGGAGGGTGTCTCACAGCTCAGAGAGTGGCTTCAGAGGGCTGGAGAGGAGGGTGTCTCTCACAGCTCAGAGAGTGGCTTCAGAGGGCTGGAGAGGAGGGTGTCTGTCACAGTTCAGAGAGTGGCTTCAGGGGGCCTGAGAGGAGGGTGTCTGTCACAGCTCAGAGAGTGGCTTCAGAGGGCTGGAGAGGAGGGTGTCTGTCACAGCTCAGAGAGTGGCTTCAGAGGGCTGGAGAGGAGGGTGTCTGTCGAAGCTCAGAGAGTGGCTTCAGGGGGCTGGAGAGGAGGGTGACTCTCACAGCTCAGAGAGTGGCTTCAGGGGGCTGGAGAGGAGGGTGTCTCTCACAGCTCAGAGAGAGGCTTCAGAGGGCTGGAGAGGAGGGTGTCTGTCACAGCTCAGAGAGTGGCTTCAGAGGGCTGTAGAGGAGGGTGTCTCTCACAGCTCAGAGAGTGTCTTCAGAGGGCTGGAGAGGAGGGTGTCTGTCACAGCTCAGAGAGAGGCTTCAGAGGGCTGGAGAGGAGGGTGTCTGTCACAGCTCAGAGAGTGGCTTCAGAGGGCTGGAGAGGAGGGTGTCTGTCACAGCTCAGAGAGTGGCTTCAGAGGGCTGTAGAGGAGGGTGTCTCTCACAGCTCAGAGAGTGGCTTCAGAGGGCTGGAGAGGAGGGTGTCTGTCACAGCTCAGGGAGTGGCTTCAGAGGGCTGTAGAGGAGGGTGTCTCTCACAGCTCAGAGAGTTGCTTCAGAGGGCTGTAGAGGAGGGTGTCTCTCACAGCTCAGAGAGTGGCTTCAGGGGGCCTGAGAGGAGGGTGAGTGTCACAGCTCAGAGAGTGGCTTCAGAGGGCTGGAGAGGAGGGTGTCTATCACAGCTCAGAGTGTGGCTTCAGGGGGCTGGAGAGGAGGGTGTCTGTCACAGCTCAGAGAGTGGCTTCAGAGGGCTGTAGAGGAGGGTGTCTCTCACAGCTCAGAGAGTGGCTTCAGAGGGCTGGAGAGGAGGGTGTCTGTCACAGCTCAGAGAGAGGCTTCAGAGGGCTGGAGAGGAGGGTGTCTGTCACAGCTCAGAGAGTGGCTTCAGAGTGCTGGAGAGGAGGGTGTCTGTCACAGCTCAGAGAGTGGCTTCAGAGGCTGGAGAGGAGGGTGTCTGTCACAGCTCAGAGAGTGGCTTCAGGGAGCTGGAGAGGAGGGTGTCTCTCACAGCTCAGAGAGTGGCTTCAGAGGGCTGTAGAGGAGGGTGTCTCTCACAGCTCAGAGAGTTGCTTCAGAGGGCTGTAGAGGAGGGTGTCTCTCACAGCTCAGAGAGTGGCTTCAGGGGGCCTGAGAGGAGGGTGAGTGTCACAGCTCAGAGAGTGGCTTCAGAGGGCTGGAGAGGAGGGTGTCTATCACAGCTCAGAGTGTGGCTTCAGGGGGCTGGAGAGGAGGGTGTCTGTCACAGCTCAGAGAGTGGCTTCAGAGGGCTGGAGAGGAGGGTGTCTGTCACAGCTCAGAGAGTGGCTTCAGAGGGCTGGAGAGGAGGGTGTCTGTCACAGCTCAGAGAGTGGCTTCAAGGGCTGGAGAGGAGGGTGTCTGTCACAGCTCAGACAGTGGCTTCAAGGGCTGGAGAGGAGGGTGTCTGTCACAGCTCAGAGAGTGGCTTCAGGGGGCCTGAGAGGAGGGTGTCTGTCACAGCTCAGAGAGTGGTTTCAGAGGGCTGGAGAGGAGGGTGTCTGTCACAGCTCAGAGAGTGGCTTCATGGAGCTGGAAAGGAGGGTGTCTGTCACAGCTCAGAGAGTGGCTTCAGGGGGCTGGAGAGGAGGGTGTCTGTCACAGCTCAGGGAGTGGCTTCAGAGGGCTGGAGAGGAGGGTGTCTGTCACAGCTCAGAGAGTGGCTTCAGAGGGCTGGAGAGGAGGGTGTCTGTCACAGCTCAGAGAGTGGCTTCAGCGGGCTGGGGAGGAGGGTGTCTGTCACAGCTCAGAGAGTGGCTTCAGGGGGCTGGAGAGGAGGGTGTCTATCACAGCTCAGACAGTGGCTTCAGGGGGCTGGAGAGGAGGGTGTCTGTCACAGCTCAGAGAGCGGCTTCAGAGGGCTGGAGAGGAGGGTGTCTGTCACAGCTCAGAGAGTGGCTTCAGAGGACCTGAGAGGAGGGTGTCTGTCACAGCTCAGAGAGAGGCTTCAGAGGGCCTGAGAGGACGGTGTCTATCACAGCTCAGAGAGTGGCTTCAGAGGGTTAGAGAGGAGGGTGTCTGTCACAGCTCAGAGAGTGGTTTCAGAGGGCTGGAGAGGAGGGTGTCTGTCACAGCTCAGAGAGCAGCTTCAGAGGGCTGGAGAGGAGGGTGTCTGTCGCAGCTCAGAGAGTGGCTTCAGAGGGCTGGAGAGGAGGGTGTCTGTCACAGCTCAGAGAGTGGCTTCAGGGGGCCTGAGAGGAGGGTGTCTATCACAGCTCAGAGAGCGGCTTCAGGGGGCTGGAGAGGAGGGTGCCTGTCACAGCTCTGAGAGCGGCTTCAGAGGGCTGGAGAGGAGGGTGTCTGTCACAGCTCAGAGAGTGGCTTCAGAGGGCTGGAGAGGAGGGTGTCTGTCACAGCTCAGAGAGTGGCTTCAGAGGGCTGGAGAGGAGGGTTTCTGTCACAGCTCAGAGAGTGGCTTCAGGGGGCTGGAGAGGAGGTTGTCTGTCACCGCTCAGAGAGTGGAGTCAGAGGGCTGGAGAGGAGGGTGTCTCTCACAGCTCAGAGAGTGGCTTCAGGGGGCTGGAGAGGAGGGTGTCTGTCACAGCTCAGAGAGTGGCTTCAGAGGACTGGAGAGGAAGGTGTGTATCACAGCTCAGAGAGTGGCTTCAGAGGGCTGGAGAGGAGGGTGTCTCTCACAGCTCAGAGAGTGGCTTCAGAGGGAGCGAGAGGAGGGTGTCTGTCACAGCTCAGAGAGTGGCTTCAGAGGGCTGGAGAGGAGGGTGTCTGTCACAGCTCAGAGAGTGGCTTCAGAGGGAGCGAGAGGAGGGTGTCTGTCACAGCTCAGAGAGTGGCGTCAGAGGGCTGGAGAGGAGGGTGTCTCTCACAGCTCAGAGAGTGGCTTCAGGGGGCTGGAGAGGAGGGTGTCTGTCACAGCTCAGAGAGTGGCTTCAGAGGACTGGAGAGGAGGGTGTGTATCACAGCTCAGAGAGTGGCTTCAGAGGGCTGGAGAGGAGGGTGTCTGTCACAGCTCAGAGAGTGGCTTCAGAGGGAGCGAGAGGAGGGTGTCTGTCACAGCTCAGAGAGTGGCGTCAAAGGGCTGGAGAGGAGGGTGTCTCTCACAGCTCAGAGAGTGGCTTCAGGGGGCTGGAGAGGAGAGTGTCTGTCACAGCTCAGAGAGTGGCTTCAGAGGACTGGAGAGGAGGGTGTGTATCACAGCTCAGAGAGTGGCTTCAGAGGGCTGGAGAGGAGGGTGTCTCTCACAGCTCAGAGAGTGGCTTCAGAGGGAGCGAGAGGAGGGTGTCTGTCACAGCTCAGAGAGTGGCTTCAGAGGGCTGGAGAGGAGGGTGTCTGTCACAGCTCAGAGAGTGGCTTCAGAGGGCTGGAGAGGAGGGTGTCTCTCACAGCTCAGAGAGTGGCTTCAGGGGGCTGGAGAGGAGGGTGTCTGTCACAGCTCAGAGAGTGGCTTCAGAGAGCAGAAGAGGAGGGTGTCTGTCACAGCTCAGAGAGTGGCTTCAGAGGGCTGGAGAGGAGGGTGTCTCTCACAGCTCAGAGAGTGGCTTCAGGGGGCTGGAGAGGAGGGTGTCTGTCACAGCTCAGAGAGTGGCTTCAGAGAGCAGAAGAGGAGGGTGTCTGTCACAGCTCAGAGAGTGGCTTCAGAGGGCTGGAGTGGAGGGTGTCTGTCACAGCTCAGAGAGTGGCTTCAGGGGGCTGGAGAGGAGGGTGTCTGTCACAGCTCAGAGAGTGGCTTCAGAGGGCTGGAGAGGAGGGTGTCTGTCACAGCTCAGAGAGTGGCTTCAGGGGGCTGGAGAGGAGGGTGTCTGTCACAGCTCAGAGAGTGGCTTCAGAGGGTTCTAGAGGAGGGTGTCTGTCACAGCTCAGAGAGTGGCTTCAGAGGGCTGGAGAGGAGGGTGACTCTCACAGCTCAGAGAGTGGCTTCAGGGGGCTGGAGAGGAGGGTGTCTGTCACAGCTCAGAGAGTGGCTTCAGAGGGCTGGAGAGGAGGGTGACTCTCACAGCTCAGAGAGTGGCTTCAGAGGGCCTGAGAGGAGCGTGTCTGTCACAGCTCAGAGAGTGGCTTCAGAGGGCTGGAGAGGAGGGTGTCTGTCACAGCTCAGAGAGTGGCTTCAGGGGGCTGGAGAGGAGGGTGTCTGTCACAGCTCAGAGAGTGGCTTCAGAGGGCTGGAGAGGAGGGTGTCTGTCACAGCTCAGAGAGTGGCTTCAGGGGGCTGGAGAGGAGGGTGTCTGTCACAGCTCAGAGAGTGGCTTCAGAGGGTTCTAGAGGAGGGTGTCTGTCACAGCACAGAGAGTGGCTTCAGAGGGCAGGAGAGGGGGGTGTCTGTCACAGCACAGAGAGTGGCTTCAGAGGGCTGGAGGGGAGGGTGTCTGTCACAGCTCAGAGAGTGGCTTCAGAGGGCTGGAGAGGAGGGTGTCTGTCACAGCTCAGAGAGTGGCTTCAGGGGGCTGGAGAGGCGGGTGTCTGTCACAGCTCAGAGAGCGGCTTCAGAGGGCTGGAGAGGAGGGTGTCTGTCACAGCTCAGTGTGGCTTCAGAGGGCTGGAGAGGAGGGTGACTCTCACAGCTCAGAGAGAGGCTTCAGAGGGCCTGAGAGGACGGTGTCTCTCACAGCTCAGAGAGTGGCTTCAGGGGGCTGGAGAGGAGGGTGTCTCTCACAGCTCAGAGAGTGGCTTCAGAGGGCTGGAGAGGAGGGTGTCTGTCACAGTTCAGAGAGTGGCTTCAGGGGGCCTGAGAGGAGGGTGTCTGTCACAGCTCAGAGAGTGGCTTCAGAGGGCTGGAGAGGAGGGTGTCTCTCACAGCTCAGAGAGTGGCTTCAGAGGGCTGGAGAGGAGGGTGTCTGTCACAGCTCAGAGAGCGGCTTCAGAGGGCTGGAGAGGAGGGTGTCTCTCACAGCTCAGAGAGTGGCTTCAGAGGGCTGGAGAGGAGGGTGACTCTCACAGCTCAGAGAGTGGCTTCAGAGGGCTGGAGAGGAGGGTGACTCTCACAGCTCAGAGAGTGGCTTCAGGGGGCTGGAGAGGAGGGTGTCTGTCACAGCTCAGAGAGTGGCTTCAGGGGCTGGAGAGGAGGGTGTCTGTCACAGCTCAGAGAGTGGCTTCAGGGGCTGGAGAGGAGGGTGTCTGTCACAGCTCAGAGAGTGGCTTCAGGGGGCTGGAGAGGAGGGTGTCTGTCACAGCTCAGTGTGGCTTCAGAGGGCTGGAGAGAAGGGTGCCTGTCACAGCTCAGAGAGTGGCTTCAGAGGGCTGTAGAGGAGGGTGTCTCTCACAGCTCAGAGAGTGGCTTCAGGGGGCTGGAGAGGAGGGTGTCTCTCACAGCTCAGAGAGTGGCTTCAGGGGGCTGGAGAGTAGGGTGTCTGTCACAGCTCAGAGAGTGGCTTCAGGGGGCTGGAGAGGAGGGTGTCTGTCATAGCTCAGAGAGGGGCTTCAGGGGGCTGGAGAGGAGGGTGTCTATCACAGCTCAGAGAGTGGCTTCAGGGGGCTGGAGAGGAGGGTGTCTGTCACAGCTCAGAGAGTGGCTTCATGGAGCTGGAGAGGAGGGTGTCTGTCACAGCTCAGAGAGTGGCTTCAGAGGGCTGGAGAGGAGGGTGTCTGTCACAGCTCAGAGAGTGGCTTCATGGAGCTGGAAAGGAGGGTGTCTGTCACAGCGCAGAGAGTGGCTTCAGAGGGCTGTAGAGGAGGGTGTCTGTCACAGCTCAGAGAGTGGCTTCAGAGGGTTGGAGAGGAGGGTGTCTGTCACAGCTCAGAGAGTGGCTTCAGGGGGCTGGAGAGGAGGGTGTCTGTCACTGCTCAGAGAGTGGCTTCAGGGGGCTGGAGAGGAGGGTGTCTATCACAGCTCAGAGAGTGGCTTCAGAGGGCTGGAGAGGAGGGTGCCTGTCACAGCTCTGAGAGTGGCTTCAGAGGGTTGGAGAGGAGGGTGTCTGTCACAGCTCAGAGAGTGGCTTCAGAGGGCAGGAGAGGAGGGTGTCTATCACAGCTCAGAGAGCGGCTTCAGAGGGCTGGAGAGGAGGGTGTCTGTCACAGCTCAGAGAGTGGCTTCAGAGGGCTGGAGAGGAGGGTGTCTATCACAGCTCAGAGAGTGGCTTCAGGGGGCTGGAGAGGAGGGTGTCTCTCACAGCTCAGAGAGTGGCTTCAGAGGGCTGGAGAGGAGGGTGTCTGTCACAGCTCAGAGAGTGGCTTCAGAGGGCCTGAGAGGAGGGTGTCTATCACAGCTCAGAGAGTGGCTTCAGAGGGCTGGAGAGGAGGGTGTCTCTCACAGCTCAGAGAGCGGCTTCAGAGGGCTGGAGAGGAGGGTGTCTGTCACAGCTCAGAGAGTGGCTTCAGAGGGCTGGAGAGGAGGGTGTCTGTCACAGCTCAGAGAGTGGCTTCAGAAGGCTGGAGAGGAGGGTGTCTCTCACAGCTCAGAGAGCGGCTTCAGAGGGCTGGAGAGGAGGGTGTCTATCACAGCTCAGAGAGTGGCTTCAGGGGGCTGGAGAGGAGGGTGTCTATCACAGCTCAGAGAGTGGCTTCAGAGGGCTGGAGAGGAGGGTGTCTCTCACAGCTCAGAGAGCGGCTTCAGAGGGCTGGAGAGGAGGGTGTCTATCACAGCTCAGAGAGTGGCTTCAGGGGGCTGGAGAGGAGGGTGTCTCTCACAGCTCAGAGAGTGGCTTCAGGGGGCTGGTGAGGAGGGTGTCTGTCACAGCTCAGAGAGTGGCTTCAGAGGGCTGGAGAGGAGGGTGTCTGTCACTTCATCCACTGATATTCCTAAAGGGCTTTGGGAATGGTGCTTGATACATCACCAACTTATTAGAATCACCAACGATTTCCCTAGACGTCTGTGTCAAATAGGGTTGAATTATGGTATTAAATGTCTCACCCCGTCCTGATATTGACGTGTCCTCTGCTGCCAGCCTTTAATGGTGGCTTTCTGTGACTTATAGTAGTAGAAGATTTCTTCCAGACAGTTTCTGAAGGTTTGTTTTATAACATTTCACACCAGGCTTTACATTCTAAGCAGCTATTGCTGGAATCTATAATTTCTATATGAGTTGTAAGTGTGACTTACCCCCCAGACACCCGGGAATCTGAGGCCACCACAACGCCCCCGGCAAACTCCACGGCGAGGATGGTGGTCTGCGGAGAGAGGGAAGAAATAAACATTGCAACTCAGAGAAGCAACAACAATCTCAGCAAACATCTCAGCAAACATCTCAGCAAACATCTCAGCAACAATCTCAGCAAACATCTCAGCAAACAATCTCAGCAAACAACTCAGCAAACATCTCAGCAACCAACTCAGCAAACATCTCAGCAAACATCTCAGCCAACAACTCAGCAACAACTCAGCAACAATCTCAGCAAACAACTCAGCAAACATCTCAGCAAACAACTCAGCAAACATCTCAGCAAACATCTCAGCAAACAACTCAGCAACAATCTCAGCAAACAACTCAGCAAACATCTCAGCAAACATCTCAGGAAACATCTCAGCCAACAACTCAGCAACAATCTCAGCAAACAACTCAGCAAACATCTCAGCAAACAACTCAGCAAACATCTCAGCAAACATCTCAGGAAACATCTCAGCCAACAACTCAGCAAACATCTCAGCAAACAACTCAGCAACAATCTCAGCAAACAACTCAGCAACAATCTCAGCAAACAACTCAGCAACAATCTCAGCAAACATCTCAGCCAACAACTCAGCAAACATCTCAGCAAACATCTCAGCCAACAACTCAGCAACAATCTCAGCAAACAACTCAGCAACAATCTCAGCAAACAACTCAGCAACAATCTCAGCAAACATCTCAGCAAACATCTCAGCCAACAACTCAGCAACAATCTCAGCAAACAACTCAGCAAACATCTCAGCAAACATCTCAGGAAACATCTCAGCCAACAACTCAGCAACAATCTCAGCAAACAACTCAGCAAACATCTCAGCAAACATCTCAGCAAACAACTCAGCAAACATCTCAGGAAACATCTCAGCAAACAACTCAGCAAACAACTCAGCAAACATCTCAGGAAACATCTCAGCAAACATCTCAGCAAACAACTCAGCAAACATCTCAGCAAACATCTCAGCAAACATCTCAGCAAACAACTCAGCAAACATCTCAGGAAACATCTCAGCAAACAACTCAGCAACAATCTCAGCAACAATCTCAGCAAACAACTCAGCAACAATCTCAGCAAACAACTCAGCAAACAACTCAGCAAACATCTCAGCAAACATCTCAGCCAACAACTCAGCAACAACTCAGCAACAATCTCAGCAAACAACTCAGCAAACATCTCAGCAAACATCTCAGCAAACATCTCAGCAAACATCTCAGCCAACAACTCAGCAACAACTCAGCAACAATCTCAGCAAACAACTCAGCAAACATCTCAGCAAACAACTCAGCAAACATCTCAGCAAACATCTCAGCAAACAACTCAGCAACAATCTCAGCAAACAACTCAGCAAACATCTCAGCAAACATCTCAGGAAACATCTCAGCCAACAACTCAGCAACAATCTCAGCAAACAACTCAGCAAACATCTCAGCAAACATCTCAGGAAACATCTCAGCCAACAACTCAGCAAACATCTCAGCAAACAACTCAGCAACAATCTCAGCAAACAACTCAGCAACAATCTCAGCAAACAACTCAGCAACAATCTCAGCAAACATCTCAGCCAACAACTCAGCAAACATCTCAGCAAACATCTCAGCCAACAACTCAGCAACAATCTCAGCAAACAACTCAGCAACAATCTCAGCAAACAACTCAGCAACAATCTCAGCAAACAACTCAGCAACAATCTCAGCAAACATCTCAGCAAACATCTCAGCCAACAACTCAGCAACAATCTCAGCAAACAACTCAGCAAACATCTCAGCAAACATCTCAGGAAACATCTCAGCCAACAACTCAGCAACAATCTCAGCAAACAACTCAGCAAACATCTCAGCAAACATCTCAGCAAACAACTCAGCAAACATCTCAGGAAACATCTCAGCAAACAACTCAGCAAACAACTCAGCAAACATCTCAGGAAACATCTCAGCAAACATCTCAGCAAACAACTCAGCAAACATCTCAGCAAACATCTCAGCAAACATCTCAGCAAACAACTCAGCAAACATCTCAGGAAACATCTCAGCAAACAACTCAGCAACAATCTCAGCAACAATCTCAGCAAACAACTCAGCAACAATCTCAGCAAACAACTCAGCAACAATCTCAGCAACAATCTCAGCAAACAACTCAGCAAACATCTCAGCAAACATCTCAGCAAACATCTCAGCAAACAACTCAGCAAACATCTCAGGAAACATCTCAGCCAACAACTCAGCAACAATCTCAGCAAACAAAGGGACACGGATCACCTCTGGAGTGTAGTACCTACCTGGTGACAGAAGGGTATTGAGGGAGAGACCATGAGATTGTGCGTTGCCACACCATTGGGAGCTGTGATTGAGAGGACGCGATAGAAACCGCGTCATCGAAGAAAATGGTCAACAACCTGGTAGCCCACTCTCGTGTTAGCAAAGTCAACCTTGGTTCTATGCTCGTGACCGCGGGGACGAGGCACAAACATCTTCATAGTTCAACATTGACCTAAGACTCCATCATTGAGGGGCATTCCAGTGCTTCAAACCGTAATATAGCGCCTGCGCTTGGAGTCGCACTTCTGGCAAGAAAGAAGCTATAGTTCTCACTTTCGTTGTGTATCCTTATATTGTGTCTGCTACTTAGTTATTGGGCCCGATTCACAGAACTAACTTAAGACAAATTCTTCAACTTACACTCATTTTGGTATTCACAGAAGGCACTTACTCATTTTGGTATTCACAGAAGGCACTTACTCATTTCGGTATTCACAGAAGGCACTTACTCATTTCGGTATTCACAGAAGGCACTTACTCATTTTGGTATTCACAGAAGGCACTTACTCATTTCGGTATTCACAGAAGGCACTTACTCATTTCGGTATTCACAGAAGGCACTTACTCATTTCGGTATTCACAGAAGGCACTTACTCATTTCGGTATTCACAGAAGGCACTTACTCATTTCGGTATTCACAGAAGGCACTTACTCATTTCGGTATTCACAGAAGGCACTTACTCATTTCGGTATTCACAGAAGGCACTTACTCATTTCGGTATTCACAGAAGGCACTTACTCATTTCGGTATTCACAGAAGGCACTTACTCATTTCAGTATTCACAGAAGGCACTTACTCATTTCGGTATTCACAGAAGGCACTTACTCATTTCGGTATTCACAGAAGGCACTTACTCATTTTGGTATTCACAGAAGGCACTTACTCATTTTGGTATTCACAGAAGGCACTTACTCATTTCGGTATTCACAGAAGTTAGGAGTCCTAAATACCTTCTGAGAATACCGAAAGTCTTAAAGTTAGGATTTTTCTCAATGTAGGAGTCCTAAAGTTAGGACTCCTAACTTCTGAGAATACTGAAATGAGTAAGTGCCTTTTGTGAATACCAAAATGGTAGTAAGTTTAGGATTTTGTCCTAAGTTAGTTCTGTGAATCGGGCCCTATGTGTTTATAAAAGTAAAACAATGGACGGACATTCAGTTGTTTTGTGATTAATCAGTTCTATATTACACAGCGTTCGGAGTCTCCAAGCTTCATGGCCTCCTCTGATGGGCCCAAGAGTCAAGAGTTTAAGGGGAGTGCCTGGTAATACATTTTGGGGTCTGATAGCATAGTGCTGAGACGGCCTCACACTGGTCCACAAATAATGTGGCTCAGAAAGCTCCAGCCTCACTGGACACTAACACCCCTAAATAAGGCCATTCTGGTTGTGTGAATGAAGATGGATGCTGCTGTGCCTGAGGTCTGAGGAGGTTCTGTGCAGGCAGCATCCTCGGAGACTGACGAGGGTCAAGAAAGAGGATGCGGGACTGGTTCAGTGGAGGTGACAATGGACCACCGCCTCTGGGGCACTGAAGAGTCGCCTCGTTGGAAGCTGCTCGGAGGCTGCAGCTCCTCAGGCAGCCAAAGGACTGGAGGTAAGACATTACAGCCAGGAAGTCAAACCCAACATCTGGATGGACTCCCACCACAGAGCAGGACTTATGGAAGGTGGATTTATGGGGGCAGGAGTCTCTCAGCAATCCATAAGAGGGTCCTGGTGATTCAACACAACCACTAAAACAAGGCATTCAATGACTGTGTGCTAAAAGTAAGGTTGCAATGATGTCTATTCACAGTTGCAAGGCATTATGGACATTGGAGTCCTGTCAATACTGGGACATTACGACCACTGACCTACCAAATCGAATATTGCATCAGCAATATAATGATATAGAGTACTGGCTATTAAGAGTGTCATCTGATCCCCTAAACAATAAGAAACTGTGAAGCATAACTACTGCATGACATGTATGAACGATATGTCTGCACTCTATCATCACTGTTTGATTTTGCAGTATATTTAAATCCACAAACACCTGCCCTTCAAAAACTTCAAGAAGTGTATCACCAACTGCGTCTTGAACATAAGACAGCTGGTACATGGAAGACTTCAGAATGACCAAGTGACACTGCAAACAACTTGAACGGAAATGGAGAACCAGCCAAGGAAAGCAGAGAAAGATGCTTTCAAAGCCGCCCAGAGAAGGTACCACAAGTTCATCCAAGAAACTAAGAGGAAGGACCTAGTCAAAGGAATAAGTGCAAGCTCCAACAGCAACAAAGAAATCTTCACAATCGACAAGGATTTCATCACACCCACAGCTGCCAGCGGCAACACCAACCCAAACCAAGATCTGTGTAATGATCTTTCACATTTCTTTTGCAGCAGGATCACAACCCTATAAAGCAATGTTGCCTACCATTAGAGCCTCTTATTATCACCAGAAGTCTCCGAGTGCCGAACAAAGACAACACAATCACCACTTGGGACACCATCAGCACAGAGAAAACCATAGCAATCATGAAGATCCTACACTCAGAGGTGTAGCGCGGATTACGAAGGTAAGAATTGTGCCCCCTAACTCGCACCCGTGTGCAAAATTTGTAAAGAAAACACATTTTTCAGCAAAAGACTTCCTGGCAAAAAAAAAATTATTTTAAAAGTTTGCGTACCTAAGAATTTTGCACCTGGGGAACAGCACTTGTGCACTTGTAGATCCTGCGTCCATCACACCTTCGACAAAGGAGCGATTACCTAACTCCCATCCTTTCCACCTCCATCACTACAGCCATGTTCCCGGAACCATGGAAACATGCTGCCATCAACGCCCTCCTAAAAAAAACCTTGGCAGACCCGACCAAACTTGCCAACTACAGACCAATCTCCCTCCTCTATGAGCCAGCCAAGGTCTTGGAAAAAGCCATCAACAAACGCCTCTCCAACCACGTCGTCAATCACAAGCTTCTGGATGCCAACTGATCAGGATTTAGACCTAACCACAGCATGAAACGGCCCTCACAGCAGCAAAGGACGACACCCGGACGATCCTCGATGGGGGGAAACTGCAGTCCTCATCCTTCTAAACCTATCAGCGGCCTTCAACACCACCTTCAATCCCATTCTGAAACTATGACTTCATGAGCAGATATCCAGGGACTCCCCCTCGAATGGATCTGCTCCATTCTCACCGGAAGAACCTAAACTGTCAACATGCCCCACATTCTTCTGAAGCGCGGGGAATCATCTGTGGAGTCCCGCAGTGCACCTCACTCAGCCTGAAACACTTCAACATCCACATGACTCCACTGGTTGATATCAAACGGACTCACAAGATAAGCATGCCACGTACACAGACGACACGCAATGGATACCGTCCCTCTCAGACAAAACACTTGTTAAGACCGAAGCAGTAATCTTTGGGAAAGACACCTAACCATGGGAGTCCACCTGGTTGCCCACAGACCTCAGTCCAACCCCAACACTTACCTCACGAGCAAGAAACCGCAAAAAAACATGAGACAACAAACTTGACGTGGCCGCCCAAGTCAACACAGTAGCCTCGCCCTGCTTCAACACCCTAAGGATGCTGGAAGAAATCTTCAAGAGGGGACTGCACAACACCAGAAAAATGATCACCGAAGCCCTCTCCTCCAGCAGAGTAGACTACAGGAACACCCTGTGTGCAGGGATAACAACCAGCTCACAAGAAGACTGCCGACCAATCAAAGTGCAGCAGCCAGACTAGCTCTCAACCTCCTACGTCGAGCACACATCACACCACACCTTAGGGGAGTTCACTGCCTCCTGATACACTTCAAACTGCTTACCCACACCTACAAAGCACTCCACAACTAAGGCCCAGCCTGCCTGAATAGCCGCATTCATTTCCAGCAATCTTCCAGAAACATCCACCCTGCTGGACTCTCACTAGCGCACATCGCACACATACACAAAAGCAGAGGAGGAGGTGGTGCCTGGTTATATCTGGCTTGTAAAGTCTGGAAAGAGTTCCCACGGCACATCAGAGCCTCCTCCTCCTCCCTTATTGACTTCTGAAAGAAGCTACATAGCTGGTTCTTACAGTAAGCTCTCCAGGGGCGGCCTCGCATACCAGCCACAAAGCGCCTGGATACCCTCATGGGTGATAAGCGTGCTATTACAACACTGATAACATGACATATGATGATGCAGCTTAGTGAAGGTCATTTAAAACAATTGCATTGGATTTGATAGGGACATCAAGTACGACCTGAGATAAAGCAACTTGTAAACTTCAAGCAGTTGGAGCTGACTCGAGAGGGGCGTCTAGTAACCACATGAAGATCTACAGATTTGTAAAACAGTTTTCAGGCTTTTTCATCTGACTTGAGAGGGGCGACTATGAACAACTTGAGGAAGTCCATCTTGCCTGCATGAAGAAAAAAATAGTAGCAAAATGTATAGGGATATGTGGTAATGACTTAAGGTACTACAGCTTTGTGAAGATTTCAAGCAGTTGGATCTGACTTAGGAGGGTCTCTAGTAGCAACTTCAGGTATTGCAGCTTCGTGAAAGATTTGTTAAGCAGTGGCTTCTGTCTAGTAAAGTCTTGAAGCCACCGTCCCATGGAGATCCTTCTCCTACCTCACAGCCAAGACCTGGAACGGACTCCCCCTTCACCTCCGATGGAGCCCGACACTGCACCACTTCAGGAAGGACCTCAAGACCTGGCTCTCCGTATGACCCCCAATGGAGCCGCTCACACCCATTCCAGCGCCTTGAGACCCTCATGGGTGAGTAGAGCGCGTTACAAAACCCTGATTGATTGATTGAAGGGGTGGAACCTTATTAAAGACTTTAGGCTTTGCATCTGACTCAAGAGTAACATCTAGTAATAACTTGAAGTAAAATATGTATGCATAAGGCCGGACTTATTGATTCTACCAAATGCTTGTTTAACTTAGAAACACAGACTTAACCCATGTGCTCCTTCGTAGATTGAAGTGCCGTACTTGAAGTTTTTGACCCAGAGTCCTGCAAAAAAAATTGACGCACCAGCTAGTCACATAATAATAAAATATAAGCTAATTTATGGCATTCTGAAACAGTAGCTTTCAGCTTGAGGAAGTGCTTAATTTGAGCTGGTGGTCAGAACTGGCACTTAACTGCTTTAACCGGCACTTATGACAGCTGCCACATGGTGGCGCTGTTTGTGCAATTTAAAGATGAGCACAAAAATAGTTGTTTGGTAATTCAAAATACATTAACAACATAACGGCCAAAGCTGCCAACCTTGGAGCTGGGGAAAGAGGTTTGAGCCTCAGCCTCGTTCCACATCCCGTGATTCTGGGTAAATCACTTGATCCCCCATGCCTACAAAAATGAATGTGTCCATCTGTAATGTAACTGGTGCTCATGTAAAGTGCTCAAATACCTTCGAGTCAAGTTTGTGCTATATAAAACTTTAACAAAAAAAATACCTGTCATCGAATCCATTCTCCATTCTTAAAGCGTTGGCGGCCTCCTAAAGCTTGAATTGTTACACTTGTAGCAGTGTGAGGCTTAGTAGTTGTGTAAGTACCATGGCAATGTGTTCTGGAAACTGCGGTGGCCACCTGACGAGCCCCCTCCTCCCCCCCCCCCCCCCCCCCCCCCCCGGCACTTTTTACAAATTAAGCACTGGCTGGAGGGAGGGATTAGAACTCATTGATAACATTAGAAGGACGGAAATTAAAGCAGGACAAGATGAAACAGAAAGAAAGTTGCAGATACGGCAATGCATTTAATGTGTAACATGTATCTGACGTGGGTAAACATATCAGTTTCCCGCTGCATCCGTTCATGCAGAACAATGCACGTTCATGAAAAGGTGAGGTTGGATCAGCATTTTAAAGGTGGAGGGCTCTTTACAACACTTGACAGGTCTATAGGTTTTTATTTATTTTAAATACTTGCAAGTGATGGGGGCTCGCGGTGCAGCTGATGCCTCGGACTGGCAGAGGTGCCCCCCCCCCTGATCGCCCCCCCCCTCCCTCTTACCCCAGTCTTGATCTCACAGGCCGCGCTCCAGGGGTCGGCTGAGCCCTCCATGTCTGCGCTCTCCTGTCCCCGTGTCTGTCCCTCCTGCTCCCTTGCACTTCGTAGTGAGCGCGGCTGCGAAAGTGAAAGTGAAACTGTCTGAGTGGAATGCATTCCAGTTCAGGGTGCAGTACCAGCGGCCGCCGGCAGAGGGCGCCGGAGGTGTGTTTACACATCCGCTGCCTCCGCCTCTGTGCATGGAAGGGCTGGGAATCCCCTTTTCGGAAGCGCACCGCCAGCGCGCTCGTCTGCCCAGAGACTGGTGACGCGAGAGACGCACCCACACGCCATTGGCTGACTTCACCGCACGAAAAGTTCCAGACGGCGCGGTATAGGATCACGCCTGCCTGGCAACTAATGACGCGGAATGCGGCCTCTCACGCCATTGGTTCGCTTCCATGGCTGGCCCTTTCAGGCTCCTTGCAAACCTTCAGAGAGACACCGCTCCCTGGCTACTTATGACGCAAGGTGCGTCCTCTCACGCCATTGGTTCCCTTTCTCGGCTTTGGCTGTCTCCGTTCGGGCCTTCTGAGAGCCACAGCTCCCTGGCAACTGATGACGCTAACAGAACTCCAACGCTATTGGTGCATAAGCGCAACCCTGGAAGAAGGACGCCAAGGTTGGCGAGTAGGGTCTGCCTAACAACTGATGACGCGCACAGAACTTCCACGCCATTGGTGCGCGCGCATGTGGGCGGAACCCTGGAGTTGAATGTTGGAGAGTGGGCGTGTTCTGCTGCATCATGGCTCCCGGGAATAAAGTGGTGCCCTCCACTTGACTGTGTCGTGTCATCCACACTCATCAATGCAGAGGGGTCCCCTTGTGCCCAGCTCTGCAGCCCCCGGCCTCAGAGTGCTTGGGATCCTCCCAGGGCGGTTCTAGGGTGTGTGGGGCCCTGGGCAGGACAGGCACATGCGAGGCCCTATCACTTTGCATACGATGTGACCTCACAGAAAGTGACATCCATTGATCATATTTCTCTTGGATTACCGAAGACTCTTTGCAAGCCGCCACTTACATGAGCTGGATATGAGTAACAGGGCTATAAATAATTATTTTACTTAAATAAGTAGATATATTGGGATTCACAATTAAGTGCAAACACTTTAAATTAATCAAACTAGGTGGTCAAGCTAGGCCTACATCTCTCCAAAACTGATCCAATTATTTTGCTGTTCACTAATTGTTTCCAGAATAGAGCATGGTTTAGGACAGTGTCACTAGTAGTGTGACATGTATAGTTCTAGTTCCTAGGACAGTTAGTGACAATGCTCTGCTACACTGGGGCAGGTGCATTGGCCTCCACCTACTAGGCTTTCTAAATCAGTTTACAAGGTATTAGAGCTTCATCGCCACCTTTTCCCCAGGACGTTTGGTAGAATTGAAACCTTTACCATCTCTATCTGGCTCTGCCAGTGTTATATTCATCTTTCCGCTTCTTGTTCTCCTCTTTACTTCTGTTCTTTCCACCCAGCCTCGCACCTTTCCTGCTGCTTCTGCCCCTCTTACATTGACCTCTACCTCTCTGATCTACTCATCTCTCACTAAGCCTTTAACCAGGACTTTAAGTGGGATGAAAAAACTAGGGGGGCTCTCAAAGAGGCGTAGCCAGTGTATTTAGGAGCGTGGCTTAAAACACATAGGCTAAAAATCTGTGCTTTGCATTGTGTGCCCCCCCCCCCCCCCCCGACTTGTATTTTGCTGTTTCTGACATTGCAGCCAGATATGTGATACAACAAGTAACATCGTACCTACAACAAGCCAGGACTATTGGTTTTGTCAATGGTTGTTAATTGTATAAGATAAATAGGCAGCAACTATGGCTTATATATAACATTTAAAAAGCTTTCACTTAAAGCCCTGATGACCCCACGACAATGTTGCTGCTCCCAAGTTTCAAAAAGTGAAGGGAAACTCAGAGAGAAAATGACTCTCTTGAAAGGATTTCCCTTCCCCTACAACGCTCACCTGGCATGACGTCATGCCATAACTTCTCCACAAGTGAGCAGTGAGCAGTGGGAGCAGCGTACACCGATGTGCCTGCGGTCACTGCAGTCCGAAAAAAAACTGACCGTCTGTGCCAGGGCAAAAAACAGAGCCCGATAAAGACCAAGCCTCCTTTACAAAACTGTCTGTGCTCAGACCCGGTGAGACCCGGCCCACTTAAAGCCCTGCCTTTATCTCTCCCTTCCCGTCTCCCTCCCCAGCCTCTTATCATCTGTTGGTGTTTCTGCTCGCTCCCATCCACCTCTCACAATTGCTTGTCTCCCCACTCTGCATATGTTCTTTTGTTGTCTCTGACTCTGCCCCTTGCCTTCGGTGAGAGAGGACGCCGACTCTGCGTCCGCTTTGGTTTTCTTGATTCAGATCTCCGTGTTCTGCACTCCGAGATACCCATGTTGATATTGAAGGGCCTTGTTACCTAACCCGGTTGCGGTGCGGTGCGCCGATTGTGGCTGCTGCAGGGGGTCTCCTGTCTGCCCAAGACCTACCATCTTGCACCACTTGGACGGGGAATAATTTCAGACTGTCAAATATCGCTCTTTGAATGCGGCATTTTGCCCTGATGGGAATGATCTATCGGCCTCTTCGAAAGCAGCGACCTACGTTCCTCCTCCCGTCAGAGTCTCTCGCATTTGGACACGCCGTTTCCAAAAGAAATAAGAAAGAGATGCTCTCGCCGCCCAGCGCAACATAAGGACCCTTTTAAATCCGAAGCTACGCCAGTTCATAACTATCTAGACCTCTGAGAACTGCCTACCTGCAGGAACCCTGCTTCATCCGAATGAAGTATATATGATGCTAAGGCTCCTTAGTGAGAAAAGTGTGTGTATGTCCCCCTCCCTGGTCTTCCCTGCCCTGATGAAGATGCAGCCCAAACTGGCCTTGCATCGAAACGCCAGTTGGCGAGATCCACATGGATGGCCTCTAGTGCAGATTACAACTATTTACTGCACCTCTATTTTGTCTGCCTCCATGTTGTTTTTCTAGTCCTAGCAACTATTGAATGTGGTTTTGCAGGCCCCTAGGTCCCCCTATGACTGCATGTGTATGACTGTATTATTTCTATAGTGAGTGAGACTGAGAAGCGTATGTATGTTTAGCGAATGACTGTGGGAGTGTGTGGGACGTGAATAAACACTTTTTTCTGTATGAATTTTTCACCATGACACATAGTAAGTCCTATATTTTTTCTGTGTTTGTACATATGCTCTAAAGTCTTTCTATGGATTCCATTTATGAATTGTTATTTAATCAATAACATTTTTTTCTATGTTCACAACAAGATGTTCTGAATTTGTATGATGTATCGTTGGCTCTGAAGCGTTGAATTGTGTCACCCCCCCTTACCCTTTGGATCCTTTTGGTGGGACCACTTAATTAACCCTGGCAGGGTAGTTCTTGCTTTCTATTCTACTGTTCTTCCCTCTGTTTTCCTGCCAGCATCCTAAAAAAGAACCCCTCGGGGAACCCCCTTCTATTTTGTTGTCTCTGCCTCTCATATCTATGCCCCTTATCAATATGCTACCGGTTAGAGTTGGGGGTCTCTGGTTGGCACAGGTAAAAATTTGTGACAAGCATGGACCCTCTCCGCTAGCCAGGGCAAGGGACTTACTCTTTAACCCCTTCCATGCTCATGACAAGGTCAGCTCGTCATGCAGTGCACTGCTCCTGTGCTGATGACGAGCTGACCTTGTCATGAACAATGTAAAATCAGACTAGTCAGCACCCAGCGGGAATTCCCTTAGCACCAATGTGGTTAAAATAACCCCTGCTCACCCTCTAGGCAGTGTGGCGCAAGCAGACAAGGCTAATCTCAGAGCGTTATGGGTTAAGCATTTATGACACATGCAGTAATCAATGGACACACCACAAATGGACACCAGTCTAGGGTTTGTATAAAAAAATAGGTAGTTTATATATATATTTAAGCAGGCTTATGACAAGACCATAATAACGTTTCAATGACCACAATACGGTTTTAGGAATAAAGAGTTCTTTGTAAATACGCTTAATTTAAGTTCTGTGCCGTTTGTACTTCTTGGGGCGACTCTCTGGTAAAAGTGAGCAAAAATAGTCTTATCAACCAAACGGACCCTCTGGTCCGAGGCGTGCACCCTTTGGTGCGATGCGTGCACAGTACCTGGTAGGATTCGCTGCGGACAATGCGGGGGCAAGTGAAGACGTTTGTCAGCAGCTCCTCGGGTGTAGATCCAGCTCAGGAGGCGCTGCGGAGGGTCCGGGTCGCTGCAGAGTCCGTAGCATGGGGCGGCGTTCAAGCAGTACCTTTTTTGCGAGGCTGGTTCCCGGAGGCGGCAGTGTGGCACTCAGCGGCCCGTACGGGACGTACCGGGCGGCTCTCTCTGTGCGGCGCGGCCTCAGGGAATAGAAACACGGTGCGGTTTGGTACACTTAAAACGTACAAACCGTACCTCGCCGGGCAAAGGGAAATATCAGTTTGTGGCGGCTGTAGGCAGTGGCGGTGCGGCTCAGACTTTGGGGTGAAGCGAACCAGGGTGCGGTGCGGCCCCGGGGCGATGCAGTGTGAACTACGGCTTGGGACAAGCGGAGACACACAGTGCCGGGCGGCAACAGTACGGGGCTCAAGGCACTTCAAGGCGATAGAGATTTACGAGGCGCACTCAGCGACGGCTTTGGCGGGGCACGTACGTAGGCAGCCCAGCAGCTCGTTTTGAAGGCGGGAAAAGAGCCCAATGGTCCTGGGGCTCAGTTCAGGGGGCAAGCTTGCTTCCAAGCCTTTGGGGATCGTTTTAATAAGCAAGTCTTTGTAGGTTCTTTCTCTCCTTTGGCAGCAAGGCAACCACTGTAGGCCAATCCCCAAGGACAGGGACAGTACTCCTCCTTCAGCTTTCCTGGTTCCTTCTCCTCAGGCAGATGTTTCTTCTTGGTTCAAGCAGGATCTGATTTCTTAGGAGCAAGGCTCCTATCTTTATACCCAAAATCCTTTGTTCTTGCAGGCCAGGGGGCCTGAGCCTAGTTTCACCCAGTTATGGAGCACTTTGTTTTGGAGACTCTAGCTTGTCTTTTCAGTGTGCAGGGCAGAGTCATCAGACGCTCCACAGGAGGTGGAGCCAGCATTGTGGTGGCAGAGCACAGCCCTATTCAGAGTCAAGGGGCACTTCTCCCACTCATCCTGGTGTAATCTCTCTATTCACCACCTGTCAACCCAAGCCTGTCTCCTGGAATCCCCCAGCCCTGTCACACACAGACACCAGACAGTCAGATACACATCCTAGCAGAGGCGGGCTGAAATGGTTAGGCAAGCAAATACCAGCTTTCTAAAAGTGGTATTTGCAAACACAGGATATTAAAATAAACTTTACTAAAAGATGTATTTTATTATTCTGAGTTCAGGCATACTAAACCTGACTTTCTACCATGTTCCCTGAGTCTGTTAGGAATGTATGATGTAACAATTTCAGCAGCCAGGGCTGGACTGAGAACCAAAAACGGCCCTGGCAAAGTGCTCGGCCGGTCCCTTGGGGGTGCGACCGAGCTCTTTGCTGGGGCCGGTTTTCGGCTGATTTTGTTACAGGGCCGATTTTTGCTATGCTGCAAAAACGGCCCTGTAACAAAAACAGCCCCCAGGGCCCAAAACCGGCCCCCACCCTTGCGGCGCACCGGGGGATTGCCCGGTGCCCGCAATGGCCAGTTGCCCATTCTGGCCTATGAGAACAGGTAGCCTTGTAATAGTGAAAAACGAAATTGGCTGTAATTCACTATTAGGACTTGCCACACGCAACAGGGCTTGTTCTACCTTATGCTTACAATGCACCCTGCCCTTGGGCCTACCATAGGGGTGACTAATATGAAGTTAAGGGAAGGTTTAGGGACTGGCAAGTAGGTGTACTTGCCCAGCCAGCATGACAGTACCAGACTGCACGCAGGTTCTGCAATGGCAGACCTTAGACACATTTTACCAGGCCGCTTCTATGGGTGGCGCAACCAGTGCTGCAATCCCACTAGCAGTATTTGTATTTACAAGCCCTGGCACTCCTGGTGCACTTTACTGGGGTCTGACAGTAAACCAAATAAGCCAATCATGGAAATCAATCACATATACCCTTTATACAGGGAGCACTTGCACTGTGGCACTGATTGGCAGTGGCACAGTGCTCTGAGCAGCTAACACCAGCAAAACACATGAGGCAACAGCAACAAAAATGGAAGGAAGACCCACGCCAATGGTGCCAGGTCTAACACTACCCTTTACCTTTCATCTCTCCCTCCCGAGTCATAACTTCTTTCTTGTTTTTACTCCAAATTACCTCCACCTCCTATCTTTCACCCTCCTGAAACACCAGACATTTTCTTGTTGATTCCTTTCTACTCCATGCTCTATACTTCACTTCATCTCCCTGCCCAACTCTTACAGTTCTCATTGATTCAGCCTCTTTTACCCCCGCCTCTCACAATTCCATCTCTCTTCCCTGCACTTAAATTCTGCTGCTGGTTCTGTTTCTCTTACCAGCTCCCGTTCAAGTGCTACCCTTTACCTCTCATCTCTCCCTCCTCCTTGTAACACATTTTGCTGGTCTGTCCCTTTTACATCCACCTCTCCCCTTTCAACCCCAGTCTCCTATCTTCTCACTGTTTCTGCTCCTCTTACAACCACTTCTCCCTTCCTTGCTCTACATTTCAATCCATTCCTATCCCTGATCTTCCTCACTGATTCTGCTCCTCTCACATATATCTCTCTCTTCGCCGCTGCACACTTTACCTCTCATCTCTCCCCAGCCTCAAATCTCTCACTGGTTCTGTCCCTTCAGCTGCTTCTCCTCTGCCTCTCTCCCCGGTCTCCCACCGTCTCTCAGTGGTCCTACCCTCTTACATCCACCTCTCACCATTCCCTTTTCCTGCAATTTAAGTTCTCCTGTTGATTCTGCCTCTCCTATAGTTACCGCCACCATCCATGCACTAACTTTCACCTTTTATCTTTCCAACTAGCCTCAACTTTTTCACTGGTTCTGCACCCCTTACATCCACCTCTTCCCTCCATGTTGGGAGGATTGAGTTTTCAGTTCACACAAATCAGGCTGGAGTAAAAAGATTTTTAGCCGTCGTGTCAAAGAATTTTCAATGCTATGAAGGACATGGAGGCGAGGATTATCCCACCCTTATGCATCTTATTGTGTACTTCAATGATTTTAATTGTGATTTCATTGATATGTCAAGTATGAACTTATATGTGATACAGCCCACCCTTGCATGTATGGAGTATTTTGGGGGGCTATTACGTGATGTTTTCTTTTCTCCATAGGCTCTGATGGCAAACAGGATTGAATCCTGACAAACCGCTAGCAGAGCTGGTTGACAGTCTAATGGTCTGGATTCGGTCGGCGGTCGGAGAGATTGGCGACGTCTGTTCATGTAGGAGGGATCTTCGGATAAAAGAGATACCAAGTTTTTCCAGACAGTTTGGTTGGATGTTCTAGTTCACCTATGTTGGACTCACACAAAAAAAGAGGAATGAAAATTGAGTCAGCCCATTATATACTCTGTATTGAGATATGATTGGTGAAAGGGGAGGGATGTCGTGGGACAGCTCATGGGAAATGTAGTTTTTGGTTGTTTAATGAAATGTTGTTACGGTTTCATTGGCTGCTGTGTTTTTGCAGTAACGAATAGGGGAGCATGAACCTTTCCTCTGTGTCCTTAATAGAATTGAAAATTATTTAATACGTCAGCTAGACATTTTTTCACTCCAGCCTGGAGTGTGAAAACCTATCCTCCCAACTCCAATAGAATACCTCACAGTGACAGGTTGTAGCACACACCTTATAGGTGAAGGATACATCCCTCACCGGGAGAGGGCGCAGTACACACCTTATAGGTGAAGGATACATCCCTCACTAAGAGAGGGCGCAGCACACACCTTATAGGTGAAGGATACATCCCTCACCGGGAGAGGGCGCAGCACACACCTTATAGGTGAAGGATACATCCCTCACCGGGAGAGGGCGCAGCACACACCTTATAGGTGAAGGATACATCCCTCACCGGGAGAGGGCGCAGCACACAGCTTATAGGTGAAGGATACATCCCTCACCGGGAGAGGGCGCAGCACACACCTTATAGGTGAAGGATACATCCCTCACTGGGAGAGGGCGCAGCACACACCTTATAGGTGAAGGATACATCCCTCACTGAGAGAGGGCGCAGCACACACCTTATAGGTGAAGGATACATCCCTCACTGGGAGAGGGCGCAGCACACACCTTATAGGTGAAGGATACATCCCTCACCGGGAGAGGGCGCAGAACACACCTTATAGGTGAAGGATACATCCCTCACCGGGAGAGGGCGCAGCACACACCTTATAGGTGAAGGATACATCCCTCACTGAGAGAGGGCGCAGCACACACCTTATAGGTGAAGGATACATCCCTCACTGGGAGAGGGCGCAGCACACACCTTATAGGTGAAGGATACATCCCTCACCCGGAGAGGGCGCAGCACACACCTTATAGGTGAAGGATACATCCCTCACCGGGAGAGGGCGCAGCACACACCTTATAGGTGAAGGATACATCCCTCACCGGGAGAGGGCGCAGCACACACCTTATAGGTGAAGGATACATCCCTCACCGGGAGAGGGCGCAGCACACAGCTTATAGGTGAAGGATACATCCCCCACCGGGAGAGGGCGCAGCACACACCTTATAGGTGAAGGATACATCCCTCACTGGGAGAGGGCGCAGCACACAGCTTATAGGTGAAGGATACATCCCCCACCGGGAGAGGGCGCAGCACACAGCTTATAGGTGAAGGATACATCCCTCACTGGGAGAGGGCGCAGCACACACCTTATAGGTGAAGGATACATCCCTCACTGGGAGAGGGCTCAGCACACACCTTATAGGTGAAGGATACATCCCTCACCGGGAGAGGGCGCAGCACACAGCTTATAGGTGAAGGATACATCCCTCACCGGGAGAGGGCGCAGCACACAGCTTATAGGTGAAGGATACATCCCTCACCGGGAGAGGGCGCAGCACACACCTTATAGGTGAAGGATACATCCCTCACCGGGAGAGGGCGCAGCACACAGCTTATAGGTGAAGGATACATCCCTCACTGGGAGAGGGCGCACCACACACCTTATAGGTGAAGGATACATCCCTCACTGGGAGAGGGTGCAGCACACACCTTATAGGTGAAGGATACATCCCTCACCGGGAGAGGCCGCAGCACACAGCTTATAGGTAAAGGATACATCCCTCACCGGGAGAGGGCGCAGCACACACCTTATAGGGGAAGGATACATCCCTCACCGGGAGTTCAAGTTCAAGTTCAAGTTCAGGCATTTATAAAGCGCACTACTCACCCAGAGGGTCTCAAGGCGCTAGAGGGAGGGGTTCATTGTTTATCGAATAGCCAAGTTTTCAGTTCTTTTCTGAAGGAGATGTGATTCTGAGTAAGGCGGATGTGGGTGGGGAGTGAGTTCCAGGTCCTGGCAGCCAGGAAGGAGAAGGATCTGCCACCCATGGTGGTTTTTCGGATGCGCGGACTGCGGCAAGGGCTTGAATGGATGATCTTAGTTGGCGGGTGGGATAGTAGAAGGACAGTCGGGAGTTGAGGCATTCTGGTCCTAGATTATAAAGGGCCTTGTGTGCGTGGGTAAGAAGGCGGAAAGTAATTCTTTTGTGGACGGGAAGCCAGTGGAGGTTTTTTAAGTGACCGGTGATGTGCTCTCGGCGCGGGATGTCTAATATGAGTCTCGCTGATGCGTTTTGGATGCGCTGGAGCTTTTTCTGCAATGTAGGAAGGTGGCTACCTGACTATGGTTACCCCAGATTTTTTGCCTGTGTTTAGCTGGTTTTTTGACTTAGTTGACCTGGTTCCCTGCTAATCAGGGCCCCAGGCCATCTGCTCTCTCTGTAAAATGGATTCCATGTACCCTAGGTACATACCAATTGGAAATGGACTCCTTGTCAGCCCCTGTAGAATGCACTAAAGGTGCACAGGGCATAGGGGCCACTAAGGCCTACCAGGGGCTGCAGCATATCTTTTGCCACCCCTGGCTGGTTCTTAAATTGACACAACTGGCTGATCACTCAGCTGGGGTAAGGTGGTGTACACACCCCTTGCTTAGGTATAGTATACCTATATCTAAACCTATATCTGGACACATGTAAACCTGTGAGCCACTCCTATAGAAGGCCTCATCAATCCTGGAGGCTGAGTGCGTGGTTTTATGTGAGATGGAGCTCTAGCATGAGCTGAGCCTGTCTGCAGCCGTCGGGAACAAATCCCTAAGCTGTTTCAGGATAATGCCATACCATATACTATTAAGTGCCTTATAATCCTCGCGGTTATTTAGCAACTTTGGTTTGGCTTTATCAAAACATGTCGTGTAAGGTGTCATACGCTTTGGAATACCATCCCCTCGCCAGTTCTGGCGACGGGGATGGCATTCCACCCCTCTAGAGGGGTAAGACATGTTACTTTACTTTAATGCGGTTGATTTCTCCAAAGGCCTTAAGATCCACAAAATGGATGCCTCTGCCACAGACAAATGTCTGGACCCCTGCAGTTGACTGAAACTCAGTCAAGGGGGTCCTGGACAAAGGGTTTCCTGTCACAGGAGGGTGTCACCGCCCTCCAGACAGGAGATAGTGTATTGTAGCAGGGAGGTTTGAAAGAAACCAGACACTGCTTGGGGCGCACAAGGCTGCCCCTTGCATAATCCGGCCAAACCGGTTCTGGGGCACTCCAGCCCTCGTGCCAGGGCGGCCTGGATCAAAGGAAGGGGGTGTATCCACCCACTTCCTGGGTCCCACCCATAGGAGGGGACCTAGCAGGTAATCACGCCCACCAGATTCGAATAAGAGTGGGAGCAGGGCCAATGCACATCAGATTTCCTGGAAGAAACATTTGAAACGAAACTCTGGACCCTTGGACCTCCATCTCAACGTGGAAGCCCGAAGAATCTCCCTTATGGTCAAGGAGTGACCACCCTGCAGCAGCAGGCACCATCCAGCCCTCGACGTCTACTTAGTTGCAGTTCCCGCCGGAACTCGAGCGACTGAGATTGACGAGATCAAGCTTGCCTGCCTTCCAACAGCCCGATCCACAGTCCCTGCAGAGCTGAGACCCGTGGAGGCGACCGGAAGCGTGGGGCACGCCATCTTGAATTGACCACGAGACGCTGACCGTGCAGCCCACGAGTGATCCTCGAAGCTGTGCACCGGGGTTTGAGAAGCCCCAACCCTGAGCTACTCCTGAGCCGAAGTTCAGCCCTCCACACTCGACGAGTGCTGCGTGGGGCCCTTTGGCACTATTTGGCTCAACGCGTTGGCCCGGTCACTTGCCAGCTGGCTAGTGGTCCCTGTGCCGACGAACTACCTAAGAAGACTCGTGAATCTGGTTAATCCAGATCCACACCAGCTCCCCTGAAAAGGAGCCCCGACTCTGACCTTCGTGGTCCGAGTGAGAAGCAATCTTCCGATCCTGCGTGGATTGCTCTTACCAAGGCTTGTTTGCTCCAAACTTGAAGCCGACTGCACCGACGGTGAGAGCCTGCGTGGGACAGATCGTGACCTGCTCCTGGACGTCGCAGATGCCCCAGAGCCCACGTGACAGCGGAGAGAAGCTCCTCGACGACCACCTGATTGCGCCCGACATTGCCTGGTTCCGTCCTGGTTCCACCCTGGTCACTGCTGAGTGACCCAGACTCTGTCCCCTCTGCTTTCAGGTACTCTACAACTTGAGTCCACCCTTGGACTCCACCGGACACTTCATCTTTAACCCGCCTGCAGCCCTTTCAGCTCCAAGCACCAAGAGCCTGCGTGTCAAAACCCGACGCCACTTCGACCCTGTGCACCCACTTCCTGTGGGTGAGGTAACTTTGCTCTGCCGGTGTTCCCACACTGGTGCACACCTCTAGGGACTGTGTGTTAAGTTTTGTTCCTCTAGGTTCAGCGGAAGTGTCCTTAAACTTTAACTCTTTGACTTTTACGCACCATTGGTTAACATTGGTGCATGCGTGCGCTTTCCGCACATCTCCCGAATCCCGAGGGCCATTCCCGACTTCAGCATTGCTTGTCCTGACTGCTCCCAGCGATTCCCTAGGCCCTAGGCCTAACCACTGTTCGAGTGGCCTCTCTTATACCACTTGTTTAGTATATGGTTTGAGTGGCCACCCGCCCTCATCCATAATTGTGCAACTTGTATGTTTAAACAGTGCTTTTGATTTAACGCTTGTGCCCCTTTATTCATAAAGAATACTGGGGATTGTTTTTAGTAATAAACACATATATTTTTATAATATATACTTGTGTGGTGTCCTTTCATTTGGTATTACAGGATTGTATGTGGTAAAACAGCTCGCTTAACACGACCTCTTAAGTTAAGCCTTTAGGCTGCTTAGTCCATGCTACCCCTAGGATAGCTTGTCTAATAAGGTTGACTTACAACCAGACACCATAAGGGATTGTTTGGTCAGGTAGTAGGTGGTTCCAGAATTGGAAACATCCCCTACCAGGCCAACTTCTCACTTTGGTGAGCAGCGGTGCGGATTTGAGCTTGCTGTTGTTTTACCATTGCAATCTTTATATCAAATTGAAAGATCACATCAAGTACCTCTAGGTACATATAAAATCAAAAGCTTAGCATATTAAGTTCTACTGAACTTAGTAGTTGTAGGTTGAAGGGAGTAGCACACCCCTGACTACAACTCACTAGCAAGGTCCAGTAGGAAAACACTTAGTGTAGGTAAGTGCACCACTTACACCTCACTAGTAACCATGTCTGACACAGGAAAAGCCTCAGGGTCTACTCCTGCGACAGTTGACCTTACCCAGGCAACTTTTGGATATGACAAGTTAACCCGCAGAGACTTGATTGCCTTGTGCAAAGCAAGAGGGTTAAAAAGGGGCAGAAGCCCCACCTGCCTAATCCTGGTAGAAATCCTAGAACAGGATGACTTAGAGAAGGCTAAAGCAGCTTCCCTAGACACAGGAAATGGAGGGAACCCCCCTGTAGTTGATCCCCCTGAAGAGGAGGATGATGATGACTCAGATGTTGAGGACTTAGAAGTACAGGATCAGGGTAGCCAGGTTCCAGTTGGTAGGCTTAGCCAGGCCAACTTGGACCTACTGGGGAATGGAGAGGGCCAGCACCTCCCCAGAACCCAACATGTTATTCTCCCAGGCAACAGAAGAGTGAGATCTCCCTCAGGGGACTCTCATATTTCTAGTGCCTCCAGAGAATCACAGAGAAGCATGGGTGCTTCTCAAAAGCTAGAACATAGGGCCAGAATGAGGGCTGTCAAACTCCAGATAGAGAGGGAGGAGGTAGCCTTGGCTCAAGCTAGACTTGCCTTGGCAAGAGAGCAAAAATTGTGTGGCTTAGGTGCCACTGGTGGCAGCAATATTCCTAAAGAGAAACCCAGGTCCTATGATAGTAGAAACCTGACAAAGATTGTGCCCCCCTACAAGGAAGGGGATGACATCCACAAGTGGATAACTGCTCTTGAGAGAGCCTGCATGGTACAGCAGGTTCCTGAGGAACAGTGGGCAGCAATCTTATGGTACTCCTTTTCAGAGAAAGGGAGAGATAAGCTCCTCACTGTTAGACATGAGGATGCAAACAATTACAAAGTCCTGAAGAGTGTTCTGATAGATGGGTTTGGCTTAACCACTGAACAGTACAGGTTGAAGTTCAGAGATACCCAGAAGACACAGACTCAGGACTGGACTGATTTTGTAGATTGTGCTACTAAGGCTCTGGAGGGTTGGCTACATGGCAGCAAAGTACATGACTTTACAGGATTGTATAATTTGATTATGAGGGAGCAGATCCTAAGTAATTGTCAGAACCAGCTCTTACACCAGCACCTGGTAGACTCTGATCTGACCTCTCCCCAAGAATTGGGAAAGAAGGCAGACAAATGGGTCAGAACCAGGATTAGGCCTAAGAATCAGGACAGTAACCAGAAGAAGGAGTCTACCAAGCCTCAAGATAAGGGTGGGGATAAAAGTAAAGAAAAGACTTCCCCAGGGCCCCAAAACTCCAAGGATGGGGGTGGGTCCCAAGACACTTCTTCAACTGAGAAAAAGCCTTATTGTTATGCCTGTAAACAGGTGGGGCATTACAAAACAGACAACTGTTGTCCCAAGAATAACAATAAAGAAAATATACCTCCAAAGCCAGCTTCCACACCTCCTGTTACTGTCAGCAGTAATCCCCCAGGAAGTGGAAGCACACCCAGGAATCTGGGTGGGTTTACTGTGGGAGCTCAGGTGGACCCTGGCCTATCCAGGTCCCCATCACCCAATGATCTTGTTTATGAAACTGGCATGGGGTTTGCCAACTTCTCTGCTTGCCCAAATACTTTGAGCAAGTATAGACAAGAACCCATCATCAATGGTTTGAAAGTTGAGGCTTTTAGAGACACAGGGGCTAGCATCACCATGGTGGCTGATGGCATAGTCCCCTCTAAGCAACTTTTACCTGGTGCCACATACCAGGTTACAAACATTGATGGAATCCAAACCAATCATCCCATGGCAGTAGTAAGTCTCAGCTGGGGAGGTGTCATTGGCCCAAAGAGAGTGGCAGTGTCACCAAACTTACCTGTAGACTGCCTACTTGGTAATGATTTGGAGATCTCAGCCTGGGCTGAGGTTGAACAGGAAACACATTCTAGAATGGTGAATTCCAATGGAAAGGTTAGTGGGGCTGTAATGGCTACAGCCCCAATTCAAGATGTCCTTCCTGAAAAGGTTGGTAGGGCTGAGAAACTCTCTGCCCCATCTTTAGCAAAAGCTCTTCCTGAACAGAATAGCAAAGCTGTTATGATAACAGCAGAAACCCAAACTGAGTCTCCTCCTGAAAAGGTTGGTGGGGCTGTGATGGCCACAGCCCAAACTCAAACTGACACGTGTGTTGTGAAACCTGAAATGATGGATAACTCCACACAAACTGAGAGCATGGAGGAGGAAGAGAAATCTCCCCCTCACCAGACTTTAGGACAGGATCAGCCTCCTCAGGGAACTGATCTTACCCCTGATGAAGGAACTGCCCCAGAGGTGGTTGGGCCTAGCCTGACAGAACCTCTGATGTCAGTGGACCCTTCTCAGGTGGGACCCAGTCTGGAGCAGGTAACCTGCCCCTCTCTACCTTGCCTTAGCCAGCCCAGGGCTGCAGAGGACAAGAAGGACAGTGAGACCCAGAGGGCCCCCTGTCAAATAAAGCACCCCCATCAAAAGATTAGGTGCACCAAAACTAGTAGCCCTAGTAAGGTGAAAACTTTAAAAACTCCTGAGGGAGCCCCCTTAAAAACAGTTAGGGACCTCCCACAGATGGATTCTGTTGGGCACAGCCAAACCTGGGACCCAAGGGGCCCAAACCTGAACTGTCCCTCCAGCAAGCCAAACAGAGGGACCCAGCCTCCAGCTTTAGGTAGCCAGAGGTTGACCCTGAGAGCGGTGCGTCCATTGGGGCGTAGGGGCGTAGCCCCACCAGCCACCATGGACGCATCGCGGCTGCCGGCCGTATCTAAATAAAGTACACTCTGAACAATCTGCCGCCGGGAATTGCCAGGGGGGGTGGCCTGCTGCAGCTTGAGTGACAGTCCACACACTCAGGCTGCAGCAGACGTAGTGCGCAGTCTGGGGAACTTACAGTGCGCATGCTTGAGAAAGTTGAAAACTTTCTCAAGCATGCGCACTGTAAGTTCCCCAGCGGGACCCAGGGGTGCTTGTTAGCCTGCCAGTGCCACAGTGCCACAGCCCGGGTTTCCAAAGGGCGACAGGGCGAGGGCGAAATGTGCCCCCCCTGCGCCAGGATTGGCTGGTCCACCGGCGCAGCATCCCATTGGATGCCGCGCGTGGGGGTGGCCCGGCATTCGTTGCTGAGTCATAGAGGCGGGAAGTCCAAGGAAGGGGGAAGCCCGAGGTGTTCGGGGTCGAGAAAGGAAGGCAGTCCGACTCCTCAGACAGCGCAGACACCGACAGGTAGGTGCAGAAGTGAACGAACCGTATGGAACCCCGAGACATGCCTCTAGAAGCAATACACTACAGATGGTTAACAAAGTGCCTGGGCGCCTTCGCGCTAAGCGCAATAGAAGCAAATGTATTACTTCGCATCTTGGGTGAGGGCGAGGGCACAGCTGGGCGACCGCAGAAGGCATTCTGAGTCTGGGCTGAAATGTTCATATCACACCCTTTCCACTACATTTCGCGCCAGGAGACCGAGGCCAAGAAAAAAAAGACAGCTCGTTGGGTTGATGAGCGCTAGCGGCACAGAATAATTTATAGGTGTAGGTTTGAAGGTTCCAGAGGTGTATGATAAAATGCGTCCCTTTGGGATTATATAGTCTAACTAGCTACAGTGCACTGCCTTTGCACCGACATTGCACCAACTGACATATACAAAGCTGACTCTTGCACGGATGAACTGACAAAAAAGAAACGGACATTTGCACAACACGCAGGTGCAGAAACATGAGAGTCGAAGCAAATTATGTTTCTGCACCGGTTCGTTGGAGCAACTGTTGAATCAATTACACGCTCAGGGCAAATATAGGTAACATCCGAACCCTTGTTGTCTAACCAAGTACTAAATAGAAATGGCTCGCTTGGTGACTGAGCAAGAAAACAAATGTTGGTGAAACTACATAAAACGGTGCGCACAGGACGCGGTTCTCGCCCCATCTTCAATGTCACTTTCCAAGAAACTCCAAAGTAGAACTTCCTATCAACAGGACAGCGCCGCGTGAAGCCAAAGGCATAGTGCTTATCACAAGCGCAACGACTCTTGGCGCTTAAATAAGTGGGAAGAGAGACTGTGATGTGGAAGTGCAGATTGGTGCAGCGTCGTATCATGGAAGTGCAGGCTGGTGCTGTCCAGCACGTTGTAAGGCGGCCTGGTGCTGCAGGGCATAGTACAATGCAGACTGGCGCTGAAGGTCACAGTGCACCCTGGTTCAGCAGGGCACGGTATAGTGCACCCTGGTGCAGCAGGGCACGGTATAGTGCACCCTGGTGCAGCATGGCACGGTATAGTGCACCCTGGTGCAGCATGGCACGGTATAGTGTGGACTGGTGCTGAAGGGAACAGTATAATAGTGCACCCTGGTGCAGCATGGCACGGTATAGTGCACCCTGGTGCAGCATGGCACGGTATAGTGTGGACTGGTGCTGAAGGGAACGGTATAATAGTGCATCATGGTGCAGCATGGCACGGTATAGTGCACCCTGATGATGCAGGGCACGGTATAGTGTGGACTGGTGCAGCAGGGCACGGTGGGCATGCTTCCCACCGTGGTATAAGCTCACACATGTACTGTGAAGTGCTGTACCAGCGCATACAGGTGATGTATGACACACAAGCTCGTATTAGCGTCACACTATACAGTGAACGTGCAGAAAGGCGCTGTTTGACTAGCTGTGAGCACGTGGTGATGACGCCTAGTGTGGAATACGTAATGGCGCTATGTAGCCTGGTATAAACTAGGCCTGCTGCTGTAAACCAGTTTTAATGCAGTCTTGCAAACCAAGGGCGTGCATGGGAACTGTCTGCGTTTACTCTGGCAACAACTCGAGAACAACTCTGAAATCATCGTGACACCCAAGGGAGTGGTTCACCCTCACTTCCTGATGGAATTTATTCGTGCAAGTCGATCACAGTTCGTCTTTTGTAAATGTTCATGTTACTTTTCCCCCCTCACGATTGCCTTTACATCACCTTAACTGTTTTGCTGTTTCGTACACGCGGCAGCTCTCCCGTTGGCCCGCTTTAGAATCGGTGGTTCAGTGGTTCAGTGCAGGCATGTAGAAACCTTTGCCTCTGGGTTACCAATCCATATGTAATGCAGCCTTCTCTCACTTTGTCCACAGCTGCTGAGTTGATGGGAGTCTGTGTGAGGTGTGTTACTGGCCTGCAGCAAGTAGTGATTTAATTCTGAGCACATAAAACGCAGCTTGGCAAAAGTGCAAGGATTTATTTTCTTTCTGCCGAGGAAATCTGCAAATGCTGTGGTCCAGATATATGAGTAGCCATTAGAAACTGAAAATGTTTTTTACCATCCCCCCAGGATGTATGAGGTGTTCCGAGCCGTGGAATCTCTTGTTTCAATCCCCTGTGATCGCAGTGGGAAATTACGATCGCAAAAAAAAATGCTTGTCCTTCATCACTGTCTTCAGCACCGCCCAAAAAAATAAGGAGAAGGGACAATCTTTCAATAAGAGCAATGAATTAACAGTGGCAGCAAGCCGAAAACCCTTTTCTGCTGGCGATGTCTGCATTCACTGAGCTCCAATATTTCACAGTGACATTTGCATGGCACAGTTGTTCTGCCTTTCTTTTCACAGACTTACCCATTATAAAGAGGACTTCAAGTGTTAAGAATGTCTTCATTTTGCCATATACCTTAGCACCTCCAACAAAAGTACGAAATGTTCTGCAGTAAAAGTGAAAATAGGGTGATGGAATGGTGTGATCACCAGACACCGGTAGCGGTATGGCTGACACCGACCCCAGGAGTTTGAAGGTGCTCAATTAAATACCAATGTGAAGAGGTCATTTAGCAGTGATTTACTTAACTAAAGGAAGCTTTATTCAGCCACGCCGCCACGGTTCTGTGAGTTGTGCTTCCAGGTTGTTCCAGACTTTCAGTCCCTGAACCCTGATGGATCTTCTTCTATGCTTTTTCTTTTTGAGGCTTGTGGTGGGGACCGGCGATAAGAGGCAAAGTGCAGGTTTCTGGTCAAAATGTCCTAATTACTGGATGTAGCCAGACATTTAGCGCCGTAGGCCTTGTGAATGATTTAGGGCAGTGGTTCTTAACCTGTGATCGGGGCACTCTCGAGGTCCGAAACTCCTACGCAGGAGGTTCATGAGTGTGTTCTTCGAGCTGGTGATGAGTGCATGTTAATTGTAAAAATTAGTAACAGGAAACAGATGGGCTTTACAGCCGGCATAAGCAGGCAAAAATGGCAACGTCCTTCATCAACCCTACGGAGGAAGAGAGCCCACGTGAGTTCTTTGAACCCTGAGCAGTGACCGTTTTGGAACGGTTTTGAGTCCCACAGCAGATGTAGCAGAAATAATTACAAATTGCTGTTTTATGTTACGCTTGGAGACATGACAACTGTTAACATACGTGCTGTCATGAAGGCAGTAAAACCAGGTGTTGCCTGGCCAGATATGCATCGTCTAGCAGACAGAGTTCATCTGGAAGAACTGACCAAAATTGGCATTTTGAAAGGCAACGTGGATGACATGGTGAAAGTTCATCTGGGTGCAATATTTATGCAACATGGTCTGGGACATTTTCTTGGCATTGACATGCATGATGTTGGAGGCTACCCAGAGGGAGTTGAACGGAGTACGGAGCCTGGTCTCAAAAGCTTGCGTACTGGACGGATTCTTCAGGAAGGCATGGTGCTAACAATTGAACCAGGAATTTACTTTATTGATCACTTGCTCAACCAAACACTGGCAGACCCCGCACAATCCCATTGCCAGTGTAAAGTTCTAAACTTGCTAGATTGATTCAGACATTGGCTCTGAGCAACCGTCTGTGTCTGGCGTTTCTTGCAGAGCTACAGTGTTGTGATGAAAACTTCTCCTATGCACAGCCTTTCAGCAACCTCTGAAATGCAAGAGTGCATGAATTGGTGAAATGCAAATGCTGATTTTTACAATGTGAACATTACTGAATATCTGTTTTTATAAGATGATCATCCCTCTAAGGTGATTCAGATATAAACTATGCATTCTGTGTAACTGCTTTCTTTGATTAACTGTCGATAATCACGTTCATCTGGATAGGCTGCTTCTGCTGATAGCATTCATAACGTTGTTGGAGGAGTTATTGCTGTGTGGGTTATGTGACGCGTTTGCAAAAAGGCATGAATTGTTATTTGTTATTATTATCATGTATGTGTTGACTTTGAGAGAAGGCGTCCAGTGTAGTTCACATGAAAGCTGAGTTTGATAGCTGCGCCGATGGTAGCAGAGGGATCAATTTTGCATTTTTTACAGGTTTCTCAAAATGTAGATCACTTGAATATTAGGATCATGGCGGTTCTGCAACTTTTCAACTAACTTATTTCTAGTCCACCTTTGTAGCCAGATCTTCCAGTTTTAAAGAACGTTGCTTGATTTCTGCCACTGCCAAGCCTATGCGTCACTGTCAGAGGCTTAATGCGCTGGACGTCTCTGGCAAAGTTCAAGTGACACTGCGAGCTCTGAAGGTTAGAGGTCACTTGCAACATTCAGACAAGGTCTCTGCATCACTAGTTTGTTTCACACCTATAGGCAAGACCACCAGAATTATGCGATTCTGTTGCCGCAGCATTTTCTGCATAATCGGGGATTAGTAAGGTTAAATATTTGCCTTAACGCCGTTACCATGTGTAAAACTGTCAAAGCTATGAAGTAATACATTACACTGCACAATTTGACTTTTCTTGATGCATATTCTAGCCAACCCTGCCACATACTTTGGTCCTTCCCTGCCGTATAATTCCAGTGGCCTTGTCTCTAGGTGTTGCAGTATTACTTAGATTTACTTAGATTTAAGACATGCAAAACTATCCAGTAGTAGTCTGTGGCCATGCCCTCTCTGCCCCTCCCACCAACACATCTCCAAAACAGCGATGGTCTGTGGTCTAAAGCATTTATGTCATAGCTCTCTGTTGGACTCCATGATCACATGTTCCAATCCTAGCTTGCCCACTTAGCCTTTCATTTTTCTATGGTCGATAAAATAAATACCGTTGAGTTGGATAACAATAGCATCCGCTTTTCCGCGTTAAGATAGCCATCGGTGAAAGTATGTTTTACCTAAGCATGCGTTATATACCTTGTTTTATTGACGGGTACATCACAACTTTGGTACACATGTATGCATGTCATTCAGGAACACTAAGCTTCCCGGCTTATAGGAAGAGTAACGCTGCCTTTGTCGCAGGACCTCACAGCCCCATCAAGTTTCTTGCCCATGTTTATGAAGCGACGTGTTTCAGAGTGTTGAAGTTATGCAAAGGGTGATGGGGCAGGAAATATGTTTTAGAACTCCCTCAGGGGGAGCTCTCCCTCTAAGCCTGTCTGGGGCATATTTTCTTTTTCTGGCTACTCCCTTGTTTACATCAAATATTTTTACTCTGTAATATTATCCCTGTACGTGCTTAATGTACTTAAAAAGGCAGCCTAGTGCATGACTTGTAACATTTTAGAATGCATCATGTGTGATGTTTCAGAGGATTTTCTATGCCTTTAGAGAGGCAAGCTGCCGCGCATAACTATTAGAAGATATCCATGAGCTGAATAATGGTGTTTAAATTACCAACAATGTCCATGAAGTCTTCCTACACACTCCTTTCACATTTCCATTTTATATTTAAAATGCATTACCCTAATCAGTCCAGTTTGCGCCTTAGGCAAGACATCATGGCTCACATTAGAGGCTTTTACAAGTGTGAATGTATGAAGCTCTGTGGTTATACTGAATAAGCAGCTACCTATGTTATGCCATCTATTAATGTAATAACTGCACTTTCACAATTGCTTTATTAACCTTCCTGCTTTCTCAAATTTGCTTGAAAATGCATGATTTTTTTTCTTTTTTTTCAAAATTTTCGTGGGGGGGATTATCCCCCCAAACCCCCCTTTTGGGGTTCGGGCTCGCTCGCTACGCTCACTCGCTACGGTGCTGTATGCGAATCGCTTTGCGCCCCACCACTTTCAAATGTCACCCACCGCCCCTGCCTGAGAGCACAGTGCAACTCAGTTAAAGAGAGAAAGGCACACATGGTGGAAGATAATTGGAGGAAGCTAAGCCCTAAATTAGTAGAGCCTCGCTTCAATACTCCATATCCAAACCAGCCTTTAACTTTGCATAAACACACCCAAGGTAGTGATTCCCTATGGTGGAGACCCTCTAATACCCAAAGGGTGAGGGACTGCTTAGTGGACCATGAGACAGGGGGTACCCATGCTAGTGCAGGTACTTCCTTATATGGCCACTCAGGCAATATAGGCTTACCTGGCCAAGGATAGCCTTATCTCCTTTCGTTTGGGGGGGGGTTATGTAGGAAGGTGGCTACCTGACTATGGTTACCCCAGATTTTTTGCCTGTGTTTAGCTGGTTTTTTGACTTAGTTGACCTGGTTCCCTGCTAATCAGGGCCCCAGGCCATCTGCTCTCTCTGTAAAATGGATTCCATGTACCCTAGGTACATACCAATTGGAAATGGACTCCTTGTCAGCCCCTGTAGAATGCACTATAGGTGCACAGGGCATAGGGGCCACTAAGGCCTACCAGGGGCTGCAGCATATCTTTTGCCACCCCTGGCTGGTTCTTAAATTGACACAACTGGCTGATCACTCAGCTGGGGTAAGGTGGTGTACACACCCCTTGCTTAGGTATAGTATACCTATATCTAAACCTATATCTGGACACATGTAAACCTGTGAGCCACTCCTATAGAAGGCCTCATCAATCCTGGAGGCTGAGTGCGTGGTTTTATGTGAGATGGAGCTCTAGCATGAGCTGAGCCTGTCTGCAGCCGTCGGGAACAAATCCCTAAGCTGTTTCAGGATAATGCCATACCATATACTATTAAGTGCCTTATAATCCTCGCGGTTATTTAGCAACTTTGGTTTGGCTTTATCAAAACATGTCGTGTAAGGTGTCATACGCTTTGGAATACCATCCCCTCGCCAGTTCTGGCGACGGGGATGGCATTCCACCCCTCTAGAGGGGTAAGACATGTTACTTTACTTTAATGCGGTTGATTTCTCCAAAGGCCTTAAGATCCACAAAATGGATGCCTCTGCCACAGACAAATGTCTGGACCCCTGCAGTTGACTGAAACTCAGTCAAGGGGGTCCTGGACAAAGGGTTTCCTGTCACAGGAGGGTGTCACCGCCCTCCAGACAGGAGATAGTGTATTGTAGCAGGGAGGTTTGAAAGAAACCAGACACTGCTTGGGGCGCACAAGGCTGCCCCTTGCATAATCCGGCCAAACCGGTTCTGGGGCACTCCAGCCCTCGTGCCAGGGCGGCCTGGATCAAAGGAAGGGGGTGTATCCACCCACTTCCTGGGTCCCACCCATAGGAGGGGACCTAGCAGGTAATCACGCCCACCAGATTCGAATAAGAGTGGGAGCAGGGCCAATGCACATCAGATTTCCTGGAAGAAACATTTGAAACGAAACTCTGGACCCTTGGACCTCCATCTCAACGTGGAAGCCCGAAGAATCTCCCTTGTGGTCAAGGAGTGACCACCCTGCAGCAGCAGGCACCATCCAGCCCTCGACGTCTACTTAGTTGCAGTTCCCGCCGGAACTCGAGCGACTGAGATCAACGAGATCAAGCTTGCCTGCCTTCCAACAGCCCGATCCACAGTCCCTGCAGAGCGGAGACCCGTGGAGGCGACCGGAAGCGTGGGGCACGCCATCTTGAATTGACCACGAGACGCTGACCGTGCAGCCCACGAGTGACCCTCGAAGCTGTGCACCGGGGTTTGAGAAGCCCCAACCCTGAGCTACTCCTGAGCCGAAGTTCAGCCCTCCACACTCGACGAGTGCTGCGTGGGGCCCTTTGGCACTATTTGGCTCAACGCGTTGGCCCGGTCACTTGCCAGCTGGCTAGTGGTCCCTGTGCCGACGAACTACCTAAGAAGACTCGTGAATCTGGTTAATCCAGATCCACACCAGCTCCCCTGAAAAGGAGCCCCGACTCTGACCTTCCTGGTCCGAGTGAGAAGCAATCTTCCGATCCTGCGTGGATTGCTCTTACCAAGGCTTGTTTGCTCCAAACTTGAAGCCGACTGCACCGACGGTGAGAGCCTGCGTGGGACAGATCGTGACCTGCTCCTGGACGTCGCAGATGCCCCAGAGCCCACGTGACAGCGGAGAGAAGCTCCTCGACGACCACCTGATTGCGCCCGACATTGCCTGGTTCCGTCCTGGTTCCACCCTGGTCACTGCTGAGTGACCCAGACTCTGTCCCCTCTGCTTTCAGGTACTCTACAACTTGAGTCCACCCTTGGACTCCACCGGACACTTCATCTTTAACCCGCCTGCAGCCCTTTCAGCTCCAAGCACCAAGAGCCTGCGTGTCAAAACCCGACGCCACTTCGACCCTGTGCACCCACTTCCTGTGGGTGAGGTAACTTTGCTCCGCCGGTGTTCCCACACTGGTGCACACCTCTAGGGACTGTGTGTTAAGTTTTGTTCCTCTAGGTTCAGCGGAAGTGTCCTTAAACTTTAACTCTTTGACTTTTACGCACCATTGGTTAACATTGGTGCATGCGTGCGCTTTCCGCACATCTCCCGAATCCCGAGGGCCATTCCCGACTTCAGCATTGCTTGTCCTGACTGCTCCCAGCGATTCCCTAGGCCCTAGGCCTAACCACTGTTCGAGTGGCCTCTCTTATACCACTTGTTTAGTATATGGTTTGAGTGGCCACCCGCCCTCATCCATAATTGTGCAACTTGTATGTTTAAACAGTGCTTTTGATTTAACGCTTGTGCCCCTTTATTCATAAAGAATACTGGGGATTGTTTTTAGTAATAAACACATATATTTTTATAATATATACTTGTGTGGTGTCCTTTCATTTGGTATTACAGGATTGTATGTGGTAAAACAGCTCGCTTAACACGACCTCTTAAGTTAAGCCTTTAGGCTGCTTAGTCCATGCTACCCCTAGGATAGCTTGTCTAATAAGGTTGACTTACAACCAGACACCATAAGGGATTGTTTGGTCAGGTAGTAGGTGGTTCCAGAATTGGAAACATCCCCTACCAGGCCAACTTCTCACATGCAATTTTGTTGTAATTCCGGCGTAGAGAGTGTTGCCATAGTCCAGTCGACTCGTGACTAGTGCATGGGTGACAGTCTTTCTTGTTTCGAGGGGGATCCAGCGGAAGATCTTTTTGAGAATGCGAAGGACGTTGAAGCAGGACGACGATACGGCGTTGACTTGTCTGGACATTGAGAGAGAGGAGTCTAGAATGAAGCCAAGGTTACGTGCATGGTCAGTGGGTGTGGGCGCTGATCCCAGAGCGGAAGGCCACCAAGAGTCATCCCAAGCTGAGGGGGAGGATCCAAGGATGAGCACCTCAGTTTTGTCAGAGTTGAGTTTTAAGCGGCTCTGTTTCATCCATTCGGCTACTTCTTTCATACCTTCGTGAAGGTTGTCCTTGGCGGTGTTGGGGTCTTTGGTGAGGGAAAGTATCAGTTGGGTGTCGTCGGCGTAGGAGATGATGTTGAGGTTGTGTCGACGTGCGATGGGGGCGAGGGGACTCATGTAGACGTTGAAGAGGGTGGGACTGAGTGAGGAGCCTTGAGGTACGCCGCAGATGACTTCGGTGGGCTCTGAGTAGAAAGGGGGGAGTCGGACTCTCTGTGTTCTCCCGGCTAGGAATGAGATGATCCAGTCCAAGGCTTTTCCTTGTATGCCGATGTTGTTGAGGCGTTGTATGAGGGTGTTGTGACAGACAGTGTCGAAGGCGGCGGAGAGGTCGAGAAGAATGAGGGCCACTGTTTCACCGTTGTCCAGGAGTGCTCGGATGTCGTCAGTCGCCGCAATGAGGGCAGTCTCGGTGCTGTGTTTGGCTCGAAAGCCGTTCTGTGAGGGATCCAGGGAGTTGTTGGATTCAAGGAAGGCTGCGAGTTGGCTGTTGACGGTTTTCTCGATGACTTTGGCCGGGAAAGGGAGGAGGGAGATGGGTCGGTAGTTTTTCAGTTCTGATGGGTCAGCTGTTGGTTTTTTCAGAAGGGCGCTGAGTTCGGCGTGTTTCCATATTTCTGGAAAGGTGGCTGAGCTGAAGGAGCAGTTGATGACATCGCGGAGTTGGGGAGCGATGATGGAGTCAGCTTTGTTGAAGATGTAGTGGGGGCAGGGGTCAGAAGGTGAGCCAGAGTGGATTGAGTTCATGAGGCGAATGGTATCTTCAATGTTGATTGGGTTCCAGGAATTGAGGTAGTTAGTTGGAGGGGTGGGATCTGAAGGGGGTGGGGTGAGTTGGTCATTGAGAGAGTTCTTGAAGCTGTTGTGGATGTCGGCAATTTTGTTGTAGAAGAAGGAGGATAGCGCATTGCAGAGGTCTTGGGAGTTAGTGATGTCGTTGGATGCTGCGGGAGGGTTGGTGAATTCTTTGACGATATTGAAGAGTTCCTTGCTGTTATGAGAATTGTTGTCGAGACGGTCTTTAAATGCTGACTTCTTGGCGGATCGAATCAGTTGATGGTGTTTGCGGGTGGCTGTCTTGAGAGAGGTCATGTTGTCAGAGGTTGGTTCTTTTCTCCAATTCTTCTCCAGGGTGCGGCATGTCTTCTTGGATTTTTTAAGGTCATCATTGAACCAGGGAGCCTTTTTGCTGAATGATTTCAACTGGTGTTTTTTCAGGGGGGCTAGTTCGTCCGCACTGTGTGTAATCCATTGCCTGAGGTTTGTGGCCGCTTGGTCTGGGTCCGTTGTTAGGGTGGGAGTGTTTTGGCTGAGGGATGTGAGGAGTTGGTCGGTGGTGATTTTGTTCCAATTTCTTCGGGGAATGGGCTGTGGCCGGTTGTGGGTCAGGGTTGTTTTGTAGCTGAAGTGAACACAGCTGTGATCCGTCCAGTGGAGAGCTGTTGTGTGATCGAAGGAGATGTGCTTGCTGGAGGTGAAGATAGGGTCGAGCGTGTGTCCGGCTGTGTGAGTGGGGGTGTCAACAAGTTGTTTGAGTCCGAGATTGGACAGGTTGTCCAGGAGGGTGGTGGTGTTGTTGTCGAGAGTGTTGTCAAGGTGGTAGTTGAGGTCTCCTAGAAGAATGTAGTTCTCGGAGGCGAGGGCGTGCGGGCTGACGAAGTCAGTGATGTCGTCGCTGAATTGGGATCGGGTGCCTGGGGGCCTGTAGATGAGGGTTCCTCTAAGGGTGGTCCTGGGGTCGGTGTGGATCTGAAAGTGGAGGTGTTCGGCGGTTGCAAGATTGTTGTCAGAGCTGGTTGTGATTTTGATGGTGTTTCTATGGACGATGGCGATGCCTCCTCCAGTTTTTTTAATGGTGCGGTCTTTTCGAATGATCTTGTAAGTGTCCGGTATGGCTATGGCGATGTCGGGGGCAGAAGATGCGTTCATCCAAGTTTCAGTGAGGAAGGCGATGTCAGGTGACACGGTGTCGATTAGGTCCCAGAGTTCGGTTGCGTGTCTGTGGACCGAGCGGGTGTTCAGTAGGATGCATTTCAAGTCGTTGGGTTCGGAGCTGGGTGTGGAGGAAGTGTGTTTGGTGAGGGTCCTGATGCAGTTGAACTTACAGGAGAGGCAGGAGAAAGGGCCGTGGGTACGTCCTGGGGTAGCTACGCAGCAAGGTGGGGTGCGTCCTGTGTTGAAGGCGTGGAGAGTAGCGGCATCATAAGTTACTCTGGGGGGTTGGGAGCGGCATAGGGCAGGGGGTCTGGCGCTGGTCGCGGTCCAGGCGCGGACGGGCGCAGACGGGCTTACCTTTGGCGCACCTTCGGCGCGAATGGGGCGCGACCGCTGCGCGTGAACGCTGCGCACAAGAGCATCTGTCATAAGTGGGAAGGGGGAGGGGCGAGGGAGGAGCAGCTGGGAGGCGGGTGCGTGGTGGAGGGGGCGGGCTCTGGGCAACAACAACAACAGCAATGGCGGCTGGGGCGGAAGCGCCGACCGGGTCGGGTGAAACTGATCAAATAAATACGCGGGCGGCCACACAATGCCAGTGCAGGGAGCAGCTAATGCAGGAGAACAAATAAACAAATAATGCAGCAAAGGACAGCAGACACGGGCAATACGAGGTGTAAAACAAACAAATAATGCAGCAATGGACCACAAACACGGGCACACGATCTCAGGCAGGCCAAAACAAGATGTAAAATAAACAAATAATGCAGCAAAGGACGATCTCTGTGGTTAGCAGCAGAGCTGCGCAAACGATACCCAGCTTGAGGCAGGAGACAGCAGGGGCAGGAGGGAGCGACCATAACTGACGAAGTCAGGACGGTCACAGCGCTACGGTGTCTGGAGAGGAGGCTTTGTTGCTTAGTGGGAGGGAGGAGCAGCTGGGAGGCGGGTGCGTGGTGGAGGGGGCGGGCTCCGGGCAACAACAACAACAGCAAAGGCGGCTGGGGCGGAAGCGCCGACCGGGTCGGGTGAAACTGATCAAATAAATACGCGGGCGGCCACACAATGCCAGTGCAGGGAGCAGCTAATGCAGGAGAACAAATAAACAAATAATGCAGCAAAGGACAGCAGACACGGGCAATACGAGGTGTAAAACAAACAAATAATGCAGCAATGGACCACAAACACGGGCACACGATCTCAGGCAGGCCAAAACAAGATGTAAAATAGACAAATAATGCAGCAAAGGACGATCTCTGTGGTTAGCAGCAGAGCTGCGCAAACGATACCCAGCTTGAGGCAGGAGACGGCAGGAGGGAGCGACCGTAACTGACGAAGGGAGAGGGCGCAGCACACACCTTATAGGTGAAGGATACATCCCTCATGGGGAGAGGGCGCAGCACACAGCTTATAGGTGAAGGATACATCCCTCACCGGGAGAGGGTGCAGCACACACCTTATAGGTGAAGGATACATCCCTCACCGGGAGAGGGCGCAACACACTCCTTATAGGTGAAGGATACATCCCTCACCGGGAGAGGGCGCAGCACACACCTTATAGGTGAAGGATACATCCCTCACTGGGAGAGGGCTCAGCACACAGCTTATAGGTGAAGGATACATCCCTCACGGGGAGAGGGCGCAGCACACAGCTTATAGGTGAAGGATACATCCCTCACCCGGAGAGGGCGCAGCACACACCTTATAGGTGAATGTTGGACTTGGCCCTTTTGGCAGGTTCACCCCTAAACTTTTTGCTTTTTGAATGTGAATTGGTGGTAGTGATTTTTAGTTTCTGCGCACTTTCACTGTGTCCCAAGGTGGGCCTGCCCTCCCATAGGAATGCATGGGGAACGTCTGTGTCCCTGGTAGTTCCTGATGCGTGAGGTGTGCAGGCTCGAGTTTGGTATGTGCGAACTCGTGTGATTGAATGCTGCGCAATGATGTATGCGGCGTGTATGTGTCTAGTGTGGAAGTGCCACTTCTAGACATTGGTGTGTGTGTGCAGTAAGGGTGCTGGCGTGTGATTGGCTCGAGCTGGCTGGTGAGCCTGGCTCCAGGAGTCTGGATGGGTCTGCCCAGTGGTGAGTGGAGAGATTAGCATGAGTGATGTGAGGGAGGAGTACACCTGGGACCTGAATAGGGCTCGGCTTTCCCCACACAATGCTGGCTCCGCCCCCTGTGGTGCGTCTAATGAACCTAGCCTCCCTAGTGAATAGAAAAGGTGGCTGAGCACATCAAGAGTGCTCCAAAACCAGCTGTGACTGGTTTTCCCCCACCCTGCACCCTGAGCAAAGGATTTTAATGTATAAGAAGGGGCTGTGTCCCCTTGCAAGTTGTTCTCTTCCAGGATCCTTTTGCTGAGGGGGGCTGCTGCTGCTGGGCGCCAGGAGGACCGCCACTGGTGGCTGCCTCCCTGCCTGGAGGCTCAGTGAGCTGGCTCTGGGCCCAGCCTTGCCCCCCTGCCTGCCTCAAGAACTTTTCTGGAGCTCTACCTTGCTGATAGCGCATGGGAGCGCTTTATTTTACTTATAGCGCTGGGGAGCGCTTGATTCGGCCCCTAAGCGCTTGGTAGCGCTTTATTTCTTCCCTAAGCGCCTGGGAGCGCTTTATTTGTTTTGCTAGCGCTTGGGAGCGCTTTACTCGCTCAGCCGGTGCCCACCCGGCGATTGCCCCATTTATTTGCCGATTTTGCGAGTGCCCACCTCGCTTCATATTTAAATTACTGAGGGAGCCTACCCCTCGTGTGTCTCCCCGCATCACCGCCGCAGCCCGGGACAGCCGAAAATCGCCGCCCGGCGCACGACCAGGAAGTCGGGCAGGCCGGGGGCGGGACTACGGGACAACCGGAAGCCTCCGTCCTTCCCCCGGGGCTCCCAGGAGGAGGGAGAGCCCCGGAGTGCTGCAGGGAGCGAGGCTCGCTTGTGCGAAGGAGAGGCGGCTGCAGGTGCAGGCGGGGCTCCGGTGTCGGAGGAGAACCCCACGCTGCCTGAAGTAGAGACCGCTCGCAGCCCCAGAGAGAAGCAGCTCCGGGGAAGAAGCAGGGCCGCCGCCGCACAGGGAAGCCGGTGAGTGCGAGGGCAGCTTAGAGAGAGGGGGCACCTCGGGGCACATTGCCGGTGCCCGCCCCCCCTCCAGTGTGTAGAGCCTGTTGAGGCTCAGGGGGCAGTTGGTTCTTTTTGAGTCCCCCAGTGAGGGACTCCAACGTTGTGGGCCCCATTGGTTCTAGCCCACGAGGCTCAGGGGGCACATCTTTGGTTTCGAGTCCCCCAGAGAGGGACTCCCAACGGCGCAGGTGATTTTATGTTTAGAGCCTGCGAGGCTCAGGGGGCGCATTCGTATTTCAGAGCCCTGAGAGGCTCAAGGCAGCAGTTGTTTATTTAGAGCCACCAGGCTCACGGGCATTGCGAGGGTTTTGAGTCCCCCGAGCGGGACTCCACAGATTGCGAGGCCCCTTTGTAGGAGAGCCCACGAGGGACTCGAGGTGCCATGTTTGTTTTACGAGCCCTGAGAGGCTCCTAAGTGCCGCATCTATCTCGAGCCCTGGGAGGCTCCACCATCACGGGGGCATATTTGTTTACCGACTCCCTGCTACAGCTGCCCAGCACTTAGTGGGCAGCTGCTACGTTTAGGCCCCCCTGACTTTGGGACACAGGGCGTCCTAGCCCCTGCGAGGCCAGTTGGCCTGGGGACAGTCACAGGTGGTGACTAATGTGATTTCTGTGCAATTGTTCTTACAGCTCTGAATGTTTTTAGGCATCATGTGTTTTCCTTCCCTGCACCTCTAATTGTGTTTTGATGCGTCATGTGCTATGTGTTCTTGCCTATACCCCTAAATGTATGGTGATACTTAGGTGGTTGTTTTTCTCTTAGTACAGGTGTTGCTAGTGAGGACCTGGTTCCCTGCGTGACCTTTTCCTAAGGTGGATAGGGTTGCGGAGGTGGTACTTACCTGTTACCAGTGTGCTACAGTGATTATTATTATATGTGCTATGTGCTAATTATTATTCCTACAAGTGCTTATTCTACCAAGTAATATGTCTGAAAGTGCATATTCCTGACAGTGGTCCATGTGGCCCTGTCTTGTACATATCCCCTGTAAATTCTGCCTGTGCCTGTTGGCACATTGTAAAGTTTGTGTTTTTATCTAATGTGTTTTGGTGTAATACAAAGGCTATTTTTATATAACCTTGTGTGGAGTTTCCTTTGTGGTGGGCCTTGGGTGTTGTTGCTGGGTGCGCGCGCAAGCACTTAACCTACATAGCCTCCAAGTTTAGCCTTGCTGCTCACGTCACGTTACCTAGAGGGTGAGTAGGGGTTATCTTGGCGTGTAACTCCCTTGACCTGACTTAGAGTGGTGGCCTCTGACTGACTTTGGCACGAGCCCTGGCCAGCCGGGGATCCCATTTCTAACAGTGAAGGATACATCCCTCACCGGGAGAGGGCGCAGCACACACCTTATAGGTGAAGGATACATCCCTCACCGGGAGAGGGCGCAGCACACACCTTATAGGTGAAGGATACATCCTTCACGGGGAGAGGGCGCAGCACATACCTTATAGGTGAAGGATACATTCCTCACGGGGAGAGGGCGCTGCACACACCTTATAGGTGAAGGATAAATCCCTCACCGGAAGAGGGCGCACCACACACCTTATAGGTGAAGGATACATCCTTCACAGGGAGAGGGCGCAGCACACAGCTTATAGGTGAAGGATACATCCCTCACCCGGAGAGGGCGCAGCACACAGCTTATAGGTGAAGGATACATCCCTCACCCGGAGAGGGCTCAGCACACAGCTTGTAGGTGAAGGATACATCCCCCACCGGGAGAGGGCGCAGCACACACCTTATAGGTGAAGGATACATCCCTCACCGGGAGAGGGCGCAGCACACACCTTATAGGTGAAGGATACATCCCTCACCGGGAGAGGGCGCACCACACACCTTAAAGGTGAAGGATACATCCCTCACCGGGAGAGGGCGCACCACACACCTTATAGGTGAAGGATACATCCTTCACGGGGAGAGGGCGCAGCACACAGCTTATAGGTGAAGGATACATCCCTCACCCGGAGAGGGCGCAGCACACACCTTATAGGTGAAGGATACATTCCTCACGGGGAGAGGGCGCTGCACACACCTTATAGGTGAAGGATAAATCCCTCACCGGAAGAGGGCGCAGCACACACCTTATAGGTGAAGGATACATCCCTCACCCGGAGAGGGCGCACCACACACCTTATAGGTGAAGGATACATCCCTCACCGGGAGAGGGCGCAGCACACACCTTATAGGTGAAGGATACATCCCTCACTGGGAGAGGGCGCAGCACACACCTTATAGGTGAAGGATACATCCCTCACCCGGAGAGGGCGCAGCACACAGCTTGTAGGTGAAGGATACATCCCTCACCGGGAGAGGGCGCAGCACACAGCTTATAGGTGAAGGATACATCCCTCACTGGGAGAGGGCGCAGCACACACCTTATAGGTGAAGGATACATCCCTCACCGGGAGAGGGCGCAGCACACACCTTATAGGTGAAGGATACATCCCTCACTGGGAGAGGGCTCAGCACACAGCTTATAGGTGAAGGATACATCCCTCACCGGGAGAGGGCGCACCACACACCTTATAGGTGAAGGATACATCCCCCACTGGGAGAGGGCGCAGCACACACCTTATAGGTGAAGGATACATCCCTCACTGGGAGAGGGCGCAGCACACAGCTTATAGGTGAAGGATACATCCCTCACTGGGAGAGGGCGCACCACACACCTTATAGGTGAAGGATACATCCCTCACTGGGAGAGGGTGCAGCACACACCTTATAGGTGAAGGATACATCCCTCACCGGGAGAGGGCGCAGCACACAGCTTATAGGTGAAGGATACATCCCTCACCGGGAGAGGGCGCAGCACACAGCTTATAGGTGAAGGATACATCCCTCACCGGGAGAGGGCGCAGCACACAGCTTATAGGTGAAGGATACATCCCTCACCGGGAGAGGGCGCAGCACACACCTTATAGGTGAAGGATACATCCCTCACTGGGAGAGGGCGCAGCACACAGCTTATAGGTGAAGGATACATCCCTCACTGGGAGAGGGCGCAGCACACAGCTTATAGGTGAAGGATACATCCCTCACTGGGAGAGGGCGCAGCACACAGCTTATAGGTGAAGGATACATCCCTCACTGGGAGAGGGCGCAGCACACAGCTTATAGGTGAAGGATACATCCCTCACTGGGAGAGGGCGCAGCACACAGCTTATGGGTGAAGGATACATCCCTCACCGGGAGAGGGCGCAGCACACAGCTTATAGGTGAAGGATACATCCCTCACCGGGAGAGGGCGCAGCACATACCTTATAGGTGAAGGATACATCCCTCACCGGGAGAGGGCGCAGCACACAGCTTATAGGTGAAGGATACATCCCTCACTGGGAGAGGGCGCAGCACACACCTTATAGGTGAAGGATACATCCCTCACTGGGAGAGGGCGCAGCACACACCTTATAGGTGAAGGATACATCCCCCACCGGGAGAGGGCGCAGCACACACCTTATAGGTGAAGGATACATCCCTCACTGGGAGAGGGCGCAGCACACACCTTATAGGTGAAGGATACATCCCTCACCCGGAGAGGGCGCAGCACACACCTTATAGGGGAAGGATACATCCCTCACCCGGAGAGGGCGCAGCACACACCTTATAGGTGAAGGATACATCCCTCACTGGGAGAGGGCGCAGCACACACCTTATGGGTGAAGGATACATCCCCCACCGGGAGAGGGCGCAGCACACACCTTATAGGGGAAGGATACATCCCTCACCCGGAGAGGGCGCAGCACACACCTTATAGGTGAAGGATACATCCCTCACTGGGAGAGGGCGCAGCACACACCTTATGGGTGAAGGATACATCCCTCACTGGGAGAGGGTGCAGCACACAGCTTATAGGTGAAGGATACATCCCTCACTGGGAGAGGGCACAGCACACAGCTTATAGGTGAAGGATACATCCCTCACTGGGAGAGGGCGCAGCACACAGCTTATAGGTGAAGGATACATCCCTCACCGGGAGAGGGCACAGCACACAGCTTATAGGTGAAGGATACATCCCTCACCGGGAGAGGGCGCAGCACACACCTTATAGGGGAAGGATACATCCCCCACCGGAGAGGGCGCAGCACACACCTTATAGGTGAAGGATACATTCCTCACCGGGAGAGGGCGCAGCACACAGCTTATAGGTGAAGGATACATCCCTCACCGGGAGAGGGCGCAGCACACACCTTATAGGGGAAGGATACATCCCTCACCGGGAGAGGGCGCAGCACACACCTTATAGGTGAAGGATACATCCCTCACCGGGAGAGGGCGCAGCACACACCTTATAGGTGAAGGATACATCCCTCACCGGGAGAGGGCGCAGCACACACCTTATAGGTGAAGGATACATCCCTCACTGGGAGAGGGCGCAGCACACAGCTTATAGGTGAAGGATACATCCCTCACCGGGAGAGGGCGCACCACACACCTTATAGGTGAAGGATACATCCCTCACCGGGAGAGGGCACAGCACACAGCTTATAGGTGAAGGATACATCCCTCACCGGGAGAGGGCGCACCACACAGCTTATAGGTGAAGGATACATCCCTCACTGGGAGAGGGCGCAGCACACACCTTATAGGTGAAGGATACATCCCTCACCGGGAGAGGGCGCAGCACACAGCTTATAGGTGAAGGATACATCCCTCACTGGGAGAGGGCGCAGCACACAGCTTATAGGTGAAGGATACATCCCTCACCGGGAGAGGGCGCAGCACACACCTTATAGGGGAAGGATACATCCCCCACCGGAGAGGGCGCAGCACACAGCTTATAGGTGAAGGATACATCCCTCACTGGGAGAGGGCGCAGCACACAGCTTATAGGTGAAGGATACATCCCTCACCCGGAGAGGGCGCAGCACACACCTTATAGGGGAAGGATACATCCCTCACCGGGAGAGGGCGCAGCACACACCTTATAGGGGAAGGATACATCCCCCACCGGAGAGGGCGCAGCACACAGCTTATAGGTGAAGGATACATCCCTCACCGGGAGAGGGCGCAGCACACAGCTTATAGGTGAAGGATACATCCCTCACCGGGAGAGGGCGCAGCACACAGCTTATAGGTGAAGGATACATCCCTCACTGGGAGAGGGCGCAGCACACACCTTATAGGTGAAGGATACATCCCTCACTGGGAGAGGGCGCAGCACACACCTTATAGGTGAAGGATACATCCCTCACTGGGAGAGGGCGCACCACACACCTTATAGGGGAAGGATACATCCCTCACCGGGAGAGGGCGCAGCACACAGCTTATAGGTGAAGGATACATCCCCCACCGGGAGAGGGCGCAGCACACAGCTTATAGGTGAAGGATACATCCCCCACCGGGAGAGGGCGCAGCACACAGCTTATAGGTGAAGGATACATCCCTCACCGGGAGAGGGCGCAGCACACACCTTATAGGGGAAGGATACATCCCTCACCGGGAGAGGGCGCAGCACACAGCTTATAGGTGAAGGATACATCCCTCACCGGGAGAGGGCGCAGCACACACCTTATAGGGGAAGGATACATCCCTCACCGGGAGAGGGCGCAGCACACACCTTATAGGTGAAGGATACATCCCCCACCGGAGAGGGCGCAGCACACAGCTTATAGGTGAAGGATACATCCCTCACCCGGAGAGGGCGCAGCACACACCTTATAGGGGAAGGATACATCCCTCACTGGGAGAGGGCGCAGCACACACCTTATAGGTGAAGGATACATCCCTCACCCGGAGAGGGCGCAGCACACACCTTATAGGTGAAGGATACATCCCTCACCGGGAGAGGGCGCAGCACACACCTTATAGGTGAAGGATACATCCCTCACCGGGAGAGGGCGCAGCACACACCTTATAGGTGAAGGATACATCCCTCACCGGGAGAGGGCGCAGCACACAGCTTATAGGTGAAGGATACATCCCTCACTGGGAGAGGGCGCACCACACACCTTATAGGTGAAGGATACATCCCTCACCGGGAGAGGGCGCAGCACACACCTTATAGGTGAAGGATACATCCTTCACGGGGAGAGGGCGCAGCACACAGCTTATAGGTGAAGGATACATCCCTCACCGGGAGAGGGCGCACCACACAGCTTATAGGTGAAGGATACATCCCTCACTGGGAGAGGGCGCAGCACACACCTTATAGGTGAAGGATACATCCCTCACCCGGAGAGGGCGCAGCACACACCTTATAGGTGAAGGATACATCCCTCACCGGGAGAGGGCGCAGCACACACCTTATAGGTGAAGGATACATCCCTCACCGGGAGAGGGCGCAGCACACACCTTATAGGTGAAGGATACATCCCTCACCGGGAGAGGGCGCAGCACACAGCTTATAGGTGAAGGATACATCCCTCACTGGGAGAGGGAGCACCACACACCTTATAGGTGAAGGATACATCCCTCACCGGGAGAGGGCGCAGCACACACCTTATAGGTGAAGGATACATCCTTCACGGGGAGAGGGCGCAGCACACAGCTTATAGGTGAAGGATACATCCCTCACCTGGAGAGGGCGCACCACACAGCTTATAGGTGAAGGATACATCCCTCACTGGGAGAGGGCGCAGCACACACCTTATAGGTGAAGGATACATCCCTCACCGGGAGAGGGCGCAGCACACAGCTTATAGGTGAAGGATACATTCCTCACGGGGAGAGGGCGCTGCACACACCTTATAGGTGAAGGATAAATCCCTCACCGGAAGAGGGCGCACCACACACCTTATAGGTGAAGGATACATCCTTCACAGGGAGAGGGCGCAGCACACAGCTTATAGGTGAAGGATACATCCCTCACCCGGAGAGGGCGCAGCACACAGCTTATAGGTGAAGGATACATCCCTCACCCGGAGAGGGCTCAGCACACAGCTTGTAGGTGAAGGATACATCCCCCACCGGGAGAGGGCGCAGCACACACCTTATAGGTGAAGGATACATCCCTCACCGGGAGAGGGCGCAGCACACACCTTATAGGTGAAGGATACATCCCTCACCGGGAGAGGGCGCACCACACACCTTAAAGGTGAAGGATACATCCCTCACCGGGAGAGGGCGCACCACACACCTTATAGGTGAAGGATACATCCTTCACGGGGAGAGGGCGCAGCACACAGCTTATAGGTGAAGGATACATCCCTCACCCGGAGAGGGCGCAGCACACACCTTATAGGTGAAGGATACATTCCTCACGGGGAGAGGGCGCTGCACACACCTTATAGGTGAAGGATAAATCCCTCACCGGAAGAGGGCGCAGCACACACCTTATAGGTGAAGGATACATCCCTCACCCGGAGAGGGCGCACCACACACCTTATAGGTGAAGGATACATCCCTCACCGGGAGAGGGCGCAGCACACACCTTATAGGTGAAGGATACATCCCTCACTGGGAGAGGGCGCAGCACACACCTTATAGGTGAAGGATACATCCCTCACCCGGAGAGGGCGCAGCACACAGCTTGTAGGTGAAGGATACATCCCTCACCGGGAGAGGGCGCAGCACACAGCTTATAGGTGAAGGATACATCCCTCACTGGGAGAGGGCGCAGCACACACCTTATAGGTGAAGGATACATCCCTCACCGGGAGAGGGCGCAGCACACACCTTATAGGTGAAGGATACATCCCTCACTGGGAGAGGGCTCAGCACACAGCTTATAGGTGAAGGATACATCCCTCACCGGGAGAGGGCGCACCACACACCTTATAGGTGAAGGATACATCCCCCACTGGGAGAGGGCGCAGCACACACCTTATAGGTGAAGGATACATCCCTCACTGGGAGAGGGCGCAGCACACAGCTTATAGGTGAAGGATACATCCCTCACTGGGAGAGGGCGCACCACACACCTTATAGGTGAAGGATACATCCCTCACTGGGAGAGGGTGCAGCACACACCTTATAGGTGAAGGATACATCCCTCACCGGGAGAGGGCGCAGCACACAGCTTATAGGTGAAGGATACATCCCTCACCGGGAGAGGGCGCAGCACACAGCTTATAGGTGAAGGATACATCCCTCACCGGGAGAGGGCGCAGCACACAGCTTATAGGTGAAGGATACATCCCTCACCGGGAGAGGGCGCAGCACACACCTTATAGGTGAAGGATACATCCCTCACTGGGAGAGGGCGCAGCACACAGCTTATAGGTGAAGGATACATCCCTCACTGGGAGAGGGCGCAGCACACAGCTTATAGGTGAAGGATACATCCCTCACTGGGAGAGGGCGCAGCACACAGCTTATAGGTGAAGGATACATCCCTCACTGGGAGAGGGCGCAGCACACAGCTTATAGGTGAAGGATACATCCCTCACTGGGAGAGGGCGCAGCACACAGCTTATGGGTGAAGGATACATCCCTCACCGGGAGAGGGCGCAGCACACAGCTTATAGGTGAAGGATACATCCCTCACCGGGAGAGGGCGCAGCACATACCTTATAGGTGAAGGATACATCCCTCACCGGGAGAGGGCGCAGCACACAGCTTATAGGTGAAGGATACATCCCTCACTGGGAGAGGGCGCAGCACACACCTTATAGGTGAAGGATACATCCCTCACTGGGAGAGGGCGCAGCACACACCTTATAGGTGAAGGATACATCCCCCACCGGGAGAGGGCGCAGCACACACCTTATAGGTGAAGGATACATCCCTCACTGGGAGAGGGCGCAGCACACACCTTATAGGTGAAGGATACATCCCTCACCCGGAGAGGGCGCAGCACACACCTTATAGGGGAAGGATACATCCCTCACCCGGAGAGGGCGCAGCACACACCTTATAGGTGAAGGATACATCCCTCACTGGGAGAGGGCGCAGCACACACCTTATGGGTGAAGGATACATCCCCCACCGGGAGAGGGCGCAGCACACACCTTATAGGGGAAGGATACATCCCTCACCCGGAGAGGGCGCAGCACACACCTTATAGGTGAAGGATACATCCCTCACTGGGAGAGGGCGCAGCACACACCTTATGGGTGAAGGATACATCCCTCACTGGGAGAGGGTGCAGCACACAGCTTATAGGTGAAGGATACATCCCTCACTGGGAGAGGGCACAGCACACAGCTTATAGGTGAAGGATACATCCCTCACTGGGAGAGGGCGCAGCACACAGCTTATAGGTGAAGGATACATCCCTCACCGGGAGAGGGCACAGCACACAGCTTATAGGTGAAGGATACATCCCTCACCGGGAGAGGGCGCAGCACACACCTTATAGGGGAAGGATACATCCCCCACCGGAGAGGGCGCAGCACACACCTTATAGGTGAAGGATACATTCCTCACCGGGAGAGGGCGCAGCACACAGCTTATAGGTGAAGGATACATCCCTCACCGGGAGAGGGCGCAGCACACACCTTATAGGGGAAGGATACATCCCTCACCGGGAGAGGGCGCAGCACACACCTTATAGGTGAAGGATACATCCCTCACCGGGAGAGGGCGCAGCACACACCTTATAGGTGAAGGATACATCCCTCACCGGGAGAGGGCGCAGCACACACCTTATAGGTGAAGGATACATCCCTCACTGGGAGAGGGCGCAGCACACAGCTTATAGGTGAAGGATACATCCCTCACCGGGAGAGGGCGCACCACACACCTTATAGGTGAAGGATACATCCCTCACCGGGAGAGGGCACAGCACACAGCTTATAGGTGAAGGATACATCCCTCACCGGGAGAGGGCGCACCACACAGCTTATAGGTGAAGGATACATCCCTCACTGGGAGAGGGCGCAGCACACACCTTATAGGTGAAGGATACATCCCTCACCGGGAGAGGGCGCAGCACAGAGCTTATAGGTGAAGGATACATCCCTCACTGGGAGAGGGCGCAGCACACAGCTTATAGGTGAAGGATACATCCCTCACCGGGAGAGGGCGCAGCACACACCTTATAGGGGAAGGATACATCCCCCACCGGAGAGGGCGCAGCACACAGCTTATAGGTGAAGGATACATCCCTCACTGGGAGAGGGCGCAGCACACAGCTTATAGGTGAAGGATACATCCCTCACCCGGAGAGGGCGCAGCACACACCTTATAGGGGAAGGATACATCCCTCACCGGGAGAGGGCGCAGCACACACCTTATAGGGGAAGGATACATCCCCCACCGGAGAGGGCGCAGCACACAGCTTATAGGTGAAGGATACATCCCTCACCGGGAGAGGGCGCAGCACACAGCTTATAGGTGAAGGATACATCCCTCACCGGGAGAGGGCGCAGCACACAGCTTATAGGTGAAGGATACATCCCTCACTGGGAGAGGGCGCAGCACACACCTTATAGGTGAAGGATACATCCCTCACTGGGAGAGGGCGCAGCACACACCTTATAGGTGAAGGATACATCCCTCACTGGGAGAGGGCGCACCACACACCTTATAGGGGAAGGATACATCCCTCACCGGGAGAGGGCGCAGCACACAGCTTATAGGTGAAGGATACATCCCCCACCGGGAGAGGGCGCAGCACACAGCTTATAGGTGAAGGATACATCCCCCACCGGGAGAGGGCGCAGCACACAGCTTATAGGTGAAGGATACATCCCTCACCGGGAGAGGGCGCAGCACACACCTTATAGGGGAAGGATACATCCCTCACCGGGAGAGGGCGCAGCACACAGCTTATAGGTGAAGGATACATCCCTCACCGGGAGAGGGCGCAGCACACACCTTATAGGGGAAGGATACATCCCTCACCGGGAGAGGGCGCAGCACACACCTTATAGGTGAAGGATACATCCCCCACCGGAGAGGGCGCAGCACACAGCTTATAGGTGAAGGATACATCCCTCACCCGGAGAGGGCGCAGCACACACCTTATAGGGGAAGGATACATCCCTCACTGGGAGAGGGCGCAGCACACACCTTATAGGTGAAGGATACATCCCTCACCCGGAGAGGGCGCAGCACACACCTTATAGGTGAAGGATACATCCCTCACCGGGAGAGGGCGCAGCACACACCTTATAGGTGAAGGATACATCCCTCACCGGGAGAGGGCGCAGCACACACCTTATAGGTGAAGGATACATCCCTCACCGGGAGAGGGCGCAGCACACAGCTTATAGGTGAAGGATACATCCCTCACTGGGAGAGGGCGCACCACACACCTTATAGGTGAAGGATACATCCCTCACCGGGAGAGGGCGCAGCACACACCTTATAGGTGAAGGATACATCCTTCACGGGGAGAGGGCGCAGCACACAGCTTATAGGTGAAGGATACATCCCTCACCGGGAGAGGGCGCACCACACAGCTTATAGGTGAAGGATACATCCCTCACTGGGAGAGGGCGCAGCACACACCTTATAGGTGAAGGATACATCCCTCACCCGGAGAGGGCGCAGCACACACCTTATAGGTGAAGGATACATCCCTCACCGGGAGAGGGCGCAGCACACACCTTATAGGTGAAGGATACATCCCTCACCGGGAGAGGGCGCAGCACACACCTTATAGGTGAAGGATACATCCCTCACCGGGAGAGGGCGCAGCACACAGCTTATAGGTGAAGGATACATCCCTCACTGGGAGAGGGAGCACCACACACCTTATAGGTGAAGGATACATCCCTCACCGGGAGAGGGCGCAGCACACACCTTATAGGTGAAGGATACATCCTTCACGGGGAGAGGGCGCAGCACACAGCTTATAGGTGAAGGATACATCCCTCACCTGGAGAGGGCGCACCACACAGCTTATAGGTGAAGGATACATCCCTCACTGGGAGAGGGCGCAGCACACACCTTATAGGTGAAGGATACATCCCTCACCGGGAGAGGGCGCAGCACACAGCTTATAGGTGAAGGATACATCCTTCACGGGGAGAGGGCGCAGCACACACCTTATAGGTGAAGGATACATCCCTCACCGGGAGAGGGCGCAGCACACAGCTTATAGGTGAAGGATACATCCCTCACTGGGAGAGGGCGCACCACACACCTTATAGGTGAAGGATACATCCCTCACCGGGAGAGGGCGCAGCACACACCTTATAGGTGAAGGATACATCCTTCACGGGGAGAGGGCGCAGCACACAGCTTATAGGTGAAGGATACATCCCTCACCGGGAGAGGGCGCACCACACAGCTTATAGGTGAAGGATACATCCCTCACTGGGAGAGGGCGCAGCACACACCTTATAGGTGAAGGATACATCCCTCACTGGGAGAGGACGCAGCACACACCTTATAGGTGAAGGATACATCCCTCACCGGGAGAGGGCGCAGCACACACCTTATAGGTGAAGGATACATCCTTCACGGGGAGAGGGCGCAGCACACAGCTTATAGGTGAAGGATACATCCCTCACCGGGAGAGGGCGCACCACACAGCTTATAGGTGAAGGATACATCCTTCACGGGGAGAGGGCGCACCACACACCTTATAGGTGAAGGATACATCCCTCACTGGGAGAGGGCGCACCACACACCTTATAGGTGAAGGATACATCCCTCACCGGGAGAGGGCGCAGCACACACCTTATAGGTGAAGGATACATCCTTCACGGGGAGAGGGCGCAGCACACAGCTTATAGGTGAAGGATACATCCCTCACCGGGAGAGGGCGCACCACACAGCTTATAGGTGAAGGATACATCCCTTGCAGGGAGATGGCGAACCACATCCTTCACATGGGGAAGGTCAGTTCCCTCACAGGGAAAGGACACAGCACAGCCCTCACAGAGAGAAGATGAATCCCTCCCTCACAGGTGGAGGGCGCAGCATGGCTCTCCTAGGTGCGCTCACAGCTGGAGGGTGAATCCCACACAGGTGGAGGGAGCTGCACGGCTCTCCTAGGTGCCCTCACAGGTGGAGGGTGAATCCCTCACAGGTGGAGGGTGAATCCCTCACAGGTGGAGGGTGAATCCCTCACAGGTGGAGGGTGAATCCCTCACAGGTGGAGGGTGAATCCCTCACAGGTGGAGGGTGAGGTGAATCCCTCACAGGTGGAGGGCGCAGCACGGCTCTCCCAGGTGCCCTCACAGCTGGAGGGTGAGTGAATCCCTCACAGGTGGAGGGTGAATCCCTCACAGGTGGAGGGTGAATCCCTCACAGGTGGAGGGTGAGGTGAATCCCCCACATGTGGAGGATGAGGTGAATCCCTCACAGGTGGAGGGTGAGGTCAAGCCCTCACAGGTGGAGGTGAGGTGAAACCCTCACAGGTGGAGGGTGAGGTCAAGTCCTCACAGGTGGTGGGTGAGGTGAAACCCTCACAGGTGGAGGGTGAGGTCAAGCCCTCACAGGTGGAGGGTGAGGTGAATCCCTCACAGCTGGAGGGTGAGGTGAATCCCTCACAGGTGGAGGGTGAGGTCAAGCCCTCACAGGTGGAGGGTGAGGTGAATCCCTCACAGGTGGAGGGTGAGGTGAATCCCTCACAGGTGGAGGGTGAGGTCAAGCCCTCACAGGTGGAGGGTGAGGTGAAACCCTCACAGGTGGAGGGTGAGGTGAATCCCTCACAGGTGGAGGGTGAGGTGAATCCCTCACAGCTGGAGAATGACTGACAGGCAATACTTGAATTATTGTTCACACCTTGAAGTGCAGGTCAACAGACTTACAACCCAGATTCAGCATCCCGTGCTCATGATCCCACAACAAACGCCCGTGTGTGAGTTACCGCAGTAATAATACCCCATAAAGTACATATTATCCCCTTGTTGCAGCGGTGTATACATTATGTCCGCACTAACGTCTTTGTCGGCGTTATCCGTCCAGGAGGCCTCGTGGGTGCAGATCCAACCAACGGCCAGAGCTGAAGTTTGGAGAAGTGAGGAAACAGAGTCGAGTCTCTGCATCACCGCACACTCACCCCGTGATCCTGGACAAGTCATGTCATCTCCTTTGACTAAAAATATGAATGTGTCTTTATTTAATGTGTCTGGTGCTGGCGAGAAGCGCTCTACCTCTGGGTAGAGTTGGCGCTGTATAGCGCTGGAAAATAAAGTTCTGGCCAGTCACGGTTAATTCAGCCGTCACCGTCGGGGCAGCGCCGCTCCCTTCTGTAACCACCATCACCCTCCCCGGTGCTCTGTCCCTCCTTCCTCGCTGAGCCCCGGCACCTTCACTTTCGGTTTCGGTTCCGGGGAGCGTGAGTGCCAGTCACAGAGAGCGCACAGCGGCGGCAGACACTCTTCATGGCGCTGTTGGATCTCTTCCGGGGGCCCCGTGACTGGACCCTGCCCCTGGACAGTACCGAGGACGATAGGGGCCCTGCAGGGCGCAGCTCGGGGGCCACATGGCCCTGCCCCGGGGGCTGGAGGTGAGGAGGGGCGGGGATCTGTGCCAGCTGCTGCCAGGGGGCACGGGGGGCGCCCCCCGCAGGCCTGGCTGCGCCTCGGGGGCCACATCATACATGTTTGTGCTAACCTAACCCAATGTGTTTGTTTTGTTTTATTGCTGTGATTGCACCTTTTATTTTACTTTTTCAACGTTCCCGTTTGTGCCTGTGACGCGTGTCTCTTTGTAAAACCCCTCGTGGAACGGACTTGACTCTATTGTAAAGCGCTCGGACACCTTTGGGTTAAGTCTGCGCTATACAAGATTGCATAAATAAATAAATACACATTGTAGAAATAACATCTGTGACGGCTGATGGGCACCACCGGTCCTGACTACTGTCCCTCTGGGACCCTTGTTACTCTCCAGCACCCCAGGCCCTGACAGCTGTCCACCGGGACCCTTGTTACTCTCCAGCACCCCAGGTCCTGACTACTGTCCCTCTGGGACCCTTGTTACTCTCCAACGCCCCATGTCCTGATAGCTGTCCACCGGGACCCTTGTTACTCTCCAGCACCCCAGGTCCTGACAGCTGTCCCTTAGGGACCCTTGTTACTCTCCAGCACCCCAGGCCCTGACAGCAGCGCCTCTGGGACCCTTGTTACTCTCCAGCACCCCAGGCTCTGACAGCTGTCCCTCTGGGACCCTTGTTACTCTCCAGCACCCCAGGCCCTGACTGCTGTCCCTCTGGGACCCTTGTTACTCTCCAGCACCCCAGGTCCTGACAGCTGTCCCTCTGGGACCCTTGTTACTCTCCAGCACCACCGGCCCTGACTGCTGTCCCTCTGGGACCCTTGTTACTCTCCAGCACCCCAGGCTCTGACAGCTGTCCCTCTGGGACCCTTGTTACTCTCCAGCACCCCAGGTCCTGACAGCTGTCCAACGGAACCCTTGTTACTCTCCAGCACCCCAGGCCCTGACAGCTGTCCCTCTGGGACCCTTGTTACTGTCCAGCACCCCAGGCCCTGACAGCAGCCCCTCTGGGACCCTTGTTACTCTCCAGCACCCCAGGCTCTGGCAGCTGTCCCTCTAGGACCCTTGTTACTCTCCAGCAGTCCAGGCCCTGAAAGCTGTCCCCCTGGGACCCTCGTTTATTTATATTTATTAAGGAGTTGTATATAGCGCTGGCCAGACCCGTAGGTATTTGAGCGCTTTACAACAGTCAAAATGCGAGAATCAGACAATAAAGCAAAAGTATAGATATTGGTTCGGAAGTCTCCGCGCGCTGTACAACATTAAGGCAAGTAAGTCATAAAATAACCTGGTTGAGTGCACGTCGCCTTGAGCTGAACCTCTTTCAGGGAGGGGGGATCGAAGTAGGGGCCGGGGAGGTGATGAGGTAGAAGTCTTAATGTCACAGCATCAGTGTGCTGCAATGTGCAGGCTTGTGCGCTTCGACAGCGACTATCGGTTCGAGAGGGAACGATTGAGGAAGAGGTCTTTGAGCTGTCTTTTGAATTTTACAAAGGAGGGGACAGTCCTCTTATGGACTGGAATGGAGTTCCAGATTTTGGGCGCGTTTCCAGCGAAGGACCGGGCTGCGGGTTTTTTTTTGCGTGTTTTCAGAGGGATTAGTAGTAGGGTGTTGGAGCTCCCGAGGTTCCTTGTCTGACCAGCCTTCTTGAGTTTAGCAGCCAGATACTCAGGTTTTCCTGTGTGCAGGGCTTAGTGCGTGAGGCAGGCAGTTCTGAAGATGGCGCGCATTTCGACTGGGAGCCATTTTAGTTCTCTGAGTGCTGCTGAGATGTGTTCATATTTCTTTACTCCGGTGACCATTCTGGCTGCAGCATCGAGAGTTGTTTTGAGTGGGCCTAAGTAGGATGTTGCTGTACCTGTGAGGACTGCATTCCTGTAGTCGTGTCTAGACAGCACCAGTGAGTGTGTAGCTTGTTTGAGGTCTTTGGGCGGGATGAAGGGTTTTATTTTGTTGAGTAGCTTCAAGTTGAGGAAGGCACTCTTTGCGGAGTTCTTAATGTGATTGGCCATGTCAAGTTTTGGGTCTAGGGTGATTCCCAGCGATTTACAGAGTCAGCCAGGGTGAGATTTCCGTTGAGAGGATCAATAGTTTTAACTCATTCTATGATTTGAGGGTTCTCTTCTTTGTTGCAAATGAGGAGGATTTCCGTTTTGTCTTGGTTGAGTTTTAGGTGGTTTATTGATAGCCAGATCTGGACTTCTTTTAGAGTGCCGTTGAGTCCCTGAATGTCATCAATGGAGGAGGTTTCACGTTGGATCTGGGTGTCGTCTGCATAAAGGTGGAAGGGGATGTTGGCTTTTTTGAGTATGGTGGTGAGGGTTTCCATGTAGATGTTGAAAAGTTGCGGGGAGAGCACTGAACCTTGGGGGACGCCCCTGTTGAAGGGGTGTGGGTCTGACGCAAAGTTTTTATTTTTTATTCTTTGAGTGCAGTTGTGTAGGAAGGAGGAGAACCCAGGGGCGTACCGAACACCCCCGCAGACCCGCGGTGCGGGGGGGGCCTCCAGTCTTCAGTACTTGAAGGGGGCCCCTTCGAGAAATTAATCCTGCCTGCGCTGGGCTTCAGGGATGTACCAAACACCCCCACAGCCCCTGCGGTACGGGGGGGGCCCCAGTCTTCAGTACTTGAAGGGGGCCCCTTCGAGAAATTAATCCTGCCTGCGCTGGGCTAGAACCAATGTAAGACCACCTCATCTACACCTACCCTTTCTTGAAGAACCTTAATGAGTACATTATGGTCAAACGTGACGAAGGCTGCCGATAGGTCGAGGAGAATGAGTAGGCAGCATTGGTCCGTATCAAGTGATTTGTGGATATCGTCTATGACCTTCAGGATCGCGGTCTCGGTGCTGCAGCCTTTTCTAAAGGCGATTGTTGGGGATCTAGAAGATTGATGCTACCCATGTGTTGAGTCAGTTGTAGGAGAACGCACCTTTCTAGGATTTTGGATAGGAGAGAGAGATTGGAGAGGGGTCGGAAGTTGTTCAAGTCGTTGTTCAGATCTTTGGTTGATCCTTGTTGCTCCCCAGAACCAATGACCCTGACTGCTGTCCCTCTGGGACCCTTGTTAGTCTCCAGCACCCCAGGCCCTGACTGCTGTCCCTCTGGGACCCTCGTTACTCTCCAGCACCAACGGCCCTGACTGCTGTCCCTCTGGGACCCTTGTTACTCTCCAGCACCCCAGGCCCTGACTGCTGTCCCTCTGGGACCCTTGTTAGTCTCCAGCACCACTTACCCTGACTGCTGTCCGTCTGGGACCCTTGTTACTCTCCAGTACCACCGGCCCTGACTGCTGTCCCTCTGGGACCCTTGTTACTCTCCAGCACCACCGGACCTGACTGCTGTCCCTCCGGGACCCTTGTTACTCTCCAGTACCACCGGCCCTGACTGCTGTCCCTCTGGGACCCTTGTTAGTCTCCAGCACCACCAGCCCTGCCTGCTGTCCCCCTGGGACCCTTGTTACTCTCTAGCACCACTTACCCTTACTGCTGTCCCTCTGGGACCCTTGTTACTCTCCAGTTTTCACTCAGCTCTCAGACATGTCTATGAGGCGTTATTAAATCCAGTAACTTAACTTGTGTCACCAACTCCTGCTGGAACCTCGCACCACGCCTGCCTCAGCATATATGTGTTAATATTCCTGTGTTATACGAATGTCTCTATACCTCTGTGGTATGTACATCTCTCTGAAATCTCGTGCTGTAGGAAGCTGGCTCTGTATATACGATACCAAAGTAAGGTGTGGTGTGCACAGAGTCAGTGGATCCCCAGTGGCTTTGCAGAGGTTAGAGTAGATAATACCGTACTCTCTTTTGTGGTAGTGTGGGCGAGCAGTCAGGCTTATCAGAAGGCTGTGCTAAGTATTTGTTGTACACACTCAATGACTAAATCCAAGACCAATTGTTTTGTTTAAAAATATTACTTTGTTACATTTATTGTAGAATCAAGAGAAACTCAGTTGCAGGTAGGTACCAGTTTAATATAGCAATACATTTCAGTTACAGTAGGAAAGTATCTGCGAAAGCAATAAGAGTCCTTTACAGTAATACTGAAAATACTTTGTGGTGCCATCCAACAGTATCAGTAACTTAGCAATGTGAAAGATAGTGCAAATATCGAGGAATGCAATGGATCCTACGGGACGAAAACAGTTATGCACTTTTACAGGTAAGTACTCAACTTACACGCCCAGACTTTTGGGCAAGGATTAGATCAAGGTAGGTATTGCACCAACAGCGGCACTAGGGCAGCCAGGTGCAGAGGTCACTGACCCCAATGTTAGTCAGTGGAGACTGGGGGCACCCACAGAGGTGCTGGTTGCAGGTAAGTATCTGCGGTTTCAGGACACAGGCCCCGATTTTTAGAGCACCAGCGGCACAGTGGCAGGCGGGTTCAGGGTGCAAATCATGCGTCATTAAACGTTGGCTAACTCTAAAACTGACTGTAACAAACCCCATCGTGTTTGGTATCAAACATGTTGGAATCATACAACAACACGTAAACAGTGTTCGAGGTTTGATTCCATGCACTGTGGGACACCTTTGGGAGGCCCTCAGTGCTCCCGGTACCAGTCTTTCTGACCCAGACAACAAACTATGGCTGCTGCTGACCAGAGACACAATTCTGCTCTCCTGCTGCTGAACCAAGCTTGAGCAGGGGAAGGCAGGACCATAGGTTTCCTGTCACAGGGAGGTGTGACCACCTTCCAGACCGGATTTAGTTTATTGGGACATGGTGGGGGTGCTTTCCAGCACCACGAGACTGCTTTGAAAGGCACATTTGACCCCTCCTTGCACACTCCAGTTGCAACTAGTTCAGGGAGCCATTGGCTTCTGCTCTGGCGCAAAACTGGACGAAGGACATTGGAGTATCTTCCCCACTGTCCAGCCCCTCCTCCCGGAAGGACCCCTGAATCGGCCCAACGCTTTCCTTAGGGTACTTAAGCGCTTTCCTGTGGGTGGTGCCTTAGATTCGTGGTGGGACAAGATTCAGACCCAATCCCACTTCAACGTCAACCATCTGGGTACTTTGGACTTCGTTGGACTTCACTTTGGGAACGGAGACTGCGACTGGGAAGACTCCTGCTGCTCCTGGTCTCGTTGCCTGTACCTTTGCTCCATACAGGTTCCCCACAAGGCCTGTGGACATCCAAGACACCCAAAGGAATGTCCCTTGGAGTAAAGGAGTCTCTCCCCTGCATCTGCAGGCATCGCAGCAAAGCTGACCTGTATGCTGGTCCTAGGCTCACACGGACTTCGAAAGGCTCAGCATGAAGGTGGTGGTTCTGCAGCTCCCTCAAGACCTGCCCTGTCTTCACAGCAAGTTTGAAGCCAGTATCCCTTATCTGAACCGCTAGAGCAGTACCCCGGTACACTGCATTGACTTGCCATTGCCAAGGTTTGTTGACTGTATCCTCCAGAGAGCTTCAGGCTCCAAGAAGATCCAGTCTCCAACATCTCCTGCAACCAAGACCTTCATCCTCACTGCATCCTCTGCACGGTGGCCTGCATCTTTGGTGAGCTGCTTGAGGCCCTCTTGCGACTCCTGTGCCTCCGGCCTGTGGGTCCTCTCAAGGGTCTTCTTTGGCTCCTGTGAGCTCCCCTGTTTGCTCGGGGCCTGCTTCGACTTTTCTGCTTGTGATGAGTCCCTTGGGCCTTGCTGGTCTGACACTGAACCTTTTTTCGTCTGCCACATCTGTTGCTGCAACCAAAGCTAGTTGGTGCTCAGACCAGGCACCGACCCTCTAGCTCTTGACATTCAATGTGGGGCAGCTTGTGAGCGGCTCATGGTCTTTCATAGCATCGCTTGTCCCTACAGCGTGAATTTCACTGTCAACTCTTCGGCATCGTCCGACATCGGTGGGTATTTGTCTTCCTTGCCTCTTGGTCACTCCCGAGTGGCATGGACCCTGTCCCCTCTGCTTGGAGGTACCTCTCATCCTGAATCCACCTTTGGGTTTCACCGGACTCTTTCACCTTCTTCGCCAGCGGAATCTTCACTGAAGTCTTCAATTGTGATATACAGCGGTTTCTGACGTCACTTGGCACCTGTGTGCATCCGGCTTCCCTGGTGTAGGTATCCTTGTTCCTGGGGTATCCATGGGTGAGGTGGCTCTCCAATCTTCTGTCTTCAAAGGGGTTTCTTCAGGGTCCTCTGAGAAGGGTCCTTCTTAAAAACTGCAACTGCAACTTACCCATTGACTTCTATTGAGCAAGCGTGTTCCCACTATGCACACTGCCGTCGTGGAGTTCCTGGGTACTTACCTTGGGTGGTTCCTTGGGTCCCCGGCTCTTCTGGGTCTTCTGGGTCTTCTGGGTCTTCTGGGTCCAGTCTTGACTTAGGTCGTGGTTCGCATTCCACTTTCTTAGTATATGGTTTGGTCTCCCCCTAGAGACCACTGTGTAGTTGTGCTACTTATGTCTTCTATTACACCAGACCATGAAAGAGTACTCCTGAGGCATCCTTCACATCTGGACAAAATACTCCTGTGGTGTCGTCCAGACCTTGGGACAAGACTCCGGATGTTGACTTCAGAACAGTACACGATGCTTTAGATGTAACCTCCGGCGTTGAACCAATACTCTTGAGGTGAACTTCAGGCCTCCACCGAGTACTCCTTCAGGCCTGGGCACCGTGCACCTCATGTGGCCTCCAGACTTAGGGAGAAGTCTCCAGATGTTGACTTCAGAACAGTACACTACACTTTAGATGTGACCACCAGACCTCGGCCAGTGCTCTTGAGGAAGCGTCCAGACCACAACACATTTTGCCTGATGTGAGCTTCATAACTGGCTAAAATACTCCCAAATGTGGCCATCAGGCTCCAGGTATACAGGCAGGCTTGTGGCTTGAAGGTTAACAGGCCCAAAGCTACATTTACACCATTTAAGGAGACGCACAAAGACATAAGGAGACCGGCAGATTTATAGTGGGCTGAGGAACACGCTTAATACCTAGGCACACTCATAGCAATCACCAGGCAATGGGCAAGCAGCCCAGGTTAACACCAGAACCTGGGCTGCTATGGGAATTCACAAGAGCATATTATCAAGCCCATTATCGCCGTTCTTGATAATATGCACCTGTATTCTATGCAAAGAACATGATTTTACTGTTGTCTACAAATACTTTGCGCACTAGAGGCACACCAAGAACAGCTGCAGGCCCTGCCAGACCATCGCCCAATGGAGGCAAAAATCAGCATGGTGGAGTTGAAGAGGAAGAGGATGTCATCGTTGTATGGTACACCTCCAGGCTCATGCAGGCACTAAAAGAAAGATGGAAGCGCGAAATGGCCCCCTGGAAGATACGGATTGGATGGAGACTACGAAGGACCCTAGAGTGTTGGTGGAGGGTCATCCAGCTTAAATACCTTCATATGGTCTACTATAGCCCCAGCACGCTCAATAAAATTGAACACGGCCTCGACCCCCACTGCCTGAGGTCCAAAGTGGAGTAGGGAACATTAAATTGTACAATAGTGATTGCGCATTTAGGATAGTGTGACTATGGTGGTGAGACTAATGCTAAAAGAACAATTGATGGACAGAACGCAGAACAATGTCATACATTCACCCCAGTCAAGAGATCTGGGCCTGAATCCATCGGTTTTTTTTTGCTCACCATGCCACCCCAGTTCAGTCATGGCCATATGCAAATCAGTCTTGTTCCTGTGCCCCATGGGAACAGACCTGCCCAAACTGCCAAGCCAGGTCCTCCCTGGACTGGAAACAAGCATCCTGGGACTAGGTTCGGGGTAACACTCCTCATCAGCCAGGATAGCTTGACTCCAGTGGCATGGTAAACAAGGGACCCACATCTGGGCATACCCGTCCCACTCGGAGTGACAAATGCAAAAAGAACAATTGATATACATAATGTTGAACAATGTCAAACATACACCACCAGTACAGAGATCTGGGCCTAAACCCATCGTGTTTTTTGCACACCATGCCAATTCGGTGGTGGGACAGCCTGTTCTGCCAGAGCTAAAAATGGTGATACTGGGCTGGATGGATGAACGGTGTTTAGACAGAATATCGGAAACAAAAAAATGTGGAAAAAAATATTATGTCGAGAACATCGAAGACAAAAATATTGTTCAGGTAAGTTTCTATAGGTAGGCAAAGTTTTACTATAAACAACTCCACATATATGCACCATGACAATATATATATATATTCACTGAAAAAACCATAGGTTTCACATCAGTTATAGTTAGGTGGAAATGTTACTCACATAAAACCATTGAAATTCCCACGTTATAGTTAGTTGGACTCACTATAACTTGCGCGTGCAATGCACTGCTGATGACGTCACATATTACAACACTCATGACATGGTCAGTGACATCACTCATGACATCACTGATGACATCTCAAATGACATCACTGATGACAACATCCTTGTGACAAAGTGGCAGACCTCCTATCAGCATAAAATAACCTTTGACACACACATTCAAAAATAGAAACTAACATTTTCTTAAAAAAGGAGAAACCAATACCAATTACAACAACTTATTAGGTAATTCCAACATCTACATACACATCCACTCATTCACCAACAGTTCTATATAGTCACTCATGCATGTACTTACTCATCATATGTACTCATACACCTATACATCCTGTTACACACTAATACTCATCCATATAGTTACTCACACACAAATTCACACATGCAAATAAACTATCAAAAAACCATTTACTTGATTATACTGCTATATACACACCACTACACATACTTCTACAGAAACTGAAACATATTTACTCTCTTAAACAATCAATTATAAAAACACATACTCACTAACCCACCCATACACACAATCATCCACCCATACAGTCTTGCACACATGCTGTCTTCAAAATACATACAAATAGTGAGTCACTCATTCATGCATCTGTGCTCTAAGTAATATCCCCCACCGAACCATACAGACACTGATACTGATACTCAAAAAAAACAACTAATAACCCATATACACACTCATGTAGCTACTCACCAACCCATGCAGCCACTTATACACAAAGTGAGACACAGATACAGATATTTAAATATTTAAACATTACTCGCTAATATATGTATTCACTAAGATACATTTAATAAGTCAGTTAAGCAATCAATTTTACACAACAAACATCCATTTAGACATTTATTTACCCATTTATTCTTCCATCAACCTTTAGATATACATATATAACAAATATTTATTTTTCAGAAAGATACACATTCACTGGATGATGTCATCAGTGATGTCATTTGAGATGTCATCAGTGATGTCATGAGTGATGTTACGGACCATGTCATGAGTGATGTAATATGTGACGTCATCAGCAGTGAATTGCACGCGCAAGTTATTGTGGGTCCAACTAACTATAACGTGGGAATTTCAATGGTTTTATGCGAGTAAAATTTCCACCTAACTATAACTGGTGTGAAACCTATGGTTTTTTTCAGTGAATTTAATAGGTTTTTTAAATGCTAATTCCTAACATAACTGGTGTGAAACCTATGTTTTTTTCAGTGAATATATATATTTATATATATATATATCCAATTCAAGCTCCTGCTACGTCTCGATAAAGGAAAAGCATTCCATGAAAAGAGAAAGCCACAGGTACAGACCACTCCACAGCGCTGCAAATGCAATATAAAGGTTGTTTATTGTCTCCTTGTCGCCAGCATGACGCATTTCGGCTACGTCACGGTAGCCTTGATCACATATATATATAAAATTTCTATGGCAAAATGAAACCCCTCATTTTGTTCCTTTTCAAGGTAAATGTATTAAGTGTTACCACTTTATTCCAATCAAGATGACTTCAGGTGTGCCATACTTTTGTCATAAGTAAGACTGTTAGCGTTCTAGATGTTCTTTAGAACACTCTGGGACATTCTGTCATTGGGCTATAGTTGGGCTACATCTGGCTGATATTTGGGCTACATTTGGGCTCTTTTGTCTCTGGTGGCCATCTTGGGAGACTGCATATCAGAATTTTTTTTAATGAAATATAAGAGGATTTGAGAAGTCACTCAAAATGTGCCCTAATTTTTCTTTCTTCAGCACTAATCATAATTTCTATGGCAAAATGAACCCCCTCATTTTGTTCCTTTGCAAATTAAATGTTTTAAGTGTTAACACTTTATTCCAATCAAGATGACTTCAGGTGTGCCATACTTTTGTCATAAGTAAGACTGTTAGCGCTCTAGTTGTTATTTAGAACACTCTGGGACATTCTGTCATTGGGCTATAGTTGGGCTTCATCTGGCTGATATTTGGGCTACATTTGTGTTTTTTGTCTCTGGTGGCCATCTTTGGGCTACATTGGGCCACATTTGGCTACATTGGGCTACATTGGGCAACATTTGGGCTCTAACATATATATAGCCCAATGTAGCCCAATATATATTTTTTCAAAGTTAATTTTCGTAAAAACCACTGGAGCATATATCTTGAGACATAGCAAAGGCACATCGGGGTACCAGTCCCTACAATTTTGCCAAGTTTGGTGGAAATCCATTCAGCCGTTCGGGCTAAAAGTGAGTCCAACCGCCCTATGGAAATTAACATGGGGAAAACACGTTTTGGGACCCCCCTTTTATCTCGGCCCCCGCTTGACGGATCCCCCCGAAACTTTCAGGGAAGGAGCGGAGCGCAGCGAAGCAAAGTTAAGAAAAATTACAGGCAGATCCCTCATTCGGCGCCAAAGTTATTCCCAATAGAATGTTGCGGATTTCCTATGGAAAACAATCCTAACTATAACTACCTACTGGCGACCGCCAGTAGGTAATATATATCTATATATATATATATATATATATATATATATATATACTAGCAGCCCGTCCCGACGTTGTCCGGGTATGAAACTGAATGTGTGCAATGTGTGTAATAGGCAAGGGAAATTTATTTTAAAATCTCGCGGTAGAGAACATTTTTAGCATGAAGTGTCACAATAGTTAGGCATGTGTGTGCAGATACTGTGTGTACCTCGGAGTAAGAAGTATTAACAGATGTCTCTAGTGTGTATGTACTCCACTTCCGTAGGTAAGCGTGTGTGAAAGTGCATTCAGTTGTAAATTTCGTGTCCCCGCAGGCACGCTGAATCGCGTCATCCCCCGCTTGAGGCCCGACTCCAGTTTTGTTTGATGTTGTGCTTGTGGTGTAAAGTCGTTGATGCAGAGAGTTGAGTGGGTGACAGCGTGCGCTGGAGACGCTGCACGTGTGGGAAAGTGCAGTCAGTTCAAAGGTTAGTGTCCCAGCAGGCGCGCTTAGTCGCGTCATCCAACGCCTGAGCCTCGCTCCAGCTCTGGTTGATGTTGTGCGCCTGGTGTCAATTTGTTTATGCAGAGAGTTGAGTGTGTGACAGCGCGCAGGAGACGCTGCAGTTAGTGTCCCCGCAGGCACGGTCCTTTATGCAGAGAGTTGACTGGCTGACAGCGCGCAGGATACTGTGCAGTTATTGTCCCCGCAGGCACGATCAGTTGCATCTGCCCCCGCCTAAGCCCCGGCAATTGCCGCGCCCATTGGCCACGCCCCAAGGCACGCTTTTATTTTTGGAATGTGCCGCGCGATTGTTGCCGGTTGTCGCGCCCATTGGCCACACCCCTTGCTGCCGCGCAATTGCAATTGCCGCGCCCATTGGCCTTGTTCACACCCCCAGCACATGCCCCCAGCACAGCGCACACGTTTAAGGAACGCTTTTTTTTTGTCGTCATGCCGCGCCCCGCCCACGCCCACGCCCACAAGGAACTACTGTGCTGGAAAGGTTCTTTTACCTTTCAAATGTATATGGTGGGCGTCTGCATAGCCTATGTCCTTCTGCTGCAACTGCCCTTTCCAACGCTGTATTGGGTGTTGTGATTGGTGCTGTGGTTCCTGAGATTACCCGCCTCAAAGGTTTGGGCTCTCTCTTTATTATATTAGTATAGATATAGATATAGATCTCCAGGAAATTTACATGTGGAGTTAAGAATAGTAAATCTATACTTACCTATTTGCACTTACCTTCTTGATATTTTGATCTTAGATATTTTTGACATGATGTTCTGTCCACCCAAGTTTTTTGTTTCCACTATTTTGTCTGTGACCCAGATGAATAGCGGACACGCGAAGCACTTGACTAGTGGAGGCGCGCTGCACATCACGGGAGTTCAGAAATGGCTCCCTCCGTGACATTTCTAATGGCTACTGTATATCTTTCTTGTTCTAAGCACTGGAGAAGTTGGAAATGCTGTATCGTTTGCTTGAATTCTTAAAGTTTTTTATGCTCACACATTTTAATAAAGACAAAAAAGTTTCATTAGAAAGTACTGCCTGTCTGTCTCTTCTTCCCCTACCTCTTGACTCTCTCCTTGACCCAGTACTCATAGTGTGTGTGTCTTTCTCCAGCCTGCCCGCTTCCTTCAGTCGTGCACCCAGGGCCACAATGGTGCCAAGATCGAGCTATGGCACGGGACGACCACCCTGGCCTTCAAGTTCCAGCACGGAGTGATCGTAGCCGTGGACTCCCGCGCCTCCGCGGGGAGTTACATAAGTGAGTGATCTCTTATTCACAAGAACAAGGTCACACGTGGAGTCAGTTCACCATCCTCACAGACAGACCACAGGTTCAAGCCACAGAAGCAGAGATACCCCTCAGATCACAAGGAGCTCACGTGCAGGCCTTGGACAGCAGAGATACAATTCAACCCGCACCCATCTTAAAGGTTCAGGCCTGGGGCAGCAGAGCTACAATTCATGCCACTCAGATCTCATAGGTTCAGGAACCATAGATTACAGGCTCAACTTCCAAACAGCAGAGCTATCCCTCAGATCACAAATATCAGAAGCCTCCTCCAAACAGCAGAGCTACAACTCAGGACACACAGATCATAGGAGTGGCCCTTATATGGAAGACGTGCACCCATCTGACGTCACAGACATCTCCGTTGGCCCTAAGACCGCAGAGCTACATCTCAGGTCCCTAAGATAGCCGATTTACATCTCAGGTCACAGATTGCAGCCTCAGCCCTCAAATAGCAGAGCCACACCTCAGGTCACAGATCAGAGAACCCACCCTGGAGTTGCTGCTCCTGTCTCTGACATCTGTTTCTATATTCTGTTTATTAACGTAACTTACTCAGCATAGAAAAAGTGTGCTCCACAAACACTTAAACAGTTCTCAACATCTTTGGTGTTCTTTTTGTGAACTCACCACACCCTCTGTCCACTCTCAATGTCCTCTTTCCACTCACTGTGTCCCTTGTGCACTCACCATGCCCTATGTCCACTCATCATGCTTTCTGTGCACTCAGTGTCCTCTGTGCACTGACCCACCATCAGTCCACTCAACGCGTCCTCAGTTCACTCAACATGCCCTCTGTGCACTCACTGTGCCCTCTATGCACTCACTGTGCCCTCTGTGCACTCACTGTGCCCTCTGTGTACTCACCGTGCCCTCTGTGCACTCATCATGCCCTCTGTGCACTCACTGTGTCCTCTGTGCACTCACTGTGCCCTCTGTGCACTCACTGTGTCCTCTGTGTACTCACTGTGCCCTCTGTGCACTCATCATGCCCTCTGTGCACTCACTGTGTCCTCTGTGCACTCACCCACCCTCTGTCCATTCACCACGCCTTCTGTCCGCTCACCATGCACTCTGACCACTCACTGTGCCCTCTGTCCACTCACTGTGCCCTCTATGCACTCACTGTGCCCTCTGTGCACTCACTGTGCCCTCTGTGTACTCACCGTGCCCTCTGTGCACTCACTGTGTCCTCTGTGCACTCACCCACCCTCTGTCCATTCACCACGCCTTCTGTCCGCTCACCATGCACTCTGACCACTCACTGTGCCCTCTGTCCACTCACTGTGCCCTCTATGCACTCACTGTGCCCTCTGTGCACTCACTGTGCCCTCTGTGTACTCACCGTGCCCTCTGTGCACTCACTGTGTCCTCTGTGCACTCACCCACCCTCTGTCCATTCACCACGCCTTCTGTCCGCTCACCATGCACTCTGACCACTCACTGTTCCCTAGGTGTTCTATCCATTACCACAGTCTGTTCTCCACACCATCTACTTGCTCCTTATGTCTTTGTCCCCCCTTGGGACCCTCCTTGCTCTGTTCTTAATTTAAGAGCATTCTCTGCACCTGTGTGTGCTTTCCGGGCTTTCCGTGTGCTCTTTACATGTGCAACGACACAGGCTTTTTGCAGGTTTCTTCCAAGGTTTTGCCTCCATTTTGCCCTCTAGGTACGTGTACTGGTTCTGGTAGTGGTTCTGAAATGCCCTGAACCCTGCTAATAATGACTCTGTGCATGTGCTCTGACCCTTATAATGGTGCATGTTTAATAGGATTGTTCGTTATTGATACAACCTAACTTACTTGTAAGTCCCTAGTATATGGTACCAGGGTACTCAGAGCCTGTCAGCTAAAGGTTGTCCTGTGGATTGCGTCACTGGTTGTGCCACCGCGGGTCTGACAAGGGACACATGTCTGACTGGTAGAGCAGGTTTAAACTGCTAACTCGACTCTGCCATTCAACGTAATGGTAACGCCCAATCTTTGCTTTTTTGATATATATAAGTCACCCCTAGGTAGGCCTATGAAGCCCTGAGGCTGGGTGCTGTATATTAAAAGGGGGAACATTTACTATGACATGTTTCCACAGTAAAAACTCTAAATTGTTGTTTTTACTGTGCAAAGGCTAGTAGCCCCCTTGGCAAGTACAGAGTTACGGGTTGGCACCCCAGTCCTGCTAACTTCTGAATGGGACTACTAAGGTTGGTACTGTCAGGTATCAAAAGAATCAGAGCATTAAATCAGATTTCATTTTGAAGTTGAAAGTAATGTCACTGGTGGGCAAAGTGCAACTTTAGAAGTTATCACTATAATTGTCCAAGGTTTCCATTGCCCTGGTACACTTGTACTTTGGGGTCTATCCTCCAGACAATTTTCTGCCCTCCTGGAGAGGCTTGCGTACAACTCCCAGGATACGATAGAAGCCTGCACAGAAGAGAGGTGTTACCCACCTCCCTCCCACAAGTGTTGGCCAAAAAGGTTAGCTTCAAAGGAGAGGCTGCCTTTGAAGGGCAAATTGGCAACACTTGGGAGAGGGGCTGCGGTATTGTTTCGGCAGACAGGATGCCACTAGGAACATGGAAGGGGAATTCAGTTGCCGAACCAGTTTTCCCGGGGCGTGTAGCTCCCTTGGTAGCCACACCCCCGGGGATGGGCTCAGGAGCTCTGGACATTAATGCTCTTGTTTCTCTCATCTGCTCTCTTGTTTCTCCTGCCTTCGTTCCTTTCTCTGCCATCTTGTCTCTGCCACCTGAACCTTTGCCAGGTGTGCTCCTGTCTCGTTTGCTCTCTTGTTTCGCTTGTCTTTTCTCTCTGTATCTCCCACATACACGTCTCACATGCCTAGCCAACTGTCTATTTTTATCTACCCCTTTATTTCTCTCACATGCTCTCATGCTTCTACCACCTGCTTGTCTGTTTCTGCTCTCTACCATCCTGTTTATATCACAAGCTCTCTTGTTTTTCCACCTGCTTGCTAGTTTCTGCTCTCTACCTTCTTGTTTCTATCACGTGCTGTCTTGTTTTTTCACCTGCTTGCCTGTTTTTGCTCTCTACTGTCTTGGTTCTCTCACTTGAGCACTAGTCTTTCTCATCTGCTCGCGGGCTCTCTTGTTTCCTACCCCTGCATGCTTGTTTCTGATCGCGCTGTCTTGTTTCTATCATATGCTCTCTTGTTTCTTCCACCTGCTTGCCTCTCTCTGCCCTCTACCTTCTTGTTTCTATCATATGCTCTCTTCTTTCTTCCACCTGCTTGCTTGTTTCTGCTTGTTGCCGTCTTGTTTCTATTGTATGCTCTCTTGTTTCTTCCACCGGCTTGCCTGTTTCTGCCCTCTACCTTCTTGTTTCTATCACCTGCTTGCTTGTTTCTTCCACCTGCTGGCCTCTCTCTGCCCTCTACCTTCTTCTTGCTATCACCTGCTCTCCTGTTTTTCCACCTGCTTGCCTCTCCCTGCCCTCTACCTTCTTGTTTCTATCACCTGCACTCTTGTTTTTCCACCTGCTTGCCTGGTTCTGCTCTCTACTGTCTTGGTTCTCTCACTTGAGCACTGGTCTCTCTCATCTGCTCTCTGCTCTCTTGTTTCTTACACCTGCTTGCTTGTTTCTACTCGTTGCCGTCTTGTTTCTATTGTATGCTCTCTTGTTTCTTCCACCGGCTTGCCTGTTTCTGCCTTCTACCTTCTATTTCTATCACCTGCTCTCTTGCTTCTTCCACCTGCTGGCCACTCTCTGCCCTCTACCTTCTTCTTGCTATCACCTGCTCTCCTGTTTTTCCACCTGCTTGCCTCTCCCTGCCCTCTACCTTCTTGTTTCTATCATCTGCTTTCTTGTTTTTCCACCTGCTTGCCTTTTTCTGCTCTCTACTGTCTTGGTTCTCTCACTTGAGCACTGGTCTCTCTCATCTGCTCTCTGGCTCTCTTGTTTCTTACACCTGCTTGCTTGTTTCTACTCTCTGCTCTCTTGTTTCTTACACCTGCTTGCTTGTTTCTGCTCTCTTGTTTCTTCCACTTGCTTGCTTGTTTCTACTCTCTGCTCTCTTGTTTCTTACACCTGCTTGCTTGTTTTTTGTTCTCTTGTTTCTTACACCTGCTTGCTTGTTTCTACTCTCTGCTTTCTTGTTTCGTACACCTGCTTGCTTGTTTCTGCTCTCTTGTTTCTTCCACCTGCTGGCTTGTTTCTGCTCTCTTGTTTCTTACACCTGCTTGCTTGTTTCTACTCTCTGCTCTCTTGTTTCGTACACCTGCTTGCTTGTTTCTGCTCTCTTGTTTCTTACACCTGCTTGCTTGTTTCTGCTCTCTGCTGTCTTGGTTCTCTCACTTGAGCATTGGTCTCTCTCATCTGCTCTCTGGCTCTCTTGTTTCTTACACCTGCTTGCTTGTTTCTACTCTCTGCTCTCTTGTTTCTTACACCTGCTTGCTTGTTTCTGCTCTCTTGTTTCTTCCACCTGCTTGCTTGTTTCTACTCTCTGCTCTCTTGTTTCTTACACCTGCTTGCTTGTTTTTTGTTCTCTTGTTTCTTACACCTGCTTGCTTGTTTCTACTCTCTGCTCTCTTGTTTCGTACACCTGCTTGCTTGTTTCTGCTCTCTTGTTTCTTACACCTGCTGGCTTGTTTCTGCTCTCTTGTTTCTTACACCTGCTTGCTTGTTTCTACTCTCTGCTCTCTTGTTTCGTACACCAGCTTGCTTATTTCTGCTCTCTTGTTTCTTACACCTGCTTGCTTGTTTCTGCTCTCTGCTGTCTTGCTTCTCTCACTTAAGCACTAGTCCCTCTCATCTGCTCTCTGGCTCTCTTGTTTCGTCCACCTGCTTGCTTGTTTCTGCTCTCTGCCCTCTTGCTTCTCTCACTTGAGCACTGCTCTTTCTCATCTGCTCTTTGCTGTCTTGCTTCTTACACCTGCTTGCTTGTTTCTGCTCTCTTGCTTCTTACACCTGCTTGCTTGTTTCTGCTCTCTTGCGTCTTACACCTGCTTGCTTGTTTCTGCTCTCTTGCTTCTTACACCTGCTTGCTTGTTTCTGCTCTCTGCCCTCTTGCTTCTCTCACTTGAGCACTGCTCTTTCTCATCTGCTCTCTGGCTGACTTGCTTCTTACACCTGCTTGCTTGTTTCTGCTCTCTTGCTTCTTACACCTGCTTGCTTGTTTCTGCTCTCTGCTGTCTTGCTTCTTACACCTGCTTTCTTGTTTCTGCTCTTTGCTGTCTTGCTTCTTACACCTGCTTGCTTGTTTCTGCTCTCTTGCTTCTTACACCCGCTTGCTTGTTTCTGCTCTTTGCTGTCTTTTTTCTCTCACTTGAGCTCTAGTCTCTCTCATCTGCTCCATGGCTGTCTTGTTTCTCTCCTCTGCAGGCACCATACACTTTAACAAGGTGATCGAGATCAACCCCTACTTGCTGGGCACCATGTCTGGGAGCGCCGCCGACTGCCAGTTCTGGGAGCGCGTGCTGGCCAAGGAATGCAGGTAAGCTTTGGGGCTGCTCTGGGACCATGGACACCTCTGACCCCAAAACTGTCTGCTAATTTGGGCTTTGGCCCCTGACTTCCAGTGATATTCCAATATTTAGTCTGTGATCTTTCTGATCACTCAAATGCCCTTTACTCCTTCTAGCCTACAGCTTCTTGAGTCATAACACTGTCCAAAACATTGGTTGTAATAAAGACTGGTGCACAAATGTAGGATAAAAAAATGGAGAGCTAGAAATGTCCCAATAGAAGTGTTGTGATTTCCATTTAGTTAAATTAGAAATAGTCAATTTTAGTGGTAAAAAAGTCAACATTGACCTCTGACAGCTACTTGAGTACAAATTATACCTTACCTTGACCCTGAAGACAACCTCTGCCCAAACCTCACATTTTACCCTAACTCTTACGCAGTACATTAATCTAGCCTTACCCCAGTCCCGACCCCAAGCCTCCCCTAGCCCTGTTCACACCCCAATTTTGAATCCCAGCCCTGCCCCAAACCTAGCTTTGTCATTTATTTTCCTTCTAGCCGTTCTACGTAATACATAATTTAGAGCGCATCCCTTACCCTGACACTTATGTAAACCCGTTAGCTGTAATCCCAGTGTATTAAAATAAAGTTTTCATTTTTTCTAAATGTTCAAATACAAGTAACAATATAAACGGTCCAATAACAAATGTTTAACAAATTCAAATTATCATTTAATCATTTTAATTATCAATGACCTACATATATGGCCCAGTTTTATATGATTATACTTTTTATCACTACATTTTCACTATAGACCTCCAAAACCTCTTACATCCTGGCAGCTGAACTGTGTTTACCCTTCCTGACCATGCCCTTCGACCCCAAAGAACTTCCCTATACTCCAACAGCCCATGATCTCTGACCTTAATCAGTTCTCCACTGAAGCTTGAAGCCTATAACTTCGTCGTCTGGTCTGATAGCCCTTCAAGCACAACCGCTGACCCCGCTGAACTGTCCAGTACCTTCTCTAGCTCATGTCTTCAAGTCCTTCAGAACTATCTAAGTTCACCCCCAGACCTCTGAGCCCACTGAGTTGTCCAATATCATTTCAAACCCATCATCTACGTTCCCACACAGCGTTCCACCATCTTTTACTGTCCATGACCGCTGAACCCACAGGGGAGCCCAGGATATGGTCCAGCCCATTACCTCTGCCCCAAGAGAATTCTCGATTACATCTTCAAACCCATATGATATTTAGCTAATGGACCTCGCATACTTCTTCACCCAATGACCATTGACCCTATTCAGTTGTCCAATACTCCTTCCAACCCTTGACCTTTGACCCGATTGAGCTGTCCATTATCATTTCCAGTTAATTACTGCTGACCCTATTGAGTTTTCCAATGGATCTCCCAGTCCACGACTTCTCACCTGTTGGAAAGTGGGTTATTGGTGGGGGCAAAGGTAGGTCTGCCACTGGCAATAAGTCCACTAACACATGATAGGACTCAGCATAGGTCTTAGAAAAGTATTCCATTGCTCAACCCTTGGTAACGTGGCTGCGAGCAGACAGGCTTAACTTCAAAGACAGGTATGTAAAGCATTCAAAAACACCATTTCAGTAAATAATTAAGACACAACACAAAATAAAAATCCAACTCCAGTTTATACAAATAGGTAATATTTTTATCTTTTAAATGACACCAAAATGAAAAAATCCACTGAAGGGAACCAGAGATATGAATTTTTAAAGATTAGTCACTTTCTAGTGTTTAGAAACCAACAGTACCCCTTTAAGTCATTTTGATGCCTCTGACAGGGACACATTCACCTTTAGTAATTGTTCTGGAGGATCTCTCACCAGCCTTGTGCAGCCTTCACCAGCAGGCGGGGTCCAGTTAGAACTCCTTCCTGAAGTTCTGCTTGCAGGTCCCAAAGTATCCAACACACAATCCAAGGTTCTGGAATCTCCAAGAGGGTCCTTGAATGTGTGACACTTCAATTCCGCAATCCACTTGAACAAAACCCTTACAAATCCACTGGTACGCCAGGCTTTGATTTCTTTGTGGGGCTGTCCAGGTGAGCTCTGTTAACCTGTAGCTTGCAGGGAGTTTCCACTCTTAGTCCTTTTGCAGCAAGGTAATCCACAGGGCTACAGTTCCACTTGGTGCAGTCTTCAGAGGTCAGGCCTTAGAAATCTTTGCACAGCAAAAACTTTCCAGCAGGGCACTTCTTGCTTCATTCAGTTTCACGCAGCAGATCTGGAGTGCCCTGCCCCTCTCAGATACTTATTCAAAAATTTCTGGGTCAAGCACCAGGTCACTGCTGACCAATGAGAGCAGGGTAACTCCTCATAGTTATGACCACATCCGGTGGAGTGTGGCATTAGTTTGTCCCAGAGTGCATCATTCATCCAAATCCATAATGGCTGATTTTCCAGCAAGGAGGTAAGAGCTGGCTAAACACACCCCCTGGGATGGCTTATTTCCATGGTCTCTCCCCCTACCATCTCCACATACCTTTCTTAAGCCTAGCCCTGACTCTGGGTCAAGACTGTCAGAGTGGACTGAAACCCAGGCCTCCCCTCTACCTTTGAAGAACATAGTTTACGACGCCACCTCCTGGCCTGGCATTTCTACAGACCAGCACCCTGCCCCAGGCAGCCTGGCTAATCCACTTAACTCTGACCAATCAGGGCAGACCACCGAAAGGCTGAATTTGGACTTACAAACAAGAAAGTCTCATAACTTCCTGTATGTACACTTTAGGGGAAATTCAACAATATAATATTGTAGGATTTAGTACTACCATTCTGGGAAGTCTTTGAATGGTCCGGCTAGTCCTCTCCTATCAATATTTATTAATCAATCACTTCCTACCATGTTAACCTATGAGCCATGGAGTTTGCATTGGGGAAAATGACTTGGGCCATGTTTCCAGCACTAGGGCTTATAAAACCATATTTTTTAAATATCTCCCAAATTTCTACAGGACCCCCCCCCCCCCCCCTGTGCAACTAGGGGAGACTTCAGGGGTTCTGAATATGCAGAAATATTGCAGATCATCCTTACCCAATTCTTCTAGCATCAAAGTAGAATTTGAGCAGCGCTTTAATCCAATTTGGGGAGTGAAATGTAAAATCTCACTTTACCCAGGCATATAAAACTCATTTTATAAGGGCGCTCCTTATAGATAACTGCCCCCCCACCCCTGGGACACCTAGGGGGGACCCTGGGGGTCCCTAATATGCAAACACATGGTAGGTTTTTCATTTTTAAGGGCCCTGTTAGAAAGGCGGTCCCTGGGGAGGCAGAAGATGTCTGACTGACCACCCCGAGGCCCACCTCTCCTTAAGGAATTGGCTGAGCGCCGTCGAGAGGCCTCCTGGGTGAGGGCCCTCTCCTAGAATCGTCACAGGAGAGTAATCACAACACTACAAAGGGACACCACACAAGAGAGTACTTCTTAAAATCTTTATCAGCATTAATGATTGGTTCCTTCGGTAATATGTACAACGGATCGAGGGATCCTCAGAGTCTCGGTAAAAAGGGGGAAAAGGGTAGCGGGACAGTCTTAATACCAGTCTAGCACGGGGATACCCTAAGCTCAGCTCTCAATCCTCGAGCTGGGGGGTTCCACAAGGTTTGGGCCGCGGCAGCGCCAGCAGGCTCCGAAGATGGTTTCAGCGAGGTTGGGCCGCGGCAGCGCCAGCAGGACTCCAAAGATGGTTTCAGCGAGGTTGGGCCGCGGCAGCGCCAGCAGGACTCCAAAGATGGTTTCAGCGAGGTTGGGCCGCGGCAGTGCCAGCAGGCTCCGAAGATGGTTTCAGCGAGGTTGGGCCGCGGCAGCGCCAGCAGGACTCCAAAGATGGTTTCAGCGAGGTTGGGCCGCGGCAGCGCCTGCAGGCTCCGAAGATGGTTTTAGCGAGGTTGGGCTGCGGCAGCGCCAGCAGGCTCCGAAGATGGTTTTAGCGAGGTTGGGCCGCGGCAGCGCCAGCAGGACTCCAAAGGTTCAGGGTTCCAAGTAGTGAGCAGGGCTCTCGACTCCAGGATACAACTGCTGACCCATCCCAGAGCTGCCCCAGATATAGGTCTGGAGTCCTTTGATGTCTGGACCCTCGCGCCTGGGGGTCAGAGGGCCCGGGATGAGAGTGTCCAGACACCCAGCAGGGGGGTGGAGCCAGCACCCAGGGGGGCCGGAGGGCGATCGAAACCAGGCGTCCGGGGACAGCTGGGGGGCCCATCGAAACTCCCCTCCTCCTGGATCCGTCAAGTGGCCGCTTTACCACCTGGTTGGATCCTGGTGCCTCGATGTCGGGGCTTTACTGAGGCTGTGGCCGAGGTCGGGCCGAGGCCACGTGGTCCGGACGTGTAGGGTCCAAGATGGAGTCGGGGCCTGAAATGGTGGGCCGGAATCGGGGTTGGATCCGCAGAGTGGGGCGAGCAGGGGTCACCGGGCTCCCGAGGGGGAGAGCCGGGGGTCGCCAGGGGTGGCGGCTCTCGTGAGGTTCGAAGGGGATAGTTTTAGGCCGGGGGATAGGGGTTGCTGTTGTCCAGGGCCCGCTATGCAGGAGAAGTGGGACCACGCCACGAGGCCGGGTCCAACACACGTCCCCCCCCAGCTGAAGGCGGGGAGAGTCACCCATCTTCTTGGGGGTTCTCCTCGTCGAGGCGGAAGAAGCGGGACAGGCCGTCGGCGTTGGTGTGGTCGTTGCACGGGCGATGTTCCACAGTGAAGTCCATCCCTTGGAGGGAGATGGACCATCGCAGCAACTTTGGGTTTTCCCCTCGCATTTACATTAACCACCGCAAGGGCCGGTGGTCCGTTTGCACCCGGAAGTGGGTGCCGAAGAGATAGGGTCGGAGTTTCTTGAGGGCCCACACCACGGCGAAGGCCTCTCGTTCAATGGTGCTCCGGCGTTGTTCTCGGGCCAGCAGGCGCCGGCTGATGAAGGCCACCGGTTGATCAACCCCTTCGTCGTTAAGTTGGGAAAGGACCGCCCTAACACCGTGCTCCGAGGCATCTGTCTGGACCACAAATTCCCGGCTGTAGTCGGGGGCTTGGAGCACGGGGGCAGTACACATCGCTGTCTTCAGAGTCTCAAAAGCGGCCTGACACTCGGGGGTCCAGTGCACCTTCTGTGGCTGCCTCTTGGAAGTGAGTTCGGTGAGTGGGCCAACAATGCTCCCATAGTCCTTCACAAAGCGCCGGTAATAACCAGTGAGCCCCAGGAAGGCTCGGACTGCTGTTTGGGTGACCGGGGGCTCCCAGGCCATGATGGCGTAGATCTTGGGCTGGAGGGGAGCCACCTGGCCGCTCCCCAATTGGTGTTCCAGATAGGTCACGGAACCTTGTCCTATCTGGCACTTGCTGGCTTTGATTGTCAGTCCGGCCCGTCCGAGGGCCGTCAGGACCTCCCAGAGGTGCTTAAGGTGCTCGGCCCAGTGGAGGCTGTACACCGCGATATCGTCCAGGTATGCGGTGCTGAACCCTTCTAGTCCCGCCAATACCTTATTCACCTGCCTCTGGAAGGTTGCGGGGGCGTTCTTCATCCCGAAGGGCATCACTCTGAAGTGGTAGTGGCCATCGGGGGTCGAGAAAGCGGAGCGCTCTTGGGCGCCCGGGGTGAGTCCGATCTGCCAATAGCCGGAGGTGAGATCGAAGGTGCTCAGGTAGCGGGCTGCCCCTAAGCGGTCGATCAGTTCATCGGCCCGGGGAATGGGGTGTGCATCGGTCCGGGTGACGGCGTTCAACCCCCGGTAGTCGACACAAAAGCGTAGTTCGGGAGTGGCGCCAGGGGCGGCGGCTTTTGGGACCATGACGACTGGACTGGCCCACGGACTGTCGGAGGGTTTGACTACCCCCAGGGCCAGCATCTTGGAGACCTCCGACTGGATGCAGTTCCGAACTCGGTCGGGAACTCTGTAGGCCCGGTGTCGCACAGGCGGGCTGTCCCCGGTGTCGACATCGTGGACACACCACTGGGTGACTCCGGGGGTGAGGGAAAACAAGTCTGCAAATTGATCCAACAATTTCCGGCAATCCTGGCGCTGTTCTGGGGTCAGGGCGGAGGAGAGGGTGACCCCCTCGACGGAGCCGTCTTTCTCGGAGGTGCTCAGAAGGTCTGGTAGGGGCTCGGAGTCGTCCTCGGCCCCGCCATCGGTAGCCATCAGCAGGCTAAGCTCGGTTCGGACAAAGTGCGGTTTGAGCCGGTTGGAATGAAGGACCCGGAGGGGGTTCCTGGGGGTCTCCATGTCCACCAGGTAAGTGACAGGGCTCTTGCCCTCCACCACCTTGAAGGGCCCCGTCCACTTGTCCTGGAGGGCACAGGGCTCGACCGGGGACATGACCCAAACTTGTTGGCCCGGCTCGAACTCAATGGAAGAGGCGTTTTGGTCGTACCAGCGTTTCATCTCCTCCTGGCTGGCCTCGAGGTTGGCTTCTGGAAGTTCCCGGAACTTCCGAGTCTGATTTCGGAGGGTTAGGAGGTACCGGTAGATGTCGGGAGGAGTACCTCGAGCTGCGACCTCCCAGCCCTCCTTGACTAGGCTGAGGGGACCCCGGACGGGGTGTCCGTACAATAGTTCGAAGGGACTGAATCCCAGGGACTTCTGAGGGACCTCCCGATAGGCGAAGAGGAGGCAGGGCAGCAGCATGTCCCATTGACGATGCAAGGGCTCTTCCAGGCCCATGATCATTCCTTTGAGAGTTCTATTAAAACGTTCTACCAACCCATTCCCTTGGGGGTGGTAGGGGGTCGTAAACTTATACGTGACCCCGCACTGGTGCCACAGGGATTTCATGTATCGAGAAATGAAGTTCGTACCTCGGTCACTGACGACTTCTCAGGGGAAGCCCACCCGGGAGAAGATCCCCATCAGTGCTCGGCCCACCACGGGGGCCGTCACAGTCCGGAGAGGGATGGCTTCGGGATAGCGGGTGGCATGGTCCACCAGGACGGGAATAAACCGGTGTCCTTGGGAGGTGCGGGGATCCAGAGGCCCCACAATGTCTATTCCCACTCGCTCGAAGGGGGTGCTGACGACTGGGAAGGGTTGGAGGGGGGCCTTGTGCTTCCCTCCACTCTTCCCGCTGGCCTGGCAGGTGGGGCAAGTCCGGCAGTGATTGTTCACATCGTTTTTCATTTTGGGCCAGTAGAAATGGGTCACCAGGCGGCTGTATGTTTTGTCCTGCCCCAGGTGCCCGGCGAGGGGCACGTCGTGTGCCAGGTTCAGGAGGAAGTCTCTGAATCAGAGGGGGACCACCAGCACCCGGCTGGCCCCCAGTTCGGCAATCTTCTGTTCACTATAGAGGAGATCGTGGTCGCAATAGACCCAGTGGGACCCCGAGGGGTCTCCGGCGGCTTGAGTGGCGGCTTGCTGTCGGAGTCCCTCGAAGGAGGGATAGGTTTTCTCTTCTTGCCGGAACTGTTCTCGTGTGGGGCCACCTTCCTGGCGCCACTGGGCTAGTTCCGGGAGGTTGCCAAGCTCAGCAATTTCTTCACTGGTGGGCCTCAGTGGGTCGCTGTCTTCGGATACGGCAGGCGGCGGAGGTGCGGGCCACTCTGGGTCTTCAGTCGGGGCGACCTCCGTCGGGGTGGTGACCCGGGCGGCCATGGATCGGGTGGTCACGCAGGCCCACTCTGGAAGGCCTAGCATCCCCAGATGCTCTGTCCATTCGACGCCGGCCCAGGGGGAACTTTCTAGGTCGTTCCCGAGGAGGCAGTCCACGGGGGCGTCGTCCCGGACGGTCACTTTCAGCAGGCCTGACACCCCCCCCCCCCACTCGTAGGGAATACGGGCCATCTGGCACAGGCTTTCGGAATTGTCCGCCGACTGTACGGGGCACAGCACATTGGGCAGGATCTGGTCAGGGGTCACCAAGTGGCAACGGACAGCCGTCACGCTGGCTCCGGTGTCGCGGAGGGCCTCGGTCTGGCGCCCATTAATGGTGACCCACTGGCGGTACTTCTGAGTGTTGCCCGGGATCGGGGCCCGGGGGATCATGTCTCTTTCGCCCAGACATACCAGGGACATAGCGGCGGGCTCCCACTCGGCCAGATCGTGGTCATAGTCCTCTTCCTCGCCCCTTTCTTCCCCCAGGGCGGCGGCGGCGATCTGGCGGTTGGGAGGACCGGTGGTGCCGGGTCGTTGGTTCATCGGGCAGAGGGGGTCATTGGCATAGTGACCGGGCCGCTGGCATCTGTGGCAGGTAGTGTTCGGGCGGGGCCCCGGTCGTGCTGGGGGGCCCCTCTTCTGGCCAGGGACGGTGAAGTGGAGGTCGGGGGCGGCCCCGCGGGGGAGTCGCGGCTCCTGTTCTGGCCTCCTCTGCCGCCTCGCGGGCGGTGGTTCCCCAGGGAACCTCGGCCGTAGTCTCCCATCGGGCTCCGGGGGACCCGGGTGCTCACCCATCGATCGGCCTCGATGGCTAGTCTACGTGGCTCGGTCAGTTTGCTGTCGAGGAGATGCTGCCTGAGTTCGATAAAACAGTTGTTGGAGAGGTGCTCCCATACAATGAGGTTGAACAGTTGCTCGTAAGTGGTGACCTGGCTGCCTTTGATCCACCCTTCTAGGGCTCTGCTATAGAAGTTCACGTACTCCACCCATGTAGTACCGGGGAGTTTTTTGCAGTCGCTGAATCGCTGCCGGTACATCTCGGGGGTGAGTCCATAGCGAGTAAGGAGGGCGGCTTTCATGTGTTCATATGAGGTCATTTCTGCGTCTGGGAGCTCCAGCAGGGCGTCTCTCCCTTCGTTGACGAACTTCCCCCACAAGCCGGCACCCCAGTCTTTCTGGGGTATTCGACGAGAGGCCATGGCTACCTCGTAGGCCTTAAACCACTGCTGGATGTCGTCGTTTTTATAATATTCCTTGACGACATCTTTGGGGATGTGGACCTTCGTGTCCGCAGGAGGAGGTGGGCTCCGGTTCCCGGAGGCGTTGGCCTCCCCAGTTTTGGCCTTGATCTCCAGTTCTTTTAAGCCACGCTCGTGCTCGAACGTGAGCTTCTTCTCCTCCAAGTCTCTCTGCCTTCGTTTCTCCTCTAGGTCGCCTTGCAGCCGTAGTTGCTCAAGGGCTATCTTTTTCTCGGCCAGTTGCAGTTCTCCGTCCAGACGGAGTCGGGCGAGCTCCAATTTGTGGTGCCGGCTCCTTTCTCGCTCTCGGGCGTCTTCGGGGGAGAGGCCCGTGTCTATGTTCGTAGGTCTTTCCCCCGCTGGGGTTGCGTCGGTCTCCGGGTGTATGTTCGGACCCGTGTTGTCTTCGCTCTGGGGTGACGTTGCTCCTGCCTCCACCCATGTTTGTAGGGCCTGCTTGAAATCCTCCTTGGTGCTTAGTCCAGTGGTAGCGATGCCCAGGTCCTTACAGAATTGTTTCAGTTCTTTGTGGTTATAATCTTCCAGCCGTTCTTTCTGGAACTCCGCGGTTGGTCTGGTTTCTTTGGTAGTCATGCTTGCGGTGTGTTTCTGTCAGTAGTGGGTGAGTCACTCTCTGTACGATTTGCGTCGGCTCGGATCGCACCGCCTGCCACCAATGTTAGAAAGGCGGTCCCTGGGGAGGCATAAGATGTCTGACTGACCACCCCAAGGCCCACCTCTCCTTAAGGAATTGGCCGAGCGCCGTCGAGAGGCCTCCTGGGTGAGGGCCCTCTCCTAGAATCGTCACAGCAGAGTAATCACAACACTACAAAGGGACACCACACAAGAGATTACTTCTTAGAATCTTTATCACCATTAACGATTGGTTCCTTCGGTAATATGTACAACGGATCGAGGGATCCTCAGAGTCTCGGTAAAAAGGGGGAAAAGGGTAGCAGGACAGTCTTAATATCAGTCTGGCACGGGGATACCCTACGCTCAGCTCTCAAATCCTCGAGCTGGGGGGTTCCGCAAGGTTTGGGCCGTCCGAAGATGGTTTCAGCGAGGTTGGGCCGCGGCAGCGCCAGCAGGAATCCAAAGATGGTTTCAGCGAGGTTGGGCCGCGGCAGCGCCAGCAGGACTCCAAAGATGGTTTCAGCGAGGTTGGGCCGCGGCAGCGCCAGCAGGACTTCAAAGATGGTTTCAGCGAGGTTGGGCCGCGGCAGCGCCAGCAGGAGTCCAAAGATGGTTTCAGCGAGGTTGGGCCGCGGCAGCGCCAGCAGGCTCCGAAGATGGTTTTAGCGAGGTTGGGCCGCGGCAGCGCCAGCAGGCTCCGAAGATGGTTTTAGAGAGGTTGGGCCGCGGCAGCGCCAGCAGGACTCCAAAGGTTCAGGGTTCCAAGTAGTGAGTTCTTCTCGGGGTCAGCCGCGACAGCGTCAGCAGGGCTCTTGACTCCAGGATACAACTGCTGACCCATCCCAGAGCTGCCCCAGATATAGATCTGGAGTCCTTTGATGTCCGGACCCTCGCGCCTGGGGGTCAGAGGGCCCGGGATGAGAGTGTCCAGACACCCAGCAGGGGGGTGGAGCCAGCACCCAGGGGGGCCGGAGGGCGATCGAAACCAGGCGTCCGGGGACGGCTGGGGGGCCCATCGAAACTCCCCTCCTCCTGGATCCGTCAAGTGGCCGCTTTACACCTGGTTGGATCCTGGTGCCTCGATGTCGGGGCTTCGCTGAGGCTGTGGCCGAGGTCGGGCCGAGGCCACGTGGTCCGGATGTGTAGGGTCCAAGATGGAGTCGGGGCCTGAAATGGTGGGCCGGAATCGGGGTTGGATCCGCAGAGTGGGGCTAGCAGGGGTCACCGGGCTCCCGAGGGGGAGAGCCGGGGGTCGCCAGAAGGGCGGCTCTCGTGAAGTTCGGAGGGGATAGTTTTAGGCCGGGGGATAGGGGTTGCTGTTGTCCAGGGCCCGCTATGCAGGAGAAGTGGGACCACGCCAGGAGGCCGGGTCCAACAGGCCCCTACCCCCAAAATCGAGTTTGGGCACAATTTAAGGTTTAAAAGCTGTCCTGGCCACCAGGGATGCTTTTAAAGTGACTTCAGGCTTCAGCACTGCACACATGCTAGTGCAGAAAATCTGCTGGCCTCTAAACTGCCATGTCCCAGGATACTGGAGACTTCTAGGTAGTTTCAATCCCCTGCCCTATTACATACTAGGGGCTTATGGGGTAGGTCATGCCAATTACAGGGGTACCCCACCATACCATAGTGTACCCTAGTGTATTTTGTGTGTCTTAGCTGCATTCTAATGTGTTCCTTTTAGCTTGGCACTGGCCCTGGGCCTTGGTTAAATAGAGCCCAGGGTCAGTCAGAGTCAGTTAACACCAGTTCCAGTCCTCAAAAAGTTGGGGGGTGCACGGGGCACAGGATGACTTTGCAACATCACCCTATTGAGTTACCCCATCCCTTTTCCAGCCCATGAGCTTGGACCCCATTGAGTTGACAAATATTGTGTTTAGACCATAAACACTGGTCAGAGAGAACTGCCAGGACGTTTTATTGACCATGACTCCTGGGTCCGAGCACCTTCCAATACCTCTTCGACCTCAGCTCTGTAGGCTTGTAGATACGTTCAGCTCTCCTCATCCTATAACCTCTGACACCACAGAGTTATCCAATAATGTTTGCACTCTGTGCATTCTTCAGACCCTAGAACTCACTCTGTACTGTCATTATCTTTACCTCTCAGAACGGTGAAATATCTACCATGATCCCGGACTCTAAAGACTTGAACAGCACTTTCTCCAGCCTGGTGCAGATGCACAAGGTGCAGAAAGTCGCAGTGCAGCTTGAAAACATGAAATTTTTGACACAAGGGTAGATGACAGCTCAAAGAGTAAGCCAACGTTTCGACCAAAGTAGAATAGAGCCACCGGCTTCTTCAGGACAGCGAAGTCTGTCTAGTGACCTTAATGGAGCAAAATGCTCTTCAATCTTGAGTTACAAAATAGCCAACCCTGTACTAACCTGGGTCGCCCGGCACTATAGATACAGTGTATCTGAAATCGCTCCACCAATGTGCACGCAAATGTTGACTTACTCTTGAGCCGTCATTTACCCTTGCAACAAAACTATGATGTTTTCAAGTTGACTTTGAATAAGCATTGGTGTAGAGTGTACCGAAACCCTGAGTTTGTATATGAATATAAATTTTGATTATACCAGGCACTGAGTGCCTCATGCACCTTGTACCATCTGCACTAGACTGTAACATCTGCCATGTTGTCTTGCTGTCCTGCCACTCCACCCTCACCGGTTGTTCCCCTCTCTTGTCTCAGGCTGTACCGTCTGCGGAACAAGGAGAGGATCTCAGTCTCCGCCGCGTCCAAGCTGCTCTCCAACATGATGGTTGAATACCGCGGCATGGGGCTGTCTATAGGCAGCATGATCTGCGGCTGGGACCTAAAGGTGAGTGGAGGAGACAGCCCCACCGTGAGAGGGACAGGGACACTCCAAGCAGAGACCCAATGAAGAGTGGGGGCTTCTGGCAAGGAACTGGACAGTGGACTGCAGGCCTGTGAAGAAAGTTAACAATAGCAGCCAGTCCAGTTTTATTTCTGTTGAATGTCTTAGAATCTGGCATTACATAGGCACCTAAATAAAGTGTGAGGGTCCGATTCACAAGGGTAAAGTTAGTCCAAAAGTCTAACTTGACTACTTTTCGGTATTCACATAGGTAAGTTACTACTAGTAACTTTAATACTGGTAAACTTACTAGTAGTAAAGTTACTTGCATTATAGTTACTACTAGTAGAATTACTAATAGTAAAGTTCCTAATAGCAACTTGCCTTTCTGAATGCTAAAAATGAGTAAATTTCGACTTAAGCCTAAGTTTACTACTTAAGTTTAAGTTTAATACGTTTTAGTGTTTACAAATGTAAGTTACTACTATTAACATTACTACTAGTAAACTTAGTACTACTACTAGTAAAGTTCCTACTTGTAAAGGTACTAGTTGTAACTTACCTTTGTGAATACTGAAAAGGTGTAAACTTAGACTTTTTGGTCTAAGTTGGACTTTAGTTCTTACCTTAGACTTCAGGTGTAAAGTTAGACTTCAGGTGTAAAGTTAGACTTTAGGTGTAAAGTTAGACTTTAGGTGTAAAGTTAGACTTTTTAGGTGTAAAGTTAGACTTTAGGTGTAAAGTTAGACTTCAGTTCTGAAGTTAGACTTTTGGTCTAACTTTACCTTTGTGAATCGGGCCCTGAGTTTGTTGGGATTGGATTATTCAGTTGGTAATCAGTCTATTGTGTGTTATTTTATTTTTACCACACCTCGGTGCACTCTGGGTAATGATCCATTAGATTTAGGTTAGGAACTTGACAGTGGACTGCAGGCCTATGAAGAAAGTAAAAAAGAACAGCCAGTTCAGTTTAATTTCTGTCAAACGTCTTAGAATCTGGCATTACATACAGCACCTAAATAAAGTATGAGGGCTCAATTTACAAGTGCAAAGTTAGACGAAAAGTCTAACTTGACTACGTTTCGATATTCACATAGGAAGTTACTACTAGTAACTTTAATACTGATAATCTTACTAGTAGTAAAGTTACTTGTATTATAGTTACTACTAGTAGAATTACTAATAGTAAAGTTCCTAATAGCAACTTACCTTTCTGAATGCCAAAAAATGTGTAAATTTCGACTTAAGCCTAAGTTTACTACTTAAGTCTAAGTTTAATACTTTTTAGCATTTACAAATGTAAAGTTACTACTAGTAACATTACTACTACTAAACTTAGAACTACTACTAGTAAAGTTCCAACTCGTAAAGTTACTGGTTGTAACTTAACTTTGCGAATACTGAAAAGTAGTAAAGTTAGACTTTTGGTCTAACTTTACCTTTGTGAATCGGGCCCTGAGTTTGTTGGGATTGGATTATTCAGTTGGTAATCAGTCTATTGTGTTTTATTTTATTTTTACACCAACACCTCAGTGCACTCTAGGTAATGTTCCATTAGGAAGGTGGCTGACACTAGTGGGACACAGGGGTACCTCCGGCCTGTCATATCTTGTGAAGAAAAATTTTGCGTTGTTGGAGATCTTTGGAAACTCTTGGGTCTGTAGTCTTCCATGATGGGCTTTGGGACGGATCCCGAGCTATGGGACAGACACACCAGGCAACAGAAGTGAATGTGTCAAATTCAACCCCCCCCCCCCCCTTTGTAAGCAGAATCATGGACCTGGAGGCAAGACGTCGACTCCAAGAGTTAGTTTATCTTGGCGCGGACCAGGGGTGGGAACAGATCTGGTGATCGTTGATATTTAGGAGGATTAGATCCCCCTCTTCACAGGGGCACCCAGGAGCTCCTATCATGCTCGACCTGGCTCCTTCTTACGGAGGACTCGCCCGCTGTGTGTTGTGAACCCCTCATATGGCGAAAAAATGAGTCCTCCTCCAGAGCTGGTCAAAACTGCAAAAAATCTACCGCCTTTGGTCGTTAAAACAGCGCATTGAGCGAGATTAGAGATATGATTGTTTCTAACCACATCAACAATACTCTTGGACTACTGGAAACAGCAAACCCGAAAGGAAGTGTCTCCAGCATTTGGTGGTGGATGAAAGAGGCATGAGGTGGAGTCAAGACTGCCCAGCCTTTGTACTCTGCAATCCTGGCGTCAGCACCAATCTTGGAAAACACCTAGCACTCGTATTCTTGTACAAACAAATCTCTGCCTTGTTCCCAAAGAGCTTCGGGGCAAATTATCAACGGCCAGTGATAATTATCGCTGGCCGTGCTTAGCGATAATGTTGTTATTGTAGGCTATCTCTGGGATGTATCGTCCTGGTAGTGCGTTATTAACAATGCGTTTCTCCAGGGTGATAAAAATTCCAGCGATAGCGAGGTTATCACCGTTTTGCAGGGAACATCGCTGGTTTTCCAGTGATGTTCCTTGCAAAACGGCGATAACCCTGCTGATACAACCCACAGGGTCTTATCAGCATAATCCACCCCAATGTTAGGGATAGGTAAGTCTGCATTTTAGCAGACGTTAGTTTTTGGAGAAAACAGCATTTTTCTCCAAAAACTAACATTTGAGAAACCAGCATTAAATCCCCAAGAGAAATGAAGCCCAACCTTCCTCATTGCTCAAAACTGAAGACATCTGGGTTCAGTCAGAAACTCATAAGACAGAGTCCTATCATTAAAGATGAAAAGTGGCCTCTTGACTGACAGAGACTCTATCCATAGCAAACAAATTAATAAGGGAACAAATATGATGCATCCTGCATTTGTTCTAGTTCCTTGCCATCTCTAGTTCTAAAGAGAGGCAACTGAGTGGGTTTGAGCCCAAGTTTCTGAGAATCTGTCAAGGTAATCCAGTGCCAGAGTTCCCTTACCGCGCCCTCTTGACAGGCAGCGATGGCTCAGAGGGCTGAAGGATCCTAGTGATACTAAGACCAGACGGTGGTGTCTGGAGCACCAATAAACAGGATTATTCCCTATAATTATTCCAGGGATGTGGTTGGGTCATTCTGGGCAGAGATGGATTTAGGGCACCATCTTTAATCAATCATCTTTATTCGGTTTCCGTTATTTTGAAAAACCATAAAAGTTCATAAAAATAGGTCAATTACATTTTCGTATAAAAACATATTAGATACATTATAAAAGAATTCATGACTTTGAACTTCATGTATTAAAACTACACATTTTTTACTTTTCCAGAATTCATATGTATTTAAAAGAATTTTATCCCCTAATCATAAATTGGTGCGATGTCTGACACAACATCTAAAAAAGTGAACTATGGACCTTGTTATGAATTCATTATCCAGAAACTGTAAGGCCAAATAGGCCGGACAGCACTGACGCAACTTCAAAGCCTTTAAAATTGGTACTATCCAACGCCTGCGTGGGATAACATAAAATTTACAGAAAAAAAGAACATGAATGGTTGATTGTAAAGAAATAGAATCACAGGGACAAGGGGGAAGTTTTACAGACCAGTCATTTTGGGATGGAAAGGTAATCATACGATGGAATATATTAAACCTAAAAGGGGTCAACAAAAATGTAGCATAATGATTTAAGTTAAGCTGTAAATATGGTTGGATAGTAGGAGCAACTTGTACAAGTAAACAATGCTGCACAGTTGTTTTCCTTTTTTCAATTAACAGGCGCTTTTGGGACAGGTGCGACAAGCATGCATTTTTTAAATCTGTTTTTGAAAGTTCTGCTACTGATGGAGGATCCTCAAAAAATCTTGGTAAACCAATGTCGGTAAGGAAAGTTTTAACGTAGACTAGCCATCTTATCGTTCCCATATTATATAGTTTCATACAATCTTGGACGATTGTTCTTGTAAGATGGCATTGTTCCGTTACCCATATCCTTCGCCACAACATAACCGGTTGGATTTTAATTATGTCCGAAATATAGTCCAATCCAAGTTCGAGATGGCAACCATATGTTGTGGTGCTTTTTGGGACTGCCAGCAGAAACCTTAAAAAAGAGTTTTCAATTTTTTGAAGCTGCTCTACATTGACCTCGCCCCAAACCCCGGCGCCATAGGTCGCGATGCTGAGACACTTTGCGTTATATATTTTGATCAGCACTGTCGGCGGTCTCTTCCCTAGACGAAGTGAAAAGGCACCAACGGCCCTTGAGAACGCCAATGTGCGGGAGTTAACAGCTTGTCTCCATTTAAAAGCCTCATCTATTAGGATCCTTAAGTATGAATAGGTTTCTGTTCTTTCAATTGGTGAGTTGTCCACGTAGATTTGCTTGGGTTTTTTATGCTTTGTGCCTGCGTGCATCACATAGGTCTTTTTTATATTCACTTTGAGGTTCAGACTGGCCATGAACGAACAATACTTGTTCAGAGCCCTTTGGAGCTGGACTGCGGTTCTAGATAGAATTACTGCGTCGTCGGCATATAACAAAGCTGGTATCTGCCGACGACCGGCTGCTGGGAGATCTTCTGCACCATCTAGCATTCTAGCCTCTAACCCGTTGGTATACAGGGTAAATAGGAAGGGGGCCAACACACACCCCTGTCTGACCCCCTTCTCAATAGAAAAACTATCGGTTAGCTGGCCTCCGGTCCCATATCTCACTCTGCCCGGAGCCCCTGAATATAGTTCTCGTAAGAAGTCAACTATTGGGTGGTCGATTCCCATTTGTAGCATAATAGACCATAGTCTTGAACGTACAACGCAGTCGAACGCTGCTGTTAGGTCAACGTATACCATATGCAAACTGGAATTTTTTGCATCTACGTATTTTCCTGCCAGCAGCGTCAAATTCAGGGCCTGATCGACCGTACTCAGTCCTGCCCTGAACCCGTATTGCAGGTCCGAGATTGAATCATGATCAATCGTCCACTCCTGGAGTCGATCGAGAAGAATTCGCCCTGCCATCTTCCCGAGCGAATCCAGGAGTGAAATGGGTCGATAACAGGCAGGACTGTCTCTATCTCCCTTTTTAAAGATGGGAATCAGTATCGAGGACGACCATGAGTCGACCAAGCCAATATCTTTGGCCGCATTCAAAACTTTGGTAAGTAGCGGGGACCACAGATCTGGGTTGTTTTTAAACAGGTCCACAGGGACTGAATCTGGTCCTGGTGCCTTACCCGATTTGGCCGTTTTTATTGCATTTTCCATCTCACTTAATGTGAAATGTAAATCTAATGGATATTTTACAGATGTCAGGGGATCCAAATGTTCTGGTTCAAGGACTTCTTTCCAGCTAAAAACCTCGGAGAAGTGTTTTACCCATACATCTGCGTCTATTGCGACGTCTAGAGATGGGATGTCTACTTTATCTGATAGGAAGGGTGACTTCACTATCTGCCAAAAGGCTGTACTATCCTTTAGAATACTACTTCTCTGTAGTTGAACCCATAGATTTGATTGTAATTCTTTTTTCCTAGTTCGAATTGCGGATGCGTAAGCCTTCCTTAGTTTAATGATCTCCTCTCTGTCTCTTTCTACTTTAGCTAGTGCCTTCTTTAATTTAGTATAAGCTTTCGTGCAATCTGTGCTAAACCATCCCTTTTCACTGCTCCTGTTATTCTTTTTGCTGTCTCTGGTTAGTACTTTCCTGATATTTTCCACAATCTCACCATAGTTGGCCAGGATCTCTATTGAGGTTGTGGAGGGGTCCAGGCATCTTTCTATCTCTTTTCTGTTTGATTTTATTATTTTTGCGATTGTGGCTTCCTGATCTAATTTCCCCCACTTTATTGTGAAGCCATTTAGCCTATCTAGTGTTAAGGTTTGTTGGTATAGGAGGCTATGGTGAGCCGCATCGCCTCTTTTCTGTGGGTTATGTTCCTTGAGTGTCATAGTGATTGGGGAATGATCACTAAGCACGTTATTAAGTACTTCAAAAGTCTTGATGTTTGAGGCTTTGTTTGCTGACACTAAGACGTAATCTATCAGGCTTTTGAGGCCCCGCCCATGAAATGTTGGACTAAATTCGGTTATGGGGGATTTTAATTTGTTAGCAAAGTTTATATCTAGTTCCACCATCTTCATCTGCATGTTATTACCCTCAGCTGTGTGGGAAAAATGGGTTGTGCAGTTACCCATTTCGTCAGTTATCCCGCAATTTGGGGTATCGCTCTTGCTACATAAATGGAGGTTAAAGTCTCCTCCCCAAACTACAGTGTGGGATTGCTTTACGTATTTTGTTGCGAGGTCAAGTACCAGATGCGAAATCTCATTTAAAACCTTAATTAGGTCTAATACGGTCATGTTGTTATGAAAATTTATGATGGTATAGACCTCTTGTCTATTTCTGGATACGGTGATAAGCTGATAGTTATGCTCTAACTTGATAGGAGTTATTTCGCAACAGGGCCATAGGTTCGAAACATATGTTGATAATCCACCCTTACTCCTACCTGCATTTGACCTTATAGCTGCAGAGAAGTATGTTTTAAATCCCAGGAAATGTATGGGTTCATTAAGCCATCTTTAATCACTCCTCGCCAGCCAACTCTTCGTGTTCTAGACTTGTGACCTCCACTGTCCCACAAGCTGAGACTGAGGCATTGGAGGTTAGGGTCAAACTGGACCTCCTTACAGGGATGCATTGAGAACCATTGGGGATGCAGGGATGGACCAGGTGGTAAGTCCATGGCCACTGGAACGGAAGACCACACTCGACCAACCAGAGAGCTGGGGTGAGGAGAAGAACTCTTAGGGTCCTTCTTGAGCTGATAGTGGCAGTGCCATGCTCACACACAGTCAGAACTATCACCAGTGGGTCGCGGCTGTGCAGAGTTAATACAGTGGGAGCCCTGGATGGCTACCTGTATAGCTTCTATGGTCTTGGTTGCACAGAGGACTCTGGGATAGGGCTGACCACTCTTAGACAAGGTGCTTGGTGCAAGCTGTCTGCATCATGAAAATATAGGATGTTTAAAACCTGTTTTCCAAAAACATACTGGCCCCACACCTGTGCTTTACAAAAATACTATATCTGTAAAGGAACAACATTCCCTACAGTGAAACAATTTGACACAAGTAACTAGAATGAATTTAGTAATGACACAACGTGTTAATATGTAAAATTAAAAGATATAATGTATATTAACAGTCATAACGCCAAAAGGAAGAGACATGCTAACTTGCTCAGGCAAACAAACGTGACAAACATAGAAAATAATTTGTTTATGTCACAATTCAAATTACCAAAGGACACCCCTGTCAATTAAAATACACAAAAAAGGGTCTAAAAGCAAAGTTGACGACGTTTCGATCCTTTCCAATTGCAAGGATCTTCATCAGGACACTTTAGAATGAGTGCCTCAGATACAGCGCTGCTTTGATCCATTCCCAGGGCTGTCCTAGCTCTGACACCCATCTCTCTTACTTCTATGATTGATTCCAGGCTCCCTCAACAAAGTTTTATCCTGGCACTGACACCTGTCTCTCTTCCTTCCTAGGGCCCTCGGGCTCCCACACTCATGTTCTATCCGGGCACTGACACCCGTCTCTCTTCCTTCCTAGGGCCCCGGGCTGTACTATGTGGATGACAATGGGACGCGTCTGACTGGACCTCTGTTCTCCACTGGCTCTGGGAACAGCTACGCCTATGGGGTTCTGGACAGTGGCTACCGATACGACCTTACAGTGGAGGAGGCCTATGACCTGGGCCAGCGAGCCATCTGTCACGCCACGCACCGGGACGCGTACTCCGGCGGCTACGTTAATAGTGAGTTACCTAGACCGACTGGCACTTGAGCTGTGTCACCTGGCTCCCTGTGTCCTGGGAAACTGTTGAACCATAATATTGACTCAAAAATCTAGTTTGTCATTAATATTGTTGCCAAAATATCCTGATAACCAGAATATCATAGGACATAATATTGTTTTTCATTATTTATTTTGGGTGGATAGGGTTTATTTTGGGCCGTAGCTGTATGTAGATATGGAGCACAGGATTTTTGGGGTTATTCGGGGGGTCAGTAATTTTTTAAAGATTAGCTGTGGGTAATGATGTTTGGTTGCTAAGGGAATTTTTAGGATTCAGAAGTATAGATTAGGTTGTATGACAGAAGCATGCATGACTAAACCACGCGTGCCTCTACTCCGCAGCCCCAACAATGAATGAGTCTTGACAACGCATTCCTTTACCATGCAATTTCTTGGTAAAGGGATATCTGTGGTATAGATCACACCCCAGCCCCTCCGTCTTGAGCCCTAAAAACAACCTCGACTCTCCCCCTGAGCTCTAAAAACAACCCGACCCCCGATCTCTAAAACAACCCTGACCCAAAGCACTAAAAACACAACCCCCCTGAACCATAAAACAACCTGACCCCCAGAGCCCTAAAATAAGCCGACCCCCCCAGAGACCTAAAAACAACCCCGAACCCCCCTGAGCCCTGAAAATAAATTCGCCCCCAAGCCCTAAAAACAACCTGCCCCCCCGAGCTGTAAAAACTACCCCATCCATAGAAACCACTCCCAACAGCCCCAAAACCCAGCCCCCTTTCCCAGACCACGTCCCGGAGCTCCCTCTCCTCCCTCTTCCTGTGCCCGCCCATCAACGCATCTAGACCGCGCACTGCCTTAACAACGCATATGCGCGGTTAAGGCAAGTGCGGGTCTGCTTGTCGGGAAACGGCACGTGTGGCTCAGCTCGCGTTGTAAAGGCCGTTTCTCTCTAGATAGTAAAATGGTTAAGGGATTGTTAAGGTTTAGAGGTGGTAGTGATTTTGGGTGTTAGGGAAATATTAGTATTTCAGAGATGGATGCTATTAGGGGGGAGGGATTTTTTAGGGTTCAAGAATGGGTCATAATTTGGGTGCTAAGAGTTTTTTTAGGGTTCGGGTATGGGTTATGTGTTCATAGATAAGAGGAAGTCATAAGGGTTTGGGCTTGAAAAGAAACATAATTATGAAACATTTAGTAAATTCATTGAATTGAAACATGAAATTTTTTTTTTAAAGTTTTTAAAAGAGGATTGTAAATAGTTTAAAATTATATTTAAATAACTAAATACCTTGGAGAGCTCCCTCCATGTTCAAGCCCCCTCTGACCACTGACCCTGCTCATACATTAGAGAGCTCCCTCCATGTACAAGCCCCCTCTGACCAGAGCCCGCTCATACATTGGAGAGCTCCCTCCATGTACACGCCCCCTCTGATCAGAGCCCTCTCATACCTTGGAGAGCTCCCTCCATGTACACGCCCCCTCTGATCAGAGCCCCCTCATACCTTGGAGAGCTCCCTCCATGTACACGCCCCCTCTGATCAGAGCCCTCTCATACCTTGGAGAGCTCCCTCCATGCACAAGCCCCCTCTGACCACTAACCCTCTCATACCTTGGAGAGCTCCCTTCATGTACAAGCCCCCTCTGACCAGAGCCCGCTCATACCTTGGAGAGCTCCCTCCATGTACACGCCCCCTCTGATCAGAGCCCTCTCATACCTTGGAGAGCTCCCTCCATGCACAAGCCCCCTCTGACCACTAACCCTCTCATACCTTGGAGAGCTCCCTTCATGTACAAGCCCCCTCTGACCAGAGCCCGCTCATATCTTGGAGAGCTCCCTCCATGTACACGCCCCCTCTGATCAGAGCCCTCTCATACCTTGGAGAGCTCCCTCCATGCACAAGCCCCCTCTGACCAGAGCCCGCTCATACCTTGGAGAGCTCCCTCCATGTACAAGCCCCCTCTGATTGGAGCCCGCTCATACCTTGGAGAGCTCCCTCCATGCACAAGCCCCCTCTGACCACTAACCCTCTCATACCTTGGAGAGCTCCCTCCATGTACAAGCCCCCTCTGACCAAAGCCCGTTCATATCTTGGAGAGCTCCCTCCATGTACACGCCTCCTCTGACCAGAGCCCGCTCATGCCTTGGAGAGCTCCCTCCATGTACAAGCCCCCTCCGTTCGCTGACCCTGCTCATACCTTGGAGAGCTCCCTCCATGTACAAGCCCCCTCTGACCAGAGCCCGCTCATACCTTGGAGAGCTCCCTCAATGTACAAGCCCCCTCTGACCACTAACCCTCTCATACCTTGGAGAGCTCCCTTCATGTACAAGCCCCCTCTGACCAGAGCCCGCTCATATCTTGGAGAGCTCCCTCCATGTACACGCCCCCTCTGATCAGAGCCCGCTCATACCTTGGAGAGCTCCCTCCATGTACAAGCCCCCCCTGACCAAAGCCCGCTCATATCTTGGAGAGCTCCCTCCATGTACACGCCTCCTCTGACCAGAGCCCGCTCATGCCTTGGAGAGCTCCCTCCATGTACAAGCCCCCTCCGTTCGCTGACCCTGCTCATACCTTGGAGAGCTCCCTCCATGTACAAGCCCCCTCTGACCAGAGCCCGCTCATATCTTGGAGAGCTCCCTCCATGTACACGCCTCCTCTGACTAGAGCCCGCTCATACCTTGGAGAGCTCCCTCCATGTACAAGCCCCCTTTGACCACTGACCCTGCTCATACCTTGGAGAGCTCCCTCCGTGTACACGCCCCCTCTGACCAGAGCCCGCTCATACCTTGGAGAGCTCCCTCCATGTACACGCCCCCTCTGACCAGAGCCCGCTCATACCTTGGAGAGCTCCCTCCATGTACAAGCCCCCTCTGACCACTGACCCTGCTCATACCTTGGAGAGCTCCCTCCATGTACAAGCCCCCTCTGACCAGAGCCCGCTCATATCTTGGAGAGCTCCCTCCATGTACAAGCCCCCTCGGATCACAGCCCGCTCATACCTTGGAGAGCTCCCTCCATGTACACGCCCCCTCCGATCAGAGCCCGCTCATACCTTGGGGAGCTCCCTCCATGTACAAGCCCCCTCTGACCCCTGACCCCGCTCATACCTTGGAGAGCTCCCTCCATGTACAAGGCCCCTCCGTTCGTTGACCCCGCTCATACCTTGGAGAGCTCACTCCATGTACAAGCCCCCTCGGACCACTGACCCTCTCATACCTTGGAGAGCTCCCTCCATGTACAAGCCCCCTCTGACCAGAGCCCGCTCATACCTTGGAGAGCTCCCTCCATGTACAAGCCCCCTCTGACCAGCGCCCACTCATACCTTGGAGAGCTCCCTCCATGTACAAGCCCCCTCTGACCAGCGCCCACTCATACCTTGGAGAGCTCCCTCCATGTACAAGCCCCCTCTGACCACTGACCCTGCTCATACCTTGGAGAGCTCCCTCCATGTACAAGCCCCCTCTGACCACTGACCCTGCTCATACCTTGGAGAGCTCCGTCCATGCTCAAGCCCCCTCTGACCAGAGCCTGCTCATACCTTGGAGAGCTCCCTCCATGTACAAGCCCCCCCTGATCACTGACCCCGCTCATACCTTGGAGAGCTCCCTCCATGCACAAGCCCCCTCTGATCAGAGCCCGCTCATACCTTGGAGAGCTCCCTCCATGCACAAGCCCCCTCTGACCAAAGCCCGCTCATATCTTGGAGAGCTCCCTCCATGTACACGCCTCCTCTGACCAGAGCCCGCTCATACCTTGGAGAGCTCCCTCCATGTACACGCCTCCTCTGACCAGCGCCCGCTCATACCTTGGAGAGCTCCCTCCATGCACAAGCCCCCTCTGACCAAAGCCCGCTCATGTCTTGGAGAGCTCCCTCCATGTACAAGCCCCCTCCGTTCGCTGACCCTGCTCATACCTTGGAGAGCTCCCTCCATGTACACGCCCCCTCTGATCAGAGCCCGCTCATACCTTGGAGAGCTCCGTCCATGCACAAGCCCCCTCTGACCAAAGCCCGCTCATATCTTGGAGAGCTCCCTCCATGTACACGCCTCCTCTGACCAGAGCCCGCTCATACCTTGGAGAGCTCCCTCCATGCACAAGCCCCCTCTGATCAGAGCCCGCTCATACCTTGGAGAGCTCCCTCCATGTACACGCCTCCTCTGACCAGAGCCCGCTCATACCTTGGAGAGCTCCCTCCATGACCCGGGCTCCTCTGATCAGAGCCCGCTCATACCTTGGGGAGCTCCCTCCATGACCCAGGCCCCTCTGATCAGAGCCCGCTCTCCCCTCACGCCCTTGGTCGCTTCTCTCTTTCCGTGCTTAACCTCTCTTGCCTCTTTCTGTTCGCAGTGTATCACATGAGGGAAGATGGCTGGATTAAAGTCTGCAGGGAAGACGTCAGCGAGCTTCTTCACCACTACCAATCGGAGAAGCAATAGATGGGAAGGAGTCGCCAGCTTCATCCGTCGTCAAAGCCCGGATCCAGGTGGACGTTGGATGTGTCCAGACCCTTTTCCTTCAGTTCTCTGGACGCTGATCCATAAAGCACGTACATTGCTTCCTAGCTTTACTTACTGCAAAATATAAATAAAGTTTATTGAGTCAAACCTCCACATCTGTCACTGATTATGACTATATTAAATAACCTACGATGAGAAGAAGGGTCTGAAGGACATTTTTAAGACCTGCCCAGAATGAAGTCCCCCTAACTATAAACTTAATAACAAAAAACAAACTGGGGGTCTATAAGGGAGCTGTTGGTGCTCCAAAATTACACGAACTTCCTACAAAAGTGAGTTAGTGCTTAAGATATTAGAAAAATCTTACTACTATTCAATGTGTGAGGAAACAAACTTCGCTGATTGTTGATAAGACCTGTACAGAGAAAATTGGATTCCCATCAAAATTAGATGTAGATCAAATGTTCTCATTTGGTCATCCGAATAAGGATGGTATGCCTCTTGATCATCGAGACTGATCCATTCCCTATGCTCTGCTGGGTCGCACCCTCAATCCTTATGGTGACCATGAGACTAAGATCAAGATGGGATCTAGTGCAGTGCAAAAACTAAAAAGTGTAGTGAGTTAAAAAAGGGTAGAGGATCAATGAAAGAAACTTTATTAGAACTTGTCCTCTCCCTCAATAAAAACAAGAAGAACAGTGCAAGAGAAGCAGTCTAACCATATAACTGCCTATATAGGGCCAACATGTTTCAGCCAAGCAGGACTATATCCCAAGGCTTTCGTCAGGGCCACTCTTCTTAAAGTCTGCTACTGCATTTAGAAAGTGAAAAGATAAATCAATTAAAGGATATCAGTGTATGAATCAAATGTCGATTTCCTCTGTATCAACTGGTGTCTCATTACATCTGTGCAAGAAACAAAACATACAGTGAGAACCAATTGCTCGAAGAACAAACCTAACACTGCACCCTCACGATGAGCCAAACAGTCCATAATATATTACTCACCCGAATTGTACAGGGAGTGTACCTCACCTCTCCTGGAACCTTGCTCAGGAATGGAGGAGGCCCCGTTCTGTAAAAGGTAAGGAAGGGGTATTTGGAAGAAAGGGAGTGAAAGAACAAAAATGGCTCTGTCCTACCCTATCAAACTTTGTATGCCCCTTACATACTCAAACCTTCCAGAGTTAGTACAAAAATCTCAGTTTAACGCTCCAGGTACCATTACCACACCTAGAGTCTCTAGTCTCCCACTAGTCATCTTATTCGCTGTTAGAGAGCTAAATATAGCCCTCTGTTGTCTCTGAATAAAACACATATATATACCAGCTAGCTCAGAATGTAATAGACCGTGCTGGATCACCTCTTCGTGTTTTTATTAAGAGCTGTGGCACTAACCTGTCCGTCGCGACCTCGTTACTGGATACTGAGCTCAGGGGGAGGCGAGGCAGAATTAGCATCAGCTGTTGATATAGAGAGGAGCACAATTTAGGGAGGAGCCGAAAATAACGTGGGGCTCCTCCGTGGCACAATATTAAATCTTAACGATGATGTTAATACACCGCGAAATATAATAAATTGGCCCTCTACCTCATACCCAAAATGCTCCTACGTTTCTTAAATCTCTATTTACATTGAAAACAAGCTCCCTCCTCGAAAGAGCGTGATCTCGCGAGAACTACAAAATGAACTACCAAATGTCATCATCAATCACCACTCTTGTAGTTCATGAGTATATTAGAGTTTTAACTTAACTCCAACGTGCCCTGATCGCTCTTATATTTATAGTAAATAAAAGGAGTGGGTGGCACAGGACACCCCTAGTGTTCTCTCCAGCTCATCCCAATGTTATGAGCAATTTACATTTATAGCGTAATCTCGCGAGATTACGAAGGAAAACTCGATACTGACTTCATAATAGTTACATATCAGGCTATTCAGTTGTAATCCATATATGAGCCATATATCATAATTCCTGGCTAGGCATGTGTGATATGTGCCTGCTAAAAAAGACTACATGATGACCCCATCTTAGTAGTTTTTGAATGCAAAATCGGCCGTACTTTATTGATACTTCTCCTCAGGCAACTGGGTATCATCTGTTAGCCATCTGGATTTACTCGGTGTGAGTTACACTAATGCAGTATAGGCTGAACAAACTCTTGCTGACTAGAGCAGATGTATAAGACAGTTCAAGGGAACAGAGTGTATATTACCAACTCACTGGCAGTGAAGTTGCATTTACACAAATGGAAAAGAAGCATTCCACTGCTGGATATATGTTCCCTCTTACTATTATCAAAGAATACGTCTGACACTCTCGTATTGCAGGAACAATTAACGATCCATTGTCCACAAGGGTATTCAGGTTAGTGAGGAAAATTGAATTTTGCCTTGTCGTGTGTCCCTACGTGTTCCCCATTATATGTTTTATGTGCATGATCGATATGCATATTTTCCCCCCTCTTGACCGAATAAAGACGCAATTATAGTTGTGTCCAACGTTAGTATTCCAGTTATCCAGTCCTCGTGAAAGCAACGAGTATTAGGCCTATGTTGCCAACGTTTTACATTGTGCACGTTAATTCATCGAGTTGTCCCCGTTTCTAGGCCTCATAGGGCCCGGACACCAGATTCGAGCTCCAGTCTCCTGAAACCACTCCGAGGAGCGATGCAGCCCCTCCCGCATCCCTGACCCTTCACTTACTCTCTGCCAAGCAGCGCGATGCCCGGCCTGGCCTGCCTGCCTGTCTGCCAAGAATATGTTATGCCTCTAGTTATCAGTTCAGCTCCCCGGCTTCACATTCCTCAGCTAACGAACCGCATAAACATCTTCAGCTATAGTCTAGTCTTCCTGTCTCCATGCAAGCGAATTACTGAATTAGTATTCATAGAAGATTCATAGCACACGAAATACATGAAGAATATATGCATGCACCAGCCTTAGTGTCAAATAGCCTTTGCTCTGATGACATTTAGATTCTATCAACATGTACTCCAAACATCAGATACCAGATATGCTATAGGTACATGTCGTCCTGACATCCCAGACTTTAGTCTCCTCTTCTAGTGCCAGAAGTCAGAGCCCCCAGCTCTCCCCAGTTACACGTCATGGCCCGTTTGCGCGCACCAGTAGGTTAAAGGTTCCAGCTGCCCAGGTAGCCCCCTCCATGTATCCACCCATTTATGACACTTCTGTGACGTTTACATCACATGTCTCCGTGCCCGCCCTGTGCACGCCTTCTTTGTACGCCCATATGTTCTTATCTTCCGTTTGTCACTTGTTACGCCTACTGTATGCAATGCAATTATACTGTTTTACTATATATACTGTATGATGTTAATATGATAGGAGGCTTTTTCTTCCCCCTTGTGTCTGTCCCTTCCTGAACCTTTGCAGGTGATGGAACCCGATGGTCCATTGGCTCGAGCCATCCGATTAAAGCCCATTTTGACTCAGATACCACGGATCCTGCCTCTTATTTATTGAGCTATCTGTTTCAGTTAATGCATAGAAAAATAGTACCGGTAATTAATTATTTATTTACCACATAATGGCGCCCGAATAGGGACGAGCCCCTTCCCCACGCGCCGGCGATGTAACGCAGGCCCCCTGACCCTTCTACAGCCGTGACGGAACCCTACAGTGCACGTGCAGATATTTCTGCTTCAAGTCTCCCTCAGGCCCACGGAGGAGACGGAAACTGCGGTCCGGCATCCAGACGAGGCGGTGAGGAAGGCGGTTCGTCCCGACCAGAGCCCAAGCCGAGAGAGCAAGGTCCGAGGTATCCGGAGGCCCACCTGTAACCGAAGCCCGAAGCCCGAAGCGCATGCGTAGTGCGTAGCAGTAAATAGACGTCGTAGCAGTCCAGTCCAGTCCGAGGCCTTCAGTTTTGCTTCCCGGTGAGTACCGTTGCTGGGGGTATCTAGACGGGTGTTCATTAATTTGTCCCCGGTCTGACGGGTTTGGGTACACAGATCCGGTCCGACGTGTTCACCTAGGTGGATACGGTATGACGTGTCTCTTTAGGAGACCGGTATGTTCTGTACTGTTTTAGCAGTGCATCCAGTAAGTCTGTTCTCGAGAAGTTCAAGTATTATGTTTTCAATGTATCAGGTAGTATTCTGTTCGAACTGTTATTAATGTGTTCTTGATGTCGTGGTATGAATGATTGTTTTGCTATTCATTACTGTGTTCATTGTGTATTGTGTTCAAGTTCAAGTACGGTTCAAATATGCCTCTGTTTTCGAAGTTACGTCAGATAAAAACGAGAAAAGGGTTACTCGAAGAATCAGTTCCTGTCCCTCCCCGGGACAGTCCTGGACATTTCATGTATCATAAACATGGCTTAGATGCCATACTGTATCTAGATTTATGGGTTGACTATACCAAACATCTCGAAGAGAAATATAGATGGCCTGTTTCAGGAACATGGGATGCCGAGTGCATCATGAGAGTAGAAGAAGCATTATGGAAAAAGAAAGCCAGACAGTCCCAGAAAGATGCCATAGAGTTATGGCGTAAAGAATCCCATAAAAGAACCGAGAAAGAATTCAGAAAAGCAGAAATAAGTAGGGAATCCTCAGAAAAAGCCCAAGAAAGGGAATTGATCGAAGAAGGTGAACGAGTTAGAGCAGAACAGTCAGACAGACAGAGAAATGCCCTTATTAAAGGTATGTATCCCCTTCTCGCCGAGGGTTTGCCGAAGGCGACCCCGGAAGCACTCTGTAATTTACCGCCACCATTGGTCCCGACTAAGCTACGTCATAAACCGACTGCAGCTGAAATTTTTCTTTCTTCATATTTAGACAACACTGTCCCCGAATATGCTAATACAGATCCTACCCCGCCAGTCCAAGTTCAAGTCCAGACCCCTGTTAATAATGTAATTACTGTGCCTCCAGTCGTTGGTCCTGTCCATGCGCCAGTTCCCCAGGACCAACCCACATTACGTACTCCTACTTTACCAGTCACGTTACCAGCAGCCGCACATTCAGTATTAGTTGACGATTCCAGTTCAGGAGGAGCGGGGGGAGGTATTCCTATCACCCCGCCTCAAACAAGGCGACGGACGCTGAGAGATGTAGCATTACAGCGTACGCCAAAACTGACTACGTATGAAGCCCTCAGAAAGTATCTTACTGAGTGTGGACCTGATTGTAGATATGACCCAGTGCCAGGTGAAGATGGCATGTTAATATATTCCATACGTTTACGTCGAGTTGCAAGCTTCTTGGTTACCATATCGAATATGGAACAACATCTAGACAGAATATATCACTTTATCCAAACAGGGGAGAATCCAGAAAGTATTCACGAAGCTATGGCACACAGGAAAGTCGAGATTCAAGGCATGATATTGCAATTTTTAATAAATTGTTTAATAAGAGAACAGGATTACCTGACAAAAACAAAGAAGATATGAAAGTCCTGACAAGATGGAGTGACAATATAGCAAAAGGAAAACACAGAACACAAAATTGTATAGAAACCATGTACAAAAAGATTCGAAAAGAAATTATAAGTATGCACCAAAAGGAGGAAGAAAAGAGAGTAGCCGAGAAAGAGAATGACTCTTCAGGCGAAGAGGTAGACAACGAGAATCCCACCAGAATAGCGTATGTAGGCAGAACGAGACCTTCAGATAGACATTCACGCCTAGATTACAAGAAAGCTTTTCCTCCTCCCGTACCAGAACAGTGTTCTCTTGAACAAGTATTCCAGGCTACCGATAAAATTCTGAAACTACGAATAGGTTACAGTGAGCTTAGTACCATGCATGAACAAGAACTAGCCCGATCAGCAGTCCGATGGACTAGTGATTCTACCACGTTCCCAGACGAAGTAGTGGCCCAAATGTTTCTGAAGCTGCCCCCAGCCGAGCAGCGACTGGTGGGTATGTACATGATCCAGCACCTCATCACACTGTATGAGGATCAGCATTCTGATCCAGGTCCCTTATACAATGTATTGAACGAGTTACTCCTAAACAGATGGAAAGGTCTAGGTACCGATCTAATTAGTGTCATTTTAGAACAGCGCCACAAATACAGAACGTTCCTGACTCCACATTTTGTTCCTGTTTCACCCCCATTCTACATAGACAGACAGAATCCATTGCGAGAAGTGCATCCAGTTAAGGGAGCGGGGGGTAATCTCGAACGAGTATTTGTTTACACCCCTAAACGAAAATAGAACTACTAGAGATGAAAAAGTTAATACCCTGTCACGATAAAGATCCAGCAGGGTTCCACCGAGAATTAAAGGACATGCTCCGTATGGGAGAATACACGTATCCTGATATCATCAAAATGTTAAAGGTCCTGTTGCCTGCGGGCATATATGAAAAACTTAAAGAAAAAGAATGGGAGGTGGGAGAGAAAAAGATAGACTGGACCGCGTTAGAGAACGAAGATAATGCACGAGTCCCAGGTACTGGTCTTGGGGATAGAGCCAAAGAGTTGCCCGAACTGTTAATACAAGTCTTGCCAAGATTACTAGCCACGAAGAAGGAGGATTGGGATGCCATCTCAGCCTGTAAGCAGAAACAAGACGAAGACACTAGTGATTTTTATTCCAGATTTGAGAAATGTTTCATTATTAATAGCGGTCTGAAAACAAGTAGTGAGTCGTATCCACATCTTTTTGTCACCAAACTAGTTGAGAATTCTTTACCGCAAGTTAAAAATAGAGTATTGAAAGTCGAGAGTACTTGGCAAGCTAATACCCCGTCTCAAATGCTCCAGATGTTACAGTATCACCAGAACAGAATCAGGGAAGAGCAAGAACACGAAAGGAGACGTATGAAAGACACGAAAATGAAAGTACTAGTTGCACAGTCCGTTCCACAAGATAGTCAGAAGAGGGGTCCGAATCAGACTACTCATTCTGCAGCTCCCGTTAAAGGGACATGCAATTACTGTAAACAGCCAGGTCATTATATAAACGAATGTGCAGTTCTGAAACACAACATAGCTACAGGTAAGACGAAAGAGAGACCACGTCCTCCTAGACAAGAACATGTTCCGCAGAATTCCCAGCCACCGCAGAACGCACAACAGACAGTTACAGTACCGCAGCCTATAGCTGCCACACAACACGTTACACAACAGATGTACCAGTACGCACAGTCAGAGTATCCAGAATATCAGCAGTATTCATGAAACAGCCTAGAGAGGGAGGTTGGCTTGCCTCTCATCGAGGTTCCTGTAGATCAAGAGGGTCCCTATGTACACAGTCAAGTGTTAGGGAAAGACAGAAAGTTTCTGATTGATACAGGGGCAAGTAGGACTACCATCAGTCATGACGAGGTTCCAGGGGCTCCACTCTCAGGCTCAAGAAATGTTTCCCTGGGATTTTCAGGAAAGCCTATTGTTAATGAAATATCGAAACCAGTTTCCCTAGAAGTTGGTCCATTGTCCCGAACTACAGACTTGTTACTCACGAAAGCCTGTCCTGAAAATTTACTAGGTATTAAAACATTGAAAGAATTAGGAGCGGTAATATGCTGCTCTCCGGAAGGAGTGAGATTGTTTTTACGTGATTTTAAAGGTCATTATGTGTTACGAGATTTTGATCCAAGATTACTGAATGTACCACAGCATTTATGGGCGCAAGGTCCAACTGATGTAGGATGTATGCACATTACACCATATCGTGTCACTCTGAAACAAGGTGTTGTATTACCACGAATCCGACAGTACAAATTGCCACCTGAGGCTGTAGCAGCCTTATCGAAAATTATTGACGAGCTCATTGCTCAAGGAGTAGTTGTAGAAACTGACTCCAATGTATGTAATTCTCCTATCATTCCGATTCTTAAACATACTGATCCAAATGCACCTCCAGTATATCGCTTAGTGATTGATCTTCGAGAACTCAATAAATGTATCATACCCCAGTACCCTGTAGTTCCAGATATCTCTTCCCTATTGACTGCCATTGATTCTGAAGCTACGTTCTTTACTGTTATTGATCTCAAGAACGCATTCTTTAGTGTCCCCATTCATCCAGACAGCCAGTTTCTTTTCGGATTCTGTTTAAATGGAAGAAGCTATAAATTCACACGAGCTCCTCAAGGTTTCACAGAAAGTCCTAGTATTTACAGTCAAGCACTTAAAAGACAACTAGACAGTATTCACATGCCAACTGACACTGCCCTGCTCCAGTATGTCGATGATCTATTAATCACTGCCCGTACTGAACGTGACTGCGAACGTGCATCACTGACAGTATTGTATTTTCTGGCAGAGATGGGGCACAAGGTGTCCCCTTCGAAACTGCAATTCTGTGTCCAGCAAGTGGTATACCTTGGACACTTACTGTCCAAGAGGGGTAGACAGTTGACACCTGACCGTATCCAGTTAATAGCACATCTTCCACAGCCCAAGACACAGAAGGAGGTACGAGCTTTTATCGGCCTCACTTCTTACTGCAGACAATGGATTCCTCAGTATGCATATCAAGCTAAACCACTGATACAGTTAACGACACAGGAGGCAGCCACATCGACTGTCCTCCCTTGGACCCAGGAACATACACTTGTATTTAATGAGTTAAAGAAAGCTTTATGTAATGCACCTGTGTTAGCGACACCAAACTACAGTAAGCCTTTTACACTTTTTGTCACTGAACGTGATGGTACAGCATTATCTGTTCTCACGCAAGATCAAGCAGGACAACACAAGCCTTGTGCTTATTTCTCTAGCACATTAGATCCAGTAGCCCAGGCTCTGCCTGCGTGCCTCAAGTCGGTTGCAGCTACAGCTCTAGCCATCAGACAAAGTGATTCCATAGTGTTAGGACACTCCCTGACAGTACAAGTTCCACACTCTGTGGAAGTTCTTTTAAACCGAACACAGACTCAGCACTTGACAATTGCACGTTTAACAGGATATGAACTGACACTGTTTCAACCACACATAGAAATCAGACGCTGCAACGTTTTAAATCCTGCTACACTGTTACCCTCGATTACATCGAATCCTGCCACACATGACTGTGTGGAAGTTATTAACACCATGACAAAGCCAAGACAAGACTTGACAGACATTGCATTACCTGATCCAGACCTGACACTTTATGTGGATGGTTCATGTATGAGAACAGGTACAGGAGAACTAGTAGCTGCATATGCAGTGACTACTGAAACTGAAATTATAGAAACACATCGTATTGACACCCTGTCTGCTCAAGCAGCAGAGCTCATCGCTCTGACCCAAGCCTGCATACGAGCCAAGAACCTGAAAGTAAACATATATACAGATTCACGTTATGCATTCGGAGTCGTACACGACTTTGGAGTACTCTGGCAAGAAAGAGGCTTTATGACCTCTCATGGAGCCAAGATTCAGCATGGCCCCCTCATTCAAGCTCTGTTAGACGCAATACATTTGCCGAAAGCCATTGCCATTATGAAGTGCAAAGCACATACGAAAGCCACTGATACCATTTCCCAAGGTAACGATCTAGCAGACCGAACAGCCAAGCTTACAGCCCAGACTCCAGACATTCCAGTTAACACGACCAAGATAGATATTCCAGATCAGACTACTTGTATGACAGTTAAAGACCCTACACGAGATGTACTAGACATACAGTCACATGCTACCCCAGACGAAATCAAGAAATGGTCTGAACAAGGAGGGGTCCAGACAGATCAGGGATGGTTGACGAAGGGAAAAGCCACATGGTTTCTCCCCGACTCTATGGTTCAAGTCATTATTAACACCGCACATAGTCCAGCACATTTAGGAGAAAAAGCCATGTTAGATAGCATCCAGAATATTTGGTTTAACAAGCATTTACGAGCAGCAGCCAAGCAGAAAGTACGTACCTGCATGATCTGTTGTCAGTTCAATCCAGGTAAAGGTGTTCCGGTGGAACAAGGTGGATTCCATCCTCCTGACCACCCTTTTGAAGTCCTCCAGATGGATTATATTCAGATGGATCGATGCCGAGGTTTCAAGTATGTCCTCGTAGTTGTATGCGCTTTGTCCAGATGGACAGAAGCATATCCAGTCCCAGATTATACTGCCGCGACCACTGCCAGGCAGTTGGTTCGTGAGTATTTCCCTCGCTATGGTTTACCCAGGGTCGTGTATTCAGACAACGGCCAGCCATTCTCATCCGAACTCATGAAATAAGTATCTCTTCTGTTAGGGTACCAGTGGAAGTTCCATTGTGTACGACACCCCGAGGCAGCTGGCCTCGTCGAGAGACATAATCAGACTCTGAAAATCCGCATTGCAAAGGTTTGCGCAGAAAAAGGCGTAGATTGGATGGTAGCCCTGCCAGTCGCCCTTTTTTACATGAGAATGGTCGCTCACTCCCGTTCAGGTCTGTCACCTTTCGAGGTTGTATTCGGTCGTCCCCCGAACATGTGGGGTACACCTATGCCACGTAAAAAAACCGATGTTGACAGTAATATGCTGACAGATTACCTAGCTTCCTTGATGTCTGCACTACTCTCTTGTCGTTCACAGGTTGCGGCTGCCTTTCCAGACAACACTCAAGTGAAACCGCACGAGGTCATTCCTGGCGACCTAGTACTCGTAAGGAACTTTGATCGTTCAAGTCCGCTGGAGCCCCGCTGGAAAGAGCCGAAACTATTTCTGATGACCACAAGGACAGCAGTGAAATTGGAGGGACGCAAAGGCTGGCTTCACTCCAGCCACATCAAGCGTTTTCATGGACTCCGTCCAAAGACTTTTCTCAAGGACTGCCCCGATACTGACTCTAAACTTCCCCTGTTAGAGAAAACTCCGCAGCAGGAGTATAAAAACAAACTACGGTCTAGCAAGTCAGACAGTTTAATTGTTTAAGTCCCTCTCGGGTGAAGCGGTTAGACAGGTTCCTGACATGTATGAGATAGACCCCCATAGTGAGAGAGTTAGTCGAAACTCCAAGAAAATACGTTACTGTAATAATTTGCGCAGCAGATGTATTATCACTTTATTGTTTATGTTATTTCTGAGTCTTACGATTACATGCATAAGTTATGTTTTACATGTATTTTTTCCTCCTATTGATTCACATGTACATCTTTCTTCTAATGATACAGTAGAGCACACTTTTAGTGAACTACCCCCTCACGAGTTATCCTACCGACTTGCCATGCGCAACAATACTTTTATCCGAATGTTACACTATTCACACCAGACTAGCAATGCCACAAATTGTTGGGTGTGTGGTCGACTCCCCCCTTTCCAGGCACCGAAGGGAGTTCTGCCACTCTTTCCCTATCCGTTTTCACACAATGGGTCGTGTGGAGCATGGTTTACGTTAACATCATCCTCAGACGATAAGTCCCTTCTGAATAGAACATGTTTCCCAGACAAGGAAGGTCTTTCCCATAGAACAGGGTTAGATCTAGAAAATGAAGTATATGATCTAGGTAATTATTCCTCGAATTTCATGGTTTTGAATGTTCAGTCCGAGACTACTCCAGACTTGCCTGCTATTACAGTCCTACCAGTGAAAGGCGAATTATGTGTCAGAAAGAATGGTTCAGTACATCTAGGACACAGTGATTGTACTACTGTGGTCGAGTATAGTGAAAGTGGGAAGTCTACTTTCAAAGCCTCACGTCATTCGTATTTTGTATGTGGTCAGACCGCATATGTACGTCTGCCCCTAGATTGGGATGGAACATGTTACATTGCCTTCCTACTGCCACCAGTTTTTCTAGCCCCATCCGATTATCACAGAAATACACATCTAGTACACGTCAGACACAGAAGGGAGATCGAGTCCCCAATTGTCGATCAAACTGAAACTACCTTAGAACAGTATACAGACTTCAATAAAGGTTTCTTTTTTTTCATAGGACCTGTCCAGAATAGTAAGCTAATACGTAGGTTAACCAGAACCCTTAAAGCAGTAGTGAATGAGACTACTTCCGCTCTAGGTAATTTAACAGAAGAACAATCTGCTATGAGATTTGTTGTTCTTCAGAACCGCCTTGTTCTTGACGTCATACTGGCCGATAGGGGCGGAGCTTGTAGAGTCATCGGATCTAGTTGTTGCATTTTCATTCCTAATAACGCACCGTCTGTTTATTCAGCTATAACCAGACTTCATAAAATTGCCCATCAGTTACACCAGAATCCAGGCACCTGGACATGGTCCGGTTGGCTCTGGAGTATAATATCTGCCTGGGGATGGAAAGTACTGTCATTCCTAGGAATAGTAGTAATGATCATATTCAGTTGCTGTCTCTGTTTACAATGTGGCCCTGCGATTTGCGGCTTGTGCGCTACCTCTTGTATTCCAAGTCCCAAGTCCCATTCCAAGAAGATAAGAGACGAGCAAATGATGCTATATGAACAGATAGATGGTATCATGAATATTGATGTTTCCTGAAGGAAACGTAGGGAACAAGGAGGGAATGAGGAAAATTGAATTTTGCCTTGTCGTGTGTCCCTACGTGTTCCCCATTATATGTTATATGTGCATGATCGATATGCATATGTTCCCCCCTTGACCGAATAAAGACGCAATTATAGTTGTGTCCAACGTTAGTATGCCAGTTATCCAGTCCTCGTGAAAGCAACGAGTATTAGGCCTATGTTGCCAACGTTTTACATTGTAAATGTAAATGTAGTTGAGCTTATATAGCGCACAGCTACCCGCAGTGGGTTTCCCGGCGCTTGCTTAGGGAACCCGTCCTGGTATTCCCCTGTGAGATATCAGGGTATCCACAAGGTGAAAGTCAGGCATCCCGCCGCGAGGGGCCGTTGTGGAGATTAAGGAAGCTATTGCCCAGAGTCGCAGAGTGTGAACCCTAGAGTCGAGGAGGCACCGGGGCAAGAATTATCGAGTCCGTGGAATTTTTAGCCCAAGACCCGCCGAGGCGGGGAATTGAACCCTGGTCCAGGACCGATCTCAGCTTCCGGGTCTGCTGCCTCTAACCCCTGAGCCACACTTCTCCACACACGTTAATTCATTGTGCACGTTAATTCATCGAGTTGTCCCCGTTTCTAGGCCTCATAGGGCCCGGACACCAGATTCGAGCTCCAGTCTCCTGAAACCACTCCGAGGAGCGATGCAGCCCCTCCCGCATCCCTGACCCTTCACTTACTCTCTGCCAAGCAGCGCGGTGCCCGGCCTGGCCTGCCTGCCTGTCTGCCAAGAATATGTTATGCCTCTAGTTATCAGTTCAGCTCCCCGGCTTCACATTCCTCAGCTAACGAACCGCATAAACATCTTCAGCTATAGTCTAGTCTTCCTGTCTCCATGCAAGAGAATTACTGAATTAGTATCCATAGAAGATTCATAGCACACGCAATACATGAAGAATATATGCATGCACCAGCCTTAGTGTCAAATAGCCTTTGCTCTGATGACATTTAGATTCTATCAACATGTACTCCAAACATCAGATACCAGATATGCTATAGGTACATGTCGTCCTGACATCCCAGACTTTAGTCTCCTCTTCTAGTGCCAGAAGTCAGAGCCCCCAGCTCTCCCCAGTTACACGTCATGGCCCGGTTGCGCGCACCAGTAGGTTAAAGGTTCTAGCTGCCCAGGTAGCCCCCTCCATGTATCCACCCATTTATGACACTTCTGTGACGTTTACATCACATGTCTCCGTGCCCGCCCTGTGCACGCCTTCTTTGTACGCCCATATGTTCTTATCTTCCGTTTGTCACTTGTTACGCCTACTGTATGCAATGCAATTATACTGTTTTACTATATATACTGTATGATGTTAATATGATAGGAGGCTTTTTCTTCCCCCTTGTGTCTGTCCCTTCCTGAACCTTTGCGGGTGATGGAACCCGATGGTCCATTGGCTTGAGCCATCCGATTAAAGCCCATTTTGACTCAGATACCACGGATCCTGCCTCTTATTTATTGAGCTATCTGTTTCAGTTAATGCATAGAAAAATAGTACCGGTAATTAATTATTTATTTACCACATTAGGGCCACCCAAGGGATCTCGTCATTGAGCCCCTGGGTGTCGGATGACAGCTTGTAAACCCATTTCTGTTCTTTGAGGAATAGAAATTTAGAAACATCACCTATATGAGATGGAATGTGAGGTTTGTCTAAGACCGTTCATTTGAAATCAGTCTCCAAGTGATTAAATTCTACAAAAGGTTTTGTCAGTTTAGAGACCGTTTTCTTGCACCTTAATAGACTCTTGTGCCCCAGCATCCTCGTTCGTACTTTACGGGTAGTCATACCAATATATATATATATATTTTTTTGGTTCGTAAGAGTTTTATTAACCTTTGACAGTATTACAATCATTTTGCCTACAACCCGGAGGCCGGCTCCATTTCTATCCATAGTTATACGTTATGGTACACAGCTATTCAGCCGACAACCAGCGGTCCAGCAGCAACGGTATCTGAGTATTCTATACAGTCAAAGAAATAACAATATCACGAATCAGTGACTCTCACTTTTGTATTTTATAAACCAAACTAAAACTTATGATACAGTATAGTGGATTACAACTTATCGCTGTGCCCCGTACATATGACCTGTGCACCTGTGTTCCCGCTCCTTCCTTTGTGTTTGATCCGAGTGTAAGTACTTCCTTTCAGGAGACTGTCCCGACATTGAAGGTCGCTAAGGAGACCCCTGCGCTCACATTCATCACCTTCATTCATCCGAGTCCTCCCCATCTGAACTATCCACTTCATCTTCCATTAGAGCAGAGGTCTTCAAACTTTTGGATGCTGTGACCCCCCTGTCAACATTTTTTAGGTGTAAGGACCCCCTCCTGACAAAAATTTCTAAACCTGCAGGCAGGGCTCGTGGAATTATGAGGCAGGTGAGGACCAAATTATGCGACAGGCTTGACTAAATTGTGTGGGAAGAAAATGTAAAAGATGTTTTGTGATGCCACAGATTTTAGGATAGCATTGCTTCATTAAGAGGAGTGACTGCAGGGTGAGTGAGGTGGCATATGAATTTGGGTGCGGATGCAAGTTTGGAATGGGACGAATTAATGTACGATTACTGATGGGCTTGTTTGAGTGAGTTGCATATTGAGCAGTGAGGGGGACAGGTGAGTGAAGTGTCACATGAGTGCAGGATGGGTAGTGTGCTTGTGTGACTGCAGGGTGAGGTAGCATACATTCATTGTGATTGCTGTGAGTGCAGGGTTAGCGTGAAAGTAAAGGGCGAGAATGAGTGAGTTGTCTGAATGCAGAGTGCATTCCCAGACACTTGAAGTAAATCAGCATGTTATGGACGGTGGCATATGGTTTCAGATCTCAGTTAAACTATTGCTATTATGGCATTCATCAGGGATCGAGGGTGGAGGAAATAAATAATGTGCTGATCCTCTACCAAACTGCCAGTCCTATGGTTAGCGTTGCCAGCAGATTATTTTGATGACCCAGACGCTACAAAAATAAGCAGTCACCTAAAGCCATATTTTTAGCACCTATCTGTGCGTACTTCGAACAGCAAATATAAATAGAAACCACTTTTAATTGTGTTCTAAGGCTGCCTCAATGATCCATGACTGATAATTAAAGAGAACAAAGACAGAAAAGTCACATAACGAATGCATACATACTTTTTTATTTATAAGTCTATTTAGTGTCAAAAGGAGGTCTTTGCAGGCTTTTTAAACAACACATGGCTGGCATTTTTCTTTTGGAACCCTACTTTATATTCCTTTGCATGAAATGCATTCTCACACTACAGCACTAAATGTAATATACAAATGTAAGGAATAGGCAGAGTTGGGACACAGGGGGTACTGGAACCAGGAAAAAACTAAGCCTCTGTAACCAGTTTACAAAGGCATGTAAATATGCAAATGATCTTTAAAGACGTGTGAAAAACTCGGGCCTGCTGGAGATAAGACTCCAGACACTGCCCCGCTGAGCCCAGTGGCGTAACAAAACTTGAGGGGGCCTCCCTGCAAGGTGCAAGGAGGGCCCCCCGCTCTGGATTCTACCAGGAGCTCATGCAACCTTGCAACTTGCAACCCCTCTTGCAACTCAGCCCCCCCCGCACCACCGGGGGCTGCGGGGCACCACCGGGGGCTGCGGGTGCCTGTGTTATGCCACTGCACCACCATCCTGCAGGCCTGTGCCTCCAGCTGGGTGGGGCCTCCAGGGTATCTCTGCCTCCCTCTTGCAGATCTCTGCCTCCAGTGGAGCTTCAGCTGGGTTTGACCTCCAGGGTATCTGGGCCTCCTTCCAGCCAGAGTTTATTTCCACTGAGACTGTTCCCAGCTGACTCCAGGCAGTGCTTCTGTGTTACACAGATGCCCTCAGAAGATGCACTCACCCCCAGGGAGTCTCACTGAAGTCCAAAGCACCTGTGCCAGTCAGTTCCAATGTCCCTCTCTCCATCACCTTCTCTGGTTCTTTCCAGATGGACTCAGTTCTATACCCTGGTAGTAGAACAGGCTTGTTGTGCTAGGGCACAGCTTGGGCTGCCATTGCTGCGAAGGAGAGCGCCCGAAGCCTGTGCCAGCACACTGGCAATAGAGGCTCGTGCATACACTGCAATAGAGGCTTTTTCGTGCCACCATCTCTTCAAGAGCGGGCAAAGGGCCAAATTATGACACAATTTGCCAATTAAGTTTTGATGAAGAGGGTGAAGCAAGTTCAACTCCGCCAATGACCGGGTGCATGACCCTAGCATGCATAGTGAGTCCCCTGCACTGGTGTATCACGGCAGGTTTGGACTACCAGACAAGGGCTTCAAAACCCACCTTAAAAACCTTTAAAAAAGTAGTGTATTTCAATTCTAAAATATAGGAAAATCACCATTGCTGAGAAAGTGACAACTGAAGTGCGTATTCGTGAGTGAAGTACATGTGACTCAGACAGCAGGTACTTTCTTCGCAGATTAGGCTATGATTGATATTGTGCTGAAGAAAATTTTTATCAGACCTCCGCAAAAGCCACAAGGAGCAAAAGTTGTGAAAAAGCTGAAAATTGCTTAATGTTGACATTTAGGCACAGCAAATGTGAAAATGCGTCCAAATCATTCAAGACGTCCAAGTGCAGCTCTGCAAATCCTTACTGTCCTGGACTAGGTTTTCCAAAGCGCAGAGGTGCCAGAACAAAGCTGCATGTGGCACAGATCGCATTCATGGCATGAATGCGAGTCAAAGGGATTAAAAAATTAGAAATAATGAAATCGCAGAAAACAAAATACTTAATGGTGATACAAATAGGTTTCCACTGATAAAAAAATAAATAAGAATTAGCATATAAACTTTAGAAAGGCAATGGAACCACAGCTTTCCAGAAAACACTCTGCTGGGAGATGGATTACATTCAAGCTATTACAGCAGTCAACGACTAATAAGGCATGAGAACGAGCAGCATATTAAGTACAAGTTACAGTTGTATAAATTTATGCGCATTCAGTTCTTTGTTAGACAAGATATATCATTATGGTGATGTTCGGTCTCGAGATCATACCTGGATTGTACGAGATGTGTTCTACCAGAGAATGGCAGCCACATAATCATTTCTTATTCACAGGTCATCAATGTAAGAATTGTGGGATGGATACTTTCTTCCTGCATATTCACTTCTTAATCTCAGTATTGAGGATGCGCAGTCAACAAACGGTTTAAGGTTGTTGGTGGGGTGTCCTGTTCAGCCTGACGAGGTCGGGGGTCAAGTGTCACCATTATTTGTCATGCTGGAGAAGCTGCATGCGCGGATTTGCACCTCGCCCGGTACTCAGCCTTTACCCCACACCTGAGGCATCCGGCATTAGCATAAGAATGCAGCCGTTTTGGGTTTCTGGTAGCTGGGCATTCACTGGACTGTGCTGAGCGGGCCCCCTGGAACTTGCCCCCCCACATGGGGGCTGCAGGGGGCCTGTGTTACGCCACTGACTGAGCCCCCAGCAGCTCGAGTTGCACTGCAGCCAGCAACCCGACGGGGACACAGGACGGGGGAAGAGGGAGGGCTAAAGCCCTTGAGCCTGGGCAGAATTGTGAATGGGAAGGCGCGACCCCCTTTGCATCGCTCCACGGCCCCCCTGGGGGTCGTGCCCCACAGTTTGAAGACCCCTGCGTTAAAGGGTCACATATGTCTCCCCTGTATTTATTCCAGGGTGTCCAGACTGCATTCCATTTGCGTGGGTTAGCCCTCTTCTTATACACCGCCCTTTCAGTCACCATAATCGTATCCATGTTCTTGCACCACTGATCTAGTGTAGGTGTCCCCGCTACCCCCCATTTTTGTGCTATATCCCGCTTCGCCACCATGCAACACACCGTCGTCCATATCCTCCCCTGGCGTGTGATGTCTGGCGGGCCCCATATGTGTAGCAGGGCCATACGGGGTTCTGGCACCAGTGTTGTGGCAAGCGTCTGCGAGATGGTACGCACTACACGCCTCCAGTAGTCTGCAATTTTCGGGCACTCCCAGAGAGTGTGTAGGAAGGTACCCTCCCCACCACATCCCCTCAGACAGTGTGGATTGTCAGTTCTGTGCAGTTTATATAAAGTTGTCCTAGTGAAGTATATGCGGTGGAGGACCTTCAGTTGGACCAGACGGAACGTCGCCGAGATGCCCGCCTCTCTGGGTGAAGCTAGCGCCTCGTTCCATTCAGTTTCGTCCATGTCCCCCAACTCTCCCACCCACTTTTCTCGCAATTTGAGTAAGGGGTCCGGCAGGTTATGTAATAACTTACGGTATGTGAGGGAGGTGGCGCCCGTGTGCATAAAATCTGTTAACAGTCTGTCTTCCAACGGCGAAGACTCCGGTAACGTAGTCCCCGCTGGTATTGCTGCCATGAGTGCGTGTCGAATTTGGATATAGCGATATGTTTCAGTGGGGCCTAGTTGATAGGTCTGTTGCAGTTGCGTAAATGGGACCACACCACCCACCGCCCACATGTCACCTACCGTTGACATCCCTATGGTATCCCATGCATCAAACCCTTTGGACTGCCTCAGGCTACCAAGCGCCCTGGTGTCCCACAAGGGCGTCATTCTCGTTATGACTCCCTTCCATTTAAGCTTCGCCTGCGCGCTGTGCCAGAGAGTCGCTGTGTGTTTTGTCGGCCCTATGAGCTTATTCACCTTCCCTCTATGATACAGCGGCGCCAGCAAACCCGGCATTCCTAGTTGATGTCTGTCCGTCATGTAAGCAGGGTCATTCTGTGGGGCATGTAGCCATTGATTAACAACTTTCAATTGCGCCGCCCAGTAATACAGCTGCAGGTGAGGCAGAGCTATCCCTCCATTGTACCAGCCTCTCGTGAGCTTAACATGCGCTATTCGGGGCGGGTGCTCGTCCCATAGCAGGCTATTCACCACTGCTGTCACCTGTCGGATATAACCTGCAGGCACTACGCTAAGGGCATTCTCTAACGCATACAGGAAGCGAGGCAGCGCCAGCATTTTGAATAGCGCCGCTCTACCTAACAGCGTCAGTGGAAGGGTCTTCCAGTGTCTGACGTCTCCTTTCAGTCTAGTCAATGGAGGCAGTAAGTTTTTCGCGTAGAAAACTGTGGCGTCACGCGTGACGTGTATACCCAGATATTTAAAGGAGGAGCCCGCCGTTAGTAAGGGGCAGTCAGCCGGTAGTGTGGGGGAGGGACCCCGCAAACACGTACATGACAGACTTGGTCCAGTTTATCCTATATCCCGATGTCCGCCCGTGCGACTCACAAAGTGCCAGCAATGCAGGGATCCCGTCTTCGGGGTCCGTGAGGTATATTAGCATATCGTCAGCGTATAGGGAAACCCTGTCTTCCCAGCCGTCTCCCCACACGATCCCCCGTATCATTGTCGTGGCCCTAAGTGTCACCGCTAGCGGTTCAAGGGCTAACGCAAATAGTATTGGTGAGAGCGGGCATCCCTGCCTCGTCCCCCTGCTCAGAGGTATCTCACGGGAGATATGTCCATTCGCCGTCACCCGTGCCACTGGATCGGTATATAGAAGTCGCACCCAGGCTATATACTTGGGGCCAAAGCCCATATGAGCCAGTACCGCAAGAAGGTAGCCCCATTCCACCATATCAAATGCCATCCTAGCATCCAAGGATAGAATGACCGTCGGTGCTGTCAACAGCGATGCACGGGCCATTGCCCCATGGACTCGCCGGAGGTTCAGAGCCGTGCTTCTATGTGGCATGAAGCCTGATTGGTCCGGGTGAATGAGCTGGGCGAGGTGTGGCATCAACCTGGTGGCCAGGAGTTTCGCTAATATTTTAGCCTCTATATTGAGGAGTGAGATCGGGCGGTAGGAACCACAGTCCTCTGGCGGTTTGCCAGGTTTCGGGATCGCCACAATGATGGCCTGTCGTTGATCATGGGGCAACACCCCCTTGGCCAGACTGTCTTTGTACATAGCTTGTGGTAAATAAATAATTAATTACCGGATCTATTTTTCAGGATACTCATATAAACAGATAGCTCAATAAATAAGAGTCAAGATTCGAGGTAGCTGGAGTTTACAGGCTTTAATCAGGCATACAGGACAGGAACAGGACAGCCTGTACGGGAATAGGATGGCAGCTGCCGGGGACAGGAATAGGCAAGAATCGCTGCATCATATTAACAGTACATGATATATATACATTTCATTTACAATAGCATTCAATACAGTAGGCGTAGCAGTAGGCGTGGATTCGTAGCAGTCGCGAAAGATAAGGGCAAAATGATGTAACAAGAAGGCGTGTACAGGGCGTATACATAGACATGTGATGTAAACGTAACAGAATATGTCATAAACGGGGCGGAAACATGGAGGGGGCTACCTGAGCAGCTGGGACCTCTAACCTAGTGGTGCGCGCAAACGGGCAATGACGTGTTACCAGGGAGAACTGGGGGCTATGGCTTCTGCGCTAGAAGAGGAGACTAAAGTCTGGAGTGTCAGAGCGACATGTACCCAGGCATATCTAGTATCTGGTGTTTAGAGTACATGTTGATAGAATCCAAAAGTTATCAGGGCAAAGGCTAATAGACTCTAAGACTGGTGCATGCATAATTCTATATGTAGTGCGTGTGCGAGGAATATACTATGAATATTAATACAGTATTTCTCTTACATGGAGACATAAAGGCTAGACCATGACGGAAACTATTGATGCGATTCAGTAGCTTAGGAATGCAGAGAAGGAGGGCTGGACTGATAACTGGAAGCATAACATACTCTTGGCAGACTGGGAGGCAGAGCCAGGCCGAGCCGGGCACTGCGAGGCATGAAGTAAGCGAAGGGTCAGGGATACAGGTGGGGGCTGTATCGCTCCTCGGAGAGGGTTCAGGAAACAGGAGCTGAATCTGAGTCCGGGCCCTTTTGAGGCCTAGAAACGGGGACAATTCAATGAAGTAACGTGCACACTGTAAAATGTGGCAACGTAGGTTTACATAGGCCTAATATTCGCTGTTTTCACGAAGACTGGAAACTGGCATACTAGAGATGGACACAACTATAATTGCGTCTTTAATCGATCAGAGGGGAATACATGCATATCGATCATGCACATATAACATAAGATGGGGAACACGTAGGCACATACAACATGGCAAAATTTACTTTTCCACATTCCCTCCTTGTGCCCTACGTTTCCATCAGGAAACATCAATATTCATGATACCATCTATCATTTCATATAGCATCATTTGCTCGTCTCGAATTGTCTTGGAACGGGATTTAGGACTAGGAATACAAGAGGTAGCACACATGCCGCAAATCGCAGGGCCACATTGTATACAGAGGCAGCAACTGAATATGATCATTACTGCAATACCTAGGAATGACAATACTTTCCATCCCCAGGCAGATATGATACTCCAGAGCCAACCGGACCATGTCCAGGTGCCTGGATTCTGGTGTAACTGATGGGCAATTTTATGAAGTCTGGTTATAGCTGAATAAACAGACGGCGCGTTATTAGGAATGAAAATGCAGCAACTAGATCCGATGACTCTACATGCTCCTCCTCTATCGGCCAGTATGACGTCAAGAACGAGACGATTTTGGAGCACGACAAATCTCATAGCAGATTGCTCTTCGGTTAAGTTACCTAGAGCAGAAGTAGTCTCATTCACTACTGCTTCGAGGGTTCTGGTTAACCTACGTATTAACTTACTATTCTGGACAGGTCCTATAAAGAAGAAGAAACCTTTATTGAAGTCTTGATACTGTTCTAGAGTAGTTTCAGTTTGATCGACAATTGGGGACTCGATCTCCCTTCTATGTCTGACGTGTACTAGATGCGTGTTTCTATGATAGTCAGATGGGGCTAGAAAAACTGGTGGCAGTAGGAAGGCAATGTAACATGTTCCATCCCAATCGAGGGGCAGACGAACATATGCGGTCTGACCACAAACAAAATAAGAATGACGTGAGGCTTTGAAAATAGATTTCCCACTGTCACTATACTCGACAATAGTAGTACAATCACTATGTCCTACATGTGCGGAACCATTCTTTCTGACACATAATTCGCCTTTGACTGGTAGTACTGAAATAGCAGGCAAATCTGGAGTAGTATCAGACTGGACATTCAGGACCATGAAATTCGAAGAATAATTACCCAAATCATATACTTCATTTTCTAGATCTAACCCTGTTCTATGGGAAAGACCTTGCTTGTCTGGAAAACATGTTCTATTCAGAAGGGACATATCATTGGAGGATGACGTTAAAGTGGACCATGCTCCACACGAACCATTAGGTGAAAACGGATAAGGAAAGAGTGGCAGAACTCCCTTCGGTGTCTGGAAAGGGGGGAGTCGACCACACACCCAACAATTAGTGGCATTGCTGGTCTGGTGTGAATAGTGTAACATTCTGATAAATGTATTATTTCGCATAGCAAGACGATAAGATAGCTCGTGAGGAGGCAGATCACTAAATGTGTGCTCTACTGTAGCATTAGAAAACATATTTACATGTGAGACTGGAAAACATAAATGTAAAGCATAACTTGTGCAGGTAACCATAAGACTTACATATAACGAAAAACTTAGAATGATGATACATCGTATAGAGTTTTGACTAACTCTCTCACTATGGGGGTCTATCTCATACATGTCAGAAACCTGTCTAACCGTTTCACCCGAGAGGGACTTAGACAATTAAACTGGCTGACTTAATTTACTAGACCTTAATTTCTTTTTATACTCCTGTTGCGGAGTTTCCTCTAACAGGAGAGGCTTGACTTCAGAGTCAAGTTCAGAGTCGGTTTTTAGGCAGTCTTTAATAATGGAACAGTCCTTTGCAAAAGATTTTTCACGAAGTCCATGGAATTTTTTGACGTGGGACAGGTGGACCCATCCCTTCCTGCCCTCCAACTTCACTGCTGTCCTTGTAGTTAATAAAACTAGGCGAGGCTCCTTCCAGCGGGGCTCCAGCGGACTTGAACAATCAAAATTCCGCACCAACACGAGGCTTCCTGGAATGACTTCATGCGGTTTCACCTCGGTGTTGTCTGGAAATGCGGCGGCAACCTGTGAACGACAAGAGTGTAGGGCAGACATCAAGGAAGCTAGGTAATCTGTCAGCATATTACTGGAAACATCTGTAATACTGCGGGGTCTAGGTGTACCCCACATGTTTGGGGGGCGGCCGAATACGACCTCATACGGGGACAGACCTGATCTGGAATGTGCTACCATCCGCATGAAAAATAAAGCAACTGGCAGGGCAACTAGCCAGTCTACACCTTTCTCTTTACATACTTTGGCAATGCGAATTTTCAGAGTTTGATTATGTCTCTCTACGAGACCGGCTGCTTCAGGATGGCGCACACAATGGAACTTCCACTGGTACCCTAACAGAAGGGAAACATGTTTCATAAGCTCGGATGAGAATGGCTGGCCGTTATCAGAATATACGACTCTAGGGAGTCCATAGCGGGGAAAGAATTCACGAACCAGCTGCTTGGCAGTGGTCGCGGCTGTGTAATCTGGAACTGGATATGCTTCTGTCCACCTGGACAAAGCGCATACAACTACGAGGACATACTTGAAACCTCGACATCTCTCCATCTGAATATAATCCATCTGGAGGACTTCAAAAGGGTGGTCAGGAGGTTGGAATCCACCTTGTTCCACCGGGACACTTTTACCTGGATTGAACTGACAACATATCATACAAGTACGGACTTTCTGCTTGGCTGCAGCTCGTAAGTGCTTGTTGAACCAAAGGTTCTGAATACTGTCTAACATAGCTTTTTCTCCTAGATGTGCTGGACTATGTGCGGTATTAATAATGACTTGAACCATAGAGTCGGGGAGAAACCATGTGGCCTTTCCCTTCGTCAACCATCCTTGATCTGTCTGGACCCCTCCTTGTTCGGACCATTTCTTGATTTCTTCGGGAGTAGCATGTAACTGTATGTCTACGACATCTTGTGTAGGGTCCTTAACTGTCATACAAGTAGTCGGATCTGGAGTGAGTGTCAGTATCGTGTTAACTGGAATGTCTGGAGTCTGAGCTGTAAGCTTGGCTGTTCGATCTGCTAGATCGTTACCTTGGGAAATGATGTCAGTAACTTTCGTATGTGCCTTGCACTTCATGATAGCGATAGCTGTTGGTAAATGTATTGCATCTAACAGAGCTTGAATGAGGAGACCATGCTGAATCTTGGTTCCATGAGAAGTCATGAAACCTCTCTCCTGCCAGAGCACTCCAAAGTCATGTACGACTCCGAATGCATAACGTGAATCTGTATATATGTTTACTTTCAGGTTCTTGGCACGTATGCAGGCTTGGGTCAGAGCAACTAGCTCTGCTGCTTGAGCAGACAGGGTGTCAATACGATGTGTTTCTATAACTTCAGTGTCAGTAGTCACTGCATACGCGGCTACTAGTTCTCCTGTACTTGTTCTCATACATGAACCATCCACATAAAGTGTCAGGTCGGGGTTAGGTAATGCAATGTCTGTCAGGTCTTGTCTTGGCTTTGTCATAGTGTTAACAACTTCCACACAGTCATGTGTGGCAGGATTTGAAGTAACTGACGGTAACAGTGTAGCAGGATTTAGAATGTTGCAGCGTCTGATTTCTATGTGTGGCTGGAACAGTGTCAGTTCATAACCTGTTAAACGTGCAATTGTCAAGTGCTGAGTCTGTGTTCGGTTTAAAAGAACTTCCACGGAGTGTGGAACTTGTACGGTCAGGGAATGTCCTAACACTATGGAATCACTCTGTCTGATTGCTAGAGCTGTGGCTGCAACTGACTTGAGGCACGCAGGCAGAGCCTGGGCTACTGGATCTAATGTGCTTGAGAAATAAGCACAAGGCTTGTATTGTCCTGCTTGATCTTGTGTGAGAACAGATAATGCGGTACCATCACGTTCTGTGACAAAAAGTGTAAAAGGCTTACTGTAGTTCGGTGTTGCTAGAACAGGTGCTTGGCATAAGGCTTTCTTTAATTCATTGAAAACAAGTGTATGTTCTTGGGTCCAAGGGAGGACAGTCGATACGGCTGCCTCCTGTGTCGTTAACTGTATCAGTGGCTTGGCTAGAAATGCATACTGAGGAATCCATTGTCTGCAATAAGAAGTAAGGCCAATAAAAGCTCGTACCTCCTTCTGTGTCTTGGGTTGTGGAAGACTCGCTATTAACTGGATACGGTCTGGTGTCAACTGCCTACCCCACTTGGACAGTAAGTGGCCTAAGTAGATCACTTGCTGGACACAGAATTGTAATTTGGAAGGGGACACCTTGTGCCCCATCTCGGCTAGAAAATACAGAACTGTAAGTGACGCTCGCTCGCAGTCACGTTCAGAACGGGCTGTGATCAGTAGATCATCGACATACTGGAGCAGGGCAGTGTCAGTTGGCATGTGAATATTGTCTAGTTGTCTTTTAAGTGCTTGACTGTAAATACTAGGGCTTTCTGTGAAACCTTGAGGAGCTTGTGTGAATTTATAGCTCCTTCCATTTAAACAAAAACCAAAAAGGTACTGGCTGTCTGGATGAATGGGAACACTGAAAAACGCATTCTTGAGATCGATAACAGTGAAAAATGTAGCTTCAGAATCAATGGCTGTCAAGAGGGATGAAATATCTGGGACTACTGGATACTGGGGTATGATACATTTATTAAGCTCTCGAAGGTCAATCACTAATCGATATACTGGAGGTGCATTGGGATCAGTACGTTTCAGGACCGGAATGATAGGAGAATTACATACATTGGAGTCAGTTTCTACAACCACTCCTTGAGCAATGAGCTCGTCAATAATTTTGGATAAGGCTGCTACAGCCTCAGGTGGCAATCTGTACTGTCTGATTCGTGGCAAAACTATACCTTGCTTGAGAGTCACACGATGGGGTGTGATATGCATACATCCTACATCAGTTGGACCTTGCGCCCATAAATGCTGCGGTACATTCAGTAATCTTGGATCAAAATCACGTAATACATAGTGACCTTTGAAGTCTCTGAGAAACAAACGTACCCCCTCTGGGGAGCAGCAAATTACTGCACCTAATTCTTTTAGTGTCTTGATGCCTAACAAATTTTCTGGACATGACTTCGTAAGTAACAAATCAGTAGTTCGGGACAATGGACCTACTCCTAGGGAAACTGGTTTCGAAATTTCATTAACAATTGGCTTTCCTGAAAATCCAAGGGAAACATTTTTAGAGCCTGAGAGCGGAGCCCCTGGAACCTCGTCATGACTGATAGTAGTCCTACTTGCCCCTGTATCAATCAGAAACTTTCTGTCTTTCCCTAATACTTGACTGTGTACATAGGGACCCTCTTGATCTACAGGTATCTCGATGAGAGGCAAGCCTACCTCCCTCTCTAGGCTGTTTCATGAATACTGTTGATACTCTGGATACTCTGACTGAGCATACTGGTACATCTGCTGTGTAACATGCTGTGTTGCAGCGATAGGCTGCGGTGCTGGAACTGTCTGTTGTGTATTCTGTGGTGACTGAGAAGTCTGTGAAACTTGTTCTTGCCTAGGCGGACGTGGTCTTTCTTTAGTCTTACCAGTAGCTATGTTGTGTTTCAGAACTGCACACTCGTTTATAAAATGACCTGGCTGTTTACAATAATTGCAAGTCCCTTTAACGGGAGCTGCAGGATGACTGGCTTGATTCGGACCCCTCTTCTGACTGTCTTGCGGAACAGATTGCGCAACTAATACTTTCATTTTCGTGTCTTTCATACGTCTCCTTTCGTGTTCTTGCTCTTCCCTGATTCTATTCTGGTGATACTGGAGCATCTGGAGCATTTGTGACGGAGTATTAGCTTGCCAACTACTTTCGACCTTCAATACTCGATTTTTAACTTGTGGACTTGAATTCTCGACCAGTTGGTAACAAAAAGATGAGGGTACGACTCGCTACTCGTCTTCAGACCACTGTTAATAATGAAACATTTTTCAAATCTAGAATAAAAATCACTAGTGTCTTCATCCTGTTTCTGTTTACATGCTGAAATTGCATCCCAATCTTCCTTTTTCGTGGCTAGTAATCTTGGCAAGACCTGAATCAATAACTCGGGCAATTCTTTAACTTTACCCCCTAGACCGGTACCTGGTACTCGTGAAGTATCTTCAGCTTCTAGAGCTGTCCAATCTATCTTTTTCTCTCCCACCTCCCATTCCTTTTCCTTGAGTTTTTCATATACCCCTGCGGGCAACAGAACCTTTAACATTTTAATGATATCAGGATACGTGTATTCTCCCATACGGAGCATGTCTTTTAATTCTCGATGGAACCCTGCTGGATCTTTATCGTGACAGGGGATTAACTTCTTCATCTCTAAGAGTTCCATCTTTGTGATAGGGGTGTAAACAAATACTCGTTCTAGATCACCACCCGTTGTCCTAACTGGGTGTACTTCTAGTAACGGATTCTGTCTATCTATGTAAAATGATTTACTTTCTGGAGGTGAGACATGAACAAAATGCGGATTCAGAAACGTTCGGTATTTGTGGCGCTGTTCTAGAATGATACTAATTAAATCGGTACCTAGACCTCTCCATCTATACTGGAGTAACTCGTTCAGAACATCATGTAACGGACCTGGATCAGAATGTTGTCCCTCATACAGTGTAATGAGGTGCTGGATCATATACATACCCACCAGTCGCTGCTCGGCTGGGGGCAGTTTCAGAAATATTTGTGCCACTATTTCGTCTGGAAAAGTGGTAGAATCAGTAGTCCATCGGACTGCTGATCGGGCTAGTTCTTGTTCATGCATGGTACTAAGTTCACTATAACCGATTCGTGATTTCAGAATGTGATCGGTGGCTTGGAATACTTGCTCAAGAGAACCTTGTTCTGGTGCTGGAAAAGGAAAAACTTTCTTGTGTTCTAGGCGTGAATGTCGGGTGGAGAGTCTAGTTCTACCTACATACGCTATTCTGGAGGGATTCTCGTCGTTTACCTCTTCAGTAGAAGAGTCATTTTCCTTCTCGGATACTTGTATTGCTTTTCGTTTCTCGTGTAACTTTATTATTTCCCTACGGATCTTCTTGTACATACTGTCTATACAGGTCTGTGTCTTGTGTCTTCCCTCGGCTATATGGTCACTCCACCTGGTCAGGACTTTCATTTCTTCCGGATCTTTATCCGGATAATCTTGTTCCCTTATTAAACAATTAATTAGAAACTTTAAAAGCATAAGTTGAATCTCGACTTTTCTTTGAGTCATGGCATCGCCAATACTTTCTGGATCTGCTCCTGTACGGATGAAACGATATATTCTGTCTAGATATTCTTTCATATTTGGTAGGGTGTCCAAGTACTCGGTCACCCGTCTTACACGCAATGAATATATAACCATATTATCATCGCCTGGGACTGGATCATAACGGCATTCGGTAAGGGCTCGCTTGATATCGGCAACTGACTGCTGTTTGGGCGAACGCTGTAACGCTCGTGCATGTAACTCGATTAATGTCAGACGTTTGTGTTGCGGCGGGGTTCCAGGAGGACTTCCCCCCGAGGCCCCTTGACTAGAATCGTCGGTGTGTACTGTACGTGCTGGTAGAGTGACTGATGTAGCGGGTACATGTACTGTAGGCTGGACCGGGGGTACCGTAACAGGTGCTGTAACGGGTGCCCCGGTGGCTGGAGGAACAGGAATTACATTATTTGCTGGAGCTGGCGGAACAGGATTTGCATATTCTGGGACTGTGTCGTCCAAATAGGACGAGAGAAAAATATCAGCTGCGGTCGGTGTGTGACGTAGCTTAATCGGAACTAATGGCGGCGGGAAATTACATGGTGCTTCCGGGGTTGCTTTCGGCAAGCCCTCTGCAAGAAGAGGATACATACCCTTAATAAGGGCATTTCTCTGTCTGTCTGACTGTTCGGCTTTAACTCGTTCACCTACTTCGATTAATTCCCTTTCTTGGGCTCTTTCTGAGGATTCTCTACTTTATTCTGTCTTTCTGATTTCTTTTTCTGTTCTTTTATGAGATTCTTTGCGCCATAACTCGATGGCATCCTTCTGGGACTGTCTGGCTTTCTTTTTCCATAATGCTTCTTCTACTCGCATGATGCACTCGGCATCCCATGTACCTGACACGGGCCATCTATATTTCTCGTCTAATTCCTTGGTGTAATCCACCCATAAATCTAGATATAATATGGCACTTAAGCCATGCTTATGATACATAAAATGACCTGGACTGTCCCTAGGCGGGACAGGAACTGCTTCCTCGAGCAGACCTTTTCTGGTTTTTAACTGACGTAATTTCGAGAACAAAGGCATAATTTAGGCTGGAGTCTGGACACAATACAATACACGATAAACACAATAATGACTGAAAAACGAATCACTCATACCACGACATTGAAAACACATGGAATAACATTTAAAATAACAGTTCGAACAGAATACTACCTGGTATACTGAGAACAGAAAACATGAATTTCTCGAGAACAGAACTTACTAGCATGACTAGATGTACTGCTAAAACAGCACGAAACTTACCGGTCCCATAAAGAGACACGTCAGGACCCGCATCCACCTAGGTGGACACTTCGTGTTGGATCTGTGTACCCAAACCCACGGACCAGAGACAAATTAATTGACCCTGTCTAGATACTACCCCAGCAACGGTACTCACCGGGCAGCAAGAACGGAAGGCCTCGGACTGGACTGGACTGCTACGACGATGGACTACGAACTTCGGACTTCAGTTACAGGTGGGCCTCCGGATACCTCGGACCTTGGACTCTTGGCTTGGGCTCTGGTCGGGACTCGCCGCGTTCCTCCACCACCTCGTCTGGACGCTGGACCGCAACCTCCGTCTCCTCCGTGGGCCTGAGGGATACTTGAAGCAGAAATATCTGCACGTGCACAGTATGGTTCCGTCACGGCTGCAGAGGATCAGGGGGCCTGCGTGGCTTCTCCGGCGCGTGGGGAAAGGGCAAGTCCCTGTTCGGGCGCCATTATGTGGTAAATAAATAATTAATTACCGGATCTATTTTTCAGGATACTCATATAAACAGATAGCTCAATAAATAAGAGTCAAGATTCGAGGTAGCTGGAGTTTACAGGCTTTAATCAGGCATACAGGACAGGAACAGGACGGCCTGTACGGGAATAGGATGGCAGCTGCCGGGGACAGGAATAGGCAAGAATCGCTGCATCATATTAACAGTACATGATATATATACATTTCATTTACAATAGCATTCAATCCAGTAGGCGTAGCAGTAGGCGTGGATTCGTAGCAGTCGCGAAAGATAAGGGCAAAATGATGTAACAAGAAGGCGTGTACAGGGCGTATACATAGACATGTGATGTAAACGTGACAGAATATGTCATAAACGGGGCGGAAACATGGAGGGGGCTACCTGAGCAGCTGGGACCTCTAACCTAGCGGTGCGCGCAAACGGGCAATGACGTGTAACCAGGGAGAACTGGGGCTATGACTTCTGCGCTAGAAGAGGAGACTAAAGTCTGGAGTGTCAGAGCGACATGTACCCAGGCATATCTAGTATCTGGTGTTTAGAGTACATGTTGATAGAATCCAAAAGTTATCAGGGCAAAGGCTAATAGACTCTAAGACTGGTGCATGCATAATTCTATATGTAGTGCGTGTGCGAGGAATATACTATGAATATTAATACAGTATTTCTCTTACATGGAGACATAAAGGCTAGACCATGACGGAAACTATTGATGCGATTCAGTAGCTTAGGAATGCAGAGAAGGAGGGCTGGACTGATAACTGGAAGCATAACATACTCTTGGCAGACTGGGAGGCAGAGCCAGGCCGAGCCGGGCACTGCGAGGCATGAAGTAAGCGAAGGGTCAGGGATACAGGTGGGGGCTGTATCGCTCCTCGGAGAGGGTTCAGGAAACAGGAGCTGAATCTGAGTCCGGGCCCTTTTGAGGCCTAGAAACGGGGACAATTCAATGAAGTAACGTGCACACTGTAAAATGTGGCAACGTAGGTTTACATAGGCCTAATATTCGCTGTTTTCACGAAGACTGGAAACTGGCATACTAGAGATGGACACAACTATAATTGCGTCTTTAATCGATCAGAGGGGAATACATGCATATCGATCATGCACATATAACATAAGATGGGGAACACGTAGGCACATACAACATGGCAAAATTTACTTTTCCACAAGCTAATAGGTGCGGGCTTAGCGTATCCGACATCACTTTGCACCATTCAACCGGGACACCGTTGGGGCCCATTGCTTTCACTGAGTTTATCATGTTTATGGCTCCCTGGACTTCCTCCACTGTGAAGTCGGAGTCAAGGTCATCCACCGCGTCTTGTGACAAGGTTGGTGTCGGCACAACGCGCAACGCTGCCTCCGCCATCTCCGTCGTGACCCTATCTTCGGGGGTATACACCTCCTGAAAGTGATCCGCTAGCAGGTCCACTATCACCGCTGGTCGCGTGTGCAGCTCTCCATCCCTGTCTGCCAGTTGCAGTATACTCCTGGCTCCTCCCCCCTTCTTTTCCAGCCATGCCAGGAGCTTACTTGCCTTGTCCCCCACATCATATACTGTCTGCGTTGTAGCGGTTATGTGCTCCAGGGCCCTCTTCTTCATGTGGTCAGTGTGGAGTTGTTGACTTAACCGGAGGGAGTGTAGGGTGTCGGGTGACGGATCCTTCGTGTGCGCTGTGTGCGCCTCAGCCAGGCGGAGCTCCAAGTGTGCGGTTTCTAGTTCCTGTGCGCGTCTGTACCCACCGATAGTCGATATCGCTTGACCCCTGAGAACCGTTTTATATGCTTCCCAAAGGGTAGTGGGGGAGTCTACTGAATCCACGTTTTCCGCAAAATAGTTATGGGTTACTTTTTTCAGTTCCATTTTTATCGCTGGGACTGCTAAGTATCCCGGTCGTAACTGATACATTCACCTATACGCCCGTTCCGGACATGATAGCGTGAGGGTTAAGGGAGAATGGTCAGATACACCCCTTGGTTTGATTTGAACTGCATCTATGCTAAGACGACCCTCCCCCAAAGTGAAAAAGTAGTCAATGCGCGAGAGGCTGTTATGTGTCGCTGAATAATATGTGTATTGTTGTTCACTGGGGTGCATAGTGCGCCACAAATCTACCAATCCCTGCGAGTCCACAAACTCTCTGAATCGGGAGGTGGCCGGGGCATTCTGCCGCATCGGAAATCTGTCCTGAGCGTTGTGCATTACCGCATTAAAGTCACTCCCCATGATCATGTCCCCCTCCGGGAGCTCCAGTAGGAACTTCCCCAATGCAGGAAGCGCTATGCTGTGTAGTGCTGGGGGGATGTAGACCAATACTATGGTGAGTGGTTTACCCTCCCACTGGCCCCAGGCTGCCGCAAATCTGCCCTGATCGTCCGTTTTTGTGGAGGTGAGCAGGAATGGGGACGACCTATGCAGCAGAATCCCCGTCCCCCTTGAACCCGAAGTGAAGTCAGAATGCACCACCATGTGGTATCCCTTCCTATTTAGTGCCTGACTAGCAGTGCCCACCAAGTGCGTCTCCTGGAGTAGCACCAATGCTGGTGCAGCCCTCTTGATGCCCTGTATCACTAAGCCCCTCTTGATTTTGTCCGCCAGTCCTCTTACATTCCAAGTCATAAGTTGCAGCGGGGCCACCTGTGCCAGCTGGTGGAGGTCTACCCCTGTAGCGTCTGCCCGTGTATTGTGTGCCATGGTGCAATGCGGGGTGCAGCCAACCTGTCTGCTACTATGGAACTCCTATTTATATAGCGGGAGATGACAGTGTCCTTGTGCAAAGCTATCTCACATTGTGCTCCTTCATCCTGTGTTAAACATGCATCCACCCCCTGTATCGAGGTTCTTACAGTCTGAAACATCTTAACAACAAACAACACCACCTGCACTAAGGTGCAGATTTTGAAACTCGTCCCCTCTTGAACACCCCCCTCCCTGCCCTCATGCCAAACGGACCCAAAACTGCCCGCCTCCCCAACCTAGCAGAGTGCTTAGCCCCTAAATAAAACTTGATACTTGCTCGTTGAGGGGAGGAGTGCCCCACGACCTGCGGCCCCTCATACTCTCTTCGGGGGGCCCTTCACCCGATATCCAAGGGCAGTCTCTCAAGCCGCAGTTTCTCATGTCCATTAACATATAGCTACCGGGTGATCATTATTCTGGCGCAGAAACATCTTCCAGTCTGCCCGACTCATCTGACCGTTCTCTTTCTGTGCGGTCAGGGGTCGACGAGCCCGCGCGGCCCTTCTCTGCCTGGTCACCCTTTTTCCTGTTCCCTCTGCGGTGTTGGGCGGCCGGCCTCCACCCATCAAGCCACTCTCGCGCCACCTCAGGATTGTCAAAGAACCAAGTCTTGTTTTCCGCTACTATTCGCAGTTTGGCCGGAAAGATCATAGAATACGGAATTTCTCGGGATCTCAGTTCCCTTTTAACATCCAGGAACGTCTTCCTCCGACGCGCGACTTCCGCGGTGTAATCCGGAAAGAAAGCAACCGTCGCATTCTGTATCTTGATCGGAGGGGATCTCCGTGCCGCCTGCAATATGGCGTCCCTGTCGAGGAAGTTGAACATGCGTGCCAGAATGGGTCTAGGAGGTGCTCCCAGCTGTGGTCTGCCCCCTGGTACTCTGTGCGCTCTCTCCACTGACATACCAATATATTTACTGTTGCACGGGCAGGTTAGTTGATAAATGACGTGAGTGCTATTGCAATTGGTGAATTGTGTCTGCACCCATGGGCGGTCCGTCCCAATGTCTATTTGACAGGAGCGTGATGTATGTTGACAGACGGAGCAAGCCCCACAAGGGTGATGCCCTGTCAATGCTGGTAAATCCCACAAGGTACCAATCGCTCTTCTAGGTGTATCTTTGGGACGAGTGTGTACCAATCTGTCATGCAGGCTTGTTGACCTCTTAAAGGCGAACAAGGGAGGCTCAATCTTATCATTACTCGCGTTCAAGAGCCTCCAATGTCGTCTTACAATTTGTTGTATGCGGTTGGACCTGGTGTTAAAGGTGCTCACAAAAGTCATACGCTCTAAAGGTGGTTTCTCCACTGGGGGATCAAGTAGAGCTAGACGATTGGTTTTCGTAGCTCGTTTGAGCGAACGTCTGATCGATTTTTTCGGGTATTGTCTTTCAACTAGCTGGTGGCATAAATCTTCTGCATGTTTGGAGAAAGTGTCTTTCACCGAGCAATTGCGCCTAACTCGGAGAAATTGCCCATAAGGTAAATTATCTCTGAGGGCTTTGGGGTGCTGGCTCCCATATAGTAAAAGGGAATTCCTGGCCATTGGTTTGGCGGAACAATTCGCTCTCTAGGCCAGTCTCAGTGGCATAAATAGAGAGGTCTAAAAAGGAAATCCTTTCTCTATTCATCTCCACTGTGAACCGTAGGTGTTGATTTTGCATATTCAACTACTGATGGAATAGAAGGATCGACTCCCGGTCACCCCTCCAGACCACCAGGATATCGTCTATATACCTCTTCCACCACTTGATATAAGGGTGGAAGGGATTAGTTGGTGTCAAGACGTGTTGTTGTTCAAAAGTATGGACATACAAGTTCGCCAAACTTGGGGCGAAAATGCTGCCCATACTGGTCCCTGAGGTCTGGAGGTAGACGGTATCCTCGTATCTGAAAAAATTGTCTTTCATAGCTAACCTTGCTAAGGCCAGTATGAATGAAACTGGCGTGATCGAATCTAGTTCAGTTTGACTCAGAATGGTCCTGATGGTGTCAAGGGTCTCATCTTGAGGAATTGACGTGTACAACGACTCGACGTCAAACGAGACTAGATAATCTGTCTCGATCTTGTACTCTATTTCAGGTATGGCTCTCAAGACATCTGTAGTGTCTTTTAGATACGTAAGCATTGTTTGGACAATAGGTCTCAGAAAGTAATCCACGAATGCAGGCAAAGGCTCCAAAAGGGAACCTTGACCGGATATAATAGGTCTCCCAGGCGGTGGTCTCTGGGCCTTATGCACTTTAGGTAAAGTGTAAAAGTATGGCATCATGGGATGTGAGGTCACTAAAAACAATGCCTCATGGTTTGTAATCCAGCCTTCACTCAAGGCTTCTTCAACCAGGGTGTTGATCTCGAGAGATAACCTCTCTGTTGGATCTTCTGCTAGCGGTGTATACGAAGTTTGTACAATTAGTTGTCGTAAGCACTCGGCTCTGTAGTCGGCGGTATTTTGTATCACGATTGAGCCACCCTTGTCTGCAGGTTTAATCGTGATTATGACTATCCATTTGCAAATTTAATATGAATTTTACTGTGGGCTTCAATGCTTAGTCGTAAGAGTTGATTGACAAGCATTGGCTCATCCCAAGTGAATGACAGTGTAATTGGCAGAGCCGGTGTAATATCTAAAGCCCCCTTCAGTTTCTCAATCACCCCTTCACACTGAGGAAGACCCAATCAGTTTCTTCTCAACAGTATCCAGACGACTTGCAAATGCACTTGATCCATATGGTCAAGATTTTAATTTAGGTTTGGTCACCACCAGAAGACGATGTAACATTGTGGGGTCACCAGGTGATAAAGGGAACCTCTCCTTTGGTTGACCGCTTGTCATTCATCGGAACACGGGCACTACTGCCTAATCTTGGCATTGTTAAGTTGCCTTGGCATTGGTGGGTGCTGATGGATATCTGGGACTCTGAAGGTCATTCTCTTGAGAGCACCCTTCTCTTTCAAGGTCATCAGGATATGAGTGGGCACCCACTGCTATTCTAAGTAAAAACGACATTGGGCAAGACTGATTGAGGCATATGTACAAGCCCCTATCGCCACGGAAACGTCACTTTTTGTGACGTTTCTGTGGCGATAGGGGCTTTGCCTTATTTACAAGGAAGCATTAAGCCACTTAATTTGACTTAATGCTTCCTTGTAAATAAGGCCCCCTTTCACGCTATGCTTAGTGTGACAGGGGTGGGCAGTGGGTGTTGGCTCGGCATTCCACCTCAACACCAATTGATTTTGATGCTGCCCCTGTTTTCTTTTTTTACAGAGTTTTATATAGCGCGAACTTGACCCGAATCGGGTATCAAGGCGCTTTACATAGCGCCAGTTGTAATACATGAGGACACATTAATTTTTTTATTTTTTTTTGTTAGGCATGGGGAGATCAAGTGATTTGCCCAGAATCACAGGATGTTCAGCGTCATTGCCGAGACTCAAACCTAGTTCCCCAGATTCAAGGTCGACTTCCCTAGCCTTTAGACCAACTCCTCTCCTCTCTTTACAAGGGCAGCGTAAACAGGGGGCAGTGCCAACATTCAGACCAGGAAAAACCTGGTCTTAAGTTGGGGAAATGAGGAGAAATGCTTTATTTCTCCTCGTTTTTGCTGTTTCCATGTGTGCTGCCTTGTGCAGCACACATGGAAACAGCAAAACGCCTTGGATTGTTTATGTACAGGAAGGTGCCCGTTCCTGCACATAACCAAACCGTTAGAAAAAATGACATTTTGTAACTACTATGTGTGCTGTATTATGGAGCACACATAGAAGTGACAAAATGGCATTTCAGGATTGTTTATGGGCAGGAAGGGACACCTTCCTACAAATAAACCATCTTCTCCTGCACGCAGACACCCTTGCACTCTGGTGTAAGTATTAAAGCTTTGGATTACCATAGTCACTCCAAGCTTAGTATTACAGCTTTGGATTCATATTGTCCTTCCAGGCTTAGTATTACATCTTTGGATTACAATAGTCCTTCCAGGTTTAGTATTACATCATTGATTTACTATAGTCCTTCCAGGCTTAGTTTTACAGCTTTGGATTACTACAGTCATTCCAGGCTTAGTATTACAATTTTGGATTACTATAGTCATTCCAGACTTAGAGGTCGATTACGATGCCATCCGGAAAGGCTCTGAATGCGATTTGGTATCTCAGAATCCATTTCGGAACCCTTGTTTCCGGCGGAATCGTACACATTTCCCAACGACCAATTACAATGCCCAGAATCCGTTCGGGCAGTCCGAATCGGTTCCAAAAGGCATTCGTACAGGCTGAATCTTTCAGAGCCGAATCATACAGCTCTATTGACATGGTTTCCGAGCGAGCGATTACGATAACCAATTTGGACAGCCGTTTCGATTCGGGCTGCCCGTCATGAAACGGCTGTCAGAATCTGTCTTTGGGGGCCTGTTTGAGGCCCCCCTTCACATGGAAGCAAGTAGTTGGGACCCGAGGGGGTCCCCAAGGGACCCCTCTTTCCAAACATGCACAATGTGGCTTGCACCATGGGGTGCCCACCACAGGGTGCAAGGTTTTTTCGGAACACAATAATAATAATAATAATAATCCACATTTGTAAAGCGCACAATCACCCGTAAGGATCTCTAGGCGCTGGGGTCCGTCGGGAAGATTAAGCGAGCTATTGCCCAGAGTCGCAAGGTGCTGGGCTAATCTGCTGCCAGTGCCAGGGATCGAACCGTGATCCCCAGATTCCGGAGTCAGTCACCCTAGCAGTGGCGCCACACCTCTTCCACTGAAGTCAATGGGGGTCCGACCAAATCGCATCCGGAAGCATCCAGATGCATCATAATCGGTCGGTCATACTCGCAGACCTGGTTCGTTTGCAAACTATTCCAAACCCGATTCAGTCGGAAAAGTTTCCTAACACGATTATAATTGGCCCCTTAATATTACAGCTTTGGGTTACTATAGTCCTTCCAGGCTTAGTATTACATGTTGGGATTACTATTGCCCTTTCAGGCTTAGTATTACAGCTTTGGATTACTATAGTCATTCCAGGTTTAGTATTACAGTTTTGGATTACTATAGTCCTTCCAGGCTTAGTGTTACAGCTTTGCATTACAATAGTCTTTCCAGGCTTAGTATTACCTCTTTGTATTACTATAGTAATTCCAGGTTTAGTATTACATTTTTGGATTACTATAGTAACTCCAGGCTTAGTATTGCAGTTTTTGAATACTATAGCAATTCCAGGCATAGTATTGCAGCTTTGGGTTACTACAGTAATTCCAGTTTTAATATTACATCTTTGAATTACTATAGTATTACAGGCTTAATATCACAGCTTCCAGACACAGTATTGCAGTTTTGGATTACTGTTTTCGTTCCGGGAACAGAATTGTAGATTTGGAATGATATAGTTCTATCTACTCATGGTGGCCACCGGCCCTGGGCACAGCACCCATACCAACGGACCACGCACGTAACCTGGGCTTCATCCTGGACTCCTCCCTCTCGATGACCAGACAAGTCAACGCCGTCTCATCATCATGCTTCAACATCCTGCGCATGCTCAAAAAAATCTTCCGCTGGATCCCCACCGAAACAAGAAAAACAGTCACCCACGCACTAGTCACTAGCCGACTAGATTATGGAAACACCCTGTACGCCGGAACCACAGCCAAACTACAGAAAAAACTCCAACGCATCCAAAACGCCTCAGCCAGACTCATACTGGACATCCCCCATCAAGCCCACATTTCCAGTCACCTAAAAGACCTCCACTGGCTTCCCGTCAACAAGAGAGTAACGTTCTGTCTCCTCGCCCACGCACACAAGGCCCTCTACGACCTAGGACCAGAATGCCTCAACACACGACTATCCTTCTACACCCCCACCCGCCAACTACGATCATCTAAGCAAGCCCTCGCCGCAATTCCGCGCATCAATAGATCCACCATGGGAGGAAGATCTTTCTCCTACTTAGCGGCCAAAACATGGAATTCCCTCCCCACTCACCTCCGCCTTACACAGAACCACCTCTCCTTTAGAAAGCAGCTAAAAACCTGGGGCCTCATTTATGAGGCCGTGCGTGAGTTTTGCGCTTCCGATGCGTCACTTTTTGTGACGCATCGGCGGCGTAAAACATGCGTCGTGTTGCGCACTATTTACAAAGTGACGCATCTAAGCAGATGCGTCACTTTGTAAACCCCTGCGCTACATTTTACCTGCGTCAGGTATAATGTATGCAAAGGGGGCGTTCACACGCAAAAAGCCTCGTAATAGTGACGCAGTGAAATCTATGAGATTTCACTGCGTCACTTTTAGGACGCTGGTGCGTCAAAATCTTGCGCCTGCCTCACAGCAGGCGTAAGTCTGATGCAAGCCCTTTCACATGGGGCTTTCCCCATGTGAAAGGACGCATTGCTGGAGTTGCGTCACTTTTGTGACACACCCCAGCAATGCCTGACTTTTGCGCTTACAGATACGTCAGAAATACTGACGTATCTGTAACTCCTTGCGACATGATGCGTTATATTATAAATATGACGCATCAATCATGTCGCAGGGAGAGCGCAGTGAAAAGTGACGCATCGCTGTTTTCACGCAGCGATGCGTCACTTTTCATAAATAAGGCCCCTGGCTATTTGATAAGTAATGCACCCACCCTCTCACAAGCGCCTTGAGACCCTCTGGGTGAGTAGTGCGCTATACAAATTTCTGAACTTGAACTTGAACCAGGTACAGTGTTACTGCTCCGGGTGACTGCAGTCGTTCTAGGCACAGTAATGCCGCTTTCCATTACTATAGTCATTCCCGCCACAGTATTACATCCTACACCTTTGGACGGGTCTAGTACAAGTTGTCCTTCCAGACAGAGGATGATCTTTATCTGAATGCTATGATTTTCCTGTATCAGGACAAGTCTCTGTTGCTCAAACTGGTGCAGGCAGCTGTGGACCGGATTCAGGATTCGGGGTTTCAATAAGTAGAGCTCAGATCTTGTTCCTTCAAGGCAGGTGGAGCAGTGGACTCTGAGAAGTAGGTTATGTCTCTTCCTGTATGATGACGCCAAAAATGATTGTCGCACCGGGCACCACCAGCGCTAAAGCCGGCCCTGCCTCCATCTGTAGCGCCCCCTGTAGGACTGTAACAGCTCTACGCACCAATCCATCCGTCAGCAAACATTGCTGTCCATCTTGCACAGCAGGGGCCTCCTGTCCCATCGTCCTAATGTTTCTCATCTCAGGGATCCGGGCATTATAGGTCAGGGATTGTCCCGCCCTCACCCCAGCGCTGTTCTGCAGCTCCAGGAAGGAGCCCAGGCCCGTCTGTGAACAGGTTCAACACCGCTCAGCTCACTCACGGGCAGGCGAGAAGACTTCACATCGGAGATACGTGTTGGGGAGATCCTACGTGGCACGGCAGAGTCCTCACCGGAGACTACAGACCCCGGAGTCTCGTGCACAGACTCCTGAGGGCCCAGTTCCTGCCGTGTAACAAAACCTCTGCCCCCACCAGTGCACGCCCCTCCCCAGCATCCACCGCCCTGAGCCGCACGGGAAGAGCGGAGCATCGGAGCACGGGACAATCCTAGATTCGCAGTTGCTCCTTCACTGAACCCAAGGTGTGCGGACCACTAGCGGCCAGCAACATTCAAATATGGTGAGGCGCCATGTTTAATAAACTCATCAAGGTGCATATTACCAAGAAAGGGCGATACATTATCGCTGCTTTTCTCAGCAGGAAACTGCTGCTAAAGCGGCGATGATGGGCTTGATGATAGACTTTGGAGAATTCCCACAGAAGCCCAGGTTCACACAGGAACTTGAGCTGCTATGGGAATTCACAAGGACATATTATCAAGCGCAATATCGCCACTTTAGCGGGCAGTTTCCTGCTGCTAAAGCGGCAATAATGTTAACGCGTTCTTGATAATATGCCCCATATTTGTTGCGCTGGCATGCAGGGTCCCGTTGCTCCTTTGCTCTCCTCAGCGGTGACTAGGGGCAGCGGAAAGGGAAGGACTTCCTCCCTTGTGGAAAAATGAAACCAACTGTAGGAAGGTGAGATCATTCTGCATGGTTACCCCCACTTTTTGCCTGGCATTGCTCTGTTTTATGACTAGTCTGACTGGGATCCGGCTAATCAGGAACCCAATCTCCCTGCTTCCTCCCTAAATTGGCTATGGTAAGTACTTTGGTACATTCCTAATTGGCTGCTGGGGTACCCTTGTAAGTCCCTAGTATGTGGTACTGAGGTACCTAGAGCATAGGTACACCAGGGGTCCCACGTGGGCTGCAGCATGTATTATACCACCCACGAAGGATTGCAGTCTGCGTGAGTTGGTGTTTGCACCTCTCAGAAAAGATATGTACCCTATATCTTACATCACTGCACTTAGAACCTATGAGTCACCTCTCTTTCAGTCCCAAAGGCAGGGTGCTCGGTTACAAGTGTGAGGGTGCACCTGTATGCGCAGACCACCCCTACAAACCCCAGAGTCCATTCTCCGGGCTTTGTAAGTGAATCAGCCATTTCGATACATTGCGGGGCCATGCGTCATTACGTGATGACCATCTCTAAACTGGCTGAAGTAAACCTGGGAATGTTTGGTATCAAACATGTTGGAATCACACCCCAACGTTCTAGCCACACGATCCTGCAGCTCCCTCAGAGCAGCTTCACCGGTCCCAGGTCACCAGGGAGGCCGTGCAGCCAAAATATAATGCTCCAGGCGAAGGCAATGGATGTCCAAGCAAGACAGAAACAGCTCTAATGAAGCATCAGGATGGGGCCTACATCGACGGGTTAGCAGCTGGAATGCATGGCTCTTCAGTATCAGGATATCGGGGCATTCAGAGCGGAGCTTACGGGAGTGCGACCGCCATCTTTGCCACATTGGCCGGGCCCCCGTGTCCCCGGATCTTGTATTAAGAATCTGATGCAAGTCTATGAGGTCAAGATGTGCTTTTATTTTTGGGGAGATTTATAAACAGCAAACGGGACCCAAAGGTTTTGGAGCACTTTACATGAGCACCAGTTACATTACACAATGTCACGGTAATTTTTTTGATGTGGAGAAAGCCTGGTAAAGAACACGGTGAGATGTGCAGTATTTCTGCAAAAGGACAATCTGATGCTGGTCAGATACATATGCAGGCGAGGAGGGGCAAGCCCAAGGATCTTGGCAAAGTTGCCAGGTCACTGTGGGAGTCTGTTTCCAGGAGGGGATTCCCTTGATGACAGAATATTTTCCGGGACCTTGCACCATGGTGGTGGCTGGTATTCAAGGCGTCAGCATGACAGCAGCAGCTGGCAATTACACCCCCTGGTCTTCATGGACATGGTAGAATTGTGGGTTCCCTACAGAAAAGATCTGTTTGCCTCAAGACTGACAACTCGGTTGGACAAATATTACAGTTGGAGGCCAGAGTCAGAAGCATTGGCTATAAATGTTTATGGCTTTACACCTTTCCTTATGGTCCCTAAGTATGTTTTTCATGTTTGCAGACAGTGTGGCTGGCTACGGTGACCCTCAGTGATGGGCACAGTCACGCTTCCCGTCTCTTCTGGAGATCCACACCAACCCGAAGACCACCCTCAGAGGCACCCTGATCTACCGACCCCCGGGTCCACGCACACGATTCAGCGAGGACATCGCCGACTTCGTCAGCCCGCATGCCCTCCCCTCCGCCGACTACATCCTCCTGGGGGACCTCAACTTCCACCTGGAGAACAACAGCGACCGCAACACCATCAGCCTGCTCGACAACCTCGCCAACCTCGGACTCAAGCAACTGGTGACCACCCCCACCCACCTCGCCGGACACACACTCGACGCCGTCTTCTCATCCAGCAAAGACGTCACCTTCAGCCACGCAACAGGACTCCACTGGACGGACCACAGCTGCGTCCACTTCACCTTCAAAAGAACGACGATCCACCACCACCAGCAACAGGTTGCCCGAAGAAGCTGGAACAAGATCACAGCCGACCAGCTCACCGCTTCCCTGAGCCAGCACCCCCCCGCCAGCTCAGCGAACCCCAGCCAGGCCGCCGACAACCTCACGAAGTGGATCAACAACTGCGCGGACGAACTCGCCCCTCTGAGAACCCCACCCAACAGACCCTGCAGCAGAAAATCACCATGGTTCACCGACGAACTCAAGAGCTCCAAGAAGAACTGTCGAGCCCTCGAGAAAGTCTGGAGAAGGGAACCAACCACGGACAACATGACCACCCTCAAGCTCGCCACCCGGAAACACCACCAACTGATCCGCGCCACCAAGAAAAATGCATACAAGGACCGGCTGGACAACAACGCACACAACGGCAAGGAACTCTTCAACATCGTGAAAGAGCTCTCCAACCCCAACGCCGGAAACAATGACATCACCCCGTCGCAAGACCTCTGCAACTCCCTCGCGTCCTACTTCCACAACAAGATCGCGGACATACACAACAGCTTCAGCAACCAACCAACGCAAGCCACAACCGCATCAACGCCACCCACCACCACCCTCCGCACCTGGACTCCGATCAGCACTGAAGACACCATCCGCACAATGAACTCCATCCACTCCGGATCTCCGACTGACCCCTGCCCTCACCACGTCTTCAACAAGGCCGACGCTGTCATCGCACCCCACCTGCGGGACATCATCAACACCTCCTTCGACACCGCCACCTTCCCGGAGAGCTGGAAGCACGCCAAACTCAGCGCTCTTCTCAAGAAACCCACAGCAGACCCCACCGACCTCAAGAACTACCGTCCCATCTCGCTCCTCCCGTTCCCGGCCAAAGTCATCGAGAAGACCGTCAACAAACAGCTGGCCGCCTTCCTCGAGACGAATGGATCCCTCGACCCCTCACAGTCTGGCTTCCGAGCGAACCACAGCACCGAGACCGCCCTCATCGCTGCCACCGATGACATACGAACTCTGATGGACAACGGAGAAACAGCGGCCCTCATCCTCCTGGACCTCTCCGCGGCTTTCGACACTGTCTGCCATCGCACCCTAGTACAGCGCCTCGGCAACATCGGAATCCAGGACAAGGCACTGGAATGGATCACTTCCTTCCTCGACGGAAGAACACAGAGAGTCCGCCTACCACCGTACAAGTCAGAGGCCACCAAAGTCATCTGCGACGTCCCTCAAGGATCCTCACTGAGCCCCACCCTCTTCAACGTCTACATGAGCCCCCTCGCGGCCATCGCACGCCAACACAACCTCAACATAATCTCCTACGCCGACGACACCCAGCTGATCCTCTCCCTGACCAACGACCCCGCCACCGCCAGAGCCAACCTGCACGAAGGGATGAGAGATGTAGCCAAATGGATGACGACCAGCCGCCTGAAACTGAACTCGGACAAGACGGAGGTCCTCATCCTGGGCTCCTCGCCCTCCGCCTGGGACGACTCCTGGTGGCCCCCCGCCCTGGGCACCGCACCCAAACCAACGGACCACGCACGCAACCTGGGCTTCATCCTGGACTCCTCCCTCTCCATGACCAGACAAGTAAACGCCGTCTCCTCGTCTTGCTTCAACATCCTGCGCATGCTACGTAAGATCTTCCGGTGGATCCCCACCGAAACGAGGAAGACGGTCACCCAGGCCCTCGTCACCAGCCGACTGGACTACGGCAACGCCCTCTACGCCGGAACCACCGCCAAGCTCCAGAAGAGACTCCAGCGGATCCAGAACGCCTCGGCCAGACTCATCCTCGACATCCCCCGACGCAGCCACATCTCCGGACACCTGAGAGATCTGCATTGGCTCCCGGTCAACAAGAGAATCACCTTCCGTCTCCTCACCCACGCGCACAAAGCCCTACACGACCAAGGCCCGAGCTACCTCAACAACCGGATCAACTTCTACACCCCCAAGCGCCTCCTCAGATCAACCAGCCACGCCCTCGCCGCCGTCCCCCGCATCCGAAGAGCGACAACAGGAGGAAGGTCCTTCTCCCACCTGGCCGCCAAGACCTGGAACTCACTCCCGACCGACCTGCGCCTGACCCAAGACCACCTCTCCTTCAGGAAGAAGCTCAAGACCTGGCTGTTCGAGCAGTAACGGCACCCCCCCCCCACCCCAGCGCCTTGAGACCCTACGGGTGAGTAGTGCGCTCTACAAATGACCTGATTGATTGATTGATTGATGTCAACAGATTGTTCAGTTCTGAGCCCAGTATTGCCAGGACTGCTGAGGAATCCTAGTGGTAATATCACAATTTAGTTCTCTAGTGCAAGGCAGTGCTGTTAGCTTGGAACATCTCAGCGCATTTACAGAATTGCCAGAATTGGTGAGGCAGCTCTCAAACATCAGAGCATCATCGGCAAAAGGCACAACTAGAACTTATGTCAGCTTGGGGCGTCTGGTGCGTGGAAAGGGATATTGATCCCATATTTTCAGATTTCACAAATGTTCTGAACTTCTTGGCACCTTTGGAGGCAGGTCAGAAATGCTGCAGGATGGTTTATACCTAAAGGTCTAGAAAGTTCAGAGTAAGCCACTGGGGGAGCCTCCAATGGTGTGTAAATTGTTCAAAGAGATTAGGTAGAAAAACCCTCCTAAGTCTCGGTATTCTACGCTGTAGGATGGTAATATAGTCTTGCAACTCTTTCAGTCCTTGGACAACAATGACATTTTGTCATTCAGGTATGTGTCAGCCAAACTAGTGACATTGTGATGTTTGGTCTTTTTTAGAAGGTTGTGTAACGTTAGGGATTTGGATGTATTTGCTATGTAGTTATTACCACTTGGGGTACACTCTACAAGCCATAGGAAAATTAATCTATCATTGTTTTTCCTTCTTTTCCCTTGCACCCTAAACTGTGTGTGGTAAGAAGGTAACCTGAGTGTGGTCTATGGTGGGACAGGTAAAGCAAAATCTGGTTGAGGAGTACGGTAAATGTAGTAATGGGTATAGCGAGATCGGGTTATGAGCAAAAGACACTGCTCAAATCGGTCAAGAGAAGGTTGCGGGTTGTGGTCAATGGTGGTGACAAAGACTAAGGGGGTCTGGTTGATGAGTGTGGCCTATGTTGGGATGGTCAATAGAGGTTGTTGGACTTGACCCCTCTGGAGGGTAACCCCCAAGCTTTTTGCCATCCCCCTCCTGTTTTCTGAGCCCATTTTTGTGGATGTTTAGGACTCTGTGCACTTTACCACTGATAACTTGTGCTACAGTGATTGAGCTCACTCCTTATAACATGGTAAAATATGCTTACACCCAATTGGCGCATTTAATTTACTTATACATCCCTAGTGCAGTGGTATCACATGTACCCAGGGCCAGTAAACTAAATGCTCCTAGTGAGCCTGAAACACTTAGGGGCCAATTCCGATCCTGGAAAAACGCTGTGCAAATCGTGGTATGGAGCGTTTTCCCCATACAACTCGTACTTGTAAGGAGGCCCCTACAACCTAGGAAGTACGATCCGTACAAATAGACGCACTCCATACAAATTGTAAAAAAGACCATACAACTCGTATATACAAGCGATTCCGATTCGGATTGCTCTGTACGCGACGTTCCCATGTATTTCCGGAGCAGTTTACAACCCGGCAAGTATGATTCGTACAAACGGCACTCGGTACGGCTCTTTTTTTACAAGAGCCAAAAAGTGCCGGAAAAACCTTGTACGCCCGAATACAGTACGAGAGAGACCCCCTCATGTACGCGTCGTACACCCCATGAATACAGGGGTACGGTGCGTATGTACGGTGGGTATGGATGACACGGAAAAAAATCGCGTATATACGCACCATACCCCAAAATCGCGTATGTACCCCAAAATCGCGTACGCACGCACCGTACCCCAAAATCGCGTACGTACGCACCGTACCCCAAAATCGCGTATGTACCCCAAAATCATGTATGTACACACCGTACCCCAAAATCACGTATGTACCCCAAAATTGCATACGTACGCACCGTAACCCAAAAGTGCGTATGTACCCCAAAATCGCGTACGTATGCACCGTACCCCAAAATCACGTATGTACCCCAAAGTCGCGTATGTATGCACCGTACCCTAAAACCACGTACGTACGCACCGTACCCCAAAATCACGTACGTACGCACCGTACCCCAAAATCGCGTATGTACCCCAAAATCGCGTATGTACGCACCGTACCCCAAAATCACGTATGTACCCCAAAATCGCATACGTACGCACCGTACTCCAAAACCGCATATGTACCCCAAAATCGCGTACCTACGCACCGTACCCCAAAATCGCGTATGTACCCCAAAATCACGTATGTACGCACCGTGTGTACATGCGCAATGTTGGGGTATGCACCATACACGTTCCTCGCATGTGGGGGGACCCTGTACGCCTCATACCCCTATACGACCCGTACCCCAGTATGAGTCATACCCCCAGAACGAGTCATACCAGGGTACGAGGCGTATAGGGGTTCGCTTTGTTGCCCGGTACGAGTCATTCCCCATATACAGGCCATTTTCCATACAAATTGTATGCTGACAACCCGGTACGAATCGTACTTGACGGGTTGGAAAGCCTTTTTACAAATTGTATGGTCTTTTTTACAAGTCCGTGTCGTACAGCTTTTCCCGATCCGATTTGTATGGATCGGGCCGATCTGTATGTATTTTTCCTGTACGAATCGTACTACACGGGTTGGAAGGGACTTTTACAATTTGTATGTGCTTTTGGCAAGTCATGTTATCTCCATATAGTTCATATGAGCTGAAGACTGGTTGGTCTTTGCTGTAGCATAACAGTTCATCGGTGTTACATACGATTGGGAGTTTGTGCTGCTCGATTGATGCATCAGTATCTGTGAAGTTTGACCAGTGCTTTTTCACCCATCCCAAGATCTGGCTGTGCAGATGCAGCAGTCTCTGTTGAAGGCCAATCATGTTGCTCTGGAGACCTTCTATGACATGTGCAAAGCTTCACCAGTGAGAAAGGAGAGACTGAGCCGACACTCTGAAGCTGCAGGAAACTTACCAGCTAAACAAGATGGAGGCTGCGGCGAAGGCAGGCTTGTATGTAGACGAGCAGTGTGAGAGACTGTATAGCGTCATCTACATCAGACTACTGCGCACCTACAGTGGATGGGGCGGAGTGTTAAGGCATGCAGATTTGTAGAGCGCACTCTCACCCTGGAGGGTATCCTGATGCTGCGCAGGTGTGAGTCTAGCCAATCCTAGGGCCCAGTGGCACTACTCAAAAAAACAGATCTGCAGCTTCTTGGGGCATTCAAGAAGTGAGGAGGTGAGGCTCGTATGTGTAGCAGCATGTCCCCCAATGCTTTAGAAGCAATGTAGGAGAATTCTCGACTGATCTGGTTTTCTGTAGGTGTGTGATGTGTGCAGGTAGGAGTCTGGATATGCAGAGGTTTGAGAAATGCTGGGCCAATGTTAATTGTGCTTGTGTGAATATGGGGATCCACTGGAGCTGCTTCAGGTGTGGTGTGATGTGAGTGTGACACAGGAGTTTGGGACTGACTCTAGATGCAAAGTTCTGAATTGTCTGCAGCCTTCTGGTGAGTTGTTTTGTTGATCCTGGAATAGAAGGTGTTTCCATGGTCCGGCTTGCTTTTGACAAGAGTGTGTGTGACGGTTTTCTAGTGGCTGACTGGGAGCCATTTGAAAATCCTCCTCAGCATCTTCAGGATATGGAAACACGAGGTGGTGACAAAGTGGACATGTGTGGTCATGTTGAGTTTGCTATCAATGATAATATCAAGGTTTTTGGCGTGCTTGGTGGGTGTTTGTATTTGCTCTCTTGGGCAACAGTTAAACTTCTACAGTGATGTGCTCTTCTCAAAGATGATGATTTCGGTCGTGTCGGTGTTCAGCTTCAGATAGTTTGTCTTCATCCAGTGAGCAACTTGAGTCATGCCAGCATTGAACTTGATCAAGGGACAGGGCTTCTTGTCTGAGATGGAGAGGATATGTTTTGTGTGGTAAACAGTCTAAATAATTAGTTTTTAATTTCAACCTACAATAATATTGAGTTGGAAATATCGTAGGGACGCAATATCCAAATCAAGAATATCGACAACCAGAATATCGACCTGAAGGTAAGAAATATCGTTTTTGTTAATATCAAAGTTAGTAATATCAATAGTAAAAATATCGATGTTACTAATATTGATATTTATTAGTGTGATGTATTTTATTATGAATTTTATGTTTGTGTTTATATTTTCGGTTAATTATTGTACTAGTTTTAGAATATATGTATACAATTTTTAAATGTTAGTAATTTTTTTTTAAAGTTAAATATGTGTTCTACTACCGTAGCGTGTTGTGCGTTTATAGGGGAATAGAGTGGGAAGTCATTTAATTATATTAAATTAATTAAAAAATGTTAGGAATTAGTAAATATTCTTAAGTACATTTCGCGTTTTAGTTCTGTAGCGGGTTGTGGATTTATAGGGGAATAGGGTGGGATGTTATTTAATTGTAATTAAGTAATTATTTATTTTTATTTATTGGTATTGATAAATCATTTTATGTTAAATAATTAATAATTGGTAATTCATTTTTATTAATTGGTTAGTTGGTAATTATATTAAGTGTATTAATTTATTATTGAAGTGTGTTGTGAATTTATAAGGCAATGGGGTGGGAAGTAATTGAATTGTAATTAAGTAATTATGTATTGTATTGTTGAGTATTTAATAATTAATGTATTGTTAATTAATTATTAACTGACAATAACGTTTTTATAATTAATATTTTTATGTTTGGAAATTAATGTATTGTTCATTAATTATTAATTGGTAGTTAATTGTGATTAATGATTATTTATTGGAATATACCAATAATTTATAGTGTATTAATTATTAATTGCTAAATATGTTTTCATAATTATTGTTTTTGGGTATTGACAATTAATTATTGTTTATTTAATTATTATTTGGTTATTAATTGTTAATGTTTATTATTTAATTGTATTGATCATCAATTTAATTGTTAATTAATATTAATTGATAATAATTTTTACGTAATTATTTATTGGTATTGTTAAATAATTTATTGTTATTTATTAATTAAATTATTATTTATTTAAATCAAATTATTTTAATTATTGGTAAGTTATATTTACCCCTACGCTATCCAACACTTTCCCTACTGTTGCACTCCCTGGAGTTGGAATAGTAATTTTAACCACTACGCTATCCAACACTTTCCCTACAGTTGCACTCTCTGGAGTTGGAATAGTAATTTTAACCCCTACGCTATCCAGCACTTTCCCTGCTGTTGCACTCTCTGGAGTTGGAATAGTGATTTTTACCCCTCCGCTATCCAACACTTTCCCTACTGCTGCACTCTCTGGAGTTGGAATAGTAATTTTAACCCCTACGCTATTCAACACTTTCCCTACTGTTGCACTCTCTGGAGTTGGAATAGTCATTTTAACCCCTACGCTATTCAACACTTTCCCTGCTGTTGCACTCTCTGGAGTTGGAATAGTGATTTTTACCCCTACGCTATCCAACACTTTCCCTACTGTTGCACTCTCTGGAGTTGGAATCATAATTTTAACCCCTACACTATGCTACACTTTCCCTACTGTTGCACTCTCTGGAGTTGGAATAGTAAGTTTAACCCCTACTCTATCTAACACTTTCCCTGCTGTTGCACTCTCTGGAGTTGGAATGGTAATTTTAACCCCTACGCTATCCAACACTGTCCCTACTGTTGCACTCTTTGGAGTTGGAATAGTAATTTTTACCCCTATGCTATCCTACACTTTCCCTATTTTTGCATTTTCTGGAGTGGGAATAGTAATTTTTACACCAACGCTATCCAATATTTACTGTTTTAGTTAATGTAGTGTATAATTTTTTTTTTAATTTGTTGATATATTTTTTATATTTGTATTTATGTTATTTTTGTACGTGTATGAATTTATCATTTATAAAATGTTTTTAACGATTTATAAGTTATTACAAGAATTAATTGCAAATATCATCAAGTATATATATATTATATTTTATATGCATTTTATAACATATTTTTAACTATGTTTATTTTAAATATATGTATTTTTTACTTTATTTTACATGATTTTTTAACATTAACATTTAAAAAAACAGTATTTTTAACAACAATATTTTTGACGATATTTTTTCTCTCGATATTTTTGTACTTACCTTAATGTAGATAGGACTTCGATATTCTTGACATCGATATTTTGGCTCCGATCTTTTTGACGTCGATATTTTTGACGTCGATATTCTGTCAGTGATTTGTTTAGTGTCATTGGTGTAAGAGAGGGACGTTGATATCGTGAGAGCAGAAGATGCTGGCTAGAGGGATTATGTAAGTGCTGAAGAGGGTCGGGCTCCGGGAGGATTCTTGTGAAACTCCGTAGATGAGGTTGCGGGCTTCCAAGGTGTACGGTGTCAGGCTGACCGACTGGGTCCTTCCTGTCAGGAGGCAGCAGATGCATCAGAGTGTGTCCTTGGATTCCAGTTTCATGTAGGCATTGGATGAGGATGGGGTGGGAGACTGTGTCCAACCCTGCAGAAAGGTCCAACAGAATGAGGGCCACCATCTCCCCTCCATCCAGAGTCTTGAGGATATCATTGATCACAGCGATTAGGGGAGATCCTGTGCTGTGGTTTGGTCTGAAACCAGACTGAGTGGTGTTGAGGAGTTGGTGGTAGCTGAGGTATTCGGAGTCTGTTGATGATTTTCTCTAAGACTTTGGCTGGGAATAGTAGCAGGGAGAACGTAGTAGTGGACGAGAATTGAAGGGTCCGGGGAGGGTTCCATCAGCAGTGCGAGGGCAGCTGCATGTTTCCAAGCAACTGGGAAGGTCTCGTAAGAGGCGGAGGACTTCATAATGGATTTGAGCATGGCGTTGATTGGTTGCAGTCCTCTGGAGTAGTTGTGGTGGGGCATGGGTCTCATGGGGCACCTGAGCGGATGGATTTGATGGTGGTGGCAGTTTCTTCTGGGGTGATGACAGGTCATGTAGTTAGCATTGGTTCTTTGGAAACGATCCAGAGGCATTTGGCGAAGCTTGTTGGTTCCAGTTGTGTGTTGAAGTTGCTGTAGCGATGCTGTGCATAGAGGTGATTTTGTTGCTGAAGATTTTTGCAAAGGGGGTTATCAACCTGAAAGGCGGAAGCTTATGAGGTCAAATCGTTCATGATGGTGAAGAATTCATTGCTTCTGTTGGTGACAGCATCGATGCGGTATGCCAAAGCAGTGCGTTTAGTAGTTCAGCTCATTTGAGTCCTGTCAGCATTGTTCTGGCTTATTCTCCATTTGATTGTTGTTGTGTATCATCAATCTGAGTTCCTCTGTGTTCCAACTGGACTGGAGTCTAGATAGTGTTGTTTCTCTGTACGGAGTTAGGGAGTGGGTGCTGGAGATGATCCAATTGTTGAAATTCTTGATTGCTTGGGGAGGCTTCTACTGTGTTCAGGTCAGTAGGTTTTGAGAGCAGTGTTTCATTCCTTGGCAGTGATGCTATTCAGTTTCGACAAATTGGTCTGGTGGTGGTGCATGTGTGTTGGACCGGGACAGAGATGCTGAGCTTGATGAGAATGTGGTTTGTCCAGGAGACAGGTGTTAGCTTGTCGACTTGGATGTTGTAGAAGGTGGTGAAAATAAGGTCCAGGAGGTGGCCAGCAACGTGGCTAGGTCCTTTTATTAGTTGGATGAAGCCCATGCATCAAAGGTTTTTGATGAGTGCTTTTGAGTTGAGGTCGGCATAGTCTTCCGGGTGGAAGTTCAGGTCAAGTAGGATGTAATTGCTAGCGTCGAAGATGAGTGGTGTGAAAAAGTCTGTGATGGTGTGTTATATCTTAAATTAGGCATGATGCATTCTCTCCTTAGTTCTCTGCTAGCTGCTGTTCAGCCAGTGTGTGTGTGTGTGTGTGCATGATGCCATAGTGTTAAAATGTTTATGTATGCTTGAGAGATCAGTTGGAGAGAGCAGGCTGAGCAGCGGGAGGCTGCTCCTGGTGGGGCATTGGAGTTACATCTACCAGGCTTCTGTAACCAAGACTATTACCTCCTAATATATTTCAACAAAAAGCCTACTTGACCTGCCTACAAAGGATCTTTCTTTGATTGCAACATTGTGTTGGTGAAGTTGTTGTGCGGCCCCAGCAGTCAGAGACAAGAGTGTCACTTAGACTGGAGTTGGCTGTGACGTGGAGCTTGAACAGCAGGTGGTCCATGCTGTGTGATGTGTTCATTGAGGTGGTGCAGGTGTTGCCGTTCTTGTGGATGATGGCAATTCTGCCTCTGGGCTTGTGTGAAGTCTGTCTTGACTAGTAATCTTGTAGCTGGCAGGGGGGTGGCTGTGTTGATGTCAGGTGCTAATGCGGATTTCAGCCAGGTTTTCATGAGGAAAAGTGAATCCAGGGCATTGTTGAGCAGCAGGGCCCAGATCTCTGTGGCGTGTTTCGTGAGTGAGCGCGTGTTGTGGAGCATACATGCAAGTGTTTTATTGGTGGTTGCAGGACTGTATGATTGGGAAAGAGTGGGGTGTTGAGTGCTGTTGGTGCAGGTTTGTTGAGTGTGGTAAGTGCATGAAAACTTGAAAGAAGCGCAGGTGAGCGCTCCCTAAGCGCAATGTGGCAGCAGCGTGGGGAGTAGTTGCCAGGTTTGAGGGCTTGGAGTGTCACAGGGTGGTAGAAGACGGGAGGGAGGAGGACCATATATTTGTATATAATGGAAATATTTACCTGTTGGTATAATGTTTTGTTATATTTGGATGATTCATTTGCTAAAACATGAAAAGTATCAAAGTATGAGTGCATGTTTATCAGTTAAATAAATACAGAAATATACCATTTTATGACTCCATTTATTCTCAGAACCTAAAATAAATATGGATACATTCCAATAAAAAGAGCACAAAATAAATATAGATAAATACAGACGAAAATGTTAAAACAAATCAATACCATCAAACGGGGAGCGCTGATAATAGTGGAAAGCTGAAGGCATTCTCACCCGCCTTATTAAGATCTTGCGGCTGGAGAATTCCGCCGCCGTCAGGCTGGTAGTATACCGCCGAGCCCATTTGGATGTTAACGATCGACTGGCGGTCTCTTGGCAGCAGTGTCCTGATGGAGTGGCGTGCCGCTTCTGTAAATATATGTAAGTACTACATGTCAATATCAGAAAATACATATATATGTTGTGTGTGTCGTAATGTGTATGTAGGTTATGCGTACTGTGTGTTTTATTGCATGTAAAATAACACAAGCTAAAAGTAACTGTTACCTTTCACCACATAAGATAAGAGACAGAGAAGCCTACCTTCGATTCTAGCGACAACATCTGAGCGTCATGGTTTGGGGTCAGCAGCACAGAAAGGACCTGGATAATGGCGTCCTACATGGATTTCGAAGTGGGACCCCAAAAATAGGTCAGTAAGCACCTCCTTTACTACCTTTCTGCCGAGTCGCATATGGCGGTGTCGGCACCAGGAAAAGCTCAACAGAAAGGCAGATCTTAATCTGGATGGTGTGATGTTTGGCGGGACTGCCTCCAAGACCCGCCTCTGGCTCTCCCACCTTCGATGTGGGAGCAGGGGTGTTGGTGGTGCCAGAAGGACTGCAGCGGTCTTGTAGCAAAGTTCCCACCAAGATAATAATTTGGTTGTCGGACTGCCAAGGCAGCGGACGGGAAGACCGCTGAAAAAACAACAGCAGGACCGTTCCGCCAAACTCGTAATCAGGCCCTATGTTTTGAGCTGAAGAAGTTAATCTTTTTTGGAACGTATTCGAAAGACATATTGTGCATACATTTTTGCCTGTCCTAAGTGACACTTCATGTAACTACTGTAGACTTTGCGCATAAGACAGAATGTAGGGAACGTTGCGGTTCTAACCCAACAGATCTTGGGCCCAAGGAAGTACCACCTTTCGGATGTATGGTGGAACAACGAATGGCTTTACCACGCGGTACTTTACAACGCGGTCTTTACTGAGAACTTACCCGTACAATGCACATCTTAACCCTACATGTCACTACCAAGCATATTGTTAGAAATGGGATTTCCGGTTGGCTAAGGCTTGCGCCAAAGCCAGGCAGAAACCACCACTCTAGTCAGGGCAAGGGAGTTACACGCCAAAGATAACCCCTGCTCACCCTCTAGGCAACATGACGCGAGCAGTAAGGCTTATCCTGGAGGCAATGTGAGTTAAGTATTTGCGCACGTACCCAGCAACAACACCCAAGGCCCACCACATAGGAAAGTCCACACATGGTTATATATAAAAATAGCCTTTGTATTATAACAAACATATTAGATAAAAACACACACTTTAAAATGTTCCAACAGGCACGGGCAGAATTTACAGGGGATATATGTACAGGACAGGGCCACATGGACCACTGTCAGGAATAAGCACTTTTAGAACTAGCACTTGGTAGAGATAATAATTATCACATAGAACATAGAACTGTGGCACCAAATAACAAAATGTAGCACACAACCAGTAACCACTGGTGAAAAGGTAAGTACCACCTATGCAATCCTAACCGCCTTAGGAGAATATCACGCAGGGAATCATGAACTCACTAGTAGGACCTATATTATTTATTATTATTATTATTAATCGGGTTTTGTAAAGCGCAAACAACCCGGAGGCCTCGTAGCACTGTGTATAGTCATACTAATGTAAGGGGAAGAAGTTAAATGAACAGATACGTTTTCAGATCCTTCCGGAATTTTAGAAGGCTGGGTTCACTACGAAGGAGAGAGGGCAGAGAGTTCCATGCCTTTGCGGCATTCCAAGAGAAGGAACGCCCACCCCATCTGGAGCGTCTGATCTTATTGACAGTAGCCAGGAAAGCAGTACTAGATCGCAGCGATCTGTGAGGAAGGTAGGGTTTTGCAAGGGAGCAAATCATGGTAGGGGCAGTCTTCCACATGGCTTTGTGCATGATACACAAGGATTTGAACAGCACTCTGGCCTTAATGGGAAGCCAGTGCAGTTTCCTCAGGGCCATTGTGCCTGATTCCCGTTTGTTGAGGCCTAGTAAAAGGCGGGCTGCAGCATTTTGTGTCACCTGCAACTTCCTTATTGTGGAGGTGGGAGCCCCTAAATATAGGGAGTTCCCATAGTCCAAACGGGACAAAATAATGGCTTGCACCATTATTCTACGGGCTTCGAAGGGGAGAAGTGGTAGCACCTTTCTCAGCATACGCATGAGGCCAAAGCATGTGGCGGACAGAGTAGTAGCTTGTTGCAAAAAGCTGAGGTTAGTGTCCAGCCAGATGCCTAGACTTTTTATATGGGACTTTGGTTGGGGCGGAGGACCCATACACAGGGGCCAGTCCGACATAGGACTGGGGATGGTTGAGTTGCCTAGCATCATGAGCTCCGTTTTCTCGCCGTTTAGTTTTAAATGCGAGGTAGCCATCCACTGAGCGACCGCTACCAGACAATTACTTAGATTCGAGGGGGAAGAGTCAAGCTGGTTCATAGATGCAACTAATTGTGTATCATCGGCGTAAGTAACTATGTCAAGGCCGAATGAGTGCACTATATCAGCAAGAGGCTGCATATAAATATTAAAAAGGGTAGGGCTCAGAGCAGAGCCCTGGGGCACACCTTGGTCCAGGGGCCAATTTTTTGAATGGGTGGTGCCCTCAACAACCTCAAAGGAGCGGTTCTCCAAAAAAGACTGGAGCCAGTGCATGGCCTTCCCAGAAATTCCCATTTGATAGAGGCGGTGGAGGAGAATGCTGGTGTTGACAGTGTCGAAGGCGGCACTAAGGTCGAGCAGCATAATTGCTGTAGTGCCGCCTTGATCCATATGTTTCCTAGCCAGCTCAGTTACCGCCAAAAGAGCCGCCTCAGTTCCCAATTTGGGACGGAAACCAGCTTGGGAATCATGAAGTAGATGATGATTTTCTAAGAATTGGACAATGGACGTATTGATGTGTTTTTCTAAGAGTTTGCTGACCCACGGAAGGAGAGAAATAGGTCGATAATTGGCCATGTTCTCCGGGTCCAAGGTAGGCTTTTTCAATAGAGCCTTAACGTGGGCACATTTCCAGGCAGTGGGTACTGAGCCTGTGGTAATAGAAGCATTCAGAATATTAAGAATAACAGGTTTGATGGTGTCCTCGATTTTAACTAGCTGGCAGGGGGGGGCAGGATCCGTAGGAGATCCAGATTTAATTTTCAGCATTAGGGCCCCCAGTGAGTTCTCATCCAACAGTGGAAACTCATCTAATTTTGGAGTCGTGGCGTTTAGTAAAATGGTTCCTGTGTCCTGGAACCGATTGGATGGGTTAAAAGCAGAGGCAATTTTCTGTATTTTACTGTGAAAGTATTCAGCTTGGCTATCACAGCGGGCCTGGGCTTTGCTAGGGTCAGTGGGAGTCGGAGGGGTATCAAATCAGGAATTTAGCTATCCGAAAGATTTCTCTGGATGAGTTGGAGGCGGTGATAATTTTTTCCTCGAAGTATGAGGTTTTAATACATCTAATTTCTGTTTTGTATTTTTTGTATTTTTTGATAGCTTCAAGATGAATGGTTTTGTCTATGTTACTGCGGGAAACCCTCCAATTCCTTTCAAGTTTTCTACACACCCTCTTTAGTTCTTTAAGTTGGGGAGTGTACCAAGGCGAATCCTTAGATTTGGTCTTTTCTTTGAGGGCTTTGATGGGTGCAATGGAGTCCAGGGCTGTGCACAACCAATTGATGTAGTTCTCATACTGCAGTGCCGGGTCTGTCTCATTTTGGGGGGGAGCCGAGGAGAGAGAATTGGCCCATTGGTCTGGGGAAATTTTGGACCAGTCTCTCCCTTGTAGGATAGTGCGGGGGGGCCTGTATTGACATAGCTGGTGTCCACTGTATAGGTATTAAATAGTGGTCTGTCCAAGTAAGGGGCAGAGGGGTCCCTACTTCCAGTCTATGATCGTTACTGAGTACCCCATCAAGGAGATGGCCCTTGTCATGTGTGGGTTCAAAGCCTTTCTGTGTGATCTGGAGAGCCGCCAGACTGTCCAGAAATGCCCTGGCCATTGAGTTGTTGGGGTCATCTAAATGAATATTTATGTCTCCTAATAGCGAGAAGTAGGGTCTGCTAACCACTAAGTCAGCTATCTTAGATTGAAGTGAGTCCATAAATTCTCCCAATTGGTTAGGGGGACGGTAGATGAGAGCACCAGAAAATGAGACTGTAGGTGAGAAATCCAGTGTGAAGAGCATACTCTCACAGTTGGAAATTGCGGCCGAGGTGGACCTACAGAGGTAGTGGTTTTTAAGAAGAATGCCTAGGCCTCCTCCTCTGCCTTCCGGTCTGTCTACCCTCTGCAAGATATATCCCATTTGCATAATAGAAGTAATATCAGGGTCAGATGCATCTTTTAACCACGTCTCTGTCAGAAATATTACGTTGGGATCATTCTCCTCTAGCAGGAGGGACATTTGCACAGCGTGTTTGGTTAATGATCGGCAATTTAAAAGAAACATTTTGTACGTTTTGGCAGGGTGCAGTTTACCTTCATGGCTGGAAAGTAGGAATTTGCAGTGAGAACAGATTCCAGTGGTAGAATTAGGATGAATAGAGTGCCGACAGGTGTCGTCAATAGGCAGCATTAGGTTTTTTAATGTAATAGAATCATACCGCATCGGTCTGCTGCGTTCTGTTCCGCACTGAGCAGGGGGGGTGGCCCCTGGTCCCGTCCGGTCGCGGACGGGCGCGGACGGGCGCAGACGGGCTTGCCTTTGGCGCGCCTTTGGCGCGCCGCCGGCGTGCCCGCTGCGTCCGCCCGCTGCGCGGACGGGCGGATCTGATGTTTTTATCCACTGTAGGGGGCGGGAGGAGGGTGGGATAGTCGATCATCTAGACCGCGATCCTAGGAAAACAACCTCCTAAGCATCACATACAATCAGAGGTATAAAGCATTACACATGATGCAGCAATGACATTAGGCAGGTATCACAATTGCGCAAAGATCACATGAGGCCAAACATGTACCCCACGCAAGGGCACAACACATGAACTGTCCCTAGGCCAACTGGCCTCTCAGGGGCTGAAACGCCCTGTGTCCACAATGTCAAGGCAGGCTGCGCAGGCAGCCACAGAAGATTGTGCAAAGGTTCCTAAACGGAGCAGCTGCCCACTAAGTGCTGGGCAGCTGTAGGGCTGAGCCTGGCACCAGCGTGCCTCCTGGCTCTCCTCTGGGGGTCGAATAACCAACTGCGCCTGTGGTTGGAGCCACGTGGGCTCTGGACAACAATGCCACCACACTGGGGGGAGCGGCTTGCTGCCAACCGGGGCCGCTCTACCCTACAAAATGCCCCCAACAATACGGGTGTGGGAGCCTCTCGGGCTCTAAACAATGATGCGCCCTGGGAGCCTTCTAGGCTCTGAATACCAAAATGCCTGCGGGAGCTGGAGCCTCGTGGGCTCGAAAGAGTGCGTGCCCAGACGTTGGAGTCCCGCTCGGGGGACCCTAAAACAAACTGCAGAAAAGACTCCAGCGCATACAGAACGCCTCAGCACGACTCATCCCCCGCCACAACCACATCTCCGACCACCTGAGAGACCTGCACTGGCTCCCCGTCAGCAAGAGGATCACGTTCAGACTCCTCACCCACGCACACAAGGCTCTCCATGACCTGGGCCCCAAGTACCTCAACAATCGCCTCACCTTCTACACGCCCACCCGCCAGCTGCAATCGTCCAGCCTCGCCACCGTACCACGTATTCGCAGAGCCACTGCCGGAGGAAGATCCTTCTCCTTCCTGGCAGCCAAGACATGGAACTCCCTCCCCATCCACCTACGGCTGACCCAGGACCACCTCTCCTTCAGGAAGCAACTCAAGACCTGGCTTTTCGAGCAGAAGCGGACCCCTCCCCCCCAGCGCCTTGAGACCTTCCGGGTGAGTAGCGCGCTATATAAATTTGCCTGATTTATCTATTGATTGAATATGCCCCCAACGTTGGAGTCCCCCCTCTGGGGACTCGGAAGACAAGGCAATGCCCAGGAGCCTCTCGGGATCGAAATAACAATGTGCCCCGTCGTTGGGGCCTCGGGGCTTGGAATGCAGCGATGCCCCTAGGTCACGTCGGAGACTGACAGGCTTTAAATAAACAATGCTCCCTGAGCCTCTCGTGGGCTCTTCAGAAGAAACGCTTCCCAGAGCTGAGGAGCGACCCTGGGGATGCCCACACTCACCCGCTGTTGGGGAGGCGGCGGCTCCTCTCGGCGGCGGCTCCTCTCTGCAGCGGGCAGGGCAGCTGGGCTTCTCCGGTCGGCGTCGGCAGGGCTCTCTCCCTCGGGAGAGCCTCGCTGGGGAGGCGGAATTTCTCCTCTTCGCACCGGAGCGCGGGGTGGGCTCCCGTTGGCTTCCAGTTCCTGGCAGAAGCACTTCCGGGTCGTCGCAGGCAGCGCGGCGGCCCGGAGGGGGCGAAGCACGTCACCACAATAATCCGGGGTGGGCACCCGGTGAATGACACTAAAAGTCGGCAAAACGCAGGGTGGGCACCTGCTTCGAAAAATAGGCACAAAGGGGGATCCCCATGCCGGGGAATCCCTCGGGGAAAAGGGGATTGCAGCCCCGGGCTGTAGGCTAGATTCCCAGCGCTCTCCTGAGGGAAAAATCAGGCGCTGACGCAGCGCCACAGGAAATAGAGTCCAAAGTCCAGCAAGGTTCTTAGAAAGGCAGGGGGGCAAAAGCTGGGCCCAGGGGCCAACTCACAGGGCCCTCCAGGCAGGGAGGCAGTCCCCAGTGGCGGTCCTACTGGCGCCCAGCAGCAGCAGGCCCCCCTCAGATTAGGATCAGGAGAAGAACATTGGTATGGGGTCACCGCCCCTTCTTATACCCAGAAATCCTTTGTCTAAGCTGCCAGGGGGGGGGGGAACCAGTCGCAGCTGATTTTAGAGCACTCTGATGTGCTCAGCCCCTCTCACTATTCACTTGGCAGGGTAGGGCCATCAGTCGCACCACAGGGGGCGGAGCCAGAATTGTGTGGGGAAAGCCCAGCCCTATTCAGGTCCTAGGAGCACTCCTCTCTCACATCAATCATGCAGATCTCTCGACTTACCACCGGGGCAGACCCATCCTGACTTCCTGGAGCCCGGCTCACCAGCCAGTCTCAGCCAATCACAAGCCAGACAGCCAATTTACCTTTTATACACAGACAGGCCAACTTCTAGAAGTGGCACTTCCACACTAGACACATTTATGCCGCACACATCATCGCGCAGCATTCACTCTCACGAGTTTGCACATACCAAACTCGCACCTGCACTTCCCACACATCAGGAACTACCAGGGACACATACATTCCCCATGCATTCCTATGGGGAGGGCAGGCCAACCTCACTACATGCACTCAGAGTGCGCACACACTTTACACTGGGACACAGTGAAAGTGCGCGGAAGCTAGAAACAACTAACACTGAATCACATGTACCAAAGCAAAAAGTTTAGGGGTGAACCTGCCAGAAGGGCCATGTCCAACACATGCACATAGGGATACATTCAAAGTACCATTACCATACACACCATTACCATACCACGCATACCATGACCACGCATGCCGTTACAACGCGCTATTAAACTTTATGTTGAAATGTATGTTTAAAATCAATCTGTAATGAAAATGAAAAGATGTAATTTTAATCATGAAAAGTAAAAAAAAATAAACCAGCATAGTAATGTTACTCAAAACATATTTTAGGTATAAACATTATTAATGAAGCATGTCACAATACACCCATTACTGTAATAAACGTGTTTCGAACTACCATGTTTCTACAGTAGTCCTTCCTTTATTTTAACCCTATGAGTGCAGCTAATCCACAAGTAAAATGGCCGTCATAGTATATGTGAATGTCCAATAAACGTTATTTTTCACCCAACCAAAAAATTACATATTCTGTCAGAATCAAACTCATGTTAAAATATACATTCCAAAACATAATCTTGTTTCAATTATTGTTTACCAGTAAAAAACACGTATAAATTCAGCCGTCCACCATTTTGTGTTCAGTGATACACTGACTGCTCGTGAGCACACGATTCTGCGAGACTCTGAGAGGAACAACAGTTTACTGTGGAGACACTGCCCTCTATCAGTCAAAGTAAGTATCACGTTAACACAAAACACATTTTAAATTGACCAGTTAAAAATTATAAATAGATATTCATTTTTCTTTTTCTAAATTCTAAAATTACTAACAGATTCACAGATAACTTATTTACGGTGCACTTACTACAAGTCTGTTAATGTAAGTCAAGATCTGAATCATTTTAACAATATTTTAATTCTAAAATTTACCAGGAGTTTTTTTGACCATTTTTGTTTTTCAAACAAAATAAATAAAAAGGACATGTGCTTTAAAATATACCTTTTCCTGAGAGCAGGTGCTGGACAGTGACCGGGGTGGGTGGTAAATTACTATTCTTAGTCCTTGGGGGGCATCCGTCAGGGCAGGTGCAAGACAGTGACTGGGGGACAAATTACTATTGTAACTCTGCCTGTGGCATCCCTCAGGGCAGGGGCTGGACAGTGTCTGGGGGGGGGCAATACTTATCTAAATCCACCTGGGGCATCCCTCAGGGCAGGTGCTGGACAGTGTCTGTGGGGACAATACTTATCTAAATCCACCTGGGGCATCCCTCAGGGCAGGTGCTGGACAGTGTCTGGGGGGGGCAATACTTATCTAAATCCACCTGGGGCATCCCTCAGGGCAGGTGCTGGACAGTGTCTGTGGGGACAATACTTATCTAAATCCACCTGGGGCATCCCTCAGGGCAGGTGCTGGACAGTGTCTGTGGGGACAATACTTATCTAAATCCACCTGGGGCATCCCTCAGGGCAGGTGCTGGACAGTGTCTGGGGGGGCAATACTTATATAAATCCACCTGGGGCATCCCTCAGGGCAGGTGCTGGGCAGGGGTTAAAACTACTATTGTAACTCCGCCGGGGGCATACCTCATGGAAGGTCCTTGACAGTGACTGGGGCCTACATGACTTTTCTTACTCTGCCAGGGCGTCCCTCAGGGCAGGTGCTGGACAGTGACAGGGGTTAAAACTACTATTGTAACTCCGCCGGGGGTATACCACAGGGCAGGTAATAGAAAGTGACAGGGGCAAAATTACTAATCTAACTCCGTCAGGAGCATCTCTCAGGGCAAGTGCTGGACAGTGACAGGGCGTTGTGCAGCACACAAGAAAACACCAAAAGGCCAATGATTGTTTATGTGCAGGAAGGTGTCCCTTCCTGCACATAAACAATCATTTTTTTTAAAATGCCGTTTTGCAACTTCTCTGTGTGCTGCATTAAGAAGCACACATACAAGTTACAAAACGGCATTTAAAGATTGCTTATGTGCACACAGTCACCCTTGCGCTTGTTGGAATTCAGGAATGTATGTACTTTCATTTACGTTATGTTAGGTTAGCTTATATAAGGCTATGTCAGTAACAGCCACCACGCCCATTGTACCCCACGGATATTCCCTGTCACACAAGCTTAAGTTAGCGTATGCGGCTCCATTTTGCAGTTCGTAGGCCATGTTACTTTGTGACTGAATTGAACTCCAATTCTCTGTATTGCTCGCCTCAGCAGAAGTCTGTGTTCAGCTATTTTATTCTCTCGTGTTCCAGGTTGTATTCTGACTTACTAATGAATAGCCCATTCTGCCGCTGCATGCCTATCCTTCTCCGTATCCCTGCTCCCACATTAGGAGGAGCCGAGACCTCGCAAGGTATCCTTGAGACAGTGATCGCGTGTGCCCATCTCGCAGGTGGCAGCCCATCCTACTGTGTCTCCTTTGTTCATGAACGCTCAAGCCGGTAACTTTCCACTGGGGGCGTGGTTGGGGGAGTTCGGAAGAATGATTATGCATTACCAAGTGTTGGGAGCCAGTCCCCTCGACAGCCATCCCTGGAGGCTGGTCAGATGGGCTCCGCTGCAGTGTATTTTACTAATAAATGATTGTTTGTATTCGCCACGGTCTGACCGACTATTCACTTGTTTGGAAGGCAAAGAGGTGGTCGTAAGTGACCCGGGTGACCCTAAATCGGGTCATTACCTTCACACTGTGGTGCAAGGGAGCCTGCGTCGGTGCTAGGCTGCTAAGTGTAGCGCCAGCGTAGGGGGAAACGCAGGGCTGCACCAAATTCTTGTAAATATGGTGCAGCCCTGCGTTTCAGAAGTGGCGAGCGTGCCGTTAAGCCAGGAAGGCTAACGCCGCGCTCCGCCACTTCCCTTGTACATATGCCCCTTGTCCCTTCAATCTTCGGTTTGCATCTAGACCGCTATTAGGGGTGCGTCAATCAATCAGTCTTATAAAGCGCAACTTGTGGTGGGGTGGGGTGGGGTCACCAGGCGCTGGGGTTCTGGGGTGTAACACAGGCCCCGCTGCCCCTGCTGTACTGGGGTGCCCCCAAGCTTCAGGGGCCCCCCTCTGCACATCACTCTGGCTGCAGAGCTCCTGCTTGAGCCCGGAGGGGCCCCTCCACGTGCCTTGCAGGGGGGCCCCCCAGCCCCCCTGAGTTTCGTTACGCCGGTGCTGTGAGCCTTGGTCGGACAGCCATGTCTTGAGCTTCTTCCTGAAGCCTTCCAGTGAGGGGGCGAACCGCAGCTGGAGGGGGGGGTAGTGAGTCCAGTGGGGGCCTGAGAGGGGGGCTCTGCTCCAGGAAACGCCCCCGCGGGGGTGGGCACAGCCGGATGTATAGGAAGCGCATTGCCATCAGTTCCAGACAGTGGTAAAGCCAGGATGAGACCTCAGGTCTGCTGGCTCCAAGGCCAAACCCGTGCGCAGTGATGACGTACCGTGGTGACGTGCATTGGTGACGTCAGACCCTCCTACGTCATCTCTCCCCTTGTGAGGGTCCTGCTGAGGTGCTCCTATAGCGCTGCTTTCATTAAACCTATTCTAAGCGCTTCCAGGGTCATACAGGGAAGAGGGCAGAAGTAGCTTGTGTCTCTGCCCTCCGGGCCCTGGGGCAGGGGCTGGTCAACGGGCAGTGCCCGTGGGCGGTGCTGTTGTGTCCATGCCACCTGCACCGGGCAGGGTCTCACAAAGGGCAGCATCAGAGGGTTTACTCCAGGAGGGGGGTGAAATACAAGATGACGTCATAACCCCACTCGGTGACCTCAAGGTCGGCATGGTTATGGAAGGAAACTCAAAAAAGGTGCCCTGTGACGTGGAGTCACGTGTGCCCCCGACAAATGTCTTCGGGTGTACCCAGACCACGCACACAAACTGCCCCATGTATTAATACAAGCGCTACCTCGGCTGACGCCAGTAGATGGCGCCAGAGACTAGCTCTAGGCCGCTTCCTGCCCCAGCCTGGATAGAAGACATTTTATTAAACTCTGAAACATCTCTTCATTTCAGGGGGGGGGGGGCGAAGAAACTTCTCACAGCACTGCCTGGAAGGGAGGGGGCTGACACGCGGGAGGGTCTGGGAGACGCAGAGAAAGGGGTCCGGGTGACAGACAGATGGGCAGACAGAGAGGACCAGGCAGGGATGGGGGAGCGACAAAGAAGGAGAAGGGGTCAGAGAGAGGCAGAGAAGGGGTGATAAACGAACACAAGTGGAAGGGAGGGGGTGGCACAGATAGGGGCTGAAGGAGAATGGCAGTGCAGCGCATAGAAGCGGGCTGTGCCTCGAACCCCCGGCTCATCGGTAGCGCCTAGAGGCCGCTGCCAGAGGCCGCAGGTGTTTCTACAGAGTTTGAGTCGGAGGATTGTCTCTCCCCCTCTCTGTTTTGCCCCTTCCCTCCCTCTCCCCTCTCCCCTCTCCATATCCCTTTCACTCTCGCCTTCTCATGAGTTCTGCCCCTCTCGATCTCTTCTACCCCTCCTTCTCCCTCCTTCTCCCTTCTGCCCCTCTCAGTGTTTTCTCCCCTCTCTAGCGACTCCTCCCCGGACTCCCCCTGGCTCCGGTCCCGGCGCTGACTGACAATGAAACTGAAAGTGAAGGCGCCTCTGTCCTCTCCTCCTCTCCTCCTCTGCCCGCCCTGGGTTTCCCCTTCAGTCATCAAACGCCGCGAAACGCAGAGGAGGCAGGAGCTGGGGAGCAGCGAGGCGCTGTACAGACCCAGGGCGAGGCGCTGTACAGACCCAGGGCGAGGCGCTGTACAGACCCAGGGCAGGAGCTTGGTGAGCAGCGAGGCGCTGTAGATACCCCGGGCAGCACTGAGGGTACGGCTCAGAGGGCTTCTGCACACGAGTAAGTACTGGGACATTTCTGCCCCACGCGCTGCACCCTCCTCTCCTCTCTGCCCGTCTTCCATCCTGTCTACCCGCTGTTCGGTGCCCTTACCTCGCCTCTAACTCTGTTTGCACCCGCCCCCTCCCCGCTGGCACCTCTGCCCACGTGTGCTCGCTGCCACTCTTGTTTATGCTCCAGCCCCTTCACCCTTGCCACTTCTGCCGCACGTGCGCTCTGCCCCTAATCTTTCTGCCCCTGTCCGCGGGCTTCTGAGGTCGATCCCTTTCTCACCCGTTTATTTGTCCCCAGAACTCTCTCTCTGTGCCCCCCAGCCCTGCTCTGCTCCCTGTGCTCTGCTCTCTGTGCTCTGCTCTCTGTGCCCCCAGCCCTGCTCTGCTCCCTGTGCAATGCTCTCTGTGCCCCCAGCCCTGCTCTGCTCCCTGTGCCCTGCGCTCTGCTCCCTGTGCTCCCCAGCCCTGCTCTGCTCCCTGTGCTCTGCTCTCTGTGCTGCCCGTGCTCTGTGCTCTCCAGGTGGCATGCAGCTGTTCTCTTTCTTTGCTTCCTGGCATCTGCTCCCAGTGCTTCTGTGTTCCCTGATGGTGTTTTCCATATTCCAAAGGCACTTTTTCCCCAACTTTAATGTCGGTGCTCCCCGGACCCCTCTCCACGCGCCACCAAGGCCTGCAAGACTCCAGGATCGAAGAAGAAATGATTTACCAGCCTCCTCGGATGCTGCACACAGGGCCTGTGGGACTCAGCAATCAATCAATCAATCAGTACATTTGTAAAGCGCGCTACCCACCCGTGAGGGTCTCAAGGCGCTGGGGTGGGGGGGGGGGGAGGGTGCTGGTACTGCTCGAAGAGCCAGGTCTTGAGGAGTCTTCTGAAGGCCAGCAGGTCCTGGGTCTGTCGCAGGAGCAGGGGGAGGCTGTACCCTTGGCGGCGAGGAAGGAGAAGGATCTTCCACCGGCCGTCATTCGTTGGATGCGGGGGACGGCGGCGAGGGCGAGGCTGGCGGAGCTGGCGGGTGGGGGTGTAGAAGCTGAGTCTGCTGTTCAGGTAGGCTGGTCCGGCGTTGTGGAGTGCTTTGTGTGCGTGGGTGAGGAGCTTGAAGGTGATCCTCTTGTCAACGGGGAGCCAGTGTAGGTCTCTCAGGTGGGGGGTGATGTGGATGTGGCGGTGGACGTTGACGATCAGTCGGGCGGAGGCGTTTTGAATGCGTTTCAGTCGTCGTAGGTGTTTGGCCTGGATTCCTGCGTAGAGTGCGTTGCCATAGTCCAGTCTGCTACTGACGAGCGCCTGTGTCACCGTTCTTCTTGTTTCGGTCGGGATCCACTTATAGATCCTGGGGAGCATGCGGAGGGTTTTGCAGCAAGAGGAGGTGACGGCGTTGACCTGCTTCAACATGGAGAGGGAGGAGTCGAGGATGAACCCCTGTGAGAAGTTGGCCTGATAGGTGATGTTTCCAATTCTGGAACCACCTACTACCTGACCAAACAATCCCTTATGGTGTCTGGTTGTAAGTCAACCTTATTAGACAAGCTATCCTAGGGGTAGCATGGACTAAGCAGCCTAAAGGCTTAACTTAAGAGGTCGTGTTAAGCGAGCTGTTTTACCACATACAATCCTGTAATACCAAATGAAAGGACACCACACAAGTATATATTATAAAAATATATGTATTTATTACTAAAAACAATTCCCAGTATTCTTTATGCATTAAGGGGCACAAGCGTTAAATCAAAAGCACAGTTTAAACATACAAAGTTGCACAAATATGGATGAGGGCGGGTGGCCACTCAGACCATATACTAAACAAGTGGTATAAGAGATACCAATCGAACAGTGGTTAGGCCTAGGGCCTAGGGAATCGCTGGGAGCAGTCGGGACAAGTAATGCTGAAGTCGGGAGAGGCCCACGGGATTCGGGTGCAGTGCGGAAAGCGCACGCATGCACCAATGTTAACCAATGGTGCGTAAAAGTTGTAAAGTTAAAGTTTAAGGACACTTCCGCTGAACCTAGAGGAACAAAACTTAAGACACAGACCCTAGAGATGTGTACCAGTGTGGGAACACCGGCGGAGCAAAGTTACCTCACCCACAGGAAGCGGGTGCACAGGGTCGAAGTTGAGTCGGGTTTCGTCACGCAGGCTCTTGGTGCTTGAAGCTGAAAGGGCTGCAGGCGGGGTGAAAGAGAAGTGTCCGGTGGAGTCCAAGGGTGGACTCAAGTCGAAAAGTACCTGCAAGCAGAGGGGACAGAGTCTGGGTCACTCAGCAGTGACCAGGGTGGAACCAGGACGGAACCAGGCAATGTCGGGCGCAATCAGGTGGTCGTCGAGGAGCTTCTCTCCGCTGTCACGTGGGCTCTGGGGCATCTACGACGTCCAGGAGCAGGTCACGATCTGTCCCACGCAGGCTCTCGCCGTCGGCGCTGTCGGCTTCAAGATTGGAGCAAACAACACTTGGCAAAAGCAATCCACGCGGAACCGGGAGATTGCTTCTCACTCGAACCAGGAGGGTCAGAGTGGGGGCTCCTTTTCAGGGGAGCTGGTGCAAATCTGGAGCAACCAGAATCGCAGGTCGAATTTCAAGTTTGGTCGACACAGTGGCCACAAGCCGGCTGGCAAGTGACCGGGCCAACGCATTGAGCCAAAAGAAGCAGAAGGGCCCCACGCAGCACTCGTCGAGTGTGGAGGGCTGAACTTCGGCGCAAGTGTGGCTCAGGGTGGGGGCTTCTCAAACCCCGGTGTACAGCTTCGAGGGTCACTCGTGGGCTGCACGGTCAGCGTCTCGTGGTCTTTCCAAGATGGCGTGCCCCACGCTTCCGGTCGCCTCCACGGGTCTCAGCTCTGCAGGGACTGTGGATCGGGCTGTTGGAAGGCAGGCAAGCTTGATCTCGTCGATCTCTGTCGCTCGAGTTCCGGCGGGAACTGCGACAAAGCAGACGTCGATGGCTGGATGGTGCCTGTTTGCACAGGGTGGTCACTCCTTGACCACAAGGGAGATTCTTCGGGCTTCTACGTCGAGTAGGATGTCGAAGGGTCCAGAGTTTTGTTTCTTATGTTTCATCAGGATAATCTGAAGTGTCTTGGCACTGCTCCCACTCTTATTCCAATCTGGGGGGCTGGATTACCTGCTAGGTCCCCTCCTATGGGTGGGACCCAGGAAGGGGGTGGATACACCCCTTTCCTTTGATCCAGGCCGCCCTGGCACGAGGGCTGGAGTGCCCCAGAACCGGTTTGGCCGGATTATGCAAGGGGCAGCCTTGTGCTCCCCAGGCAGTGTCTGGTTTCTTTCAAACCTCCCCGCTACAATCCACTATCTCCTGTCTGAGGGGGTGTAACACCTCCCTGCGACAGGAAACCCTTTGTCCAGGCCCCATTTGGCTGAGTTTCGGTCAGCTTCAGGAGGTCAGACTCGTGTCTGTGGCAGAGGCATCCATTTTGTGGATCCAAGGTCCTTTTAGAAATTAACCGCATTTAAGTAAAGTAACATGTCTTACCCCTCTAGAGGGGTGGAATGCTATCCCCGTCGCCAGAACTGGCGAGGGGATAGTATTCCAAATCGTATGACACCTTACACGACATGTTTTGATAAAGCCAAACCAGAGTTGCTATATAACCGCGAGGATTATAATGCACTTAAGAGTATATGGTATGGCATTATCCTGAAACAGCTTAGGGAGTTGTTCCCGACCGCTGCAGACAGGCTCAGCTCATGCTAGAGCTCCATCTCACATGAAACCACGCACTCTGCCTCCAGGATTGATACGGCCTTCCATAGGAGTGGCTCACAGGTTAATATGTGTCCAGATATAGGTGTAGATATAGGTATACTATATCTAAGTAAGGGGTGCTTACACCACCTTACCCCAGTTGAGTGATCAGCCAGTTGTGTCAATTTAAGAACCAGCCAGGGGTGGCAAAAGATATGCTGCAGCCCCTGGTAGGCCTTGGTGGCCCCTATGCCCTGGGCACCTATAGTGCATTATACAGGGGCTGACAAGGAGTCCATTTCCAATTGTGGTATGTACCTAGGGTACATGGAATCCATTTTACAGAGAGAGCAGATGGCCTGGGGCCCTGATTAGCAGGGAACCAGGTCAACTAAGTCAAAAACCAGCTAAACACAAGGCAAAAAATCGGGGGTATCCATAGTCAGGTAGCCACCTTCCTACAACCCCAGGTTGCGTGCATGGTCGGTGGGTGTCAGTGCTGTTCCCAGTGTGGTCGGCCACCAGGAGTCGTCCCACGCTGAGGGGGTGGAGCCGATGATGAGGACCTCCATCTTGTCCGAATTAAGCTTCAGTCGGCTGTTCCTCATCCAATCTGCGACAGCCTTCATTCCTTCTTAGAGGTTGGTTTTGGCAGTGTGTGGGTCCCTGGTGAGGGAGAGGATTAGCTGGGTGACGTCGGCTTAGGAGATGATGTTGAGATCGTGCTGGCGGGCGACCTGGGCGAGGGGGGCCATGTAAATGTTGAACAGCGTCAAGCTGAAGGAAGAGCGCTGTGGTACGCCGCAAATGATGTTGGTGGCTTTGGAGCAGAAGGGGTGGAGACGGATGCTCTGGGTTCTGCCAGAGAGGAAAGAAGTGGTACAGTCCAGGGCTTTCTCTTGGATTCCAGCTTCTTAGAGGCGTGTCTTTAGGGTGCGGTGGCAGACCGTGTCGAAGGCGGCTGACAGGTCCAGGAGGATGAGGGCAGATGTTTTGCCGTTGTCCAGGTGGGCCCTTATGTCGTCTGTAGCGGCAATGAGGGCTGTCTCGGTGCTGTGGTTTCTTCGGAATCCGGACTGGGATGGGTCCAGGGTGGTGTTGTCTTGAAGGTATTGGGTCAGATGCGTATTGACGATTTTCTCGATGACCTTCGCCGGGAACGGGAGCAGGGAGATGGGTCGGAAGTTCTTGAGGTCCTTGGGGTCTGCCTCGGGTTTTTTGAGGAGGGCGTTGATCTCGTCGTGCTTCCAGCTTTCTGGGAATGTGGCTGTCTCGAAGGAGATGTTGATCACTTTCCGAAGTTGGGGTGCGATGGCTGCGTCAGCTTTGTTGAATATATGGTGGGGGCAGGGGTCAGACGGTGATCCTGAGTGGATGGAATTCATTGTCTTGCGGGTTTCGTCGTCGTTGACGTTGGTCCAGGAGGTTAGGCTGTTGAGGCGGGTGGGGGTCGCAGGTGGTGTGGGGACTGGAGTTGTTGGGCTGGTCGTTGTGTTTAGGCTGTTGTGGATGTCGGCGATCTTGCAGTGGAAGGAGGTGGCCAGCGAGTCACACAGTTCCTGGGAGGGTGGGATGTCGTTGGCATTGGCGCAGGAGTTGGAGAGTTCCTTCACGATACTGAAGAGCTCTTTGCTGTCGTGAGCATTGTTGTCCAGGCGGGTTTTGAAGGAAGATTTCTTGACGAGTCTAATGAGGTGGTGATGTCTGCGAGTGGCGTCTTTGTGGGCAGTGTGGCTGTCCGGTGTTCGTTCGTGGAGCCATTTCATCTCCAGTTTCCAGCAGGTGCGTTTGGAGGTCTGTAGTTCTTCGGTGAACCAGGTGGCTTTCTTGCTGGTGTTGCTGTCTGCGGGTTTCCTGAGCGGGGCGAGGGTGTTGGCGCAGTCGTTGAACCAGTGTCTGAGGTTGCAGGCGGCGGTGTCTGGGTCGGTGGATTCGGTGGGTGAATTCAGGGCGAGGGTGGTGGCCAGCTAGTCCTCAGTGACTTTGCTCCAGCAGCGACGGGGCAGCTGTTGGGCGCGGGGGTGCGTTGTGGCCTTCTTGTAGGTGAAGTGGATGCAGCAGTGGTCGGTCCATTGAAGTACGGTGGTGTTGTTGGAGGAGACGTGGTTGCTAGCGGAGAAGATGGGGTCAAGCGTGTGGCCGGTGGCGTGGGTAGGGTCGGTAGGTGAATTATTCATATGCAAATTCTCAGGACAGAACCACAGTGGGGCTATGTGTGTGGAAAGCAGCCTGAGGTCACCATCTAGAGTGCATGTATTTATGTCGTGTTTGGTATTTCTGTAGCACAATTCTAGCCAGAAGGCAGGGGAGTGCTGTTCGTAGTAAGAGGCAAGTTTAAAGTTAGCGGTAATAGTAGAAGAAGCTGAGTTTTGGACAGGTAATGGATTGTGATATATTGCTTTTTAAATTCTTTCCTTAATTGAAGCAGTGTTGGGACCCTTGTGTTGTGATAGATACAGTGTAATTGCTCCACATTCCAAGGGCATAGATGGAACAGCCCTGTTTTCTTGTTTTTCTTCGTTACAATTCTGAGTTTGAACTCTGCTGTGTCCTGGCTGTGGTAGAGCCGAGAACCGCCCGCGATGGTGAGCTTGTCTGCAAGATAACGGGGTGCTGGCTGTGATTGGTTTGTAAATGATGCCGCTGGTCCTGAAGATGGTGCCGGCCGGCATGCCACTGGAGTTCCATCGGGATAGAGGTGATGTGATCATATTCATCAGGCCCGGATGAGACGTGCTGACATATCATATGGCCCTCAGGGATGCCAGCGTGGAGTCTAGGAGGCCATGGAAGAGGGTGTTACCACCTCCCAGATGCAAGAGCACAAGGTCATGAACAGCCGTTCTGAAGTCGCTTTCTGGAAGAAAGAGTTTGACTCTCAAAAAGAGAGCTGCTACTGAACAGAAAAGACTTTCAAGTAGGGTTCTGTATCGTCAGCAGATTGTTGAATCTTGATGCTATTATCAGAGAGTAGAGCACCGAGTAGCTATATGTAAAGGTCGAAGATGACAAGAGAGTGTACAGAAGCCTGGGGGAGCTCAAGGTGATGGGATCTTTAGTGACATGAAGGTGTCCATGTGAACAAACTGGTGTCGGTCGGAAAGTTAGGAGAATCATTGGGCATGTGCGGTGAAACCATTCTGTACTCAAAGGTGCATTTGAGGGTTCCAGTGATCGACTATGTCAGCTGTGAGGTCCAGCAATAATAGGCATCTTCTATTATGTGTACGGTGGTGGTCTCTGTGGTGCAGCGTGAACTGAAGCCAGAGTGGGAGTTGTGATTGATGTGATCTTAGAGCTAAACATCAACAGTTTTGAACGGCAGGTGAGTGATGTGTTTGGAGTTGGCAAGGTCACCAGGGTCTAGTGTTGGGTTCCTAAGGAATCAGAGGGTCTGGCCTGTCTTGAGATCTTCCGGGAAGTTTACTTCAGTGAGGGAGGCGTTGACAGTCGTGAGTAGGGGCAGAGAGTATCCCCAGCGAGAGCTTTGACGAAAGGGGGGATGGTAAAACATTATCTTCATAAGAAGTGGCTTTGAAGGATTGGAGTGTGAGTCCTTTGAGAGCTAGGGTTTGAAGCATGATCGCTGCAGATTCTACTGGAGGGGGTCGCTGTGAGAGTTGGAGCAGGCTTTGAGTTGTTAATGTGCTGTTGGATCTTCTGTATTTCGTTCATGAAGAAGAGGTTGACGCCTTTGCACTTTTCAGTGGAGCGAGGAGTAGGTGGGTCTGGCCGGAAGTTGATGCAATGCTTGGTTGTCTTGGACAGTGTTCTGCTTCTGTTGGTGGCTTCACTGATGGTGTTTGTATTGTACTTTGCTTTGCCTGGTGTAGTGTGCTGATTGCATGTTGCGAGAAGGGACTTCAGTATCAAGAGATCCTCTGGACTTCTGTTTTTCATCCGTATTCTATCCTGTGCGCGAATCAGTCATTTATTGTCATCAAGGTCTTTAGGGTAGCAGGGAGGGGAAGGCTTTGGATTCCAAATAAGTAATCTAATTAAGGTATAGACTTTCATAAAACCTTCCCAACAGATGTTGGATTTGTTTAGAAGAGTGTTGGCGTCAGACATGGAGTTGATGGGATGCAGCATTAGAGAGACAGTGAGGGTCGGTTGATGTCAGCTTGGCCATGGATCTAGAGTGTCAGAGCAGTGGGTAAGACGCCAGGTGCCCAGGGTAAGTTTTCATGGTTATTGTTTCCTGGGGACAAGTAGCCCAGCCCTTGTCCTACCAGATTACAGTGCCATGTTATGGACCAGGGAAGGGCACCTTCTGCAGTTAAGATAATGTACGTGTTCATATGTTTATGATTCATTAATGCAAAGCCTTTATTACTAGGGCAAGCGCTCTACGGAAGTGTAAGTTCGGACTGCACCACTGACAGTGGTTCCAGTGTAAAAATGTGTACACATGTTTGCAAAGCTGATTAATATGAGTCTATGTATAAAACTTCCAGGATGCTCTCTGATTAGATGCACATTTATGCAAAAGCTTGAATGCAAGATTGATGAATCTTTGTTATTAAAATAAAATGTTCATAAAAAAATGCAGCGAGGAAAAAACGTTTTGCTAAACTACTGTGAAATTTTAGGTACCATTTCTTTGAAGCATCATTTAGTAAAATGTGTTCATGCGTGCTAATATTTCCCGAATATATTCATAATGGAAAATCAGTGTAATTGGTTTCAGCAAAATTATTAGAAACATGAAAATAAACAAGCATTGGCAAAGCCAACAGGTATGACATTGGTGGTCAGCCTTTCGGTTTTGTCAATGCGTGTCTTTTTTTGACATGGTTTGTGTAAAACGTTTTTGTTGTGGGATCTGCTGGGCCCTCATCCTTATAACAAACATTGGCAAAAGCAAAAATATTTTTGGTCTCAAAAACCACACATTGACTCAGATGTTCCTGCCACTGAACAAAACTACTTTGGGTGCCAATATGATCCTTGTGAAAGAGCAGGAGGCTGTCACTGACAGTGATGCCAGCCAATGGAAAGAGAGAGAGAAATAGAATTTTAATAAAAACAAAAGGTCTTGGTTAACTCCAAACCTAATTTAGAACCCAATTCTTAAAGAAAGTGCACCCTTGGTAAATGTCCTTGCATTAGTGCAGATTTACGGCTTTCATGAATTCACAAGAATTTACAGAAGTAGGTCAGGAAATCATACTCCTAGAAAATATTTATGAACTGCATTTTAGCACGAGTAAATATTGATATGTAGATTTGCTCTTGCAAACATCTGTTGTGCTGTAACAAGTTCACTTTCCTTCCAACCACTTTTTTTCCAACACTGGACGACGTTCTACTTTTGCTGTTGTCAGGAGTAACTTTCCAACCTTTCTCTGAATGGGAACATTTTAGAGATGAGCTGATGAAAACTCATATGACATGCAAGTTAGTAGGTTTCGACATACTCAAATGGGCTTTCAAACCCTGGAACTATTTCTTACCGCTCCCTGTAGCCCCAGTATGTAGGTCTGCTGAAAGGTGCCAAAATAAAATAAGGGGATTGCAAGCATTCAAACTCTACTATGGTATGAGCTCTTGCATAAGCAGAGAGGCTATTATCAGAGCTCTTATATAATAAGATTGCAGCCATAATTTGTCATCACAATACATGGTGCAAAAGGGACAAGTGGATTTGTTACAGGACAAATACATTTATGAAGCAATTTTATTAAATTCCACACTCCTGCAGACGGGACAGTTACAAGTCTCTGCTCGTGGCAGTACTTCATAGCGTGGAGGTCCCACGGATCTTGGCTGGATCTCTACACACCATGCAGTCTGTCTCCTCTTCTTCACACTGTGATGTCTTCATTGCTGGAGTATATGTTCAGTTCCTTCAGGGGAGGCAGCCCCAATGTCCTGTCTCAGGGCTTAACCTTTCGCAAAACAAGAACTTCAGGTGATTCCTGAATGAGCCTAAAGAGCCGACTTGTAATCGGTGTGAGAAGTTAACTTGGTATATGATGTCCACTGGTTCTAGTGGGCACCTTGCATTAGTCTAATCGACCCTTATTGATGGTGGTTGTAAAGTCAACCGTATAGAAAGCTATCCTAGTGGTAGTATGAACCAGCAGTCTTCAGGCTAAGACTTCAGTAGGGGAGTTAAGCAAGTTGTGTTACCATATATAATCCCTTGAATACCAAATGAAAGGGCACCACACAAGGTATATATCAAATATACATGTATTTAATCTAAATATAACCCCTCTGCACTCTTTATGAGGTCAGAGGTAAAAATACAATACAAGTCACACAGTTAATATACGATAAGTTGCACAGTATACGTTATGCCCTAGGGGCCTCACAAACCATATACTAAGAAAGTGGTATAAGTACCACGTGAGAGTTAGAAAGCAGGCCTAGGGCCTGTGGAATCGCTGGGGCTACTCTAAACAACCAAAGGTTAGGAAGTAGGAGATCCACGGGAGACGCGTGCAGTGTCTAAACACAGGCGCGGGTTCCCATTGACTTTCTATGGAGTTCGTAAAAGATACAAAGTTACAATTTAAGGACACTTCCGGATGGACTAGGATGGAACCCTTTTAAACTAGGACACTTAGAGTGTCAAGATCCACGGAAGCACCGGAGTACTCGAGTTACCTCACCCAGGGAGGCCGGGTGCATAGGTGTCTTTTCGTGTCGGGTTTCGTCGTCGTTTTCTATTGAGAGCTGCAAAGAAGTGCTGCAGGCGACCAGAGGAAAAGTGTCCGGGTGGATCCAAGGGTGGATCGGAGATGTGAAGAACCTGAAAGCAGAGAGGACAGAGTCTGGGCCACTAGCCAGTGACCAGGAAGGAACCAGGCGATGTTGGGTGCTTTAAGGTGAAGAAGGTGAGATTGTCTCTTCAGCCACGAGGTCCAGGAGGAATCGATGATGAGCAGGAGCTGGATTTGAGCTGTTCCACGATGGATCTAGATGACTACGGTGCCGGTATCTGGATTGGACCCAACAAGCCCTGGGAACCGCAACCCACGCAGGACGTCGAGATTGGCTCTGTTGCAGACCAGCAAGGTCTGTGGCGCTTCTCCTTTTCAGGGAAGCTGGAGCAAGCCTGGAGCAACCAGGATAGCAAGTTAAATTCAAGATGGCATCTTCAGGGGGCTCACTAGCCAACAGGCAAGGAACCGGGAAGACTCGTCAAGCTCAAATGCAAAGGCGGGACCCACGGGACACTCGCGGAGTGTGGGGGCCTGGGCTTCGGTGCAAATGGTGCTCGGGGCTGAGGCTTCTCATACCCCAATGCACAACTTACTGAGGCTTCAGGAAAGGAGTGCAGGTAGCAAAATGCAGGATGTCCAAGATGTGCGGTTCCACGTCTCTCGTGTCTGCCACCAGTCTCAGCTTTGCTGTGGATGTGGATCAGGGTCAGAGAAGTCTGGAAGTCCAGTTCTTGAGTCGCAGAGTCTTCGGGTTCCGACGGGAGCCTTGAAACTGCTGACCGGCAAAGTTGCTGTTGGTGCCTGTTTGCACAGGTTGGTCACTCCTTGACCACAAGGGAGATGTCTTCCATCTTGCAGTCAGAATGGACCGTCGAAGGTCCAAGATATGTCTTACAAAGATTCGTCCAGGATAATCTAAAGTCCTGGGGACAAAGCTCCTATCCTTATACTAAGAAAGGGGGCTGGATTACCTGACTAGGTCCCTCCTATGAGTGGACCTGAGAAGGGGGTGGTTACACCCCTTTCCCTTTGTCCAGTTTCGTGCCAGAGCTGGGGCTGGAGTGCCCAGCAAGTGGTTTGAACCGGGCTATGCATGGAGCACCTTGTGTGCCCCAGGCAGTGTCTAGATGCATTCACTGAATGCAGCCCTCCACGCCCCAATACACAAAACCCCTGTCTGGGGAGGTGCTGGCACCTCCCTGGACAGGAAACCTATTGTCCAGGCTGCCCTTGCTGGAGTTTCCCCAAGCAACAGGAGGTCAGACTCGTGTCTGTGGCAGCAGCATCCATTTTGTGATGCTGAGGCTCTGTTCAACTTTAACCGGGTAAAGCAGTAACTTACATGTCTTTTCCCTCTAGAAGGGTGGAATGCTACCCCCCCTGCCAGAATTGGCGGGGGCCGGGGGTGTAGTATTCCAAAGTGTTTGACACCTTACACAACATGTTTTGATAAAGCCAAACCAAAGTTAGCATTAACTGCGAGGATTATAATGCACTTAAAAGTATATGGTATGGCTATATCATAGAACAGCTATAAGGAGATGGGTCCAAAAGCTGCAGAGGGGCTCAGCTCATGCCAGAGCACCCTCTCACATAAAACCAAGCCTCCAGGATTGTCGAGGCCTACCATAGGAGTGGCTTATAGGTGTATATGTGTCTATATATAAAGGTAGATATAGGTATACTATATCTTAGTAAGGGGTGATTACACCACCTTACCCAGGCTGTGGGAACAGACCTGTGGTGTCAGTTTGCAAGGCAAACCAGGGGTGGCACAATACATGCTGCAGTCCCTGGTAGGCCTAGGGTGCACCTATGCCCTGGGTGCCTATGGTACACTATACAGGGGCTCACAAGGGTGACCCAGGAACCAAACTGGTATGTGCCTAAAGTACATGGTATCAATGTAGAGAGAGAACAGCTGGTATGTGGGTCTGATTAGCAGGCCCACAGCCACATTAAAGTCGTAAAACCAGAGAATCACAGCAAAAAGTGGGGGTGACCATAGGAAGCAGACCCTTCTCTCCTACAATCGGAAACCCTGCCGATTGGGACTGGGCACTCGAATTTAAAGCTGTACCCTAACTTTTAGAGGGAACCCATAAGTTCAAAGTACATCTGTCTGTAGTTGTGTCTTTTTCTGGCACTTTTACTGTGGGTTCATTGTGGATGACAGGCATCTCATAATGTCCTCTTGATTTGTACATTGGATTCAGAGCATCTCCTGTCCCGGGCGGTGCTGATGCTGGCTTCATCTCCTGTCCCGGGCGGTGCTGATGCTGGCTTCATCTCCTGTCCAGGGTGGTGCTGATGTTGGCTTCATCTCCTGTCCCGGGCGGTGCTGATGCCGGCTTCATCTCCTGTCCAGGGTGGTGCTGATGTTGGCTTCATCTCCTGTCCAGGGTGCTGCTGATGTTGGCTTCTGCTTCTCGGGGTATCAAGACACAGGATCCAGCCTATGGGCAGGCAGCTCGTCGCCAGATCTCATCAGATTGCAACCGTACCATGTCTGCGGCCAAAGCCTTTGGTCCGAAGTCTCATCTCCCTCTCCACTGACCCCTGGGAGGTGAACACAAAGAACACTCCCTGCACCATTGAATGGTTTGTGGCGTCAGACCTTAAGGCACACGATGTGGCTTACAGTACCGTACTCCTATTTTATGCCATCCATTACCAACATTCACCCAGGTCTCAATATGCCAAGTGTTGATATCAATGCCTAGATGAGCCGTGCTGCAGAACATCTGCCAGTTCAAGTCCTCACATAACAGCCATTACTATCATATGCAGAGGTGTTTTAAGGCTTGGGCAAAGTGGGCTCTGGCCCAGGGCCCCAAACTTTCACCCTCCAGCCCCGATAGAGGCAGCTCGTTCTGCAGAGTCTTACCCGGGTGACCTGGATTCATTATTAAACTGACTGTTTTAAATGCTGTTTCCTTTAATTTATTTTTAATGTGGGTGATGTGTGAGATTCTATTACAGACATTTTGCAGAGAAATGTTATGTTTATGTTTCATTCAACGCCCATAAAAAAGTTTTTTAGATCAAGACACAGCCTCACGTATGAGAAATGGGAGATTATTTGCAGTAATGTTTGTGAGCTGCTGCTGTGTTCCAATATTGAATACACACGTCACTATCCCTGAATATTAGATTTAAACACATTTAAAATTTGGACATGTGTGCGTGTGCACTGTCAGTGACCCGGCCAAAAAGAGCTAAACAGGTCACATGGCCAGGGCCACACATACCCTTTATTGCTATCATGTGCCCACTTGGGTACTCAGAAGGGTCTCTGGCCATATGCCAGGTATTGCCACGACATGCCCACATCCTTCTCTAGCAGGTACTGCTATTATAGGCCCAGATGGGTGCTCCTGTTGAGAGCAAACAATCTACGCCGTAGATAAGCAGTTACTGCGACAGCATTCTCTCTTAGGCGTCATAGGGAGGCATTTCTATCTCCTGCCAGATAGTGCCATCTTATCCGGAAGAACTCTGGCCAGGTGAAGCAAAAGGATCATAGGATGTAGAAGGCATCAGAAACTATCAGAGAACTTCATTGGCTTTCCATCAGAAATAGAATAAAATTTAAAACTCTCTGTATAGTTTAGAAGGCCTTGCATAACCAGGGACCAGCCTTTCTAATCCAAAACCTCACTCCCTACCGCCCCTCCAGATCTTTACGATCCTCCAATCTACATGAGCTAGTGGTACCTCGTACCAAACTTGTGTCAGGGGGAGACAGAAGATTTCTTGTGTCAGCTCCTAAACTTTGGAACACTCTGCCACATGCCATTAAAATTAGCCCCTCGCTCTGGTCTTTTCGTAAACAACTCAAGACCTGGCTTTTTAATCAGTAATCTCAACCCCCCCTCTTTGGTTAAATACGGCAGATATCCTAGCGCCGAGATGCCCAAGGGCCTTCGTTCGCGCTCTATAAATGTTGTAAAATAAATAAATAAATAAGGGGTGATGGCCTGTCACCTATCATAAGTAAATGAAGGGCAAAAATTTAATTTCGGAGGATTCAAACAGAGTTTGTGGGTGGGTGGGTGCGGCATCCTCCGAGTCAGCAGGGTGTGAGAGTTGTCGACCATGCATGGTGGAAACTGCAGGTGCATCTAATTCTGATAAAATGCACACCCACTAATCGACTGCACCCCCTTTTGTAGTCCTACATGAGACTGGGCCTGATTTAGACATTGGCGGACGGGTTACTCCATCACAACTGTGACGGATATATCGTCCGTCGAAATATAGATCCATTATATCCTATGGGATTTGTATTTCAGCGGACGGGATATACAACACAGTTGTGACTGAGTAACCCGTCCACCAAGATATAAATCAGGCCCTTAGTGTTCATTCACTTTGAGGATGTTTTGTAATAAAGTATAAACCTTTTCTAACATTTCTTCTCTCGTTCAGCTTCCTTGGACTTTGTTCTGCAAGTGCGTTGAAGACATTGGCTGCTCCTCGCCATGGGTGGACTCGTCTTCCTCCTGGCCTTCATCCTTGGTGACGTCCTCTTCAGTGCCTCAGTCACTCGCCTCCTCCTGCCCCTTTACCCCTTTGAGCTCCTCAGCTACATCTGGCTCTTGGCTTTCCTCAAACTCCTGCTGCTCCTCGGTGTAGTTAGCAGACTCCATGGAAAGTTGGACCTCGCCGGAGGTGGCTTCAGCACTAGGACCATCTCACTGTGGCCGGTGGTGGCCTCCCTCACACCTCCTGTCTATGAAACCGCCAAGCTCCTCGCCCTCCGGGGGCCGGTGGAGATGCACTCCGGGGTGTATCTGTCTCTGTTGATGGTGCTCGCCTCAGGTGTGGCCGGCTGGATCTGGGGGCTCCTGTGGCCCTGTCGGTCTCACAAGGATGGAAAAGGAGACCCTTCTGAGGAGAAGGGACGTCTCAAGGCCTTGGCGGCCTTCAGCAAGCTCTGGCACTACTCCAAGGAGGACAAGACCTACCTGTCTGGGGCATTCCTCTTCCTGATGCTTGCTGTTGTCGGTGAGTACATGCATGTGTGTGTATTGTGTTTGTGTGTGCTAGTGTGTGTGTATGCAAGCATGTGTGTGTTGTATATGTGTATGCAAGCATGTGTGTGTGTGCATGTGCAAGTGCATTTGAGTGCCTCACTGTGTTTTTGCAAATGTGTGCGCCATTTGTCCATTGACTGCCTTTGTGCAAATGCATGTACGTTTCTAGTTGCACGCCTGCATGTGTTTGCGTGTGTAGGAGAGTAGGGTCTGCTATCCTATGGTCACCCCAAATTTTTGCTTTTTGCTTCACTGGTTTTCGACTACTGAGGCTGTGGGCCTGCTGATCAGACCCCCAGCCTGCTGTTCTCTCACTAAATTACTGACACATGTGCTATAGGCACATACCAATTGGAAATGGACTCCTTGTCAGCCCCTGTAGAATGCACTATAGGTGCACAGGGCACAGGAGCCACTAAGGCCTACCAGGGGCTGCAGCATATCTTTTGCCACCCCTGGCTGGTTCTTAAATTGACACAACTGGCTGATCACTCAGCTGGGGTAAGGTGGTGTACACACCCCTTGCTTAGATATAGTATACCTATGTCTAAACCTATATCTGGACACATGTAAACCTGTGAGCCACTCCTATAGAAAGGCCTCATCAATCCTGGAGGCTGAGTGCGTGGTTTTATGTGAGATGGAGCTCTAGCATGAGCTGAGCCTGTCTGCAGCCGTCGGGAACAAATCCCTAAGCTGTTTCAGGATAATGCCATACCATATACTATTAAGTGCCTTATAATCCTCGCGGTTATTTAGCAACTTTGGTTTGGCTTTATCAAAACATGTCGTGTAAGGTGTCATACGCTTTGGAATACCATCCCCTCGCCAGTTCTGGCGACGGGGATGGCATTCCACCCCTCTAGAGGGGTAAGACATGTTACTTTACTTTAATGCGGTTGATTTCTCCAAAGACCTTAAGATCCACAAGATGGATGCCTCTGCCACAGACAAATGTCTGGACCCCTGGAGCTGACCGAAACTCAGTCAAGGGGGTCCTGGACAAAGGGTTTCCTGTCACAGGAGGGTGTCACCGCCCTCCAGACAGGAGATAGTGTATTGTAGCAGGGAGGTTTGAAAGAAACCAGACACTGCTTGGGGCGCACAAGGCTGCCCCTTGCATAATCCGGCCAAACCGGTTCTGGGGCACTCCAGCCCTCGTGCCAGGGCGGCCTGGATCAAAGGAAGGGGGTGTATCCACCCACTTCCTGGGTCCCACCCATAGGAGGGGACCTAGCAGGTAATCACGCCCACCAGATTCGAATAAGAGTGGGAGCAGTGCCAATGCACATCAGATTTCCTGGAAGAAACATTAGAAACGAAACTCTGGACCCTTGGACTCCCATTTCAACTTGGAAGCCCGAAGAATCTCCCTTGTGGTCAAGGAGTGACCACCCTGCAGCAGCAGGCACCATCCAGCCCTCGACGTCTACTTAGTTGCAGTTCCCGCCGGAACTCGAGCGACTGAGATCGACGAGATCAAGCCTGCCCAGCTTCTAACAGCCCGATCCACAGTCCCTGCAAAGCTGAGACCCGTGGAGGCGACCGGAAGCGTGGGGCACGCCATCTTGGATTGACCACGAGACGCTGACCGTGCAGCCCACGAGTGACCCTCGAAGCTGTGCACCGGGGTTTGAGAAGCCCCCACCCTGAGCTACTCCTGAGCCGAAGTTCAGCCCTCCACACTCGACGAGTGCTGCGTGGGGCCCTTTGGCACGAGTTGGCTCAACGCGTTGGCCCGGTCACTTGCCAGCTGGCTTGTGGTCCCTGTGCCGACGAACTACCGAAGAAGACTTGTGATTCTGGTTGCTCCACATCCACACCAGCTCCTCTGAAAAGGAGCCCCGACTCTGACCTTCCTGGTCCGAGTGAGAAGCAATCTTCCGATCCCGCGTGGATTGCTCTTACCAAGGCTTGTTTGCTCCAAACCGGAAGCCGACTGCACCGACGGTGAGAGCCTGCGTGGGACAGATCGTGACCTGCTCCTGGACGTCGCAGATGCCCCAGAGCCCACGTGACAGCGGAGAGAAGCTCCTCGACGACCACCTGATTGCGCCCGACATTGCCTGGTTCCGTCCTGGTTCCACCCTGGTCACTGCTGAGTGACCCAGACTCTGTCCCCTCTGCTTTCAGGTACTCTACAACTTGAGTCCACCCTTGGACTCCACCGGACACTTCATCTTCAACCCGCCTGCAGCCCTTTCAGCTTCAAGCACCAAGAGCCTGCGAGTCAAAACCCGACGTCACTTCGACCCTGTGCACCCACTTCCTGTGGGTGAGGTAACTTTGCTCCGCCGGTGTTCCCACACTGGTGCACACCTCTAGGGTCTGTGTGTTAAGTTTTGTTCTCCTAGGTTCAGCGGAAGTGTCCTTTAACTTTAACTCTTTGACTTTTACGCACCATTGGTTAACATTGGTGCATGCGTGCGCTTTCCGCACATCTCCCGAATCCCGAGGGCCATTCCCGACTTCAGCATTGCTTGTCCTGACTGCTCCCAGCGATTCCCTAGGCCCTAGGCCTAACCACTGTTCGAGTGGCCTCTCTTATACCACTTGTTTAGTATATGGTTTGAGTGGCCACCCGCCCTCATCCATAATTGTGCAACTTGTATGTTTTAAACAGTGCTTTTGATTTAACGCTTGTGCCCCTTTATTCATAAAGAATACTGGGGATTGTTTTTAGTAATAAATACATATATTTTTATAATATATACTTGTGTGGTGTCCTTTCATTTGGTATTACAGGATTGTATGTGGTAAAACAGCTCGCTTAACACGACCTCTTAAGTTAAGCCTTTAGGCTGCTTAGTCCATGCTACCCCTAGGATAGCTTGTCTAATAAGGTTGACTTACAACCAGACACCATAAGGGGATTGTTTGGTCAGGTAGTAGGTGGTTCCAGAATTGGAAACATCCCCTACCAGGCCAACTTCTCACATTGGTGAGCAGCGGTGCGGATTTGAGCTTGCTGTTGTTTTACCATTGCAATCTTTATATCAAATTGAAAGATCACATCAAGTACCTCTAGGTACATATAAAATCAAAAGCTTAGCATATTAAGTTCTACTGAACTTAGTAGTTGTAGGTTGAAGGGAGTAGCACACCCCTGACTACAACTCACTAGCAAGGTCCAGTAGGAAAACACTTAGTGTAGGTAAGTGCACCACTTACACCTCACTAGTAACCATGTCTGACACAGGAAAGGCCTCAGGGTCTAGTCCTGCGACAGTTGACCCTACCCAGGCAACTTTTGGATATGACAAGTTAACCCGCAGAGACTTGATTGCCTTGTGCAAAGCAAGAGGGTTAAAAAGGGGCAGAAACCCCACCTGCCAAATCCTGGTAGACATCCTAGAACAGGATGACTTAGAGAAAGTGAAGGAAGCTTCCCTAGAAACAGGAAATGGAGGGAACCCCCCTGTAGTTGATCCCCCTGAAGAGGAGGAGGATGATGAAGATGAGGACTCAGAGGTTGAGGACTTGGAAGTACAGGATCAGGGTAGCCAGGTTCCAGTTGGTAGGCTTAGCCAGGCCAACTTGGACCTACTGGGGAATGGAGAGGGCCTGCCCCTCCCCAGAACCCAACATGTGATTCTCCCAGGCAACAGAAGAGTGAGATCTCCCTCAGGGGACTCTCATATTTCTAGTGCCTCCAGAGACTCAGAGAGAGGCATGAGTGCTTCTCAGAAAGCTGAGCATAGGGCTAGAATGATGGCTGTCAAACTCCAGATAGAGAGAGAGGAGGTAGCCCTGAGTCAAGCTAGACTCACCTTAGCTCAAGCTAAACTTGCCTTGGCAAGAGAGCAGAAATTGAGTGGCTTAGATGCCACTGGTGGCAGCAATTTTCCAAGAGAAAAAGACAGGGCCTATGATAATAGAAACCTGACCAAAATTGTGCCCCCCTTTAAAGAAGGGGATGACATCCACAAATGGATGACTGCTCTTGAGAGAGCCTGCATGGTACAGCAGGTTCCTGAGGATCAGTGGGCTGCAATTTTGTGGTACTCCTTTTCTGAGAAAGGGAGGGACAGGCTCCTCACAGTTAGACCTGAGGATGCCAAAAACTACTCTGTTTTGAAGAGTGCTCTCATTGAAGGGTATGGCCTAACCACTGAGCAATACAGGTTGTTGTTCAGAGACACCCAGAAAGCACAGACTCAAGACTGGACTGATTTCGTTGAGTGTTCCACTAAGGCTTTGGAGGGTTGGTTGCAGGGAAGTAAAGTTTCAGACTATACAGGATTGTACAATCTTATGATGAGAGAACAGATCCTTAATAACTGTACAAACCAGCTGTTGCATCAATACCTTATTGACTCTGATCTGACCTCTCCCCAAGAATTGGGAAAGAAGGCAGACAAATGGGTCAGAACAAGGATTAAGCAGAAACCCCAGAACCAAGGTGGTGACCAGAAGAAAACAGACCAGAAGGGTGGTAATCAGAATCAGAAAGATAAAGAAAAAGACCAGAAGTCTTCAGGCCCCCAAACTAATAGTAAGGAGGGTGGTTCCCAAAATGGTAACAAGAAAAAAAAGAACAAAGGTCCAAAGACACCTTGGTGTAATACCTGCAAATCAGTTTCACACTGGGGCAGTGAGTGCACCAAGGCAAATCCAGTTCCCACCACTACAGCTCCTAAAGCAACTGCAACCCCAAGTACAGTAAGCAGTGGTGGAACACAGTCCAAGGGTGTAGCTGGGTTGACCCTGGGTATTGAAGTAGGATCTGGCCTAGTCAGAGTCCCTACACAGGCAGTTCTCCTGTATGATGTGGACATTGAGTTGCCCACTGCAGTAAGCCCCACTAACCTGGGCAAATACAGGCAGACTCCCTTAATTAATGAGAAACTGGCTCAAGCATACAGGGACACATGTGCCAGTGTCACCATGGTGACACCTGACTTTGTGGACCCTGGACAGATTGTACTAGGAGAGAGCTACCTAGTAACCAACGCCAGCAACTCCACTACCTCCCATAGTGTGGCAGTTGTGAACTTCTCCTGGGGAGGGGTTGATGGCCTAAAGAAAGTTGTGGTGAGTGCAGACCTACCAGTAGACTGTCTGTTAGGCAATGACCTTGAAAGCTCAGCATGGTCAGAAGTGGAGTACAGGACTCATGCAGAAATGCTAGGGATTTCAGAGCATGTCCTTGCCATGACAAGGGCTCAGGCTAAGAAGTGCCTTCCTGAACCAGTGGTGGATCTTGAGACAATAGACCAGCCACAACCCAAGAGAAGGAGCAAGAGAGGAAAGGCCTCGCCTTCCACCTTGCCCCAGGTTGAGGATCAAGTTTCAGAGGAAACTGATTCTGCAGTCCAAGAGGAGACTGTCTCTGAGGAGCTTGAACCTGACCAGGTTGAGTTTCTGGGGACAGGGGGACCCTCAAGGGCAGACCTGAGGCAGGCTCAATTAGATTGCCCTTCCCTTGAACCCCTCAGACAGCAGGCTGCTGCTGAGGCTGCTGGGGATGCCCAAGGTACCCATACTGTGTATTGGGATGAGGGACTCCTTTACTCAGAGGCTAGAGCCCCCAAGCCTGGCATGACCAGGAGGTTGGTGATACCTCTGCAGTTTAGGGGATTCCTCCTTACCTTGGCCCATGATATTCCCCTTGCAGGACACTTAGGCCAGAACAAGACGTGGGACAGGCTTGTTCCACACTTTCACTGGCCTCACATGTCAGAGGATGTCAAGGAGTTTTGTCGCTCCTGTGTCACTTGCCAAGCCAGTGGTAAGTCAGGTGGCACAACAAAGGCCCCCCTAATACCACTACCTGTGGTGGGGGTCCCCTTTGAGAGAGTAGGAATTGATATTGTGGGTCCAATGGACCCCCAAACAGCATCTGGGAACAGATTCATACTGGTGGTAGTGGATCATGCCACCAGGTACCCAGAGGCTATTCCCCTAAGGACCACCACAGCACCTGTGGTGGCAAAGGCCCTCATTGCAGTTTTCTCAAGAGTGGGCTTTCCTAAGGAGGTACTATCAGATAGAGGGACTAATTTTATGTCCAGCTATCTGAAAGCAATGTGGAAGGAATGTGGAGTAAACTATAAGTTTACCACCCCATATCATCCACAGTGCAATGGGCTTGTGGAGAGATTTAACAAGACCCTTAAAGGCATGATAAAAGGATTACCAGAGAAGCTCAGGCGGAAATGGGACATTCTTTTACCCTGCCTGCTCTTTGCTTACAGAGAGGTCCCACAAAAGGGGTTGGCTACAGCCCTTTTGAACTTTTGTTTGGCCACCCTGTAAGGGGCCCATTGTGTTTGGTGAAGGAAGGATGGGAGTTACCTCTCAAAAAGCCCAAACTAGACATAGTGGACTATGTACTTGGTCTCCGCTCCAGGATGGCGGAGTACATGGAAAGAGCATCCAAAAACCTGGAGGCCAGCCAAGAATTGCAGAAGGCTTGGCATGACCAAAAGGCTGTGCTGGTAGAGTTCCAACCAGGACAGAAGGTATGGGTACTGGAGCCAGTGGCTCCAGCAGCACTCCAAGACAAATGGAGTGGACCCTATCCTATTATTGAGAAGAAGGGGGAAGTCACCTACTTGGTAGACTTTGGAACACCCAGGAGCCCTCACAGGGTAATCCATGTGAATCGCTTGAAAGCATTTGTGGACAGGGAGGACATGAGCTTGCTCATGGCCACAGATGGGGAACAGGAGGAAGAGAGTGACCCTCTCCCAGACCTGCTTTCCCAGAACCCTGATGATGGTTCAGTTGATGGAGTAGCCTTGGCAGGCAGCCTCACTGACCAGCAACAGATGGACTGCAGACAAGTTTTGCAGGCCCACAGGCATTTGTTTTCACTCACACCCAGCCAGACTGACTGGTGTACCCATGTTGTGGACACTGGTGACAGTCTGCCTGTCAAGAATAAGATCTACAGGCAACCTGACCATGTCAGAGACTGCATCAAGGCTGAGGTGCAAAAGATGTTAGAGCTTGGAGTGATTGAGCCCTCTGAGAGCCCATGGGCCAGCCCAGTAGTCCTGGTGCCAAAACCTCATACCCAAGATGGAAAGAGAGAAATGAGGTTTTGCGTGGATTACAGGGGTCTCAATGCTGTCACTAGGACAGATGCTCATCCCATTCCAAGAGCAGATGAGCTCATTGACAGATTGGCTTCTGCCAAGTTTTTGAGCACATTCGATCTGACAGCTGGCTACTGGCAAATCAGACTAGCTGAGGAGTCAAAGGCCAAGACAGCATTCTCTACCCCTAGTGGACATTATCAGTTTGTGGTAATGCCCTTTGGTTTGAAGAATGCACCTGCCACTTTCCAAAGGTTGGTGAACCAAGTCCTTACTGGGTTGGATGACTTTTGTGCAGCTTATCTGGATGATATTGCTGTCTTTAGCTCCACCTGGGAGGATCACCTGATCCACCTGAAGAGAGTTTTGGAGGCCCTGCAAAAGGCAGGCCTAACTATCAAGGCCACTAAGTGCCAGATAGGGCAGAGTAAGGTTGTGTACCTGGGCCACCTAGTTGGTGGAGGCCAGGTCCAGCCACTGGAGAGCAAAATCCAGGCCATACAGGACTGGGCTCCTCCAGTTACCCAGACACAAGTCAGAGCCTTCTTGGGCCTGACTGGGTATTACAGGAAGTTTGTGAAGAACTATGGGTCTATAGTGACCCCATTAAATGACTTGACATCCAAGAAGATGCCAAAAAAGGTTCAGTGGACAGTTAGCTGTCAGAAGGCATTTGAAGACCTGAAGAAGGCCATGTGCTCTGCACCTATCCTAAAGAGTCCTGACTACTCCAAACAGTTCATTGTTCAGACAGATGCTTCTGAGTTGGGGGTGGGAGCTGTGCTCTCACAACTTAATCAAGATGGTCAAGACCAGCCAATTGCTTTCATTAGCAGGAGGCTGACTCCCCGAGAGAAACGTTGGTCAGCCATTGAGAGGGAGGCCTTTGCTGTGGTTTGGGCATTAAAGAAGTTGAGGTCCTACTTGTTTGGAACTCACTTCCTGGTGCAAACAGACCATAAGCCCCTCTTGTGGCTTAATCAGATGAAGGGTGAAAATCCCAAACTACTCAGGTGGTCCATTTCCCTACAGGGGATGGACTTTACAGTGGAGCACCGCCCAGGGACTGACCATGGTAATGCAGATGGTCTCTCCAGGTACTTCCACTTAGAACATGAAGACTTATCTGGTCAAGGTTAGTTTAATGTCCCTGCGTTTGGGGGGGGGGTTGTGTAGGAGAGTAGGGTCTGCTATCCTATGGTCACCCCAAATTTTTGGTTTGCTTTTTGCTTCACTGGTTTTCGACTACTGAGGCTGTGGGCCTGCTGATCAGACCCCCAGCCTGCTGTTCTCTCACTAAATTACTGACACATGTGCTATAGGCACATACCAATTGGAAATGGACTCCTTGTCAGCCCCTGTAGAATGCACTATAGGTGCACAGGGCACAGGAGCCACTAAGGCCTACCAGGGGCTGCAGCATATCTTTTGCCACCCCTGGCTGGTTCTTAAATTGACACAACTGGCTGATCACTCAGCTGGGGTAAGGTGGTGTACACACCCCTTGCTTAGATATAGTATACCTATGTCTAAACCTATATCTGGACACATGTAAACCTGTGAGCCACTCCTATAGAAAGGCCTCATCAATCCTGGAGGCTGAGTGCGTGGTTTTATGTGAGATGGAGCTCTAGCATGAGCTGAGCCTGTCTGCAGCCGTCGGGAACAAATCCCTAAGCTGTTTCAGGATAATGCCATACCATATACTATTAAGTGCCTTATAATCCTCGCGGTTATTTAGCAACTTTGGTTTGGCTTTATCAAAACATGTCGTGTAAGGTGTCATACGCTTTGGAATACCATCCCCTCGCCAGTTCTGGCGATGGGGATGGCATTCCACCCCTCTAGAGGGGTAAGACATGTTACTTTACTTTAATGCGGTTGATTTCTCCAAAGACCTTAAGATCCACAAGATGGATGCCTCTGCCACAGACAAATGTCTGGACCCCTGGAGCTGACCGAAACTCAGTCAAGGGGGTCCTGGACAAAGGGTTTCCTGTCACAGGAGGGTGTCACCGCCCTCCAGACAGGAGATAGTGTATTGTAGCAGGGAGGTTTGAAAGAAACCAGACACTGCTTGGGGCGCACAAGGCTGCCCCTTGCATAATCCGGCCAAACCGGTTCTGGGGCACTCCAGCCCTCGTGCCAGGGCGGCCTGGATCAAAGGAAGGGGGTGTATCCACCCACTTCCTGGGTCCCACCCATAGGAGGGGACCTAGCAGGTAATCACGCCCACCAGATTCGAATAAGAGTGGGAGCAGTGCCAATGCACATCAGATTTCCTGGAAGAAACATTAGAAACGAAACTCTGGACCCTTGGACTCCCATTTCAACTTGGAAGCCCGAAGAATCTCCCTTGTGGTCAAGGAGTGACCACCTTGCAGCAGCAGGCACCATCCAGCCCTCGACGTCTACTTAGTTGCAGTTCCCGCCGGAACTCGAGCGACTGAGATCGACGAGATCAAGCCTGCCCAGCTTCTAACAGCCCGATCCACAGTCCCTGCAAAGCTGAGACCCGTGGAGGCGACCGGAAGCGTGGGGCACGCCATCTTGGATTGACCACGAGACGCTGACCGTGCAGCCCACGAGTGACCCTCGAAGCTGTGCACCGGGGTTTGAGAAGCCCCCACCCTGAGCTACTCCTGAGCCGAAGTTCAGCCCTCCACACTCGACGAGTGCTGCGTGGGGCCCTTTGGCACGAGTTGGCTCAACACGTTGGCCCGGTCACTTGCCAGCTGGCTTGTGGTCCCTGTGCCGACGAACTACCGAAGAAGACTTGTGATTCTGGTTGCTCCAGATCCACACCAGCTCCCCTGAAAAGGAGCCCCGACTCTGACCTTCCTGGTCCGAGTGAGAAGCAATCTTCCGATCCCGCGTGGATTACTCTTACCAAGGCTTGTTTGCTCCAAACCGGAAGCCGACTGCACCGACGGTGAGAGCCTGCGTGGGACAGATCGTGACCTGCTCCTGGACGTCGCAGATGCCCCAGAGCCCACGTGACAGCGGAGAGAAGCTCCTCGACGACCACCTGATTGCGCCCGACATTGCCTGGTTCCGTCCTGGTTCCACCCTGGTCACTGCTGAGTGACCCAGACTCTGTCCCCTCTGCTTTTAGGTACTCTACAACTTGAGTCCACCCTTGGACTCCACCGGACACTTCATCTTCAACCCGCCTGCAGCCCTTTCAGCTTCAAGCACCAAGAGCCTGCGAGTCAAAACCCGACGTCACTTCGACCCTGTGCACCCACTTCCTGTGGGTGAGGTAACTTTGCTCCGCCGGTGTTCCCACACTGGTGCACACCTCTAGGGTCTGTGTGTTAAGTTTTGTTCTCCTAGGTTCAGCGGAAGTGTCCTTTAACTTTAACTCTTTGACTTTTACGCACCATTGGTTAACATTGGTGCATGCGTGCGCTTTCCGCACATCTCCCGAATCCCGAGGGCCATTCCCGACTTCAGCATTGCTTGTCCTGACTGCTCCCAGCGATTCCCTAGGCCCTAGGCCTAACCACTGTTCGAGTGGCCTCTCTTATACCACTTGTTTAGTATATGGTTTGAGTGGCCACCCGCCCTCATCCATAATTGTGCAACTTGTATGTTTTAAACAGTGCTTTTGATTTAACGCTTGTGCCCCTTTATTCATAAAGAATACTGGGGATTGTTTTTAGTAATAAATACATATATTTTTATAATATATACTTGTGTGGTGTCCTTTCATTTGGTATTACAGGATTGTATGTGGTAAAACAGCTCGCTTAACACGACCTCTTAAGTTAAGCCTTTAGGCTGCTTAGTCCATGCTACCCCTAGGATAGCTTGTCTAATAAGGTTGACTTACAACCAGACACCATAAGGGGATTGTTTGGTCAGGTAGTAGGTGGTTCCAGAATTGGAAACATCCCCTACCAGGCCAACTTCTCACAGCGTGTAACATATTTCCCGTAGGTGCTGTAAAACAATCCCTCTCTACAGACCCATCAGTAAGGCCTCTCCCTAGGGTTGGAATGGGGCAGAAACTAGGGCTAGAGCTCTTGGCGCCCGGGGAAGTCCCTGAGTTTGCCGCCAGTGCAGATAAGAGCCGGGAGGAGTGGACAGGGCACAGACGACGGGGAAAATAAAATTAAAAAGAAAGAAAACCTCTTTCTTTAACCCCCCAAAAAGTGTTGCGGGGGCGAACCTCCCCCCGTTGCTACACCGATGGCTGGGAACCAAAATAAAAGTGGCCCCCATTAATGAATTAGATAGCTAAAAACGTGGTCCATGTTTGTAAATTGGGGCAGGTTTGAACTTGTGAATATACGCTGTATAAGTGTTTCACAATGTATGGATGACTGCATGGATTAGAGCTTGCAGCAGGCAATGTTTGTTATAATATAAACCAGCCCAGCAGACCATAAAACAGGCCCACAAACATACAAAAACGCAGCCAACTCAGTGACGTCTCAGACTAACCCATCATCACTGCCTAATTGACCTGTAGGCTAGTCTAACACTGGCCCTCCCTTTAACAGTTTACAGACTGACGAATCTAGGCATCGGACCAGAGGAAGAACTGTCATGGCCGACCAAGACTCTTTGGGCAAAGTTGGGTTCTCTCTTGTGTGTATCCTCGAAGAAATGATTCTGAAACCCCTGCAATGAGTTTAAGTTCCTCTTTGTCTTTCCTTACTCTGGCTTGCATGGATGATGTTACCAGCATGTGGAGTGCTCCAAATACTAACATACTGCTTGTATAGTCCAGGACCCCTCCTAGGGGAGCCCTGCGCTCTCGTCATTGCTCCCAGTGACATAGAAACATAGGTTTAAGTCCTCTGTGTTTGAGCTCTATATCCCTTATTTTCACAAGACGGAATTGTGTTTTAAAAACTGGAGCCATATCTGAGCTCTTTACACCTGCTTCAATCAAGCAATCAGTAGATTTGAAGAGCACTTCCTGTCACCCTTGAGGCTATCGAGGCACTGACAGGGTCCAGTAGATTAGCTGAATAGCCAGGTCTTCAGGGACGTTCAGAACTCTGAAAGAGACGGGGAGGTCCGTAGATGAAAGGGTAGCTCGTTCTATGTCTTCTCTGCTAGGTAGGAGAAGGAGCGACCTCTGCATCTGCTACATCCGATAAGGGGCGTGAGGGTTAGAGAAAGGGACATGGAGCAGAGGTGTCAGTGACGCTGATGGAAGTCCAGGCGGTGGTTGAAGTAGGGGTCTGCAGTTGTGTAGGGCCTTGTATGCGTGGGTCAGGAGTTTGTCGGTGTTGAGCATTCTCGGTGCAAGCTGCCCATCTGTGGAGTTCATGGCCTCTGTTTATAGAACATCAAGCTGACCACCTAGCTTTGGGTAGTGCTAAAATAGGTTTTTATTAAGTTCACCTTCTCAAAGTGGGAGTGGGTGTCTTCTCCTCATGTACCCCCAAGATGCAGGGCTACGGTGAATACTGCGATTAAGGAATGCCCATAACGTACCACAGTAGAACATATGGGGTGTTCACAAGCATGAGGGGAACAGGAACATGTCTGATGCACAACTTTACCCCACCCCCTTTCTTTGTTTCCATAGCAGTCAACATTCCCTTTTTTCTGAGAAGTATCAGTGAGTCAGTAAAAATTATGTTTTTAAGATTATAAGACCACAATCTTGCTTCATGTCTGTGGTGTAACACACCCAGGGAAAGTTTGTGTCTGTTGATTTATGTGACATAAACTCCGAAGTGACATAAACTGTCAAAGGCTATGTGTGTGCTAGTACCGCTTGCTCAGGTCCTGCTTGTTTGCATCTGATATCATCCAGGAATATGACTCTGTGTCCATTGTCCTGTGTACATTGATAGTAAAAGAACTTTCTACCTGCTTTCCGAATCCACCCGATGCAATTAACGATGGAAAATAATAATGCATGGGTGATCTTTCACTCCCGTTTTTATGAGGAACTTCCAGCTTGGAAACCTTCTCTATGTTGGGTACAACATTATGAGCATTGCGGGCTCGAAAAACAACTTTGGAATTGGTTCAAACCCAACCTAGCCATTCCAATCATGTCTGAAGTTGGCACCTCATTTCCAAACTGTTTCTGTTTCTCGAGGCATTCCACATTATCCCATCGCTGTTGAATATCTATCCAAAAGACTGAGTAATTTTATAATTAATACAAGTATATTGTACTCTCTGTAGGCTGAAGACATCCAGGTATATCTGAAGGTTTATTCTCACGATGATGTCTCCTTACTCTGGGCAAAACACAGCCTTGGATACACCTCAAATTTAACACAAATATGGCCAAGGCCCTGATTCACAAAGGGCCTCTGTACTTGTGGCAGAGGCCACACAGTCCAAGAATTTCGACTTTTGTGACATGAAAATCACACTTACTTAATTTACAGTAAAGTCCATGATTTTGAAGGATAGTTAGTATTGTTGTTACATGTTTTTCGTGCATACTTTCTGATTCACAATAAATCAAAATATCATCACTGTAGACGATAACAAATTTGTCCAGGAATTCTCGCAAGATGTCATTGAGAAAAAATTGAAAAGCTGCTGGAACGTTGCAAAGTCCAAATGGCATAATCATATATTCAAAAAGACCGTACCTGGTTTTAAAAGCAGATTTTCATTGATCACCAGCACACATTGTGACCAGGTGATATGCCCCCTTAAGATCCAATTTGGTTGAGATACAGGCAGCTGTAACTTCATCTAATAATACCGGGATTATAGGAATTGGCTATTTGTTTTTGATTGTGATTTTATTTAGTGCTCTGTAATCAATGCACGAGGTCAACTCCCCATTGGCTTTAGACACAAAAAATAATGTGGACGCTGCAGGGGATTTAGATAGCCTTAGTTATAAACCCATTCGATCGGTAGTGATCTAAGTAGTCTCGTAAATGATTGTTTTCTTTTTCAGACAGAGCATATTTTCGGCAATTAGGAATTACAGATCCTGGGAGCAAATAAATTTGGCAGTCATAAGGGCGATGTGGAGGAAGAGTATTTGGCTGTTTTTAGTTAAAGACATCGCCAAATGATTGATATTGTGCTGGTAGTTGGACGTCCATTTCTGCTGCGGTTGCCACTGAATGTTGACTAAATTCTATTTGTTTTTGAAAGCAGTGTAGTTCACAGTAGTGAGACATACTGACGATAGGTTTTGACACCCAGTCTATACTAGGGTTGTGCAATTTAAGCCAATGCATCCCAAGTATAAAACCATATTGTGGGGCACTAATGAGATTGAACTGAAAGAGTTCTGTATGGCTTTTGACCCTAATGTCAAATTGTAAAAACACTTGGTTTGCATGGTCATTGGACCGGAAGACAAACACTCCCATCCACTGTTTGCACAAGTTCTGGTCTTTTCTTTTTTTGATGAGGTAAATCCAAAGTTTGTGCTTAAGCATCGTCTACAAAGTTGCCAGTGGCTCCTGAGTCTCTGAGCACAGTAATGGTATGTGTAAGTTCTAAGGACACTATTAATGTCATTTTTAAGGTTAAATGTGTTTCATGTTCATGGAAGGTTGAACTTATTGAAGGGATTTGCCAACCACTCGAAAAAGTCCCCTCTTCATCTTTTGAGTTAACTTGTTTTCCATTTTGAAGTCTATAGTATTGAATGTTTTGTTTGTGGGCTTCAGGGTTTTAGTTTGATGAGACAATCTGTAACAAAATATCCTTTTTTGCCACAATACAAGCATTGTACATTTTTAAGTCGTGCTTCTTTCTCTTCTTTAGATAGGTAAGATCGTACAGTACCTATTTCCATAGGTTCGCTTTGAGTTTTTTGTGTGTTAGTGTTATTGAAAATTTTAGGACGTTCAAACTGTGGAATTCCCCGGTCAGGACGACAACGATCTCCTTTCCTTTTCATCATACAATGGTCTATAGGAAGGGTCAGATTAATTAAGTCTGTACAAGCTTGGGGTTGTGCATCGATTTGAGCTAGAACGTCCTTCAGCTCATCTTTAAGGCCTTGATAATAAATGGCTGCCCTTTTTTCTTCCGGCCTTTCCGTTTCAGCCACTATGTGGTTCAAATGTGTTAAGTAGGTAACTAATTCACGATTACCCTGCTTTAATTCCAATAATTCTTTGTCCGCTGAAGTAGCCCTAGCAAATACCTTTTCAAATTCCTTTAAAAAAGACTTCCAATTACACAAAATTGAGTTGTCACCACGAAATAGAGGTACAGCCCAATCAGCAGCGCCCCCAGCTAGATATGAAATCAGGAACACTACTCGTGATTGAGCACCGGGAAATGAAGAAGGTCTACATGTAAAATGTAATTCAATCTGGGTTAAGAAAATCTGTGTTTTACCGGGATCTCCAGAGTACCGCTCTGCAGATGCCAAAGGGATTTGTGGTGGTAATGTGACTGCGATATTTGGTATAACTGTACTTCCTTGACCTGCTGTGTGCAGCACACTAGGATATTTTCCTAAGGGGACATCAAACGGGGTTTTCTCTGGTGTTCCTCTGATATCTACTTTGTGTTGCAACTGAGTGACCTTGTCTGCAAGTGCTGCTATGGTGGCCTTAGAGTCCGCAAATTCTCGCTGAATCTGACCTAGGGCTTTCAAAATATCATATAAAGAGGCCATTTTGACAACAAAGAGATCAGGAGGTATTAATACCATGGGTTTCCTATTCTGTCACACTCGATTCCTCAGGATCTCTTTGTTGACAGAATGTTCCACAAGTGCAGAGACGACCCCACAACTGCGGGGCCTCTGCCACGAGTGCAGAGACGCCCCCACGACTGCTGTGTCTTCACCACGAGTGCCGAGGCCCTATGTGAATCAGGCCCTGCACTTCTACTTGCCTCTTCACACAAGTCCTCTACCCAGTGCTAACCTCAACTCTTTGCCGACTGTAACTGATGGTGCCGGATCTCTTGGCCTCATCCTCGATAGCTGACTCAGTTTTCACAAATGTGCACCAATGACACGGCTAGAAATGTGCACCATCGGTTCAGACTTACCAAAGGGAATAAAAAGTTATTTCCAGAACCACACTGGAGGAAGGAAGTTAGGCTTTGATTCTGTCCAGATTGGGTTATGATTACACTATCACGCTCGATTCCTCGGGATATCTTTGTTGACAGAATGTTCCACCTCCAGGTAGCTTCACGTCCGTTTGCTTTTATTGCTCAGACTATTGGAGTGGCCAGGTGAGGGAAAGGGTGTTGGGAAGGGAAGTGCTGGGAGGGCGACTTACAGGGAAAACAGCCACTGATTATTCTCATTGTTTCTAAAATTGCCTTATTGTTTTTATATTGATAAAGTTTGTTTCTAAATTTACTTGAACCTCTGTGGCAGTAAAGATGGAACAGAATTATTAAGGAAAGAGTAGATATTATTATATATTAAGTTCCCCTAGAAGATAAAATATACAATACCATAAGATGATCATATAAACAAATGCACTAAGGCTCTAAATATTCTATACTCAAAATTACTATTGTGTGCTTATTTCACCTACCAGGTCTAATAATGTTGATGTCTTAAACCTCAGGGGTAATACCTAGGAAGATGAAAAGTCATAAACAGTTAAATCACTATTCTGACTGTATAGTTCTTCTTTTTAAAACACAAAAATGATATTGACCATGTCTTGACAATACAGATTAACAGAATGCAGGAACTACCTAGCACATCCGGTAATATGGAGGAGTGTGGCTCAATTGTTAGAGCGGCAGACCTTGATGCAGAGTTCTGGCCCGGGACCAGGGTTCGATTCCCGCCTCGGCAGGGTCTCGGGCTCAATTTCCTCGGACCTGTTAATTCTCGCCTCGGTGCCTATTCTAATCACGGGCCCCACGCTGCAACTCTGGGCAATAGCTTGCTTAGCCTCCACACCGGCCCCAACAGCGCTAAGGATGCCTGGCTTCACCCTGGGGCTGCCCAGGAGTGGACACTTCACAGGGAAAGCCAGGAGGGGTTCCACAGCAGTATAAGTATCAGCGCCAGGAAGCCGAATAGGCGACACCGCAAGGTGACCGTCTGGTGACAGTGCGCTCTATAAGTACCATGACATTTACATTTGACATTTACATCTTTAAAGTGTTCCCTGTCATCTCCACGGTTCTGATGCTTTATCACTAGAAACACCAGCTTTCACCACAGAACACAACTCTGCAGACTGTGAGTGCCACCCCTACAGCTGCACCTCACCCCCTGACAATCGCACCACCTCCTGTCTGTGAGTCTTCAAAAAGGAACTACAACTTTTTCTCCTCAACCTCTAGTTCCTGTCTTCCATCCTTGTGTCACTTGATTGATTTTGTGTCATGTGAGCCGTCTTGTGAACATCTTCCATTTTCAGTGGCCCTGTATGAGTGATATACACTCTTCTTTCTAAATACCTGCAAGGTTTGTACCTCCCTACCTCACAGGTCTAGGATCTCTTCACCCCACGACCTTTGGGATGTTCATTGCCCTGGATCTCATTCCTCTTTCTTCTGAACTGAGCTTAGGTCTCCTCAGCTGATGAACTTGTGGTCTTGATGTCTCTCAGATTCCACATTGTAAATTGTGACTCTCTGTGACCCGTATGTAGGCAGAGCACCAGCTGTTGCTCTTTTGTTCTCTTGTCTGGCTCTCTGTTTGTCACCTGCGTGCCCTAGGTGAGGTGCTCTGATGATCAAGAGTCTTGCAAGTGCTCTATAAACATCCCAAATAAACATATAAACATTAGCACATTAACAGCTAGGATGGAAGAGGCAAGAAGGACGAGCAATGATAGTTGAGGAGTGTGAGATGCAGCTCTTGGCTCGACCCCCCCAACTGTCACAAGGGGTGACAATCATCTCTTCACCCCTGCAGCTGGCCTCAGTTCTAAGCAGTGCCAAGAAGCCCTCATGGTGTGAGACACAGCCGCACTGCTCAGCTTGCTGAGCTCAGATAGTGTGAGACATAGCGCCTCACCACTCCAGATGGCTGCAGCTCTATGGTTGATGATTCCAACAGAGAGTGAGCAGTGACCCCTTTACCCCTCCATCTGGAAGCAGATACCCCCTGTCCCGAGGTGCTCATAGGATGAGAGACACACATTCTCCTGTAAGTATTCACCTATCTCGATGGGTCGGAAGGAGTGAGTAAGTTGTGTGTTGTTTGCTTCTTGCACAGTGGAGTTCAGTGGCCAGAGAAGGGAGTGCTCAGTCTGTATCACTCACCCTCTCTCCTCTCTCTCTTGTATAGGTGAGATGTTCATCCCGTACTACACCGGCAGAGTCATCGACATTCTGGGCTCCAAGTACAGAGAGGCCGACTTCTTTGCCGCCATCTTCTTTATGTCCATATTCTCCATGGCCAGGTGAGTAGAGGTGTCTCAAACTGCAGCCGCCAATGGTGTCCCCCAGAGGCCATCAGACAAATATCAATGAGTCCCAGCCTTGGGGTCCTAGGACAGTCCGAGGTTACAGGGCAGTATTTTGAGGTCCCCCACAGAGTAAGTGGCACTCAACAACATCAATGTCAATCAATCAATCAGGCGTTTGTTAAGTGTTACTACTCACTCGTAACGGTCTCAAGGCGCTGGGGGTAGGGTGGGCGGTGCAGGTTCCAGTCCATCAAGGAGGGGGGTCTGTCGATTAGCCAGGTTTTGAGGTTTTTTTCCGAAGATCAGAAGCGATGTTGTCGATCGGAGGTGGAGCGGCAGGGCATTCCAGGCTCTGGCCGTGAGGAAGAAGGAACGGCCTCCCGATCTGGTCTTTCTGGTGCAGGGGACCACGGCATAGGAGAGCTGGGCTGATCGTAGGGTCCTTCGGGGTGCGTGGAAATTTAGTCGGCTGTTCAGGTATGCTGGTACGGTGTCGTGGAGGACCTTGTGTGCGTGGGTAAGCATCGTGAAGGTGACGCTGGCCTCGATGGGGAGCCAGTGTAGTGTGCGCAGGTGCTGCGAGATGTAGCAGTGTCTTGGCAGATTGAGGACCAGTCTTGCGGCGGCGTTCTTGATGTTCTGTAGCTTGCTGGTGAGGTTTTTGTTTATTCCGCCGTAGAGTGCGTTGCCGTAGTTGAGTCTGCTGGTGACCAGGGCCTGAGTGATAGTCTTTCTGTGTTCGAGAGGGATCCATTTGAAGGTCTTACGTAGGAGGCGGAGGGTGTGGAAGCAGGAGGACGAGATGGTGTTGATCTGGTGGTCCATTTTGAGCTCGTAGTCCAGGATGATTCCCAGGTTGTGTACGTGGTCAGTGTGGATGAGTGGGTTTCCGAGGGCGAGGGGCCACCCGGTGTCGTTCCAGGCATCTGGGTTTGGGCCCATGATGAGTACTTCTGTCTTGTTGGTGTTTAGTTGTAGGCAGCTGTTGTTCATCCATTTGGTGACTGCTTCCATGCCTTCTCGAAGTTTGTGTCTGACGGTGTTGGGTTCGTTGAATAGAGAGAAGATGAGTTGGGTGTTGCTGCCTATGACACGATGTTGAGTCCATAGGTTCTGACGATGGGGGAGTGGAGCCATGTAGACTTTAAAGAGCGTAGGGCTGAGGGAGGACCCCTGAGGGACTCCGCAGGTGGTTGGTGTAGGGTCCAAGAGGAAAGGGGGGAGTCTGACCCACTGCGTTCTGCCAGACAGGAAGGAGCGGATCCATTGGAGGGCATTGTCCTGGATCCCTGCGACGAGGAGTCTGCGTATTAGGGTGCAGTGACAGACTGTTTTGAACACCGCTGAGAGGTCGAGGAGGATGAGGGCTACTATTTCTACTTTGTCCAGTAGGGTGCGGATGTCGTCTGTAGCAGTGAGGAGGGTGGTTTCTGTACTGTGTTTTTTTCTGAAGCCAGATTGGGAGGAGTCGAGGATGTTTTGCTCTTTGATGAATGTGGCGAGTTGGCTGTTGATGGCTTTCTCAATGACTTTCGCTGGGAACGGGAGCAGGGAGATGGGTCTGTAGCTTTTTAGGTCAGTGGGATCCGCCAAGGATTTCTTCTGGAGGGGGTTGATCTCGGCGTGTTTCCAGTTGTCAGGGAACGAGGCGGTCACCAGGGAGTGGTTGATAGTGTGGTGGAGTATGGGTGCGATTGTGTCGGCGGCTCTGTTGACGATATGGTGGGGTCAGGTGTCTGTGGGGGCCCCAGAGTGGATTGACTTCATTGTGTCTTCAGTGGTGAGGGCTGTCCAGTTGTCAATCACTGGCTTCAGGGTGTCGGGGTGGTTGGCGGGGGTTCAGTGTGTTGGTTGTCTTCGTCAAAGTTGTTGTAGATGCTCTTGATTTTGTGGTGAAAGAAGGTGCTGAGTTTGTCGCAGAGGTCTTGTGAGGGAGGAATGTCCGTCGATTCGCTGGTGGGTTTGGCGAACTCCTTGATGATGTTGAAGAGTTCTTTGCTGTTGTGTGCGTGTGTGGAGATTCTGTCTTCAATCGTTTTTTTCCTTGTTCTTCTGATGAGTAGGTGGTGGCCGTTGGTAGCGGCTCGGAAGTTGTTGTGTGCTTCTGTGGATTTGGTGTTCCTCCAGGCCTTTTCTAGGCGGGGCAGAGTGCACCTGGACTCTCGAAGTTCGGCGGTAAACCATCTGGTTTTCTTGACTTTGGTGCTGTTGTTTTTCTTGAGGTGGGCTATGGTGTTCGCGCTGTCAGAGATCCATCCGTGCAAGGTTCGGGCTGCGGTGTTGGGGTCGTCGTTTCCCACGGTGGTTGGGGTCGAGGTGCTGAGTGAGGAGGTGAGCTGGTCGTCGGTGATTCTGGTCCAGTTTTTTCATGGAAGCATTTGCTGGTGTCTGTGGATGGTGGGTGTTCTGAATGTGAAGTGGACGCATCGGTGGTCAGTCCATGGGAGTCCGGTGGTGTGGCTGAAGGTGATGGAATTTCCTGTTGTGAAGAGGGGGTCAAGAGTGTGTCCTGCTGAGTGTGTTGGTTCGGTCACCATTTGGCGGAGTCCAATGTTGTGGAGGTTGTCCAGGAGGGATGTGGTGTTGGGGTCCAGTTGGTTGTCGAGGTGGAAGTTGAGGTCTCCCAGCAGGGTGTAGTTGGTGGATGCGATGGCATGCGGGAGATGATGTCCATGATGGAGTTAGTGAATGGTCTGCGTGGTCCAGGGTGTCGGTAGATAAGGGTTCCTCGGAGGGTGGAGTTAGGGCTGGACAGTAGCTTGAAGTGAAGGTGTTCCATCAGGTCTGTGGTTTCGTCAGGGAGAGTGCTCAAGTGGAGGGTGGATTTGTGGACGATGACGATTCCTCCTCCCGGGCGGGTGGGGTGGTCCTTCCTGGAGATCTTGTATCCTTGGGGTATGGCGATGGTGATGTCTGGCCCGAGGTGGTGTTGGTCCAGGTTTCACTGAAGAACGCTACGTCCGGGGTGGTGCTGTCGAGGAGGTCCCAGATTTCTGTGGCGTGTTTGTGGAGGGATCAGACATTGAGCAGGATGCATTGCGAGGTCTTCGGTGTGTGTGTATTCTTGCGGTTGGGTTGTGCTGGGTCTGGGATCCTAGCGGTGCTGTAGATTTGTCAGCAAGCTGACAGCTGAAGGGTCCGTGGGTGTCGGCTGGTGAGGCTAGCATGCAGTTGTTGTTGCGGCCTGGGTTGAGTGCGTGGAGTGCTGCTGGGTCGTAGCGTTGGTGGTGCGGAGGTCCAGGGTTCCTGGTGCTGGTCGTGGTCGGGTTGCAGACGGCTAGTCTCTGGCGCACCAATTGCGCGCGGCCGCCATTAGGTAGGGATTGGGGAGGGCTGGACAGCTGGAAGGCGGGAGCAGGGAGGGGAGCTGGATTGGGGAGTTCGCGCTGGAGGGTGGGCCGCAGGGGCAGCGGCAGGAAAAGGAGGGAAAAGGAGGAGTAAAAGAAAAAGGAAATAGAGGAGAAAGGAGCAGAAATGCAGAAAAGTGCAGAAAGGAGAAGAAAAAGGGGGTAGAAAAACGAGTGAAAAAACACGTGAAAAACGAGTGAAAAAACACGTGAAAAACTGAGCTATAGAAAGGACATAGAGGTCCACTGGACCACCAGGGATGAGGCACAGGGAAACCTGCGGGTGGAGGAGGGCCTTAAGCACCAAACACTCGAGAGTGCAGGGGCAGGCCTCACTTAATGGTGGAGCTGCGAGGGAGGGGGAGCAATTTCACTGACAATGAGTCAACTCAGTTCTTACATTTAGAAAAAGATACAGACTTTAATCTGTCCCATATATTTATATGTAGGGTGCTCGGAGTACCAGAAGATAAACCTGTTCCAAGGCTCCAGAACAAAGGGAAAAGTGCAGCACAACAGTACATGAGTGTGGTTAGGACATAAGAAACAAGCATTAGGACATGCATTCTTAGTAAAAGCCTTTTTACACATATTTATTGGACAGGACCGGACAGGAAGACAAAAGCAGGACTAGTTACCCTTACACCGTGTACCCCTACTCACTCACCCAGCACGATCCAATGCCCCACACCCCCCAGAAGTGGATGAAGTGTGGGTGGAATACATTATAGCATGGCCGAGGGGCTCCCACACCAGCACAGCTGGCTGGAGAGAAGGCAGGCTTCTACCATGGTGCAAGGGTGCCTGCCTCGGCACTAGGCAGCAGTTTGTGCACGGCGAGGCGAGAGCAGGACTGCGGCGCATAATGTCCAGTACGCCGCATCCCTGCCCCTTTCCTTTCATGCAACGCAGCACTGCAGCTTGATGCGTTGTGCTGCGTGAAGTATTGATAAAAAAGGGCCCAAGATTCTCCACCTGGATAGTATTTGCAGCCCTAGATTGTGTTTCGCTGCTGATGTACAAGTGTGAAGAAGGCGTTTTAAGGTAGATTGTACAGAGGTTTTAATTTGGGTGAATCAAATTGGAGCCTCAAGAAAATTGTTAAAACAAATTTTTTTGGGTGTTTTTTTTAACTTCTTTTTATTATACAAGTGTCAGCATCCATATACATTACATAGGCACAAGTTATAATACAAGTTTCTCATTGACGTTCACAACTTGCGGCTTATGGACATGCAGGAATAATCATTACACAATTGAATTCTTCCTAGATGATCCCAGCCACCCACCAACCCCTCCCCTTCTAAATGCCAGATATCCCCCCATTCCCCCTGAAATCTTCCCATCGCTGCCAGACTTTCTCCCATTTTTTGGGGCAGCCCCGGCTCTCATAGATTGTCTTTTCTGCTGCCCAGCACCAGTCCAAATCTCTCTTCCATTGTGACACTTTCAGTGGTTGAATTGCCCCCCATGCCCCTGCAACATTTCTTTTTGCCACCATTGCAGCCACCTGTAGCCAAAATTCTATGATATTTGGGCCAATTCTGTTCCCCCGGAGACGCATACCATGTGCCACCTGGCGTCCAGGAACCTTCTTGCTCAATCACTTCTGACATAATCTGAGTCACCTTCCTCCAATATTTCTATATTATTGGGCATTCTCACGGGATATGAAAGAATGTACCCCTCTGAGTGCACCCCCTCTGACATTCCTGTTAGTATACGTCCCAGCTTGAACATGGGTGTGCTGGTATAATATGACCTATGCAGGATTCTCAGTTGGACCAGTCTGAATCGTGCCCGGATCGCCACCTCCCTAGGACTCTGCACCGCCTCCGCCCCATCATCATCTTCTAACAGGCCCACATCGGATTCCCAGGCCTCCCGCAGCTTTATGAGTAGGTCTGGGGAATTATTTATTATCTCCTTGTATGTGCATCAGAGAGCCTTCTCCAGAATGGGGTCTTATAGTAACCAGTCCTCTAGTGGACAATATTCGGGGATCTGATCCTCATCTTTGAGGTGCCTGCCCAGCGCATGCTTCAGTTGCAGATATCTGTAGTGTTTTGTGGGCGCCAATTGATATTTTTTCTGTGGCTCTGAAAATGTAATAACAGCCTTTTCCACCCGTCTCCTAGGCGTACAATATCTATATTAATTTCCAATTCGATAAGCCCTGCAGTCTACCTACATCCCGGGGCATTTCGCTGTTCCACAAGGGAGTCTGCTCTGTTGGCCGGTTGGTCCAACCCAAAAACCTATTGGTCTTTGACCACACTGTCAATACTATCTGAGTATATGGGGGCATGTTTCCCGTTCTCACTCGGCCATACAGTGCCCCCAAGTAGCTGTTGGTCCCCATAGCCCAATGATCCACCCTACACACCGGGTCATTCCTATTTGCAAATGCCCCATTATTAATGACCATTAGGTGCGAGGCCCAGTAGTACTTTTGAAGATTTGGGATGGCCAACCCTCAATCATATACCCCCTTCTGTAATTTGGCCAAAGCAATCCGTGCACCCCCGCCATCCCACAGCAACATTCTCAGCTCGCTATCCACATCTTTAAAGAATTTGTCTGGTATGGGGCAAGGGGTATTTTGTATAATGTATAGTAATCGCGGCAGTGACATCATTTTGAAGAGGACTGCTCTGCCCATACGGGATATCGGTAGCGTCCTCCAGTGGGTTACATCTCTCCTTAAACGTTCCAACTGCGGCTTTAGGTTCCCTACCAAAAACTCTGAGTCTGTTTTCCCTATCTGTATGCCCAGATATTTAAAACTATCTGTAATCTGTAGCTTGGAGTCTCCTCCCAATAAGGGGGGTTTGCCCACTCGACAACATATAGAGGAGAGACTTATCCCAGTTGATCTGGTATCCAGAGTATCCTTCAAAAAGCTTAAAAACCTGAAGCAGCCGGTTGATTGTGAACCGTGGTCTCATTGCATATAAGAGAACATCGCCCGCATATAATGATATCCTCTCTTCCCACTGATCTCCCCCGCATATGCACGATATTACCGGGTACCCCCGGACCCAAGCCGCGAGTGGTTCCAGCGCCAGTGCAAATAAGATCGGTGATAAAGGGCACCCTTGTCTCGTACCCTTCCGGGGAGCAAAAGAGCGGGACACTGAACCATTAACTCGAACTCTGGCCAGGGGCTGCGTATACAGCAGCTTGATCCATGAATGGAATTGAGGGCAGAAACCAAACCCCCTCAGGACTTCTAATAGATAATGCCACTCCATACTATCAAACGCCATACGGGCATCCAGCGACAGCAGCGTAGCTTCCACGCCCGGGTAAAACTAGGTTTTTGTTTTGGAATATTTAAATTCTGCTTTCCAAAGCCCACATTTTTAGAGAATGTGGAGAAGCATGTTGGGATCAAACTGGGTCTGAAGATCGTACAGCAGCATGGGTGTTAACACATGGGAGATTGTTGAAAGCTCTACTAGTCTTGGGGCGAGAGAGGTGATCTCAAACCTAAATCCTTAGTAACACCTACAGTCTGTGAGTTCACTTGCACCCCACCCTGACTACAGCTGCCAATCAACTAAAAACTGACCGAGGTGCTACACCTCTTCACAGTGCACGACAGGGCATTCCTGGGTTGTGTTTTACGACAATCTGTGTTATTTCCACACAGACTTGTAGCTCAGGATGGGAATGATAATTGGTTAAACCTTCCAACTCAAATTGTGTTTGCACATGACAGAAATAGCAGAATAATCTATAAATATCACAGATACAAAAACACAGTCATGTAAATCAGCTTTACATGTTCCACATGTACCATGGCCTGATCTGCGCGTGTGCTTCGAAACCAGTATAAATGTCAAATTCAGTGGCTCATTTAGGAAGAAATCTTGATATTTCCAGTACACCTATGGCTCGGTGGTTCAGTGTGCCTGCGTACACATCATGAACAGCCGGTAGGGCAGGTTCTTCCACATTTGCATCATCCGTAATGGACGCCGTATCACAAAGCTCGCGATTGAGCCCTGTCCTCTTCGGTCCCTTCGTGGCCGCTCTGGCAGGTGTGAATTCTCACTTTACTCTCCTGATACCATCTCCAATGTTCCTGTTCACTGAGGCTGCCTGGACGGCTGCCAGTTGTCTAAAGCTTAATTCTGATAAACATAGGTCCTTGCCCTTGGTGAGCCTCCCACGGTCTTCTCCGGCACTTGGTGGCGGTGAGGAAAGTGGTGTACTATATGGTGTGGTTGTGTGAACTCACTGTGGAACACACTCACTCACTGGGTCCAGTGCGCCTCGTTTGTACAACCTTAGCTCAACCCTGAGTAGTTGTTGCTTCGAGCAGTCAGGCTTGGACAAAGGAACACGTGTAAAGCATTTAGAAGAAACAAATCAAGGAAATAAGAAAGTCACACAACACAAAAGAAATCCAAAAACAATTCCTACAAACAGATCGTAATTTTATGAATGTTTAGTAACCAGAAGACCCTACTGACCAACAGATATTATGTTAAATCTGTTTGCTTTTTCACATTTTAATATTGGCAGTTTTGAGGGAATCTATTAAAATATTTGCTCTATCCACTCAATAACTACCTAATTTTAACATTGCACCATTTTCCACATATTTAATTTGGCACTGTGATTCAGTTACCCACGACAGACAATCTACCAGTCCTACCAGTATAACTTTTGATTTTTTCTTAAGTTGTTCTATCAACATCACACTGATAGACAAACTGCACTTTCTCCTGGGGAAGGAGAGCCCAAATGATGTAGGGCGCAACCAGGTGGGAACTGATGGGCACTTTCTCCAAATATGGGAATAGCACATAGTCACATTACCTTATTTTGTCACTAACTTTTTCATTTGCTGTTTCTATAGTATGATCCGTAGTTTTTGTCTGTAGACCCCGGATACCTTTTGTAGTTACATAGTAACCACAATGAACACAATTGGGCGGAGGGTTCTGGGGAAATAGATCTTTGAGTAAAACGTAAATCGCAGTTAACATCAAACAAGCACTGATAACCGTATAGTTTGCAAAACTTTTAGAAAGTTGTGTTTGACTATTCAGGCCCACTTTGGGTGACATTTCTCCATTGTTAAGGAGGTAAAGAGGGGCAGTGAGGAAGTGTAGGACAGTTACCCTCTCACCAAAGCAGTCTCCAGTCGGTTCTAAGCTCTATGGGCGATCCCCATAGACATCAATGGAGTGGTCTTTATGCAAGGATGCAAGCTGCTGAACAAACTGTAGGATACTTCTTGACTCAGAGTCGAGGTGTACTGACTACGGCTACAGGAAAAGTTCTCATCAAAAGTCCCTGGAGTGGGAACATCAATTAGTCCTTCCATAGTCGGCAACAATCGTAGGCTTAACAATCCATTGGTGGCATCAAGTTTGTTCTCATCGTCCAAAACACTGGTCAAAGGCTCTGACACCTCATACAGTACGGGGTCTACTTCGTCCATCAGAGTGGCCATCTTGGGTGTCTCGGTCGTCACCGTTTCTTTTAGTGGAGTAGGGTCCGGTCCAATTCGTACCATCTCAGACAAACGCGCCACCATTGTCTGAATGCGGCCTTCAACGTACACATGAATTGACTCAATGGCTGCCAACACAGTTCGTAGCGACGGGTCACTTCCGGTCCGTTCCACTACTCTTTGATCAGTGACAGTCATGATTGCTTCCCCCATCGAGTCGATCTCTCAGAGGGGGATGGGCGAGTCGGGAACGGTCGTCTGCAGAGGGAGACTTATCAGTTGGTCCGATGATATCCTAGGTCCGCCACCGCAGGCGGAGACCCCGACCCAACTAACACCAGCGGGCCCTTTACCGGGTCACCGGGCAGGACCCCCGCCCACAGCTGCTACCGTTGGGCTGTCACCCCTCCTCCGACTTTCACCAAGGCAGCCAAACGTCGTCCACCTCAATCCGAGAAATCGAAAGAAAAAAAAATTCCCTACTCCGTAAGACTGGACCCAATCACACTACTACAGCCGATGTTGTTGAACTGAAACCCGGATGGGCCAGTACTCGAGACCCCGGCTTTTGGGCAGATCTAGGCCGCAAACTTGCACTCGGCATATCTTCGGCAGCCGAACAGGTAGAAATCTCGGGATAGCACCATTAATCTCACGGCAGGTTCATACACACGGTGGCTGGGCTCAAGAACAGGATAAATGACAGGATATTCCGGCGGGAGTCGGAGGTCGGCAAAGCCGAGAGCCTACGCGGCCATCTTGGTTGCTAGCGTGGCTCCTCCCCCCCAATCTTTCTTTCTTGATAGCTATGTCTGACCTCTGTCTTTCTCTCTCTCTCTCTCTCTCTCTCTCCTTTTCTGTTTTTCAGTGACCTCTTATCTCACAAATGTATGCGGTTTGCTGCTATTATGCAACATTCATTGGTTTTTGCTGATAATACAAATTCACCATACCCTTCCTTTAATGCATGATAAGGTACACCGGTCAGTCTGCGCCATGTGTGCATTCATGCTACGAGGGGATTACCTCTGTTCACAAGCTGCAGTGCCTTTGGACTGGCTCTAAGAGGGCGCTGCGGGCAAATAGAGTTCACCTCCTCATCATCCCTCTATTGCCTCATTAAATGTGCTACAATGGTGCCCATGTGTGTGCCTATGTGTGCGAACCCACACATGTGCCTATGAGTGTAAGCCCATGTGTGTGCCCATGTGTGTGAGCCCCCACGTGTACCCATGTGTGTGAGCCCACACGAATGCCCATGTGTGTGAGATCACTTGTGTGCCCATGTGTGTGAGATCACTTGTGTGCCCATGTGTGTGAGATCACTTGTGTGCCCATGTGTGTGAGCCCACACAAGTGCAGGCGTGGCTGGCACCGGTAAGAGCGTGGGGGGTGGTTCGGGGCAGCAGGGGGTAGTCGACAGATGACAGGATAGGAAAAGTTAAATAAAAAAATAAAACCACTTAACTTGCGCTCGGCGATGCGGCGAGTGCCAGGTAAGTGGTTTTATACTTTTTTTCATTTAATTTTTGCTATCCCGTCATCTGTCGACACCCCCGCCCCACTGCTCTTACCTGTGCCAGCTGCGCCTTCTAATGTGCCTCAGGTGTGTGAGCCCACGCGTGTGCCATATTTGTGAGTCCACGTGTGTGCCCATGTGTGTTAGCCCAGGTGTGTGAGCCCACGTACATGTGCCCTTGTTTTTGAGCCCACACGTGTGCCCTCGTTTGTGTGCCCATGCGTGGCCCATGTGTGTGAGCCCACGTGTCTGCTCATGTGTGTGAGCCTACGTGCATGTACCCTCGTTTTTGAGCCCACATGTGTGCCCTCGTTTGTGAGCCCACACGTGTGCCATGTTTGTGAGTCCACGCAAGTGCCCATGTATGTGAGCCCACATGTATGCCCATGTGTGTGAGCCCACGTGCATGTGCCCTCGTTTTTGAGCCCACACATGTGCCCTTTTTTTTGAGCCCACACGTGTGCCCTCGTTTGTGTGCCCACGCGTGGGTCCATGTGTGTTTGCCCCTGGTTTAAAGTTCCCTCGCTCTCACAGCTGTTGGTTCTGTCCTGGGAGCAGCTGGGCAGGCAGGAGACCACCACACAGAGAGCTTCAAAGCACTGTAAGTCATGTGACAACTTCAGAGCTGCAGATGCCTTGGTCATTCATTGTCAGGAATCAGGCGAACGAACAGGCAGACCGCTCTGCTGACTCCTCGGGCCAACTATCAGGGCACACAGACCTCCCTGCAGACCCATTGGGTGAAGTGACAGGGCACACAGACCTCTCTGCTGACCCCTCGGGTGAACTGACAGGGCAGACAGACCTCTCTGCTGACCCATTGGGTGAACTGACAGGGCACACAGACCTCCCTGCAGACCCCTCAGGTGAACTATCAGGGCACACAGACCTCCCTGCAGACCCATTGGGTGAACTGACAGGGCACACAGACCTCCCTGCAGACCCATTGGGTGAACTGACAGGGCACACAGACCTCCATGCAGACCCATTGGGTGAACTGACCGGGCACACAGACCTCTCTGCTGACACAGACCTCTCTGCTGGCCCCCCTGGAAGACTAATGGGGCAGACAACTCTCTGCTGACTCCTTGGGCGAACTAACACGGCAGGCAGACAGTCCTCTCTGCTGACCCCTCGGGCGACCTAACTAGGGGGCCGCAAGACCTCTCTACTGAACCCAGGGGTGAACTAACGAGGCAGACAGACCTCTCTACTGACCCCAGGGATGAACTAACGAGGCAGACAGACCTCTCTGCTATCTCCTCGGGCGAACAAACAGGGCAGGCAGATCTCTCTGCTGACCCTTTTTGCTGAATTTACAGGGTTCACAGACCTCTTTGCTAACCCCTCGAAGTGGACTAACAGGGCAGACAGACCTCTCTGCTGACCCCTCGGGCGAGCTAACAGGCAAGACATACCTCTCAGTGGACTAACAGGGCAGACAGACCTCTCTGCTGACCCCTCGCCTCCCAATTATTCCGTAGCCCGGGACTGATATAACAAGTATCTGCAATGCAATCGGTCTCTCATTGCTGAAACTTTGAGCTATGGGTGTTGCTAGTAATAATAAAACGGCAATACCTCAAACTTTCAGTAATGGGAGAGCTAATGCATTACAAATGCTTGTTGCCACCATCTGCCCTGGACCCATTAACACTACCATGTGAGACACCCACAGTTCAGAGAAGCATCTGTGTTGGACCCGGCCTCGTGGCGTGGTCCCCTTCCTCCCGCATGGCGGGCCCGGGACAGCAGCGAACCCCTGACCTTCCCGACAAAGTTACCTCTCCAACCCTCAACGAGAGCCCCCACTCCTGGCGACCCCCGGCTCTCCCCCTCAGAAACACGGCGACCCCTACTCGCCCCACTCTGCCAGTCCGACCCCTATCCCGGGTCGCCATCTCACGCCCAGACTCCATCTTGGACACTCCACGCCCGGGCCACGTGGCCTCGGCCCGACCTCAGCAGCGGCCCCAGCGAAGCCCCGACATCGAGGCACCGAGATCCGACCAGGTGGTAAAGCGGCCACTTGACGGATCAAGAAGGAGGGGAGTTTCGATGGGCCTCCAGCCGTCCCCGGAGGCCTGGTTGCGATCGCCCTCCGGCCTCCCTGGGCGCCGGCTCCACCCCCCTGCTGGGTGTCTGGACACTCTCATCCCGGCCCCTCTGACCCCCAGGCGCGAGGGTCCGGACATCAAAGGACTCCGGACCTATATCTGGGGCAGCTCTGGAATGGGTCGGCAGTTGTATCCTGGAGTCGAGAGCCTGCTGACGCTGTCGCGGCTGACCCAGAGAAGAACTCGCTGCTTTGAACCCTGAACCTCTGGAGTCCTGCTGGCGCTGCGGCGGCCCAACCTCGCTGACACCACCTCTGGAGTCCTGCTGGCGCTGCCGCGGCCCATCCTCGCTGAAACCATCTTTGGAGTCCTGCTGGCGCTGCCGCGGCCCAACCTCGCTGAAACCACCTTTGGAGTCCTGCTGGCACTGCCGCGGCCCATCCTCGTTGAATCCATCTATTGGAGTCCTGCTAGCGCTGCCGCGGCCCAACCTTGCTGAAACCATCTTCGGAGCCTGCTGGCGCTGCCACAGCCCAAATCGTGCGGAACCCCCAAGCTCAAGGATTGAGAGCTAAGCGTAGGGTATCCCGGCGCCAGACTGGTAGCAAGACTGTCCCGCTACCCTTTTCCCCCCAGTTACCGAGACTCTAAGGATCCCACGATCCGTCTGTACATATTACCGAAAGGACCCATTACTAGTGTTGATAAAGTTTCTAAAAAGTACTCTCTTGTGTGGTGTCCCTTTGTAGTGGTGTGATTACTCTGCTGTGACGATTCTAGGAGAGGACCCTCGCCCAGGAGGCCTCTCGACGGCGCTCGGCCAATTTCCTAAGGAGAGGTGGGCCTCGGGGTGGTCAGTCAGACATCTTCTGCCTCCCCAGGGACCGCCTTTCTGGAACAGGTGTTTGTTTGGGAGTATACTTTGTAAATGCAAATTTTGGATCAAACAGTTCTCCTGTAACATTCTGCGACTTTCTATAATATCAAACGCAGAGCAGAGCACAGACCCCGGCTCTTTCACTCTTCTTATGGTTATGCTCATTAGTTGCCCGGACAGGTCCTTTCCTGAAAGGGTCTCACCCAGTGGCGGCTGGTGACATTTGAAAGTGGTGAGGCGTAGCGCGCGTACCGGAACAAACCCCGCCCCCCTAAAAAAAATTGTCTTTATGTATGAACTGGCTTGGCCGTCCATGCTGGACTGTTCCGTTTGGAGCAGGGTGAAGACTGGTTTGCGTATAGCTGGGTCCAAATTAAGGTGACACGGTGTCACAAAAACAACGAACTGGAATGCAGCCTGTGTAATCACCTGATGAATTCAAGAATTCCATCCATCACTTTTTTGTATTCTTTAGGATGTTTATTGAGGTCAGCTTACTTGAATCTCCTAGTTACTCGTAATAGAAAATCGCATGAAATAAATAAAAAAAATCTATACCGCCGAACCAACTTGAAGGTGTCACACATTAGATGGTTTTACTTAGCCACAAAGAAAAGGTTAAAGTGTGAAATAAAGCATATGGTAGGCATGCTTGTAAACGATATTCAAATTGTACATATTTCGTCATAAAGATGTCTCCGGTGACCTCCGTAAAACACTTACCCTTCAGCATCATTGCTTCTGAAGTCCCTAAACTCTGTGTCATTTGAAGAATAATTAGGCGGGCTCTTGGGATGAATTACTTGACTGCAAACCCAACATAGCATGAGTAGCCAACTAATACTAAAAAAAAACAGCAAGACAAGGCTCAGAGTGCCTAACGATTAAGTGGTCTCCGTTACTTATCAGCGCCAGGATTGGCTGTGGAGCAGCGTAACTCCCTGCCCCATTCGGAGACCGGAGGCTGCGGCATGAGGCATACCTCGGTCTCCCAAGGGGGAGGCTACTGCGCATGTTCGGGCTGGTCAGAAAAATGACCAGCCCAAAGCAAACATGCGCGCCAGCAGCACTGCTGAGCAGCGTGAGCACGCACGCTCACAACAACCCGATCAGATACAGCCCCACTCCCTTTCTCCCCTATAAGCTAAATCTGGTGCGGCCGGTGAAGTTTCAGATGGCGGTGCGCATTGGTTGGTGGGGCAACGCCCGAACGCCCCAATGGACACACTGCCGCTGGTCTCCCCTGAGAAGTGTTGTATTATATGTACTCAAGTATACATGAGCCCTATAGAAACAGTTTAGCTTTGTAACATTAATTCCTCAGTGCTTTAGTTCTGCCACTATTGGGTGAGGTCAAGCTAGATGATGGTAAAGCAAAGGTTCAGTGGAGTCTTAACCCTTTCCTTGCTGCGCACGTCCGTTGGCTGATGTGGCCCCGCCCACACAATGGAACGCCCGCACCGTGGTGGAATTGCCGCCGCAGTTAAGGCGTTAAGGGGCATTTGTAAACACTGTAGCAGCACTAGCTCTGGGTGAGCTCCACCCCTGATGTTCTGGTGCTGATGGGTTGGTTCTAAGGGAGAGGGCTGGGATACATGTTAAGGGCATCCCGTGCACCCTACTGATAAGAGCACAACACGCGGTTATAGAATGGCGTGCATTCTATTATGACACACCTCTTGGGCTCCCACAGCTGTTCATCTAAGTATGTGCCACATCACAGGCACACAATATAGAGGCACAAATACAACCACATACAGATACATAAATTATAATACTGTGGCAATTCGTGAAATACAGATAACACTGAAGAAGATTTCTGAAAGATTTTAAATAGCTGTGTATTCTCTTGAAAATATTTCAGCAAATTCTGTTTGACATTTAAGGAGGAAATGGAAATTCTGCCAACTTTTTTCAGACTACCAGCATCATTTTCAAACTGTTTTGCTTTGAAATGTTTGGATAATCTCTTTTTAAACTCTAGTAGTTTTGTATTTTGTGTTGTGAACTTTCTCTTCAGGAGATAAAACCTAGGTTGCACATACTGTCAATTGAGACTATATTAATCTCTCTGAGAACATCCATCATCTCTTCCAGACAGTGATACCTTTTTTAAATAATGTTAAAATATCTTTACACATTTTAAATTTCAAGATTTTTTTGTATAATAGGATCCCCCTAAAATGCAGGTTTTATTGTTTACTTTCATTGCGCACATTAGAAACCCGCATGGCTCAATCAAGTCCAGGCGGCAGAAAACATGCATTGTCTTTGGGCGAATGAAAGGATGGGATAGTATGGTCTGCTGCTCTGACAGGCCCATGTTTTGGAGAATCGCTGATTTGCCTGGAAAATTAGGAAATATCACTCCAAGCATTCCAAACTCCAGCTCCACCCCCCCTTTGACTTTCGAGTAGTTAAAAGCTGATGAAATCTCTGCAATACATTTCTTGAGACACCCCCAAGCTGCAACATAAAATACCGAAGCATTATGGCTCTGAATTTATGAATACCCATGGTATCAGTAATTCTGGGAGCAAGAACTACTGCCCCGATGCTCCCAGCCACCTTAGAATGAGGGTCAACGCCGTGTGCAGGTGAAGGAAGAGGACTCACCTGTGTGTTTGCACACCCCTGAGCATCTTTTCAGCTCCTGTAGTGAGATTGACTTGTCTTTGTTCAGATCACAGAAGTCGGTAAAGCGTCAGCCGCATTTCTTAGGCTTAGCTTTCCTTTTGACGTAACTCTTCAAGGGTTCATTTCTCGTTTGTTAATGTTGTTACTGTGGTTGGTGTCCAGTTGTTGAAACAATTAAAGCACCGACAGGCCAAAATACAACTGCTGCTGGGGCTGTGTGCACTGCTTGAAAGTGGGGGGAATGGCATATAACGTGAAGCAGAAGCGGAATAAAAACAGGGCGGAAGCAGTCATGGGCCAAAAGCATGAAAACAAGAAAGTTAGAAAGTTCTTAGAAACAGGAGATAACAAAAGCAAGCGTAAGTACACTGTACTGCTCCTGAGCCTTGAAAGGAAGTGAGCTATCAGCTGCAGAACGAGACAGGAGGCAGCAAAGAAGAGCGACGCTGGAATGGACCAATCCTGAGCAGGAGGCGGGACTAAAGTGGTTCACCGATTACAGCAGGTCTTGTAGATAGCGCGTGCGTGCTGATGCTCAACCTAAAAATCACAACTTTTAAGGACAATAGAGAAACATGGGAGCTAAGAAAAACATACATTTTTGTTTTGTGCTTTTTATTGACATGTTCACCTGCTCAAACCTCTCTACCGGACGCACACACAAACACACACATATGTTTGCTACCAAACACTCACACAGTTCAAGAAAGTTAACTCAGAATGTCCGGGACACCAGGCAGGGCCGTCGCCACAGATATGTCCTTCAGTCTAGCCCTGTGCTGGCCCATGGATTACCAAAGATTTGTTTTATATTAGTGACCCAAGGAAAGTTCATGCCACTGGGAAACAGTTCATTTTAGGGGCTGGGTGAGTGATTAATGGTTTATTTACAAGACGGACATGCAGACTGTCAGAGGTCCCATCAGCCTTTGATGTAAAACACACCAAGAGGCATTAGCCATCCTTATCTGCTTGGAGCTCTGGAATAAGACATGAGGGTGGGTACGAGCAGTTAACATTCTGCTGCTGACATTGCCAAGCACCGGCACAATGAAAAGAAAACAAGGAATGCGCATGTGAAAATGCGCTGAAAGTTTAAAAAAAAGTCACTGAATTCGACGAAATCAAGTCTCTTGGGGGTGAACTGGCGAAGCCCTTGTGAGTAGAATTGGAAATTTCAAACTCTCTATTCCAATCATTAAAGCAGAGGTTGCATAATATAAGATTCATATATACCGCCGGTGACAAATGCAGGAACCTCAAAGTCACAAGTTTGTATTTAGCCGCGGCAAGTTAACGTTTGGATATTTCCGATGGGAGCAAATGTGGTACTATAAATTGGGCAAGGGCGACATTGGTTATGTAGAGTATCTAGAGCAATGGTACGCAGCGCTACATAAAACAAGAACAGGGAAAGGAAAGAACACAATAACAGAGCGAGAGAGAGAGACCGAGAGAGAGAGAGAGCCCGGGAGTGCTGCGTGTGTGCACGCACAGTCTGCTCATTTTCAAGCACTGCACTCGTGCTTGTGGCACACCCCTGCTCGCTCCCACAAGGTGGACGCCGCCACAAACACGAGTGTGTGCTTGAAAATTACCAGAGCGACGGCTAAAGGTCCTCCTATGCAGCGCATGCGCGCTGCACAGGCAAGACCTAAAAAGCAAGTATACAAACCCAAAAATGGAAGGAATGCTAAGACAGAGAAGGGCAGAAAAATAAAGGTTCACGTGCAGGACGGCTGAAGCGACCTTGAACGAGAGCGTTGTAAGCACACCAAAATGCTAATTCACCAGGCACAGGCTCAGTGGAGCCCTCACCACTTCTGCTGTGTCAGCCACGCACCCGGGTGGAGGAAGTGTATGTAAATGGCGGCCATATTGGATAGAGAAGATGTCTGTAGAAGATCATGGTTTCCACAGAATCTAGTATGGCCGACTTAAGGCAACAAGACATGGGGTCTCACCTGGAGTCTACCCTGGCTACCAAAGTTTCCAAGCTCCATTGCTCCTCTGTCTCTCAGCGGGGCTTTCGCTCCAAATCCTCCAGGTACGTATCTGTGTGCATTCCCTCAATATCTGAACGGTAATATGGGAAACCTGCCCCTATTGCTCCTAAACCTATTAGTTTAATTCTGTGATGGGGGTTCGTCTGTAAAGGGGAGATCGCCCTCTTGCCTCTGGAGCCCTGTCATTGCCCCCAACATTGGCCTCAACATTGCAAACGCCAGGCTCCATTCCAACAAGTACAGGATCTCTTTGCCACAAAACTGTCTCCATGAAGCTAAAAGGTGGCAAACAGAAACACTGGGTTTGTGTTGAGGCAAGGAATAAAGGAATAAGGTGCTTGGGAATGGTGGCCTGTGGAGGGTGGGCTGCCATATGACCAGGATAGTACCTCTTGTGCAGTTGCTGGGGTCACAGATCTGGGCATGGGCAGTGTGTGAAGTGCTGTACCCCAGGTCATGTGAACCTGGCCTCTCAGCGTTGAGGCCCAAGGTTCCCGTTGCTTCTAGCATATGGTATTCTCATGTTTTATTCTTCTCTTACAAGGTTTGTGTTTCTGTTCTCCACACCCACAGGTGATTACCTCTTACCTTGGTTTATTCAACCCCATCTCTCCTTCTCCGCAGCTCTCTCTCCGCCGGGTGCCGAGGAGGACTCTTCATGTTCACCCACTACAGGCTCACCCGCCGCCTCCGTGTCCTGCTCTTCAAGGCTGTTGTGAGGCAGGAAATTGATTTCTTCGAGTCCACCAAAACGGGTAACACTCTACGTAGCTTTTTAAAAAGACTCATTTGCAGTCAGTCTGTCTCCACTTTGATGCTTGTTGAGGTCCCTAGGTCTGAGTTACCCCAAATGCCCCCATTTCACCTACTCATTGAACGTTGCACAGTGGTCATCCTGTGCTGATCCAGAGCTGGAAGCATCGTCAGCTCCCTCGTGAAGGTTTGATCTGTAGGAGGTCTTCTGATTGAGGGGTAAAGGAGTTCCAGATCTTTCCTGCATGTCCTAGTTAGCTCTGGAGGTTCAAGCAGGAGTGTGGCTCAGCTCCTCCCAGATGTTCATCTGCCTGAGTCGTTTAGTTTTGGGCCGGTGTGTAGGGGTTCTTACGGATGGCTTCGTACGCGACGCAGGATAGTTTGGTCTTACTCCTGGATCTATTGGTAACGGATTGAGTGGGATCGGCATGGAGATGATGTGGTCAGATCTTCTCTTCCTGGGAGCAGCCCTGCTGACGCGTGCAGCGTTGATTAAAACATGCTCAGTGGATCTTGGGACTAGCACCTAGCAGTGAGTTGCCGTAGTACAGTCGTGATCGAACAGCAGCTTGCAGGACTTCGTCCTGCGGGATGTGGTGTTTAATAGTCTTAGAGGTTCCAGCGGATCTTACCCTCATTTCGCTTCAGCATGTATGTGCGCCAGAAGGCCGTAAGAAGCAAGTGTTCTTCCACCGGGTATGGTCTCCGGATTGTGCCCTAGAATCGCCCTATTGTTATTCCATGGTTGTACGGGGTTGTAAAATTTGGGGCGAATTCAGTGGAAGTTATATTATGAGAGGGTCAGGTTTAAGCTGGTGGTATGTCATTCAGACTTGTATGTCCATTAGTTTGATTTACATATTAGATGCCACTTAGTGAGGGGATTTTCTTGTACAGCTGAATATCATCCAATTTGAAAGAGCAGCACTGCTAATGGTTTCTACACAGGTAGAATATTTTGGTGATAATATGGAAGACTGTGGGACTCTTTGGTTTAACAATGATGGGGCTTATATGTGAGCCCTTGCGTCACTTTTGCACCATCAGTGCGTCATTTTTTGTGGTAAAAATTGCACCATGTTGCGTCATATTTACAAAATGACGCATCTAGGTAGATGTGTCACTTTGTAAACCCCTGCACCACAATATACCTGCGCCAGGTATAATGTTTGCAGGGGGGGGCGTTCTGATGCAAGTAAGCCTCGTAGAAGTGACGCTTTTAGGACACAAATGCGTAAATATCTTAAGCCTGCCTCACAGCAGGCGTAAGACTGACGCAGGCACATTTGAAATGGGACTTGCCCATGTGAAATGGCCCATTGATGGAGTTGCGTTACTTTCGTGACACACTCCAGCAACGCGTCATTTTTGCGCCTACAGATACGTCAGAAATACTGACGTATCTGTGACTTCTTGTGGCATGATGCGTCATACTGTAAATATGACGCATCATTGGTGTCGCAGGGAGGGCGCATTGAAAAGTGACTCATCGCTGTTTTCAGGCAGCGATGCGTCACTTTTCATAAATTAGGCCCCATGTGTTTGACAGGGAGTTGGTTATTTTTATTTTCTCCCCCCAGTTTCCCTGATATGATTTGAGCCAGTACACCTCCAAGCCTTCCGTGTCTACCCTGTCACTGAGGATATTCACGAGGGGGTTTACTGTGTCAGCAGACAGGTCTAGTAAAACGGCAAGACATTAATCTCTTGTGAGGAAATGGGGTGTATTATATGGTGTGCTTGTGCGACCTCACTGTGTAATTACACTTGCCAACCCCTGTAAGATCAGTAGATTGCATTTGTTAAATCCTCCGCTCAACCCTGTGCAGCTGTGGCTCTGAGCAGCAACGCTTACACAAAGGAACAAGCGTAAAGCATTTAAACTGGAACAAAACAATTAAAGAAGAAATAACCGAGACACTCAAGAAATCCAACTTAGGTAAAAAAAAGCAGATTTTTATATATTTTTTACACCACAATGGAGAATATCCACCAGTTGGTAGATTATGCAAGGTACATTAAATCAGAGCATTTCATTCAATCACAAAGAAGTATTGGCGAATGCAAAGCATTTTCCCCCAAAAAGTTTGGCAAGTTATGATGCGGTCAGTTAGAGTTACTTTGGGAGACAGACTCTAGCAGGCAGCCTGTGAGGGTACCAGGAAGACTCTCAGAAATAGCTGCCTCAACAGAAGAAGCAGTCTCCAGACAGTTCCAGGCCCTTTATCCACATTCGAATGACCTCCTATGGAATTTATCCTGATGCTGAGGATACAGGAAACTTAATGTACTTACGGATGCTGTGGGTGCAATACGTCGCCTGGGGGTCTTGTGTGGGAGTCTGGGGGTCTTCTTATGGCTACTCCTCAACCCACGGGGTTAGTAAGGTGATCCAGGCCACAAGGGTCGACGGGCTGATAAAGTATTTTTGCCATTTGGCTATTGGTCGTCCGGTGTTGCGGTTACAGCCAAATCTTTCTCCGAGCCGTAGCTTGCCTTCAGGGTGACCAAGCTGCACTCCAACAACTCTCCCGGTTCTAGCAGACTTGGGTGCAACTTCTGAGCATTGGTCCCTGGTGCTGCACGACGGCGGAGAGTGGCGATCCTGGGATCAAGGCTGCTACTCGCCTCTAGCAGGCTAATTCAGCTGTTGAGACACTGTTCTGTGAAGAGGAGGTCAGCCGGCTGAGCCTTGCACTCTCTTGCCTTGGATGCCGTTTGGTAGATGACTTCTCCACAAGCAGGACATAGCAGGCACAGTTACTTCCTTTGCTAGCCTGCAGGGCAGTCCATGTCACTGCAGCCTCCCCTCGCGGTCCTTCTTCGAGTCCAGCGAAAAATCTGAGTTCAGGGTGCCAAGGATTCCCTTCTTATGCTCAGAAATGCCCTCAGCTAGGACACGGATGGTACCCAGTGGGTTAGCAGGTTCCCTCTGTTTGGATTGTGTTTTTTTTTCTGGGATTTGTTAGCACATCTTCCCCAGAGGGAAGAAAGTTGTCTAGTGGACAGACCTCAAATACAACCGTTAACGGGCCCTGGAAACCTTGGGCGACCAAAGTGGCAACTTCTAAAGTTGCACTTTGCACACCCTGGGCATGACATTTGACTTCACCATGCACTCAGATTTAATGCACTGATTCTTTTGATGGCTGACAGTACCAATGTTAGCAGTCCCATTCATAAGTTAGCAGGGCTGCGGTGTCAGGTTGTAACGCTGTACTTGCCAATGGGGCTAGTAGCGTTTCCACAGTAAAAACAACAACTTAGGGTTTTTACTATTGGATCATGAAAATTTATATTTTTCATTTTTTAACATTCAGCACCCTGCCTTAGGGCTCCATAGGCCTGACTTACATATAGTAAAAAGGGGGGTTTGAGCTTTGCAATTACTTCAAATGGCGACATCGAGGTAGCAGTTTTAAACTGCCCTTCCAGTCGATTTTACTTTGTCGCACTCGTGGTGGCACAACCAGTGCTGCCGTCCACGAGAGGCGCTTCAACCTACAGGCACTAGGTACCCCTCGTACCATGTACTACATACTTATAAGTAAGTTGAGCTATGATAATTTGGGACGAGCCAGTTAAACGTGCTCCATAATCTACAGCTTTGGCGTAGCTCTATAAGGTGCGCTTTCCCACCCAGGGGTGACCCAGCTGAACTTGTTTCAATGCACCAAAGATGAATGAACACTTTTAAGTAATAAGTATGAATTACTACAGGAACAATCTGTTTCTCAACACATCTAAAACAACTACACAGAGTATTATAAAAACAAACACGTTATAAATAACGAGAATAAAATGAAAATTTCCAGCATGGTTAACATGTCATCTAAAACCTAACACCCTGATTCCTACTTCTATGCGCTGCACTAAGAGAGCGTGGAAGGCAGATCAATTTGCAGTCTAGAGTTTCTTAGGGAGAAGCAACGCATTGCATAGCTTGTTGACAGCAAAGGCTGTCTTTATCAACTGAGGCGTGAAGACAGTGTTTCCTGTGAATGGCAAACACACGCTGCGGTCTTTCTCCGGGACTCTGCTTTATCAGCTTCAGACGAAGTGTAGCATCTCTGAAGTGTGCTGGCAGTAGGCAAGACCGTCTGTGGCTGGATCTCGGGCGATAATCTGGGCAAAGGAATGTATGACATTTACTATGCAGTTTTTACATCGCAACATCCTTTACAACGCATTCTTTAACATTGCATGTCATTACATCCCATTTTCAGAAACTACCTTTACAACGCATACTATTACTGCACATTATACCTTTACAACGCATACCATCACAATGCATAGCATTACATCGCATTTAAGGAAAGTGTTGTATAGTGTAGGGGTAAAAATTACTATTCTAACTCCAGTGAGTGCAACAGTAGGGTAAGTGATGGGTACTATGTGTTGTAATGGTATGCATTGTAATGACTTGCGATGTGATGCCTGCGTTGTAGTGACATGCAATGTAATGGCTGCGTTGTAATGACATGCTATGTAAAGGATGTTGCGATGTAATGACTGCGTTGTAAAGGTTGTTTCCTGGCCAAAGCACCTCTCCTGACAAGTGGTCAAGTGACAGTCCAAATATACTAAATCTTATCAGAAATTTGAATTTCTGATATAAGTTTAGGAATGTGTGACATAGATTATGTGCATCTAGGTGTGCGTCTCAGTCCTTTCCTTATGAACATATGAGGTGAAAGGACTACAATTCAGACTACATGATTTCCACTAAATGTCGAACCACGGTGGTCAGACCAATCACAAGGCTGCATTGCAATGTAGGGATCGGCTTACTGGAGTCTGTGTACTTCCTGTTCGATCAGAAAACAGGAAGGGAACAGAAGAGAGGCAGCAGCTGGCCAGCCTTCAGGTAAGTGATCTTTTTTTTTTTTAACCCTCCTTCCTCCCCACCCCACTACTGTTTCCCAGGAGCAGGCGCGGCTGCATAAGACCCAGACAAATGTTGCATCAAGTTTTGAAATGATGTTATTCATCGAATGGCTTGACACTTTCATTGTTCCTAGAAGGATAAGGTCAGGCGACATCTATGTCCAGTGGCAGACATGACAGCGATTCTTCATAAATGAGAGAACATTTTCAAAGATTGAGAAGCCGGCGACCTCCATTAACCACATGGAATCGGGCCTATAAAAAATAGAGTCGGGCATTAGGGGCTTTACGTCACCGGCACCTTTTTAAGTATCAGTGCACATGCACTGAGTCAGGGCATTTCAGAGGCATTACAACAGCACCTAGTAGTCCAAATGAGAGCAAAAGGTGGGGGGTGAATACACATTAAAACCTGTTTCCGTCCGGCTCCCCGGTCTAAAATCTTAGGCGCATCATCCACAATCTTTAGAATGGCAGGTTCCACCCTTCCCTGAAGCTAACTGATGTTCATCCAATGAGTTGTATTCTGAGATGTATTAGTCAAGATCTTTCTAAGGTTCAAGACTGGACACAAGTTGTCGACTCTTTTCCAAGTGTCCCTATTTCCTTGAGAAAAGGTCTGACTTGACCAATTGTGAGGCAATTTGTTTGCACCAATGATGAGTGAATTAGGCACAGCATCATAGCGTGGCTGACTTCTGTTAGGGTATTTGACTCAATAGGCTCTGTGAATTGTGATGACCGTCGAGTTTAGATTTACATTTTGTGAGACTTTCCTAAAACATTAGCAGGAGGCATTTGTTCTTCTCACTTTTGTAAAGTGTGATTCATTCTCTGGATTCAGGAGGAGTGAATGGTCATTATTATTGACTTTTTCCTAGAAAGGTTTACAGATTTCTCACTTATTTCTTGCGGACACTTAAATAGTCGTTTGTGCAACATTATGTTGCAGGCTACTGCTTGAAGTTCTACATACACTCCGGGGGACTTTAGCGGGGTACCACACCTCACATGTACTTACACGCATGTGTGTACACTCCGCATACAGGAGGAAGAACAGATATAATAAACTATACTGTTTTTTCCCCAGGAAGAAGGAATGGGCAGTTTCAACTCTCAGTTTTAGATAAGGTCTTTACTCCACCACTATTATTAGATGCCAAACACCAATAGTAGATTCATTGTCTGGTCATGGAGACCTTATGGTAAAAGGAGATCTTTGGGCAGAATCAATCCACCAACAGAGTCTAGTATTCTGTATCTGAACAACATGCCATATTCACATAAAGCACTGGTAAAGTGACTAGTAGCATGGGTCTAATGCACAAGAAAACACACCGAGTGGATACTGTTGTTTGCCACGATAGTTGCACAATATTATTTTACCCTGGAAGGATAACAGAGCTTTTTTGGGTAGCACTGAAGGCTTACTCTGTCTGATAAAATAACACTCTTTAAACTGCATGTTCAGTATGTTCAAAGACTCTGAAACTAAAAGGTGCTGCCAACTTCTGGAATCAAGGTACAACTTTAAACATGTTATGTTTTATTCCATTTTCTCAAGAAAAACAAGAACAAGGAATGCAGCCAATACCTCCACGCTCTCTAACCCCACCCCATCCCTCCTTATTAACACAAGCGGGTTCACAAGATTAAACTCTCATTCGATCCAATGGAGGTCAGTTCAGGTACGGTGGATGCAGCGTCCATACCGTACTCCAGGTACTACCATCCATCGGAAACAAGTCCCTTGGTAGGGTCTGGATTGCCCTAAGCGTTCTCGGACATGAGCGCTCTCCAATGTCTCCGGCAAGAAAATCCAAGTGTGGAGACAACTGAGTGCTAAATTCCTTCTCTCTACCAGCCATATCACGCAGTGTGGTTTCCCTACCCTTCCTTGACCGGAATCAGTGATAACACTCCTGCCTCCAGATAATATATTTTGCTATGAGGAGTAACCAGCGTACAAACTTTTTTATGTCCTTCTTGGACCTCCATTTAATGTCCAGCATCCATCCAAGTACTGCTACCCATGCTGTTGGTGGTATCGGGAGCCCTGTGATATCCTACGTGGCTTACAGTAAGGACTCTTCCGCAGTATTCTTTGAGTTTTGGGCAGTCTCATAACATATGGTAGAGGGTACTTGTTTCATCACATTCCCTCCAGCACTTCTCTGATTTATGTTTGTTAAATATGGAGTACACTGCCATCTGCTAAATGTTTTAACATTTGCCTCTTTACTGTCTGTGTTTAAGGCCTCTTCCTGGTAGGAGACTGAAGTCAGAACACTGATTATAATTAAATGTAACACCCAGATCTTTCTACCAAACTCCTTGAAACCAAGGTTGTGTTGTGGTTCTGATGCACAGAGTACTGTGAGTACATATTATGTGCTTATTGCAGTTTTTGGAACGAGGCTATGCAACTAGAAGCACTGGTCTCCACAGTTGTTTGTGTTGCCTAGGGGTGCAGATGTCTGAATCTGAATCTCTCTGATTTAGTTAGGCCAAAATTCTCTTTAATTTGCTCAAATGTAATGATGCTGGCCTCACTAAACAGAACCCCTATTTTTATGCATCTGTATTTTTCCACAAAAAAAATCTCTTTGTCAAAACCTAGCTGAAATCCTGTGTTACCGGATAGAGGGGTGAATGGGGACGGGTAAGACTTTAAATGCTTAATAATACATGTCCGGAGGAGCTTCGCGGGCATCCAAGATGGTCGCGTGAGCACAGAGCTCCCCGGACCCGCGCCGCCCTTCACGGATATCCTGACTACATCCTGATTTCGAGGACGGGCTTTTGTTCGTACATACTTGCTTATCTTCGTACCCTTTGAAAAATCGAATTTGGACGCTGGGGTCCACTTTTGCATCGTCTCTACTTTTTGCGGCCCACCCCGAGGCGGTCCGGGGGCTCGGTTGCTTGGCAGGCCGTGGAGTAGTGGATCAACAATGGCTGAGGGGGTCCCCTCTGGTCGACCCCTCCTGACTTTCAGTTTCGTTTTCTGCTCCCGGCTCTGATTGGCAGAGGTGTAGCCCTGATCCACCTTCGGCTGGCCTGTTGTCTCTTTGCTGTTTGGTACTGGCCCGACTGACTGCCCACAACCCGGCCTTTTTTGTGCCTACAACCGTCTGATCTGGTCTTGTTGACTGTCTGGACACTCCACGACCGGCCATTTTCACCAGGCCGTGGGGACCCCTTCGGGGTCCCTTTTCCAATATGGCCACCGGACCGCCTCTTAAGAAGCGCAAGACCAAGGCACCTCTCCGTGGTGGCCAAACTCAGATGAACATTATGGATCACTACTCGCAGGTCAAGGGGTCGCCTGGCGCTGCGGGCCGCGCTTCGGATAATCCTAAGACCGTCTTTTCAGCGTCTTCGGAACTATCCTTGCAGGACGTCATGGGTGCCATTGCCAACATGCAGGCCTCTATGGGACAGCAGTACGAGGCCCTGGCCTCTAAGATCGATACGGTGGCCGTTGACATTACGCTGATTAGAGCGGATCTTGCGCAGACCAATGAGAGAGTCGAGTCATTGGGCTTGAAGACTTCTAGTCTTACTGCGGATGTCACAGAGGCCCAGACTGAGATCGCTAATCTGTGTTCCTCGCATCACCTGATGGCTCGTCGTCTCGAGGACTACAAAAACAGGGCCCGTCGCAACAACGTGCGCCTTATTGGTGTCCCGGAGAATCCCGAGATCCTGGGGGTTGACCTCTTGGTGGAGGACTTGATTACCAACTATCTTTCTCCCGCTGGACTCAGCAAGTTCTTTGCGGTTGAGCGCGCTCATCGTGTCCCTGGTGGGAAGGCTGAGCCGGGTGCTCCCCCGAGGCCCATTATTGCCAGGTTGTTCCACTTTAGAGACCGGTTTGCTGTTCTGCAGGCCTCACGGGACAAGGGCCCAGTTAACTTTGAAAATGCCTCAGTTTCTTTTTATCCTAACTTTTCACCGCTTGTCCAAAAACAAAGACTTGGATTTCAGGGAGTGAAGAAACGATTGCGGGACTTGGGTCTCAAGTACGCCATGTTGTTCCCTACCAGGCTCCGGATTGAATATCGGGAACGTGTATTTTTTTTGATCGCCCCGAAAATGTCAGTGACTGGCTCGACTCTCTGCCTATAAGAGATGAACATACTGGGCACCCCGAAGGCGCCGACGGGGGTGTGGCGGAGTGAAGATTGTACCGTGGATCCTGGCGTCTGAACTTTTCTGCTGTTTCAGTTGAGTCTGGACTTGGGTCTTCTGTTAGGCCTAGATCAGCCTGGGGGTGGCGGGGGTGAATGGGGACTCTTCCTCCTCCTGGGTTCTTTGCGTAGCTTAGTTTAGTAATGGGGCGACAGGCACACTGCAAGTTGGGGTGGCTTATTAGTCGTACGCAGGGGTGCAGGGTGGGGGGAGTAACACGTTCAAGTTGGGGCGTGGTGGGGGGGTGTGAGTGTGTTTCTGTTTACTCGCGAGGCATCGTATTGTTTTTTTCATCTGCACTAATCATGGGGTTCTATGTGGGTCCTGCTCTGTCTACTTTTCGGGGATGGGCGGTGGCGAGTTGAGACTGTTATCCTGGAATGTCAATGGGTATGGGGACATAATTAAGCGAAGTATTGTTTTGCGATTCCTTAGGCGTCATTCTCCCGATATTGTCCTCCTACAGGAGACGCATTTAATAGGCAACGCATGTCAGGCAATGAATAGGCGCGGTTATCGGTTGGTGGCCCATGCGCGGTTTACTTCTGGCTCCAGGGGGGCTGGTATTCTCATTCGGTCCTCTCTCCCTTTTGCAGTTGACGAGGTGAAACTTGACGGCAGGGGGCGCTATGCGGTGCTCATTGGTAGGTGGGAGGGGAAGACATTATCCATACTTTCAGTTTATGTCCCCCCGGGTCTGCAGGCTTTAACCTACGCTGATCTGTGTAGAGTCCTTTTGGACCTTCCTGAGGGCCTTCTGATTTTGGGTGGGGATTTGAATTCGGTTGTTTCTGGCACCTCTGATTGTCATCCTCCCAGAGATCTACCCAGGGCACAAATGTGGTTGAGTGATTTGCTAGAGACCTTCGGGCTTGTGGACGCCTGGAGACTACTACACCCTACACAGTTGCAGTACACCTTCCACTCTGGGGCACACGGCAGCCTTTCTAGATTGGACTATTTCTTAATGCCAGCGGTCCAATCCTCCTCCATCAGAGAAATCAGTCAGCTCCCTAGGGGTATTTCCGATCACTCCCCCTTGTGGCTCCGGTATGAGGTCGAGGCAGGCGATGAGGGAAGAGTTGCTCCTATTAACCCATGGTACTTTCGCAACCCCAAGACCCGTTCGGAACTTGTAAAAGCTATTGAGCATTATTTCGACAAAAATGTGGGGTCTGTTTCTTCTGCTGTTTCGCTATGGGAAGCATTTAAAACTGTTATAGTGGTCAGTCCCTATCCTTGATTGTCGCTGCTAAGAAGGCCGCAAATGTGGAGGTTGTGCGATTGGAATCTGAGATAGCCGCTTTGGAGGACGATCTTCGGTTGGGCGTCTCCAGTAAGAAGTTGCACTCCCTTGCTTTGAAACAAGCTGACTACAGGGCTCTGGTAACTGATGCTGCGAGAGTGATGTATAGGGAGCAGCAGGGACGACTGTATGATGTGGGAGACAAAGCGGGTAAATTGCTTGCGTGGTTGGACAAGAAAGAGAGGGTTAATCGTTTGGTCCCTGTGATTGAGCGGCTTGATGGAGAGTGTGTCACTGACCCAGCTGGGATCGTTCAGTGTTTTGCGGACCACTTTGAGACTGTATACACCTCTGTTTGTGATAGGGATGAGGAGGACTCCCGATTGCTGTTGCGGGACATTGCTTTGCCTCGCCTTTCTGACGCTGACAGAGACCTCATGGATGCTCCACTTACAGTGGATGAAGTTGCGGTGGCTATTCGTTCCCTCCATTCGGGTAAGGCGATGGGCCCCAATGGTTTGCCCATTGAATTGTACAAGCTGCGACCCGAAAAAATGGCGCCCTACTTAAGGGACATGTTCCTCGAGGCTCTGGAGTCTGGCTCCCTCCCCTTGGACCAACGACTCGCTACTATCGTAGTCATTCCTAAGGAGGGTAAGCCACGGGATCGTTGTACTTCGTACAGACCTATTTCTTTACTCAATGCCGAACCCAAAATTTTGGCTAAACTATTGGCTAATCGCTTAGTAATGTTGATCGGGGACTTGATTCATCCAGATCAATCCGGTTTTATGCCACACCGCAACACTGCTTTGAATCTGCGCAGACTCCACGGAGTTCTCGCGAGAGCCGGGACGCTTACTGAACCGGCCATTTTGGCTTCTCTTGACGCTACCATGGCCTTCGACACTATCGAGTGGCCCTACCTTTGGGCTGCCCTCTCGAAATTCGGGTTTGGGCCGGGCTTCATAGCTTGGGTGAAACTTCTTTACGAGATTCCCCTGGCCCAGGTAGTTGTTAATCGAAGAGTGTCTTGCGTTTTTACGCTTGGACGGGGTACCCGGCAGGGCTGTCCGCTGTCCCCTTTGCTTTTTGCTCTCGCTCTGGAACCTTTGGCGGAGTGGCTCCGTTGGGAACCTTCTATGCGGGGCATCCGATCGTCTCCCGATTTCGAGGATCGAGTCTCGCTATACGCGGACGACATCCTCCTGTATCTCACTTCCCCTAAAAAGTCCCTGAATGCACTTTTTGATGTTCTGACCTCTTTCGGAAAGAACTTCGGTCTTGTTATTAATTGGGCTAAATCCTGCGTCTACGTTTTGGCGGGAGATCTCCCTCCACTGCCGCATAGATTTCCGATTCACGTGACGGAGACCGGTTTCAAGTACTTGGGGATTTATGTTTCCTTGGACCCCTCTAGGCGCTACGAGCTTAATTTATTACCCCCCCTTCAGCGGCTCACGCTCGATGTGGCTCGCTGGCGTAGGTTGCCGCTGTCGCCCCTCGGTAGAGCAGAGCTTTTTAAAATGATGTCTCTGCCTCAATTTTTGTACGCACTTCAGAATTCCTTTGACCCGATTGCCTCGGGCTATTTTCGTGAAGTGGAGAGCCTACAGAGACAACTGGTCTGGGACGGGCGTGCCCGTATCGCTCTTTCTAAACTCACGCTTCCGTGGTATGATGGCGGTATAGCCCTCCCGGACATCAGACGCTATTAATGGGCATCCCAGTTAAGTGCGATTAATCATGCGACCTACGCACCACGCCCTGCCCCGGCGTTCTCCATGGATAAATTTATTCTGCCAGGGGGGACCTTCAGCAGAGCGTTGTACTCTGGAGGACTCCGTGGAACACTGACCGGTCCCACTAAGATTGCAGTGAGAGTGTGGCGTGATGCGAATGCGGCCTTGGGTTGGTGTGGCAGGTTCACTCGGGCCACCCCTTTGTATGATTCGGAATGTTTGGGCCATCTGTGGAAAACGAAAGGCTTTGATAAATGGGATATGATTGGTATCAGCAGAGTGGGCGATCTGTGGGCGAAGGGTACTGTCAAGTCCTTTGACGTGCTGTAAGTGGAGTATGAGCTTGGTGACAATGAATTCTTTAGGTACGCCCAGATCCGTCATGCTCTGTTGTCTGTGTTTGCTGCGGGTGATGATATTACTGAGTCTTCCCCTCTGGAGGACCGCATTTTGGATGGTCATGTGCCCGATAGCACGATCTCATTGATTTATAAAAAACTCATCAATAACAGAGCTGACTTGCTGGTTCGCCTCAGGGCCGCGTGGTGTGCGGACGGACTGGAATTGGACGATGAGGACTGGCAGTCTGCTTTGTCCTTGCCCAAGGAAGTCGCCATTCCTGCTCGTTTGAGGTTCGTCCAGCTTAAGATACTCCACCGAGTTTATGTCACTGGGCCTTGTCTGGTTCGAATGGGTTTTTCCTTGGATGGGTTATGTAAGCGTGGCTGTGGGATGTCTGGTACCTTTCTCCACATATTGTGGGAATGCCCGGAGATGGTTAAGTTCTGGTCCCGAGTACATGATGTCATGGAAAGTGTCACGGGTGTGTCCCTGCAGCCCGAGGCCAGGCGTTGTTTGTTGAATGTTTGGGAGCCCAATGACTACAGCTCAGCACAGATTGTATGGGCGACCCTTGGAAATATGGTCGCGAAAAGGGACATCGCCCAGCTCTGGGGTTCCCATAGACCGCCCACCTTATCCAAGTGGAAAGAAAACATGGACTGGTGCATGTTCCGGGAGAAGACTGTGTACCGTTCCCGGGGACGGCCCAAGAAATGGGGTAGAATCTGGTCCCCATGGAACGCCTATCGTGGTAATATATGTACTCCCCCACAGGATGTAACCATTGATGTGTCTTCGTCCCCCTAATTGACATTCACTCTTCATCTATTGTCAATGATTCCGCTTGTTTCCTTGTCCGCCCCTATCCCCGTACTAGCCGATTGCAATGCATCCATCTACCCTTTGAGCTCTACCCGCACGGACTCATGATAATGTACTACTATGTTTTTGCCTTGTGAGGTTTGGTTTGTTTTCATGTATGTTTGTTTAATTTCAATAAAAACTTTAAAAAAAATAATAATAATAATAATACATGTCCATTCTCAGTGCTGTCTTTCTTATAACATTAGCCCCATGGCACTGGTGTTCCTATTGGCTGCGCTCCTAAAGCGTGTTGTTCCCCTCAGAACAATGTGGTTATCACTCACTGGGCAATTCCTCATCGGACACTTAGAGGAGTTAAAGTTTTGGGATCTGCATCTCAAATGATCAGTCACAGTCAAAATATTCCAGTGACCGGGAGCCCACTGAGCCGGACAGCTTCACTTCCAACTGGGAACTAAACTTTATGGTAAGGGACCAACTGAGACAATGATATCCAGGTAAAAGTATGAGCTAAAAAGAGGGTTCAAGCTCTTTCAGAATCAGGATGGCCATGTCCAATCAAAGCTATGAGTGTAAAATTCCAAGAGCACCAGGTGGGAAACATCCTTTACAACGCAACTTTTACCATGCAGTGCCTTTACAACGCAGGTTTTACAACGAAAACCATTACTGGGGGTCGCTCTAGGATAGGGAATAGATTTAATTTACTATCCAACACCTTCCCTAGTGTCCACGGGGACTGGAGTTGGAATAGTATTAAACTATTCACTATCCAGCACCCCAAAGCGCTATGCGTTGTTATGGTATGCGTTGTAAAAACCGCGTTGTAACAGCATGCGTGGTAAAAGCATGCATTGTAACGTCATACATCCCACCAGGTCTACCTCGAATGGACATTGCACCCTTCCGTCCATGCGTATTACATCCTCCCCTACAAAGGAACCCCCACCCTTCATCAAGCATCACACCATTCCCTCAATGACACATATTAGCCTCTACAACATTTAAGCTACATATTGTTCTCAAATATGAATCCCCAGGTGTCTTCTAATTCTTCTTTGAGGGTTTTGCGGGACCCTGGGCTCTGTACCGATGCCCCTCATCATAATCCTTGGAGACCTCACCCGCAGCATGAAGATTGCCCTGAAGGGCCATCCTTCCCCCCCAATTACTCTCCCATCTCTCTTTTTCCAATATCCAGTGAACCCTCATTCTCATGGTGAACTCTTGATCTTGGCCTCTCCACTCTGTCCAATTTCTCTCCAAAGCTCGTCTATCTTCCATCTCATGGCAAACACATTGCCTCTCCGCACTGCTATTTTATTTTATTTCCAAGGATTGAAGCACAACCTTCCCCCAGAAGGCCCTCCACTACCTTATGAACATCTCCTCTGGACACAAATAATCTGCTTTCCATGATCCTCCATGCCAACCACCGTGGAAATGGGGGCTTACGTTCCTGCACAACTGGTGTCAGAAGTGGGCTTCTTAAAACATTTAAGTCCCAGATATCGCAGACATGGAGGGAAGATAACTGATTGAGTGTTGTCCAAGTGCTAACCTATGCTTTTTCTGTTTTTTTGGTCCTGTGCAGGTGAGATCACCTCGCGCCTCTCTGCAGACACCGCCCGCATGAGCCGCTCCATTGCTGCCAACGTCAACATCTTCCTGCGAAGCCTGGTGAAGGTGGCTGCCACATACGTCTTCATGCTCAACATCTCCTTGCAGCTGACGCTTCTTACATTCGTGGACACACTGATCATAGCGGGACTGCAGACCGTCTACAACCGCTACTATGAGGTACCCGTGTGCTCTTGTGAGCTCCAATGCAAACTTCAGTCTTCCGCCATGTTTGTGTGATTCCTGCGCAGGGTGATATCTTCCACTATAGGGTGTGAAGAGAGTGGCCACCAGGAGCAGTTTATCTAATGAGTGAGAACCTCTCTGTTCCAGTGAGCGTCTCTTTCAGTGAGTGAAAGGCTGTCTGTACCTCTATCAGCCTGCTTGTTCCAGCGGGTGAGAGCATGTTCTGTCTGTTCGCGAGAGAGAGGCATTGTCTCTTCTAGTGTGTCATACCATGACTGTGACAGTGAGTGGGATCATGTGTGTTATGGCTAGTGGCAGTCTCTGCCTATGACATGAGTCCTTCACAGAGAGACCTCCTGTGCGGCCTCCCAGCAATATCTGATGCCCAGGCACAACAACTGCCTCTCCAGGGTCAGCAGAGTTTGACTGAGCTCCCATTCACCCTGGAGTCCTGGAACTGTGCACCAAATGACTCCTGACCATTCGATTTTTCACCACCGGCATCTCACGCCCACTCATTCTCAAGAAATGAGAAAGGCTTATACAGGTATGACCAGTTTTGAACACGTTGAGTGCTCATGCCGGCTCCCAGACATCCTTAGTCATGGTAGTCATGTGCTCATGACGGCTCGGAACCATCCAAACGTTGCCGCTCTGCCCACGCGCGGTTAATTCCCCGCCTGTTTGAGAGAATTAATCAGTGAGCGGAGTTCGGACTGCTCCCGAACGTCATTAGCACACGCCTACTGTGACTCATGACGGCCAGGAGCCGTCCTCAGTATGGCAGCGCCTCGCCCAGCCCCACCCCCTCTCGCACCGCGGGGGAATTTGCCCCGCAGCGAAGGGGTTAAAGTCTCTGCTGCAGACATCTTCAGCCGTCTGTTGACCACACCTATTGTTTCCGATACATATAGACTGGTCTTAGGTCCACCCCTTGCTCTTGATTGGATGGCTTTGTTGTCTCTCTCACCTCCCTGCTCATAATTCATGGACTTTCCTCCTGTTTGATTCATTTGTCCCGCCCAGGAGCATTTCAGTCTCACAGTTTTCGAACTAGTTGACTTGAAATTTTCCACAGCCGACGTGCTTACATTCAGAGAACTACTTGTGTTTTTCTTTTCATGTACACACCCTGTGGAAGTGCCTGTGTTTTTCTTGTTCTCTCCCCTGTGGGCAGCTTCCTCCTCACTTTGCTCTGCCCCCTCTTGATCTCCACCTTGGATCCCCACATTCTTTCCTCTCCCAGCTCATCTGTTGCTCCTCCACCCCTCCCTGCTTTGGGCACCTTCCTTATTTATTTAAAGTTTTTGCCACCCATCATAAAAATGTGTTTGCCCAATTAAGATGGCCATCAGCAATTGTGCATTAGCAAGCATGTCTTCTCCAAAAGAATGAGCCTGTTTTATTCTAACAGATGCGTGTGCTTCGGCAGCGGACATCTTTGTACTGCTCTGTTAAAATAAGACAAACATATTAAAAAATGGGCACTATGAATGAGTGCATATCCAAGGCAGACATTATTGAATGAATACATTTGTAATATTTTATAGCCAGTTCTCAGATGGTTGATACAGATGTACTACAATTGCGGCTATAATAGTACTTTTTTATGTCTCGGCTGAGCAAGCGCATGTGCTGCCCTGGCGAGACATTTAGTAAGTGGGCTTTTAAAAGCCCTACCACAGCTTTTTGTGTGGCCTACAGTGTGCGGTTACGTGCACAGGCACGAGCAGAGGTGCCATCTGGCTTTCCTCTCACTCGCCCAAGCCCTCGCGCCTCGCTGCAATGCTCCTCCCCACAACAGAGCACGTCTCGCAGCTTGTTTTTCCATTAGCGCCAGACGTGCGCTTTTTTCGTAACCCTGACCCCACCGCCCTTCGAGGCGTCTGCTTCCTTCCCCTCTCTCACCTTTATCTCCACCTTGTTCTAGGTGTCATGTGGTGAAGCTCCGCTGTCATTCAGCATTTGTACTGAATTTGCCTAAAATTATCTTTAGTGAGCGTTCCGCCCACGCACCCTCCTTGAGCTCCCAGGCGCCGCTTCCTATCTCCACCTTGGGGGAGTGTTTTGCTGAGGGCGTGATCTCAGCTCTTCACTCCTGCCTGCTATTTTGACGCGGCTGAAGCCCAACCCCTCGCTTTACACAAAGCGTTTCAAGCCTCACTTTGGACACCAGTGGTCATCTTGTTCTGCCATTGTATTCAATAGGTTTATGCATTCCACTGCTGATCAGACAGGATTTATATGAACATACTTCAGCCTATCATTACAAAGACCTATGCACTGTGGATTCCGGGCTAAGCTGTCATTTCGTTGAATAAATCACATATACTATGGATAGTTTTCTTCATTCCTTACAATGATAAATAACACTTACCTCCATCATTTTGTTGTCTTGTCGCTGTGTAATTTCATACTTACCTCAGACATACAATTCACTCCTCCACAGTAACCCCTACAGAATAAGAGAACCACCCCCCCTAGAATGGAGAAATCAAAAGAAAATTTCCTAATATACTTTTTTTAAAATTACTTTTTATTTCAATTATAACATACAATTACAATCTTACACAAGTGCCAATCTAATACTGCACCAGAGTACAGATCACATTTTCGACACTCCCCACATAGCACCTTTCATTTTTTCGCTTCCTTCCACCCTCCTTCATCAAATTTGCTCCAGCATTTCCCCCACCCTCCCCCGAGGCTCTGGCGTCATGCATGGGTTGCCTCTATAGTCATTCCATTTGCCCCAGACCTCCCACCATTTACGTGGGTATCCTCTGTTTGTATAAAATTCCTAATATACTTGACTGCCATAGATACAGAGAAAATACCGAGAGAAAGTGAAAAACGTCTACTATTACATTGTTTTTAGCAGGGAGGGTTTCTGAATTCTTTGTCACAGACAATGGTGAGCAACCTATCTCCACAGAAATATCTGAATTTCTTAAAGTCCACAAGATTAGGCACATTAAAACTAAGTTGTATGATCCCTGGTGTAACATGCAGGTGGAACGGTTTAATACAATTTTTAAAGACAAAGTTCACTGTGCACTGATTGACAGATCATCTGCATCTTTCACCATTAGAGACCGGTTGTGGACTTATAGGATCATGCTTCACTCAATCACGAGAATGTCACCTTTCCTATTGTTGAGAGGTAGAGAGCCCTGCTCTTCCATTTGTCCGAGGTGGCTTAAGACCAAGTTACAACTAATGTCTCCTTTTCCCCTCCTCCTACTGTCATTTGGTTTTGTCTTGAAATGTTCATGTTTCATTCAAAGACAACCTGTGGGAGATGCTAACTCACACTGTGCCACCGTGTGTCACACGATTTCGGCTCCCTTCACGCGGTCACCCGGTGAGAAACTAAATTCACAGTGTGGCTGAGAGAATGAGCTGGAAACCGCTGGAAACAGGGCTTTACAGCACATTTCTGGAGGCAGTAACCAGCCGATGTCCATTAAGAGGTTTGGAAACACCTCATGATATGTGCGACAGCCTCAATGACCCTTTGTTTTTATTTTTTGGGGAGGGGTGTGGTGAACTTGGTGAGGAGCAGAGTGCCTCTTAGGTAGCTCTCGCCATGAGGCCCTGCCTCTCCTCACACGGTGGCATTAATTTGTGCGTTGGCAGGTTTGAACAGTTGTTACAGCATTTATGGTGCCAATCGCTGTTGCATGATTACGTGAATAAAAGTTGTACCTGCTCATCCATTTGTATTGCGCTCTCTTTGCGAGATTTTTCTTTGAATTCATTCCCATTCTATCTAATTAGATCTCATTTTCTCTTGTTTTATCTGTTATTCCCACCAATCATTTGCATGAACTCACATAGCCCTCACTCATTACATACATGCCGCTCCTCCCGATTCAGGTGGGAGACTACTGATTATAAGGCTAGAGTCTGCGTCCCGATTCCTGCATGAAATAAGCATTGGCATAGCCAATAGGTCTCGCCTTTGGGACCTTTTAAGTGTTTAGCCACGCAACAGTTGATGTTGTTGCACTAAGGATATTGTGCTGCATAACTAAATACTTATAAGGTCCCAAAAGCGAGACCTATTGGCAATGCAAATGCTTGTTTAGGCATGTTGTCATCATTATATGAAGTTCAGTATTGAGTAATGAACTTCTATCACCAAACATTCTATAAAGCAACAAGTCGCTCAAACTGCAGACAGTCGATCACTGTGGTCTTTCACAAAGCTGTAGTGGCGTTTATCACTAGATGTCCGCGCAAGAAGGAAGCATTTATTAAGCATGGACATATGATGCAAACTTTTGGCTTTGTTAAAAACATATATGTAGGTTGCCATTTTGGCGTGATGCTTAATTCACTACAATAGAAAGCCCTTACAAATATAAACATAACAGGTGACCCTGTGAAGCCACATTTCTCTCCATTGCCCAATGATCTGAAACCTAGATTACAATATAGGCTCTGTATTGACTTAAGAAATCTCACTCACTTCTGTTCTGGCCATCAGAGCAACAACAGGTGTGCGTGTGCCCTCTATACTTCTGTCTGCTCTGAGCACAGTGCTGATGTTTTCAGCTGTTCATCACATCTGGATAGTCAGGCATGTAAAATGACCTACATACTCCAACCTCTTTTCCTGCCATTTTACAAGAGCAGTTGTGTAGCTGCAGTGGACATATGGACTTTTCTTGGCGAAATATATACACTTCTATATTTATAATATTTTTCACTAGTCGCAGGGCCCCTCTGATGTTGCACACAGAGGACTTCCTCGCCAGGCCCAGCCTGTGTCCCACCCCTTCCAGCCTTAGCCTTGGGTCCCGCTCTGAGTCGCACACACGGAGTCCTCGCCAGCCTCAGGGCCCCACTGGTGTTGCACACAGTGCCTTCCCTCACTAGTTGTTGGGCGTTATGTTTCTTGCACTCAGTGACTCTCCTCATTAGCCTCAGGGTCCCAACTCAGGTGTACACAGTGACCCTGCTCACCCTCAGGTCATGACTAACCGTGGGCAAAGCACTAAGCTACGCTTGCGTAGTTTGCGAAGTTTGCGCAACTTCGCACTACGCAAGCTGCTTTTAGCACAGTGCAAACATGCGTAACGTAGCGTAGTGCAGCAGTCATTTTTTGCTTGCTTGCGGTCCTCAACGTCAAGTTGGCGACCACGAGCAAGCAAAATGACATCCTCGCGAGACATTTTCCTTGTTCGCGATCGCGGAAAATAAACCCCCGGCAAGATTCTCAACGCGGGGAGGTCAGGTTTCTCATTGCGAATGGTCACGCATGCTCACGATCGCTCGCGATGAGAAACTACCAGCCCGCGTTGAGAAAGCTGCAGCTCGAGTTAAAATCTACTCGAGCGGCAGAAAAGTACAGCTCGCACTGTGCAAGATGCCGTTTTCAATGATTGCACCGTGCCGGATGCTTGTCCGCACTGTGCAATCATTGAAAAGGACATCTTGCACAGTGCAAACATGCTACTGCGCAGTTCGTGAAGTGCTACGCATAGCTCGCGTAGTGCGAAGTGCACTTCGCGTAGCTTCGCTTAGCACTACTTCGTGAACTACGCCCACCCCTAGTCATGACCCCCTCCCCAGTGATATGCTCTCAGCAGTAAGATTGCTTGAGATCACACACCCCGCGTCTACATTTACTAAGGATTGTGTGGTGCTGCAGAATTTTGTGCTTCACTAATGGGCCTTTCTATCGGTAAAAAAGCAAGCAAGCGCCTACGCGAAACGTTCGTGGATAGCTATTTAGATCTCAGTTTCCTCAGCGCACCGACATGACATGGTGGATGCTAGTCTTCGATAACGCTTGTTCTCTTCCTGCCCACAGGACCTGGTGAAGAGGGTCCAGGACTCCATTGCTCGATCCAATGACCTGGCGGGTGAGGTGGTGTCTTCCATCAGGACCGTGCGCAGTTTCACCGCAGAGCGCGAGGAGCTCGACAGGTACCGCGCTGCCCTGCTGGAGACTCATCGCCTGAAGACCAAGCAGGAAATGGTGCAAACTGTGTATCTTCTGGCGCGGAGGGTATGTTTTGCACCCGTCCCTCTCACCATTAAGGACATTTGTAAACAGTTCAAGTTCTCCACTCTAGAAGTTGGGTGGGTAGAAGTGGGACCTACAGAAGGGGTGTTCCTCTTCCTGTTGGCCGAGTGCATGTGGTGGGTGGTAGTGTGCAGTTACAGGGAAGAAAGGGTCTATGTTTTCCTTTGGAAGGGCTGCACCAGGCTTATGAATGTCTACAGTTGTTTCTTTATGATAAGTGAATGTTAGTCCACAAGCAGATGTAGGTGCATGCATTTTTTCGGGGTGAATTTTTAGCAGAAGTATCTACGTGAGTGGCTTTGCCAGGTTGATTGTCTGATTCTTTTGAAGTCGGATTGTGTCTTTTTGTGAACTCCAGAGTATATAAAAAAAGACCATAAAGTGTCAAAAGTAAGGAAAAGCTAAAAGCAAAAAAAAATAAATGATGAGAAATGTTACTTCCTACTAACAGTGGTGAAGCAGCCTGATGTCTATTACATTTTAACCCATTTCACAAACGGGTGGTTTAATTGGGGACAAGTTTAAAAATCTATTAAAATACATTCAAGAGTGTGGGATTTTATAAAATATCCTTGTCAATGAGATTGGATGTTTCATAAATCTTCTTTTCCTGTAAAAAATATCCACTTGTCCCTTTAGTGGCATCCAGCGAGTTGACACATCATGGCAACATTCTCATTGAATCAGAAGTGGTGAGGCCAGGACTCACATTATAGCAGGGTTTGTATTCTAGTAATTCCCTGATTTTTCCACCTTCCCGCAAATCTACTTACTCGAGCAGGAAGTAGCGAGAAGTGGTAATTCCAGGGTTGGAATATCCATTTGAGTTTGTGCACACCCACAAACGTTCACGTTTAAAGGTTTTTACCAACTCTTTCCAATCTCTTCCTACACTGGGACAAGTTAAAAATGTACATCTGACAAGGGCAAAAATAAATCTTTTGCCAGGCTGGGGAAAAAAGGGTTGTTGGTAAAGTCAACTTGCAAACGTTCAGCAGATTCTCGAACGAGCAGACATAGACATGCCTATTTGCTCACACAAAAATGTAGTTCTCAAAGTAGTACTGTTTCCAGGCCTACTTCTTTAAATATGTGTGAATTCATGAAAGTTGTAAACATGTATTTATTCAAGGACATATAACATGGGATGTATGTCAGTACAACGCGATCTAAAAGATCGCGGAACCTGACAACGCGGGCATTACAACGCAAGTCGTTACAACGACTTGCGTTGGAGGGCGCAGATTTTGGAATATTATAATTTTATATTCCAACACCAGTCCACGTAACAGTAGGGAAGGAGTTGGAATATAAAATTACAACATTCCTTGCCCAACAGCGCCATCCAGCGCAAGTAGTAGTAAAGACTTGCATTGTAATGGCATCGTTGTAAAGGCACTGCGGTGTAAACACAGTGTTGTAAACGATGTTTAACTATAACATGGACGCACTTTTTTGACTTTCCTTAATAACTAGACCCCTAATTACATCTGATCTTATTCAAGGCATTTATTATTATTGTCTTCTAGATGCTTTTTTTATGTACATTATATTTTTAAATAATTTTCTATTTTGCTTTCAGGCTTCGGCGAGTACTTGCATTTAATCATAGAGCGCATACTGGTAACATTATAGGTAGCTTCAAATTGATAACCTTCGCAAACGTGTGCACATGTTATACTGGCACCACTGTTAGTAGTGCAAGCCGAGCTTTCTTATACACAGTCCACATGAAACAGTTTTATAAACATTTCAAGGCAATGGTGATAAGTGTAGAAAAAAGAAAAAGTTACAATAGAAGGAAAAGTGAGCGAGTAAAAGAATAAACAGAAATTAGGTCATTTTTTTCATCCTGCAACTAATATAGACGTATATTTTTTTCTAATATCCAAATAAAGGAAGAATTGTTAAAACTGAATGTTTATCTCATGTTCCAAATCTCCTGAGAACACAAAAGATACCAACAGAATATGGAGAGGATAATAGGTGAGATTAGGGTCGACGTGTGGCTAACTGGAAAGGTTCTACGAAAAGCATTCGAGGGAATCACAGCAGAGGGATCCAGAATCACAGTAGAGGTCTTCATGGGGATATGCAAAAAAAAGTGGATTGACTTATGGAGTTATTATGTCCTCTGTAGATGAGGGTGGACAACCGAGAGGACCGTTTCCATCACAATAACCTTCGGCTTCTTGGATTCCCTGATAACTTGAAGGCTGGTGCCTTCCCTAGATTCCTAGAAAGATAGTTACAAGAGTGGATCCCAGAGGATAACTGTCGCCCAATTTTGTCAGCGAATGTAAGCATTGGCCCTGTTGTGGATGCCATCACTGGGGAACACGCTCTCATCCAGTTACTGCCCGATTTCTACATTAACTGGACAGGGATGGTATCCACAATGCTGCTAGACTAAAAGAATCTTTGCCCTATAAATCACAACCATATCCATCTTTCCTGATCTATCCAATCACTAAAAAGAATCTTCAGGAAATTAACATTAGGTATATGTTACTTTATCCGGCTAAGCTTAGGATCTTCTTTTAACACCGCTCCTTCTTTTTTGAGACTCCACAAGCAGTGTTGGAAAGGATAGAGGAGAGACCCCGCATCGAGAGACCCCGCATCATGCACATGGGCCCGCATGCTCAGCTTGAAGAGGAGAGATACCACAATGGGGAAAACCGAGCAAAGTTAAGACGATCGACTCACAAGATCAGAAACCACCCTCGATGCACAGCAAAAGATGAACTGTACCGATAAATACGCTCCGGGGACTGGCTCCTGAGATCGATCAACCATCCACACAAGGACCGGCTGACCTGAATCTCCTGCAACCCATAAACATTACCGCTCTTTCAAAGCCAAGCAGATGTTTCCTTGCCGGTTGATGAAGGGTGGGTTTCGCTGCACAAGCAGCTGGGACAGATAGGTTATTGCAGACAGCACACAATAAACACATACATCAAGGGAGCCCCCTAGAAGCCGATAATACAATACTTTCTTCTCAGAGGGGCATATGGTGGAGACCTTCACTCAATCTGTGTTTTATATTCGCAAACTCATGCTTTGTAAATGTTAATTTCCCTCACTGAGCTTTATCTTCACATACTCACTCTCGGTGGATCATAATGTCCCTCACTGAGCTTTATCTTCACATACCCATGCTGTCTGGATCTTATTGTCCCTCACTGAGCTTTATCTTCACAAACTCACTCTCCGTGGATCTAAATGTCCCTTACTGAGCTTTATATTCACAAACTCACTCTCTGTGGATCTTAATGTCCCTCAGTGAGCTTTATATTCACAGACTCACTCTCGGTGGATCATAATGTCCCTCACTGAGCTTTATAGTCACAAGCTCACGCTCCGTGGATCATAATGTCCCTCACTGAGCTTTATAGTCACAAGCTCACGCTCCGTGGATCTTAATGTCCCCCACTGAGCATTAGCTTTACAAACTCACTCTCTGTGGATATTAATGTCCCTCACTGAGCTTTATCTTCACAAACTCACTCTTGGTGGATCTTACTGTCCCTCACTGAGCGTTATCTTCACAAACTCACTCTTGGTGGATCTTAATGTCCCTCAATGAGCGTTATCTTCACAAACTCACTCTCCGTGGATCTTAATGTCCCTCACTGAGCGTTATCTTCACAAACTCACTCTTGGTGGATTTGAATGTCCCTCACTGAGCTTTATCTTCACAAACTCACTCTTGGTGGATCTTAATGTCCCTCACTGAGCGTTATCTTCACAAACTCAATCTTGGTGGATCTTAATGTCCCTCACAGAGCGTTATCTTCACAAACTCACTCTTGGTAGATCTTAATGTCCCTCACTGAGCTTTATCTTCACAAACTCACTCTCGGTGGATCTTAATGTCCCTCACTGAGCGTTATCTTCACAAACTCACTCTTGGTGGATCTTAATGTCCCTCACTGAGCGTTATCTTCACAAACTCACTCTCCGTGGATCTTAATGTCCCTCACTGAGCATTATCTTCACAAACTCACTCTCGGTGGATCTTAATGTCCCTCACTGAGCTTTATCTTCACAAACTCACTCTCGGTGGATCTTAATGTCCCTCACTGAGCGTTATCTTCACAAACTCACTCTTGGTGGATCATAATGTCCCTCACTGAGCTTTATCTTCACAAACTCACTCTCGGTGGATCTTAATGTCCCTCACTGTGCTTTATCTTCACAAACTCACTCTCGGTGGATCTTAATGTCCCTCACTGAGCTTTATCTTCACAAACTCACTCTTGGTGGATCTTAATGTCCCTCACTGAGCGTTATCTTCACAAACTCACTCTTGGTGGATCTTAATGTCCCTCACTGAGCATTATCTTCACAAACTCACTCTCGGTGGATCTTAATGTCCCTCACTGAGCTTTATCTTCACAAACTCACTCTCGGTGGATCTTAATGTCCCTCACTGAGCGTTATCTTCACAAACTCACTCTTGGTGGATCTTAATGTCCCTCACTGAGCTTTATCTTCACAAACTCACTCTCGGTGGATCTTAATGTCCCTCACTGTGCTTTATCTTCACAAACTCACTCTCGGTGGATCTTAATGTCCCTCACTGAGCTTTATCTTCACAAACTCACTCTTGGTGGATCTTAATGTCCCTCACTGAGCGTTATCTTCACAAACTCACTCTTGGTGGATCTTAATGTCCCTCACTGAGCTTTATCTTCACATATCCGTACTCCATGGATGCTAATGTCCCTCACTGAGCTTTATCTTCACATACCCATGCTCTGTGGAACTTTCCACATGACACTGCAGGCACCTTTGCCCAGTATCACATTACCTTTATCAGACACCACCATTGCAAATAACACAAATCTGACATACTACTTGAACCGCTATTTCCTGGCCACAGTTTCGACGAAAGACAAACTCCAATATAAAAACCCTATTGACCACCAATGAATAACGGAGGCCTTACAGCAACAGGCCTCCGGCAAGACCCTGAGGCAGGATCGCTTCCCTATGGAATTTTATACATGCCTCAATACATCACTAGCTCAGTCACTCCTTGGTAGGTTTGATGCGCTAAGGGCACAGGGTGCCTTTCCTTCAGAGATGTTCAAATCTACCCAAACTACATAGACCAAGGAATGTCGAGAATCATACCACCCAATCTCATTCATTAACTCTGAACTGAAAATCTTGGCCAAGGTATAAGTGACCCGAGTCGGAGGCATAATTACTAACTTAATACATCCTGAACAGAGCGGTTTCATACCTCATCGGGCCACTAGGCATAAAAGAAGGCGGGCTGCTAATGCTATGGCTTCGGGGCACTCTTAAAAGCCTCTTAGCGGTACTGGTAATCGACTCTGATAAAGCTTTCGACTATGTATCTTGGAAATGTCTATTTGATCTCCTTCATTATATTGGCTTTGGACCACCTTCCTGGCTTACACTTGTTCTGCACCTGATGGACAGGCAGGCAGTATCCAACTTTAGAGAGTTGTGAAATAGGGGTTCTCTTTGTCGCCCCTATTCTTCTATCGCAATAGAAGCCCTGGAGCAAGCAGCGATGCAGGTGCTGATGGAGTTTGGTACACTCTCGGGTCTTCAACCAACTGGAGTAAGACTAGACCATCATGACCATCAGGATAACTATCATTCATGGTCAGAGCACATAGGGTTGAGGATTACAACACACAGTATTAAATATCTGGGGGTACATCGTACATACATAGAGGATGCAGTGCAATTATGGTCCTCCCTACCACCCGTCTATACTTGGAAAAGTGGCTCTTTTGAAATGATTACTCTCCTGAAAGTACTTTATGCACTACAGAACTACCCTTTTCCCTTCCATGATGATTTCTACCTATGCTCACAACATGTCTTTGGTCCTTTCATTGAGATGGGAACCTCCGGTAAGTGTCACTGTCCAAATGCTAGAACTCCATCTATGATGGGTAAAGGCCTATGATATATTCTATTACATGTAATATATTCTTTTACAAAGTCGCTTGTCTGACAATTTTCAATCATTATCAGCATAGGTGGGCACGAGGGCTGGTCCTGCATACCCAGTGAGACTATGGTTTATCGGAGAGGAATCTCCAATATAATTCCTGTATGTGAAGCCACCCAGGCGGAAATCCCGTCTGCGACGAGGGTGGCCCTTGAGGTCTCGAAAACCTCTAATAAATGAATCGGGTGGTATGGAGGCTGGCGGGCCAGAACCCTCTATGGACTGGTAATACTCTCCCAGATGTCACAGCACTCGAGGGATTTGGAGGAGAGGATCGTCTGGAAATCTATCTACTAGAAAATGTGTCCCCCACAGGTGCCCTGAGACCTTTCCTTGAGCTGCAAGATGAATTTGGTTGACGGCACACACAATTCCATCAATATCTCCAAGCTGACCATGTTTTATCTCTCTGGTAGGGAAAAAGTATCTGCTCTATACCGTGCATTGATCATAAACTCTTCAGACGCCGCTCTGAAACTCCGAGAGACATGGGAGGATGCTATAGGTCATCTAGATGAAGACAAATGGATATTAGCGCTAATGGCCCCCAGAAAGACAGCCATGTCTAATGCATAGCGACTTATCCAGTCTAAGTATCTTCATCGAGTTGACGTAACGCCGGCTAGACCTTGGCAAAGGCCACAGGGACCGGGACCAGGATGTCTCAGATGTCAGTCCTCAGTGGGCGACTTTTTACAAACTTTCTGATCCTGTCAGGTTCTCAGGCCATTCTGGTAGAGCATAGCTGGCTCATTTTGTCAAGTACTCTAAGATCCCTCAATAAATACCTAGATAATAAAAATGTAATTGAACCACGCTGCCAACCAATGTGTTACAGGTAAGTAGCTTATTCGCAGTTCTCTGTATCCCTGGGAGCCTCTGATCCATCAGCACTGTTGGGTGTTTTCTAATGTCTGTGGCGGGGTGCATTGATACAAGATGAGAGAGCTTGTCACTGTTTTGTCGCCTTGCAGCTGGCCGTGCTTGCGGTGCATGTGGCGATGCTGTACTTTGGGCAGCACCTGGTCCAGAGCGGTAAAATAAGCAGTGGGCGTCTCGTCTCGTTCATCCTATTCCAGATGGAGGCTGGAGATCACATAAGGGTAAGGGTCACCCTTGCGAACCGTTACTACTAAATGTAGGTATTTGTGCTTCAAATACTAATGTGTCCTGAGTAAAATGATACCTCACTTGTGTGGGTGGGGCAAGAGGCTGTGACAGGGAAGAGCCCAAAACATAGGGAATAATGGAATAGCACAGAGAATTCTAAGCGCTACATTTTTTTAAAAATAAGTTTGTAGCCAATTCTGTATTGGACACCCACACAAGTGATGTATCATTTTACTCGGGACACTAAGGAGAACCCTGTGGGGTAGGACATTTGTGCCGCCACGGTTATTCCACACAAAAAAATGTGTTTTTTACAGCTAAATTTGAAGTTTGCATGGCATTCTGGGTAGGAAAACGTTGGGGGATCCATGAAAGCCATACCTCATTGGACTCCCCCGGGTGTCTAGTTTTCAGAAATGTTTGGGTTTAGTAGTTTCCCAAAATGGCCGCCGAACCCGGGGCCAAAACCCCAGGTGCCCCCCCCTCCAAAAAAAACAGGTAGTTTTGTTTTAGGTAATCTTGAAGTTTCCACAGTACGATTTTGGCCATTTCCTATGGCAGCCACTATGCCTACCCACACAAGTGAGGTACCATTTTTATCGGGAGACCTGGGGGAAGGCTGGGTGGGAGGAAATTTGTGGATCCGCGCAGATTCCAGACATTTTCCACAAAAATGTGACAAAAAAGTGATTGACTCAGGTAAATATGAGGTTTGCAGGGGATTTTGGGTAGGAGAATGTTGGGGGACACACGCAAGCCATACCTCGCTGGACTCCCCGGGTGTCTAGTTTCCAGAAATGTGTGGGTTTGGTGGGTTTCCCTCGATGGCTGCCGAGCCCCGGGCCAAAAACAAATGGGACCCCCCTTGCAAAACCAGGTTGGTTTGCGATAGGTAATTTTGATGTCGCCTCAATAGGTTTTGGGCCCTTGCCTGTCGCAGGTACTTGACCCACCCACGCAAGTAAGGTACCATTTTTCTCAAAAGACATTGGGGAAAGACGGGTGGTTGAATTTTGTAGATCCACGCAGATTCCAGAACTTTCCTCCGCAGAAATGTAAGGAAAATGTTTTTTTTTCAACAAATGTTTAGGTCTGCAAGGGATTCTGGGTAACAGAACCTGGTGAGAGCCAGTCATGTCACCCCATCCTGGATTCCCCTGGGTGTTTAGCTTTCAAAAATGTGTCGGTTTGCTAGGTTTCCTTAGGTGCTGGCAAAGCTAGGGTTAAAAAACTACAGCTAGGCACTTTGCAAAAAAGTGTCATTTTTCTCTGTGAAAATGTGGTGTGTCCACATTGCGTATGGGCCGTTCACTGTTGCGGGCACTAAACCTACCCACACAAGTGAGGTACCATTTTTCTCTAAAGACTTTGGGGAACGTGGGGTGGGTGGAATCATGTTGATCCACGCAGATTCCAGAACTTTCCACCAGAGAAATGTGAGGAACAAGTGTTTTTTGGGACAAACTGTTAGATTTGCAAGGGATTCTGGGTCACAGAACTTGGTGAGAGCCAGTCAAGGCACCCCATCCTGGATTCCCCTGGATGTCTAGCTTTTAAAAATGTATAGGTTTGCTAGGTTTCCCTAGGTGCCGGCAGAGCTAGGGTTCAAAAACTGCAGCTAGGTACTTTGCAAAAAAAGGGTAATTTTTCACTGTGAAAATGTGATGTGTCAAAGTTGTGTTTTGGGCCATTTCCTGTCACGGGCACTAGGCCTACCCACACAAGTGAGGTACCATTTTTCTCTGAAGACTTTGGGGAACGCGGGGTGGGTGGAATTTTGTGGATCCATGCAGAGTCCAGAACTTTCCACCAGAGAAATGTGAGGAAAAAATGCTTTTTGGGACAGATTTTTAGGTTTGCAAGGGATTCTGGGTAACAGAACCTAGTGAGAGTCAGTCAAGTCACCCCATCCTGGATTCCCCTGGGTGTCTACTTTAAAAAAATGTATAGGCTTGCTAGGTTTCCCTAGGTGCCGGCAGAGCTAGGGTTAAAAAACTACAGCTAGGTACTTTGCAAAAAAAGGGTAATTTTTTACAGCGAAAATGTGGTGTGTCCACGTTGCATTTCGGGCCATTTAGTGTCGCGGGCACAAGGCCTACCCACACAAGTGAGGTACCATTTTTCTCGGATGACTTTGGAGAACGCGGGGTGAGTGGAATGTCGTGAGACTGCGCAGATTCCAGAACTTTCCACCACAGAAATGTGAGGAAAATTAGCTCTTTTGTTTTTACAAATGTTTAGGTTTGCAAGGAATTCTGGGTAACAGAACCTAGTGCGAGCCAGTTAAGTCACCCCATCCTGGATTCCCTTTGGTGTCTAGTTTTTAAAAATGTGTACGTTTGCCATGTTTCCCAAGGTGCAGGCAGAGCTAGGGTTAAAAAACTACAGCTAGGTACTTTGCAAAAAAAGGGTCGTTTTTTATTGTGAAAATGTGGTGTGTCCACATTGCATTTTGAGCCATTTTCTGTCGTGGGTACTAGGCCTATCCACTTAAGCGAGGAACCATTTTTTTTCAGAGACTTGGGGTAACACAGAATAGTAGCGCAGCTGTTATTAGCTATTGACTTTCGATGCATTTCTTCCTTCCAAATGAAAGACAATGTGTAAAAAAGAAGTCATTTTCACATATTGACCTGTAATTCTCATGCTAGTATGGGTACTCCCAATTTTGGAAATGTGCAAATATCTACTGTTCCTAAACTCTATATTTTGTTCCCATTTCAGAAATACATATATGTCTTTCATACCGATTTTTCCATGTATATACATTTTCCCAAAATAATTGCTATATACTAATTCAAGACACTGCTCAGTTATTGGCTCTGCATTCGTCGGGTTCTTGGTGAACCTACAAGTCTTATATATCCCCACAACCAGAAAGGTCAAGCGGATGTAACAGTATATTGCTTTCAAACAGCTGTCATAATTAGATAACGTTAAAGGTGAAAACGTTGACACAAATGGCTGTTTATTTCAACTAATTTTCCATTTTTCCTATATTTAACTGTTAGTTTCTGTAAAGAAACCTTGAAGGATCTACACAAATGACCCCTTGCTGAATTCAGAATGTTGTCTACTTTTCTAAAATGTATAGCTTTCATACCCATTTCTACCATTAACTAGAAGGAGGTTGAAAGCACAAAAACGTAGCAAAAATAGGCTATGTCCCAGACAAACGCCAAAACTGTGTAAAGATGTTTGTTTTTCTGACGAGAGTCTGCTTGTCCCTGAAAGCTGGGAAGATGGTGATTTCAGCACCACAACCCCTTTTTTGATATCATTTGCAGGGGGAAAACCAGATGCTTTCATCTGTAGCCCTTTTTCCCATTTTTACCCCCAAAAACTAGATTTAGTTGTATTTTGGCTAATTTCTGAGTTCCCTCCAGGGGGATCTGCAAACCCTGGGTACCTTTAGAATTCCCATGATGTTGGAAAAAAGGAATAACATTTGGCCTGGATATCTTATGTGGTAAAAAAAGTTACAGGGGCCTAAGCGCGAACTACCTCAAATAGCCAAAAAAGGCTTGACACGGGGGGGGGGGAAAGCCCTAGCAGCGAAGGGGTTAAGGGAGGTCAGACAATGTTTACCGGGTGAGTTCACTTCCATCTGGAAAGGGATAACCTTCTCTCCTTCACCTCCCTGCAGTCCATGGTGCACATGTACAGCCAGATGATCCTGTCCGTAGGGGCAGCGGAGAAGGTGTTCCAGTACATGGACCGCACTCCTGGGGTGTCCACTGGGGGTCACCTGAAGCCCGACACCCTACAGGGCCACATCCGGTTCAACAACGTGGCGTTTTCTTACCCCACCCGGAAGGACGTGCTCAAGGTGAGTGAGTGTGGTAAGGACACGTCTGTCCCTCTCATAGAATGGGGAGAGGATGTGGTCTGACGGCTAGACTGCCGACCTTGGAGTCGGGAAACCAAGGTTCAAACCTTGGGTCGACTCCACATCCAGTGAATCTGGGCAAATCACGTAATCTCCCCGTGCCTACCACAAAAAAAAATCAATGTGTCTGTGCGTAACGTAACCAGTGCTCATGTAAAGCAATCCAATACCTCGAGTTCGCGCTCACAAAAAAAGAAACCATTTAAGAGGGCCAGGCTATGTGTGAGAAGTTGGCCTGGTAGGGGATGTTTCCAATTCTGGAACCACCTACTACCTGACCAAACAATCCCTTATGGTGTCTGGTTGTAAGTCAACCTTATTAGACAAGCTATCCTAGGGGTAGCATGGACTAAGCAGCCTAAAGGCTTAACTTAAGAGGTCGTGTTAAGCGAGCTGTTTTACCACATACAATCCTGTAATACCAAATGAAAGGACACCACACAAGTATATATTATAAAAATATATGTGTTTATTACTAAAAACAATCCCCAGTATTCTTTATGAATAAAGGGGCACAAGCGTTAAATCAAAAGCACTGTTTTAAACATACAAGTTGCACAATTATGGATGAGGGCGGGGGGCCACTCAAACCATATACTAAACAAGTGGTATAAGAGAGGCCACTCGAACAGTGGTTAGGCTTAGGGCCTAGGGAATCGCTGGGAGCAGTCAGGACAAGCAATGCTGAAGTCGGGAATGGCCCTCGGGATTCGGGAGATATGCGGAAAGCGCACGCATGCACCAATGTTAACCAATGGTGCGTAAAAGTCAAATAGTTAAAGTTTAAGGACACTTCCGCTGAACCTAGAGGAACAAAACTTAACACACAGACCCTAGAGGTGTGCACCAGTGTGGGAACACCGGCGGAGCAAAGTTACCTCACCCACAGGAAGTGGGTGCACAGGGTCGAAGTGGCGTCGGGTTTTGACACGCAGGCTCTTGGTGCTTGGAGCTGAAAGGGCTGCAGGCAGGGTGAAGACGAAGTGTCCGGTGGAGTCCAAGGGTGGACTCAAGTTGTAGAGTACCTGAAAGCAGAGGGGACAGAGTCTGGGTCACTCAGCAGTGACCAGGGTGGAACCAGGACGGAACCAGGCAATGTCGGGCGCAATCAGGTGGTCGTCGAGGAGCTTCTCTCCGCTGTCACGGGGGCTCTGGGGCATCTGCGACGTCCAGGAGCAGGTCACGATCTGTCCCACGCAGGCTCTCACCGTCGGTGCAGTCGGCTTCAGGTTTGGAGCAACCAAGCCTTGGTAAGAGCAATCCACGCAGGGTCGGAAGATTGCTTCTCACTCGGACCAGGAAGGTCAGAGTCGGGGCTCCTTTTCAGGGGAGCTGGTGTGGATCTGGAGCAACCAGATTCACGAGTCTTTTTCGGTAGTTCGTCGGCACAGGGACCACAAGCCAGCTGGCAAGTGACCGGGCCAACGCGTTGAGCCAAATCGTGCCAAAGGGACCCACGCAGCACTCGTCGAGTGTGGAGGGCTGAACTTCGGCTCAGGAGTAGCTCAGGGTGGGGGCTTCTCAAACCCCGGTGTACAGCTTCGAGGGTCACTCGTGGGCTGCACGGTCAGCGTCTCGTGGTCACTTCAAGATGGCGTGCCCCACGCTTCCGGTCGCCTCCACGGGTCTCAGCTTTGCATGGACTGTGGATCGGGCTGTTAGAAGCTGGGCAGGCTTGATCTCGTCGATCTCAGTCGCTCGAGTTCCGGCGGGAACTGCAACTAAGCAGACGTCGAGGGCTGGATGGTGCCTGCTGCTGCAGGGTGGTCACTCCTTGACCACAAGGGAGATTCTTCGGGCTTCCACGTTGAGATGGAGGGCGAAGGGTCCAGAATATCGTTTCAAATGTTTCTTCCAGGAAATCTGATGTGCATTGGCACTGCTCCCACTCTTATTCGAATCTGGTGGGCGTGATTACCTGCTAGGTCCCCTCCTATGGGTGGGACCCAGGAAGTGGGTGGATACACCCCCTTCCTTTGATCCAGGCCGCCCTGGCACGAGGGCTGGAGTGCCCCAGAACCGGTTTGGCCGGATTATGCAAGGGGCAGCCTTGTGCGCCCCAGGCAGTGTCTGGTTTCTTTCAAACCTCCCTGCTACAATACACTATCTCCTGTCTGGAGGGCGGTGACACCCTCCTGTGACAGGAAACCCTTTGTCCAGGACCCCCTTGACTGGGTTTCGGTCAGCTCCAGGGGTCCAGACATTTGTCTGTGGCAGAGGCATCCATTTTGTGGATCTTAAGGCCTTTGGAGAAATCAACCGCATTAAAGTGAAGTAACATGTCTTACCCCTCTAGAGGGGTGGAATGCCATCCCCGTCGCCAGAACTGGCGAGGGGATGGTATTCCAAAGCGTATGACACCTTACACGACATGTTTTGATAAAGCCAAACCAGAGTTGCTAAATAACCGCGAGGATTATAAGGCACTTAATAGTATATGGTATGGCATTATCCTGAAACAGCTTAGGGATTTGTTCCCGACGGCTGCAGACAGGCTCAGCTCATGCTAGAGCTCCATCTCACATAAAAACCATGCACCCAGCCTCCAGGATTGGTGAGGCCTGTCTATAGGAGTGGCTCACAGGTTTACATGTGTCCAGATATAGGTTTAGACATAGGTATACTATATCTAAGCAAGGGGTGTGTACACCACCTTACCCCAGCTGAGTGATCAGCCAGTTGTGTCAATTTAAGAACCAGCCAGGGGTGGCAAAAGATATGCTGCAGCCCCTGGTAGGCCTTAGTGGCTCCTGTGCCCTGTGCACCTATAGTGCATTCTACAGGGGCTGACAAGGAGTCCATTTCCAATTGGTATGTGCCTATAGCACATGTGTCATTAATTTAGTGAGAGAACAGCAGGCTGGGGGTCTGATCAGCAGGCCCACAGCCTCAGTAGTCGAAAACCAGTGAAGCAAAAAAGCAAACATTTGGGGTGACCATAGGATAGCAGACCCTACTCTCCTACACAACCCCCCCCCCAAACGCAGGGACATTAAACTAACCTTGACCAGATAAGTCTTCATGTTCTAAGTGGAAGTACCTGGAGAGACCATCTGCATTACCATGGTCAGTCCCTGGGCGGTGCTCCACTGTAAAGTCCATCCCCTGTAGGGAAATGGACCACCTGAGCAGTTTGGGATTTTCACCCTTCATCTGATTAAGCCATAAGAGGGGCTTATGGTCTGTTTGCACCAGGAAGTGAGTTCCAAACAAGTAGGACCTCAACTTCTTTAATGCCCAAACCACAGCAAAGGCCTCCCTCTCAATGGCTGACCAACGTTTTTCTCTTGGGGTTAGCCTCCTGCTAATGAAAGCAATTGGCTGGTCTTGACCATCTTGATTAAGTTGTGAGAGTACAGCTCCCACCCCCAACTCAGAAGCATCTGTCTGAACAATGAACTGTTTGGAGTAGTCAGGACTCTTTAGGATAGGTGCAGAGCACATGGCCTTTTTCAGGTCTTCAAATGCCTTCTGACAGCTAACTGTCCACTGAACCTTTTTTGGCATCTTCTTGGATGTCAAGTCATTTAATGGTGTCACTATAGACCCATAGTTTTTCACAAACTTTCTGTAATACCCAGTCAGGCCCAAGAAGGCTCTGACTTGTGTCTGGGTAACTGGAGGAGCCCAGTCCTGTATGGCCTGGATTTTGCTTTCCAGTGGCTGAACCTGGCCTCCACCTACTAGGTGGCCCAGGTATACAACCTTACTCTGCCCTATCTGGCACTTTGTGGCCTTGATAGTTAGGCCTGCCTTTTGCAGGGCCTCCAAAACTTTCTTCAGGTGGATCAGGTGATCCTCCCAGGTGGAGCTAAAGACAGCAATATCATCTAGATAAGCTGCACAAAAGTCATCCAACCCAGTAAGGACTTGGTTCACCAACCTTTGGAAAGTGGCAGGTGCATTCTTCAAACCAAAGGGCATTACCACAAACTGATAATGTCCACTAGGGGTAGAGAATGCTGTTTTGGCTTTTGACTCCTCAGCTAGTCTGATTTGCCAGTAGCCAGCTGTCAGATCAAATGTGCTCAGAAACTTGGCAGAAGCCAATCTGTCAATGAGCTCATCTGCTCTTGGAATGGGGTGAGCATCTGTCCTAGTGACAGCATTGAGACCCCTGTAATCCACGCAAAACCTCATTTCTCTCTTACCATCTTGGGTATGAGGTTTTGGCACCAGGACTACTGGGCTGGCCCATGGGCTCTCTGATGGCTCAATCACTCCAAGCTCCAACATCTTTTGCACCTCAGCCTTGATGCAATCCCTGACATGATCAGGTTGCCTGTAGATCTTATTCTTGACAGGCAGACTGTCACCAGTGTCCACAACATGGGTACACCAGTCAGTTTGGCTGGGTGTGAGTGAAAACATTTGCCTGTGAGCCTGCAAAACTTGTCTGCAGTCCCTCTGTTGCTGGTCAGTGAGGCTGCCTGCCAAGGCTACTCCATCAACTGAACCATCATCAGGGTTCTGAGAAAGCAGGTCTGGGAGAGGGTCACTCTCTTCCTCCTGTTCCCCATCTGTGGCCATGAGCAAGCTCATGTCCTCCCTGTCCACAAATGCTTTCAAGCGGTTCACATGGATTACCCTGTGAGGGCTCCTGGGTGTTCCAAAGTCTACCAAGTAGGTGACTTCCCCTTTCTTCTCAATAATAGGATAGGGTCCACTCCATTTGTCTTGGAGTGCTGCTGGAGCCACTGGCTCCAGTACCCATGCCTTCTGTCCTGGTTGGAACTCTACCAGCACAGCCTTTTGGTCATGCCAAGCTTTCTGCAATTCTTGGCTGGCCTCCAGGTTTTTGGATGCTCTTTCCATGTACTCAGCCATCCTGGAGCGGAGACCAAGTACATAGTCCACTATGTCTAGTTTGGGCTTTTTGAGAGGTAACTCCCATCCTTCCTTCACCAAACACAATGGACCTCTCACAGGGTGGCCAAACAAAAGTTCAAAAGGGCTGTAGCCAACCCCCTTCTGTGGGACCTCTCTGTAAGCAAAGAGCAGGCAGGGTAAAAGAATGTCCCATTTCCGCCTGAGCTTCTCTGGTAATCCCTTTATCATGCCTTTAAGGGTCTTGTTAAATCTCTCCACAAGCCCATTGCATTGTGGATGATATGGGGTGGTAAACTTATAGTTTACTCCACATTCCTTCCACATTGCTTTTAGATAGCTGGACATAAAATTTGTCCCTCTATCTGATAGTACCTCCTTAGGAAAGCCCACTCTTGAGAAAACTGCAATGAGGGCTTTTGCCACCACAGGTGCTGTGGTGGTCCTTAGGGGAATAGCCTCTGGGTACCTGGTGGCATGATCCACTACCACCAGTATGAATCTGTTCCCAGCTGCTGTTTGGGGGTCCATTGGACCCACAATATCAATTCCAACTCTCTCAAAGGGGACCCCCACCACAGGTAGTGGTATTAGGGGGGCCTTTGTTGTGCCACCTGACTTACCACTGGCTTGGCAAGTGACACAGGAGCGACAAAACTCCTTGACATCCTCTGACATGTGAGGCCAGTGAAAGTGTGGAACAAGCCTGTCCCACGTCTTGTTCTGGCCTAAGTGTCCTGCAAGGGGAATATCATGGGCCAAGGTAAGGAGGAATCCCCTAAACTGCAGAGGTATCACCAACCTCCTGGTCATGCCAGGCTTGGGGGTTCTAGCCTCTGAGTAAAGGAGTCCCTCATCCCAATACACAGTATGGGTACCTTGGGCATCCCCAGCAGCCTCAGCAGCAGCCTGCTGTCTGAGGGGTTCAAGGGAAGGGCAATCTAATTGAGCCTGCCTCAGGTCTGCCCTTGAGGGTCCCCCTGTCCCCAGAAACTCAACCTGGTCAGGTTCAAGCTCCTCAGAGACAGTCTCCTCTTGGGCTGCAGAATCAGTTTCCTCTGAAAGCTGATCCTCAACCTGGGGCAAGGTGGAAGGCGAGGCCTTTCCTCTCTTGCTCCTTCTCTTGGGTTGTGGCTGGTCTATTGTCTCAAGATCCACCACTGGTTCAGGAAGGCACTTCTTAGCCTGAGCCCTTGTCATGGCAAGGACATGCTCTGAAATCCCTAGCATTTCTGCATGAGTCCTGTACTCCACTTCTGACCATGCTGAGCTTTCAAGGTCATTGCCTAACAGACAGTCTACTGGTAGGTCTGCACTCACCACAACTTTCTTTAGGCCATCAACCCCTCCCCAGGAGAAGTTCACAACTGCCACACTATGGGAGGTAGTGGAGTTGCTTGCATTGGTTACTAGGTAGCTCTCTCCTAGTACAATCTGTCCAGGGTCCACAAAGCCAGGGGTCACCATGGTGACACTAGCACATGTGTCCCTGTAAGCTTGAGCCAGTTTCTCATTTATTAAGGGAGTCTGCCTGTATTTGCCCAGGTTAGTGGGGCTTACTGCAGTGGGCAACTCAATGTCCACATCATACAGGAGAACTGCCTGTGTAGGGACTCTGACTAGGCCAGATCCTACTTCAATACCCAGGGTCAACCCAGCTACACCCTTGGACTGTGTTCCACCACTGCTTACTGTACTTGGGGTTGCAGTTGCTTTAGGAGCTGTAGTGGTGGGAACTGGATTTGCCTTGGTGCACTCACTGCCCCAGTGTGAAACTGATTTGCAGGTATTACACCAAGGTGTCTTTGGACCTTTGTTCTTCTTCTTCTTGTTACCATTTTGGGAACCACCCTCCTTACTATTAGTTTGGGGGCCTGAAGACTTCTGGTCTTTTTCTTTATCTTTCTGATTCTGATTACCACCCTTCTGGTCTGTTTTCTTCTGGTCACCACCTTGGTTCTGGGGTTTCTGCTTAATCCTTGTTGTGACCCATTTGTCTGCCTTCTTTCCCAATTCTTGGGGAGAGGTCAGATCAGAGTCAATAAGGTATTGATGCAACAGCTGGTTTGTACAGTTATTAAGGATCTGTTCTCTCATCATAAGATTGTACAATCCTGTATAGTCTGAAACTTTACTTCCCTGTAACCAACCCTCCAAAGCCTTAGTGGCACACTCCACAAAATCAGTCCAGTCTTGAGTCTGTGCTTTCTGGGTGTCTCTGAACAACAACCTGTATTGCTCAGTGGTTAGGCCATACCCTTCAATGAGAGCACTCTTCAAAACAGAGTAGTTTTTGGCATCCTCAGGTCTAACTGTGAGGAGCCTGTCCCTCCCTTTCTCAGAAAAGGAGTACCACAAAATTGCAGCCCACTGATTCTCAGGAACCTGCTGTACCATGCAGGCTCTCTCAAGAGCAGTCATCCATTTGTGGATGTCATCCCCTTCTTTAAAGGGGGGCACAATCTTGGTCAGGTTTCTATTGTCATAGGCCCTGTCTTTTTCTCTTGGAAAATTGCTGCCACCAGTGACATCTAAGCCACTTAATTTCTGCTCTCTTGCCAAGGCAAGTTTAGCTTGAGCTAAGGTAAGCTTAGCTTGACTCAGGGCTACCTCCTCTCTCTCTATCTGGAGTCTGACAGCCCTCATTCTAGCCCTATGCTCAGCTTTCTGAGAAGCACTCATGCCTCTCTCTGATTCTCTGGAGGCACTAGAAAGATGAGAGTCCCCTGAGGGAGATCTCACTCTTCTGTTGCCTGGGAGAATCGTATGTTGGGTTCTGGGGAGGTGCTGGCCCTCTCCATTCCCCAGTAGGTCCAAGTTGGCCTGGCTAAGCCTACCAACTGGAACCTGGCTACCCTGATCCTGTACTCCTAAGTCCTCAACATCTGAGTCCTCATCCAAGTCATCATCATCCTCCTCTTCAAGGGGATCAACTGCAGGGGGGTTCCCTCCAGTTCCTGTATCTAGGGAAGCTGCTTTTGCCTTCTCTAAGTCATCCTGTTCTAGGATTTCTACCAGGATTAGGCAGGTGGGGCTTCTGCCCCTTTTTAACCCTCTTGCTTTGCACAAGGCAATCAAGTCTCTGCGGGTTAGTTTGTCATATCCAAAAGTTGCCTGGGTAGGGTCAACTGTCACAGGACTAGACCCTGAGGCCTTTCCTGTGTCAGACATGGTTACTAGTGAGGTGTAAGTGGTGCACTTACCTACACTAAGTGTTTTCCTACTGGACCTTGCTAGTGAGTTGTAGTCAGGGGTGTGCTACTCCCTTCAACCTACAACTACTAAGTTCAGTAGAACTTAATATGCTAAGCTTTTGATTTTATATGTACCTAGAGGTACTTGATGTGATCTTTCAATTTGATATAAAGATTGCAATGGTAAAACAACAGCAAGCTCAAATCCGCACCGCTGCTCACCAATGTGAGAAGTTGGCCTGGTAGGGGATGTTTCCAATTCTGGAACCACCTACTACCTGACCAAACAATCCCTTATGGTGTCTGGTTGTAAGTCAACCTTATTAGACAAGCTATCCTAGGGGTAGCATGGACTAAGCAGCCTAAAGGCTTAACTTAAGAGGTCGTGTTAAGCGAGCTGTTTTACCACATACAATCCTGTAATACCAAATGAAAGGACACCACACAAGTATATATTATAAAAATATATGTGTTTATTACTAAAAACAATCCCCAGTATTCTTTATGAATAAAGGGGCACAAGCGTTAAATCAAAAGCACTGTTTTAAACATACAAGTTGCACAATTATGGATGAGGGCGGGGGGCCACTCAAACCATATACTAAACAAGTGGTATAAGAGAGGCCACTCGAACAGTGGTTAGGCTTAGGGCCTAGGGAATCGCTGGGAGCAGTCAGGACAAGCAATGCTGAAGTCGGGAATGGCCCTCGGGATTCGGGAGATATGCGGAAAGCGCACGCATGCACCAATGTTAACCAATGGTGCGTAAAAGTCAAATAGTTAAAGTTTAAGGACACTTCCGCTGAACCTAGAGGAACAAAACTTAACACACAGACCCTAGAGGTGTGCACCAGTGTGGGAACACCGGCGGAGCAAAGTTACCTCACCCACAGGAAGTGGGTGCACAGGGTCGAAGTGGCGTCGGGTTTTGACACGCAGGCTCTTGGTGCTTGGAGCTGAAAGGGCTGCAGGCAGGGTGAAGACGAAGTGTCCGGTGGAGTCCAAGGGTGGACTCAAGTTGTAGAGTACCTGAAAGCAGAGGGGACAGAGTCTGGGTCACTCAGCAGTGACCAGGGTGGAACCAGGACGGAACCAGGCAATGTCGGGCGCAATCAGGTGGTCGTCGAGGAGCTTCTCTCCGCTGTCACGGGGGCTCTGGGGCATCTGCGACGTCCAGGAGCAGGTCACGATCTGTCCCACGCAGGCTCTCACCGTCGGTGCAGTCGGCTTCAGGTTTGGAGCAACCAAGCCTTGGTAAGAGCAATCCACGCAGGGTCGGAAGATTGCTTCTCACTCGGACCAGGAAGGTCAGAGTCGGGGCTCCTTTTCAGGGGAGCTGGTGTGGATCTGGAGCAACCAGATTCACGAGTCTTTTTCGGTAGTTCGTCGGCACAGGGACCACAAGCCAGCTGGCAAGTGACCGGGCCAACGCGTTGAGCCAAATCGTGCCAAAGGGACCCACGCAGCACTCGTCGAGTGTGGAGGGCTGAACTTCGGCTCAGGAGTAGCTCAGGGTGGGGGCTTCTCAAACCCCGGTGTACAGCTTCGAGGGTCACTCGTGGGCTGCACGGTCAGCGTCTCGTGGTCACTTCAAGATGGCGTGCCCCACGCTTCCGGTCGCCTCCACGGGTCTCAGCTTTGCATGGACTGTGGATCGGGCTGTTAGAAGCTGGGCAGGCTTGATCTCGTCGATCTCAGTCGCTCGAGTTCCGGCGGGAACTGCAACTAAGCAGACGTCGAGGGCTGGATGGTGCCTGCTGCTGCAGGGTGGTCACTCCTTGACCACAAGGGAGATTCTTCGGGCTTCCACGTTGAGATGGAGGGCGAAGGGTCCAGAATATCGTTTCAAATGTTTCTTCCAGGAAATCTGATGTGCATTGGCACTGCTCCCACTCTTATTCGAATCTGGTGGGCGTGATTACCTGCTAGGTCCCCTCCTATGGGTGGGACCCAGGAAGTGGGTGGATACACCCCCTTCCTTTGATCCAGGCCGCCCTGGCACGAGGGCTGGAGTGCCCCAGAACCGGTTTGGCCGGATTATGCAAGGGGCAGCCTTGTGCGCCCCAGGCAGTGTCTGGTTTCTTTCAAACCTCCCTGCTACAATACACTATCTCCTGTCTGGAGGGCGGTGACACCCTCCTGTGACAGGAAACCCTTTGTCCAGGACCCCCTTGACTGGGTTTCGGTCAGCTCCAGGGGTCCAGACATTTGTCTGTGGCAGAGGCATCCATTTTGTGGATCTTAAGGCCTTTGGAGAAATCAACCGCATTAAAGTGAAGTAACATGTCTTACCCCTCTAGAGGGGTGGAATGCCATCCCCGTCGCCAGAACTGGCGAGGGGATGGTATTCCAAAGCGTATGACACCTTACACGACATGTTTTGATAAAGCCAAACCAGAGTTGCTAAATAACCGCGAGGATTATAAGGCACTTAATAGTATATGGTATGGCATTATCCTGAAACAGCTTAGGGATTTGTTCCCGACGGCTGCAGACAGGCTCAGCTCATGCTAGAGCTCCATCTCACATAAAAACCATGCACCCAGCCTCCAGGATTGGTGAGGCCTGTCTATAGGAGTGGCTCACAGGTTTACATGTGTCCAGATATAGGTTTAGACATAGGTATACTATATCTAAGCAAGGGGTGTGTACACCACCTTACCCCAGCTGAGTGATCAGCCAGTTGTGTCAATTTAAGAACCAGCCAGGGGTGGCAAAAGATATGCTGCAGCCCCTGGTAGGCCTTAGTGGCTCCTGTGCCCTGTGCACCTATAGTGCATTCTACAGGGGCTGACAAGGAGTCCATTTCCAATTGGTATGTGCCTATAGCACATGTGTCATTAATTTAGTGAGAGAACAGCAGGCTGGGGGTCTGATCAGCAGGCCCACAGCCTCAGTAGTCGAAAACCAGTGAAGCAAAAAAAGCAAAAATTTGGGGTGACCATAGGATAGCAGACCCTACTCTCCTACACTATGCCACGCCCATACACGGAGTAAGAACGCAGGAAAATCTTGGGTGAGCCCCTGATGTCAAAGCGTCACAAAAAGGACCCTTTGACTTTCATCCCTGGCTTCGCCTCCACGCCCACTGTGGCGGGGACCTGAGCGCATCAGTGGGAATACGTACAGCAGCTGTAGGAACGCATACCGCCCGTGCGGTGCTCCAGGGTGTAGCACCTGGTGACTCGCCCCCAATGAAAGAGAAACAAAACGCACAAAAAAACTAGTTTGCGGTCACACAGACCAACCTAACCTGCTTCAGCAATCCAGCACTAAATCCAGCCCAGTGCTCCTGTGTCCCCGCCTCTAATCCCATGTACCTCAGTGTTCCAGTGTCCCTGCCTCTAAACTCGTGTACCCCGCTGTTCCTGTATCCCTGCCTCTAAACCCATGTACCCCAGTGCTCCTGAGTCCCCGCCTCTAAACCCATGTACCCCAGTGTTCCTGCCTCTAAACCCATGTACCCCAGTGTTCCAGTGTCCCTGCCTCTAAACCCATGTACCCGAGTGTTCCTGTGTCCCTGCCTCTAAACCCATGTACCCCAGTTTTCCTGTGTCCATGCCTCTAAACCCTGTGTCCCCGCCTCTAAACCCATGTACCCCAGTGTTCCTGTGTCCCTGCCTCTAAAACCATGTACTCCACTGTTCCTGTGTCCCCTCTTCTAAGCCCATGCACCCGTGTTCCTGTGTCACCCACCTCTAAATCCATGTACCCCACTGGTCCTGTGTCCCTGCCTCTAAACCCATGTACCCGAGTGTTCCTGTGTCCCTGCCTCTAAACCCATGTACCCCAGTGTTCCTGTGTCCATGCCTCTAAACCCATGTACCCCAGTGTTCCTGTGTCCCCGCCTCTAAACCAATGTACCCCAGTGTTCCTGTGTCCCTGCCTCTAATAACCATGTACTCCACTGTTCCTGTGTCCCCTCTTCTAAGCCCATGCACCCGTGTTCCTGTGTCACCCACCTCTAAACCCATGTACCCCACTGGTCCTGTGTCCATGCCTCTAAACCCATGTACCCCAGTGTTCCTGTGTCCCGGCCTCTAAACCCATGTACCTCAGTGTTCCTGTGTCCATGCCTCTAAACCCATGTACCCCAGTGTTCCTGTGTCACCCACCTCTAAACCCATGTACCCCAGTGTTCCTGTGTCCCTGCCTCTAAAACCATGTACTCCACTGTTCCTGTGTCCCCTCTTCTAAGCCCATGCACCCGTGTTCCTGTGTCACCCACCTCTAAACCCATGTACCCCACTGGTCCTGTGTCCCTGCCTCTAAACCCATGTACCCGAGTGTTCCTGTGTCCCTGCCTCTAAACCCATGTACCCCAGTGTTCCTGTGTCCATGCCTCTAAACCCATGTACCCTAGTGTTCCTGTGTCCCCGCCTCTAAACCCATGTACCCCAGTGTTCCTGTGTCCCTGCCTCTAATAACCATGTACTCCACTGTTCCTGTGTCCCCTTTTCTAAGCCCATGCACCCGTGTTCCTGTGTCCATGCCTCTAAACCCATGTACCCCAGTGTTCCTGTGTCCCTGCCTCTAAAACCATGTACTCCACTGTTCCTGTGTCCCCTCTTCTAAGCCCATGCACCCGTGTTCCTGTGTCACCCACCTCTAAACCCATGTACCCCACTGGTCCTGTGTCCCTGCCTCTAAACCCATGTACCCGAGTGTTCCTGTGTCCCTGCCTCTAAACCCATGTACCCCAGTGTTCCTGTGTCCATGCCTCTAAACCCATGTACCCCAGTGTTCCTGTGTCCCCGCCTCTAAACCCATGTACCCCAGTGTTCCTGTGTCCCTGCCTCTAATAACCATGTACTCCACTGTTCCTGTGTCCCCTCTTCTAAGCCCATGCACCCGTGTTCCTGTGTCACCCACCTCTAAACCCATGTACCCCACTGGTCCTGTGTCCCTGCCTCTAAACCCATGTACCCCAGTGTTCCTGTGTCCCCGCCTCTAAACCCATGTACCTCAGTGTTCCTGTGTCCATGCCTCTAAACCCATGTACCCCAGTGTTCCTGTGTCACCCACCTCTAAACCCATGTACCCCAGTGTTCCTGTGTCCCTGCCTCTGAAACCATGTACTCCACTGTTCCTGTGTCCCCTCTTCTAAGATCATGCACCCGTGTTCCTGTGTCACCCACCTCTAAACCCATGTACCCCACTGGTCCTGTGTCCCTGCCTCTAAACCCATGTACCCGAGTGTTCCTGTGTCCCTGCCTCTAAACCTATGTACCCCAGTGTTCCTGTGTCCATGCCTCTAAACCCATGTACCCCAGTGTTCCTGTGTCCCCGCCTCTAAACCCATGTACCCCAGTGTTCCTGTGTCCATGCCTCTAAACCCATGTACCCCAGTGTTCCTGTGTCACCCACCTCTAAACCCATGTACCCCGCTGTTCCTGTGTCCATGCCTCTAAACCCATGTACCCCAGTGCTCCTGTGTCCCCGCCTCTAAACCCATGTACCCCAGTGTTCCTGTGTCACCCACCTCTAAACCCATGTACCCCGCTGTTCCTGTGTCCATGCCTCTAAACCCATGTACCCCAGTGCTCCTGTGTCCCCGCCTCTAAACCCATGTACCCCAGTGTTCCCGTGTCCCTGCCTCTAAACCCATGTACCCCAGTGTTTCTATGTCCCCGCCTCTAAACCCATGTACCCCAGTGTTCCTGTGTCCCTGCCTCTAAACCCATGTACCCCAGTGTTCCTGTGTCCATGCCTCTAAACCCATGTACCCCAGTGTTCCTGTGTCACCCACCTCTAAACCCATGTACCCCGCTGTTCCTGTGTCCATGCCTCTAAACCCATGTATCCCAGTGCTCCTGTGTCCCCGCCTCTAAACCCATGTACCCCAGTGTTCCTGTGTCACCCACCTCTAAACCCATGTACCCCGCTGTTCCTGTGTCCATGCCTCTAAACCCATGTACCCCAGTGCTCCTGTGTCCCCGCCTCTAAACCCATGTGCCCCAGTGTTCCCGTGTCCCTGCCTCTAAACCCATGTACCCCAGTGTTTCTATGTCCCCGCCTCTAAACCCATGTACCCCAGTGTTCCTGTGTCCCTGCCTCTAAACCCATGTACCTCAGTGTTCCTGTGTCACCCACCTCTAAACCCATGTACCCCGCTGTTCCTGTGTCCATGCCTCTAAACCCATGTACCCCAGTGCTCCTGTGTCCCCGCCTCTAAACCCATGTACCCCAGTGTTCCCGTGTCCCTGCCTCTAAACCCATGTACCCCAGTGTTTCTATGTCCCCGCCTCTAAACCCATGTACCCCAGTGTTCCTGTGTCCCTGCCTCTAAACCCATGTACCCCAGTGTTCCTGTGTCCCTGCCTCTAAACCCATGTACCCCAGTGTTCCTATGTCCCTGCCTCTAAACCCATGTACCCCAGTGTTCCTGTGTCCCTGCCTCTAAACCCATGTACCCCACTGTTCCTATGTCCCTGCCTCTAAACCCATGTACCCCAGTGTTCCTGTGTCCATGCCTCTAAACCCATGTACCCCAGTGCTCCTGTGTCCCCGCCTCTAAACCCATGTACCCCAGTGTTCCCGTGTCCCTGCCTCTAAACCCATGTACCCCAGTGTTTCTATGTCCCCGCCTCTAAACCCATGTACCCCAGTGTTCCTGTGTCCCTGCCTCTAAACCCATGTACCCCAGTGTTCCTGTGTCCCCGCCTCTAAACCAATGTACCCCAGTGTTCCTGGGTCCCTGCCTCTAAACCCATGTACTCCAGTGAAAAAGTTTATTGTTTCAGTTAATTAAAACCATAACAATACATTTCATAAAATCAAGTGCTACAAATGAAACTCTTAGTGTTTATCTACATTCTGTTTCCCTAAATCATAAAACTTTCTGTTTCTAGTGCAAATATTTCCTATTAAAATTTTAATATACACAATATACGAGTTTAAAATTAATCAAAACCAATTTTTAGTCCACGTAAAATATGTCTCCAGAAGTTTTTGTACTATTCTGTGTTATGTTCTGGAGAGCCCTCTGCCGCAGAGTTAGCGGTTCTATTGCCCTTTTCTAGGCAGGGCATCGGGTTACATTTCAGAGCATGTGAATGAGCCAGAAGGAACTTTATTAGGTGCAATTCAAACAAGGGTCAGTTGGATTTAGGGTTGCCATGATCGCCGATCTGCACGTTCTTATATCTCGGTCGTTCATTGCTTTTTTTTAGAAAGATGCCTCGTGCATGAGCTAAATTCGGGCAAATGCAGACAAGATGTATTGAGTCCTCCTTAGCGCTCCCACATAGTCTGCAGTCTTTGGGTCCATCATGAACCCAGATTGGCGGTCCATGGTAGATGTAAATTTTCCTAAGCGTAGCGCCATTAGCTGTTGTTTTCTGTGGGCCGGAAATGTAATTGTTAAATATGGAGCTGGAGTGAGTGTTTTATATTTGGACAAAACCATCCAGGCGAGTTTTCTTGCGCTAAAAGGGATTTTGTCAGCTAGAAGTGAATGGGATTTTGCTGATTTATTTATGCCTTGCTTAAAGGCCGGGTAGGGCAGATTAGTTTCCCTGGCACTTCTTGTGCAGGTGTCTGTTAAAGCTTTGTTTAGGAATTGATTATATGGGGACTTTGCGTCAGTTTTTATTTCATCCTACAAGGCCGTATGCAGTTCTGAAGCTGCTGTATACTGTTTCAAACTATACCAATACTTGATGGTTGCATACTTCCTTCCCAGTGTTTCATTTATTACTCCAAATTCTAATCTGGTCTGCGCTGGTGAAGCACCTTGGTTGATTTGGAAGGTTAATTTGTAGATGGCCGTCTGTACTTTATTCAGCAGATCCGCGTCTTTCCCATGGAGGGCTATGCTGCCGTATGACAGCGTAGGGAGCACCTTGTCTTTCATTGTTGCCAGTAGTGGTTTGTATGATGGCCCCTTGAGCTTTTTTGTTAGAGACCTAAAGGCGAACGATAAGGCGTTTGCTCTCTGGGCAATGTAGGCTTTTTGCTGCTGATGATTGTGTCGATTGTCAAAATAAAAGCCCAAGTACTTATAATGAGGCACTGCTTCTATCTTTTTTCCCTCCAATTGGGTATGTTGATTGACTGTCCGTCGTTTGGTGATGAGCATTGTTTCGCTTTTTGTGGTGTTTATCTCCAGGTTGTTATTGGTTATAAATTCCGCAAATCCCTCAAGTGACCTATGAAGGCCGATCTTAGTTAGACTCATCAATACGACGTCGTCCGCGTAGGATAAATGGGTTAGAGGTAAGGAGCCTAATTTAGGTGGATGGGATGAAATCTTGTTGAGACTTGGCACAAGGTCTGCCATAAAAAGGTTGAAGAGATGAGGGGCCAGAACACAGCCTTGCTTAAGCCCTTTGCTGGTCTTGATTTTCCTTGATAGCCGTGCTCCGTCCCCCAATTTTACTTCCATCCATGTGTTGGAATATAGGAGCAGGATTCCTCTGAGTGTTTTGTCCGGAATATTCCAACTGCGCAGTTTCCCCCATAAGATATTTTGATCTACGCTGTTGAAGGCCGCCTTTAGGTCAATGAAACAGAGATGCAGCTGCTGTTTCCTTCGTAAATATTTGTCGGCTGACAGTGAGAGTGATAAGATGTTTGTCATTGTCCCGCTCCCTTTCCTGAAGCCTGTTTGATTTGGCGGGATTCTCTTTGTGTCATCAGACCAGCTGATCAAGTCTTCAAGGAGTAATTATGCATAATACTTCGCATCTACATCCAGGAGAGCGATCAGTCTATAGTTTGCTGGGGATGTTCTGTCTCCTCCTTTGAAGAGAGGTGAAATTATTGAGCCTTGCCAGCTAGATGGAATTTGGTTTTCACTTTTTACCTCGTCGAATAGTTTTTTTAATTTACCACTCCAAAAATCCGGGTCAGATTTAAAAACTATTGGGGGATGCCGTTCGGGCCTGGAGCTCCACTACCGCTGCTCTCCCTAAGAGTTCTTCTTATGTCTTCCTCGCTGAAGCCTGGGTGTCCAAGGGTGTCTGCTGTCTCATTGCTCTCCGTTGATTGAGTATCTTCTTGATAGGACAATGATGACCGTTGACCCATATCTGGGGGTTGAGTTACACTGCATTCTTCATTCGGATATGCTACATCTGTGCAGGCAGTTATATGTGGACCACGGGTTATGGAGCTATTTCTTCTTTGTGAAGCCTTCTTGTTGTTAATTTGTTGTTCATAGCAAGTATTGGTGCAGATCTTGCGTTCTCTGACCCCCTCTAGTTGTTTTGGTGGTATTACATCCGAGAATCTCTTTATTAATAGTGCAACCCAGTCCGCTTCTTGGACATTTGATGTTGTTGGGTATGCAGGATGGTTTAGTCCATTGATGATTCTCCAAAATGCACTTGAGTTGGTATTCTTTGAAGTGCATAGTAATTTTGCCCAGAAGTCATCCTTCAGTGTTCTTTTGTATTCCCACATAACCTTTTTATATTTTTTCTTGAGATTTTGTCTTTGGGCCCAGTCTTTAGATGACATAGTTGTCTTTTTTAGTGCTCTTCCGTATTCCCTTATTTCTAGTTTGAGTTTAACCAGACTTTTGTAAGTGAGATATTGTGGGTTGGGGCCCTTATTTTTTCATGAGAAGTGGACATAATTGTTGTTAACTCTTCCATGAAGCTTTCCCATTTTTTGATCTGATTACCTATAGTGGTCTCACTTCCTTTTTTTATTCCCGGAACTCTTACCTGAAGATCTACAATGTTGGCCGTTGTCCAATTCAATCGTTTCAGGTTAGTAGAGAAAGAACTTTCTACAAATATCTTAGTGTTACGATGTTTTGTGAACTTTAGATTGAAGTAGATATGCTGGTATGAGTGGTCACTTTTTGATTTAAATTCAATTGAAAATTGCTGAACAAAGGGCCATAATGGAAGTGAGACTGCTGTATAGTCTAGACTTGATGTGGTCGAGCCTCCCAGATGGGTATAACCCAGTGTTCCTGTGTCCCTCCCTCTAAACCCATGTACCCCACTGTTCCTGTGTCCCTGCCTCTAAACCCATGTACCCCACTGTTCCTGTGTCCCTGCCTCTAAAACCATGTACTCCACTGTTCCTCTGTCCCCGTCTCTAAACCCATGTACCCCAGTGTTCCGTCTCTAAACCCATGCACGAGGCTACGCTGCAGCACCGAGAGGAGCCAGGGTATTCTTGCATTTATAAACATTTGAAGCTGTCATGTACTAGTACTCTAGCCAAACTGAGAGAATGAAAGTCCTATTCTCTTTCAAAGAGATATAAATGCCTGGACAACACAGAGACTAGGCCTCATTAGAGGTGCAGCGCCAACCCTGTCATTGCCTCATCGGGGCTCGGACACCTCAGCTGCTGAAGGCCTCTGACATGTCTCACTCTGGGAGAAATTAGGCATTGGAGGACGAATGAAGCCGGGCCACTTCTGGTTTCGATGATTACCAGTTTTTAATGTATAGAATATTCTTACTTTTAGATAGGAACAGACTGGCCATTCAGAGTTTTATCTCAAATGCTTTCTTGTTTCTGACCTCACACCAACTTCTGTGTGAATATTGACTGTTCAGACCTAAGAGTCAACAACAAAAATTGGGGGCCAAATTCATCAAGTCTTTGCGTTGCCATTCCACCACTCTAGGGGGCAGAGGGGTGACGCAAGACCCAAGTGAGATTTATCAAGCCAGGCCGACCACTATGAGTTAATCTGGGAAGGACGCCTTGCGTGGCCCTGCATGGCTTGACACATCAAGAGTAGCACAGCGCAAGTCACCGTGTTCAATCAATCAATCAATCAATCAAGGCATTTGTATAGCGCACTACTCACCCGGAGGGTCTCAAGGCGCTAGGGGAGGGGGGGTCCGCTACTGCTCGAACAGCCAGGTCTTGAGCTGCTTCCTGAAGGCGAGGTGGTCCTGGGTCAGGCGGAGGTGGGTCGGGAGGGAGTTCCAAGTCTTGGCGGCGAGGTAGGAGAAGGACCTTCCCCCTGTGGTGGCTCTTCGGATGCGGGGGACGGCGGCGAGGGCGTGGCCGGTCGATCGAAGCTGGCGTTTGGGAGCGTAGAAGTTGAGGCGGCTGTTGAGGTATCCTGGGCCTTGGTTGTGCAGGGCTTTTTGTGCGTGGGTGAGGAGACGGAAGGTGATTCTCTTGTTGACCGGGAGCCAGTGCAGGTCTCTCAGGTGTCCGGAGATGTGGTTGCGACGGGGGATGTCCAGGATGAGTCGTGCTGAGGTGTTCTGGATCCGCTGGAGTCTCTTCTGGAGTTTGGCGGTGGTTCCGGCGTAGAGGGAGTTGCCGTGGTCCAGTCGGCTGGTGACGAGGGCCTGGGTGACCGTCTTCCTGGTCTCGGTGGGGATCCACCGGAAGATCTTGCGTAGCATGCGTAGGATGTTGAAGCACGACGAGGAAACGGCGTTGACTTGTCTGGTCATGGAGAGCGAGGAGTCCAGGATGAAGCCCAGGTTGCGTGCGTGGTCTATTGGTTTGGGTGCGCTGCCTAGGGCGGGGGGCCACCAGGAGTCATCCCAGGCGGAGGGTGAGGATCCCAGGATGAGGACTTCCGTCTTGTCCGAGTTCAGTTTTAGGCGGCTGTTCTTCATCCATTCGGCTACCTCTTTCATCCCTTCGTGTAGGTTGGCTCTGACGGTGGCGGGGTCGTTGGTGAGGGAGAGGATCAGCTGGGTGTCATCGGCGTAGGAGATGATGTTGAGGGTATGCTGGCGTGCGATGGCTGCGAGGGGGCTCATGTAGACGTTGAAGAGGGTTGGGCTGAGCGAGGAGCCTTGAGGAACGCCGCAGATGACTTCGGTGGCTTCTGATCTGAACGGGGGGAGGCGGACTCTCTGTGTCCTACCGGCGAGGAAGGAGATGATCCACTCCAGTGCCTTCTCCTGGATTCCGACGTTGCTGAGGCGCTGTACTAGGGTACGGTGGCAGACAGTGTCGAAGGCCACGGAGAGGTCTAGGAGGATGAGGGCCGCTGTTTCTCCGTTGTCGAGCAGGGTTTGGATGTCATCGGTTGCTGCGATCAGGGCGGTCTTGGTGCTGTGGTTGGCCCGGAAGCCAGACTGCGAAAGGTCGAGGGATCCGTTCGTCTCGAGGAAGGCGGCCTGCTGCTTGTTGACGGTCTTCTCGATGACTTTTGCGGGGAACGGGAGCAGCGAGATGGGTCGGTAGTTTTTGAGGTCGGTGGGGTCGGCTGATGGCTTCTTTAGTAGGGCGCTGAGTTCGGCGTGTTTCCAGCTCTCCGGGAAGGTAGCGGTGTTGAAGGAGGTGTTGATGATGTCCCGCAGGTGGGGTGCGATGACAGCGTCGGCCTTGTTGAAGACGTGGTGAGGGCAAGGGTCGGTCGGCGATCCAGAGTGGATGGAGTTCATCGTGCGGATGGTGTCTTCAGTGCTGATCGGGGTCCAGGCGCGGAGGGTGGTGGTGGGGGGCGGTGGTTCGGTCGTGGCGTGCGTCGGTTGAGTGCTGAAGCTGTTGTGTATGTCCGCGATCTTGTTGTGGAAGTAGGAGGCGAGGGAGTTGCAGAGGTCTTGCGAAGGGGTGATGTCGTTGTTTCCGGCGTTGGGGTTGGAGAGCTCTTTAACGATGTTGAAGAGTTCCTTGCTGTTGTGTGCGTTGTTGTCCAGTCGTTCCTTGAATGAAGTTTTCTTGGTGGTGTGGATCAGTTGGTGGTGTTTTCGGGTGGCGAGCTTGAGGGCAGTCATGTTGTCCGGTGTTGGATCTCTGCGCCAGGCCTTCTCGAGGGCTCTGCAGTTCTTCTTGGAGCTCTTTAGTTCGTCGGTGAACCATGGGGCTTTCTTGCTGCCGGGTCTGCTCGGCGGGGTCTTCAGAGGGGCGAGTTCATCTGCGCAGTCGCTGATCCACTTCGTGAGGTTGGTGGCCGCTTGGCTGGGGTTCGTTGCGCTGATGGGGGGGTTCTTGCTCAGGGAAGTCGCGAGCTGGTCGGTTGTGATCTTGTTCCAGTTTCTGCATGCAGCCTGTTGCTGTTGGTGGTGGATCGTGGTCCTTTTGAAGCTGAAGTGGACGCAGCTGTGGTCCGTCCAGTGGAGTCCGGTGGCGTGGCTGAAGGCGATGTCCTTGCTGGAGGAGAAGACGGGGTCGAGTGTGTGTCCGGCGTAGTGGGAGGGGTTGGTCACCAGTTGCTTGAGTCCGAGGTTGGCGAAGTTGTCCAGCAGGGTGGTGGTGTTGCGGTCGTTGTTGTTCTCCAGGTGGAAGTTGAGGTCCCCGAGGAGGATGTAGTCAGTGGAGAGGAGGGCATGCGGGCTGACGAAGTCGGCGATGTCCTCGCTGAATTGTGTGCGTGGTCCCGGGGGTCTGTAGATGAGGGTGCCTCTGAGGGTGGTCTTGGGGTTGGTGTGGATCTGGAAGTGCAGGTGTTCGGCGGGTGCGAGGGTGTCGTCGGTGTTGGTCGTGACACGGATGGAGTGCCTGTGGATGATGGCGATGCCTCCTCCTGTCTGGTTGGCGCTGTCCCTCCGGATGATCTTGTAGCCATCCGGGATGGCGATGGCGATGTCGGGCGCTGAGGAGGCGTTCATCCAGGTTTCCATGAGGAAGGCGACGTCTGGGGCAGTGGTGTCGAGTAGGTTCCAGAGCTCGACGGCGTGTCTGTGGATGGAGCGGGTGTTGAGCAGGATGCATTTCAGGTGGCTGTTGCTGTTGCTCGTCGATGTCTTGGGCACTGCGGGAGTGGAGCAGGTCCGGATGCAGGTGAACTTGCAGGAGTTGCAGCAGAAGGGTCCGTGGGTGCATCTCGGGGTGGCTCGGTAGCAACCCGGGAATCGGTCGGCGTTGAGTGCGTTGAGTTCGGTGGCGGCGTAGATCCGGCGGGAGGGCTGGTGGCTGCGGGAGGTATGGGTCCGGGCGCTGGGCGCGGTCCAGGCGCGGACGGGCGCAGACGGGCTTACCTTAGGCGCACCTTCGGCGCACAGTCGGCGCGCCCGCTGCGCGTGCACGCTGCGCGTCAGAGACTCTGCCATATGTGGAGAGTGGGGGGGCGGAGCGAGGGAGGGGCAGCTGGGAGGCGGGAGCGGGGCGGCGAATGGGAAGGGCTGCCGAGGGAAGGGGCGGGGCCGCAGGGGGCAGCGGCGGGGAGCGGGGAGGTGGCGGGAAGCGCGGCAGGGGCGACAAAGTCACAGGGGTACAACAATAACAATACGGGGAAACAGAAAATAAACAGGGAGCAGAAACTACACAAGGGGCGAAAAAACAATCGGAGTTACAGAGGAACAAAATACATCAACACGGGGAGTATAAAATGACAGGGAGCAGAGAACACACCGGGGTAAAGAAAAAACAATCGGATTCGCAATACAGACATGGCGCAGGCGGGGCAAGAGTGCCAACAGCGGTGTCACAGGGTCACAGCTGCGAGCGGCGGCGGCACTTGGCGGGAACGGGGGGCAGCCTGGGCTCACTCACGAGGAGTGTGCGCGGTGCGTGGGGGTGACCGGCCCAGAGTGTTGCATCACTCTGCCCTTGGGGGGGGGCATCCTACGGGTGGAACAGTGGAGTTCCCACACATCCACCCTTGGATGTTGGCGCATTCCCAGATTCACTATTGGTAATAGAACTGGGAATGCATCTATATGCTATACTTTCCTCTTTCTACCTGTGCTGTGTTATGCAGCACATACAGAAAGGAAAATGCCTGTCAGGATTGTTTTGTGCAAGAAAATCTCCCTTCCTGAACCCCCAAAAAAATCCTGCCTACAATGCAGGCACCTTTGCACTCTAGTGCAAGGGTGTCTATGTTGGTACGAGGCAGCCAAAAGTCCGCCAGCTCAGAAGATGAGGTTGCGGGAGGAGCCGTATATTGGTCCAACCCCCAAGTAATTCTGGAAGCGCCAATTTCTGTAAATGTTTGAGATTGTTGTTAACCTGATGCTGACCTGCAGGTCTGATGAAGTACCGAAACGGCTCATATGTAGACTCAGAAGTTTAGTGTCGGAGGGATCCAGTTCTGTCCTCCGTGTTACTGACTGATTCTGTCCATCTCTCTTTGTTAGGACGTCTCTTTTGATCTGAAGCCTGGTAAAATGACAGCCCTGGTGGGACCTTCGGGTGGAGGAAAGACCACATGTGTGTCTCTACTGCAGCGATTCTACGAGCCACAGGCTGGGGAGATCCTGCTGGACGGACGACCGATTGAGCAGTACGACCACAAGTATCTCCATTCAAAGGTAACAACTTGGATGTATACAATACGGGGAATACACATACATGTATCTTGTGCAGGAAGACGTTTTTCCTCAGGTGGCTTCCAGGGTTGAAGGAGGAGGAACCTTAACTAAACCATCCCAGCCGGTGCCTGTAAAGGAACCAGGCCCGGGCTGGCTGGCATATGTTCTACCAGGAACCAGGCTCCAAGGGGGTCAGTCGGTGCCTGTAAGGAATCGATCTAGACCATCCCAGCCGGTGCCTGTAAAGGAGCCAGGCAGGGGCTGGCCAGCATATGTCCTACCAGGAACCAGGCTCCAAGGGGGTCAGTCGGTGCCTGTAAGGAATCGATCTAGGCCATTCCAGCCGGTCCCTGTAAAGGAACCAGGCATGGGCTGGCCGGGGAACATCCTTTTCAACGCGGATGTTACCCTGCAGTGCTTTTACGACGCGTCCTTTACAACGCAAGTCGTAACCACGACTTGCGCTGTAGGGCGCTAAAGGATAAAGAATAGTATATTTACTATTCCAACACCTTCCCTACTATCCACGGGGACTGGTGTTAGAATAGTAAAACTCTCTACCAATATTCAAAAAACATGGGAATAGTATTACTAAGGCAGTATCCCCGACACTCGAGGTATATAAATATAGGGCACAATCGGCATCCCTTTATGTGGCGGAACTATGGGCGCCTTCATGCAGGAATACATTTGTGGGAGAAGAAAATACGTTTTTTAGGTAGTTGTTACGTCTCCCTGTGGGCACACCTGTAATTCCTATCATTATGGACTTAGATACTAAGGGGCAGATCTACAAGAAAGTGCCGCAGCGTGGCACCGCAAGCCCTTTGGCTGCACCACGCTGCGGCACTTTCAGGCTCTCCCCTGCACTGGCGCACAAACAGCTGCCTAGCGCTGGCGCGGGCACCCTTGCACCATGGTGCATGGATGCCTGCGCCATGGGGAGATTGTTTTTGTGCAGGAAGGGGCACCTTCCTGCATGAAAACAATCACTAAAGGCTTTTTCCTCTTTCAATGTGGGCTGCAGAATGCAACACGCATTGAAAAAGGAAAAAACGAGGAGAAATGAAAGCATTTCTCTGATTGCGCCTCACTACGCCACCTCTAGGGTGGCATAGCATTCAGACGCATCTCCAGATTCACGATTTCTTGTAAATCTGGAGATGTGTCATGTTCCATGGGTGTAGCGTGGGAACATCCACAGCAACACCCATGGACCGCCCCTTCAACGCAAAGTGCTGCGTGTGAAGGGGCCGTATTTACAAGGAGAGGGAAAGTCACGTAGGGTGGGTTTTCCTCTCCTTGTAAATACAGAGGAGCCCCCTGCGCCACCAGTACGTCACGAAAAGTGGCGTACTGGTGGCACAGGAGGCTTGTAAATCTGCCCCGCAACATATCGATCACCAAGCCATATTAAGACCATTATTGTTCTGGGTGCGACTGTGGTTAACAACCGAACTAGCCCACTATAAAGAAGGGCTAGAAGAAACTTTAAAGTTTGACCCAGGCACTAGCCTTCAGTGGATTAAGCATGTCTATTACTGTTTTTTGTGTGAACTTGGGCTGAAGCATTTTTGGGAAGAACCCATCCTATTGACACCAGTTACTAAGAAAATACTGAAAACTACCTTTTGGGCGTATACCCAAAACAATGTGTCTCATAGCACAGCCACTGGTAGATTAATGGCCCAGTTTCTCCTTATAAAACCTACCCTGAACTTCGAGCTATTTATGAATGAAGTGCAGCCCAAGTTGGCAAAATCACTGTATATGAAATTTCGTTATGGTGTTCTGCAAACCAACTTGAACACATCGAAATGGGGCCAAAAAATAGGCGAGAGTAACATGGAGTGCTGTGCATTATGCCAACTTGATACACAAGAAAATGACCTACACTTATTGTTATTTTGCCCTGCCTATGCTACGCCTAGTAAGAAATTGTTAGAAGGTGGTTCTGACACTAGGGGCCGCCTGGATTTTTCGCTTTTTAAGCACCTAACTGTTGAGCTTTTACTGTGGGGGAGCCTCATAATCTGGGACTCAGCCACAGTGAACTCATAATGAAGGAGACTGCATGGAGATTTTACTGGTGTCCGCCTGGGTTGACTAGGCCGCTGCGCAGTAGCTGGAGTATGGGACACCGTGCTGGTTACATGCAGACACGGGTGTACTTGCGTGTGCACACGTGTAGGAGCTGCGCAAGGGAGATTCCGAGCGTGCGCAGTCCAGGAGCAGCTACAGAGTGAATGGTGTGGCAGGACGTATGCAGAATTGGGTGGTGACATGGAATAGGCTTTATACCCTGGGAAGGAACATGCCAGGGAAAGTCAGTGTGTTTTACTGTTTTCACCTCATTATTCCCCTATGGGGATGTGAAGCCCATGGCTAAAAGGACTTCCACAAGGCCTACAGATTCCAGACACGCACTAAAGTCCATTGTAGAGTAGGTGAAAATAAGTATTCTGGAGAGTCCAAAGTCATATTTGTACTGCTTTTGGGTCATACAGAACTGTCATATTTCTCTGAGCCAGCCATGACCCGACCCAGGCTGAGGGTTGACCTCAGCTGGATGGATTGATAACCTCTCTTCCACAAGCTAGGGCCTCCTCTCCACAAAGAAGAAGATGGGTGGGGCTACAGGCTCATCCATTAGCAGCTGTCACTGGGTGCCAGGCACCAGACTGCACCAAGAAGGAAAGAGTTGGGTTTCAGAGGCCATGTGGCCAGAGACACTGGATGACTCTATTTTGAACAAACCCAGAGGCTGGACAAGAAGGAGGGAGCATGGGGCAGGGAAGTGATGTGTCGCTGTTTGATAGGACCCACAGAGACTTTCTGCCAGCCCCCTACTCAACTTTTAAAAAGTACTTGCACAGGAAGAGAAGCTCTCTCTGGGGTGTGGTCTGCTGAGGTGGAAGGTGCTGGAGCCTGGCAATGGGCAGTTGGAAGGAGAGACCCCCTGACTGTCACCCAGGCCCCTAACAGCACCAGAAGAAGCGCGCAGGACCGTTGCGCAGAAGCAGGGGCCTCTGCGCAGGGAGAAAAAAGGCGCAGGAGTAGAGCCAGGTGAAAGGCTGGCACAGGGAGCCAGTGCAGACCGCTCCCTGCAGAGTGCACCCTCTTGGAGACCAAGAGAGTGAAGGAGAGTGCTCCCAGTGGCTGGGGGGCACTGCCAGAAGCAAGAGATGCAAAAATGGGGCAGATCAGACCTCCAGGGGCTGAGATATGGCCCCCAGAAGGTGAGCGACCTTGGACCTGTGGCCCCCTGACGGCGAAGCGCGTGAGGCTCCGCCACTGGTTCAGGAAAGGCCCCCGGGGTGAGTCAGGTCCCGGGGACTGCCCTCCAACGTGGAGAGCCTGCGGGGGTCCCGGGTGGGACCGGGGCCCCGAACAAGGAAGGAGGAGCCAGGGGCCCGGGTGGGACCGGGCCCCCGACCAAAGCGCGGAGCGGCCGGGTGTGGGCTCCCCGCGTCGCATACCCTTACCCGGGGTCCAGGTGGGACCGGGCCCCCCACCGAGGCCCCAGAAAGCGGCAGGAGCTTGAAGCGCCCCATGATGCCTTGCAAGGCATGAGGAATGGATTGTTTTTGGCGTTTTGGTGCCCCCCAGAGGAGAGGGGTCACCTATGAGTGTGAAAAGGTGCTCGGGGGAGCTGCTGGAGCAGCGCAGTCTCGCCCCCAGCACAAAGCTAAGTCCCACCCTAAGTTTCCTGAGGATTTAAAAAGAATAACCCCTCAACTCTCAGCGAAGATTGCATCACCTCCTAGGCTGGAACTTTTGGTTTGAGACATGTGGGCTGCTGATTTTATATCTAAGCATAGATCGACGCCTAGTGTTGGGTCCGGATGATTGCACATTGTTGTCCTGGAAGAGTCTTCGAAGTATCACGAGATAGGTGGCTCCTCCCCTGGACTACAGTGCGCATGGGCATCCCCTCCATGCTCAGATTGTTTTTTTCCGCCATTGGGTTCGGATGTACTTCTTAACTCACGTTCGGAATTTATATTAAAAGTTACTCTTTCGAGGCCAAAAGGCCTTAGGGGCGTCGGTATTGTCTTTCGTTCGGTGCCTTTACCTTTCCAGTTCTTCGGAAGACTTTTGCCTTTCGACGCCAAAGGCCCCTCGACGATCGACGATGGAACGGAGTCCGTTCAAGCGCTGCCCCGTCTGCAACTCAAAATATCCACACATGGACGTGCACCCGGTGTGCAACAAATGTCTCTCACCGGACCACGACGAGGCCAGCTGCATGGCCTGTTCGAAATTCAGGTCGAAGAAAACTCTCCGTCTTCAACGCGCTGCACGACAGTCAGCGCGAGACTCGGCACCAGACCCAGAAAACATCTTCGGGGGTGACGACGAAGAACATGTACAAGAAGAGGATCCGGAACTCTCGGATCCTGCGTCGGAGCCCGACGCCACCTACAACGAGGACGGGGGAGATCTCTACGTCCATGATGAAGACATCGTCGAGGTAGGAGACGACGTACAACCTATCGGAGCCGTCGACGACGACTCCAGCGAGGAGCTAGGCCTAACCGCAGTAGCGGGGCCACATAAAGACTCTTCCACGGCTCAGGTTGAGGCATCGCCGGAAGGCCTTAGCCAAGATCTTCAACACCGTTCTATAGTCCCGCTTCAAGGCCCAACTACGAACATTTCCAAAGAGCCCTCGGTCGATCGGCCACGCTCAGTGGAGAAATCGAAACCGAAAGAAAAAGACATGAAATCCAAACCGACACTGGTTAAGACAACCATCGGCTCGACGACTTCGGAACCTTCCAAGTCCAAACATGCGATCGACCCCTCGGGGTCGAAAGGGGGCGTCAAACCGAAGATCGGATCGACTACGCCTGTGTCTACAGTAAAGCACGTCACGCTCCCGTCGGCGTCGACTTCCGGCTCCAAAGATGGCGGCTCTTCCGAAGGACTCGAAGCCCGGAAAACCATCGATCCGAAGTTGAAAAAGCCGCTGCTGGTCAAGGCCTTCAACCCGAAACCAAAAGTCGGATCAAAAGACCCTACTGCGTCGAAGCACAAGGGCGTTCCTGCAACCCAACAACAGCTCGACTCGACGCAAGGCCTCAAACGCACTAAACCGTCGAAGTCGGTCGAATCGAAGACACCGCCTCCATCGAAGGCAGTCAGTCCGTCGCCGATGCTTACGGCACCGATAAAGTTCGGACTACCCCCAACAGCATGGCCTAAACCTGTTCAACATGCACAGGCTACCGGATCCGCCAAGTCGACGTCAGTTGCTGCATCCGCTCAGCCTCGGACGGAAGACGCTGTGTTCCAGCCACCGTCCCACGACAACCAGTCGAAATTATACATCGACTCCGAGTCAGGTAGACTTACAGTTTACAAACATAAGATCAGGCCTGACGCACCTATGGAACATCATAGGATACCGCTGAAAAAAAAGAGAGACTCTACCACCTCTCCTATACTTTTTGAGCCCGTGCAGTCATATGGTCAGGAATATGCCTACTCTCCCACATATACCACTGAGGATGTGGAAGGAGGGGACAATGAAGACCAGTTCAACTATCCCATTGATACTGATCAGGATGAGTCCCAGCCGTGGGCTGACACCGTGGACCCTGCTGACCCTCACACCACCCCTGATACTCTTTCATATGCTGTCAAGCCTTCGCCTACTGAAGACACTGCTGCGTTCAACGCACTGATTGAGAGGGCGGCACATAACCATGACGTGGATATGCACGCTGACCCCGTGGAGGAAGACTTTCTTTTTGATACATTCTCCACATCAGAAAGATCTGTAAAAACTCTCCCTATGCTCAAGGGTGTGCTCAAACATGCAAGTGACATTTTTAAAGAGCCCACTAAAGCACGGGTGGTGAACCCAAGGATTGAGAGGAAGTACCGGCCTGCGCCCGTAGACCCTACCTACATCAAGGGCCAACTCCCACTGGACTCCTTAGTGGTGCTCGCAAAAGAGCGAACTCTCAGACAACGGGTGATGCTCCTCCTCCGGACAAAGAATCCAAGATCTTAGAGGCTTCTGGAAAACGTGTAGCGGCTCAAGCTGCTAATATTTGGAGAATCTCCAATACCCAAGCCCTGTTAGCAAGATATGACAGGGCACACTATGACACTTTAGAGCAGCTACTGCAACACCTACCAGACACTTATAAGGAAGGAGCAGAAATGCTTATACAAGAAGGGAAGTTAATCTCCAACGCGTCCATTAAGTGCGCGTTGGATGCAGCCGACACATGAGCTAGGGCCATAAACACTAGCGTTATGCTTAGGAGGCATGCCTGGCTCCGCATCTCTGGATTTAAGTCGGAGATCCAGACTACCCTGCTCAATCAACCAGTAAATCCTGACTTCCTGTTTGGTCCGGAGGTAGACACCACTCTTGAAAAAATTAAGAAGGATACTGAAACTGCGAAATCCATGGGAGCTCTGCAGTCTCAGCAGTTATGGGGCAGTTCCTTTCGTCGCTCCGGTAACAGGGGAGCTTCAAGGGGTCAAGCGTCGCAACAAGCTCAATACACCAAGGGAGGCACACAATCCACCTATAACAAGAACAATAGGGGTGAATACCGTGGGAACAGCAGCAAGGGCAGAGGACGTGGAAATAATAATACCAGATCCTCAGCCACTAACAAGCAGTGACGCCTTGTCACTGCCCCCCGACCATATAACACCGGTCGGGGGGAGACTCCAGCAGTTCCTGCCAGTCTGGGAAAGCATTACCACAGACAGGTGGGTGAGACAACACGGTTATTGTCTAGAACTGACCTCCACTCAACCCAACACACCCCCAAGGCACCGTCCTATGTCCGGCGAGCACATGTACTTATTGCAGCAAGAAGTCATCTCCATGCTGCAAAAAGGCGCCATAGAACTCGTGCCTTTGGAACAACAGGGTACAGGGATGTACTCACTGTACTTCTTAATCCCAAAAAAGGACGGGTCTCTCCGGCTCATTCTAGACCTCAGACCTCTGAATCAATACATCCGCTCAGAACACTTTCACATGTTCACGCTGCAGCAAGTTCTGCCGTTGCTCAGTCAAGGAGATTTTCCAGCAACATTAGATCTGAAGGATGCCTATTTCCACATTTCCATTCACCCCAGTCACAGGAAATATCTCAGGTTCACCATCAACAAACAGCATTACCAGTTCAAGGTCCTGCCTTTCGGGGCACTACTGCCCCCAGACTGTTTACGAAGTGCTTAGCAACAGTAGCCGCGCATCTTCGAAGACAACACGTCCATGTATATCCGTATCTGGACGACTGGCTGGTATAGGCAAAGTCAGCCCATCAGTGCGCCGACCACATGTCCCGCACAATTCACCTCCTACAAAGTCTGGGTTTTTCGCTCAATTACCAAAAATCCCATCTTCACCCCGCACACGTACAGCAGTACCTGGGCGCAGAAATCAACACGCTCGCTGCCACAGCGCAACCAAACGCAGCGAGAGTCAACAGCATGCAAGTGTTGATTCAAAAATTCAGGCCACAACACTCACTCCCAGCGCAGGTGTTCATGCAACTCATAGGCATGATGGCCTCCTGCATCTTCATAGTCCCCCACACAAGGCTACACATGCGTCCGCTTCAGGAATGCTTAGCGCGACAGTGGAACCAGGCTCATGGGCAGCTAAAAGACCTAGTGTTGGTGACCAGTCGTGCATACAACTCTCTGCATTGGTGGAACACACACAACCTTTGCAGGGGACGACTGTTCCAAGAGCCTGTGCCACAGATAGTGCTGACAACGGACGCATCTCTCCCGGGCTGGGGAGCGCATGTCCTCCACTATACAGTGCAGGGACTATGGACACCGCAGCAGCGGAAGATGCACATCAACCTACTAGAACTGATGGCAATCTTCATGGCAATGAAGGCATTCAAGTTGCATCTCTGCAACAAAGTCGTGCTGATGCTGATCCAGACGGACAACATGACTGAGATGTATTACATCCAAAAGCAGGGAGGGACACACTCTCCACAGCTGTCCCATCTAGCCCAGAGCATGTGGAAGTGGGCCATTCAAAGGAACATGTTCCTCATGGCGGAACATCTCCCAGGCAAGGACAACCAGATGGCGGACCTGCTCAGCAGACACAGCCATCAGATGCACGAGTGGGAGATACACCCCTCAGTGCTCCAGCCATATTTCCAGAGGTGGGGATAGACCTCTTCGCCACACACGAAAACGCAAAATACCGCACCTTCGCCGCCAGGTTCCCACACCCGCAGTCTCAGGGCAATGCGATATGGATGAACTGGTCGAACAAATTTGCGTACGCCTTTCCTCCAGCACTACTCATACCGCTAGTGGCACGCAAACTGAGGCAACACTCCATGACGCTCATCCTGGTTGCTCCAACGTGGGCAAGGCAGGCGTGGTACACCACGTTTCTAGAACTTTCCGTGGTTCCCCACCAGCGCCTAAGACTCACGCCCAGTCTCCTCACTCAGAGCCATGGAGACATTCAGCACCCAGATCCGCAACAGTTGAGCCTAGCAATATGGCTCCTGAGGTCATAGAGTTTGGCTACCTGGACCTGCCTCCTGACTGCATGGACATCATAAAGGAGGCTAGGCGACCTACCACCAGGGCCTGCTATGCGGCAAAGTGGAAGCGTTTTGTTATCTATTGCTCCAATAATAACATAAATCCGCTTCATGCTTCCACGCAAAACATCATATGTTACTTGCTGCACCTATACAAGTGTATCTAGCGTATAGTTCCATCAGGATACATTTAGTTGCTATGGCAGCTTATCTGCAAAATAGACAGCACCTGTCCCTTTTCAGAATTCCAGCCAATAAAGCTTTTATGGAGGGCCTAAAACGAGTCATTCCTCCAAGACATCCGCCTTCGCCGGTCTGGAACCTCAACATAGTCCTCACCAGGCTCATGGGCCCACCATTTGAACCTCTTCACTCTTGTGAGATACAATTTCTCACATGGAAAGTGGCTTTTCTGGTCTCGATTACGTCGCTACGACGTGTTAGCGAGCTACAAGCCCTCACTATTCAGGAGCCTTTCATTCAAATTCATGCTAATAGGGTTGTGCTCCGCACCAACCCCAAGTTTATGCCCAAGGTAGTGTCACAGTTCCACATAAACCAAACTATCGAACTACCTGTATTCTTCCCCAATCCTGATTCGGTGGCAGACAGAGCACTGCACACACTTGATGTTAAGAGGGCTCTCCTGTATTACATAGACAGGACTAAAGACTTCAGGAAAACTAAACAACTGTTCGTTGCCTTCTCTCCACAGCACAAAGGCAACCCCATCTCTAAATCAGGTATAGCCAGATGGATTGTTAAGTGCATCCAGATCTGTTATCAAAAGGCTAAACGCACGTTAACAGTTCCCCCAAGAGCGCATTCCACACGCAAATTAGGGGCATCCATGGCTTTCCTAGGTAACATTCCTCTAGAGGACATATGTAGAGCAGCTACATGGACCACCATACACACAATCACCAAACACTACTGCGTGGATGGACACTCAAAACAGCAGGCTGCTGTAGGTCAGGCTGTTCTCAGAACTCTCTTTCAGACTGCTGCAGCTGGCACAGGCAACCGCCGCTAAGGAGGGTACTACTATTTATTCTATGCATAGATATAAAATCAGCAGCCCACATGCCTCGAACGGAATATGCTACTTACCAGTATGCATCTGTTCTTGGCATGTAGGGCTGCTGATATTTATATCGCCCGCCCTCCTCCCCGGTGCCTGTCGCAGCTGTAGCACTCACACTTATTCTAACGCATGGTCATCACTTACTATATCATACTCCATCTCTGCCACAACGGCGAAAAACAATCTGAGCATGGAGGGGATGCCCATGCGCACTGTAGTCCAAGGGAGGAGCCACCTATCTCGTGATACTTCGAAGACTCTTCCAGGACAACAATGTGCAATCATCCGGACCCAACACTAGGCGGCGATCTAGGCATAGATATAAATATCAGCAGCCCTACATGCCAAGAACAGATGCATACTGGTAAGTAGCATATTCCTTCTACAGCTGGGGGTACATTGAGAAGTGCATCAAAGATTGAAGGGCTGAGTTGGAGATGTCTCGAGAAGGGCATCCCCTGGAGGTGAAATGGCGTAATTGCACTGAAATACATTTATTATTGGTTATTTCTTTTAGAGGGACTGATGTCCAATGTGAAGTACTGGTGTAAGGTGATGTCACAAGCAAAGTGGATTTAAGTGGCTAGACACTCCTGCTAGGGTGTCTGACGGTATTTACAACTTAATCCTGTGATCATCTGTGATGCCTTTAGGGGCTGTAATTGCAATGCATTTTTAATGATATCCAAATGTGCTGAGTACTGTCATTCTAAAGTGTGCGTAAACATGTAGTCTTGCTGCTGCGCTTAGGTGAAGACCCCAGACTGTTAGCCCTTAAGATGTAGAGGTGTATACTTTAGGGTCAGTAGGAGATGCTTGGTCAGGGTCATGTGTCTACAAGGCAGGTGTATCCCTGTTTAATGCTTGTTGAGGTAATGGGAGGGGGACGCCACTGGGATGGTGCCAGTGCGCAGGGCCCTCACTCCAGAATAGATTCAACTAATTGCATTGGGGGCAAGATGATGTGCATACGTAGGAGTGGTGGTACTAGACCCCTACCCCCTGCGTGAGAGGTGGAGATGTTAAGCAATGTCACAAAGTAATTCCAACAGCTTATGTATATTTGTAAATTGGTGTATAGTATTGAGTGGTGTGTGTGTTTAATAAATGTACTCTTACTTTTTTAAAGCAAAGTACAGACTGCACAATGAATTATTGAGTGTTATTTTTGCGCACCTGCAAATGGCGATTACTAGCCCACACCACCTCCCTTGAGTAAGCCTCAGACTGCTCTGCAACGCTACCCTCTGAGAGTCAGGCGCTGCCCTAGGGTGTTTGGTTCCCAGTGAAGGACAAATGTGTCATGTTATTTGTGCAGGCCTCACAGATGCTGCCTCGTTTTCCAACAGAAATGGATTAAACCTATCTGTCGAAACATGGGCACTAGGTCTTGTCTTGAGGCAGAAAGAATATTGAAAACCAACACTTCCCAGAAAATTGTTTTCAGTAGATATTTGTTTGATGTTGGCATAATAAGAGGAAAGAAAGGCTTGAAATTTTAGTAGTCTGAAACACATGTGTAATCTTGAATTAAGGTGCTTATTAACCCTGCATTTGCACTTTAGAAACTGCCGAGAGTCCAAGTAGAATGTACTGTTAGCATACCTGATAATAGAGTGTTCAACTAGCACTTTAAAGCACCTGCACTTTTTGATTAGACCTACTCGGGAAAGTTGCACTTATATGATGTATATATAGTCCCCTCTAGTCTTCGGTTCTTCTCAACCCTATTTGGTCTTAATATTCCCCTCAAACGTTCCAGGTATACTAAACTAAGTTTAGCATATATTATCATATTTTTAACCTGTTAGATAGATTGCCGGTTTTACTCTATTTAATATTTTGTATTTAAACTGTGATCTTTTCAGTATTTACATATTGTCAAAAGGGGTACCTGTGGAATGTTTTGTTCTTGTATTTGTGTTTTATTAACCATTGTGTACGAATTGTTATTGTGTATCTTTTATGGTTTCAACCAAACCGAAATAAAGATTATTGAATTGATTACAAACTCTACAGACGCACAATGCGGGGAGCTAGAATCAGAGAAGGAGCTAGATCGGAGAAGTGTGGCTCAATGGTTAGAGCGGCAGACCCTGATGCAGAGGTCTAGCCTGGGACCAGGGTTCAATTCCCCGCCTCGGCGGGTCTTGGGCTCAAAATTCCACGGACCTGATAATTCTCGCCTCGGTGTCTATTCCAATCATGGAGTCCCACTCTGCAACACTGGGCAATAGCTTGCTTAATCTCCACAACGGCCCCCACAACGCTAAGGATGCCTGGCTTCACCTTGGGGTGCCCAGGAGTGGACGCCTCACAGGGAAAGCCACGATGGGTTCCACAGTGGTATTCGTACAAGCGCCTTGAGACCCTTGTGGGTGAGTAGTGTGCTATACAAGTATCAATTTACATTTACTTTGTGCATTGCCCCTCCATACTTCGATGCTGGAGGGAAGTGATGGACTCGCTATCTACTACAGCGGGTGAGGACCTGCCAATTAATCCAAAATTGCACAATTGGGATGACTGGCACCTACTGCAGTGGAGACCAGGAAAGTGATGACCCTGACGCTACTGTTAGATAAACACCAGGGCCCCTATTTACGGGGATTAGGCTGCCCAACCCTACGTCACAGTGAAAGGACAGGAATGCCCCATTTTTATCCAAATCAGTGCACTCCTGTCCTTTCCCCCTGCACCATGGTGCAAGGGTGCCTGTGTTCACAGCAGGATTGTTTTTGTGCAGGAAGTGGCACCTTCCTGCACAAAAACAATCTTAGGATCTTTTTCTGCAGCACACATAGAAAGAGGAAATAATGAGAAGAAACAAAAAAAATCTCCTTGTTACGCCTCACCTCAGGAGGCATATGGTTTTACCGTTTCCCCAGGTTTATGTGATGGTGTAAATCTGGGGCTGTGTCAAAATCTATGGGTGTTGCATGGGAACACCCTGCACAACACTCATGGAACGCCTACCCACGGCAGGGTAACGCAGCGCAGCAACTTGTGCTGCCTTGCCTCACTCTATATCTATGAGGCCATCGGAAGTCACGAATAGTGGCTTTGCGTGGACTCCTAGATATACATTTGTCATTTGTGCCACCGGAGCGGTACCAAAAGTGGCACACGAGTCTCGTAAATAAGCCCCCAGGTCTCCCAAGTGCTGGGAGCGAGGGAGAGCCCCCACTAAGTGGAGCTAGATGTCGGGCATGACTTATTATAACAAACGGCTAGAGTAGAGTGCAGAGCTGCAGCCACGTGCCGCCAGACCAAGGCGTATGGGGATATCTCTGTTATTACATTTTAGCAGCGACCAGCGTCCCCCAGGAGAGCTTGTGAGGCGCTGCTTCACCTGTATCCCCACATGGCAAGAGCTCCATTGCCACTGACGGGACCCACATGGACTGTGCCACAGCGCGTTGAATCAGAGCACCAGCAGGTAACTGCAGCCCAACGTAGCTGTGAACTGCTCACTATCTATGTGCTGTGTCACGTGTCCTATAATACCCTGCTCTGTATTACTTTAAGATGTTATAGTGCAGCACAACACACTGCTATTTACTGTAGGCTCTTAACCATTGTTACTGTTTGAATACTGTCAATGAAATACAATAAAAAGAGAAAAGAGAGGCAGGTCAGGGCTTCACCGTATAAATAAACCTGCCTTCCTCAAAGTCAACCTATGCCTTTTAGTGGAGCCTAATCAAGTTTAGACCAGTCTGTACCTCTAAAGGAACCTGGCCTGGCCTGTACCTGCAAAGAAACCTGACCTGGCCTGTACCTGCAAAGGAATCTGACCTGGCCTGTACCTGCAAAGGAATCTGACCTGGCCTGTACCTGCAAAGGAACCTGACCTGGCCTGTACCTGCAAAGGAAGCTAAAACCTGGCCTGGCCTGGCCTGTACCTGCAAAGGAGCCTAACCTGCCCTATACCTCTAAAAGGACCTGGCCTGTCCTGTACTTGCAAAGGAACCTGCCCTGACCCATAAAGGAACCTGACCTGTACTCACAAAGGAACCTGACCTGGGTTGTACCTGCGAAGGAACCTGACCTGGCATACACCTCTAAAGGAACCTGACCTGTCCTGTACCGTTAAAGGAACCTGACCAAGCCTGTACCCGCAAAGGAACCTGACCTGGGTTGTACCTGCAAAGGAACCTGACCTGGCATACACCTCTAAAGGAACCTGAAGTGGGCTGTACCTGCGAAGGAACCTGACCTGTCCTGTACCTCAAAAGGAACCTGACCTGGGCTGTACCTGCCAAGGAACCTGGCCTGGCCTGCACCTGTGAAGGAACCTGACCTGGCCTGTACCTGAAAAGGAACCTGGCCTGGGCTGTACCTGCAAAGGAACCTGACCTGCACCCACAAAGGAACCTGACCTTGCCTCTCCCTGTAAAGGAAACTGACCTGGCCTGTACCTCTAAAGGAACCTGACATGGCCTCTCCCTGCAAAGCAACATGCCCTGAATTTGCAAAGGAACCCGATCTGGCCTGCACCCGCAAAAGGAACCAGACATGTCCTGTACCTCTAAAAGAACCTGACCTGCACCTGCAAAGGAACCTGACCTGGCCTGTCCCCGCAAAGGAACCTGGCCTGTCCTGTACCTCTAAAGGAACCTGACCTGTCCTGCACCTCTAAAGGAACCTGACCTGGGATGTACCTCTAAAGGAACCTGAACTGGGTTGTACATGCAAAGGAACTTGCCCTGTACCCACAAAGGAACCTGACCTGGTCTGCACCCACAAAGGAACCTGACCTGTCCTGTACCTACAAAGGAACCTGACCTGGCCTGTACCTACAAAGGAACCTGACCTGGCCTGTACCTACAAAGGAACCTGACCTGGCCTGTACCTACAAAGGAACCTGACCTGGCCTGTACCTACAAAGGAACCTGACCTGGCCTGTACCTACAAAGGAACCTGACCTGGCCTGTACCTACAAAGGAACCTGACCTGTCCTGTACCTACAAAGGAACCTGACCTGGCCTGTACCTACAAAGGAACCTGACCTGTCCTGTACCTACAAAGGAACCTGACCTGGCCTGTACCTACAAAGGAACCTGACCTGGCCTGTACCTCTAAAGGAACCTGAACTGGGCTGTACCTGCAAAGGAACCTGACCTGGACCCACAAAGGAACCTGACCTGGCCTCTCACTGCAAAGGAACCTGACCTGAATCTGCAAAGGAACCCAATCTGGCCTGCACCCACAAAAAGAACCAGACATGTCCTGTTCCTCTAAAAGAACCTGACCTAGCCTGTACCTGCAAAGGAACCTGACCTGCACCTGCAAAGGAACCTGACCTGTACCTGCAAAGGAACCTGACCTGCACCTGCAAAGGAACCTGACCTGCACCTGCAAAGGAACCTGACCTGCACCTGCAAAGGAACCTGCCCTGTACCCGCAAAGGAACCTGACCTAGGCTGTACCTCTAAAGGAACCTTACCTGCACCTGCAAAGAAACCTGACATGGCCTGTCCCCACAAAGGAACCTGCCCTGGCCTGTACCTCTAAAGGAACCTGACCTGTCCTGTACCTCTAAAGGAACCTGATCTGTCCTGTACCTCTAAAGGAACCTGACTGCACCTGCAAAGGAACCTGCCCTGTGCCTCTAAAGGAACCTGGCCTGTCCTGTACCTCTAAAGGAACCTGACCTGCCCCAGCAAAGGAAACTGACCTGGCCTGTCCACGCAAAAGAAGCTGACCTGTCCTGTACCTCTAAAGGAACCTGACCTGGGCTGTACCTCTAAAGGAACCTGACCTGCACCTGCAAAGAAACCTGACCTGGCCTGTCCCCCAAAGGAAGCTGACCTGGCCTGCACCCACGAAGGAGCCTGACCTGGCCTGTACCTCTAAATGAACCAGACCTAGCCTGTACCTGCAAAGGAACCTGACCTGTCCTGACCTCTAAAGGAACCTGACCTGGCCTGTACCTCTGAAGGAACCTGACCTGGCCTGTACCTCTGAAGGAACCTGACCAAGCCAGTACCCGCAAAGGAACCTGACCTGTCCTATACCTCTAAAGGAACCTGACCTGGCCTGTTCCTGCGAAGGAATCTTACCTAGCCTGTTCCTGCAAAGGAACCTGACCTGTCCTATACCTCTAAAGGAACCTGACCTGGCCTGTTCCTGCGAAGGAATCTTACCTAGCCTGTTCCTGCAAAGGAACCTGACCTGCACCTGCGAAGGAACCTGACTGCACCTGCAAAGGAACCTGCCCTGTATCCACAAAGGAACCTGACCTGTCCTGTACGTCTAAAGGAACCTGATCAAGCTAGTACCCGCAAAGAAACCTGACCTGTCCTACACCTCTAAGGGAACCTGACCTGGCCTGTACTTGCGAAGGAATATGACATGGCCTGCAAAGGAACCTGACCTGCAAAGGAATATGACCTGTTATGTACATCTAAAGGAACCTGACTAAGCCAGTACCCTCAAAGGAACCTGACCTGGTCTGTACCTCTAAAGGAACCTGAACTGGCCGGTTCCTGCAAAGAAATCTGACCTGCACTTGCAAAGGAACCTGACCTGCACCTGGAAAGGAACCTGCCCTATACCCATAAACGAACCTGACCTGTCCTGTACCTCTAAAGCTAGTACCCGCAAAGGAACCTGACCTGTCCTATACCTCTAAGGGAACCTGGCCTGGCCTGTACCTGCTAAGGAATCTGACCTGGACTATGTGAACCTATGGCTGGCGAAATAACCTGATCTAGACATGTGCCATTCTGTGCCCTGCACAGTAAATCTAATTTAGATCTGAGCCAATTGCTGGCCTGTAACTAGGACCAAGCCAAAGTGGTGTGAAAGGGAACCAGGTCAAAACCAGACCATTCTGTATACAACACCTGCCTGGGTGTAGCTTGCGCCCTGCAAGGACCCTTGTCCTGGATTGCACACCCAGTGTATGTACATGAACCTGCCCTGCATGGGCCACTCTGTGCCAATTAAAATAACAAGACCCGCGTCAGGCTTTGTCCTGTAAAAGAACAAGACCGGAGCCTTGCCAGCCTGTCAGCTGGTTGGTTGATAAAGAATAATTCCACTGCATTGTTCAACCACGCAGCAGTAGACTGCTCATGTTTACCGCATGGCTCTCAGAAGTAGCACTTTAAAAGTTCAGTCTATGTGGCAACTGTCTTGTCCCTATCCTTTCACCTCTCAGACGTTGAATACTATCAGCAACCATGCGGCTATACAGGGACACCGTACGGATTTCTGCTGCTCACACTTTTCATTGCTTCTGTCCCTATTGTGGATGGGTCTGGGCATAAGAGACTTTGACATGTGGCACACAATGTGTAAACCAGGTGGTGAGACACCAGGAACTTGCTTCTTGACAACCTTCACTGTACAGCTTCCCTCAACCCTCAACTGTTTAGCCTGTGAACTCCAGTGTCCGTCGATTAACCCTTTTGGTCCGAATAAAGGCCACGGACAATTGATTCATGATTTCATTTCACAAAACAAATTCTTGGGCCTAATGATGTGAATATGGGCCCTGCATTGAAGTCCTCTTTGGCCTGATGAAGGCTCCTAGGCAAGGTTTCATTTGTCCATGAATATGAGTTTGTTGCTTGAATATGAAATACCTTGCAAAAACAAGAGACAAGCGGCATTTAGAAAAACAGGAAGAGGAACAGTTTGTTTAATTAAAAAGTGCGGCCGGGAGAACAGTTACTGGCATCGAGACTGAGAACTGTCTCAATTTACAATCGATGTTTTTTTTTACAGCTAATTGAAAGCCATAAAGCAGTTCCGGTGATCCTTTTTTTATAAAGAATGCACATCGCTGCCCTTGGAGTCATAAATTAGTAATAAATTAGTGGACTCGAAGACGTATCCAGGTGGGCCGCGGCCTTGCGGGGACACAAGGCGGCCAGTGGGTAAAGTGTCCATATGTCCGACATGGGGAGCACATGTACTCGGTGTGCTGTGTCCTGATTGGCTATGTCTTTTTAACTTTATGTGGCATCTGACTTTATGGTGTTTTGGGAACGCACGTACCCCTCCGGCCATGTGTGCTCTATTGGGTACTATCACTCCGGACCTTTGTGGTGTCGCTACACTTATATGTGACTCATCAGTGCTTTCCACTGACTTACTGTCAGTGAAACTGTTCTCCCACCCTCGCAGCTCCACCATTAAGTGAGGCCTCTCCTGAGCTACTGCACTCCCGTAATGTTGGTGTTTGAGGCCCTCCTCCACCCGCAGGTTATACCTGTGCCTTGTCCCTGGTGGTCCAGTGGACTTCTGACTCCTTTCTCTCGTTCCGCTTTCTGCCCCTTTCTGCTCTGTTTTTACCCTTTAGCCTTCTCGCCCTTTCACTCTCTACAGCACTTTTCTTCTGCTTTCTGCTCCGTTTCATCCCTTATTCTTCTCATCCTTGTACGCCTTATATCTTTTTTCTTTTCATTTCCACCCTTTTACTCTTTATTTCCTCCTCTTTCTATTGCTTGCTCTTCCCCTGTTTTTCCCGCTACTGCTGCCCCCCCGGCACCTCTCCCCCAGCACGACCAGCCCAAGCCAGTTCCCCTCCCCACTTCTGGCTCCCAGCTGTCCAGCCCTCCCCGACCCCTTTCGGACGGGCCGCTGGCGCACCAAAGGCAAGTCCGTCAGCGCCCGTCCGTGACTCGACCGCAGACAGTGCCAGGAACCCTGGGCCTCTGCACCACCAATGCTACAACCCAGCGACACTCCTTTCACTCAACCCAGGCCGCAACAACTGCAAGCTTGCATCACCAGCCGACAAGCATGGACCCTTCCGCTGTCACCGCTGCCGGCATACCTGCAGCACCACCAGGAACACTGACCCAGCACAACGCCTGCAGGAACACAACCGAACCGAAGACCCTGCAATGCATCCTCCTCAATGTCCGATCATTCCACAAACACGCCACAGAAATCTGGGACCTCCTCGACAGCACCACCCCGGACGTAGCATTCTTCATCGACACCTGGACCAACATCACCTCGGGACCCGACATCACCATCGCAATTCCCCAACGATACAAGATCTCCCGAAAGGACCCCCCCACCCAACCCGGTAGGAGGAATCACCATTATCCACAAATCCACCCTCCGGCTGATCACCCTCTCCAATGAGCTCACAGACCTGATGGAACACCTACACTGCAAGATACTGGCCAGCCCTATCACAACCCTCTGAGGAACACTGATCTACCGACCTCCAGGACCCCGCGGACCTTTCACCAATGCCATCATGGACATCATCTCCCCACAAGTCATCGCATCCACCAACTACACCCTGCTGGGAGACCTCAACTTCCACCTCAACAATCAACTAGACTGCAACACCACATCTCTCCTGGACAACCTCCACAACATTGGACTGAGCCAGATCGTGACTGAACCCACGCACTCAGCAGGACACACCCTCGACCCCCTGTTCACAACAGGAAACTCCATCACTTTCAGCCACACCACCAAACTCCCTTTGGCAGACCATCAATGCATCCACTTCACCTTAAGAACACCCACCATCCATAGACACCAGCACCTGCTCCCACAAAGAAACTGGACCAAAACCACAGACGACCAGCTAACCTCGTCACTCAGCAACTCCACCCCAACCATCACGGAAAACGACGACCCCAACACCGCAGCTCGAACTCTGCACAGATGGATCTCCAACAGCACCAACACCATTGCCCCCCTCAAGAAGAACAACAATTGCACACGCCAAGAAAGCCAGATGGTTTACCACCGAACTTCATGAGTCCAGACGCACATGCCGCCACCTCGAAAAAGCCTGGAGGAACTCCAAATCCACAGAAGCCCACAACAACTTCAGAGCCACCACCAACTCATCAGAAAAATGAGGAAACAAGCGATCGAAGACAGAATCTCCACACACGCGCACAACAGTAAAGAACTCTTCAGCATCATCAAGGAGTTCGCCCAACCCACCAGCAAGGCTACTGACATTCCTCCCTCACAAGACCTCTGCAACAACCAGTAGGAATGTGTGCTCTCAATGCTGCTGTGGCTCTATATGTTGGGTACGAAGTAAAGGGGTGTCGAGCTTCTGATAGCCTTTGCACTGGACTGGGGTAGCACTGGGATTTCCTGGGCCTGCTGGTCTGTTGATTCCTCTCATGCCTGGGTCTAACCATTCATCGTTCGACAGGGGAGTTTCCGGCATCTGCTGTTGGTGTATTGGAGTATCCTAATGTTGGGAGAGTGGGGGAGGTGCGGACACCTTGTTTGCAATCTCTAGTGTCAGACTGCTGATGTGGGCCTCCTCAAAGATGGTCCATAGTTCTATTAATGCCTCTCTCCTGTCTTTCTTTTGACCTGTTTATTTGGTTTATATTTGTGTTTTTAGTGTTCAATTGCGTTAGTGTCAATAGTTCCCTCCTTTGGTCAGGGAAACGTGTGTGTGCAATTCTTGGAAAATCTTATTACTTTTTTAGCCTGTGTGGGGAACCTGATTTGCATGTGTTTTCATGTAGCTCCTATAAACCTATATAGGATCTGCACATTTAGCAACATAGACTGTGGGATTGGTGTCCAGACTGATTCCAGATAACCCCACGGGTATGTTTGCCTGTATACTAGCGAGCTCACAGTGCCACTGTAAACTCCTCTTACCAAGGAGAGAATAGTGCTTGGTAACTATCGAACAACTCTGTCCCATCAGGCATTGTGGAAATAGTACAGTACTTTTTGCTCAGTCACTCGTGCTCACTTTGAATAAACGGTGGGGACGTTTTCAATAAGTATTTATTGAATCAGGGTCATTCTAGTGTAAAATAAGTGTGCTGAAACAATCATAAGACAGAAACAGATAAAAATGATTATAGACACTAACAGAGTAAATGGATGGTAGATTTCTACCATAGTGCTAAAAACAATGAATATATGCAAGCATATAAATAGAAGACAGTAACAATGCGTACTGCTACGGTGCAACTCTAACAAGGTGTACCTAAGTGTACCTAGCATATATGTAGGTGTAGAGCCAAAAATCCCCCTGGGCTGAAGCCAACCCCATTACCTGTAGTGAGAGATTGTGGGACCCCGTCCTGGTCTCGAGATGGACACCCCGTGAGGGATGTCAGACCACTGCGAGCTGGAGTGTCTGCGTGCAGGAACCTCAGCGTCTTGCGTCAGTGTATGGAAGTCTTTCTCCTCTGCCTGCTTTGGCAAATATATGGTGTATATATACACCCAGAAGGTACCCTCAGGGTATTCTACCTTGCTGTGTCATGTCGGCCAAGGATGACGTAAGGGATGACCCTTATACATAGTTATTATGCAGAAGATGGTAATCCTGCTGTGATTCCGAGAATCTTCATGCATATTTAATTAGGCTAGTTTTGAGGGGAAACCACACGGCATTTTATGCAGTGCTTAACTAGGCAAAAGGTCAATACCAAAACCGGTTATGTTGTTTAATGGTACAGTAAATGTAGGTGAAGGGTCAGCAGACTACCCAGACCTTCTTTGGGGTACTCTACGAAACATAACAGTGTGTTAATGGCGACTCCAGGATAAGTTTGGTAGTTTTAGAGGACAAGATACGCCTTAGCTTCTTGTTTTAAGGATTCTTTGGTTTTGATCTAATCATGGGGAAAATATACACTGGGTTTACTGCTTATGATTACGTTACTATGAGCTCAGCGCTGTCTACACATGCATCAACAATTCAACATGAACATTTCATAAACACAGATAACAATGCATTTGAAGAGTTGTTACATAGAAAAAAGTGCAATGCTCAATAATCACAGTATCTGAATGATATTGACTCTTGACATCAAATACAGTTTCTGAAAAATAGCAGCACCCTAATATGAAACATTGGTCATCAACAAAAAACACAATACTCAAAACAAAACACACTTTGCAGTAATGAGCAGCGCCACAAAATCACATTTGCCTTACAACAATATCGACAATAAAAAGAACTGATAGAGAAAAAAGGATGACTTTGTTAAGAATCCCTTAGCCCGCTCCTTGCACATGCTATCCTGTAACCCGGAGAAGCTCTGCGTGGTACAAGAGACTATGGGGCAGATTTACAAGCCCCTTGCGTCGCCATTGCCTCACATTTTTTGACGCAACGAGGGCGCAAACAATCCAGCCAATTTATAATGTGAAGCATCTAGGGAGATGCGTCACATTGTAAAGCCCTGCACCACATTATATACCTGCGGCAGGTATAATGTATACAGGCTGGACGTTTCCACGCACAAAGCCATGTAGAACTGACGCAGTGGAATTTACAACATTTAAATGCGTCACTCTACGCCTTAATTGCGTCAAAATCCCTACACCTGCTCAGACCAGGCGTAAGGAATGACACAGGGCTTTTTGAATGGGACTCACTCATCTATTGTGGCGCAGTGCTGGAGTTGCGTCACTTCCGTGAGCAACTCCAGCAATACGCCAGTTTTGTGCCAAGAGATGTGTCAGTATTTCTGACGCATCTGTTAATCCTTGAGCCATAATAAATACAGCACATCCATGGTGGTGCAAGGACATTTGGAGCAGGCGCAAGGAAACTGACGCATCTATGCAGATGCGTCAGTTCCTTGTAAATCTGCCTCTAAGTGAGCCTGGTAGTCTTTTGATATTGGATCCAGAACAAAGATAATAGCAATAGTTTGCTGAAAGAAGGAATAACTCGAGAACCTCAGTCCCCTCGTGGCCAAACGCAAGTTACACCCAATCTCCCAGGTCCAAACTTTTTCCATGAATGTCCTAATCGCACCCTGTATCACACCCAGGGGCCAAGCATTCCGTCTGTATGACGCCCAGCGGTCCAAACGAACAACTCCTCTCACTTCTTTCAGATACCAACAGTGTTAAGAAACCGGTGGCACTGAGAAATCTTGTAGACTAAAAAATAAGATTGTGGTGCCAACTCTGCTCAATCAGCATAGCCTAACACAAAAATAGCATCCTGGGATCCATAAAGGGCTAGAGAAATAAATAAATATCCACCTTTCCTAGCGTGCTGAATATCGGGAATAAAAAGGTGACTTCCGCTGTATCGCCTCCAAGGCCGCCTTACAACTACTCAGCTCGGACATATAAAAGAGGTAATATGCCAGATTTCTGTCAGTGGTAGGGCACTCATGTTATCTTTTTACGCTTCTCCCTGATGTGGTCTCTTACCCTCTGTGACAGCTGCTTCAGGATGGACCTCCCTGAGGATTCAGCAGAACTTCAAATAAATTGCGCTGTCTGTTCACCTTCTTTCATACGCAATTATAAATCCGTCTCGGCGGGGTCTTCTTCCTTTGGCTGCAGTCGGGTTCGAATTACCAATAAGCTCTTTTTTCCTCATCAAAATGCTGCTTGAAAAAGAAATATTTTTAAAAAACAAGAGACAAGAGGCGTTGGCAAAACAGTAACAGTTCGGTTAATTAAACTGTGTGGCCGCGGGAACAGTTACAGGCGTAAGGTCTGAGGACTGTCTAAATTTCCAATCGATTTCACATGGCTCTTCTACAGTTCATTTAAAGCCATAAAGTAGCTCTGGCGAGCCTTTTTTGGTAAAGAATGTGCACCGCTGTCCTTGGAGTCATTAGTTAGTGGACTCAATGACGAATCCAGGTGGGCCTCGACCTTGCGTTGACACAATGCGGCCAGTGAGTAACACGTCCAGATGTCTGGCATGGGGAGCGCGTGATCACTGTGTGTAGTGTGTGTGCTGTGTACCGATCGGCAATGTGTTGGTTACATTATGTGGCATTTTACTTTATTGTGCTTTGGAAACGAGCGTACCCTCCGGCCCTGTGTGCTTTATTGAGAAACTTCTACCCGGACCATTTCGGTGTCACTGCATTTATCTGTGGGATTGATCAGGAATTTCCTGTTCGTGCAGTTTGTCTGCTTACTAGGTGCCACCCCACATGTGAACTGTCAATCACAGGGTTCTTAGCCTGCCTAACTATGTATTTCTGAGTAGGGGTTGATGGGCGAATTTGTTATTAAAGAGGCAATTTTGTTCTTATACGTGAATGTATTGTTATTAATATTGACATCAACTTTATTGATATTAACAAGATAATGCCCAGGGCCTGTATTGTCCCTTGAGTTCTACAAGCGTCAAACGTTGACACCGTCTCATAAAGACGCTATCACATTCATATTCTTCACTTTTTTTGTCTTCCCAGATCTCGCTGGTGGGGCAGGAGCCCATCCTCTTCACTGGGTCAATCAAAGACAACATCACTTACGGCCTTCAGAATGCCTCAATGTCAGAGGTCACGCAAGCTGCAGAAATAGCCGACGCCAAACAGTTCATCCAGAAGATGGAGAGGACATATGAGATGGGTAAGAAGTGGCATGAGGGTCTGAAGACAACAAGCGGGAGAAAGGGTGAAGCAAAGAATGGGTGCTGGTTGGAATGGAGGGGTATTTATAGGAATGGGTGGGAGACTGCCTAAAGCTAAAGTGAATGTGGGAGAGTGGGTGAAGCAAAGAATGGGTGTTGGATGGAATGGAGTTATATTGATAGGAATGGGTGGGAGACTGACTATGACTGAAGCAAATGTGGGATAATGGGTGGAGTAAAAGATGGGTGGATGGAGTGGTATTGATGGGAATGGGTGAGAGACTCCAGCTGAAGCAAATATGGGATAAGGGGTGAGGCAAAGAATGGGTGCTGGTTGAGATGGAGTGGTATTGATGGAAATGGGTGGGAGACTACACACAGTTAAAGCCAATGTGGGAGAATGGGTGAAGCAAAGAAGGAGAAAAGGGGGAACATGAGGGTGGCACTGAAGGGAACAGTTGAGAAAAAGAGCACAGCAAAGAGGATAGAATAAGCATGAGGTGGGTGGAGGTGGCATGAGGGGGGCACTGAGGGGAACAAATGGTTTAAAGCTGAGAGCTGAGGTACAGCACCAGATGGGTGGGGATGGAATGGAGGGGCACTGAAGGGACTGGGGGGCGGCCTTGAATTAAGGTTACATAGGAAACATGGGGTGGTGGAATAAGGTGACACCAAGAGGAGCTGATGGAAGAATGCAAAGAGCTGCTTCTCCCAATAAAGGGGAGCGTATAAGATTAAGGGGGCTAATTCTGTGGACCAGTCCCTTTCATGGGTAAACATTTATATCTGAACGCTCCAAAGATTATAGTTTTGTAGGTGCAGTAGGATTTATGTAGCGCTTCTTGCTCAGGATGAGGCACTAGAGGACTTCAGGTGGACGGGTAGCAGCATTCTCAGTCGGTTGTGCTCAGTTGCAAGAGTGTGAATCTATAGGGTGGTCCATGTGGATTCATGTTGTGTCTCATCATCATAGGTTCACTCTTAAGGGTTGCTGCATTCATCTAAATGTGCTTAGGTGTACAGAGGCGCTTCACGCCATAAGGGGGAATTCTGTTTTTCCAAAGGTAGTCTGTGCCCATTAAACAGACTGATGCACATGTCTGTTATGTTTAATGGCAGGATCCAGCATTTATTGACAGACATTGCTTAATACATTCTGAAATGGCCATCTCCTGGATTATGCTGCAGCCTTTACCTGGGGTGAGGAACCTTAACCTGACCTCATAGGCTGGATCTAGTGAAACCATCCTCCTCTCTCTCTGCCATAATCAAGACCAGTTTCAACAGAAGTGTAATGGTCGCCATATTTCTCCTGGACCTATCCCATATCTTCCTCGCTGCACATCAGCTCTCCCTCCTAGAGGGGTATGAGAATCGTGGAATCCATCTCTCTTTCCTCACCAACACAGCAAGTATCATCTCATATCCTTGTTTCCAATGAACTCCTTACCACACTGACTCGGGATTACTTCAAAGCTCCATTGGGGGGTTATTGAATAAAAGCAAGTAAAACCGAGGCCCTATTGTTTAATACTATAGCTACTGTTCCTCCAGAAAGTCTCCCGCCTGGGTATACCAGATGCTCTAAAAGGGTCCTCAGAGCCTGTGCAATGGAAGACATGTCAGAACTTTATGACCATAACTTTCTCCAGTCCTTAGACAAATGTCTATCGGCAGATGAAAGCATCTCCCACTGGCTGCCTGGGACAGATTAGCCCTTGTTGAAATTTCCCCTCTCCTGCTCTTTGCCAGGTGGAATGTCCAAGAGTCATGAAAGAACACCCAACTCTGAAACAGGTAACTCAAAGCTAGGCCTTTTTGTGGACCTGTTGCCTGTGTCACACCAGTAAACTGGCAAACGCCTGCCCACCAATCCTTAATTTAGGTCTTCTTCATGGAAACAGCAGGGAGAGGAAATGTGACTACTGTTAGCCACAACTATGTGCAACTGTGAGCAGTAGGGACAATGGTGCTCACCCTAAAAGACACCAAATCCTTTAGAAAGAGACCCAAGTTAAACCCATAGTTTTCTTAAAGTGCCTTAAGTCTGGTGCTTCTATAACCAGGTTCATCCTTCCACCCTTCTATGAAGGGACCCTCAGCACTTAAAGCCAAGACAGCGTAGGCTGTGAGATCCCACATCGCTCACCTTGAGTGCGTGTAGGTGTCTTATGAGCTTGGACATTCAAGGAATGAAGGCCGGCGAGGGGCTCTGTGCCTTGGTCAGCTAGTGATGCACATTGCATGCATCATGTTCATTGCATGCACTGCAGGCACACCTTTGATACAAAAGAGGAGAAGGCAGTCCTGGTGGGGAACCCGAAAGCACAACAGAAGCGGGGGCATAGGTTTCAGGTATGTGTGTGAGGTCAGCGCTGGCTGACAGTTCACTGGACTGTTGCACTCACGGCATCATTCTGTGTTAGACCCCATGGACAGGGTTTCATATCCCAAAATGGGTACAATTGATCTTGGTAAATATAAATACTACATAGAGCTAAGAAACCCCTTGATGTAAATGTGCACTTTACAAACATTTTGGTATTCACAGAAGGCACTTACTCATTTCGGTAATCACAGAAGTTAGTAGTCCTAACTTTAGGACTCCTAAACTGAGAAAAATCCTAACTTTAAGACTTTTGGTATTCACAGAAGGCATTTAGGAGTCCTAAACTTAGGACTCCTAACGTCTGTGAATACCGAAATGAGTAATTGTCTTCCGTGAACACAAAAATGAGTAAGTGCCTTCTGTGAATACCAAAATGGTAGTAAGTTTAGGATTTTGTCTTAAGTTAGTTCTGTGAATTGGGCCCTCAGATTATGTACAACTGAATCCCTGCGGTCTGTAAATCCGATGGAGCACCACACGGCTGCAGAAGACCTTGACCACTGTTTGTTAGTGGAATCCATCTTAGTGTGGAAAAGTAAATTTTGCCATGTTCTGTGTCCCTACGTGTTCCCCATCTTATGTTATGTGTGCATGATTAATATGCATATGTATTCCTTTTGATCGATTAAAGACGCAATTACAGTTGTGTCCATCTCTAGTATGCCAGTTTCCAGTTCTCGTGAATACAACGAGTATTAGGCCTATGTAAAGTTACGTTGCCACGTTTCTCAGTGTGCACGTTATTTCATTGAAAAGTCCCCGTTTCTAGGCCTCAAAAGGGCCCGGACTCAGATTCAGCTCCTGTCTCCTGAACCCTCGCTGAGGAGCGATACAGCCCCCACCTGTATTCCTGACCCTTCACTTACTTCCTGCCTCACAGTGCCCGGCTCGGCCTGGCTCTGCCTCTCAGTCTGCCAAGAGTATGTTATGATTCTAGTTATCAGTCCAGCCCTCCTTCTCTGCATTCCTAAGTTACTGAATCGCATCAATAGTTTCCGTCACAGTCTAGCCTTTACGTCTCCATGTAAGAGAAATACTGTATTAATGGTCATTTAATATTCTTCATCACGCACTACATGTAGAATAATGCATGCACCAGTCTTAGAGTCTGTTAGCCTTTACCCCGATAACTTTTGGATTCTATCAACATGTTCTCTAAACATCAGATACTAGATAGTGTTTAGGTACATGTCGCTCTGACTCTCCAGACTTCAGTCTCTGTTTCTAGCGCAGAAGTCATAGCCCCCAGCTTCTCCTTAGTAACACGTCATTGCCAGTTTGCGCGCACCACTAGGTTAGAGGTCCCGGCTCCTTAGGTAGCCCCCTCCATGTTTCCGCCCCATTTATGACATATTCTGTTACGTTTACATCACATGTCTATGTATACGCCCTGTCCACACCTCCTGTTACACCTACTTTCACCCTTATCTTTCGCGACTGCTACGCACCCCACCCACTGCTCCGCCTATTGTATGTACTGTAATGCAATTGTTTTAGTATATATACTTGTGCATTGTTATTAAAGTTGTGCAGCGCTGCCATCCTATTCCCGTGCAGGTTGTCCTGTTCCTGTCCTTTATGCTGTATTAAACCTGCAAACTCCTACTACCTCGAATCTTGACTCTTATTTATTGAGCTATCTGTTATTTGTTATATCTAGTCAAAAAGAGAGGTATTATTTATTTATTTACCACATAATGGCGCCCGAATAGGGACTTGCCCTTTCCCCACGCGCCGGTGAAGCCACGCAAGCCCCCTGATCCTCTGCAGCCGTGACGGAACCATACCGTGCACGTGCAGATATTTCTGCTTCAAGTATCCCTCAGGCCCACGGAGGAGACGGAGGTTGCGGTCCAGCATCCAGACGAGGCGGTGGAGGAACGCGGCGAGTCCCGACCAGAGCCCAAGCCGAGAGTCCAAGGTCCGAGGTATCCGGAGGCCCACCCGTAACAGAAGTCCGAAGTTCGTGTCCGTCCGGCGTCGAAGCAGTCCAGTCCAGTCCGAGGCTTTCCGTTCTTGCTGCCCGGTGAGTACCGTTGCTGGGGTAGTATCTAGACAGGGTCAATCTAATTGACTCTGGTCCGTGGGTTTGGTGGTACACAGATCCAACACGAAGTGTCCACTCCGGTGGATGCGGGTCCTGACGTGTCTCTTTATGAGACCGGTAAGTTTCGTACTGTTTTAGCAGTGCATCTAGTTTCTGTTCTAGTCCGTTCTGTTCTCGAGAAATTCTGTATTCTGTTTTCAGTATTCCAGGTAGTATTTTGTCAGAACTGTTATTTTTAAATGTCATTCATGTATTTCAATGTCGTGGTATGAAAGTGGTGTAATTATCGTGTTCTATTGTGTATTGTATTGTGTCTAGATTACAGTTCAGTCATGCCTTTGTTTTCCAAACTACGTCAGTTAAAAACTAGAAAAGGTCTGTTAGAAGAAGCAGTTCCTGTCCCGCCTAGGGACAGTCCAGGTCATTTTATGTATCAGAAACATGGCATAAGTGCCATATTATATCTAGATTTATGGGTGGAGTACACCAAAGAGTTAGAAGAAAAGTATAGATGGCCCGTATCAGGTACGTGGGATGCCGAGTGCATCATGCGAGTAGAAGAAGCATTATGGAAAAAGAAAGCCAGACAGTCACAGAAAGATGCCATCGAGTTATGGCGCAAAGAATCTCATAAAAGAACCGAAAAAGAAATCAGAAAGTCAGAATTAAGTAGAGAATCCTTAGAAAGAGCCCAAGAAAGGGAATTAATCGAGATAGGTGAACGAGTTAAAACCGAACAGTCAGATAGACAGAGAAATGCCCTCATTAAGGGTATGTATCCTCTTCTTGCCGAGGGCTTGCCAAAAGCAACCCCGGAGGCATCCAGTCATTTTCCGCCACCCTTGGTTCCGACCAAGCTACGTCACAAACCGACCGCAGCTGATATTTTTATCTCGTCCTATTTGGACGACACAGTCCCAGAATATGCAAATCCCGTTCCGCCAGTCCCTGTAAATCATATAATTCCTGCTCCTCCAGTCACCGGGGCACCTTTTGCAGTACCCGCTACGGTACCCCCGGTCCAGCCCGTAGTACAACTTCCCGCCACATCAGTCACTCTGCCAGCACGAAGAGTATCAGTCGACGATTCCAGTATAGGGGCCGCAGGAGGAGGTCCTCCTGGTACCCCACCGCCAAGTAGGCGTTTAGGAGCAGTAGAGTTACATGAACGTGCGTTACAGCGTACGCCCAAATTTAAGTCCGTTGCAGAAATCAGGCGAGCTCTTACTGAATGCTGTTATGATCCAGTCCCAGGCGAGGATAGCATGGTTATATATTCCATACGTATAAGACAGGTGTCCGAGTATTTGGTCACCCTACCGGACATGAAAGAAGATCTAGACAGAATGTATCGTTTCATTCGTACAGGACAAGATCCAGAAAGTATTGCTAACGTCATGTCTCACAGGAAATCTGAAACCCAGTTTATGTTATTAAAGTTCCTGATCAATTGTTTAATACGGGAACAAGATTCCCCGACTAAAGATCCGACAGAAATGAGAACCCTGACAAAGTGGAGTGATAATATAGCCGAGGGTAAGCACAAGACACTCAGTAGTATAGAGCATATGTACAAGAAAATTCGTAAAGAAATAATAAGGTTACACGAACAACGCAATGAAGCTCTAGGAAGCGAGAAAGAAAATGACTCTTTTACTGAAGAGGTAGAGGACGAGAATACCGCCAGAATAGCGTATGTAGGTAAATCTAGATTTCCAGACCGATATTTGCGTCTAGAACACAAGAAAGTCTTTCATCATCCAGCACCAGAACAAGGCTCTCTAGAACAAGTGTTTCAAGCTACCGATCACATTCTGAAATCACGAATCGGTTATAGTGAGTTAAGTACCATGCATGAACAAGAACTAGCCCGATCAGCAGTCCGATGGATTACTGATTCTACCACTTTTCCAGACGAAATAGTGGCACAAATGTTTCTGAAACTACCCCCAGCCGAGCAGCGACTCGTGGGTATGTATATGATCCAGCACCTCATTACACTGTATGAGGGTCAACATTCTGATCCAGGTCCGTTACATGATGTCCTGAACGAATTACTCCAGTATAGATGGAAAGGTTTAGGTACCGATTTAATTAGTGTCATTCTAGAACAGCGCCACAAATATAGTACGTTTTTGAACCCGCATTTTGTTCATGTCTCACCTCCAGAAAGTAAACCGCTTTATATAGATAGACAGCATCCGCTACGAGAAGTACACCCAGTTAGGACAGCGGCTGGTGAGATGCAACGAGTATTTGTTTACACCCCAGTTACCAAGATGGAACTCTTAGAAATTAAGAAATTAATTCCCTGTCATGACAAAGATCCAGCAGGGTTCCACCGAGAATTAAAAGACATGCTCCGTATGGGAGAATACACGTATCCAGATATTATTAAAATGTTAAAAGTCCTGTTGCCCGCAGGGGTATATGAGAAACTCAAGGAAAAAGATTGGGAGGTGGGAGAGAAAAAGATCGATTGGACAGCTCTAGAAGCTGAAGATAAGATACGAGTACCAGGTACCGGTCTTGGAGACAAATGTAAAGAATTACCAGAACTGTTAATACAAGTTTTACCTAGATTATTGGCCACTAAAAAGGAAGACTGGGATGCAATCTCAGCCTGTAAACAGAAACAAGACGAAGACACTAGTGATTTTTATTCCAGATTTGAGAAATGCTTTATCATAAACAGTGGTTTGAAGACGAGTAGTGAGTCATACCCTCATCTTTTTGTTACTAAATTAGTCGAGAATTCAAGTCCACAAGTTAAGAATCGAGTTTTGAAAGTCGAAAGTACATGGCAAGCTAGTACCCCGTCCCAGATGTTACAGATGCTCCAGTATCACCAGAATAGAATCAGAGAAGAGCAAGAACACGAGAGAAGACGTATGAAAGACACGAAAATGAAAGTACTAGTTGCACAATCTGTTCCTCAAGACAGTCAGAAGAGGGGTCCGAATCAAGCCAGTCATCCTGCAGCTCCCGTTAAAGGGACATGCAATTATTGTAAACAGCCAGGTCATTTCATAAACGAGTGTGCAGTTCTGTAACACAATATAGCTACTGGTAAAACTAAAGAAAGACCACGCCCGCCTAGACAAGAACAAGTTTCACAGACTTCTCAGCCACAGAATGCACAACAGACAGTTCCAGCGCCGCAGCCTATTGCTGCAACACAGCATGTTACACAGCAGATGTACCAGTATGCCCAGTCCGAGTATCCAGAGTATCAACAGTATTCATGAAACAGCCTAGAGAGGGAGGTAGGCTTGCCTCTCATCGAGATTCCTGTAGATCAAGAAGGTCCCTATGTTCATAGTCAAGTATTGGGGAAAGACAGAAAGTTTCTGATTGATACAGGGGCAAGTAGGACTACTATAAGTCACGCCGAAGTTCCAGGGGCTCCGCTCTCAGGCTCAAGAAATGTTTCCCTTGGATTTTCAGGAAAGCCTATTGTAAACGAGATTTCTAAACCAGTTACTCTAGAAGTAGGTCCATTGTCCCGAACTACTGATCTATTACTTACGAAGTCATGTCCAGAAAATTTGTTAGGTATTAAGACACTGAAAGAATTAGGTGCAGTTATTTGTTGTTCCCCAGAGGGAATACGTTTGTTTTTACGTGACTTCAAGGGTCACTATGTATTACGAGATTTTGATCCGAGATTGTCTAATGTTCCGCAGCATCTATGGGCGCAAGGTCCAACTGATGTTGGCTTCATGCAAATCACACCCCATCGTGTGACTCTCAAGCAAGGTATAGTCCTGCCACGAATCAGACAGTACAGATTGCCACCTGAGGCTGTAGCAGCCTTATCCAAAATTATTGACGAGCTCATGGCTCAAGGGGTAGTTGTAGAAACTGACTCCAATGTATGTAATTCTCCGATCATTCCAGTCATGAAGCGTACTGATCCAAATGCACCCCCAGTATATCGATTAGTGATTGACCTTCGAGAACTAAATAAATGTATTATTCCTCAGTATCCAGTAGTTCCAGATATTTCATCCCTATTGACAGCCATTGATTCTGAGGCAATATTCTTTACCGTAATCGACCTCAAGAACGCATTTTTCAGTGTTCCAATTCATCCAGATAGCCAGTACCTTTTCGGTTTTTGTTTAAATGGAAGGAGCTATAAATTCACACGAGCTCCTCAAGGTTTCACAGAAAGTCCTAGTATTTACAGTCAAGCACTTAAGAGGCAATTAGACAACATTCACATGCCAACTGACACTGCCCTGCTCCAGTATGTCGATGATCTACTAATCACAGCCCGTTCTGAACGTGCTTGCGAGCGAGCATCACTTACAGTCTTGTATTTCCTAGCCGAGATGGGGCACAAGGTGTCCCCTTCGAAGCTTCAATTCTGTGTCCAGCAAGTGATCTACTTAGGCCACTTACTGTCCAAGTGGGGTAGGCAGTTGACACCCGACCGTATCCAGTTAATAGCGAGTCTTCCTCAGCCCAAGACACAGAAGGAGGTACGTGCTTTTATCGGCCTTACTTCTTATTGCAGACAATGGATTCCTCAGTATGCATTTCTAGCCAAGCCACTGATACAGTTAATGACTCAGGAGGCAGCCGTATCGACTGTCCTCCCTTGGACATCTGAACATACACTTAGTTTCAATGAGTTAAAGAAAGCTTTATGCCAAGCTCCTGTTCTAGCTACACCGAACTACAGTAAGCCTTTTACACTTTTCGTCACAGAACGCGATGGTACAGCATTATCTGTTCTCACACAAGATCAAGCAGGACAGTACAAGCCCTGTGCTTATTTTTCTAGCACACTAGGGGGCATATTATCAAGGGGGTTTATCTCCGCTTTTTTGGCTTTAAAAGCCAAGAAAGCGGAGATAAAATTATCTCCCTATTACCTAGCTGTCGCTAACACCAGTTAGCGACAGCTAGTAGGAGATAGCGACCATCTTGGGCCCCACTTTGCATGTCAGTGATATTTATCACTAATGACATGCAAAGTGGGCGTGCCAAGATGTTAGCGACTGGAAACAGTCGCTAACATCGCTATCTCCTATTACCAACTTTTGGAGATATTCGCGCTAAGCGCGAATATCTCCAAAAACTAACACCTGCCCTGAGCAGTTCTTAGCCATGTTATCCAATGGGAGGTGGATAACATGGCTAAGAGCATTAGCTCGGTAATGCATGAATATCGGTAACTTTCCAGCGATATTCATGCATTGCGGCCGTTTTTTATCGCATTTGCGATAAACCTTGATAATAGCAAGGTTTATCTGCGATAATTTCTGACGATGCTTAGCGTTAAAAAATTCGTTGCTAAGCATCGTTAGCGATAAATATCGCTTAACGCTGGTAATATGCCCCAAGATCCTGTAGCCCAGGCTCTGCCTGCGTGCCTCAAGTCAGTTGCAGCCACAGCACTAGCTATCAGACAAAGTGATTCCATAGTATTAGGACATTCCTTGACAGTACAAGTTCCACACTCCGTGGAAGTTCTTTTAAACCGAACACAGACTCAGCACTTGACAATTGCACGTTTAACAGGTTATGAACTGACACTGTTCCAGCCACACATAGAAATCAGACGCTGCAACGTTCTAAATCCTGCTACACTGTTACCGTCAGTTAATTTAAATCCTGCCACACATGACTGTGTGGAAGTAGTTAACACTATGACCAAGCCAAAACAAGATCTGACAGATATTCCATTACCAGATCCTGACCTGACACTTTATGTGGATGGTTCATGTATGAGAACAAGTACAGGAGAACTAGTAGCCGCGTATGCAGTGACTACTGACACTGAAGTTATTGAAACACACCGTATTGACACCCTGTCTGCTCAAGCAGCAGAGCTAGTTGCTCTGACCCAAGCCTGCATACACGCCAAGAACCTGAAAGTTAATGTTTACACAGATTCACGCTACGCATTCGGAGTTGTACACGACTTCGGAGTGCTCTGGCAGGAGAGAGGTTTCATGACCTCTCATGGAACCAAGATCCAGCATGGTCTCCTTATTCAAGCTCTGTTAGATGCCATACATTTACCGACATCTATTGCTATCATGAAGTGCAAAGCACACACGAAAGTTACTGACACTATTTCCCAGGGTAATGATCTAGCAGATCGAACAGCCAAGCTTACAGCACAGACACCAGACATACCAGTTAACAAGACACCGACATCCACTCTAGAACAGACTACTTGTATGACAGTTAAGGACCCTACTCAAGATGTCATAGATATCCAGTTACATGCTACCCCCGAAGAAATTAAGAAATGGTCCGAACAAGGAGGGGTCCAGACAGATCAGGGATGGGTGACGAAGGGTAGAGCCACATGGTTTCTCCCCGACTCTATGGTTCAAGTCATTGTCAATACCGCACATAGTCCAGCACACCTAGGAGAAAAAGCCATGTTAGACAGTATCCAGAACATTTGGTTTAACAAGCACTTACGAGCTGCAGCCAAGCAGAAAGTCCGTACCTGTATGATATGTTGCCAGTTTAATCCAGGTAAAAGTGTCCCGGTGGAACAAGGTGGTTTCCAGCCCCCTGACCACCCTTTTGAGGTCCTCCAGATGGATTATATTCAGATGGAGCGATGTCGAGGTTTCAAGTATGTCCTTGTAGTTGTATGCGCTTTGTCCAGGTGGACAGAAGCATATCCAGTCCCAGATTACACAGCCGCGACCACTGCCAAGCAGTTGGTTCGTGAATTCTTCCCCCGTTATGGACTCCCTAGGGTCGTATATTCTGATAACGGCCAGCCATTCTCATCTGAACTGATGAAACACGTTTCCCTTTTGTTAGGATACCAGTGGAAGTTCCATTGTGTACGCCATCCTGAAGCAGCCGGTCTCGTAGAGAGACATAATCAAACCTTGAAAATACGCATTGCCAAAGTGTGTCAAGAAAAAGGTGTAGACTGGTTAGTTGCTCTGCCAGTCGCTCTGTTTTATATGCGCATGGTCGCACATTCCAGATCAGGTCTGTCCCCGTATGAGGTCGTATTCGGCCGCCCCCCAAATATGTGGGGTACACCTAGACCCCGAAGTATTACAGATGTTTCCAGTAATATGCTGACAGATTACCTAGCTTCCTTGATGTCTGCCCTACACTCTTGTCGTTCACAGGTTGCCGCTGCATTTCCCGACAATACTGAAGTCAAGCCACACGAGATCCTTCCAGGCTCTTTCGTTCTCGTCAGGAATTTTGATCGTTCAAGTCCGCTGGAGCCTCGCTGGAAGGAGCCAAAGTTAGTTCTCCTGACCACCCGTACTGCCGTCAAGTTGGAAGGCAGGAAGGGGTGGGTCCACCTGTCGCATGTAAAGACATTTCACGGACTCCGACCACGAACTGTTTCCAAGAACTTTTCCAAGGATTGCCAAGATACTATTCTTAAGGACTGTCCCGCAAATGACATTGATTCAAAGCCTCCCCTGGTAGAGGAAACTCCGCAGCAGGAGTATAAGAAGAAATTATGGTCTAGTAAATTAAGTCAGCCAGTTTAATTGTCTAAGTCCTCCCCTAGGTGAAACGGTTAAATAGGTATCTGACATGTATAAAATAGACCCCCATAGTGAGAGAGTTAGTCAAAACTCAATCCGATGTATCGTTTTTCTAAGTTTTCTATTGTTTTTCAGCCTCATGGTTACCTGCACGAGTTATGCATTTCATTTATGTTTTTCAATTTCTCATGTAAATAAGTCTTCTAATGCTACAGTAGAGCACACGTTTAGTGATCTGCCTCCTCATGAACTATCTTATCGTCTTGCTATGCGAAACAATTCCTTTATTAGCATGTTACATTATTCACACCAGACCAGCAATGCCACTAATTGTTGGGTGTGTGGTCGACTCCCCCCTTTCCAGACACCGAAGGGAGTTCTGCCACTGTTTCCTTATCCATTTTCACATAACGGTTCATGTGGAGCATGGTCCACGTTAACGTCATCCTCAACTGATATGTCTTTTCTGAATAGTACATGTTTTCCAGACAAGCAAGGTCTTCCCCACAGAACAGGGTTAGATCTAGAAAATGAAGTTTATAATTTGGGTAATTATTCTTCGAATTTCATGGTCCTGAATGTTCAGTCTGATTCTACTCCAGACTTACCTGCTATGTCAGTACTACCAGTCAAAGGCGAATTATGTGTCAGAAATAATGGTTCCGTACATGTAGGACATAGTGATTGTACTACTATTGTCCAGTATAGTGACAGTGGGAAATCTATTTTCAAAGCTTCACGTCATTCTTATTTTATTTGTGGTCAGACCGCATATGTTCGTTTGCCCCTCGATTGGGAGGGAACTTGTTACATTGCCTTCCTACTGCCACCAGTTTTCCTAGCCCCACCTGACTATCATAGGAACTCCCACCTAGTACATACTAGACACAAGAGAGACCTCCCGATTGTTGATTATACTGAAACTGCTCTAGAACAATATATAGATCTCAATAAAGGTTTCTTTCCCTACTTAGGTACTGTCGTGAATAGTAAACTGATACGTAGATTAACCAGAACCCTTGAAGTAGTAGTGACTGAAACTACTTCTGCTCTAGGTAACCTAACCGAAGAGCAATCTGCTATGAGAGTTGTCGTGCTCCAAAATCGTCTCGTTCTTGACGTCATACTGGCCGATAGAGGAGGAGCATGTAGAGTCATCGGATCTAGTTGCTGCATTTTCATTCCTAATAACGCGCCGTCTGTTTATTCAGCTATAACCAGACTTCATGAAATTGCCCATCTGTTACACCAAAATCCAGGCACCTGGACATGGTCCGGTTGGTTCTGGAGTATAATTTCTGCCTGGGGATGGAAAGTATTGTCCTTTCTAGGTATTGCAGTAGCGATCATATTCAGTTGCTGCCTCTGTATACAATGTGGCCCTGCGATTTGCGGCATTTGTGCTACCTCTTGTATTCCTAGTCCCAAGTCCCGTCCTAAATCCCGTTCCAAGACAATTCGAGACGAGCAAATGATACTGTATGAAATGATAGATGGTATCATGAGTATTGATGTTTCCTGATGGAAACGTAGTGACAAGGAGGGAATGTGGAAAAGTAAATTTTGCCATGTTCTGTGTCCCTACGTGTTCCCCATCTTATGTTATGTGTGCATGATTAATATGCATATGTATTCCTTTTGATCGATTAAAGACGCAATTACAGTTGTGTCCATCTCTAGTATGCCAGTTTCCAGTTCTCGTGAATACAACGAGTATTAGGCCTATGTAAAGTTACGTTGCCACGTTTCTCAGTGTGCACGTTATTTCATTGAAAAGTCCCCGTTTCTAGGCCTCAAAAGGGCCCGGACCTGTATTCCTGACCCTTCACTTACTTCCTGCCTCACAGTGCCGGCTCGGCCTGGCTCTGCCTCTCAGTCTGCCAAGAGTATGTTATGATTCTAGTTATCAGTCCAGCCCTCCTTCTCTGCATTCCTAAGTTACTGAATCGCATCAATAGTTTCCGTCACAGTCTAGCCTTTACGTCTCCATGTAAGAGAAATACTGTATTAATGGTCATTTAATATTCCTCAACACACACTACATGTAGAATAATTCATGCACCAGTCTTAGAATCTGTTAGCCTTTACCCCGATAACTTTTGGATTCTATCAACATGTTCTCTAAACATCAGATACTAGATAGTGTTTAGGTACATGTCGCTCTGACTCTCCAGACTTCAGTCTCTGTTTCTAGCGCAGAAGTCATAGCCCCCAGCTTCTCCTTAGTAACACGTCATTGCCAGTTTGCGCGCACCACTAGGTTAGAGGTCCCGGCTCCTTAGGTAGCCCCCTCCATGTTTCCGCCCCATTTATGACATATTCTGTTACGTTTACATCACATGTCTATGTATACGCCCTGTCCACACCTCCTGTTACACCTACTTTCACCCTTATCTTTCGCGACTGCTACGCACCCCACCCACTGCTCCGCCTATTGTATGTACTGTAATGCAATTGTTTTAGTATATATACTTGTGCATTGTTATTAAAGTTGTGCAGCGCTGCCATCCTATTCCCGTGCAGGTTGTCCTGTTCCTGTCCTTTATGCTGTATTAAACCTGCAAACTCCTACTACCTCGAATCTTGACTCTTATTTATTGAGCTATCTGTTATTTGTTATATCTAGTCAAAAAGAGAGGTATTATTTATTTATTTACCACATTAGTACCAACCCACTCTAGGCCTATTGCATAAGTGGCCAAGACACAGCCAGTGTATAAATCATAGGTCCTAACGCATTCAATGTACAATCTTAACAACAAACTCAACAGTACGTACAGTGCCCGGATGCATCTTTTTGCTAGATCAGTGCTGTATTCCACATGAGTATTGCGAGTACACGCCCATACATGTTTCTTCATTTGGTTTCTCACCTTATTGTTATCCGTGCTGCGCAGATGTTGGGGAGCAAGGAAGTCTCCTGGCCAGGGGACAGAAGCAGCGCATCGCAGTCGCCCGAGCACTGGTCCGGCGCCCACAGGTGCTGATCCTGGACGAGGCCTCCAGCTGCCTGGATGTGGACACCGAGCACAAGGTAAACACTGCACTGTTTTAAGACCGTAGATCTCCCTGTATCCCCTTGGAATGGCTCACGTCATCCTCCACGTCATCCCCTTAACTCAGCTCAGTCCACCACACATAGTTATAGTTTTCACTAGCCTAGGCTTAATACTCTTTCCACCTCTTCTGTTTCTGAGTAAACAACTCCACAGCTTTTGTATTAGGGAACCACCCAGGGTTTAGGTTTGATGACCTCACAACCTCTCAACCTGAACAATTCCTGCTGTCAAATGTGGGGTATTGTCCTAATTCACATCAGTGCCTCCAAACCACTCACTACAGAGACATTACCTGCCACTACTCTGTAGCCATTATTAGCCCTTATAATGAGGATGGTACAAATTACATCACAACACCCAAGTCACAAAAGTAAAGGATGTGCAACTGCAGAATGGCAAGTCACAGTGTACAATGTGTGATTCTTAGCAGATTGTAATGATACGGTGAGTGTGTAAAAAGCATCATCTCTTCCATGTGAGTCATACTTGAACGTATAAAGACTTTGCGACCCTATTACAAGTGACCGACTTGTTGAGGCAGGTGTTACTGGTTTGTATTCTTGAAGTGGTCTGTGATGGACAGCCTCTGCTCTGCACATTAGGGTTGTGGGCATCCTGGGAAGAGGGCAGTGATCCAGGTGACCACTGCATGCTACCACCAGTGCCTTCTAAAGAACAGCCATAATGAGATGGAGGTCTGTGGTCTCAGGTAGGACTCCAATGCAGCACTCCTGATGCAAGGACCCACAATCTGATTCCCACCCACTTTTATTGAGGTGAGAAGTTGGCAAATTTGAGCAACCTGCCCCTTCATGGAGCAAGGTCTTAGTACATCCCTCGGACCACAGAGGAAGAAGCATGTTGCAGCACTCCCCTTTACTATGTCAGGAGCTAAGGACATGGATTACTCACAAATATAAAACAAAATTGGAGTCAAAACATAAGATGACCCTAGGATATCCATGCCTGTCCCTTGACTGGGGGAGGAGTGGGATTCATTGTCTGCATAGGTGCTTAAAGACACTTTTGATGTTTAGCCTCTGACCTACTCACTCCACAAATACTAACCTTTATCTCAAAACCATTGCTCATACCTGGCCTCCGATCTATTTCCCTAAGTGACTTCATGTTCAGGGCCATATCTAAAAGGTCCATATACACTGAATCACCCATCTTGCTTCTAAAGGTTGTTGGCAGAACAAACGTTTCTTCTCTAAGTAAATTACTATCTTTAAATTACCTCTCTGCTGTCAGAGTTGTAGTACCATACAAGACATCTCGCCACCGGTCATGTTTTTCTAATAAAATCAGTTGTCTCACGGTGTCCTATTGCAAACCTTTCCTCCATTCCTGTTCCGTAACAGATTTACTCTGTTCCAGGTGCACTTGCTACACCAAACATTCTAAATCCTTATCCCGGTTAAACACTTCTCTCTCCAGACCATCTTCCACATAGATATACACTCGGATTTCTTGTTGTGAACAAGCAGTATTTCCACAGTTGTGTGCCAAAGCTCACAGTGGGTTTGCTTGTATGCACAAGTGTTCCACTAAAAATGTATATGGGCTGTTTGCAATGTCATTTTTGTTCCTTCAGATATGGCTGACATATGTCCACAGTCCACATGCGAGTTCACATATTTTATCATTAGAACTTGATTTTTTCTGGAGCCTTCAAACAAGAGAACTTAAGGTGCTACAGCTTCTTCTTGGCTCCTGTTTTTGTGATAACAGCATGGTAGATCCTTTGCGAGGGTTTTTTATTCTAACTAAGTCACCTACCTTTATGATTGTTCTTTTTACTGCTTTCCTTACATCAAAATATTTTTTGTTTTCAGACATCTTTTTCATCTCTTTTTCCAATTTCTCCTGACCATTTTCAACATTCTTCAATTCAGGTAATTTGTTTAAAATCCACGAGGGACTTAACACGGTATTGGGTTTCCTTTTGCAAGGTAGCTCAAAAGGAGTTCTTCCAGTCGCAGAATGAGGAGAAAATCTGTAGGTTTTAACCTTGTTCAACACTTCAATTTGCCAACACTTGTTATGTGAAACAGCACGTTGAATGGTTTCTTTAAGTACTCTGTTGAACCTTTCAACAACACCATTCATTTCAGGATGATATAAGGAAGATTTGTTGTGCTTAATCCCTCTATCCGACAAATACTTCTCCAATTCTTTTGATGTAAATTGAACACCATTGTCTGACAACATTATGTTAGGAAACCTTCACTTTCAAATATTTCCTCAAGAAATTTTACCACATCTCTTGTCTCTACGGAGTTAATATTCTTGACCTCTGGACATCTTGAGTAGATATCAATAAGAACTAAGATGTATTCATCTGTGCTTGTGTGCTTTATTGGACCTAAAATGTCTATAGCAACTTCTTCCCAACCTAGTTTTGGAAGTTCTCTTAAGGTCAAGGGTTGAACTCTTGGCTTGAATATTTTGTCCTATTTATTGCATTCAATACATTCTCTCACTGACCTTTCCATGGAGATGTCTATCCCTGGCCACCAGTAAGTTTGTCTCAAAATTTCTTTGGTTTTAGAAGTACCAGGATGACTTTCATGGGCAAATTTGATTAACTGATTTCTCAAGTTGGATGGAGGTATTAACCTGTTTCCACAAAACAAAATGTCATTGTGGGAAGATAACTCATCTTTTACTTGAGAGAAACCAGATAAAGTATCACTTGTTACATCACACCTTTTCCAACTTTTTTTGATGCAATACAAGACAGACTGTAGAGTTTTATCTTTTAACAATTCACTAATCCAAACATCTTCTTTTATTATGCTTTCTGTGATAATGCAAACAGCATAATCATCAAAATCGCTAAAAGAGTCCTCGAAAATGTCATCCTCGGTGTCATTACTTGAAACTAAACAAGAACAACAGTCTTCTATATTATTTTTAGCACCTGGGACATATTCAACATGAAAATTAAATTCTCGGAGAACAATCACCCAATTACATATTCTTGAAGATAACGTTGTCTAAACCTTTTTATTTATCTCTTCACAATCCTTAAAGACATGTTCCAAAAGACTGCTGCAGCTGATATTAATCCAAAAGGCATTCTCAAGAATGTGTAGGTGCCAAAAGGTGTTATAAAAGCTGTAAGGCATTGAGAGGTATCATGAAACTTTATTTGATGGTATGCCGAGGCTAAGTCTATTGAAGAGAAGAATTTTGCCCCTCCCAACAGTGATACCATTTCTGCAATATTAGGTAATGGATAATGGTCTACGACTACAAACTTATTGAGTTCTCTTAAATCAATGCAGAGTCTGGACTCACCATTGGCTTTGAGTGCCATTACAACAGGAGCCAACCATTCTGTGGCTTCCACTCCAGCAATGATACCATTTTTCAAAAGTTTATCAAGTTCAACTTTCATTTTTTCCTTGACCTTGATGGGAACACCTCTAACTTCACTAACGATCGGTTTTGGATTTTCTTTCAATAAAATCTTATGTGAATACACTTTCAAACCACCTAATTGTTCTTTGAATACCTTTGGAAGTTCACTCTCAAATGAGGACACAGATGCTCGTAGTAATTTACTTTGATCCCCTAAAGCGGTTGTAACATGACTCAACTGATCACAGGTTGCTACATTTTGTTTCAGTTTTATGGATGGAGTTTCATTAGGATCCAGAATCACTTTAGATCTTTCTGAAGAGCCCAACTTTCCTGGGAATCGCCTCTTTCTGAAACGTAAATCTTCCCTGTGGTTGAATTGGATTTGAAAGAGATATTACCGTTAAAGAATCCAGACAGCTTAATAGGTTCACCTCCATAGCCTCTAGCTTTGATATCTAGTTTGTGTAAATCCACTTTGTTGCATAAGAACTCATCATAAACCGTTTTTGGAATCAGAGTTACTTTTGCACCAGTATCGAACAACATTTTTACAGGTACATTTTCAATTAGAACAATATCAAAAGGACCATCTTTGTTTCCATCACTAATTGACATATTAATTTCCTCAACTTCACACTCATCATCATAAGAGATTTCTTGAACTTACTTCTTAAAGGAACCAGTGCGACAACATTGCGAAATGTGACCCCTTTTTAAAAAAAAAAATTCAAATGGCTCTCCAGCCTATACAATCTTTAAAATGTGTTGTATGACCATTCTCACCACATCTATAACAAGTACCTTGACATTTTCTTTGAGCAGAATCATTTTTAAAATTATCACTACCAATGGGTTCTTCTTTATACTTATTCAACTTTTTGTTTTGAAGTGAGTAATTAATTTCTCCTTTGTTGTGTTGAGAAGGTAAAACATTGCTAAACTTATTCTTACTCTTGTTTACAACATGAATTTCACTTTCTTTTTGAGTTTCATCAACTTTCTTGTTTAGTTCTTCAACACGTGCTTTGGTGTTCACAAGATTTAGCTATATAAATCACTTATGTAAGAGAAGGATTATCTTTAGCCCAACATTGCTCTTTTACTTTGTCTAACGAACAACCTAACATAAATTGATCCCTCAACCTCTCTTCATAACTAGACCCAAAATTACAAGTTGAAGCTAGTTTTCTCAATTCAGTAATGTATTCGTCCGCATTTTCACCAGACCTTTGCATGCATGCGCCTGCCAAAGTGATGTCTTTCTAAAACAGTTAAAACTTTTGGTAGGAAATGAAGATCTTATTTTTTTTAGACAAATTTCATAATCATTGAGATTGTCAACATCTTGAGAGGATAAATCAGGAAGATGTTGGAATATTTCCTGACCCTCAGAGCCCAGACAATGTAAAAGAAGAGACATTTGTTTCCGCACTGAGACACCACATACTCTTGAATAGTGTGAAAACACAATTTTCCAATTTTTCCACGGAATTGATGGCTCCCCAGGAGTAGACAAGAAAAATAGAGGATGAGGCACATTTTGCATGCTTGAGACGAAATTAGTAAGAACTGTATAGAAACACCTGTATTATAAGAGTATATGTTGGACAAAATGAAAGAGATAATAAATACAATTTAAAACACTCAAAGTGAAGATAGGCAAAGTATATAGTGAGCCTATCACTGAACAGGAGAACATGGAATGTTTCCCACAGAGTATTGTCTATTATACTTTGAAGTAGAATGATGGTGAAGCTTCCTTTGTTGGATTATAGTTGAACAGAATATTCTTTATTGATTCATGTGAGAACAAAGGTGAAATAATAGAACCTTGAAAGTTGCTCCTAGAAATTTATAGAACACTCCTCTGTAACAAAGAAAATTCTAATTTTAGAACCACTCACAATGTATTCTAAAAAGAAGTAAAGTTAGCATTCTAGTCTTTTTCTTTTTTAATGATGCAAACAGGAAGTCAGTTTAGCGTTGTAGTTTACCAACAGGAAGCGAAATTAAAGTTGAACAGGAAGAGAAGTTAGCGTTTCAGTCTACCAACAGGAAGCATAATTAACTTTCAACAGGAAGCAAGGGTAGCGCTCTAGTGTTCCTTGAATGAGAATGACGTAAATTGGAGGAAGAGAAAGAATGCTCGTGTGTGAAGAAGCAGCGCACAGAGAACACTAGGTAATTTGAACGATAACAATATTGAAGGCAGTAAGTTGAAAGCGTTTCCAAGCAAATAAACTGTAGTTGAACATTAAAACTTCAATTAAAATGATGTGTTCTCATTTTTAACAAAAACAAGTCAAAACACAGTTTTTTCTTTGCTTCGTTAAGTAGCGTGGGTCACACAACACATCCAAATCTCTCAAATAAGAAAGTTTTATCTATGGTTTTACGGCTCCTCAGTAAAATAGGCTTGGTGAACATAGAATAAAATAAGCTTTCCTCTCCAACTTCAGAACACAAAGAGAGAAGTCTGTACAGAATGTGCTCAACAGAAGTACATCCAACAGACACAAAGGGATTCTCTCTCCTCTTTTTAAATGAAAGAAAAGATTATTCTGAGGAGAATATCTCTAATAAATGACTCAAACCAAAATAGGTAAATACGATTGATAAAGAGTTTTGAGGCAACTTTGTAATGTTGATGAAGTTGAAGAAATGTTCTCAAAATTATGAAAAGTGGAGCTAGTAACGATGAGGTGAGATCAATGAGTTCTTTACCTCTTCACTATTGTAAAGATCACGGTAATCCAGTTAAATATAAATCCAAAGGTTTATTGAAGTTGATCCTTTACACCTCAGCCTGTCAACTCAGCTGTAGTCCATCCAACTGCTTTCTTAAATCTAAACATTCTCAAGATGCAATTTACAGAACAGTACTATGTCATATGCAATATGGCAAGTATAACATTCTACATAAAGACCTACAGAGTCTTAGATTACAATGTCAACAATATTACAACACTCCACCTTCACTAGCATTCACGGTTAGATATGGAGACTTTCCTTGGACAAAGGCATGCAAAATGGGAGCCAATATTAGGGTCTATTTGACAAATATGAGAAAGAATGAGTTTAGTCCTTCCCTTAGACAAATCTCTCCCCTTCCACATTAATCTAGTAAATGCTCCCTTTAGCAAGTGAATAAACCCCTCTCTTTTGGGGCTTGAAAATAATCATCAGTTGCCTTTAGCATGGAGGCTTTTTTGTCCTTCTGTAGCAATGATAAGCCAGGTATTCTACTTCCTTGTTTCCAAAAGCACATTTGTGTTTTAATCACTTAAACCCAACAGTTGCTACATCCTCATATTTAGTATGGTCTGTGATTCTCGTTGAACCTTAGGATATTATCCTAAAAGGCCAGAACTACATTCATTACCTTAAACAGGTTTACCCAATCCTCATGAAGACTTTCAACACTAAGCCAAAACATATTGCTCTAAACTGAAACATGCCATTATGTGTTACTTAAGCGGACACAACATCTCCACCAAAACCGCAAGACAATACACTTATGCAGATACATCTTAAAAAATGACCTGGCTGAGCACAGCGTGGCAATAGTCTCATCCATCTTTGGCAGATGAGGGACATCTCCGAAAACCATCTGGCTGTAATCAAAAAGGTCAATGCACATACGGAGTTCACTGTTAGTTTTGCACTCAACCACAAATGGCGACAACCATACTGACGCCACAATAAACTTAGTCAGTAGAAGAAACTAGCTACAGAGGCATTCTCTAAGAGGGTTACAGGAAAGCCTAAAATGAGCTATTCTAGCGATCATGTGAGTCTCAAATTCAGAAGCTAAAATACAGAATATTTTGACCAAAAGTACAGAAAGAAGGAAGAAGTAGGACTAAATTGGATCGGGAGATGGGCAATTTCGAGATCTGATGCGGAATTCATATCCATGAGTATAGGGGGTATTCCGACATGAACAGTCTGTGACTCTCTGGGATCTCATAGGCAGTGCTCAGCTGTCACAGCCATGAAGGACACATTCAACAAAAGCAGCTGAACAAAACATTTTGACACTATTATCTTGGAACAGAGCTGAGACCCAACCTCAGTTAGATCACTTTAATATCATTGTTTTATTGAAATGCAGATGCCATACGGAGACAATAACCCTGGCATTTGTCAGATGTGCAGGTAAATGGCTAAAAGTTGTTGATAAAAAGGCAATTTGAACTAATCATATTGCCAAAAAATTCCAAATAAAGTATTCAGAACCAAGATAATGACTCTCGGTAGGGGCAACAATAACTTTTCTTCTTTGCAAGGAAAACCAAGTTAGAAATATTTACACATGAAAAGTACTGAGGCATTTTGTTTACACCCACTCGAACTGATCTGAACATTGGAATGGTATGGCTTCAAAAGTCAGCAGAACTTGGGTGGGTTTAAAGATCTTGCATTTCATATTGGGGCGGGGACCAACAGCCTCGGTGCTGAAGGTCCCGTAAAGCTGTGCTAAAATCAGGCATAACCGTGGTATCAAAGTTTGACAACTGAATTCTATCATTTAAATGATATGCAATGATCTGAAAACGACTGGCTAGCACCAGGGATACGACCTCAACGGGTTGGTCATTTTGTTATTTTTCATCAGAAAACTCCCTTCTTGCAGCAGATAAATCTTGAACACATCCTGGAAGGATCCCTAGTGTTCTGCATCGTGTATCCGAACAATTACTCCCAAAACAATTAATGAAAAGCGCCATTAGGATGACGCACCTGCCTTAGTATGTTACAAATAGGTTTAGGTCTCAATACCACTTGACCTTCTCCCACAGATATCCAGTCCTCAGACTTTAGCTCAAATCAGAAGGGATCTCATGAGATTTACATTGGACGCGTTTTAATACATCAGAGGCCATGGGGAGCATCCCCTAACAAAACATGTTGATGATGTCACTTATGTCTCATCTGATCACATCAAGCCCTGGGTTAGAAAGAATTAGCAGCAATCATTAATTGGTGATTAGAATTAGAACTGTGAGAGATGCCATTCACCTTTCTTGCTGCCACTAAACTACTTCAGATCTGGTACATTTGGAAACTGACTACAAACATTTTAGCATCAGTTATATTAATATTATCCGAGCCAGCTGTAATTTACACATTTTAATATTCTTTGATGGGGATACACATGATGGCGATAACAAATGTAAAGAATAATTTTTGCAAATAATCATCTTGAAAGGTTTGACGAATGACTGAAGTTAAATATATTGCTCAAATCAGTTTTCCCCTAGAGATGTATATCGATTATACCTCTCCGTTTTAGATGTACTACCTTGTATAATAAATACATATTTTGTATCTTTCTAAATATTTTGTCACTATTTTTCATTTGTCTATTGTTCAGCAATTGTTGAGCTTTTTATTTGACTGAAGTTGCCCTAGCCCATTTACAGTATGTATTTCCCTGTCTAGGTGAACTTCACAATAGTTTTAAAGGGGACCTCTTGTCTTTTCATAGCCTTTCAATCTCTTCCAGATGTAGGGGTAAGCCTCTCACTCTCTTCCAGGTGCAGGTGTAAGCCTCTCACTCTTCCAGGTGCAGGTATAAACCTCTCCTTCTCTTCCAGATGCAGGCGTAAGCCTCTACCTCTCTTCCAGGTGCAGATGTTAGCCTCTCAATCTCTTCTAGATGTAGTTGTAAGCCTCTCACTTTCTTCCAGATACATGTGTAAGCCATTCACTCTATTGCAGGTGCAGGTGTAAGACTCTCTCTCTTCCAGGTACAGGTTTAAGCCCCTCCCTTTCTTCCAAATACAGGTGTAAGTCTCTCAGTCTCTTCCATATGCAAGTGTAAGTCTCTCACTCTCTTCCTGATGCAGAAGTAAGTCTCTCACTCTCTTTCAGTTGCAGGTTTAGGCCTCTTGGTCTCTTCCAGATACAGATGTAGGCCTCTCCCTCTCTTCCACATGCAGGTGTAAGCCTCTCATTCCCTTCTAGATGCATGTGTAAGATTCTCACTCTCTTCCATGTGCAGGTGTAAGTCTCTCACTCTCTTCCTGATGCAGAAGTAAGTCTCTCACTCTCTTCAAGCTGGAGGTGTAAGTCTCTCAGTCTCTTCCAGGTGCAGGTGTAAGCCTCTCCCTCTCTTTCAGGTGCAGGTGTAAGTCTTTCACTCGATTCCAGATACAGATGTAAGCCTCTCCCTCTCTTCCAGGTGCAGGACGCTCTGTCACGGATCCCGGGGTTGACCATGCTGATCATCGCTCACAGACTCAAGACAGTGGAGAATGCGGATCACATCATCGTGATGGAGGAGGGGCGGGTAGTGCAAGAAGGAACTCACCAGCAGCTGATGGAGACGGAGGGACTCTACCAGCGACTAGTGCAGCGGCGCTTCCTGGAAAACGGGAGCGGCCACTGAGCAAAGAAAGAATCAGTTGAGATTGAGCAACGGCAAACCCAGAGACTCAACAAGAGTGGAGCCTGGTTGCACGGGGTAGTGAATCCTTAGAAAGGAGGTTAAAGGTATAAAAGTGGAGCCCCACACATAGAACAAGCTGAGGACAGAGCGACAAAGCGATGCGTCACCATACCGGAGAGTATGGTAACAAAGTTACCCAATCACAAGTGAAACCAACCTTTATTATTAGTTTATCACTCCAACACCATCGCTGTCTTGCATTCAGCACTGAATGGTGAGCCATTGACAATGTATGGCGGAAACCACTCAAAGATGGCCATCCAATTGCTAATGCTTTTTAAAGTATGTGCGGCCAAGGTGGCAGACGCGGTATCAGCAACGTGTCATGGACATGTGCTACCAATTTAAAGGCCAGGCACATTGGCTTAGCCGATGCCTCTATGCTTTAAGGAACCCCACATGCTAATTTATTAAATGTAGAACCAAGACATATGACCACAAAAAAAGTTAAAATTGATTTGTTCACAATATGTTATCCTGCAAAAGCATAAATTGGTGTTCACTGTAAACAATGCAGTGCTCTGTGCAAACACGCCTTCAGAATGGAGTAGAGAGCACAATTGAAGACAAATCATCCCCTAATCGGGTAACAAGTGGTGGGAAGGTTTGGAAGGGCGAGAGCCCAAACAAATTCCCCATGGGATGATAAGTTCTCATGTATGACCCATAGTTCTCGTTGAAGTACTTGTGTTACATTGACGATGTTTCGCTCTGGTGTATTACTCCTTGGGTCTTCCTCTGGCCTGGGGGGGAGGGGGTCATTAAACAGAAGGGAGTGCAGTCCATGCAGGTGACTTGTTAGCTACTCTGCTCCCCTCAACTAACGCTCATGTGACAAGAGTCTTTAAAAGCCACCAGGACACATGGCGGTGTCATAAGACGGGCGCTTTGCTGATGACATCACAGTCTATTTAAGTGATGATGGCTTTGATGCTGCCTTCTCTTCAAGAGGTGTATTTCATCTCTGATAATTCTGAAAATATTACATTCTTGGTACATATTAATATAACAATGTTTTTTTTTCTGAGGTGAGGAATAATTCGCCCTTGTTTAAATAAAAGTAGAAATTGTATTTTATTTCCCGTAGCATCGTGAGCCACATTCACAGGTTACTGCAGAGTCCTGGAGGACTCTACGGTGAATCTTTTTTTCTGTGGGAAGATTTGTAATGCAGAATTATTTTGATATTTATCCTTGCGGCAGAAAACACAGTGAGTACAATGGAGGACTGCGTACCGCAGGTAAAAGGACGTGTTGCTTTTTTCTTTTTGGTGAAGACATTTTGTTTTTGAGCTTAAATTACATGTGTCTTTTTTGTGAAATAGCTTTTAAATGTGATGTTCTATAAATGGAAGGTTTAGAGACTCCTGCAGGTCTGGGTTGAATGTGAGTGAAATCCTGTAATTCTGCCATCTGTGTACTCCTGTGATGAGCAGATGCTTCCTGTCTGTGACCTCAGAGGCTCCTTCAGTTGTTCTGGGTTGTAGGAAATAGGTGGTGAACCCTCTTTTATTTCATAAGAATCCTAACCCGGCTCCTAGGCCCCCCATTCTTGCAGGCTCTTTTTAGAGCCTGTTCTACATTAGAAGTTCATTCCAGTCTCCACCCCTCCTGCGGGCTCTTATTCCACCTGTGAAGCCCTTTCCCCCTCTCTGTGTCCAAGTTCATTCCTGCAGTTTGTTGTTTTGCCGGTCACACCTCTCCCTGGACATTTGCATTTCCTGCTTCCTGCAGGCTGTCACCTTAGATAAGGCTGCATTTACAGGACCATGGGAGCTGTGGCGTTAAAACTAAAACATTCGCGTTAATGTCTGTAAGTATTTGCCAACAAAAATAAAGCGTTTTCTCTTTCTGTTTCAGAGAATGTGAGTTTAAATGGCAGGTGTTTGCATGTGGTCCTGTGTATGTTGATGGAGAGCTCTGGTGCTCTACAGTGGTTTGACAGTGATTGAACAAAATGCATTAGTGAAAGGTGGACCAATGGTTTGAGGTCATCGATTAACCATTTACCCCGGAAGACATATATGGTGCGTGAGTGAATGAATCGGTCTGTGGAACGTGGAGGGGGCTAGGGAGCCATGTGGCCCCCACACTCTCTTGACTGTTCTCCGCCTCTTGTCATGCACAGCCCTGACTGCCTCCGTTCCCCCGTTGTCTGCAAAGACGGTGTTTCCTCATTTGTTTTGGGTTCAGCCCCATGCAAAGGCAAAAGTGCCTTTTTGTGATCCTTCCGGCACCACCCTTATTATAGGACAAACCGTTCAAGCGTCTGCGGCACCTTCTGCAATACCAAAGTGACCCGGGAGTGCAGGAAGCAGGCACACATCAGCAGCACCGCAGGGCAATGTTTGTAGTATAGCCAGTAGCCACACTCTGTCCTTAACGCTGTTACGATAAACTTATGTCTAACCAATGGTGCATAATGGAGTTATTGTCCTTCGCACAAGGGAGCGCTGCGTGAAGAATTGCTGTGCTGCAAGGACAGACGAGGTGCAGCGCCTCATCTAGAAAGAGTCACTCGCGGATGATGTCAACAGTGGTGGTCACTCCAAATCTTTCTGTTCTTCGTCATGCTGAGCCTCGCCTTGTGGCACAAAGGAGGCTGTAATACCTAGCCTTGGATTTGTAATGGAAGTACATCTTTCATTACTAACTCTTATGTGTAGACATCAGCGGAGGAGTCAGAAATGTAAGATGTGACCTTTAGGGTAGAAGCACATATAGATACTATTGTTGTGCCCTTGCACACAAGTTGACACAGGTAGCCATGTAGAGTTTTGTAATCTTTCTTATTTCATGTAGTAAACACATTAGTCCTTATTCTGGTTGACAGCCACCTCCAGCCCTTACTTTAGCCCCACCAGGAGCAGCCTCCCTGCTGCTCAACCCATCTCCAACTGTCGCCACTCATCCACACAGGCACCCAGGCATTCCGTCACCATCTCTTACTCTGGCTGAGCAGCAGGAGACAGCTAGGCTGGATTACATTCAAAGACACTTCAGAGGATATAACACACATGGAGGTTTTTAGGAAGGTCCTTGCTTGCACCTGCTTTTGTTGGGCGTTAAAATTTGGAGCAAAGCTAGATCAGGCTACTTTAGTACATCTGGTTGGGCATCAAACCTAAGGTTTTGGCGCTGGCCCAACCCAGATATGTCCCTCTTGCATAGATTTGCGTTATAATTTGCTGTTGCTTGTGCTTGTTGTGTTCGTCATATGGAATCCGACGTCTGTCAGATTGCACATGCCTTTGTGTTTGAATTAGGGTTCCACGTTGGTCAGTTGATTGATGGCAAGTTTGGGATCGGGTTGGGCCGACGGAGCTGTGTGACTAAACCCAATTAGGGAAGCTGTTCAAAGTCCCCCACCGCGCCCGGTATGTTTACTTCTATCAGCAGGGGACTGGAGCATGGCGGTTTGGACGAAACAGCGCAAGCAGCTTTTGCGCGGGCAACTGATCCTGTTGCTGCTCTTTGCGGCACTTTGCCATTAGGTTGCTTAGCAACTCGTGTTTTAACAGCATAAATTCTTCTTAGATCTGCCCTGGGAGCTGTTCTCATCAATACACATCTTCCAAGCAGGGATTCTGGCAATTTCAGCCATGAACATCACATCTAAGTCTGGCCCATAGTGGGTATGGATCATACAGATTCAGCTGCAAATCAGAATTAAAACATTTAATTGTTCATCAGCTGGGATACTGCATTGTCGCCTTAATCCTGCCCCTAAATCAGAAGTCCAGTTAAAAGCCCCATCATGGACAAACCCCAAGTTTTTCTGGATGTTTTGATGGAATTTAAGAGCTTGGAATTTTTGGTGAGTATTTTAACTACTTGAATTGACTCAAAATCAATGCCACTACTTGGTTTTACAGATATGTACGTAATGTAGTGGTTGAAGAATGTAGTGCAGGTAGCTCTGGTTCATTCCTGGTGATAAGGGCAATAAATAAGTCTTACATTATTTCCCCCTACACTCCCCATAGTTATGTATATTTTATTGGATTCCACATCACTCTTGTCAACTGCCTTCACTATTCTGTGCTGCATCTGGTCAACCGCTCGCTGTGCAGGGATTGTCAAACACCGGTGTCGAAAAGCCCTCACCAGCTGGACCTGTCAGAGGTCTGTCTCCGCCTCATGACATTAAATATGTTCTATATTTGAAGAAAGTGTTTCTGAACTTGAGCTGGACTAACAACCATCTGCCCAGTCTGTAGTCACCTGGGATACTCTAAAGGCTGCTGTAAGAGGGCACACAACACATATTCAGCCAAGATAAAGAAAACCGACAGTAACCAGGGAGAAGACGCACTTCGGTCTAAGCTGCGCTGGATGGAAACGGCGCCTGCATTGACATGTATCATTGTGCATCACAAAGGCCTGTATTCAAACACTCGGCCACTTTGTATTACAATCTGCAAAGCAAAGTCCGGTTGAATGATTTTCGAGAGGTAAGGGTGGGGGAAAAGCAGGGACGCTCTTGATCATTAGGCTAGGTTAGAAACGGAGTGCAGGATCTATGATATGTGAAATACACACCTTTGGATGGTGTGGCTAAGACATTTGTTACATTTTCCTCCACCCTGTACACTAAAGGAACAATATTGTAGGTGAATAATTCAGATTTTAAAATGTACCGTCTAAATAGCTGAAAAGATAACTTAAAATATGCGCAATGGCTGAGGTGTAGGCGGTGTGTAAAAGTCTACTGCTCTGCAAAGCCCAGACAAACATGGCTTCCTTAGTCAGCTAGGCAAGACACTGTCAGGTGAACTGGCTTCAGTTGTGTCGGCTGCCCTTCTGCCAATTACAGCGTGCCACTGTTCCGCCATACTGGAACACTGGGCAGATAACTTTTCTTAAAACCATATATATAGGTTTACTACAATTTGTGCACCTCCATATTTCTTGAATTAATGCAGATGCAATGCTATATACTGCCTCAGATCACACAAGGGATCCCAACAACTGGCAGAGCAAAGGCACATCATGGACTTTGTCTTATGTGAGTACTTAGCGATTCCCGTATCTGTGTGATTGCTCTCAAAATTATGTATTTTACCCAGGAGCAGGCTTATGAATGTCTGCCTTTGTCTGTGCAGCTTCACTACCCTCAAGTAATGATTTTTATGTGCCTTTCAAGGCTGCCCCAGTTTTTAAAAATGGCGCCCGCTCCACTCACAGCTCCCTGAATGATGACTGAGGGCTCTGGCATATCAGTGTTTGCTTGTGTTAGATCATAAGGTTCTGCTCTTCAGATCAGTGGCCAAATGCACAGCTAAGCAAGACGTACTTAAGCTGCATCTCTCCGACCCTCACTTCACCCCGTTTGTGGCGGTCGGTCAACGAAGTTCCCCATATCTATCAGCTGTGGACACAGAAGTAAAATCCAATATCCAGGTAAGCTTTTTTGCGATATTAAAAGACCACCAATCACAAGTCTTATCTGCTAAAGGTTTTTGCCACTACAACTAACCGAAAAAAGAGCTGCAATTCTGGTCGTACGAAAGAGCGTGCTAATGGCGTTTTGTCTGTGTTAAAAGATATATCAACTGAAGCCATCAAAGAGTAATTGGTTAACATGAAACAGGCTTCAGGTTCTACAAAACATGGCTGCCAGGCTGATCCTTAATATCCCTAAACGGCACTCAGCAAAGGAGGGGCTTCGCACTCTGCACTGGCTATCTGTCAGGAAGCAAATCTCTTTCAAAGCCCTTTGCACTGTTCACAAAGCCCTGTATAATACAGGCTCGCAGCAGCTGAAAATCAAGTGTTCGAGGCATATGAGCTGCAGATTACACACTGTGCATAGATGGCCACCTAGTGCTGGGCCCGGATGTTTGCAGTTTGTTTTGTTGTAGAAAAGTCTTTGGAAGTCATGGGATAGGTGTCTCCTCCTTTGGATGATACTGCGCATGGGCATCGGCTCCATCCCCAGATTGTTTTTTTCCGCCACCGGGCTCGGATGTGTTTCCAGCACTCCGTGTTGGAACCGATTTCCTTTGGCGTGCAATCCTTACCAACTTTCAGAAAATAAGTTTCGAACGCTTTTCCAGTTGATGCGATTCTTCAATACCGAATACTTCGATTCCAGTCATCGTCGACGGTCTTCGGGCCCAACTAGGCCTCAACTCCAGCTCATGGAAAGGACGCCATTCAAGAGGTGTCCTCGATGTCGGTCGAAGTTTCCCCACGCAGACCTGCATGAGTTGTGTAACCTCTGTCTCTCTCCGGAGCACGAGGCCAAAGACTGTTCCGCTTGTGGCTCTTTCCGCTCCAAAAAGACTATCCGGGACCGAAGAGCGAGGAGAACAATGGCTCAATCTTTGACTTCCATTCTGGACGACATCTTTGAAGAAGGCATCAACGTCCCAGAACAACACAACGTCGACAGCGGTTCCGAAGCACAAGTTTCGGACGTCGAGGACATCACTCCAGTGCAGCGGGTCGTAAGTAAGACCGTCAACCCCGACCCTTCCTCGACACACCCAAAGAAGGCCCTAGTCACACCCTCGCCCACGGGCTCGGGTGCACACCGACACACTGCTTCTACTGCCCCACCTTCGGGCCTGGCTAAGAAGCCAATTAAGCCTTCAGGCGACTCGGGCTCGAGTCGGTCTTCACACGGTGCCGGCGCACATTTACCGGCACCGAAAAAGACAACGGCACCGGCTACTCCGACATCCAAACCATCGGCGCCAAAACATGCCACTACTCCTTCGGCACCGAAACCCTGATCGGAACCAAGCAAACCCACTTCGGATTCCAAAAGACCACCGGAACCGAAACAATCCTCGTAACTGAAAAAAGGTTCGGAGCCAAAAAAGACTCCTGCTTCCCCGGTAAAAGACATTGTCAAAAAACCAAAACAAGCCGCTTCAGTGCGGAAACCTTCCTGCGCACCAAAAGATCGACCTCCTGCAGAGGATTTACCTTATCCAGACCCTGCTCAAAAGACTCTAGCTAAAGATCCAATCACTGGCCACTTAATTTTGGCTTCAAAAAAGCGACCACTGGACACACGAGCTCCAGCTCCGCATTCAAAGAAGAAGGACATGGCTACCTCTCCTTTAAGACTGCCTTCCCCTTCTCTTTCACCTGTGCCATCACCACATCCTCCCGTACCACAGCATTCCCCAGCATCCTCTATCATACCAGCCGATGACAACAGGGATGATACCTCTGATGATATGGGGTTATATACATGATCCAGCCACTCCTACAGGATCACCTGACCCGTGGGATGATTATACCACCCCAGATGTCCCAAATGTCCCTCAGGATGACTTATACCCTTCAAGGCCTTCCACACCAGAAGACACTATAGGGTTTAATGAATTAATCCATAGGGCTGCACAATATCATAGGGTAGACATACACACAGACCCTGTAGAAGAAGACTTCCTAATGGATACCTTTGATAATGCACAAAGGTCCTCATCCATTTTAGCAATGCTTAAAGGAGTGATTAAGCATGCTCCTGAAGTCTTCAAGGACCCAGTCAGAACTCGGGTCATTAACCCTCATATAGAGAAAAAATATTAAGCTGCCCCCTCAGACCCAGCATATATTAAAGGCCCAGTACCACTAGACTCACTTGTAGTTTCCAATGCACGCAAGAGAGCAAACTCACAAACATCGGGTGATGCTCCACCACCAGATAAGGAGTCTGAGAAAGACAAAAGTTGTTTTATTTTACAAAAATGCACAGCAATGCGACTATGCTGCGGAATGTCCACCGGCTGGGCCATCACAGCACAGGAATGTAGAAAAACAAAGTAAACTTGGTAGCACAACTGGGTAGTAATTCAAGGAAATCGTTTTAGAAAGATTCAAGCTTGAAAAGACCTATTTCAAAATAGGTAGGTTTTGTCTAACACCACCGTTTTCCGGAAACGACAGTGAAGGGGTTAAGGTTTGAATGATATACTACTCGAGTGTCATGATATAAGACCACCAACGGTCGGGCGCCATGTAGCAGGGATTCCGTTCTCCTACAGAACTGTGCATAGAGATTTGGAACCTCAGTGAATTAGGGTGACCCAAAACTCACCTCAGTACCCAAAATCCCCTTACCGAGCTAGCTACAGTGTCTCATTGGTCAGAATTTTTCACAATGGAAGGACAGGAGACTGCCGGTGTCATACTAAGAAGAATCGGCCACTCTGTGTATCTTGACATTTGCCAGCAGATTAAACCTTCGACTGCTGCGCGTCCGCCACAGACACAGTTGTACAGAACTTCCTGAAGCTAAATGGGGAGAAAACGGAGGTGTTGATTTTCGGGGGTAATCAGGAGATCTGGTCAAATGACTGGTGGCCGCCCTCACTTGGGGATTGCCCCTCTCCCCGCCAGTTTGCTAGGAACCTAGGGGTGCTAATGGACACCACGCTTTCCTTTGACCGTCAGGTCAGCCGGACTGTTTCCACCTGCTGCGGCATCATCAGGGTTCTTAAAAAGATTTCTCACTATCATTCCCCCGATGCTCAGAAACAAGCCACTGTGGCATTAGTTTCCTCAAGACTGGACTACTGCAACGCCCTCTATGTGGGTATAAATAAGAGCTTTATTCATTGTTTGCAAATGGTCCAGAATGCTGCGGCAAAGATGGTCCTTAATCTACCCAGGCTTGCCTGGGTAGACTGGACTGGAACCGGAGCTCGATAGGAAGGTCCAAATTCTTTCTTGTTATCGATCTTCTCTCGAACCAGTTCTCCAACTTGGGGTAGCCAGCCAACTACCGGGATCAGCAACGCAACATCCGATGTGGAGGGCAAATGTTCCTTTGCAAGACTCTCTCTGGTCTTTTGTAGATCCTGTAAAACATTGCAATGTTCATCTACGTCAAAGGTTGTGGCGCGAGCCACGCAGTCTAGACCATCAAGGTCAGGGACGTACATCTTGATGCCAAAGAGCATTTCGTATGGGGTCCGCCCACCCAGAGACCTTCTAGGGAGATAATTAAGTGCACGCTGCACAACATTGTGGTGGGCCAGCCACTTTCTGCCAGTCCCTATGACTCGAGCTGTCAATGATTGCTTTAAGTCACGGTTCCTTCGCTCCACTACACTATTACCCTCAGATCTGTATGGGGATGAAAACTTGACTTGGACCCCCATCGAAGTCATGGCATCCTTATACGCCTTAGAGGCGAAAGGCGGACCCTGATCCGAAAGGATGGTACCACAGGCAAAAATCCCTACAAAGACACGCAAATCTCTTATGACAGTCCGTGAATCAGCGCTGCGATGGGGCCATACCCACACAAAGCGTGTTCATGAATCAACTGCTACTAAGATATACTTATACTCAGTATCAGAGGAAAAAGGACCGCAGTGATCCAAATAAACACAACCTAGCGGTTTATTCGATATCTAAGGTGATAAGGAAGTCGTTTAGTACCAGAAGTGGGAGGACTTGCTGGAGTGTGACCATATGAAAATGTATGTAAATGTTTAGAGGTCTGAGGTCTAGGATGGGTCTTAGAGATCCATCCTTCTTTGGTATAAGGAAATATAGGGAGCTGCTGTGGAACTATTTCTATTGCATTTTTCTGCAGAAGGGATAGTACCTCCCGTCTGAGCAATGTTTTTTTTTTTTTTTTTGAAAACCTTTATTGATATCAAAAGAAGACAAATCGAGGCCCACAACCAAGCCGGCCGGCCGCAGTGTACAAAACAGTCAGGAGTCATCAGGCAAATAGTACATAGTCAATCAATACAAAGCAGAGGCCGTACAATCGCAATAGGGGAGAAGAAATACAGAAACTAAAGGGCTAAAACACAGGAGTAAAGAAGGCTTAATTTTACAATAAGGAGAGAGGACGTATGACAGGCACACTTGCAATACGGAGGCATCCGACATCCCATAGTCAACCTCAACATTAAGAAGGGGGCATGGGGCAAAATATCAGGGGGACAACACAATGCAGTCAAGAAATCAGGATATGTGAGATACAGTCCGCCCCTGAGCATTATCCTCGTAACACGCCCACCACCCGGGACACTACCAAGCCAGAACAGAGGGATCGGAAGACAATGCATGAAAACCCGCCCGTCACAGTACCCTCTGGGACGCAGGAAGGAAAAAGGGAAGGGGGACTAGGTAGGGGGGGGGAGAGGAAGGGAAAGGAAAATGGAGGGAAGAAAAACCAAACAATAAAAAGGGGATAAGGAAATATGAAAAAAGAAAGGTAAAAGACACGCCGACACGGCTCCCCGTGGTGGGAGGACAGGAGACAAAAGGATTAGCGGCCCAAGTGGGGCATGGCAATCGGATGGAAAGACAGCCGAAATGTAGCAGGAGGAGTAACGATGCCATACCCCCACCCGAAACACACCATAGGAGGTCGGGACAGACGCGGCCTCACGAAAAAGAGATACAAAAGGGCCATAGAACCAGAAGACAAACAAAAAATAGAACCCAACCCACCCGTCCCACCCTGCACCCCTGTAGAAGGCTACGGCCTACCCTTCAAACAGCGTGCCTGTCGCCCTAAACCAGAACCCGAAATATAGCAAGAAGAAAGAAAGAAAAACGAGACAAAAAGGCCACAAAAGCGGAGAAAGAAAAACAGGAGGGAGGAGCAGAATAACTATAATACAAACGGTAGGCCACAGCCCTCCACCCAACCCGACAAGTACAATCAAAAACAGACCAGGACGACACCCCATCACGCGCCACAAAATATTAGGAGAAGGGGACCTCCCACCCCTCTACGATCAGAGACAATTGTGCAACGAAATCGCATACCGGGAATCAAGCAGAAGTCGTACATTTCACCCCCAACCCTTCCGAGCGGCAAACCCCACCCACCACATGGCAATGTACAACCACATACTAAATACGAAATCAGCATATAATCGAGTGGAATGGTGACTAGCATAGCTACGTGGGGGGTAGATAGATCGAAAAGTGAGCAGTAGTCCAAACTGAAAGTATCGATGCATCAACAAACGAAGCACGAGCCATGAGAAACAGGAGTTCAGTTGCGCCACTTGAGCGGGCGAGGTGGTCCCAATTTTAAACACAGGCAAAGTCATCGAAGCAGGCGCAGGAGGAAGTCCACCCATAATTCCAGGCAACAATGTCGAACAGGGTCGCAGTACAGCATCCGAGTCCCCGGGGTCCGAACCTTGAAAAGCAGGGCGCCCCAAAGTCACCAGCACACTACACGATCTTCGATCAGTGGTGGAGACACTCAGGTCAATCAAGGGGGGTGAGGCAATGGAGACATCGAAACAAGAGGGCGACAAGAAGAAACGGCCGCCCAAAATGGCGGCGGATAGTGGCGGACCCACCGAGACGCCCAGGGCCAGGGAAGCGTGCAGGGATCTGAGGGCTTCCAGGATATCTCTGACTGTCGGCTCACGCCCACCAGATCCGATCCCCACACAATCAGGCAACTCGGGCCCGCCGCCACAGGGTGACTCTCGTTCCAGAGGGCCGGCCGCCATTTCGTGAATCAGCCCAATCGCCGCCCACGAGGACCCCCGGAAATAACAGTTCTCAAATGTAGGACTTTACAAGCGCCGGGGGTCCCAGCAAGGGCGGCTTCAATGCCAAAAGGATGTCCGCCCAAAACGGGTCTCCGCCCGCACCAGCACCGGTGCCCCAAACAAGCGGAGTCCGGGCCCCGAGGACCAGGGCCGCCGGACAAAGCAGCGGCGGGGGGAGACCCCCTCTCAGAATCAGGTCCCGGGGCTTCTCACCCACGTCGGCCACGCGACCACCAGGGCAGGTCCGGTTCAGGATCGGCGGGATCTTCGCACATCGGCTCCCAACACTGGTTCTCGCTCTCGGCCGGGGCCGAGAGCCGTCGGATCCCACCGGCCAGGTCCCGGTCCAAGTCTCGCAGAGGCCCCGATCTCTCGGAGGCCAGAACTCCGGAGCCACTGCACGTCGAGACCCCGGGGTCAGATGGTAAGCACAAACAAGCCGTAATGTTTCCAATTCCCCAAAAGTGTGCCGTCCCGGGACAGGATAAAAGACAGGATAGGCAGTCAGGATGGAAGGCTGCGGGAGCCGAGCTAAAGGGCGACCATCACGGCCGCGAGCTAGGCTCCTCCTCCCCGTCTGAGCAATGTTAAATGTTCTTGTGACATTGAACGCTGCTTGGGTGGTATGTTTGGGGGGTAGATGTTAGTTCCAGACAGTAACCTGATTGAATTATTTGGAGCACCCACCTGTCTGATGTGATGTTTTCCCATGCTGGCAGGTATTGTTGATGTCTTCCCACGACAGGACTCAAATGGGACGGCGGAAGGGGTATTTCTCACCTCCACATAAAGGCAATCCCATATCAAAATCAGGGATCGCTAGGTGGATTATTAAATGCATACAAATGTGTTATCACAAAGCCAAACGTAATTTAACAATTCCTCCAAAAGCCCATTCTACAAGGAAAATAGGGGCTTCAATGGCATTCTTAGAGAACATTCCCCTAGATGATATATGCAGAGCAGCTACATGGTCTACACCGCACACATTCACAAAGAATTACTGTGCAGATGTGCAAACTAAACAACAAGCCAGTTTGGGCCAGGCTGTACTAAAAACTCTATTTCAAACAACTGCATCAGATACTGGTGGTCGCCGCTAGGTGTGAGTACTGCTATACAATCTATGCACAGTGTGTAATTTGCAGCTCATATGCCTCGAACGGAAAATGCTACTTACCAGTATTCATCTGTTCTTGGCATGTAAAACTGCAGAGTTACACACGCCCACCCGCCTCCCCGGCTACCTTTATCTGTTCCAGTATTATCTTAATTAGATACAAATCACATGGACATCACTTCCTCTTGTACAGCTCCATCACTTCCCTAATGGCGATGGAGCCGATGCCCGTGCGCAGTATCATCCAAAGGAGGAGTCACCTATCCCGTGACTTCCAAAGACTTTTCTACAACAAAACAAACTGCAAACATCCGGGCCCAATACTAGGTGGCTATCTATGCACAGTGTGTAACTCTGCCTCTCTACATGCCAAGAACAGAGGCATACTGGTAAGTAGCATTTTCCTTAAATGGTATATGCCTGGGAGGGCTCTGAGATCTTCCTCCCAGAGAAAATGTATCAACCCTAGAGTCCGCAAAGCCAGATGGGGTGGCCGTTCATTCTTGGTGGCGGCTTAAAAACTTTGGAATACCCTACCTTCCTCGATTTCCCAGGTAGAATTGCTTCCGGTGTTCAAAAAACTGCAGAAGACTCTGCTTTTTTTCAGTTTAGTCAGCAGCCCGTCACTCTCCTCTCTTCTTCAGGACCGCGCAGCGCTTTGGTAACTTCGGGTTTTAGTGTGCTTTATAAATCCTCATCCTATCCTAAATTGCGACAAATGGAAACGTAACTGAGAAAACATTTAACAGAGGTCTACATGCTACAACTCTGAATGAATGAATGAATGAAGGGAGTCTTTTACCGCGCAACTTAGCCCAAGGGCATCAAGGCACCAAACAGGTCATCCAATCTGTAGTCCGCTAAAGTGTGCTATTACAGGTGTGCCTCAGAAAAGCATGGGAAGATTGCCCTGCAAGTTCGGGGGGGAGCGAGTTCCATAGCCTGGGTGCAACCGAGGAGAAAGCTCTACCTCCCCATGTCGCTCTTACAAATCTGGGAACCACAAGGAGATTTTTGTTAGAGCAAAGAGCTCGACTGGGGGAGTAGGAGTGAACGAGTGACCTAATCCCCTCTGGGCCAGTACCATGAAAAGCCCCATGGGCAAGACATAGAATCTTGAAGAGATCCTAGACTGAATAGGAAGCCAGTGTAAGTTTCTCTGGCTAATGAGGCCAAGGAAGTTCTGTATCATCCACTGAAACACCGCCTCCATACAGTTCCATACAGTTCCTGAAGTTCAGGGTAGAATCCCTCACGGGCTGCGTGAGAGAGACCATTATTTGGGTGTCGTCAGCGTACGACAACACCTCAAGCCCAAAAGATCTAACTACCCTGGCAAGTGGGGCCACATAGATGTTAAACAATGTGGGGCTTAATGAAGAGCCCTGGGGGACCCCACAATGCACAGGCTTAGGGGAAGAAAGAAACGGGCCCAATTTCACCCTTTGTTCCCTTTGATTAAGAAAGGAAGCCAAAAGGCTCAGAGCAGGGCCTCCGACCCCTGTCTCCCTGAGACGAGTGACCAGAATAGATGGAGATAGGGTATCAAAGGCCGCTGTAAGATCAAGCAGGACCAGAAGGGTAGTATAGCCCTTATCGACCTGGGAGCGGATGTTATTGACAACTACAGTGAGGGCGGATTCGGTGCTATGAGATCTCCTAAAGCCACGCTGGGAAACATCTAGGAGGATGGAGTCATCAAGAAAAGTGCTGAGGTGCCGATTAAGATGCGATTCCAACATTTTTGCAGGGGCAGGAAGAAGTGAAATAGGGCGAAGATTATTCAAAACTCCTGGATCCGAAGAGGGCTTCTTAAGAAGGGTTTTAACGACCGCCCTCTTCCATGAAAGAGGAAAAACTCCCTCCAAAATCGCAGCATTCATAGCCTCCATGAGAGGGGGAATAGCCACTTCCCGACAGGCCTTCAAGACCTTGAGCGGGCAAGGGTCTAAGGGGGAGCCGGATTTGGTGCTATCAAGAAGCTGATTAATCCGTTCAGGAGTAAGGAGGGGGAAATACATGAGACTCGTAGAAGGTCCATAGGCAGACACCCCACTGTAGGAAGGTAGGAAGTCCAACTCAAGGTTCAGGAATTTGAGGGTGTCGTAGATATCCACAATTTTTGAATGGAAAAAGATCGACATTTTATCACACAACTCCTGGGTTTCCACTATGGGGTCAGATGACTGAGGGGAGGAGAGGGAATATATGATCTTAAAAAGGTCTCTAGGAGAATTAAGAGAAGCAGTCATATTAGCGAAGTGAGCCGTCTTTTCCTCCATGATGGCTAGCTTATATTCTTTTACGAGAAGTTTGTGTTGTTCCTTCTCCAAGGGATCCATTCGAGCCCGCCAGAGCCTCTCCTGTTTACGGCACCCTTGCCTCAGCAGCCTAAGTCTGTCCGAAAACCAGGGGGCCGAGGGGCTCTTTCTTGCAGAGTAGTGCTGTTTAGAGGGGGCCAAGATGTCCAAGGCCCCAGAGATGGTACTTGCAAATTCGAGAGCAGCAGAGTTAACATAATGCATTTCAGCGGACCTCAGTTTATTCATAAAAGGAAAGAGAGCTTCGTTGTTAATAGCTTTAAGGTTCCTTCTGAGTTCCCATTTCCTAGCATCCAGAAGAGGAGGGACTGCCTGCTGATAGGACAGTTCTAAAGGGACGGCCAGATGGTCAGACCAGGCTAGCGGGATCGGAGGTCCCGCCTTCAGCCTAGGATCATTAGTGAAGACTCCATCAAGGGTGTGGCCAGCCAGGTGGGTGGGGCCTACCACCAGCTGTGTCAAATCACAGGACTCCAGAGTTTCCAGCAGTGTAAGGGTATCTCTAGAGCCCATATTTTCCAGATGGAAATTAAAGTCTCCCAAGAGAGTGATATTGGGCCTCTCAATAAATGGCTCTAATACCTTGATCACATCCTGGCTAAAGGCGGATCTAGGGCCCGGCGGCCTGTAAAATTGGAGGCCGGAGAAAGAGACAGAGGGAGTAGAGTTGATGGAAAAGTACATAGCCTGAAAGGAGTTTGATGGAATAGAGAGACATTCAGTACGACAAATAGAGGAGTCTTTATGTAGTATTCCTATCCCTCCTCCTCGGCGGCCAGTTCTATCCATCCTTGTCCGGGCATACCCTTTGGGAATTGCATATACCAAGTCAGGTCCTGAGGCATCGGATGCCCAGGTCTCAGTAATAAACACCCAAGTAGGCTTCCTCAGTGAAACAAAGGGGCATATTACCAAGCAATAGCGATAATTATCGCTATTGCTTGGTTAGAGACAAAAATTTACCGCTGAGCTGCGGCGATTTTTATCGCAAATAAACCTTGGTATTACCAAGGTTTATCGCAAATGCGATAAAAATTGGCCGCAATGCATGAATATCGCTGAAAAGTCAGCGATATTCATGCATTGCCGAGCTAATGCTCTTAGCCATGTTATCCACCTCCCATTGGATAACATGGCTAAGAACTGCTCAGGGCAGGTGTTAGCTTTTGGAGAAATTCGCGCTTAGCGCGAATATCTCCATAAGTTGGTAATAGGAGATAGCGATGTTAGCGACTGTTTCCAGTCGCTAACATCTTGGCACGCCCACTTTGCATGTCATTAGTGATAAATATCACTGACATGCAAAGTGGGGCCAAGATGGTCGCTATCTCCTACTAGCTGTCGCTAACTGGTGTTAGCGACAGCTAGGTAATAGGGAGATCATTTTATCTCCGCTTTCTTGGCTTTTAAAGCCAAAAAAGCGGAGATAAACCCCCTTGATAATATGCCCCAAAGTCCCTAAAGGCGATGTTATTTTTTATTAGAGACCTTGCATTAATGAGAAAACCCTCTTCAGTGACTGTATTGGGGGAATGCTTAGATACACCAGTGGTCGACTGTGCCTTCAGGGGATTCGCCTTTCTAGTGCACCTACGTTGACATCCGCAACTAAGCCTCTCTGAGTATGCCGCGGGGAGAATAGTGTGATGACAGGGCTTATTAAGGGGTTTTAGCGCCAACAGTGATTGTCTGGAATAGTAGACACTTATTTGTGAGCAAGCGGGGGAAAAACCATTTACCCTAGTCCCTGGCGCGAACTCAGCGCGGACGGGCGCAGATGGGCTTGACTTAGGCGCGACTTCAGCGCACGTCTGCTGCGCGCGTCCGCTGAGCGCGTCCGCTGAGCGCGTAGGAGATTATGAGGTCTAAATAGGGTGGCGCCTAAGTAGGAAGTAGCACGTGACCCTCAGTCTCCAATGAAGCGAGAGACCAAGAATGTGTGCCGGCGCCCTCCACAGCAAGCGGGAAAACCCGTTGTGGACCGGGGCGCTGGCAGAAAGTGGCGAAGTGCAGCGAGCTTTAGACAGGGTAAGTACCAACAATAACCAATAACACCCAGAGTAACTAGAGGATTATGAATTAACAAGAAACCAACGTTTTGCAGTGATCAAAAGGGATTTGTAGATGATTGAAATGGTATCTTGATTAGCTGCTCATTGTATTGTTTAAAAAAGAAACAGAGATCAGGAAGAACAAAAAACCTAAAAGGGACACCTTATAATGCATGTTGGACATAGTCTATAAAGGGTATAAATACTATAGGAAACGAAAATTTAACAAATCAAGTAGCACTGAAACAAACCACGAAGATGAAACAAGACCTAGAGGTATCCTTGGAGAAGTGGACCAAAGGTAAAAAAAAAAAAGGGGACAGCAGAAGATGCAGTTAATGTTCAGGCCACTGAGGGGTAGCATTCGGAGCAGAGGGAAGATGTTGGAAATGTAGAATGAGGGAGTGATGGATAGTGACCTGAAGAAGGGAACCCACCAAGGGTTGATCGTAATAGAAGAGTACGTTGTTTAGAAATAAGACCTGCTTCAAAAAAGATACACAGATGAGGAAAAAAGAGTAGAACTAAGGAGCAAGACGAGAAACACGTGATTTCTATTTCGCAGAACAGGATGGCCCCACTCCAGGAAAGAGTATTGAAAAAGGATACTTCCTTTAACCATGAAACGATTACTCACTTTGTGAGACAAGAATACAACTCTGTAAATCCATGAGGATTTCCAGATTGAAATTGAACTTTGCTAATATCCATGAACAGATGGGAGATAAAACTATATAAAGAGTTCCAATGGAAATGACGCACCGGCTTCAGCTAACGTTTTGGACCTACTTAAAACAATGGTACAAATGTAACTGAGAAAGATTAGCTACACGACAAACCAAGGATAAAATTTGACTCTGAAGGGGGTCAGATGTTTACAGAACCTGGTAAATAATATTAATATCACCATTAATATTGAATTAACGGCGTGCTATACTGTATATGGACACTCCCTTCAAAAGTCATGTAGGAGAGAGGAATACCTCTCAACCTCCAGAGTCTGATCTCACAGAGATTTTTAAGCCTGGACTGCAGAACACTGCTCTAAAGAAGTGACTGGATCTCGGCTACGACAACGTTGTTTCTCATTCTGCATCACTCTAAGATACCTGTGTTATACTTAATGTCCAATAAACATAACCATCTAAGACCAATTTTTGCTGGCATAGGGTCAATCCAGCAACCAGTTGGAAAGTAAGTGCACTCATTCCTACAAACAACTGCACGAGAGGCCTCATCACACATACAGGATGCAACTAGTTTTTAACCAAAGTTGCCGAAGGTGGCTGTTGGAGATACAGAAGAGTTGCGGCTATGCACGCTGTATGCGTCTTCATTATACTAAACTATTCCACATTCGAGGTTTCAAACCATATATAGAAGGGATTTGGAAGCTAAGATTCATTGCACAACGGATGAATTCATCTTATACCTTTAATACTTCTGTGCAATGAGCAAGTATTACTTACAATAACCCATACCATTAATGTGTTATGTGCCAGTCTCAGCCTATCTACTATGTCTATGCCTCTAATATTTTTACGCCTTATTTGAGTAATAACACATCCCAAAATAGTGAGAATTGGTGAAACACCATTAAACTTTACCCACAATTCGTTGATGGTTTGTCCATAACCTGGTGTGGTTGAAGGGTATTGTTGGAGAATAACACTGAAGCTTTAAACAGTGTGCATGATAGAATAAAACTTTGTTCTAATATTCAAAAGAACCATATACTATTTGGATGTAAGCATAACTTTATAGGGAAACAGATGATCCGCCACATTAAATATTAACAAAATGAAGAGAAAGATTTTGCTGCATTCCCAAAGCCACCTTCCAAAAGGAATGATTTAAAATCTACCATATTACCATCGATTCAGAGTATAGAATCTCCGAACCAGACGAATATAAATGACCAGCGTCTAAAATGTTATCAAAATGTAGGAGAAGATATAAATATGCAACTCTCAAAAGAGCACAAGAATGAATCAGAGGCATTAACAGGGAGGGCTTATATATATTTTTTTTTTATTGATATAAAAAAAATGGTCACATCATCTAATGTATCAGAAAGATAGCAAACATCCTAAAATAAAGAACAAAAAATTAAAACATTGCATGTATTATCAATTCGATTATAAGCCCTTTCAATTGTTAATGTTATTTAAAAATACTGAAGAAAGTCTTATTATGGCTAGGCTCCATTCTAGTTATGCGTTAGTAATAATATTTAAATAAAGGCAAGAATATGAAGGGCTCCGGTACACATATGGCTGTGTGTACCTCAGTACTGATGCTGGTCTGCTCCGGAAATGACGTGCGGCCTTTATTGGCGCCACGCTTGCGCGTTGATGTCACTTTCTTTCTTTCTGTGCCACCAGATGGGCATCTGGTCCTTTCTGTTGACTCTCACACTTACCTTCATATTTTAAAAGACATTTCTACTGTGTTCAGGGGAAGTCACACCCTAAAATGAGCCCTGTAGGGACTCACAAACAAATGTCTGTGACAGAGCCACATCAGGTGTACCTGGGGTACCCGAGATCAAATGAAAAAATAACAAATGGGGGAGGGAGCAAAGAGGTATAAAGATAGAATCTACCTCCTGTTCAACTTTTCATAAACAATGTGATCCTACCCTATATATTGGCCATAAAATTATTTTTTGATTTTTTTATTGTGATTCTGAAAAAAGTGTAATAGTGATCCATGAAATGTCATTGAAAAGCACTAAGTGTTTTTAAAATACCCCTCACACACCACGAATCCCATAGTGTCATGCTTCATCATAGGGGTCTTCCCGTCCCTCTACGGGGCGGGGCGTGCTGCAACTGGCGGATACGTGGGAGCACTGTTATTGTGAAAATAGGCTATGTGTAGTGTAGGAGTGAGAGTGGTAGGGTCTGTGAAAGATACAAAGAAATTAAAAATTCCCTGGCTAGTGGAAAAAACAAATGTTATTCACTTCCCTAGCTGGAAACATTAAAAATGGGGATGTGCAGGGGGTATACTTTAATGCGATGCCCACTACTGGGTCAACATGTTTCGTAAGCAGTCCCCACTGCTTTACTCGTCAGGACCTAGTGTGATCCCTACTGCACTCAAAATATATTACTTGTTTATATATGTTGTATGCCTATCTTTCGAATGCCAACCTGCAAAAATAGGCAAGTCTGGAAAAATGGGGGTAGAATAGCCCCTAGTAGTTTCAACAACCAATTTGGTATACTACTTGGAATGATAGACAGGCTTCATGAGCTTGCACCGAAGGGGAGGTTGCCTTGAATTAATCAATCAAAAAGGATATGCCCTCGCCTCTAAATACCTCAGTGCAGCTCCGTGATTAATTCAAGGTACCCTCCCCTTCGGTGCAAGCTCATGAAGCCTGACTATCATTCCATTGATTAATCAACATGACCTGTCTATGTGGCATACTACATTTTAACAGATACCACTGGCAGGTTCGCCCTCTGCACCAGCTGTCCTCTCCATACTTGTATAGCCTCATACTCCACTGCCGGCACCATGACCCATGGGCATGTGACACCAATGCCAACTTCCCCACCTGAAAAAGCGCCCAATTGTCCTCTTTGATGCCGAATCAACACCTGTCTGACCTCGACCGATGTCGCTCCCAATCCCCGAGGCATTGCCTCTCCCAGTTAAGTTACCACAGGCTCAGCAACACTCTTTGCATTCCCTTTTTTGGAAATGAATCAGATAATGACTGACCTAGGTGATGAGTTTGTTTCCTGGAGACAGGTCTTTATCTCCCCTGGCCCACCCACAGAGGAGTCCACTTCTTATGCCATGATCCCAGGCCCAGCTCTCGCCATGCTACTGCATCACTCTTGGTTCTTCTTTTTCCTTGTTAATCAATTTCCCTTGTTTTCTTATTGCTTTTGTCTCCTTGATTTTCTCTCATTTTCTTATTGTATTTCTAGTTTTTCCCCTCGTTTTCTTATTGCTTTTCTCCTTGTTTTTCCCTCCTTCATTGTTGCTCTCCTTGGTTGCCTGCTCCCTCCTGCCGCCTATTTTTCCACCTAGCCCGCCTACCACCTCCCAGCGTCCTTCTCTCTTCTCAGGACCTACTTAATGGAGGCCACAGCACAGCACGCCTCTGGTGCATCGAAGGCACACCCAAGGCAAGCTCTTCTGCACCCATCCGTGCCTGGACCATGCTCAGTGCCAGGACCCCTGGTCCCCGGCCCACCCGCAGATACGACGCTGCTTCCCTCTGACCCTTGAATACCAGACAACCCAGCAAACACTGCTGCCATGTTGCACCGCACTTCACTCAATGGTAGGACTGTTCCCCCACATCTGCCCCAGGCATTGCTACAGCGATCCCTGACAGATATAATATCACCCACCAGAGCTGCACCACTAAGCAGCCATCATCCACATAGAGACCATGCAGTGCACCACCATAACCGACAACACCACCACCCCCATGGAAGATCTCAACTTCAAGCTCCACACTGATGACAAGGCAACCATCAGTGGCACCACTGCATATCTACCCCCGGACCTGCGCTCCAGCTTCTGCAACTCCATTGCAGACTTCATTGCGGCCCAAGCCTTAAAAACCAAGTACTATATCTTCCTCCGAACCTAAATTTCCACATCAACGACCCCAACGCAAACACTGCACACTTTCTCAACAGTATGAGCAGCCTTGGACTAACCGAGATTGCCACGACTCCACGCACACCACAGGACACAAGCTGGACCCCATCTTCCCCTTCAATAATCACGTCAAACACAGCCATGTCACAGAACTCACATGGACCAATGTTTCCATTGTCCACTTCAGCATCTCCAGTCCAGAGCTGTGTGACAACTCGCTGACTTCTTCCATGACAAGATCGCAACCATATACTGAAACTTCAAACCCCACCCTACATCTACAGACTTCCTAGACAGATACATCATCTCCACAATTGACAAAAACCACGTACTGACCACCTGGGACCTCCTCTCTTCCCAGCACACCACCTCCTCCATGAATTTCATCCACTTAGGAGCTCCCACAGACCCATGCCGGCACCATATCTTTAGTCTGGGAAACCAAAGGATCCGCGAGGAATCACTCACTATCACCACCGCAATGATTCCCGACACCTGGAAACACGCCAAAGTCAGAACACTACGGAAGAAACACTCTGACGATCGCAGGAAACTCAAAAACTACATGCCAATCTCCCTGCTTCTATTCCCAGCGATGGTACTGGAAAAGATCATCAACAAGCAACTCATGACACACCTGGAGCAGAAATAGCTACTTGACGTCTGCCAATCCTGCTTTCGCTGCAATCACAGCACCAAGACCTCCCTTGATTGCAGCCACCGACGACATCCAAACCCTCCTTAACTGAGGAGAAACAGCTGCTCTAATCCTCCTCAACCTCTCTGCAACCTTCTACACTGTATCCCACCATAACACTGATTGAAAGAATCCACATCGGCATCCAAGGGAATGCTCTCCGATGGATCACCTCCTACCTCACCGGAAGAACCTAGAGGACCCACCTCCCACCTTTCACCTCTGAACCCGAGAATATCGCCTGCGGTGTCCTCCAGGGCTCATCCCTCAGCCCCACATTCTTTAATGCATATATAACCCCGCTGGCCAACATCGTCAGATCCCATATATTCAACATAATTTCCTACGCAGGCGGCATCCAACTCTCACTCACCGACAACCCCATCACCACCAAGACCAGCCTCCACAGATGCATGACAAGTGTCACCGACTAAATGAACAACTGCCTGCCGCTGAACACGGACAAGACGGAAGTACTGATCTTCGGCAACAACAGCAACACATGGAACAGTTTCCGGTAGCCATCAGACCTAGGCCCGCACCCACTCCCTCCAACCACGCCAGAAACCTCGGAATCATCATTGACAACAAGCTCACCATGAATTCGCATATCAACACTGTCTCCTCTGCCTGCTTCCTCACTCTATGCATGCTACGTAAGATCTTCAAGTGGCTGACTAGACTATGGCAACGCTCTCTACGTAGGGATCACCGCACACCTCCTACTGAGACTTCAAACCATACAGAACGCTGCAGCCAGACTCATCCTCGACCTTCCACCAACCATCAAGATTATTACTTGCCCATACTCCCACATCTACTGAAGCAGAAGTGAAGGACACTCCTTCTCCCACATTTCAGCAAAGACCTGGAATAGCCTCTCACCACAACTTTGGACCATCACCGCACCGGAATTTCAAAGGGTCCTTATGACCTGGCTGTTCGAATGAGCCTCTGGAACCTGCAAGTGCCTGGATACCCTAGCGAGTGAATAGCCACACTTTATAAATCCTGACTGATTGATTGATTGGTAATGCGTAGGGTGGCTGAAGTTCTTGACCTCCAGCTCCCCTTCTTGGAGGTTAAGACTAAGGGTCTGACAGAAGTCCTCCAACTGGGGCAAACATCTTCTGAGCCCCTAATTAACTTTAATTTTTCTTTGGTTCCTTGAACTATTCTTTTGCTGTTGATGTTGATACCCAGTTTAGGTGGGCTGTCTTTTCCCAATGTTTCCTTGCCCTCCTGCCTCCCTGCCAGTTCCTCCCACCACCTTATAAAGGCAGCTGCGTGGTCCCAATGAGTAGCCCCTGACCTCCGGGTCTCGTGAGCCACTACCTCCGGTGCCGCAGCCTAGCTCCTCCTGTCTGTGCCGAGTCTCTGCCGCCGAGGCAGGCAGTTCGATCCCACTTCCTGCTGACCACCTTCAATACCGTTTTCTGGTAAACTAATTTTATTTGTCCCAAGGTAGTCTTTTGCTCGGATAACTTTAATTTTAATTTGATTCCTCAGCTAGTATTTTTTGTGGGGGTTGATACCCAGTTTTGGTAGATTTCTTCCCACCGGTTCCAGCCCTCCTGCCTCCCTGCCAGCCCTCCCAGGGCTACTTATGTGGGAGCGCAGCAAACGCGTTCGAGGAGCTCTGGGTACTGGACCTCGAACACCTAAACAACAGCTGTTGCATATGCCCCCCACGATCGACCGAAGGACCCTTCGCCTGCCACCACTGCCACTTCTCTTGCAACACTGAACCACCTGCCCACACCAGACAATGCACCACTTCCACCCAGACCACCATGAATATCCCAGAACCCCTTCAATGCATCCTGCTTAACATCTGTTCCCTCTGTAAACACGCCACGGAAACCTGGGACACCATAACCTATATACCCCCGAAATTGCCTTCATCACTGAAACATGGCTCAACCCCTCCTCAAACCCTGGCATTGCCAGTGTAACACCCAACTGCGACAAGATGCTACACTGAGACCACTGCAACAAACAGGGCGGAGGCATCACCATCATATTCAAGTAAACTATCCTATTCACCACCCTCGCCTCTCAATCAACACCTCAACTTCAAATGACAGACCAATGCCTAGACCACATTAAGAGGCACCCTTCTCCACAAACCCCCAGATCCCTGACGGGCCTTCTGCAGCGCCATCTCCAACCTCATTGCCTCCCTAGCCATCGACTCCCACCACTATGTCCTACTCGGCGCCCTCGGTTTCCATGTCAATGAAACCAACAACGCCAACTCCACCTCTCTCTTGGGAAACCTGAACAAAATTGGCCTCACCCAACTTGCCACTGAACCAACACACAAAGCTGGACACATACTCAAAACCATCTTCATCAACAGAATCAAATTCAACCACTTCACAGAGCCCTCCTGGACCGACCACGCCATTGTCCACTTCACAATCTCCGAAAGCTCAACACACCATCGCCAAGCTCCCCCCACAGCAACTGGGGCAAGATAACCGAGACACTGTGGATTCAGGCCCCCAGCACTACCCGACTGGAAGCTTAATCAAACCTTGATCAGGCCGTCCAGAATTTCTCTGCTTGGATCACCAAATGCGCCGACAGTCATCCAGCTGAAACCAGCAAAAACAAAATATCAAAACAACTTGCCACTGTTAGACTTGGGCCTTAGGGCAGGTTCACCCCTAATCTTTTTGCCTTTATTTGTGACCCTGTGTAGTGATTTTTGGGTCTTGGCGCACTTTTTCCCTGTGTCCCAGAGTGAAAGTGCGTGCGTGTAGTATGGCTGGCCTGCCCTCCCATAGGAATGCATGGGGAATGTGTGTGCCCTGGTAGTTCCTGATGTGTGGGGAGTGCAGGCTCGAGTTTAGTATGTATGAACTCGTGAGAGTGAATGCTGCGCAATGGTATGTGCGGCTTGTGTGTGTCTAGAAGGGACGTGCTACTTCTGGACATTGATGTATGTGTGCAGTGAGGATAGTGGAGCGTGATTGGCTGGAGCTGGCTGGCATGCCAGGCTCCAGGAAGTCTGGATGGGTCTGCCCGGTGGTGAGTGTGAGATCAGCATGAGTGATGTGTGGGAGGAGTAGATCTGTGTCCTGGATGGGCTGGGTTTTTCCCCACACAATGCTGGCTCCGCCCCCCTGTGGTTTGTCTAATGACCCAAGCCTCCCCAGTGAATGAAAGGGGTGGTTGGGCCATCAAGGGTACTCCCAAGCCAGCTGCAACTGGTTTCCCCCCACCCTGCACCTCCTAACAAAGGATTTCTCTGTATAAATATGGGGCTGTGTCCCCACAGAAATGGTTCTACTTGTGGATCCTTGCCAGAGGGGGCTGTTGTTGCTGCTGGGGCCAGGAGGACCGCCACTTGGCTTGTCTCCCTGCCTGGAGACCCAGTGTGCTGGCTCTGGCCCTGCCCTGCCCCTCTGCCTGCCTCCAGTCCCTGCTGGAGCTTTTGCTTTTGACTTAGAGTGCCTGGAGGCGCTCTTATTTGATTTATAGCGCTAGGCGCGCTTTCCTGGTGCCCCAGCGCTCAATAGCGCTTTTGCTGATATCAATAGAGCTAGGAGCGCTTTCCTTTAGCCCCCAAGCGCTGGGTGCGCTTTATTTCTATTATAGCGCTGTGGAGCGCTTTTTGCCGCTTTTTGGCATAGCGAGTGCCTACCTCGCTTTACCTTTATTTTGAAGGCCGGTGCCACCCGGCATTGCCCCGTGGTCTGTATTTATTTTCGAGCCGGTGCCACCCGGCATTGCCCAGGACATCACCGCCGCAGCCCGGGCGCACTGGAAGCTGCCGGGCCGCCGCGCTGCCTGCAGCGACCCGGAAGTCCCGCCTCCTGACCCCCAGGGCCGCGCTGCCATTGGCGGCCCCGGCGGAAGTCAGGCGGCGTGTGGAGGAGACAAGGCCAGGCGGGAGACGAACGAGGCAGCCGGTCGTGTCCCCGAGGCTCCCCGAGTGGAGAGAGGAGCCCCGGGACGAGAGGAGCCCCGCCCGCCCTGAGACAGCCGGTGAGTGAGGCAGAAGGGAGGGGCGCCGGGACACATTGTCGGTGTCCGCCCCCTCTCCCCCCGGTAGCGCGATCTCGCGCCCATTGAGAGAGTGAAGCCACGAGGGCTTCAAAGCGGCATACCCTTGGTTTTCTGAGCGGCCCCGGTTGGCAGAGGGCCGCTCCAACGTGGGCAGCATTTCTTTATTTTGAGAGCCACGAGGCTCTGAGGGGCCATTCTGTTCTTTGAGCCCGAGAGGCTCCACCCGCCCGCATTGGTTCTTTTCGAGCCCCGAGAGGCTCCAGAGCCCACAGTTGTTCTTCGAGCCCAGCGAGGCTCATCGCCCTCATTGATTGCGAGCCAGAGAGGCTCTGGGGGCATTTTTATGATTTGAAGAGCGCTGAAGCTCTAATTGCGCATTTGTTTTGCGAGCCACAGAGGCTCTAGGGGGACACAGGCAGTTAGTTGGTTGTAGCCCCGAGGCTCCCACGCTGTGTCTCCCCACCTGTGTTCTTGAGCCCTCCTGGCTCCAACGTTTGCCCAGTGCATATTTACAACTGTCCAGCACTTAGTGGACAGTTGCTACGTTTAGGCTTTTGTGTCTGTGCTGCCTGCGCAGACCTCCCTGACACTGAGACTCAGGGCATTCCGCCCCTTTCGAGGCCAGTTGGCCTGAGGGACATTTTGAGTGGTGTGCTACATGCCCCCTGCGCATTGTGATTTCTTTGCTATATGATTCTTGCGCAAAAGTTCTAACCTGCACCTCTGAATGTGTTTTAATGTTACATGTGCAATTCTTGTTTATTATTACCTTTGCTAAAAGTGACCTGCTTAGGTAATTCTTTATGTGTTTATCCCCTTTGCTAAAAGTGACCTGCTTAGAGGATTGGTTGTGTCATTACCTTTGCTAAAAGTGACCTGCTTAGGTAGTGCCTTGTTCTTTTATTTCCCTTTGCTAAAAGTAACCTGCTTAGAGGAATGTTGATGTTTGATTGCCTTTGCTAAATGTTACTTGCCTAGGCGATTATCTTAGGTTTCCTTCCCCCTGCGTGATTTCCCTACAGAGACTAGGGTGGCGTAGGAGGTGATAGGTTTTCCTTCCAAAGGTCCTAGCTCCCTGCGTGATTTCCCTACAGAGACTAGGGTGGCGTAGGAGGTATTTTCCCTTTACCAGTAGTTACTGGTTGTATGCTACATTTACTATTTCTGTGTTACAGTCATTGTATGTTGATGTGCTAAAGTGTTATACCTACAAGTATTATTTCTAACAAGTGCATACCCCTGACAGTGGTCCAGGTGGCCCTGTCCTGTACATAATCCCTTGTAAATCTTGCCCGTGCCTGTTGGCACATTGTAAAGTGTGTGTGTTATCTAATGTGTTCTTATTATTATAATACAAAGGCTATTTTTGATATAACCTTGTGTGGAGTTTCCTTTGTGGTGGGCCTTTGGTTGTTGTCGCTGGGGTGCGCGCGCAAACGCTTTACACATCGCCTCTGAGATTAGCCTTGCTGCTCGCGCCACGTTACCTAGAGGGTGAGCGGGGGTTATCTTGGTGTGTGACTCCCTAGCCCTGACCTTAGAAATGGTGATCCCTGACTGACCTCGACGCGAGTCTTGGCCGGCCAGGGTCCCGTTTCTAACAGCCACCATCTACAACAATTTGCCCCCCAACCCTCCACTCTCAACCTCAATCGCCTCAGCTACCCAGCGCACCCGAATGATCACCACCTAGTCTCCACTCACCACCCAGACCACCTCGGCCATCATGTCTTCAATACACTCTAGGGTGTCCACCGACCTCTGCCCCCACCTTCTATTTAACCTCGGATCCAACCACATCACCATGACACTTACCAGCATCATCAAACTTCCATCTCCAAAGCAGCTTTCGTGGACAAATGGAAACACATCCGACCCCTCCTAAAGAAACCCTCCGCTGACCCCAGCGATCTAAAAACTTATCAACTAATCTCCCTACTCCCCTACCCGGCCAAAGTACTTGAGAAAAACACCAACCTATGGCTCACCGGCTACCTGAAACAAAACCACTTTCTTGATGCCTCACAATAAGGATTACGTGCCAACCATAACACTGAGACCACGCTGATCGCTGCCACAGACAACATCAGAACTCTCCTCGACCACAGAGAAAAAGTGGCCCTGGTTCTTCTCTGCTGCGTTCAACACTGTCTCCCACCACGCCCTCACCATCAGACTCTACAACATCGGCATAGAGTAAAGCACCCTCAAGTTTAACGCCTCCTTCCTCACAGGACGCACCAGAGCATCTGATTGCCTCCCTTGACCTCCGAACCCAAGGACATCATATGCGGCGTACCCCAAGGATCATAGCACAGTCAACCCCTGTTCAACACTAACATGTCCCCGCTTACAGACGTTGTCAGATCCCACAGCCTCAACATATTCTGCTACACAGACAACACTCGACTAATCCTCTCACTCACCAAAGACCCCATCAACGCCAAAACCAACTTCTGCACGCCAAGACCAACTGCCTCAAACTCAACTCCGACAATATGCAAGTACTGATCTTCAGAAAGAACACCTCTGTTTTGAACCACAGCTGGTGGCCAGCAGAACGTGGACCAATACCCACAACGGGAGGCCGTGCGTGCAACCGAGGCAGAGAACTGAACATGAAACAACACATCAAAGCAGTCACCTCCGCCTGCTTCCACATCCTCCACATGCTCCGCAGAATCTTCAGACGGGTCCCAGTCAACACCAGAAAGACCCCCACAATCCCTCGTCACCAACTGCCTCAACTTCGGCAATGCTCTCTTTGCAGGCATCTTCTCCAGCTCCTCAGACAACTCCAGATCATACAGAAGATTGCAGTCTGACTTATCCTGGGCCTCCCCAAACAGACCCGCATCACCCTCCACCTCAAAAACCTCCACTGGCTCCCCATCCAGAAAAGATGCCAGTTCAAGATCCTCAAGCACGCCTACAAAGCCTTACACGATCAAGAACCATCCTACATCAACCATCGTCTGAGATTGTGTCTTCCCACAAGACACTTGCACTACTCCTCCCTTGCCCTCAACACCCCCACATACATCGCAGCCACAGGGGTGGTCGGTCTTTCTCCGACATCGTCGCCAAGACCTGGAATGACTCGCCACTCAACCTCCGAACAGCATCCTCCCTGGGGGGCTTCAGAAAGAAACTCAAGACATGGCCCTTCGACGGCACCCAGATACCCCTATGGGGTGACAGTGATGCACTTTAAAAATGCTCTTTGATTGACTTCCCTTTAACAAGATGCTGATAGATACCTTATTGAGGGCTTAGGCCAATCCCTGCTCTGCCCCACCCCCCACTCAAAAGACAAATTGCCTGGCACTATCGCCCTGGCGAATAGGCTTTTCTTTTGCAGCATCCCTGGCTGGAACGCCTAGTGGTGTAGGTTTCTCTAATCCACACACATTTAACACCACTCCCCCTTAAAGGGAATCGAAGCGAATGGAAACGTTTGTTAAGTTTGACTTTTCTTCCACCAGCTTACCCCTCAGATCTATTCATGCCAGCTGGTTGCTGACACACTACTCACATGCCCTTTCGAATTCTGTGGTAAAAGTCCAACCTGGAGTGCCTGAAGGCCTTTGCCCTGTACTATCTAGTGCAATTTAAGATGGTCGTTATGCTGCCAATTCCATCGGGTGGACCATAGGCTCCAGCGTTGCCATTCAACTCCAAGCATAGCTTCGATCAACTGGGTTCTCGGACAATGTCTAGTCCTCCCTGATGAACATGCCCTTTGATGGGACTCGCATGTTTAGGGACACCGCTAATTCCGCTCATGAGAGCTTTTACAGAGAGCAGGGCCACCGATTGCGCTCTGGACCATTCTGCCCCGCCAACCACAATCGTTCCTTTTGTGGCTTTGGTCGAGGCGTCCCTTCCCATCAACACAGCCAATCTTCAAAGCAAGCGCAGTAGTTTTGCGATAGCAGCCATGGTACCCACCGCCCCTGCAGCCAAGGCCTGCGTTCCGTCCAGTCATCCAAACCTGCTGTCCCACCTGCCAAACCTCTTTAGCTTTCCCTTACAGAGACACAGCCACCAGGTAAAAGGCCGAATCCACATATTCTTACCGGGTTGGCAGGCAATTACATCAGACAGGTGGGTTCTACAGATTGTTGTACCCTTTCTCTCTTCTCTGCCACTCCTGCCACAACCAATCAGTGACTGAATAAGGACCATCTCTCCATTATCCGCCAGAAGTAAGATGTGGTTGTTATTCCCACTACATTCTGGTGCCCAAGAAGGATGGTGGTCTTTGGCCTATTCTAGATCTGCACCTTCTCAATGCCTTCCTCAGGAAAGAAAAGGTCAAAATGCTCACCCTGACTCAGGTTGTATCTGCCCCCGACCCTAGAGATGTGATGGTAGCTTTGGACCTGCAGGAAGCCTAATTCCATATTCATGGGCTGCGGCCCATCGGCACTGCCTGCGGTTTGTGGTGGGAGAGGAGCATTTTCATTTTGCTGTGCTCCCCTTTGGTCTCACCAGCACTCCTCGAGTGTTCATGTAAGTGATGACGGCGGCGGCAGCTCTCTTTTGGAGTGGCGACAGTTTTCCCAACCTTAATTATTGGCTGTTGCAGGCTGGCTCACCCCAGGCAGTAGTCAACCACCTCCAGACAAATCAAACCTCCTGTCATCTTTGGGGTTCACCTTTAAAGTGCCGAAACAACCTGACCTATTCTCAGACGATCCCCTTAATCGGAGCCATTCTGGACGCGGTTTGCTTTTGTGCTTTTCCATTTGGAAAGACAGTTTGGGAAATTTAGCCTATGGTACTGATCTTTTAGCCTTGGTCCTGAATTTCGGTGAGGGAACTCTGAGGTTGCTGGGACTCATTGACTCCTGCATTTATTTACTTATTGTAATTTTAGAGGCAAACATTCATCCCAAAGGGGATATCACGGCGCTAGAAAGCACCCTATCCTTCCAACTGTGAAAACAGGAAATGGAATTTAAGATCAGCAGATAAAAAAGCATTAACCTTTGAAAAGCCATGTTTTTTGTTTTTATTCTAAACCAGAGATGGTTGTCAGTAAGACGAAGGTCTAGGGGTAAAGTGTTTCAATGGGTCACCTTCAGATGTGAGTATGGTAAACTAGGGTTTGGTGATAACCCTGAGAACAGTGCACGGTGTACACAAGCCTTCTGGCTTGTACTATCGCTGAGAACAAGCAGCCGCCAGAACTTTTTTTATCCTCTTGGCTTTAGCAAGTGCAACGTTTTGTGACTTCAGAATGTCCACTTTGGCTTGAAGAATTTCGTGCCCAGTGTTATATAATGCCCTGTGTGTATGGCAGAGAAGCTTGAAGCTGGCTCTTTTTTGCAATGGCAACCAATGTATGGTTGCCAGACAAGCTGAGGCCAAACTGTATCAGTCTATATTGCAGACCAGCTTGGCAGCAGTGCTATGGATCACCTGGAGTCTGAGTCTGGTGAATAGATAAGCCATACCCGCACACGGAGCTTTGCATTCTGCTGTTCGAGTACACCAGGTGGCATATGCAGGCTCTACAGTGGAATCTGAATTCCCAGTGGGCTAAACATCAGGGGACCTTTCTGACCACATTCAGATATCGGATTAGACTGTAAAAGATCTCCAGTGGTGGTCACTGGACCACGATTGGGTCAGTGGCAGCCTTCTTTCTATTTACCTCTGAATCCACATCAACCTTTTGGAGCTGAGGGCCATCCGCTTGGCGTTGAAAGCCTTCTTGTCGTTTTTCAAGGAAAAGCTGAATTTTCCTCGTGGTGAACCACCTGTCAGGATCGTTGACGGGGTAAATAAAAGACAACAAGCCTATTTTGGTGTTGGAGTGTCAGCGGGTGTGGAGTTCCCCTTCCTTCCAATAATATAATTTCATCATCTTGAAGTTATACTCCAACCACTCATCTTGATTCTGTTGTATTGGTGATCCTGAAGTAGGTGGTCAAATAATTGACAATACCCACTGAAACGTGCGTTGACCAGTTTGTGAAATACCCGGCCCGCAACACTGTCACGAAGACTGTAATACACCTGTCTTTTGGGGCACCATATAGCGTATGCGACCTTGGGAGGGTAGGATATGACTTGTGGTATGAATGAGTATGTATGTGGATGAGAGGCTAGTATGAAGGTGTGGTCAATTTGTAGGGGTCATTTAAATTCTTCTGAATGACAACGCTCATGATGATTCTTTCCAAAAAATTTAATTGTGGAATATTCATGCAAAAGAAATGTGGCAGAAAATTATGGATACAATGAAGGCTTTGTAAACCTTTTTCATGCAAATGATGAAATATTGAGCTATGAACAAAATAAAGTTTATGTCAAAATAGAAATTGTTTGTGTTCCATCTCTTCAATGTGGGTAGCCCCAAAGAGCTGTAGTCAGCCTTTATGAAAGAAATATAGGTCAAGTGGGCGGTTTGACACTGTCTCGCCAGATTCCTCGCTGACCCTCCGTAACACCGTCCTATGGTTGGACTCTTTACCTAACAAGATCCCAAGTCTATGAATCCGCACCCTGTGGACCAATTTGCTGGCGACTCTACAGCCATGGCACCCACAAGTGTCATCACCAAATTGACCGGGCCTTGCAGAAGTTCCTCAACAGATCCTAGGGCAGAAACATCTTTTGGCCTCAAGTGTAAATCCCGGTGATTGACTAGATCCGGACACATTTTGGATCATCTCTGGGAAGAAGGTCTCTCATGCAAACAAAATCCTTTCAGAGGCCCCATCAGCAGCAGCTACAGGCATGGAGGTCTCCAGATTCACCCCGACATGACTCCTCAGCCAAGGAAAATCCCCTGTGTGCTGCTTCCCTGTTGTCAAGAGCAACAGCTGGACAATGGACAGACATGTTAGAGTGGGAAGTTTGAGGAGAAAACTAGGATTAGGGTCAATAACTACTCTCTCAACCAAGACTGACAAAAAAGAAACTGTACGGCTACCCCTAGTGCTAACCATACACAGCTACCCCCAGTGCTAACCATACACAGCTACCCCCAGTGCTAACCATACACAGCTACCCCTAGCGCTAACGAGGCACAGCTACTCCTAGTGCTAATCCTGCACAGCTACCCCCAGTGCTAACCATACACAGCTACCCCCAGTGCTAACCATACACAGCTACCCCAAGTGCTAACCATACACAGCTCCCCCAGTGCTAACCATACACAGCTACCCCCAGTGCTAACCATACACAGCTACCCCCAGTGCTAACCATACACAGCTACCCCAAGTGCTAACCATACGCAGCTACCCCCAGTGCTAACCATACACAGCTACCCCCAGTGCTAACCATACGCAGCTACCCCTAGTGCTAACCATACACAGCTACCCCCAGTGCTAACCATACCCAGCTACCCCCAGTGCTAACCATACACAGCTACCCTCAGTGCTAACCATACACAGCTACCCCCAGTGCTAACCATACACAGCTACCCCCAGTGCTAACCATACACAGCTACCCCCAGTGCAAACCATACACAGCTACCCCGAGTGCTAACCATACGCAGCTACCCCCAGTGCTAACCATACACAGCTACCCCCAGTGCTAACCATACACAGCTACCCCTAGCGCTAACGAGGCACAGCTACTCCTAGTGCTAACCCTGCACAGCTACCCCCAGTGCTAACCATACACAGCTACCCCCAGTGCTAACCATACACAGCTACCCCCAGTGCTAACCATACACAGCTACCCCCAGTGCTAACCATACACAGCTACCCCGAGTGCTAACCATACGCAGCTACCCCCAGTGCTAACCATACACAGCTACCCCCATTGCTAACCATACACAGCTACCCCTAGCGCTAACGAGGCACAGCTACTCCTAGTGCTAACCCTGCACAGCTACCCCTAGTGCTAACCATACACAGCTACCACTAGTGCTAACCATACACAGCTACCCCCAGTGCTAACCATACACAGCTACCCCCAGTGCTAACCATACACAGCTACCCCTAGTGCTAACCATAAACAGCTACACCTAGCGCTAACCATACACAGCTACCCCCACTGCTAACCATACACAGCTACCCGCAGCGCTAACCATACACAGCTCCCCCTATTGCTACCTATACACAGCTACCCCCAGCGCTAACCATACACAGCTACCCCTAATGCTAACCATAAATAGCTACCCCGAGTGCTTACCCTACGCAGCTACCCCCAGTGCTAACCATACACAGCTACACCTAGCGCTAACCATACACAGCTACCCCTAATGCTAACCATAAATAGCTACCCCGAGTGCTTACCATACGCAGCTACCCCGAGTGCTTACCATACACAGCTACCCCCAGTACTAACCATACACAGCTCCCCCCAGCGCTGACCATACACAGCTACCCCCAGTACTAACCATGCACAGCTACCCCCAGTGCTAACCATACACAGCTACCCCTAGTGCTAACCATACACAGCTACCCCCACTGCTAACCATACACAGCTCCCCCAGCGCTGACCATACACAGCTACCCCCAGTACTAACCATACACAGCTCCCCCCAGCGCTGACCATACACAGCTACCCCCAGTACTAACCATGCACAGCTACCCCCAGTGCTAACCATACACAGCTACCCCTAGTGCTAACCATACACAGCTACCCCCACTGCTAACCATACGCAGCTACCCCCAGCGCTAACCATACACAGCTACCCCTAGCGCTAACCATACACAGCTACCCCTAGCGCTAACCATACACAGCTACCCCCTAGCGCTAACCATACACAGCTACTCCTAGTGCTAACCATACACAGCTACCACTAGTGCTAACCATACACAGCTACCCCCAGTGCTAACCATACACAGCTACCCCCAGTGCTAACCATACACAGCTACCCCCAGTGCTAACCATGCACGGCTAACCCAAGTGCTAACCATACACAGCTACCCCCAGCGCTAACCATACGCAGCTACCCCAGAGCTAACCATACACAGCTACCCCCAGTGCTAACCATGCACGGCTAACCCAAGTGCTAACCATACACAGCTACCCCCAGCGCTAACCATACACAGCTACCCCCAGTGCTAACCATGCACGGCTAACCCAAGTGCTAACCATACACAGCTACCCCCAGTGCTAACCATACGCAGCTACCCCAGCGCTAACCATGCACACCTACCCCCAGTGCTAACCATACACAGCTACCCCCAGTGTTAACCATACACAGCTACCCCCAGCGCTAACCATAGACAGATACCCCCAGCGCTAACCATACGCAGCTACCCCCAGCGCTAACCATACACAGCTAACCCCAGTGCTAACCATACACAGCTACCCCCAGTGCTAACCATACACAGCTAACCCCAGTGCTTACCATAGACAGATACCCCTAGCGCTAACCATACACAGCTACCCCGACTGCTAACCATACACAGCTACCCCTATCACTAACACTGCACAGCTACCCCCAGTGCTAACCATACACAGCTACCCCTATCACTAACACTGCACAGCTACCCCCAGTGCTAACCATACACAGCTACCCCCAGTGCTAACCATACACAGCTACCCCCAGTGCTACCCATGCACAGCTACCCCCAGTGCTAACCATACACAGCTACCCCCAGTGCTAACCATACACAGCTACCCCCAGTGCTAACCATACACAGCTACCCCCAGTGCTAACCATACACAGCTACCCCCAGCGCTAACCATACGCAGCTACCCCAGAGCTAACCATACACAGCTACCCCCAGTGTTAACCATACACAGCTACCCCCAGTGCTAACCATACACAGCTACCCCTAGTGCTAACCATACACAGCTACACCTAGCGCTAACCATACACAGCTACCCCCAGTGCTAACCATACACAGCTACCCCCAGTGATTACCATACACAGCTACCCCCAGTGCTAACCATACACAGCTACCCCCAGTGCTAACCATGCACAGCTACCCCAGTGCTAACCATAGACAGATACCCCTAGCGCTAACCATGCACAGCTACCCCCAGTGTTAACCATACACAGCTACCCCCAGTGCTAACCATACACAGCTACCCCTAGTGCTAACCATACACAGCTACACCTAGCGCTAACCATACACAGCTACCCCCAGTGCTAACCATACACAGCTACCCCCAGTGCTAACCATACACAGCTACCCCCAGTGCTAACCATGCACAGCTACACCCAGTGCTACCCATACACAGCTACCCCCAGTGCTAACCATACACAGCTACCCCAGTGCTAACCATACACAGCTACCCCCAGTGCTACCCATACACAGCTACCCCTACTGCTACCCATACACAGCTACCCCCAGTGCTAACCATACACAGCTAACCCTAGTGCTAACCATACACAGCTACCCCCAGTGCTACCCATACACAGCTACTCCTAGTGCTACCCATACACAGCTACCCCCAGTGCAAACCATACACAGCTACCCCTAGTGCTAACCATACACAGCTACCCCCAGTGCTAACGATGCACGGCTACCCCCAGTGCTATCCATACACAGCTACCCCCAGTGCTAACCATGCACAGCTACCCCTAGCTCTAACCATACGCAGCTACCCCAGTGCTAACCATACACAGCTACCCCTAGTGCTAACCATACACAGCTACCCCCAGTGCTAACCATACACAGCTACACCTAGCGCTAACCATACACAGCTACCCCCAGTGCTAACCATACACAGCTACCCCCAGTGCTAACCATACACAGCTACCCCCAGTGCTACCCATACACAGCTACCCCTAGTGCTACCCATACACAGCTACCCCCAGTGCTAACCATACACAGCTACCCCTAGTGCTAACCATACACAGCTACCCCCAGTGCTAACCATGCACGGCTACCCCCAGTGCTATCCATACACAGCTACCCCTAGTGCTAACCATGCACAGCTACCCCTAGCTCTAACCATACACAGCTACCCCAGTGCTAACCATACACAGCTAACCCAAGTGCTAACCATACACAGCTACCCCCAGCGCTAACCATACGCAGCTACCCCCAGTACTAACCATACACAGCTCCCCCCAGCGCTGACCATACACAGCTACCCCCAGTACTAACCATGCACAGCTACCCCCAGTGCTAACCATACACAGCTACCCCTAGTGCTAACCATACACAGCTACCCCAACTGCTAACCATACACAGCTCCCCCAGCGCTGACCATACACAGCTACCCCCTAGCGCTAACCATACACAGTTACTCCTTGTGCTAACTATACGCAGCTACCCCCAGCGCTAACCATACACAGCTACCCCTAGCGCTAACCATACACAGCTACCCCTAGCACTAACCATACACAGCTACCCCCTAGCGCTAACCATACACAGCTACTCCTAGTGCTAACCATACACAGCTACCACTAGTGCTAACCATACACAGCTACCCCCAGTGCTAACCATACACAGCTACCCCCAGTGCTAACCATACACAGCTACCCCCAGTGCTAACCATGCACGGCTAACCCAAGTGCTAACCATACACAGCTACCCCCAGCGCTAACCATACGCAGCTACCCCAGAGCTAACCATACACAGCTACCCCGAGTGCTAACCATGCACGGCTAACCCAAGTGCTAACCATACACAGCTACCCCCAGCGCTAACCATACACAGCTACCCCCAGTGCTAACCATGCACGGCTAACCCAAGTGCTAACCATACACAGCTACCCCCAGCGCTAACCATACGCAGCTACCCCAGCGCTAACCATGCACAACTACCCCCAGTGCTAACCATACACAGCTACCCCCAGTGTTAACCATACACAGCTACCCCCAGCGCTAACCATAGACAGATACCCCCAGCGCTAACCATACGCAGCTACCCCCAGCGCTAACCATACACAGCTAACCCCAGTGCTAACCATACACAGCTACCCCCAGTGCTAACCATACACAGCTAACCCCAGTGCTAACCATAGACAGATACCCCTAGCGCTAACCATACACAGCTACCCCGACTGCTAACCATACACAGCTACCCCTATCACTAACACTGCACAGCTACCCCCAGTGCTAACCATACACAGCTACCCCTATCACTAACACTGCACAGCTACCCCCAGTGCTAACCATACACAGCTACCCCCAGTGCTAACCATACACAGCTACCCCCAGTGCTACCCATGCACAGCTACCCCCAGTGCTAACCATACACAGCTACCCCCAGTGCTAACCATACACAGCTACCCCCAGTGCTAACCATACACAGCTACCCCCAGTGCTAACCATACACAGCTACCCCCAGCGCTAACCATACGCAGCTACCCCAGAGCTAACCATACACAGCTACCCCCAGTGTTAACCATACACAGCTACCCCCAGTGCTAACCATACACAGCTACCCCTAGTGCTAACCATACACAGCTACACCTAGCGCTAACCATACACAGCTACCCCCAGTGCTAACCATACACAGCTACCCCCAGTGATTACCATACACAGCTACCCCCAGTGCTAACCATACACAGATACCCCTAGCGCTAACCATGCACAGCTACCCCCAGTGTTAACCATACACAGCTACCCCCAGTGCTAACCATACACAGCTACCCCTAGTGCTAACCATACACAGCTACACCTAGCGCTAACCATACACAGCTACCCCAGTGCTAACCATACACAGCTACCCCCAGTGCTAACCATACACAGCTACCCCCAGTGCTAACCATGCACAGCTACACCCAGTGCTACCCATACACAGCTACCCCCAGTGCTAACCATACACAGCTACCCCAGTGCTAACCATACACAGCTACCCCCAGTGCTACCCATACACAGCTACCCCTACTGCTACCCATACACAGCTACCCCCAGTGCTAACCATACACAGCTAACCCTAGTGCTAACCATACACAGCTACCCCCAGTGCTACCCATACACAGCTACCCCTAGTGCTACCCATACACAGCTACCCCCAGTGCAAACCATACACAGCTACCCCTAGTGCTAACCATACACAGCTACCCCCAGTGCTAACGATGCACGGCTACCCCCAGTGCTATCCATACACAGCTACCCCCAGTGCTAACCATGCACAGCTACCCCTAGCTCTATCCATACGCAGCTACCCCAGTGCTAACCATACACAGCTACCCCTAGTGCTAACCATACACAGCTACCCCCAGTGCTAACCATACACAGCTACACCTAGCGCTAACCATACACAGCTACCCCCAGTGCTAACCATACACAGCTACCCCCAGTGCTAACCATACACAGCTACCCCCAGTGCTACCCATACACAGCTACCCCTAGTGCTACCCATACACAGCTACCCCCAGTGCTAACCATACACAGCTACCCCTAGTGCTAACCATACACAGCTACCCCCAGTGCTAACCATGCACGGCTACCCCCAGTGCTATCCATACACAGCTACCCCTAGTGCTAACCATGCACAGCTACCCCTAGCTCTAACCATACACAGCTACCCCAGTGCTAACCATACACAGCTAACCCAAGTGCTAACCATACACAGCTACCCCCAGCGCTAACCATACGCAGCTACCCCCAGTACTAACCATACACAGCTCCCCCCAGCGCTGACCATACACAGCTACCCCCAGTACTAACCATGCACAGCTACCCCCAGTGCTAACCATACACAGCTACCCCTAGTGCTAACCATACACAGCTACCCCAACTGCTAACCATACACAGCTCCCCCAGCGCTGACCATACACAGCTACCCCCTAGCGCTAACCATACACAGTTACTCCTTGTGCTAACCATACGCAGCTACCCCCAGCGCTAACCATACACAGCTACCCCTAGCGCTAACCATACACAGCTACCCCTAGCGCTAACCATACACAGCTACCCCCTAGCGCTAACCATACACAGCTACTCCTAGTGCTAACCATACACAGCTACCACTAGTGCTAACCATACACAGCTACCCCCAGTGCTAACCATACACAGCTACCCCCAGTGCTAACCATACACAGCTACCCCCAGTGCTAACCATGCACGGCTAACCCAAGTGCTAACCATACACAGCTACCCCCAGCGCTAACCATACGCAGCTACCCCAGAGCTAACCATACACAGCTACCCCCAGTGCTAACCATGCACGGCTAACCCAAGTGCTAACCATACACAGCTACCCCCAGCGCTAACCATACACAGCTACCCCCAGTGCTAACCATGCACGGCTAACCCAAGTGCTAACCATACACAGCTACCCCCAGCGCTAACCATACGCAGCTACCCCAGCGCTAACCATGCACAGCTACCCCCAGTGCTAACCATACACAGCTACCCCCAGTGTTAACCATACACAGCTACCCCCAGCGCTAACCATAGACAGATACCCCCAGCGCTAACCATACGCAGCTACCCCCAGCGCTAACCATACACAGCTAACCCCAGTGCTAACCATACACAGCTACCCCCAGTGCTAACCATACACAGCTAACCCCAGTGCTAACCATAGACAGATACCCCTAGCGCTAACCATACACAGCTACCCCGACTGCTAACCATACACAGCTACCCCTATCACTAACACTGCACAGCTACCCCCAGTGCTAACCATACACAGCTACCCCTATCACTAACACTGCACAGCTACCCCCAGTGCTAACCATACACAGCTACCCCCAGTGCTAACCATACACAGCTACCCCCAGTGCTACCCATGCACAGCTACCCCCAGTGCTAACCATACACAGCTACCCCCAGTGCTAACCATACACAGCTACCCCCAGTGCTAACCATACACAGCTACCCCCAGTGCTAACCATACACAGCTACCCCCAGCGCTAACCATACGCAGCTACCCCAGAGCTAACCATACACAGCTACCCCCAGTGTTAACCATACACAGCTACCCCCAGTGCTAACCATACACAGCTACCCCTAGTGCTAACCATATACAGCTACACCTAGCGCTAACCATACACAGCTACCCCCAGTGCTAACCATACACAGCTACCCCCAGTGATTACCATACACAGCTACCCCCAGTGCTAACCATACACAGCTACCCCCAGTGCTAACCATGCACAGCTACCCCCAGTGCTAACCATAGACAGATACCCCTAGCGCTAACCATGCACAGCTACCCCCAGTGTTAACCATACACAGCTACCCCCAGTGCTAACCATACACAGCTACCCCTAGTGCTAACCATACACAGCTAGACCTAGCGCTAACCATACACAGCTACCCCCAGTGCTAACCATACACAGCTACCCCCAGTGCTAACCATACACAGCTACCCCCAGTGCTAACCATGCACAGCTACACCCAGTGCTACCCATACACAGCTACCCCCAGTGCTAACCATGCACAGCTACCCCCAGTGCTAACCATAGACAGATACCCCTAGCGCTAACCATGCACAGCTACCCCCAGTGTTAACCATACACAGCTACCCCCAGTGCTAACCATACACAGCTACCCCTAGTGCTAACCATACACAGCTAGACCTAGCGCTAACCATACACAGCTACCCCCAGTGCTAACCATACACAGCTACCCCCAGTGCTAACCATACACAGCTACCCCCAGTGCTAACCATGCACAGCTACACCCAGTGCTACCCATACACAGCTACCCCCAGTGCTAACCATACACAGCTACCCCAGTGCTAACCATACACAGCTACCCCCAGTGCTACCCATACACAGCTACACCTAGCGCTAACCATACACAGCTACCCCCAGTGCTAACCATACACAGCTACCCCCAGTGCTAACCATACACAGCTACCCCCAGTGCTACCCATACACAGCTACCCCTAGTGCTACCCATACACAGCTACCCCCAGTGCTAACCATACACAGCTACCCCTAGTGCTAACCATACACAGCTACCCCCAGTGCTAACCATGCACGGCTACCCCCAGTGCTATCCATACACAGCTACCCCTAGTGCTAACCATGCACAGCTACCCCTAGCTCTAACCATACACAGCTACCCCAGTGCTAACCATACACAGCTAACCCAAGTGCTAACCATACACAGCTACCCCCAGCGCTAACCATACGCAGCTACCCCCAGTACTAACCATACACAGCTCCCCCCAGCGCTGACCATACACAGCTACCCCCAGTACTAACCATGCACAGCTACCCCCAGTGCTAACCATACACAGCTACCCCTAGTGCTAACCATACACAGCTACCCCAACTGCTAACCATACACAGCTCCCCCCAGTGCTACCCATACACAGCTACCCCTAGTGCTAACCATACACAGCTACCACTAGTGCTAACCATACACAGCTACCCCCAGTGCTAACCATACACAGCTACCCCCAGTGCTAACCATACACAGCTACCCCCAGTGCTAACCATGCACGGCTAACCCAAGTGCTAACCATACACAGCTACCCCCAGTGCTAACCATACGCAGCTACCCCCAGTGCTAACCATACACAGCTACCCCCAGTGCTAACCATGCACGGCTAACCCAAGTGCTAACCATACACAGCTACCCCCAGCGCTAACCATACGCAGCTACCCCAGAGCTAACCATACACAGCTACCCCCAGTGCTAACCATGCACGGCTAACCCAAGTGCTAACCATACACAGCTACCCCCAGCGCTAACCATACACAGCTACCCCCAGTGCTAACCATGCACGGCTAACCCAAGTGCTAACCATACACAGCTACCCCCAGCGCTAACCATACGCAGCTACCCCAGCGCTAACCATGCACAGCTACCCCCAGTGCTAACCATACACAGCTACCCCCAGTGTTAACCATACACAGCTACCCCCAGCGCTAAGCATAGACAGATACCCCCAGCGCTAACCATACGCAGCTACCCCCAGCGCTAACCATACACAGCTAACCCCAGTGCTAACCATACACAGCTACCCCCAGTGCTAACCATACACAGCTAACCCCAGTGCTAACCATAGACAGATACCCCTAGCGCTAACCATACACAGCTACCCCGACTGCTAACCATACACAGCTACCCCTATCACTAACACTGCACAGCTACCCCCAGTGCTAACCATACACAGCTACCCCTATCACTAACACTGCACAGCTACCCCCAGTGCTAACCATACACAGCTACCCCCAGTGCTAACCATACACAGCTACCCCCAGTGCTACCCATGCACAGCTACCCCCAGTGCTAACCATACACAGCTACCCCCAGTGCTAACCATACACAGCTACCCCCAGTGCTAACCATACACAGCTACCCCCAGTGCTAACCATACACAGCTACCCTCAGCGCTAACCATACGCAGCTACCCCAGAGCTAACCATACACAGCTACCCCCAGTGTTAACCATACACAGCTACCCCGAGTGCTAACAGAGTCTGCTTCGGGATTCTGAAGAAGCTGAGAAAGGTCCTGGACTTACTCCCGCTGGAAGCACGTCAAACCCTGGTTCATGCCCTGGTAACAGCTCGGGCGGACTATGGGAACCTGCTGTACCTGGGAGCGCCAGAAAAAAGCATGGCCCGGCTGCAAGTGCTGCAGAATGCGGCTGCACGGCTGATACTCAGACTGCCAAAAAGGGCGCACTCTAAGGCGGCCCTCCAGCAGCTACACTGGCTCCCTGTAAGGAGAAGAGTGGAGTATAAAGCCCTATGTACCTGTCACCGTATTTTGAATGGCAGGGCACCCGTCCCCCTGACAAATTTGATCGAAGCCTACATACCAACACGGGCACTTAGATCAACAGGGGGTGGCTTACTGAGGACCCCAAGAATCAAGAAGGCCCGCATGGGAGGCAGGTCTTTCAGATATTTGGCGGCAACTTACTGGAACAAACTGCCAACGGACCTGCGTCTGGAACTAGATGAGGCCAGATTCCGGGCAAAATTAAAAACCTATCTTTATAGCAAATAAGGGCCCGTGATGTTTTTGCTCCCTGTCATCTGTCTACTCCCACTCTCAGCGCGTGGACACGCCGGTGTGCGTAAGCGCAGCGCTCAATAAATGTCCCAATAAATAAATAAAATAAATAAATAACCATACACAGCTACCCCTAGTGCTAACCATACACAGCTACACCTAGCGCTAACCATACACAGCTACCCCCAGTGCTAACCATACACAGCTACCCCCAGTGATTACCATACACAGCTACCCCCAGTGCTAACCATACACAGCTACCCCCAGTGCTAACCATGCACAGCTACCCCCAGTGCTAACCATAGACAGATACCCCTAGTGCTAACCATGCACAGCTACCCCAGTGCTAACCATACACAGCTACCCCCAGTGCTACCCATACACAGCTACCCCTACTGCTACCCATACACAGCTACCCCCAGTGCTAACCATACACAGCTAACCCTAGTGCTAACCATACACAGCTACCCCCAGTGCTACCCATACACAGCTACCCCTAGTGCTACCCATACACAGCTACCCCCAGTGCAAACCATACACAGCTACCCCTAGTGCTAACCATACACAGCTACCCCCAGTGCTAACGATGCACGGCTACCCCCAGTGCTATCCATACACAGCTACCCCCAGTGCTAACCATGCACAGCTACCCCTAGCTCTAACCATACGCAGCTACCCCAGTGCTAACCATACACAGCTACCCCTAGTGCTAACCATACACAGCTACCCCCAGTGCTAACCATACACAGCTACACCTAGCGCTAACCATACACAGCTACCCCCAGTGCTAACCATACACAGCTACCCCCAGTGCTAACCATACACAGCTACCCCCAGTGCTACCCATACACAGCTACCCCTAGTGCTAACCATACACAGCTACCACTAGTGCTAACCATACACAGCTACCCCCAGTGCTAACCATACACAGCTACCCCCAGTGCTAACCATACACAGCTACCCCCAGTGCTAACCATGCACGGCTAACCCAAGTGCTAACCATACACAGCTACCCCCAGCGCTAACCATACGCAGCTACCCCAGAGCTAACCATACACAGCTACCCCCAGTGCTAACCATGCACGGCTAACCCAAGTGCTAACCATACACAGCTACCCCCAGCGCTAACCATACACAGCTACCCCCAGTGCTAACCATGCACGGCTAACCCAAGTGCTAACCATACACAGCTACCCCCAGCGCTAACCATACGCAGCTACCCCAGCGCTAACCATGCACAGCTACCCCCAGTGCTAACCATACACAGCTACCCCCAGTGTTAACCATACACAGCTACCCCCAGCGCTAACCATAGACAGATACCCCCAGCGCTAACCATACGCAGCTACCCCCAGCGCTAACCATACACAGCTAACCCCAGTGCTAACCATACACAGCTACCCCCAGTGCTAACCATACACAGCTAACCCCAGTGCTAACCATAGACAGATACCCCTAGCGCTAACCATACACAGCTACCCCGACTGCTAACCATACACAGCTACCCCTATCACTAACACTGCACAGCTACCCCCAGTGCTAACCATACACAGCTACCCCTATCACTAACACTGCACAGCTAACCCCAGTGCTAACCATACACAGCTACCCCCAGTGCTAACCATACACAGCTACCCCCAGTGCTACCCATGCACAGCTACCCCCAGTGCTAACCATACACAGCTACCCCCAGTGCTAACCATACACAGCTACCCCCAGTGCTAACCATACACAGCTACCCCCAGTGCTAACCATACACAGCTACCCCCAGCGCTAACCATACGCAGCTACCCCAGAGCTAATCATACACAGCTACCCCCAGTGTTAACCATACACAGCTACCCCCAGTGCTAACCATACACAGCTACCCCTAGTGCTAACCATACACAGCTACACCTAGCGCTAACCATACACAGCTACCCCCAGTGCTAACCATACACAGCTACCCCCAGTGATTACCATACACAGCTACCCCCAGTGCTAACCATACACAGCTACCCCCAGTGCTAACCATGCACAGCTACCCCCAGTGCTAACCATAGACAGATACCCCTAGCGCTAACCATGCACAGCTACCCCCAGTGTTAACCATACACAGCTACCCCCAGTGCTAACCATACACAGCTACCCCTAGTGCTAACCATACACAGCTAGACCTAGCGCTAACCATACACAGCTACCCCCAGTGCTAACCATACACAGCTACCCCCAGTGCTAACCATACACAGCTACCCCCAGTGCTAACCATGCACAGCTACACCCAGTGCTACCCATACACAGCTACCCCCAGTGCTAACCATACACAGCTACCCCAGTGCTAACCATACACAGCTACCCCCAGTGCTACCCATACACAGCTACCCCTACTGCTACCCATACACAGCTACCCCCAGTGCTAACCATACACAGCTAACCCTAGTGCTAACCATACACAGCTACCCCCAGTGCTACCCATACACAGCTACCCCTAGTGCTACCCATACACAGCTACCCCCAGTGCAAACCATACACAGCTACCCCTAGTGCTAACCATACACAGCTACCCCCAGTGCTAACGATGCACGGCTACCCCCAGTGCTATCCATACACAGCTACCCCCAGTGCTAACCATGCACAGCTACCCCTAGCTCTAACCATACGCAGCTACCCCAGTGCTAACCATACACAGCTACCCCTAGTGCTAACCATACACAGCTACCCCCAGTGCTAACCATACACAGCTACACCTAGCGCTAACCATACACAGCTACCCCCAGTGCTAACCATACACAGCTACCCCCAGTGCTAACCATACACAGCTACCCCCAGTGCTACCCATACACAGCTACCCCTAGTGCTACCCATACACAGCTACCCCCAGTGCTAACCATACACAGCTACCCCTAGTGCTAACCATACACAGCTACCCCCAGTGCTAACCATGCACGGCTACCCCCAGTGCTATCCATACACAGCTACCCCTAGTGCTAACCATGCACAGCTACCCCTAGCTCTAACCATACACAGCTACCCCAGTGCTAACCATACACAGCTAACCCAAGTGCTAACCATACACAGCTACCCCCAGCGCTAACCATACGCAGCTACCCCAGAGCTAACCATACACAGCTACCCCCAGTGCTAACCATACACAGCTACCCCCAGTGCTAACCATACACAGCTACCCCTAGTGCTTACCATACACAGCTACCCCTAGTGCTAACCATGCACAGCTACCCCTAGCTCTAACCATACACAGCTACCCCAGTGCTAACCATACACAGCTACCCCCAGTGCTAACCATACACAGCTACCCCTAGTGCTAACCATACACAGCTACCCCAGAGCTAACCATACACAGCTACCCCCAGTGTTAACCATACACAGCTACCCCCAGAGCTAACCATACACGGCTAACCCAAGTGCTAACCATACACAGCTACCTCCAGCGCTAACCATACGCAGCTACCCCAGAGCTAACCATACACAGCTACCCCCAGTGCTAACCATACACAGCTACCCCCAGTGCTAACCATACACAGCTACCCCTAGTGCTTACCATACGCAGCTACCCCCAGTGTTAACCATACACAGCTACCCCCAGAGCTAACCATACACAGCTACCCCCAGCGCTAACCATACACAGCTCCCCCAGAGCTAACCATACGCAGCTAGTCCCAGCGCTAACCATACACAGCTCCCCCAGAGCTAACCATACGCAGCTACCCCAGAGCTAACCATACGCAGCTACCCCCAGTGTTAACCATACACAGCTACCCCCAGCGCTAACCATACACAGCTACCCCTAGTGCTTACCATACGCAGCTACCCCCAGTGCTAACCATACACAGCTAACCCCAGTGCTAACCATACACAGCTACCCCCAGTGCTAACCATACACAGCTACCCCCAGTGCTAACCATGCACAGCTACCCTCAGTGCTAACCATACACAGCTACCCCCAGTGCTAACCATGCACAGCTACCCCCAGTGCTACCCATACACAGCTACCCCCAGTGCTAACCATACACAGCTAACCCCAGTGCTAACTATACACAGCTACCCCTAGTGCTAACCATGCACAGCTACCCCCAGTGCTAACCATGCACAGCTACCCCTAGTGCTAACCATACACAGCTACCCCCAGTGCTAACCATGCACAGCTACCCCTAGCTTTAACCATACACAGCTACACCCAGTGCTAACCATACACAGCTACCCCTAGCTTTAACCATACACAGCTACACCCAGTGCTAACCATACACAGCTACCCCTAGTGCTTACCATACGCAGCTACCCCTAGTGCTACCCATACACAGCTACCCCCAGTGCTAACCATACACAGCTAACCCCAGTGCTAACTATACACAGCTACCCCTAGTGCTAACCATGCACAGCTACCCCCAGTGCTAACCATGCACAGCTACCCCTAGTGCTAACCATACACAGCTACCCCCAGTGCTAACCATGCACAGCTACCCCTAGCTTTAACCATACACAGCTACACCCAGTGCTAACCATACACAGCTACCCCTAGCTTTAACCATACACAGCTACCCCAGTCCTAACCATACACAGCTACCCCTAGTGCTTACCATACGCAGCTACCCCCAGTGCTAACCATACACAGCTTACCCCAGTGCTAACCATACACAGCTACCCCCAGTGCTAACCATACACAGCTACCCCCAGTGCTAACCATACACAGCTACCCCCAGTGCTAACCATACAAAGCTACCCCTAGTGCTTACCATACGCAGCTACCCCAGTGTTAACCATACACAGCTACCCCCAGTGTTAACCATACACAGCTACCCCTAGTGCTAACCATACACAGCTAACCCCAGTGCTAACTATACACAGCTACCCCTAGTGCTAACCATGCACAGCTACCCCCAGTGCTAACCATGCACAGCTACCCCTAGTGCTAACCATACACAGCTACCCCCAGTGCTAACCATGCACAGCTACCCCTAGCTTTAACCATACACAGCTACACCCAGTGCTAACCATACACAGCTACCCCTAGCTTTAACCATACACAGCTACACCCAGTGCTAACCATACACAGCTACCCCAGTGCTAACCATACACAGCTACCCCAGTGCTAACCATGCACAGCTACCCCTAGCGCTAACCATACACAGCTACTCCTAGCTTTAACCATACACAGCTACACCCAGTGCTAACCATACACAGCTACCCCTAGTGCTAACCATACACAGCTACCCCTAGCTTTAACCATACACAGCTACACCCAGTGCTAACCATACACAGCTACCCCCAGCGCTAACCATAGACAGCTACTCCTATCACTGCCTTACGACTCCTGGTCTCGGGTTTCAAAGGCAGTCCCAGGTTTGTGTTAGGTATGAAAACAGCCTTCTGTCTGCTCCCTATAAAGCTCTAGGGCAGGGGTGCCCAAACCTGTCCTGGCGGGCCGTATCCATGCCAGATTTTTGGGATATCCCCATCTGGTGATCACGGTTCGATCCCCGGCGCCGGCGGCAGATCAGAGTGCCCAGGACGGGGTCCATGTGACCCGGGCAGTCCTATCCCCTGGGTGTACGTGGTTGTCCGACATGTCGGTCGTATTTGCTTTTACGTACCGGATCGGAATCGGCCCCCATAAAATCGTACGTAAAGTATATAGCAAATCAACCTGAAATCTGCTGGGTCAGAAAGGGCTCGATTCCGATCCGTGTCGGAAGGTTAGGAGTCCGTACGAATTTGTCGGGACGGCATGGCAGAGTGCCCGGGATGGGCTCCATGGCTCTTGGGCAGTCGTCCCCCGGGCGTCCGGGGCTCCATCCAGGCCGACGGCATGGCAGAGTGCCCGGGACGGGCTCCATGCGTCCCGGGCATTCGTCCCCCGGGCGTCCGGGGCTCCATCCAGGCCGGCGGCAAGGCAGTGTGCCCGGGTCGGGCTCCATGCGTCCCGGGCATTCGTCCCCCGGGCGCCTGAAACTGCTGGGTCAGAGAGGGCTCGATTCCGATCCGTGTCGTAAGGTTAGGAGTCCGTACGAATTTGTCAGGACGGCATGGCAGAGTGCCCGGGACGGGCTCCATGCGTCCCGGGCATTCGTCCCCCGGGCGTCCGGGGCTACATCCAGGCTGACGGTATGGCAGAGTGCCCGGGTCGGGCTCCATGGTTTTCACGGTGGTCCTCCCCTGGGTGTCAGGGGGCTCCTGGCCGACGGCATGGAAAAGTACCCAGGACGGGCTCCATGCGTCCCGGGCATTTGTCCCCCGGGCGTCCGGGGCTCCATCCAGGCCGACGGCATGGCAGAGTGCCCGGGTCGGGCTCCATGGTTTCCAGGGTGGTCCTCCCCAGGGTGTCGGGGCGCTCCATGCCGAAGGCATGGAAAAGTGCCCAGGACGGGCTCCATGCGTCCCGGGCACGGGCACGGGGACGGGGACAGGGTCGGGAGAGTCCAGGCGGCTTCACTTCCGTGTCCAGCCATCTGATCGCCCAGATTCCCTCGGCCATCTGCTCGCCCGGATCCCCTCGGGCATCTGGTCGCCCGCAACGCTTTCCTGAGGGGCGACCAGATGGCCGAACTTCCCTGGAAGTCCCGATGAGGTGCCATTCGCCGCCCGGATCCCAGCGAGGGCTCCAGGAGGTTGGGTACATTCGCGCCTTGGGTCCCCTCTGTCACCTCGCGTGCACAGATTACAAGAAAAGGGGGTCATTTTCCTCCGGATTACTAGGGAGAAGGGTACGCCCGGACACCCCTCCGAGGCTGGTGGTTCTCTGCCATGGGGACCAGATGGGCTATGCCTGGGCAACACCTCCCTAGGCCACCCGGGGCTTCCTTCCTCCAGGCCAACTGCATGTCAAATTGCCCAGGACGGGCTCCATGGCTCCTGGGCAGTCGTCCCCCGGGCGTCCGGGGCTCCTTCCAGGCTGACGGCATTGAAAAGTGCCCAGGACGGGCTCCATGCGTCCCGGGCATTCGTCCCCCGGGCGTCCGGGGCTCCATCCAGGCCGACGGCATGGCAGAGTGCCCGGGTCGGGCTCCATGGCTTTCACGGTGGTCCTCCCCTGGGTGTCTGGGGGCTCCAGGCCGAAGGCATGGAAAAGTGCCCAGGACGGGCTCCATGCGTCCCGGGCATTCGTCCCCCCGGGCGTCCGGGGCACCCATCTCCATGAGGCCAACGGCATAGGCAAAGTACCCAGGACGGGCTCCATGGGTCCCGGGCAGACCACCCCCCGGGCGTCCGGGGGACCCACCTCCAGGCCGACGGAATGTCAAAGTACCCAGGACGGGCTCCATGGGTCCCGGGCAGCTTCCCCCGGGGCGTCCGGGGCACCCACCTCCAGGCCGACGGCATGTCAAAGTACCCAGGACGGGCTCCACGGGTCCCGGGCATTCCTCCCCCAGGTCGTCCGGGCCCTAGAGCTCCGGTGGTCCAACCTGCGCCTGAGGCCCAGCCGGGGTCCAAGAGCCCTGCCTTGCGTGGGCTGGCAGTCAGGAACCCTACCGCGAAGGCTTGGGGTGGATGGGGAGCTGGGAGTCCTTTCGATCCGGGCCATCTGGTCGCCCGCGATGCTTTCCAATGGGGCGACCAGATGGCCGGGCTTCCCTGGAAGTCCCGATGAGGTGCCATTCGCCTCCCGGATCCCAGCTAGGGCTCCATGAGCTCGGGTTCTTTTACGCCTTGGGTCCCCTCTGTCACCTCGCGTGCACGGATTGCAAGAAAGGGGGGTAATTTCCCTCCGGATTACTAGGGGCAGGGTACGCCCGGACACCTCTCCAGGGCTGGTGGTTCTCTGCCCGGGGACCAGATGAGATATGCCTGGGCAACACCTCCCCCGGGCGTCTGGGGGCTCCATTCTCCGGGCCAACGGCATGGCTCAATGCCCAGGACGGGCTCCACGTGTCCCGGACAGACCGCCCCTGGGCGTCCGGGGCACCCATCTCCAGGAGGCCAACGGGATGGCAAAGTACCCGGGAAGGGCTCCACGGGTCCCGGGCAGCCTTCCCCCGGGCGTCCGGGGCTCCCACCTCCAGGCCGACGGCATGTCACACTGCCCAGGACGGGCTCCATGGGCCCCGGACAGACCTCCCCCGGGCGTCCGGGGCACCCATCTCCAGGAGGCCAACAGCGTTGCAAAGTACCCGGAAAGGACTCCACGGGTACCGGGCAGTCCTCCCCCGGGCGTCCGGGGCACCCATCTCCATGAGGCCAACGGCATTGGCAAAGTACCCGGGAGGGGCTCCACGGGTCCCGGGCAGGCCTCCCCCGGGCGTCCAGGGCACCCACCTCCAGGCCGACGGCATGTAAAAGTGCCCAGGACGGGCTCCATGGGTCCCGGGCAGCCCACCCCCGGGCATCTTGGGCACCCATCTCCAGGAGGCCAACGGAGTTGCAAAGTACCCGGGAAGGGCTCCACGGGTACCGGGCAGTCCTCCCCCGGGCGTCCGGGGGGGGCTCCCTTCTCCAGGCCGACGGCATGGTTCAATGCCCAGGACGGGACGTCAAGTGGCCAGGACGGGCTCCATGCGTCCCGGGAATTCGTCCCGGGACGGGGACGGGGACGGGGACGGGGACGGGGTGGGGAAGAGTCCAGGCGGCTTCACCTCCATGCCCGGCCATCTGGTCGCCCGGATTCCCTCGGCCATCTGGTCGCCCGGATCCCCTCGGGCATCTGGTCGCCCGCAACGCTTTCCTATGGGGGGGGGAGACCAGATGGCCGAACTTCCCTGGAAGTCTTAATGAGGTGCCATTCGCCTCCCGGATCCCAGCGAGGGCTCCATGAGGTCGGGTTCTTTCACGCCTTGGGTCCCCTCTGTCACCTCGCGTGCACAGATTGCAAGAAAGGGGGGTAATTTGCCTCCGGATTACTATGGGGCAGGGTATGCCCGGACACCCCTCCAGGTTTGGTGGTTCTCTGCCATGGGGACCAGATGGGATATGCCTGGGCAACACCTCCCTAGGCCACCCGGAGCTTCCTTCCTCCAGGCCAACTGCATGTCAAATTGCCCAGGACGGGCTCCATGGCTCTTGGGCAGTCGTCCCCCGGGCGTCCGGTGCTCCATCCAGGCCGACGGCATGGCAGAGTGCCCGGGACAGGCTCCATGCGTCCCGGGCCTTCGTCCCCCCGGGCGTCCGGGGCTCCATCCAGGCTGACGGCATGGCAGAGTGCCCGGGACGGGCTCCACGGGCCCCGGGCGTCCGGGGCTCCCTTCCCCGGGCCAGCGGCATGTCAGAGTGCCCAGGACCAGTTCCACGGGTCCCGGGCAGTCCTCCCCCGGGCGTCCGGGGGGGGGCTCCCTTCTCCAGGCCAAAGCATTTCAGAGTGCCCAGGACGGGCTCCACGGGTTCCGGGCGTCCAGGTCTCCCTTCCCCGGGCCAACGGCTTGTCAGAGTGCCCAGGACGGGCTCCACGGGCCCCGGGCGTCCGGGGCACCCTTCCCCGGGCCAGCGGCATGTCAGAGTGCCCAGGACGAGTTCCACGGGTCCCGGGCAGTCCTCCCCCTGGGTGTCCGGGGCTCCCTTCCCCGGGCCAAAGCATTTCAGAGTGCCCAGGACGGGCTCCACGGGTCCCGGACGTCCGGGGCTCCCTTCCCCGGGCCAACGGCATACAGGAGTGCCCAGGACGGGCTCCACGGGTCCCGGACGTCCGGGGCTCCCTTCCCCGGGCCAACGGCATACAGGAGTGCCCAGGACGGGCTCCACAGGTCCCGGTCGTCTGGGGCTCCCTTCCCCGGGCCAACGGCTTGTCAGAGTGCCAAGGACGGGCTCCACGGGTCCCGGTCGTCTGGGGTCCCTCCCCCCCGGGCCAACAGCAGGTCAGAGTGCCCAGGACGGGCTCCATGGGTCCCGGGCAGCCCGCCCCCCGGGCGTTCGGGGCACCCATCTCCAGGAGGCCAACGGCGTTGCAAAGTACCCGGGAAGGGCTCCACGGGTACCGGGCAGTCCTCCCCCGGGCGTCCGGGGCTCCCTTCTCCAGGCCAACGACATGGTTCAATGCCCAGGACGGGCTCCATGTGTCCCGGACAGACCTCCCCCGGGCGTCCGGGGCACCCATCTCCAGGCCAACGGCATGGCTCAATGCCCAGGACGGGCTCCATGGGTCCGGGGAGGCGTCCCATGCGCCTCCGGGCTTGGGAGCCCCGGCTGGGTCCAGGGGCCCGGGCGGGCCCCCGGGTCGGGTGCTCCGGCCCTGGTCCCTGTCTCCCAGCCTACCGCACTGCCAAGGGCCTAGGAATGGGTTCCGTTGTTCCCGGGGAGCCTACCCTTGCTTGGCTGGGTTCAGGAGCAGTGGCTTGGGCCCCTGAGGGCCCGGGGAGGGCGGCCTCCCCACCCCGGGCTCTGTCCTTGGTCCTGCTGCGTGGCAGGGTGCCCGGGACGGGGTCCGGAGGGACCGGGGAGGCGTCCCATGCACCTCCGGGCTTGGGAGCCCCGGCTGGGTCCAGGGGCCCGGGCGGGCCCCGGGTCGGGTGCTCCGGCCCTGGTCCCTGTCTCCCAGCCTACCGCACTGCCAAGGGCCTAGGAATGGGTTCCGTTGTTCCCGGGGAGCCTCCCCTTGCTTGGCTGGGTTCAGGAGCAGTGGCTAGGGCCCCTGAGGGCCCGGGGAGGGCGGCCTCCCCACCCCGGGCTCTGTCCTTGGTCCTGCTGCGTGGCAGGGTGCCCGGGACGGGGTCCGGAGGGACCGGGGAGGCGTCCCATGCACCTCCGGGCTTGGGAGCCCCGGCTGGGTCCAGGGGCCCGGGCGGGCCCCGGGTCGGGTGCTCCGGCCCTGGGCCCTGTCTCCCAGCCTACCGCACTGCCAAGGGCCTAGGAATGGGTTCCGTTGTTCCCGGGGAGCCTCCCCTTGCTTGGCTGGGTTCAGGAGCAGTGGCTAGGGCCCCTGAGGGCCCGGGGAGGGCGGCCTCCCCACCCCGGGCTCTGTCCTTGGTCCTGCTGCGTGGCAGGGTGCCCGGGACGGGGTCCGGAGGGACCGGGGAGGCGTCCCATGCACCTCCGGGCTTGGGAGCCCCGGCTGGGTCCAGGGGCCCGGGCGGGCCCCGGGTCGGGTGCTCCGGCCCTGGGCCCTGTCTCCCAGCCTGCCGCACTGCCAAGGGCCCGGGAAGGGGTTCCGATGTGCCCGGGGAGCCTCCCCTTGCTTGGCTGGGTTCAGGAGCAGTGGCTAGGGCCCCTGAGGGCCCGGGGAGGGCGGCCTCCCCACCCCGGGCTCTGTCCTTGGTCCTGCTGCGTGGCAGGGTGCCCGGGACGGGGTCCGGAGGGACCGGGGAGGCGTCCCATGCACCTCCGGGCTTGGGAGCCCCGGCTGCGTCCAGGGGCCCGGCCGGGCCCCGGGTCGGGTGCTCCGGCCCTGGGCCCTGTCTCCCAGCCTGCCGCACTGCCAAGGGCCCGGGAAGGGGTTCCGATGTGCCCGGGGAGCCTCCCCTTGCTTGGCTGGGTTCAGGAGCAGTGGCTAGGGCCCCTGAGGGCCCGGGGAGGGCGGCCTCCCCACCCCGGGCTCTGTCCTTGGTCCTGCTGCATGGCAGGGTGCCCGGGACGGGGTCCGGAGGGACCGGGGAGGCGTCCCATGCGCCTCCGGGCTTGGGAGCCCCGGCTGGGTCCAGGGGCCCGGGCGGGCCCCGGGTCGGGTGCTCAGGCCCTGGGCCCTGTCTCCCAGCCTGCCGCACTGCCAAGGGCCCGGAAAGGGGTTCCGATGTGCCCGGGGAGCCTCCCCTTGCTTGTCTGTGTTCAGGAGCTCCATCCGGGGCCCCTGAGGGCCCCGGGGAGGGTGGCCTCCCCACCCCGGGCTCCGTCCTGGGTCCTGCCGCGGGGCAGGGTGCCCGGGACGGGGTCCGGCGGGCCCGGGGAGGCTTCCCCTGTGCCTCCGGGCCTGGGAGCCCCGGCTGGGTCCAGGGGCCCGGTCGGGGCCCCGGGTCGGGCGCTCCGGCCCTGGGCCCGGTCCCCCGGGCTGCCGCTCCACCCAGGGCCCAGGACAGGGGTCCGTCGGTCCCTTGCAGGCCTCCCCTGCTTGTCAAGGTGTAAGCGGGCCCCGGGTCGGAGGGCCCGCCGGCCCCTGGCAGCCTC